>NC_140590.1:669474011-670959011 GCF_964204655.1 Triturus cristatus
CCCCGGGGTGTGGGAGCTCCTGTCCTGCAAGCCATCAGAGGGTCCTGGTACTGGTTACGGGGGTCCACCAGGGCCCAGAGAGGCTCTCCCCAGCCTGGCTAGGGTTCTGAAGCTGGGTCTGGGCCTGGGGCTTGAGCTCCATCCGGCAGCCTCCGGGGTGCGGGATCCCCGCATCCTGCAAGCCAGCCGATGGTCCGGGGGTCCCATTGGGGCCCGGGAAGGCCCCCCCCCCCGGCCTGGCTAGGGTTCGGAAGCTGGACCCAGGACTCGTACTCTGTCCCAGGGTGCAGGAGCCCCAAATCCTGCAAGCCTGCCGAGGGTCTGGGTGCTGGGGACGGGGGACGGGGTCCACCATTGCCCGGGGAGGCTCTCTCCGGCCTGGTTAGGGTTCGGAAGCTGGAACCGGGCCCAGGGTTCGTGTCCTCATCCCAGGGTGCGGGAGCCCCCCGTCCTGCCAGCCGAGGGTCCGGGCGCTGGTGACGGGGGGGTCCACTGAGGCCCGGGGAGGCTCTCCACGGCCTGGCTAGGGTTCAGAAGCTGGGACCGGGCCGGGGCTCGTGCTGCGTCCCAGGGTGCGGGAGCCTCCCGTCCGAGGGTCCAGGCGCTGGTGACAGGGGCCACCGGGGCAGCTCTCCCCTGCCTGGCTAGGGTTCGGAAGCTAGGACCGGAACCGGGGCTCGTGCTCCGTCCGGCGGGCCCCGGGGTGCGGGAGCCCCCGTCCTGCAAGCCAGCCAAGGGTCCGGGCGCTGGGGAAGGGTGTCCACCGGGGCCCGGGGAGGCTCTCCCTGGCCTGGCTATGGTTTGGAAGCTGGGACCGGGGGCTCGTGCTCCATCCGGCGGGCCCTGGGGTGCGGGAGCACCCGTCCTGCATGCCAGCCGAGGGCCCGGGCGCTGGGGAAGGATGTCCACCGGGGCCCGGGGAGGCTCTCCCCAGCCTGGCTGCTTTCAGATACAAAAGACAGTGGTCCTAGACCTATATTTAAATTGAATTAATCAAATTTCGATTTAACATATTATTGAATAAGGTACACAACATAAAGAGTGCAACAAACGATCAGCATCACATTACCTTATTAAAAACATTTCAGGAGGTACACACATAACTTAACCCAGGGGTATCGCACACTAGATCCCTAGTGTACTGTGTAGTGGGAAAGTATTGATCCCCTGACTATAGACACATATAAAACTGAATAATCCATACCAGCTAACCAGATCCCTGGTGTAGTCAAAAGGGGCTTACTCAGGCCGACTTCATGTATTAGTAAGTACAGAAACTTGTCTACTGATCTCTTCAAATTCATTTAAACCCCGTGTCACAGTATTCAGAGAATGTATCCATTTACACTCACGTTTGTTAAGGATAACGCTAAAGTCACCCCCTCTAGGGTTGGGTTTTACCTTTTCAATGACCCACCATCTAAGGCTGTCCGCTGCATGGTCAAACATGATAAAATGTTCAACTAAAGGAGCACCTTGTACTTTACATCGTATACGGCTACAATGCTGCAGAATACGGCACTTGACTCTCTGTATGGTTTGCCCGACATACATGAAGTCACAGGGGCAAATAATAGCGTAAATGACGCCGCTGGTGTTGCAGTTACTGTGTTCATTTAATGTGTACGTGCAATCATTGTGTACAAACTCAGTCATTTCCTTAGACATGGGACAGGCTTTACAAGTGCCACACTTATGATGGCCCTTGATAGGTGGGATCCCCCATAGAGTGGTCTGTCCAGGGGTCCTTGGTGTATCTAGAAGGGATTTAACCACAGAGTCCCTTATATTTCTGCCTTTTCTAAATGCATGTAGAGGAGTTGGTATATTCCCCAATTCATCAGATACCAGTGATGGTTGATGGCCTTCTTTATAGCGTTGCTTTTTGTGTTAAACATAAACGTTTGTGTGAATACACTTGGGCCAGACTACCAAAGGACGGTGATTTGCAACCGGTTCCCTTTGCTTTTGCTTTGACATATTACATTTTGTATATATACTCTGTTGAAGTATTCTCCTTCGTCACTTCACACCTGAGCACTCTGTTTCACTGCACGTCTTTATCTGGAGCAACCTCTCTCAAATTGCTAATGATATTTACTGTCTGGTTTTCACCAAATTGCTTTAAATAAATATATGGTGATCCATTTCATGGTCATTTGTTGCACTCTTTATGTTGTGTACCTTATTCAATAATATGTTAAAACGAAATCTTTTGATTAATTCAATTTAAATATAGGTCTAGGACCACTGTCTTTTGTATCATACATTACCCAGGTCCTTGATTACTTTGGGTTACCCCGTTCTTTGCAATGGCTGCTTTCAGAAGCAGGGACAGGGCCAGGGAGAAGGGGTGGCTGGGTTTATCCGCTACGCTGGCGGAGCGGAGTTTTATGCCCACCCCATGTCTGTAAGAGTTAAGGTTAGAGCAAAGCAATCTTGGATCAGGTAAGTTAGTAACAGTTGTTGCATATAGCTTATTGAAGTAGGAGTGCCAAGTGTCTTCATCAATTGGGATAGGAGGTTTGTTTGAGAGTGACTGCAGAGTTGAGTTAATACCAATACTTAGCCACCTGATTGTTTTTCATGAATCACCTTTCAAACTTAGTAAACTTACTGGATCTGTGGAGTGGAGTTTACCTAGTGACTTCAATGGTGCTCTACGCATATTTACTCTGGCTGAAAAAATCTCTCACAAGGTACTCAGTAGAGCTTCAAAGAAGGGGATGTCTGTTTGCAGTCAGTTTGTTAATTTGTCACTCCGAACATCCTTCCAAACATAAAACCTGTCTGAACTGCAATGTTTTTTAAAGGGCGATTGTGAGAAGGTGGCCTGATATATGCTGTCCACTGGTTCTAGTGGGCACTTGTATCAGTCCAAACAACCCCTTATGGTGATAGGTTAAAGACAACCTTTATTGAAAGCTATCCTAGTGGTAGCTATGGAGAGCAGCCTTCAGGCTAAGTCTTGAAGGAATGTAAACAAGCTTGTTTTACCAGTCTATAATCCCTTGAATGATCAAATAAAAGACAACCACACCAGGTATATATTCAAAATATATGTATTTAAGGTTAAACACACCCCTCTAGTCTCTTTATGAGACTGGAGTTCGAAGTACTAAAGTTACAAGTGATCAAGCATCAGTAAAAGCACAAATACACGTTTGGGCCCTAGGGGTGCACCAAACCATATACTAAAAAAGTGGTATAAGAACCATGACTAAAATAGGCGCTATGCCTATTGCCTCTAGAATCGCTGGGACCCCAAGGAACCACCCAAGGTAGTGACACAGGGGACCCACGGGAGCTGTATGCAGTGTGGAAACACAACCGTGGGTTCCTATTATCTTCTATGAGCAATGTTGCGGTTGGAATTTTAAAGATTAGGGACACTTCTAATCGAGTCAGGACCAAACCCTTTTGGACTTAAGAAGTTCTAGGGCTAGCACCCACGAGAGAACTGGAGTACTCGAGTTACCTCACCCAGGGAAGCCGGGTGCATAGGTGTCTTTTGGTGTCGGGTCACGTCGTCGATTTCTATGGAAGCCTGCAAAGAACTGCTGCTGCCGTGAAGAGGAGAAGTGTCCGGAGAGATCAAAGCCTGGATCTAGGATGTAAGGAACCTGAAAGCAGAGGGGACAGAGTCTGGGTCACTTGCCAGTGACCTAGGGCAGGATGGACCAATGCTCACAGATGTCAGGTGCTTCAGGTGAGTTGATGGGTGTCTTGACTCATCAGCCACGAGTTCCAGGAGGCGTCGAAGTCCACGAGCCGGATTCAAGCTGTCCCACGAAGTCTGTCGAGTGCTGCGGTGTCGGCGACCATGAAGGACCCAACAAGCATTGGCAACGGCAAGTCACTGGAATTCAGAGAAAGGACTGCAGTGCAGACCAGCAAGGTCTGAGGGACTCACAAAGTAAGGGTAAGTCAGGGCACGTCTGGAGCAACCAGGACCGCCCAATTAGAAAAGTAGTTGCCTTTGTGGGGACTTGCTAGCCTGAAGCTGGCCCACGGGTCACTCGTGGAGTGGAGGCCAACAATCTTCGGTGCAGGAGGTGCTCAAGGCTGGGGCTACTCGGAGCCCAAAGCACAACTTTGAGGATGACCAGGAAGGTAGTGTTGCTGCAAAAGTCTGCGGTGTCCAGGGGTCACGGTTCCACGTCACCCACGATAGCCACGGGCCTCAGCTTTGCTGTGGACTCAGGGTAGCCTCGTGGAAGTCTGGAAATCCACCTCTGGGGATGCAGAGACTTCGGCGTCCAGCGGGACCTCCAGAATTGCAGTCCAGTCAGTTGCTTCTTTGGTGCCTGCCAAGCAGGGGAGTCACTCCTTGACCCCAAGGGAGATTTCTTCCGTCTTCTAGTCATGATAGAAAGTCGAAGGTCCAGGCTATATGTTGCAGAGGTTCGTCCAGGGTAATCTAAAAGCCTAGGGACTGGATTCCAATACTTATACTAAGTTTAGGGGAGGGACTAACTCTAAGGCCCCACCTATGGGTGGATCTGGGGTGGGGGTGGTTACACCCCTTCCCCTTTGTCCAGTTTCGTGCCAGAGCAGGGGCTGAGTGCCCCTGCAACCGGTTTGAACTGGGCTATGCACAGCGACACCTTGTGTGCCCCAGGCAGTGTCTCAAAAGCATTCTCTGAATGCACCCACCCTGCCCCAATACACATCTGCCTTTCTGGGGAGGTGGTTACATCTCCCTGTGACAGGAAACCTATTGTCCAGGCCTCCCCTGCCGGAGTTACCCCCAGCAGCAGGAGGCCAGACCCGTGTCTGTTGCAGTGGCATCCATTTTCTGATGCCCGGGCTTTGGAAAGTGTTAACCGGGCTTAGCCAGTGTGAACATGTCTCTCCCGCTAGAAGGGTGGAATGCTACCCCCGCCACCAGGACTGGCGGGGCGGGGGGGGGGGTAGTATTACAAAGCGTTTGACACCAAACACAACATGTTTTGATGCAGCCATCCCAAAGTTAGCATTTACGCACTTAAGAGCATATGGTATGGCTGTATCACAGAACAGCCATAAGGAAGTACTTCCGAATGCTGCAGAGGGGCTCAGCTCATGCTTGGGCACCCTCTCACATAAAACCAAGCCCTCTGCCTTCAGGATTGTCAAGGCCTGCTATAGGAGTGGCTTATAGGTTTAAAAGTGTCTGTATAAGGTAGTGATATAGGTAGCCTATACCACAATATGGGGTGCAAACACACCCTTACCCAGGCTGCAGTAGCAGGCCTGTGGTGCCATTTTAGAGTGCTTCCCAGGGGTGGCATAATATATGCTGCAGCCCCTGGTAGGCCTCTGAGGTACCTATGCCCTAGGTACATAGTACACCATATACTAGGGGCTTATAAGCAATTAGATATGTATCTAATGTACATGCAAACCATTTTACAGAGAAAGCAGATAGGCTGGGGCCCTGAATAGCAGGATCCCAGTCCAACTAAGTCATAAACCAGCAAAACACCAGAAGAAAAAAGTGGGGGCAACCATATAGTCAGATTCCACCTTCCTACAGCGATACTCTTGTGTCCCTTACCTTCATAACTTTAAAGTCAAAGGTAACATAGACCTGAGAATGGTCGCTCCAAGAGTTAGGACAGATTTTAAAATTTGAAACAAAATGAGTCCTATAATATTGAACAGAAACGTATTCAATCAGAGAACATTGTGAGCCACTTTGCCAAGAGACGTTATGAAATTCAAATGATCAAATCTGCCAGTAATTAGGGCCAACTTTAACTCCAAAGAACACAATAATAGGTGCATGGAGCAAACACAGGACTTAGTAATCGGGAGGGATGGCGGAGTGAGCCCCAAATGGCATCTAGGTTCAAAAATGCTGCTTTCCTGTAAGCTATAGATGTGAGTCTTGAATTAAAATCTCCTGCAACAATTAATACTGATTGTGGGAACAGATCTAACAATTTTCGAAGAACTACTTGTTGAGTATACAGGCAAAAAACAAAATTAATAGTGGGACTACAATAAACATTACCCAGTAGAAACTCATGCGAAAGATTGTCTGTTCCCCAAAAGGAACAATAGACAGCCACTGCATGAGGTAATGTAGCTACTAGTTGTGATGATCTCCGAGAGAAAGAGGATCTTAATACTATGGGTTACCCCTCCCTTAGCTGAAGGCTTGGCAGGGCAACAATAAGTTAAATAATTTTGTAAGTCAGAATCTTTTGTTAACCAAGTTTCTTGTAAACAAATAATGCGTCATCATAATAGAGTACTAGGAAAAACAAATATAATTGAGCATATTAGGGAGCCAGGATCAATCAATCAACATTTGTAAAGCGCAATACTGTCACCCCTAGTGGTATCTGGGCTCTGTGTCTCCATTGAGGAGCCAGGTCTTGAGTCTTTCTAAGGTCTGCCACCAAGGGGGCTGTACAGAGCTAGAAGGAAAGGTCGTTCCAGGTCTTGGTGGCGATGGAGGAGAAGGAGCAGCTAGCGCTGCGGGTGCAGGCGATGTGAGCGAGGGCAAGTGAGGAGCACAGGTGTCTAGAGGGTTGGTGGAAGTTCTGTCAATGGTTGATGTAAGCAGATCCTAAATCATGGAGGGCTTTGTAGGCTTTAGTGACGATCTTGTACTGGCATATCTTCTGGTTGGGGAGCCAGTGGAGGTCTCTCAGGTGGGGGCGATGTGGGTTTGTTTGGGGAGGTCCAGGATAAGTCTGGCTGCATGGTCTGGAGTCTTTTGAATGCTGGGTGGAGATGCCAGCGTAGAGTGCGTTGCTGTAGTTGAGGCTGCAGTTGATGAGGGCCTGAGTGACGGACTTTCTGGTGTTGGTGGGGATCCATCCGAAAATCCTGTGGAGCATGCAATATGTGTTGAAGCAGGAGGAGGGGACTGCGTTGACCTGTTCTTTCATAGTCAATTGGCTCTCGAGGATGATGCAGAGTTTGCGCGCAAGGTCCCTCAGTGTGGGTGTAGGTTGGAGTTCTGCAGGCCACAAGCTGTGGTCCCATGTGGAGGTGGTCTTCCCAAAGATCAATACTTCAGTTTTCTCGGGATTGAGTTGGAGGCAGTTGTCTCTCATCCATTTGGCTATGTTGGTCATGGCGTGGCAAACGTTCCTTTTGGCATTGGAGGGGTTTTCAGTGAGTTAGAGAATCAATTGAGTTTCGTCTGCGTAGGAGATTACGTGGAGTCCGTGGGATCTGACGACATATGTGAGGAAGGTCATGTAGATGTTGAACAGGGTGGGACTGATGGATGAGCTTTGAGGTACACCGCATATGATCTCTTTGGGGGTGTAGGTGAAGGGAGGAAGTTGGATGCTCTGTGTGTGTCCTGTAAGAAAGGGAGCGATCCACCTGAGGGCGTCTAGCTGTACACCTATGTTGTTGAGTCTGTTGATGAGGGTGTTGTGGGAGACTGCCAAACGCTGTGGAGAGGTCAAAGAGGATCAGATCCTCAGTTTCTCTGCTTAAGAAATGAAGGAAAAAGTTCTATGAACATTATAACATAGATGACTGAGGACAAAGGGACATTGAATCAGGCAGATTGGCAAGTTCACATTTCGTTGAACCCGTCTCAATTTTCAGTGAGAACAAAACAGCATTCTGATTAAGTGTAGAGATTTTCAGTGTCCCCTACCCCCCACATCCAATACTTCAATATTATTCATAATACCAACAGTCATCTTAACATTTCCCTCTTAATGTCACAGAACACTGGTGACACAACCTTGCTTTTGACGGTAAGCAACGAAGGATCAATATCTAATAAGGGGGAATTCATTAAGGGATCCTCCTGAGGAGCGATCTCTTTGTTCCACTGATGTAACGAATTCAGGGAGATTCGTAAATCAGATTTTCTTTTCTGGTTTCTTTCTTATTCTGCATATTCTAAAATGTTTATTCTTTATCTGATGACTGGGGAGTGCAGGAATTGGCCTGTTATCTAGACTTAAAAAATGAATAGCCGTCCGTCCTGTAGCAACCGGAATGGTACTTTCAGTGTCATTATCCGAACCTTACTAATACCTTAGCAGGGGACAAAGAGGACTTACATTAAGACATATCAGAACAACACGTGACCAATGTTACCTCTAAGAAATATTCCTTTGCGCTGCATAGAAGGTCTTCTGTGCACTACATCCATGTGACCCTACACCTTCTTCGTGTTGCTTGATCACCCTCCCTCCTACTGCTGTCTGTATTTTAAATTAAGTTTATGTAATTAATTTATATATTTTTTATCTTTATCGGGAGGAAAACCCCCATCCCACCCTTTTTAAATTACCTTTACCACTCCATAACTTTACCCATGCCTAAGCATAAAGCCCCATACTGTTACCGACCCCTAATCCCTACAAATATCCTTAGCACTCATAACCTCACCCACCCTGATCCCATAAAATTACCCTTAGCACTTTATACCTCTACCCAACCCAAACCCTAAAAATGCCCATGCCATCCTAAGCCCTACTCACCCATATAGCCTAAAAATACATTTGCCACCCTATATCACTACCTCCCCCTAAAAATACCCTTACGATCCTATGCCCCAACCCACCACTACACCCTACTAATAACCGTACCACTGTGTATATATATATAATATATATAGTAAGTGAGGTTAAAGTAACCATACATATATCTGTGTGTATATTACCTACTGGCGGTTGCCAGTAGGTAGTTATAGTTAGGACCTATTTTCCATAGGAAATCCGCAACATTCTATTTGGAATAACTTTGGCGCCCGTTGACGAATCTTCGCAAAATTTTCAAAACTTTTGGCCAGCTCCGGACCACTCCTTTCCTGAAAGGCTCGGGATGATTCGTGTAGCGGGAGCTAAGAAAAAAGGGGGGTCCCAAAACGTGTTTTCCCCATGCAATTTCTCATAGGACCTTTAGCCGCAGCTACGCCCGAACTGCTGAACGGAATTACACCAAATTTGGCAGAAAGGTAGACCTTGGTTCAGAGTCGTGCCTTTTGCTTAAATGGTGTAAATCCGTTCAGTAGTTCCTGAGAAAATCAAAATCACATATATATCTGGGCGGAGCCTAACCACACATCTCATCGTGAGATCTGATTGGCTGTCAGTACTTCATCCAAGAAGTGTTGGCAGCCATCTTGGAACCAATATACATGATAGCACCTCATTAAAAAACATTGTAGTTAATAAAAGGTTTTAATACTCTAGTTACATTATAAATCATTTGTTGATGGTACCATACTCATTTTAGGAATTGTGGTGTGTTCTAAGGTGATTTTACCATGTGAAAAAGCATTCTGCTGTGATAACATGAATCATGTTTGAGAGAAAACTATTTTCTCATGCTTTTCCCTCAGAGGTTTGGAAGGTGATCTATAAGCTAAACTGAGAGCATATTTTCTGTAAATTCACATTATCTTTCTCAGTCATGTGAGAATGAAGTCTGACATTCTCAGTAAAACATGTACATCCAACAAGGGCAGAGACTGTCAGTTGATTCCTTTGTATTCTACTGCAGCTTCCTAGAGTGTTCTAAAGAACAACTAGAGCGCTAACAGTCCTACTTATGACAAACGTATTGCACACCTGAAGCCATCTTGATTGGAATAAAGTGGTAACTCTTAAAACATTTAATTTAAAAAAGAACACAATGAGAGGGTTCATTTTGCCATAGAAAGTATGATTAGTGCTGCAGAGAGAAACATCAGGGCACATTTTGAGTGACTTCTCAAATCCTCTTCTATTTCATTAAAACAATTCTGAAATGCAGACTGAAACATGCACTTTCAATACCAGCAGCAGACTTCCCTGGTGAGCAGTAGCTTTACTACAGTGATCTAATGAGCAACTAGAGTGCTAACATTCTGAATTTATGGCAAATGCGTGACACATCTGAATGCCTTCTTGATGGAATCAAAGTAAAAAACTCAAAGTATTTCCTACTGAGGAGACTGTAGTAAATGAGGAAATTAGGAAACTTCATAACAAATAAGTCTCCCAAGGTGGCCACCAGAGACAAAAGAGCCCAAATGTAGCACAAATATCACCCAGATGTAGCCCAAGTTTTGCCCAATGACAGAATGTCCCAGAGTGTCCTAACGAACAACTAGAGCGCTAACAGTCTTACTTATGACAAACGTATGGCACACCTGAAGCCATCTTGATTGGAATAAAGTGGTAACACTTAAAACATTTAATTTGCAAAGGAACAAAATGAGGGGGTTCATTTTGCCATAGAAATTATGATTAGTGCCGCAGAAAGAAAAATTAGGGCACATTTTGACTTCTCAAATCCTCTTCTATTTCATAAAAATATTCTGACATGCAGACTGAAACATGCACTTTGAATACCAGCAGCAGACTTCCCTGGTGAGCAGTAGCTTTACTACAGTGATCTAATGAGCAACTAGAGTGCTAACATTCAAAAGTTATGGCAAATATGTAACACATCTGAATGCCTTCTTGATGGAACCAAAGTAAAAAACTGAAAGTATTTCCTACTGAGGAGACTGCAGTAAATGAGGAAATTAGGAAACTTCATAATAAATAAGTCTCCCAAGATGGCCACCAGAGACAAAAGAGCCCAAATGTAGCCCAAATATCATCCAGATGTAGCCCAAGTATAGCCCAATGACAGAATGTGCCAGAGTGTTCTTAAGAACAACTAGAGCGCTTACTGTCTTACTTATGACAAACGTATTGCACACCTGAAGCCATCTTGATTGGAATAAACTGGTAACACTTAAAACATTTAATTTAAAAAGGAACACAATGAGGGGGTTCATTTTGCCATAGAAATTATGATTAGTGCGGAAGAAAGAAAAATTAGGGCACATTTTGAGTGACTTCTGAAATCCTCTTCTATTTCATTAAAAAAGTCTGACATGCAGACTGAAACATGCACTTTTAATACCAGCAGCAGACTTCCGTGGTGAGCAGTAGCTTTACTACAGTGAACTAATGAGCAACTAGAGTGCTAACATTCAGAACGTATGGCAAATGTGTGACATATCTGAATACCTTCTTAATGGAATCAAAGTAAAAAACTGAAAGCATTTCCTACTGAGGAGACTGCAGTAAATGAGAAAATTAGGAAACTTCATAACAAATAAATCACCCAAGATGGCCACCAGAGACAAAAGAGCCCAAATGCAGCACAAATATCACCCAGATGTAATCCACATGTAGCCCAATGACAGAAGTGTGCAAAACACTTATTTTTTGTGTATTTGCAGTTTTATATAGTGCAGACTTGTCAGGTATTGGAGTACTTTACATGAGCATTGGTTACATCACACAAGATCAAATTCATTTTGATTGTAGACATGGGGAGATTAAGTGATTGGACCAGAATCACAGAATGTTGAGCTGAAGCAGAAACTCCAACCTGGTTCCCCAGTTGCAAAGTCTGCAGCTCTGGAAGTAACACCACATCCTCTCCCCTAAGTGCAACATTTAATCAAGTGGTCAACTGGATAAAAAAACATAAAGATAACAAATAATTTAAAAGTGCTTTTTCGCTATTTGAAAACTCAGAAAATATGTCCTCATTTTAGTTTTTTAGAGCACTAACCGTAATTTTGATGCAAATAAGACCCTCTCATATATGTAATTTCTAAAGGAAATGCTCTAGGTATTACCGTTTTGATTACATCAAGATGACGTCAGGTGTTCCACACTTTTGTAATAAATAAAGAATGTAAGCGATCTAGTTGTTCATTAGGATACTGTTGAGAGGCAGAGGCCAGGGGCACGGAATCTGAAAATTGAAGGCAGATAGGAGGGTGCAGAGGCAACAATTTGACCACACTGGGCAGGCAGGAAGGGCAGTGGCAGCACAACAGACTATGGAGGGCAGTGGAAAGGGGGGCAGGGGCAACAAACCAACAATACAGAACTGGCAAGAGAGGCTGTGGCAATATAATAGACCATTGTGGGCAGAAGAAGAGGCAGTGGTAGTACAACCATACATGCCAACAGACCCGATTCAGCCAGGAAACGTCCAATTTTTTTAATCTCAAATGGGCTTTATTTGATCTGTCTACAATCCCCTCTTTTTCAATGTAACTCAAAGGGGAAAATCAATACCCCAGTTTTTTTTTCAAAATCTCCCTCTTACCAAGTTCAAAATGTCCGCAAGTATGGTACATTGGATCTTGGAATGCAGGAGGAATTGGGGTAGGGACATGGACTCGGATAACAGAGGACAGGAGGGACATGGAAAGGTACACCAAACTGACCCTACAGGGCCGACATCAGGGTTTGCAGCAGCACAATACACCACATAGGGCATGCGGGACGGGAGTGCAGCACAACAATCCATAGAAAGCAATAGGGAGGGGACAGGACCATGCACATGGACAACAGAGGGGAGAGAGGCAATAGTAGCTAGATGACCATAATGGACAGACAGGAGAGAACGCTGCAGCATAACAGACCATAAAGGGCAGGAGGGATGGATCAGGGGCATTACAATGGAACAGACAAGCCAGGAGGGAGGGAATAGGGGCCTGCACATAGAAACAGTGGGCTGGGGGCAAGGGGTCAGGGCAGGAGCAGCAAGATGACCATGGAGGTCAGGCAGGATGGGCACTAGAAACAAGACACACCATGGAGAGCAACAGTGAGACTATGATGGCATACACACAGACCATGGAGGGAAGGTGGGAGGGGGTCAGGGGCAGCTAGCTGACCACACAGGGAAGGTGGGAGGGGCTGTGGCAGCACTGAAGACCATGCATGGCAAGTGGGAGTGTTAGTGGCAGCACAATGGCTATGATGGGCAAGAAGGTGGGTGCAGGGGCATGCACAAAGGACCATGGAGGATAGAAGGGAGGGTCAGGACCTGGGCACAGATATGAGAGTTCAGGGGAAGGGGCCTCACAACAGACCGCGCGGGGCAGGCAGGAGGAGCAGTTGCAGCACAACAGACCAGGGAGGGCAGAAGGGTGTGGCAGTAAAATGGACCAGGGAGGACAGGAGAAAGGGGATAGGGGCATGGCATGTGGACAGGCAGGGTGGAGGTGGCAGTGACAGGTTACAGTCATCTGACAATGCTAGGCAGGTGGGAGGGGAGTGGCAGCTCAACAGAACACTCAGAGTAGATAGGAGTGGCAGGTCCCTGGAACATGGTGGGCAAAAAGGATGGAGCTAGGGCATGCACAAAGACATCGGAGGGCAGGGGGAAGGAGAATAGGGGCAGCAAGCTAAGCACAAAGGTTAAGCAGGAGGTCAATGATGGGGCATAGAATTTGGCAATGGAGGGCAGGAGGAGTGGACTGGTACATCATGCTAAATGGAGGGCATTGGCAGCACATCAGACCATGCATGGCAGGAGGGAGGAGGCTAGTCCATGGATTCAGACAAAAGAGGATAGGGAGGAGGTGGATGGGGCAGCAAGCTAACTGTTCAGAGAAGGTGGGTATTAGGAACTTTATTGTTTTTAAAATGTGTGTCTGTGCGAACTACTTAAAATATGAACAAGTATGCAGCATAATCTCACTTTTATTCAGGAAGAAGAGGACGTTTGTGACTGTGACTCTGGGCTCACTTGGCAGAAATACCCCCTGACCCTCCACCCCCATCGCAAAATGTAATGCCGGTGAAAAGGGTAGGTGAACGCAGTGTTATATAGAACATAAGTCCTGAGAGCATGATTGTAAATGAAAACCATATATAGTGTATGGTATAAACTATGCACCAAAAAGTGTTATATAAGATGAACCGGGGTGTGAAATATAATATGCAATACATTGTGCGCAATGACAGATTTATTGGAGAGCGCGAGATAGCACAGGCACTAGCGCGTGCTATGCGATATTCGCCTTGGAGCGTAATATGCACAGGGCAGTGTTGTGTAACCCAACTAGTCTCTAAAGTTGTAATATAAAATATGTGCTGTGGAGTGTAACGTTGCATATGCACTGTGACAAAGATATGGATTTTTTTAAAAATAAGGGGGGAGTTACCCCAATGTGAAAACAAAGGGACGGGGTATCAAGAATCAACAACACAAGAGTCCCTGTCATTAATCTAGAAAGCCATACAGTATCTCCCTCAGCCAAGTGTCATAAGTTCACAAAGGTAGAAAGTTATCTCGAAAAGGGCTATAATTGTACATTTATCTAATCTATAAAAAAAAGTTATGCACTTTAATCTATCATACAGCAGCCCTAGATTGTATATGCACCAAATTCTTGACAAAAGAGACCTTATTAAAAAACAAAATTATTTATTATTTAACATTTATGAAAAAAAAAAATTGATACCACAATACCTCCCAAATTGGGTTACAATCTATATTGGTTTCAGATAAAACTAATCAGAATTGTTAAAAGTCGACGCAGCGTTTCGGTGATTTCTTAATGTTTCCACCTTCTTCAGGACTAAAAAGTTTCATCGAATCTAAAGTAAAAAAGATTGATTTCCTTTATCAGCTATTTCATACAAAGTGCAGTTTACAATATTACGGATTTTACATGGTATTCTTTATTTCTTTATTTACATACCCCTTGCGTTACCACAGAAGATAAAATGTCTCCCTCTTTTCGTCCCATATACTTTAGATAACTTCTAACTAGAACTGACACTTGGCTATACATTGATTTTGTTTGTAATAAGCATGCATAATCTTAACAATACTCTAGATTTTATGCAGTTTCATATTATGCAAATACATCTCCTGATTGACTGTTCTTTATAGTTTCTAAACAGATTGGTGGAAGCACATACCTCATATTTTATTGTATGGGGATTCAAATAAAATATTCATGGGGGATGACCCTCCGAATTTGTACTGGTTGTCCGTTGATTGGTAAGTCTATAATACAAAAAATTACAAAAATATCCCAACCTTTACTCTATCATCTGTGTCTATCTCTGTTTCTTAAAAAATGTGGTAATTCTGCTAACGTACCTTTTTAATAGTTAGGCAATGTTTATTGTCCGTAAGAGCCACCGTTTATATGTTCATATGTTGAGTAAAGGCCTCTTTGATCACTTTTGGAACTTTCTCTATAAGAAGATATAGTAAAGACATCTATAAATATTAAAAATACAAGGAGTACTCCAAAACTCTATTGTTAGGAGTTTAATTTCCATAGCTTACCATCAAAAATGGGTAAGCTGCCGATCCCTTTCTTTTCTCAATTCTGTATTCGGGAAATGGCATTAAAATTGTGTCGAAAGGTAAGTCTTCTCAATTTATCATGACTCTCTACTTGGTTTTATCTCGACCTGTATTTGAATAAACAGGGCGCATTATTACTTTATAAATCTATTAAACTGATTCGTTATTCTAACTAAAAAATAAAGACTAAACAGATGACTAAAGCAATATAGTATAAATATGGTCATATTTGTCTATCTGGTTTATGTCCTTAAGCCTTTTCTTATTACATAAGATTACCAGGAAAACAAGGACTGGGATAAACGTAATTGGCGGCAGCTTATAATGTATATTCTTTAATCGCTAGCCTGCTAACTACTGCTGGCTTCCAGGGTTGGTAAATAATAAATCTTCAGCTCAAGTTTATTAGTACCCTCATTAAACCTGCTTTCTCGTTGGTGCCACAATATCAATATAGTTATAACCCAATTAATATAGGCACCATCTTGTAACTACATAACGACGTTTTGGTCTCTTCTAAATAACACATAGGTTATTAGCGCGGGCAGCCCGTAAATGAAGCAAATTAAACAAACAAAAACATCATGTAATCGACCTAACAATGGATTTCGTACGTGGCAGGTCTAGACCCATTTGCTCATGAATTTATGGTCACATTATTTTGTTTTGTTATATATTGCTCCGTAACGGATTATCGGATAAGACCCTTTTTGGCCACTAGATCTTTTCTAAATTCTTTCTCGTTATTTTCGCCCTTTACCATTAAACATTTTGTGGACGTATTAGTGCTTGTATCCATTATTCTCTTATCTTACTACGTAAAATATTCTTGACTTAAAACTGTTTTTCGAAAACGAGTCTTTTACCAATACAATCTCGTTTTCTCACCCTTTCGTATATGTTAGTGACAAACTAAACAAGCATTGGCATAGCCAATAGGTCTCGCCTTTGGGACCTTATAAGTGTTTAGCAATGCAACCCTTGATGTTGTTGCACCAAGGATATTGTGCTGGATAACTAAACACTTATAAGGTCCCAAAGGCGAGACCTATTGGCTATACCAATGCTTGTTTCAGCTGGGATAGGTGCATGGCACAGCCTGGCACAATGCATAGGTTTTTGAAAGTTGTTTGTGCTACCAGTGGCCATAAGCTAAACTTGAATCGATGCATATCAGAATGTCTTCCATCCCTCTGCTGACCTTCAACAAAAAATGTGCACTGTTTCTGGAACAAAAAGTATGTTTTAGATTAGATAAAAATTCGTCCTTTTTTGACAAAATATTAGGTAGCTTAAAAAGATTACTTAAAATAGAATTTGAATTTTGCCTGAACCTCAAACAGTCACTTCTAAGTGTATACTTTGATGTCTTCAAGTACGAATATGGATCAAGAAAGTAGGAATTTTGGAAGCACTCAACTTGTAGAAACACTAGGGTTATTGGTAGTGCACTTCCAAAAATGTTATTTCCTTCGGAAAGGTGATTAGCCCGCAGTATTTATAGCACTGTCCAGTGACGGTGTGTGAAAGGGAGGGGTCGGTGGGCTGCTCTGTGAGAGCTGAAAATGATGGAAGGGCTTATTCCATCATGGTGCCGACCGCTGTAGGAGCACATTATATTTTACAGCCACTCAAGAAAGAGAAGGGGGAAAAAGATCAACAAAAAGAAAATGGGAAGAAAGACCTGGAGGAGGAGAAGACAGAACAGAACAAGTGGAAAGAGCGAATGAGACAGAAGAGGGCAAAACTGAAAACAGCGATAGAGAGGGAACAGTGGTACAAGATTGAGGAAGAAGCACAATAAAACTGCATGGACGATAGAAAGATGTAAAAGAGAGGCGGCAACCAACTTTGTAAAATGAACGAGAGGAATAAATTGAGTAAGATAGACAGGAAACAGCAATAAAGAGGTGGAGCAAGGAGTAAATTGTAGAGGAAGACAGAATATCACAAAGAAGGGGGAAGACTAGATGCAGTACTTTGTAAAGAAAAAACAAAAAACTAAAGTGCAGGAGTGCAAAGCTTTTCTTAAGAGCGCCAGGGCAGTCGAGTACAAATCCTTCCTGGTTGTTTCCAATTCAGTCAATTTTCATTTACCCCCCAACAATTCCTGTGTCTTTGTTTCATATCTGCAAGTTGTTTTTCTTCCGAATGTTCTCCCTTTATCACCGTTTTCCTATTTTTCTTTTCCTCCTTGGTCCATTTCTACGTTCCTCTTTCACTTGGTCCGCGGCAAAGTCTCCAAAAATAAGTCCATATGCTCACCACCTGCACATATTAAGCACTGATTACATACTCCAATGGGCAGTGCTTTAAATGGGCCACTGCGGTCAAGTTCTGAGTACCTGCACTTATTTATCTTGAGAGGGAGAGTACCGGCAGAGATGAAACAAGGAGCGACCTACTAATCGAAAGCAAGAAGTGAAAGACAATATGAGAGCAGGGAAGAAGAACGAAATGAAAGACTTAAAAGGAGAATGACAGGGAAAAAGAAGAGAGTTAAAGAAAGAGAGGGAAAGCGTGACCAAATTGAAAGAGGGGAGGAAGAACTAAACAAGAGAAGAAGTGAGAGCAAAAGGCAAGAGAGTGATCTAGACCAGAAGAGGAGACGAGTTAAGAAGAACTGAAGGGAGAAAGCAGGAAGAAAAGAGTAAGAGAAAGTAAAGAGTAGGGAATGAGGCGGATCTGGGAGGGAGGAGGGGAGAAAGGTGGGAAGTGGAGTAATGAGTTGAAGAAAGGGCCGGATACGAGAGGGAGTCAGATAGGGCGCGAGGCCCGCGGCGAGCAGGCAGCTATCTGCTTAAACATGCTCCCGCCCCGAGCCCCGGGCTCTAATCCGCCCCGCGCGCTCTAATCCGCCTCCTCCCAGTTGATAAAACACAACTAAAATTGTTTCCCTATCAGAAGTACCTTTTTCCTTCTGTACGGTGAGTGACGCTCCTGTGTCTGTCTGAGCACCAAGACAAACAGTGATCTGTAATTAAACGGGTCAGTGACTCAGGAGGGCTCGCGGGGGAATTGTGTGTGTGTGCTGGATGAAGGTTTGACTGCTATTTAAAGAGTGTAGTTAAGTAGGAATTAAATTAATTATGTAGCACTGGAAACAGCTGCTCGCGGGGGGCGGATCGGAGCAAAAGGAAAGAACGAGGGAATGAGAGGGCGAGGGAGAGAGGAAAAGGAGGCGAGAGGAGGGAGGGGGGAGAGGGTGTCAAGGAGTGGGAGGGTAGGAACCGGCCAGTGGAGGGGGGCTGGGTGAGTAAAGAAAATCAAGAAGTAGATCCCGAGAAAGGGAAATACGCATGGGGGCAGAAAAGAAAGAGTGAGTGAGAAAGAGGGACAGATAAGAAAAGAGAAAGTGCCGAGTGGTGCAGGAAGGAAACCAAAGAGGGGCAGTAAAGACAAGGTGATGGATGAATAGTGGGGAGGAAGGAATGAATTTGAGAAAGAACCGGAGGAGCGAACGAGATGGGGAAGCCAGAGAAAAGAGGCCGGTGGGTGACAGAGAAAGGGGGGCATGATAGGACAAGTTTGTGGAGTGCTTTACTGCAAAACCTTAAGTTTAGCAATGTCTCTCTTTAAATAGACACATCAATAACACCAATGCTAATCAAAATTCAGATGTATGGCAAGAAAAAATATAATGTAATCCGTGTAAAAAAAAAAAAATTACAGTAACGTTTTAATAAAGTTGATTTAGGCCCTTTTCTAAAATTCAAAGACAGCTCGTTTAAGCACATGGCCTTCAACTTACTGATGCTGCACCTCTTTATGAAACCATGCATGGGCACGTAGCTGCTGCAGGTTTTTTGTGTTTTCATGTTCAGATGTAATTATCAAACCTCTTGCCATTAGTGAGACCAGACGAGCTGCAGGTCAGAAGCACAATTACAGATGCTCTCTTGGCCCGAATGTGGCTGAGAGACACAAACGTGGTCATGTATGGAGAAGCGCAAGTCAAATAGGAAATGTAAAGTGTTATTCAGACCAGTTCCACACACAGCACTTCCAACACATTCCAGAAAGCAGTCACAACAAAAATAATTGAGAATTGGTGGCAACTTACGGAGGGGCTGATGGAAAGAAGCATCAAAACAGGCTCTTGGAAAGGAAATTATGAGTTACGAGCTGAAAGCAGGGAAATTGTGTTCAGAATTTATAGGCCTCAGACCATATTCGATGACTCCCTCCATTCTAAGCATTGTGTAATGAGAAAACAACACTATTGTTTCATTCCCGAGCCACTGTTAATGGGATAAGACCGCAAGGTTAAGCGTGAAACACGAGTAAACAGGCATGGGATTTTTAAGGCGTCAACGTGACAATTAGGGCCTGGGGTTATTTGCAATATCACAAACAGCGCCGGTCAAGTTCCAATGCAGCTTTAAAAAAATCGCTGGGCAGAAAGGTAGGAAAAGCAAGAGCTTCTGAAGGAAATAGAGATACAGGAACTAACGAGGGTAAAGAGAATGTCTCTATGTGCCTTGTGCTCGGCTGGCGCCTCGGGCATGTTTACTGCGGGAACACATGGGAATGCAAAGCCATTAATAAAGCAGGATGGCTCTGTCTCCCTTCACGCCCAGGGAGGAGGGAGATGCGATCAGAGCATCAAAGGGCTGGGTGAGAAGGGAGGAGGGACTGCAAGGAGCAGAGAGCAGCTGTGCACGTGCACGCCATCGTGCACTCAAGCTCTAGGCCAGCAAATCCATGTGGGTAGCACTTTTGAAAACCCACTTACAAAATGTCTCAAAGAGACAGCTTTCGCTGTCTCAGCGAGACCTAAAAATAAAAGGTTAACATTGAAATAGCCAATTTCTGCTTACCTTTAAAAGCACAATCGGCCTCCCTGCTCCTACGGACTCTCGAAAATAATATATCAAGGATCTTCCGGTTTGTACCTTATTTATATCTACACTAGACGTACTTCCCCATTACGTCATTTCCTGTTTCTCCTAATTGGTATAGCGAGTTCGACTCGGAGTATACTTTCTAAGTGAGCCATAATGCGTCTCTATGGTTAGTTTCTGGTCATGATGGCGGCCTTCTTAGACAGGTAAAATTGAAAGTGAACATCTAACATAAGTATATTAAGAATATCCCTATTTTTATTGTCGAAGATAACGTTTTGCATCTTATTTATATTTCTCCTGAGCGAACTTCCTAATTATGTCGTATCCCGTCCTTTATAATTGGTGCACGGATGCGATACCCCATTCAAGGAGTACTGTTTAGACAATCTGGAATATGTCTCTATAGTGTGTCTGTATGAGTGACTTGTAGAACCAATGGCGGCCATCTTAGTTGTGTTAATTCAAAGTGAAACAAATCAAACATCTAGCATGAGTGAGATTTACCCATCAATCTATTGAAATTATTCAAGATTCCGTCTATCTTCCAGTAAAGCATAAAAAATTCATTATAAAAAACTTAAGATATAATGTTATTCTTCTAAAGAGGTGACTGTATTGCGGCTCACTAACGAAGAATACAGAGGTTATGATAAAATGTCCTTTACAAATATGTCCTAGAGATGATGGCACATTATAACAGAATTCTTTTACTATGCATTATAACTTATAAGCGGCTCTTAGATAAACACAACTTAAAATGTTAAAAGCTAACACGTGTTTATTCTGATATATTACAGTAATTTTTCCCATTCTTCTTTATTGTTCATCCGTTTTTAATAGTATTAAAACGTGACATAAAAAATTGTTCTAGTTTTTTTCTCTTCGTCGTGACATCACCACCGGGTGTATTGTGTTGAATTATTTCTATACCACACCATTTTAACTCATCTATTGAGTGGTTCGCCTCCAACCAGTGATCCACAAGTGGCGCTGTGTGTTTCTTTGTTCTGATTGCGGATTTATGTTCCGTAATCCTAATGCGTATTTCACGGGAAGTCTCCCCAATGTATGCTTTGTTGCATGGACACACTATCATGTAAATTAAATTGCTAGTCCTGCAGTTAATCAAGTTTTTTATGTTGTGTTTACTCCCATTGTGAATTACTGTACTTCCTTTTATAATACTACTGCAGTTTTTACATGAATTACATGGATATGTACCGACAGGGAGAGGAACATTATTTATGGTATTCTGTTTAGATATCTTTTCTTCTTTATATGTATGTACTAGCCGGTTGCGAATCGTACTGTTTCTTCTAAAAGAAAACATTGGTTTCAGTAATTTCATCTCATTTCTATCTTTAAGTAATGCCCAATTTCTATTAACAATATTTTTGACCTTATTGCTAATACTACTGAAATTGGTTGCAAAAATTAATGGTGGATCCTGTGTTTTCTCATATTGATTCTTATCCATGAATAGGGAATCCCTATCAAAATATTTTGCTCTTTTGTAAGCTTGCCTCGTAAGTTTTCTAGGATATTCTCTATCTATCAATTTTTGGGTAAGGACATCCGCATGTTTGTTAAAATCATTCATATTAGTACAATTGCGACGTATTCTGAGATATTGCCCAAAAGGGATGTTATCCTTTTGGCAAGTCGGATGATTGCTCTGATAATGTAGCATTGTATTTCGGTCGGTAGGTTTAGTGAACAACTCTACTTCCAGTTTACTTTCTTTATGTTTTATTCTAATATCTAAGAAATCACAATATACTCTGTTTATATTAGACGTGAACTTAAGGTTGATGTCACCTAGATTTGTCCACGTTATGAAATCATTAAGGGATTCAATGGCGCCACTCCAAATGAAGAAGACCTCATTAATATAGCGGGACCAACAGGTGATATTCTCAAAAAAATGGTGTAGCTGTATTGAAAATATGCTTATCTTCAAAACCAGCCACGTAAAGAGAGGCCAGACTAGGAGCACAGGTTGCGCCCATGCTGTTGCCTTTAACCTGTTTGTACAAATCAGTTCCAAATAGAAAAATGTTATTTTTAAGAATGACTTCCACGCATTCCACTATGAAAGTTGAATGAATCGATAAGTCATCATTTTCGTTTTTTAAGAGGCCCTCTAACATTTTAATTATGTCATCTTGTGGTATGTTAGTATATAGAGCCTCTATGTCAAGAGTCACTAACCATTGACGTTCTGCATAATATGGGAGGCCTTCGATTTTTTTAATCATAGAGGTGGTATCTTTGATATAGGCCTTCTGATTAACCACTAATGGTTGTAAAAATTTGTCCACATATTTACTAAGTGGTTCAGTCAGAGAATCAATGCTCGAGCCTATAGGTCTCGTGGGCGGATTAATAAGATCTTTATGTACTTTTGGTAATCCATATAATGCTGGAAGTTTGGGATTGAGATTTCTAAGAAAGTTATATTCATCTAAGCATATAATATCATCCTCTTTAGCAAAATCTAAAAGTCTCCTAACTTTCTCTATCAATAATTTCCATTCATACTTACTGGATCTCTTGTAGTGTAAAGTGTTATTCAAAAGATTTAACATCCTATTGTTATAGTCTACGGTGTCCATCACTACAATACTGCCGCCTTTATCATCAGGTTTAATGGTTAGATCATGACATTGTTCAAGATTTGTGAGGGCAGTTCCTTCAGCGGTATTCAAATTATTCCGCCATCTTATATTTTTGGAAAATAGATCATCTATGTTACTTTCCACCACTTTTTCGAATAATTCAATGTTTTTATTTACAAGATTTAATGATGGAGTCCAATGGGATTTTGGTTTAAGGCCAGATTTATTTTTGGTCATAGTTCGATTGCCTTCCTTGTTTTTAAAGAAATCGTTTAATCGTATCTTCCTAAAGAAGTTCTGTAAATCCCTTTCCAAATTGAATTTATCCACTGGTGTACACATTGCTTACCCTAAACCTTTTTCTAAGAGGGAAGTTTCATGATTGGTAAGAGTTTTACAAGACAGGTTTATAATAGGGGCTTTTCTATTTATATCTAGTCCCACAGAGCTTGGCCTCTTGTTTTCATGTATGGACGTCTCTGCGGTGGGTTCTGAGGATAAAAGTTCCCCCCACCCCTCCCTCTGCCCCGGTTTGAACCGGGGTTGTGTTGGCGCTGGTCCAAAAAAGACAGTGTTTCCCTGCTAGTGCTAGGTAAAATTTCACCATTTCTTTTTACATTGTCCGAATTTTCACCTTCAGATTTAGAGCTGGTATACGAGGTATCAAAAAAGATTATGCATGCTTATTACAAACAAAATCAATGTATAGCCAAGTGTCAGTTCATGAATATTTTATTTGAATCCCCATACAATAAAATATGAGGTATGTGCTTCCACCAATCTGTTTAGAAACTATAAAGAACAGTCAATAAGGAGAAGTATTTGCATAATATGAAACTGCATAAAATCTAGAGTATTGTTAAGATTATGCATGCTTATTACAAACAAAATCAATGTATAGCCAAGTGTCAGTTCTAGTTAGAAGTTATCTAAAGTATGTGGGACGAAAAGAGGGAGACATTTTATCTTCTGTGATAACGCAAGGGGTATGTAAATAAAGAAATAAAGAATACCATGTAAAATCCGTAATATTGTAAACTGCACTTTGTATGAAATAGCTGATAAAGGAAATCAATCTTTTTTACTTTAGATTCGATGAAACTTTTTAGTCCTGAAGAAGGTGGAAACATTAAGAAATCACCGAAACGCTGCGTCGACTTTTAACAATTATGATTAGTCTTATCTGAAACCAATATAGATTGTAACTAAATTTGGGAGGTATTGTGGTATCAAAACATTTTTTTCATAAATTTTAAATAATAAATAATCTTGTTTTTTAATAAGGTCTCTTTTGTCAAGAATTTGGTGCATATACAATCTAGGGCTGCTGTATGATAGATTAAAGTGCAGAACTTTTTTATAGATTAGATAAATGTACAATAATAGCCCTTTTCGAGATAACTTTCTACCTTTGTGAACTTATGACACTTGGCTGAGGGAGATACTGTATGGCTTTCTAGATTAATGACAGGGACTCTTGTGTTGTTGAACAAAGATATGGATCCCAGATTGTAATATGTATGGCATAGCGCTGTGCGTTATAACATAGGCATCGAGGAAGGCACGTTAGATGGGGCAATATAACCCATGCGAAGGCAAGTGTGGCATGACATATTCACGGGGTGGTGTTACAGTGCACATGGGCTAGAGAGTGCCATAGCATACGCACTAGCTGGTGGAATACAACACAGAGGTGTGTGGCACTCGGCGGGCACTGGTGGGTGGCTCCGCCAGGAGCATGCTGTGACTCTCAAGTGAGGTTCGTCTCCTTTCCAGAGAGTAAAATAAAAAGTATTACACATCCGGCGGTGGATGTGTGTTTTATTAACCGTGAGGGTGGTTTCTTTCATAGTTTTGGTCGAATTTTTGTTGAATCCCCTTTGAATGGCTTGGTGTGCGTGTGTATTAAATGTGCCCGTCAATAGCTACCCATGTTTATATAAATAAACGACAAGGGTGTCTACTTGGAGAGTACCCACCAGCGGGGGCGTCTCGATTAGGTACGGTAGGGCGTCAGACATGTCCGAGCTTCACTAGCAGTGTAAATACATTCCACATGGATTCATTGTATGCATAGTCGCCTTTTAATGAATATCACACAAATCGTCATGGTGATAGGTACATACGGTTTGTTCAGTATGTCCTAGGTGTTTCTATAAATATATATATTTAAAAAAATAATAAAAAGCAAAGGCCAGCCCCGGGGCCTTAAGTGGCCTGAGGAGGGGGGCATCGCAGCCCCCCTCATAAAGAATTAAAAAAAAAAGGTCATGCCCCGGGAGATGTCATCAGTGATGTCATGAGTGATGTCACTGACCATGTCATGAGTGATGTAATATGTGACGTCATGTGCAGTGCGGGTGCGCGAGTTATAGTTAGCTGAACCAACTATAACGGGGGAATTTCAATGGTTTTGTACGAGTGAAAAGTCCAGCTAACTATAACGCCCCTGAAACCTATAGTTTTTTCAGTGAATTTATATATATATATATATATATGTGTGTATACATTTTTATTCCCTCGAAGGTGAAAGTGCACGCACCTTAGTGACCCCGAGCACGCAGTGTCCTGAGTGAAGTGCGCACACATCCCAGGAGAGTGTTTGCGTCGACACTTCTAGAACGCGAGTGGCATGAAAAACTGTAATTTCCTAGTTGCGGGGACGTGTTCCATAGCAAGTGACTCTTACACTTGCTACATTTGTTTCTTAATGAGCTGCGGCTGCAGGCTGTTTGTGGGCCCTTGTGAAAATATTTGTTAATTGTGGCATCGTCATGCACTGCAATTAACATAAATATTTTCACAATGGCTCACAACCAGCCCCCAGCCGCGCTCTATTGAGAAAAGACATGCATCAAGTTAAAAATCACGACGAGTAAAGCACACATAGTGCTTTTGGGCTTGCTGCATTTCTACGAGACACACACTGATGCCCACCAAGGATCTTCAAGGCAGTAGCACAAAGTATGATGACATCAATCTTAAGTGAAAGAGAAAGTAATTTCTTGACCCAGTGGCACCGCTGGCATCATGCAATGCTGGTTCAGGGGAATACGTCCTGGGTGACGTGTTTGTGGCTGCAACTTGCCATGTGCAGAGAGAGGCTGCCCCCTTTCCCTCCTCTGAACCCCAAAGCTGTGTGCTGCTCCACGATGCCACCAGCCCCCTTTCTCTAGGACTGTATCACAACCAGTGCCAGCCAGTCTCCCTGCCAACGATCCCACAAACCGTGGTGTGCCCAAGAGAAGGACACCCTCCTAATCTTTGGTACAGAGAGGGCTGACAACATCTCCTTGACCATAATAACGGTGGTGCCCAGATGCCCTGCTGTGTCCAGAGCTTGCCCTTCCTGCAGCCGAGGGCAAAGGGTTTGGTGCCAAAGCCCCCTGTCTGGCTGAATGCTACCTCTGACCCGGGGCTGTCCTCTAAAAGCTGAACACCCACATTTAGACAGCTCCCCGAAGAGGGGATTGTTCGATTTGTGCATAGTCACACCTCTTGAAACTGCCACGTAGCAGGGCAGGCGCTATATAAAATAATTCACATAAAAATAGATGTTTTGTGGGAAAAGTAGAGGATGATACTGGCCAGGAGAGAGTGCCTGGAAGAGATGTGCATACCGTGCTAAAGTTACTATAAAATATCCCCTGTCCCTGTTGGTGGCACCAACAAAGATTAGATCCCGGTGTTGGGACATGACTTTTCTGCCTTTAAATCAACTAACAGGACCATATTTGCACTTCCTGTGCATGGCCTTTTTTTTAAAAAATCCCTCAGTCTGGGACATTTTGCAGCTACTACTGTACAGAATCCCCACACCCTTTGAACAAGAGTGGGGACACACTTTGTGTTTGCGGGGGCAGTCTAGCGACTAGTGCCTCACCTTGTGGCACTTCAGTTGTTCCACTCCTAATGACTTGCTTAGAAACTACCCTAACATTTTGTGTAATTTCCCTCTAGTAGTTTGTTAGTGGATTTATACCAAATAAACCAGGTGCTTGGCTCTCAGTATTTCATCTTTCACAGCTGATTTTATTCATAGATACTGCCATGTTGTGGTTGCAATATAAAATAAAGGATTGCTTCAAATGACACTTTACAGTGGTAAAGTGAGAGCCCCATGGGCACCGTCCTGCAAGGAGGTGTAAAGTTAGAGCCCCACGGGCATCATCTGGTAGTAAAAGAGAGATGTAGTTGAGGATCTGTGGGCCACTAACTTTATGCCTTTCCATAGCCAGGCCTTTCCAGGTCTCGCCTATAGACAGCCTTTAGCTGTTGTCGAAGACGTATTGTGGACACAGGGATAGCCAAAACGCAAAGTAAAATACCCCTCCCCCATTCATTTGATACTTCAAATGCCATCAGGAGAGTGAAGCTAGTAAGGCCTGTCCTCCCTAGAAGAGGTCTTTTCATCCCTCCTATCTATTAATCTCACCACCCTTTAAGCCTTTCATCCAGCGTCCATTTCACCTGTCTCTTCATGCTCCCATCCATCTGTCTTTTCATCTAATCCATCCATCCTTCCTTTACCATTCCACCCATCTATCCATCCATTCAGCCATCATTTCACCAACCTTTTATCAATCACCCATGCATTCACCCTTCCATCCAGGTTTCCATCCATCTATCCAAACATTCATCCTTCAATCCATTCTTACGTGCACCCACCAATGCAAATATAATTGAACTCGTCCATCTCTCAAACCTTTCACCTTTTGCATCCATCCTTTGATTGACTTCTCCTTCTTGTCGCCGTTTATTCCTTCTTTTCATAGTTTCTATATTTCATTCTTCCTTTTTTCCCTCCCTTTCTGTTTCCCTCTATTTTCCTCATTCTTTCTCCATCTGTTATGGTTTCTACCCCGCATTTAGAAAAGAAATGCAGCACTCAACCCAAAAGTATTGGAGAGCTTTAAATGATTTATTATTATAATTTATTTTTTGGTATGCATGGGGAGATTAATTGATTTGCCCAGAATCACAGGATGTTAAGCTGACCCGAGACTCAACACCCATCTCCTAAGTCGACAGTTCAAGCATTAAGCCACAACCTCTATCGCAAGAGAGGAAGCATTTTCAATATTATATACAACTTGATGCAAAAAACAACCATTGCCAAAGCCAATAGGCCTGGCTTCTTGTAGGTGTAATGTTACTTATATTATATATCAGGATGCAATGACAGAAGCTGCAAAATATCAGTCAGGTGGCACACTATGCGATGCACATAGTTTTAACTTAATTGCTTTTAAGCCACGCCCTTAATTGCATCGGTTATGTCCCTTTGAAAGACCCGCTAGTTTTATCATCCCACTCAAAGCCCTGGTCTACACACGCGGTCAGGTTCTTGGTGCAGATCGACTTGGCTGCAGCGCACAGAGACCTTACTCTGCCGCACACAGAGGAAATTAATAATAGGGAACATTGGTATACATATATATATATTCACTGAAAAAACAAAGGTTCGAGAGACTTAAAAGTTAGACTCAGGTTTCACTTGTACAAAACCAGTGAAATTCAGCAGTTAGAGTTAGCTGAGCTAACTATAACTCGCACAACTGAAGTGCACTGCTTATGACCTCACATTACATCACTCATGACATCGCAAATGACAGCACTGATGATATCATCCACAGAACCACTCACACACCTACTCACACCCCATACAACCTCTTGTGTGCCCACTTATACACCCATACAACCACTGGCATACCCATTCTCAGACCTATACCAGTAATCACACACCCACTCAGTCCTCCATAGAGCCACTTACATACCCACTCACTCGTACACCCACGCACAACCATTCACTCACCCATATAGCCACTCATACAACCCCCATGCAGCCATCCACATAACCACAGACACACCCATACAGCTACTTACACATCCACTTATTTACCTACAAACTCACACACCTACTAACTCACCCAATCAGCCTCTCAACACAGCCACTTACCTATAGAAGCCCTCATACACTCTCACAACCACTTCGATACCCATTCACATATCCATACAAGCACTCATATTCTTGTACTCACCCATACTGCCATTCCCACAGACACTCACTGTGCAATACAGCCACTCACACATGAAGTCACGTAACAAAACACCTACTCAAACAGCCACTCACTCACCCATACAGCTACTTACACACCAAGGCACTTACTCATACAGCCATTCAGACACCCTCTGAGTCACCCATACTGTCACTACACACCCACTTACCCACTGATAGAGCCACTTGCACCATCAATCACCCATCCATACATCCACTGACTCACCCACTCACTCACTCACTAATACAGCCACTCACACAGCATCTCACTCACCCACACAGCTGCTTACACAATCATTTATGCACACACACTGATACACACAAGGATACATACAGTCACACAACCACTCAGCCACTCACTTGATATGTTAAAAGTGGTATCACTCATTAGTAGTAGACCTAGTATGCTAATATACCACTTAAGTTTTGTAGTAGCTTAGTATATATGTTTAGCAATCATAAACTCTTACAAAACACTTATACTCACTGGATGGTGTCATCAGTGAGTGCATCAGTAATGCCATTTGAGATGTCATTAGTGTTATCACTGATCATGACATGAGTGATGAAATATGTGAGGTCATAAGCAGTGCATTGCGGGGGTGTAAGTTATAGTTAGCTAAGCTAACTATAACTGCTGAATTTCTCTGTTGTTTTACAAGTGAAATCTGACCCTAACTATAATGTCTCTGTAACCTTTGGGTTTTTTCAGTGAATATATATATCATATATATATATATATGTGTGTTTGTGTGTGTGTATATAAATATATATATATACACACACATACATACACACAGATATCTTGGTGTAATCTTATATATGCCAATGACAGAAATGGAAGTGGTCCAATCAATTCTATCCACAGAAACCACAGGAACTCCAATATTGATGGGCACTCACAGACTTACGGCAAGATACAAACATCATCATCAAACAATCCGACAATGGCGGTTATATTGTGGTAATGGACCGCAACAAATACCATCAGGAGGTCAGAACACAGCTGGGGGATCCGACCAACTACGACAAATTAAAGAACAATCCGATCCACGATATAAAGTCCATTTTCCATGCGAAGCTGCATCATTGGCATGAAGAAGGTCTTATCGATGATAGGGAATTACAGTGCTTAAAAATTAATCATCCAATCATGCCGACCCTTTATGTACTGCCCAATGTACACAATAATCTTGAAAATCCCACCGGGCACCCATATAAGTTTGTGTGGATATCTTCTTGAAAACACCTCTAGATTCATAGATATCTTAATCTTCCCCTACGTCGCAGATCTACCATCTTACATACGCGATTCTATGGATTTTTTAAATTGGATCAAAAATACCCCTTGGAAACCAAGTTACATCATGGCCACGATTTACGAGGTCTCCTTGTACACCTCAATAATTCATGAGGATGGTCTAAAAGCGTGTGAATACTGTATAAGAACACGGTCCCTCAACGTCTTGAGTCATACCAAAATGCTCCTCGAAGTGATGTCCTTTTGTCTTACTAACAATGTTTCCACCTTCAATGGCAAGTTCTATAGGCAGAATACAGGAACTGCCATGGGGACATAATTTGCTTCAACATACATAAATCTAACAATGGGCTTTTGGGAGGTAGAATGCTTGTGGTCAGAAAGCAAAAACATCAACTTGGAGAGGGTGGTGCTATGGGTCCGTTATATCAATGACCTGTTCCTCATATGGGAGGGAGAGGAGGATGATCTGAAGGATTTTCTATCATCACTCAATAACAATTCTCTTAACCTACAGTTTACCTATACATACAGTAGGAACTCTGTCGATTACCTAGAGATACAGATCTACATTGAGGATGAGAGAATATGTACCACCCTTTTCGTAAGACCACATTTTGCAACAGCATTCTATCAGCTAACAGCGCACACCTAAAAGCCCTAAAGTGGAGCATTCCATACGGAGAGTTCCTGCGGGCTCGCAGGAATTGCTCCAAGGAGCGGGAGTACACAAGACAAGTAGACGTGATGTTTGATTGATTCCTAAGGAGAGGATATCCAGTCACTGTCTTGGAAAATGCAGGGTTAAGGGCCACCAACCTAAAGAGAGAGGATATACTGTTGCCCAAAATTACTGTGACACCAACTGAATCCACTGCTGAAATAACAAGGTTTATCATGGATTTTAATAGGTCCAATACCAAAGTCAAACAGATAATAATCAAACATTGGAATATCTTAAAGAAAGACCAAGATCTTAAACCGTTTATTACAGAACATGCTGACCCAGAGTTACTTTGCCGAAATACCCAAAAAAACACCTGGCTATCACACAAGGGGTTCGTCAAATGCCCCAAATGTAAAGCTTGTAACTATGGCTGCAATGTGGTAAATATAACAACTATCCAAGGTTTTAAGTAACCCATCAAAGAGAGGATTACATGTCAAACTACACATGTGGTTTATCTGCTGGAGTGTGGATGCGGTCAACGCTATGTTGGAAGTACTGTGAACAAATTAAAACTACGCATCCACCAGCATTTGCTGGCTGTGACCAACAAAGACTTCACGTATGTGATGGCCAAGCATATTTGGAAAGAGCATGAAGGCATTCTAGACAAAAACAACTTTTTTTACTCTGGCACTGAACATATCCCGGTGATCAGAGGAGGTGATAAAGAATTGGCCCTGAGGCTTGCAGAATCGAGATGGATACTCACTCTGGGCATAGAAAATCCATGGGGCCTGAATACAGACGCTGAACTATATACCTTTCTGTAAGACATCTGAAATGACTCTGGGAACACAGGAGAGGAAGACATTTTTATATTCTTATATAGATAATTCATTATGTGTTTGTATTTTTATCTTCTTCCCACATCTAAATTCAAATTTAAAACTTACATTTAGTAATCCATGGCCAATAACCCATAGCAGCAGTTGGAGTCTTGCTTTTCCTCCATGGACATGATTTCTTAATTGTATTTTTGAATGTATGATCTGGCTTTTAATGGAATGTATGTTGAAATATGAAAAGTATCTTAACTGTGTTTTAACATGTGCACGAGCCACTTTCTCCTTAATAGAGTACAATTGCATTCAGCACTATATTAATGAATGTGTAATTCTTGGGGATAGGATGATATGGTATCAAGCAGATGCCAACCTTTATGTCTTGGGTATTAATGCATTTTCATCAAGATGGTTACTCCAGTACGAGCACAAGCCACCTTTCCTTTGTCCACTCAGGAGAATTACACTCAGCACTTTATACGTATAAACTCAATGTTGATGAATACCACCGAAAGGAACTTTTCCCCGGCTTTCTCTATACGTTACAGCAGACATGCACAAGTCACTTTTTTATAATGTTTACGTAAGCATGAGTCAATTTTCTCCTTCATGGACAGTTAATTGCACCTTGAAATCTCCCTTTTCTCTGTGAATATGCAGATTTAGGACAATGTTAGCTACGAGTTTTTCTGTACTTTACAGGTAATATGCACGGTGCACTTTAACATATCATGAGTATGTACTTAATATATATCTAGTATATCTGCCCATGAGTCTGAACAAACCTAATGATCTGTGCACTTTAACATATTCTGAGTTTGTACTTAATATATATCCAGTATACCTGGCCATGAATGTTAACAAACCTGATGATTTGTGCACTTTAACTTATCTCGCGTATGTACTTAATATATATTTCATATATTTGGCCAGGAGTGTGAACACACCTGATGTTTTATGCTATGATATGCAATTCCGGACATCTAAGATTGGTGTAATTTGCAGTATTTCCTCTCCCTTGCTATGCCTTGACCCATCTTTAGATCTAGGATGAAATATTGGCTTAGTGAAACATTTGACATAGTTCCTACCTTGAGGGATGTTTGCTTAAAGCACAGTCACAGATGAGTCATTCTTATTAGAGGTAAAGATGAATACTTCATCCCCAAAATGATTCACTTCAAATTTTGGGGTTACCTGTCTAATTTTGTTACGCCAGTGATGCTATTTTGTAATGACACTCCACAAGTGATTCATATAACTCTGTTTAATTTTCCATTAATTTTGATGCACTCCTTTTCCCAGATGAAACTTTAGGAAAGTCTCTATTTTGACAGGTTGATTTATATGTCCCTGACTTTGTGTATTTTACAAGGTTGAAATGTCTGTTGTATGTCTATTTGCAATGCTGCTGACATATTTCTAAAACATTTTCCTTTTTGTAACCAATATGAACTAATCTAGACGTTTTTTGGTTGTGCTCCCTTTATAACTGATGTTGTTTTTAATTGGTGGTGGGGAAAGGGTACTGTTTTCAATTTAAATTTACACTCTTTACTTCACTCTATGACCCAGTAGAAGGTTCAAGCCGAAAAGTGTAGGTCATCTTTGTTTGTATGCACCTCTGCACTTTGCACTTTGGTGTACATTGCCCCGAAATTCACTGAAAAAACCACAGGTTTCAGGGACATTATAGTTAAAAAATTTCATTTAAAAAAACCTTTGAAATTCACTGAAAAAAACATAGGTTTCAGGCACTTCATAGTTAGTTGGACATTTCACTCATACAAAACCAGAGAAATTCCGCCATTATAGTTAGTTCAGGTAACTATAACTCACGTCCCCGCTATGCACTGCTGATGACGTCACATATTACATCATTTATGACATCACTTCTGACATCATCCACGTGAAAATCTGATGCACCTCCTCACACCCTAATATAGCCTTTGAAACACCCACTGTAAAATATAGACACACCAATACCAGTTACTACATAAGTACTAACTGATTCCTAGGTCTACACACACATCCACTCATTCACCCATACAATCACTCATGCATTCAGTCACTCATCAACACAACACTATCATACACCTATACAGACTCTCGCACACTACCACTCATCTAGAATTACTCACACACCTAGTCAGTCATGCAAAGAATCAATCACACTTCCATTTACTCACCTATACAGTTATATACACACCACATCACTTATTCATACAGATACTAACACATACTTACTCTCTTATACAATCATTGTTATAAGTACACACTCATCCATACAGCCATTCTCACAATCACTGACTCTCACGTTTAGTCATTTATATACTCCAACTCTCCCCTAGACTGTCTTTTACATATGTAGTTACTTGGACATGCACCACTGAGACAGCCATTCACTTACCAACACACCCATATGCACACTCACCCACCCATACAGCTGTTTCCACATGCACTCTTGAACCCATATACCCAGTGAATCAACCACTCGCACATCTATGCACAAAGTCGCACACCTCCCACCCACACACACACTCAGGCACCCATACAAATACTCAGGCAACCAATCAATAACCCATAAAGACACTCAAGTAGCTACTGACCAACCCATGCAGCAGCTTACACAACAACAGACAGACTGATAGACATTCACACAGTTTAGTCACTAACCCATGCATTCAGTAAGATACGCTTAATCAGTCACTTATACAATCAGTCACGCACCTACTAAATCATACATTAAGACACATATACACCCACGCATTCCTCAATACACCTTGGCATATATACATATAAAACATATTTAAACTTTAAAGAAACACAGTCACTGGAAGATGTCATCATCACTTAATCCTCCAACTTAGAACGCGCCAGGGGGCACGTTTGCAGAGTGCTGCAAGGTGGGGCCTCCAGCGAGTTGCCGGTTTCTTTTTTTTTCTACTTGAATTTTTATTTTCTGGGAGGGGGGGCTGTATGGTCCCCCTTCCCTGGGCTACTTTTGGCCCCGGTGACCCCATCCACCGGGGCCTGAGCATTTTCTTTTTCTTTTATTTAAAAAAAAAAGAAATTGGAAGGGGACTGGGTGGCCCCCCTTCCCTGTGCCACTATTGGCCCCGGGGATCCCACCCCTCGGGGGCTGGCCTAGTTTTTTTTTTTTTTTAATTATATTTCATGGCCCCCCTCCCCTGGGCCATTTTTGGCCCCGGAGACCCCAACCCCCGGGGCCTGCCCTTTTTTAATTTTAATTAACGTGGCCCACCTCCCAGGCACTCCTGTCCCTGGGGACCCCATCCCCTGGGGCCGGCTCTTTTCGTTGGTGACTGTGGGGGGAGCCTCAATACCCCCGCGGCCCCGCCGGCTCCCCGCCTCCTGCGGGAGCTAGCATTGCTTTTGGGAAAGGAGAGCTGCTGACATGCAGCTCCCCTTGCTCAAAAGCAATCCTGCTTTGCTTCATTAAAGCGAGAGCAGGATTTCCTGCTCTCGCTTCAATGAAGCAAACCAGAGTTTGCTATGGCATGAATGATGTAATATGTGACGTCATCCGCAGTGCGTTGCGGGGGTGCGAGTTATAGTTAGCTGAACTAACTATAACGGGGGAATTTCTATGGTTTTGTACAAGAGAAATGTCAACTAACTATAACGTCCCTGAAACCTATGGTTTTTTCATTGAATTTCTAAGGTTTTTTAAATGCTAATTTCTAACTATAAAGTGCCTGAAACCTATGTTTTTTTCAGTGAATTTCAAAGGTTTTTTAATTGCTAATTTGTAAGTTTAATATTTATAAAACCTTTCTTTTCTTCTGTAAATTAAAAAGAAAATTGGGATATTTTGGAATTTTAATGTCGTTTAATTATTTATTTATTTTTCAAAATTATGTAATGTCTTTTGTGTTTTAAAATATGTATATATCTATTTTCTTTTTAGGAAAAAGTGAAGTCGCGCACCCATCTCGGTGGGTGTGTGGATTCAAGCCGCCATATTGCTAAAGTTGTAAAGGATGCACGTTTGGTGTGCGATGAGTGCATGGTGTCTGGCCCCATGTAACGTCATATGCGTATGGGATCGCGTTGTGTGCGTGTTTGGTGTGCAACGGGTGCGCGGTGCCTGGCCCCGCGTAACGTCATATACATATGGGATCGCGCCGGGTGTGCGACCCCTGCAAATGTTTTTAATGATTTAAAACTATATGTATTTAACTTTAATGTATACATGAGGGCAAGAGATTATCTAAACTATTTATAAAAATAATATATTTGTACTTGTACTAAACTTATATTATTGTTAAATATATTTTTGAGAATTAGCGTTGGGTGCGCTGGTTGCACGCCGGGTGTGCGACTCCAATCTGACTTTAAAAGACAGCATTTGATTGATTCATAATGTTTCCCATTCTAACAGTTGAAGGATCCCACCCATTTTAGTCATTCTCTCTGCAGCTTCACGGGAGAGACACCTGTTGTGTTTTTGCAGCTAGTCTGTAAATTCTTTGGGTGTTTTTTGGAAAGTTGGAAGTGGCTTCTTCCAATCCTCAACAGGAACATACTTCTGAAGAAGAAGAGATAGAAGAACCACCTCCCAAAAAGAGACCAGAATCCATGGTCTGAAAATTTTTCACCATCACAGATGGTGAAAAGAGAGTCAACACAAGGAAGGTTGTACTCTCTGTCCACGGATTTTGTCTAGAGGTAGTGACAAAAAATACTCTTGTGGCACGTCGAGCATGTACAAGCACCTCCAGACATTTTGCACGGGAGCAGATGCAACGTGCACAACAAAATATGCAACAAGGTGACCAGGGAGCTGGTCCCAACACTTCAGAAACGACAAGTACATCATCTCGAGGGCCGGACATACACTCAGAGTTTGGAAACTCAAAACAGCTATGCATAAAATCCTATGTTGTGGTGAACAATCTGTGGATGCTGTTTGTTCTGCAGCAAGTAACCATCGCTGCAAATTTTTTTTTTCTTAATGATTTCAGAATTCCAAAAGTTAAGACTTTAGCCTGTTGCTTTTTACGGTTTTCCAAAATCACCCCCAAAAATTAAAAAATAGATTAAAAAAAACCAACACAATTTTAAAAACAAAAAAGAAGAAAAAAAAGTTTTTTTCAGAACTACATTATCTGGTTTAAAAAGAGAAATAACTGCATGCTAATGTCTGTATGATTGCTGGAGTATATGTGTTGCGCATGATTGATTTAAAGAGTGCAAGAGTAGCGCATGGTAATTGTATGACTGCATGAGTACTGCCTACATGATTGTACAAGTGTATCTGTAATCCGTGAGTTATTGCATGAGTGGATGGATAATACGTGGGTGATTGCATTAGTATATAAGTGGTGGTTTAGTGAAAGAGTGTAAATGGGCAGTGTCTATGTGGTTACAGGACTGCATGGATAGTGAACATGATTGTAGCTGTGAAGTGTTACTGCGTGGGTCATTGCATGAGTACATGGGTTGTGACTGGATGATTAGAGTACTGCAAAGAGACTGCATAGTGAATTTATAAGTGTATGGGTATTGACGGAGCGATTGGATTAGTACACGGTAGTGGCTGGGTGATTACAGTGCTGCAAGGAGAGAGCGTATTAAATTTATAAGTGCTTGAGTATTGGCGGAATCATTGGATAAGTACATGGTGCTGGATGGGTGATTGGAGGACTGCATGGAAATGACGGGGGGATTCCTGGACTACATGGGTTGAACTTGGTTAATTGGAGGAGTGAATCAGTAGTATGTAAGTGGTTAGATGTCTGTATGGGTAGTGCTTGGAGTATTATACCTGTGCATGAGTTAGTGGCTAGGCTATTGCATGAGTACATGGGTACTAACTGCATGATTACAGTGCTGCAAGAAGAGTACATGGTGATTTATAAGTGCTTGTGTTTTGGCGGAGTGATTGGGTAAATATCTGGTGCTGGATGGGTGATTGGAAGAGAGCATAGGTACTGACAGGCGGGTTGCTGGAGTGCATGCGTACTACCTGAGTAATTGAAGGTGTGAATAAGTAGTGAGTACATGGGTAGTGACTGGATGATTACAGTACTGTGAAGAGAGTGCATGGAAAAGTTATAATTGCTTCAGTATTGGCAGAATGATTGCATAAGTACGTGGTGCTCGATGGGTGATTGGAGGAGTGCATGGGAAGTGACAGGGGGATTTTTTGACTGCAAGGATAGTACTTGGGTAATTGGAGGAGTGAATCAGTAGTGTGTAGACATCTGCATGGGTAGTGCATGGAGGATTGAAGTAGTGCAAGAGTTAGTGCCTGGGTCTTTGAATGAGTACATGGGTACTGACTGGATGATTAGACTACTGCAAAGAGAGTGCAAAGTGATTTTATAAGTGCTTGGGATTTGGCGGAATGATTGGATAAGTACATGGTGCTGGATGGGTGATTGGAGGAGTGCATGGGTAGTGACAGGACCATGGCTGGATTGGAAGGGTAGTGCTCAAGGGATTGTAGTAGTGCATGAGTTACTGCCTGGGTCACTGCATGAGTACATAGGTACTGACTGGATGATTAGAGTACGGCAAAGAGAGTGCATAGTGAATTCATAACTGCTTGGGTATTGGCGGAGTGATTGGATAAGTACATGGTACTAGATGGGTGATTGGAGGAGTGCATGGGGACTGACGGGGATTACTGGAGTGCATGGGTATTAACTGAGTAATTGCGGCGTGCAGGAGCAGTTTTTAGGTGGTCATAGGACTGCATGGGAAGTACACAGTTGATTGTAACAGTGCATGTGTTAGTGCCTAGGTCATTGCATGTGTACATATATAGTGACTGGATGATTAGAGTACTGCAAAGAGAGTGTGTGGTCAATTTATAAGTGCTGGAGTATTAGTCGAGTGATTGGATAAGTACATGGTGCTAGATGGATGATTGGAGGAGTGTGTGGGAAGTGACAGCGGGATTGCTGGAGTGCATGGGTACTACCTGGGTAATTGGAGGAGTGAATCAGTAGTGATTAGGTGGTTAGAGAACTGTATGGGTAGTGCACAGGTGATTGTAGCAGTTCATGGGTAGTGCTTGGGTGACTTAATCTGACCTGTTTTGAAGTAGATATAAAACTGATTGGAACATTCCTGTTATTACATACAATTTTCTAGTTTTAAAAACACAACATTATTTTACAATTACATAACATTCACTTTGCCTTTTTGCTGTCTTCAGATTCTATTGAATTTCACCATAAACAGTGATTTCAATTTTGATCATCAGTTGACAGCGGACAAAAAAATACAATCAATAAAATTGTTTAAAAAACCAAATCTGTGTTCAAAATATCTACAACAAATTCAACCATCTATTTACATGTTCACAAATGAACAATCTGATTGACATTGTTTATAATACAAAGATCAAATATATCAGCACCTTCTTTTGAACACAATTTTTCAAATGCAATAGCAAAGAACAGAATCAATAATTCAAACCGTAATTCTCGACATCTTCCCAATAGGGCAAATGATGTTTCTAAAAACATTTGCATTAAGGATATCCAAGATAAACTTCTGAATTCATATTCACATCTTCCCAATAGGCCGAATGATGTGTCTGAAATCATTTGTGGTGAAAATATCTCAAATGTACTCATTAATTTATGTTGACATCTTCTCAGAATTTGGCATCAAAAATATTAGATATCAGTTTGGTAATTTATTAAGCAACCGACATTTGAACTCTAAATGTGCATCATTGCAAAGAGTCCATCCTTTATTGCATTTTAAATACATAGTATAGTGTCCAGATGTTGAAGTAGGTCCATCGTGGAAAACAATAGCCACTGTTTTAAATGTTCTTCCTGAAATTGACACTTGACCTGCCACAAAAAATTTAATTTTGGTTTCCAATTTTGTTCCCTCTGCTCTACAACGTTGCAGCATTAAAATGATATGTTGTCCAAATGTTTATATAAATAATGTTGACAACATTTCCGATTTGCACTGAGTACATTCCATATCTTGATTAGCTGATTTCACTAATTCATTGAAAAACACTGTTTTGCAAACTGGTATTGTCAAATATATGAATTGTTCAGTGTCTATTTTAGTGGTAGGTGAAAATGAACAGCTGTCACATGTATGATCCCATCTGTAACGTAGTCCAAACAGATTTTCAATTGGTATTCCTTCATCTTCCAATACTGCAAGCATAAACATAAGAAATTCCTGAGCGTCTTGCTGTACATTCTGTGTAAATCGGGAAGAACCAGAACATATATCCAGAAGATTACGTACGCCAGAAGCAGTATGGATTTTCATTTTATCAGTTTAAAACTTTTCAAAAACATAATGTAACAAAGAACAGAATCTTTTTCCTCGATTTTCCATAATTGCATGCTGTAGATTTTCTAAAAAATTAGCATAGCAGTTGATACCTGAACAATTTTCTAACTGATATCCTACAATATTAGCAACCATGTTCACTTCCATTTTCCTTCCAGCCTCATCATTCTTTTCAGTTCTTTTCTTCTTTGTAACCTCACTAGAATGTTTCTTATATTTTTGTTTTGGACGTATCAAATGTTTTTCATAAATAGGATATTCACCTAAGTTAGGAGCATAGAGTCTTCTTAACCTATTGTACTCTTTTACATGTTAAATCTGCACTAACTTTTTCCTCATCAAAATCAATCAAATAGAATCCAGATAATGTCCTTACTCGAGACAATGCAACATATGCCATACCCTCTTTAAACACAGAACTTCCAATATTTACCAAAGCACTGTCAACACTTAAACCTTGAGATTTATGAATGGTCACTGCATATGCTAAACAAACAGGAAACAGTTTTCTAAGAACATACAAATCTTTTACAAGCAAGAAACGAACACCACAACTTGCAATCTGTTTCACCTCTTCAATCTGATCAAATGTAATCTTCAAAAATTCAATTCCATCTCTATTTGGATGACTAACAAAGTCAACAACTTTCTCCATTGCTCCATTTACTAAACCTTTCTCAACATCTAAATTACGCCGTAATATTACCCGACAATATTACCCGACAGTTTACAGATACATACATGGTCTTTTCCAAACCAGCAGTCTTAGATATTGATTTTTCCAAAGAGTCTAATTTTATCTGTAATTTTTCTGACAGAAGAATAGTTACTCCTTCATGTTCTATTTTATCAGTGGTTACCATTTTCATTATCGGTTGTTTCTCCAGTTTCAACAGTTCTTCATTGAATGTAGAGCATTCTTTCAGTGTTGGCAAAAGGCAAATTATAGATTTTGTTTCTGCAATGTTTTGGTAGATAGTTTCAGGTGCAATATTTTCTTTTGGAAACAAGTTTGTTAGTAGCCGACTTTCTAAAGCTTCTTTGCCATCCTTTGTTAAGACACCAATTCTAATATTTTGGAGAATTTTTCCATAATCTTCATCATTTGATTGTCGCATGTTTTTAATAAGTTCTTTATATTCAAAATAAGGCCAAATATTTACACATTTCTAATACTTCCCAATGATTTTTTAGTGTCTTCATGAAGAAGGGTGTTAAAACTGGTAGGCCTTTCACAGGTGTGAGTTGTAGTAGATCACCGAATACAATTACATGTTTTCCTCCAAATAAAACATCGTAATTTGTTTTTAAAATCTGCTGCATTCTCAAATGTACAAACGCAAGCTTTAAGTTTGAAACCATGCTTACCTCATCAATTATCAGAAGTTTCATTTTCTTTAGTACTCTTGAAACTTCAAAACGAGCTTCTCCAGATAGCTTGTGATATTCCAACTTATTTTCATATTCTACTGGTAACATAAGTAAACAATGTAATCCAATCCCTTTGATATTGTGTGCTTCTAATTCAGTTAGAGCAGTTACAACACACGATAAATGTGAATCCATTGTTTTCTGTAGATAACTTGACCAACATTTAATCAAGAAACTTTTTCCTGTTCGAGCTTGCCCACTGATGTACATAAGAATAGGTTTAAATGATGTACATTGGCAAACACACTTTTCATGCAGTAGTCCTTGTTATATTTGTTGTGTAACTTGGTGATATATTTATTTCTGTTCAGTATTCAGTTGTTCTAAGTTTTTCAAATCAATATTGTCCTGTTGTGCTTGTTGCATCACAGTTTCCACTTCACTCATTGCTATTGCCGCTTCATTTTCAAGTATGGCTTCTCCTAGTTGATCTTGACTTTGTGCAGCAGAACTCTGACTATCTTGAGAACTATCTCTAGCTATTTCAGCTGCAATAGTACTCTCTTGATTAATCTCTTCATTCAACATTTGGAGATAATTTGGAAAATGTGCACATTCAATGCTATCTTTACATGCATTGAAAGAATCTTCATAGCCGTCAAAATCTCCAAGTAATTCCATTGCCAAGGTTTGAAGAGTTGCAGAAGAGCTAAATAGAAAAACTCCCTTTTATCTGGAGTATCGCAACTTAGTTTCCTGTGATTAATCAGATTTCCTTTGGCATGTTTTTACCAAACATCCTTCAGATCCAATAACAGCATATTTTCCTTCATTTATATTTTCCGTAACATTTTTTTCAAAGCTGTAATGTTGCAGTACTTCATATAGGCATATCTTTTCCAGGTGTGGACTTCTATTTGGATAGTACGTAACATATTTGTTTTAAGAATAGCTGTACTTTCTGGATCATTCAATGCTAAGTACTCAATTTCTTGTACAGATTTCAAAACTCAATTTCGTGTCGCAGCAAGACCTAGACTTATCCAGATGATTCCTCTTGACTTTGAATATAAACTTGCAGATGTCAATCGATCCGAACATTCGTAGGATCCAATTTCTCGATTTGAAAGCATCTTCAACCTGAAGCTGTACAATTTTTTGCTAAGTGTCTTCTCTTGTGAAATGTCTTCCCACATTTCTGTCAATTCTGTCTTCTCAGATTTCGTAATATATGATGTAACATAGCGAGTAACAGCAATTGAGTTATCTGCAACATATTGTATGTCCATATTTGCATTCCACATCGCTAAAATCACTGGATTGTAATCATTAATGTACTTTGATTCTTCTGTTATTTTTATATTATAAGTATTTTTGGTGATTTTCGAGTGACAGTATGCCTCACTGCTGACATGAAACTGTTCACTCTTCCTTTGGAAATTACTGAATGTGGAAAACCAAATCAATATTTTGTGTAAAATATTTCCTTTGACTTGTATTTCCATCGACAATATTTTCCACATCGATGATTTTGAAACCGTAAAACCTGCTGTCTCAAGTTATTTCCTGCTTTTTCTTTTGGTATGGTACAGGTGACATATTGTTCAATAAAAGACAGAACAGTCTCATCACTGTCTGTTCCAAATTTTGGTGCATTCTTGATCCATAACAGCATATGAATATGAGGTGCACCTCTAGCTTGATATTCCTTTCTCCAAAAGAAATCAATAACTTCGCCAATAGGTGGATTCTTTTTATTACAGATGAAAGACATCATAGCTTCAAACCTATGATTAAAATATCTGCACACATTTACAGGATCCAGGGAACACAGTTCTCCAGCTGTCTTCAATTCAATATTCTCTATATTTGAATTTGCTTGTCGTAGAAAATCTAGTAAATCATCCCATGCGTACTCAGCACAACTAAGTGTAACAAACCACGTTGGAGTTCCTACATTCCTTAACATACATTTCAGGCCCCCATGACTTTGATACCAATAGTCATTAGTGCCTCCTTGACATGCCACCAAATTAATTAACTGTGTTTCTAATTGTTCGTCTCTTTCTTCAACTTTGTCCATGAATTGCTTTGCAGAAAATCCGAAAAATGAATCCCTGTTTTTAATATGTGATTCACTGCATATGAAAGTGCAGAAAGGTCACTTTCAAATAAAAGATGAAACAAATATGGAATACGTTGTCTAAATCTTGCATCTTCTGAGTACAGTCGTAAAGTACGATATTCTGAAGCTGGAATCTGAACTGGTCGTTCATCATATCGTCCACCTTTTCCAGTAGGGAACAGCTGTGGAAAACAACGAGCTTCCAAACTTTTTTCCCATACACTCATGGGAGTTCCTTTTGCTTGTTTCATCTGGAACAATTAAATACTGTCCCCTATCACTTCTTTTTAGTGTAGAGGGTGTATAGTGTAATGTTCATAAATTTCTTCTTTTCTGGACTTCTCCACTTTTTCTATTTGTCCACTTGCAATGTCAGTTTCATCTTCTAAACATAGTTCTTGTTCTTTTACATTTACAGTTTTATAGTAAATATTGTTTTACACCAGATATAATGTATCCTTTTGGACTTTGGTGACATCTACTAACTCTTGCCATATTTTCCTACTTTTTGTAGGTACACAATTAACAAGAATGACTACAGGTTCACTTTCCTCTCTTTCTACACCAACAGTTTCAACATTTTTCTTAAAATCTAAAGGTAAATACACAACTCTTCCTTTTAAACCTATTTGTAGATCTGTTGGAGGCAGCTTACATGTTTTAGGCTCCATACGAATTATAGCCTGAAACGCGTTCACAGATTGAATAAGGATGGACTCATATCTATTTAAATCTTTAAGTTCTGGAGGTATAGCTACTAATTCTAGATCATTATGAACAGCTCTAGCTGGCATTTTGTTCTCTTCTAATTTATTGTAACTATATTTACAAATACATTGTTGACTACCCAACTCAAAACGACCTTCCACAAACAAATAAACAGCAAATTCCCTCCATTTATCATTGTTTTCCTTTTCACTTTTTAACAACGCATCTACATTACTAGTTTGAATTGTATAGTGAGTACGTCGGCATCAAATACAAACATAGTTGGGAATTTCACCAGAAACTACTTTAAACTTTATTTCTTTTTCAAACTTCACATCAGTTTTATCTTCCATCTCTTCTTCAACACATACACTTATCAAACTCTCACTTTCTCTACGCTCCTCTTGACCAGCAAAGAAACATAACTCTTTATCATCACAAACTTTTTTTATATCCAACACTGAACCATGCAAAAGAGCTGTATTCATTTCATTTAGACATAATGCAGGTCTTTTCATGTAGTATAATCTTCTTACTAACTTCCGCATTTCTGAATGATGTATTGCTAACATTCTTAAATGATGAAAACAACTTTGACACACTTTCCTAGAAAGACAAGCCAGAGAATGACCTTGCAACCCTGTACTTTTTCTCACTTTGCAAGGATCCAATCCTTGTAATATCTTAATCTTCTTTTTCTCAGTTTTTTTCCCATATTCTCTTAAGAAATTTAGTAATATATCAGTAGATTCCTGTCGTATACTACAAATATTACTACAATGCCATGTAAACACTGGAGCCTGGGTACGTCTTCCTTGAACTTCCTCAGCTATTACTTCTTCCACATTTCTAGGAACCATAATTTCTTTTTCAATTGGAGAACCATTTTTAACTTCGTAACAACGACCACAGGTATCAACTGCGTGAGCTAATGTATTTTGTTGAGCTTTCTTCATTAAAAAAAGGTTCCGTACTATAAGTATGCTTCCATTCCCCAGAAAATATTTTACAAAAGTTAGTTCTATTTACAATTCTTTTTCTTTTACATTTGTCCTTCATAGACTTCATTATTCTATTTAAAGTTTTCAATCTTTTTAAAACTAAGATAAGCAATTTTCTTTTCAATTCAAATGCTTTTTCAATCACACTTAGAATCTCCTTTTTTGTTTGTAAAATCTCTTTTTTGAATTTTTACATTTTATAAACAAATCTTGTAATACTCTATTTTTATATAATCTTTTTCGAATCTCTAAAAATTGTTTCTTCCTCCTTTCAACATATGTTTTCTGATAATCCAATTTTGCACTTATTTGTATATTCTTCTTTTCTTTTTGTTTCAATGTACATCTTTTGTGCCTCTCTTCTTTATTTTCAGAATTTGTTAGACTCTTTAAAACGTTTTTTTACAAATTCTTTACTTCTCTTACCAGAAGCTTTTTCTTTAAGGATCCATGTTGTACTTGATCTAAATGCTCCTTTGCTGTTTTCTTTACATAGGCCTCTTTTCTTTTTGTTTGCTCTTTTCTTGTCATTGTAACTCTGTCTTAATAATTATGCAAAATATCTGTAAAAAAAGAAAAGTTTTAAAAATAATTTTTTATGATTAAAATAATTATATTGAAATATTCACATGTTTAAATATACAAATATATACAATGATAGTACCACAATGATTAGAGCAGTGGAACGGTACTACCTGGGTAATTGGAAGAGTGCATGAGAAGTGTGTAGGAGATCAGAGTACAACATGGATAGTACACAGGTGATTGTAGAAGTACATGGTTAGTACCTGGATCATTGCATAAGTACATGGGTACTGCCTGGATGATTTTTTTTCAGGTCCAACCAGCAGCATATCATTACAAAAACAATATGAATCATTCGTACATGCTATTAGCAGAAAGTCACATGCCATCTTTCCACAGTATGATACATTTAACAATGTTCATGGCACAGCAATACATAGTGAGTTAATGACTTCTACATCACTCTTTAGACCTGTTATTGTATCCTGATCTGTTATTGTTCACGATGTCCGAGTTACCCCTATTTAGCAACATTGTTCTTCTTGGTAGGGTCCGAGTGTTGTGGATCCCAGGTCTGCCATTATGGTATGTCTGTCTCTTCCTGCATGGATTGCAGGTACTGTACTGGTGGTTCCCAGAAGTCTCTCGGACGTGAAGCCTGTGGTATTTCTTCTGCATATGCCTCTAGTGTTTCTCTGCAGTAGATCATGTCTGTGACCCAGTCCTTGAGTCTTGGAGACCTTTTGCTTCCCCAACGCATGGCTATGCTATGCGCCGTGTAGCAAGTAATAACGCAACTGCAAGAAATTTCCTACGTCTAGCTAATTTGATTTTGCGTACCCCCAGAATGCATACTTATGGTGTGTTTGGTAACTGCTCTGATAACATACCCATTGGCGTATTTGTGATGTCTTGCCAGTACCTGTGAAGTTGCGGGCATGCCCATGACATATGCAGGAAGTCTGCTCCTGGTGCGTTGCATCTGTGACATGGATTGTTTTCTCTTAAGTCCAAATTTGTGTAACTTGGCTGGAGTGTAGTATATTTGGTGTAAGAACTTAAAGTGGAGTTGTGTGCAACTATATTGCCAGTCGTGTTCGTCTATTTGTTCGCCAAGTGCTTCTTCCCACCTGCGAACTGCGATGTTAGGTTCTCTGACCTGTTCTTTTTGTGATGCATTGTACAGTCGCGTCACTAGTTTCTGTCGTGTAGGTGCTGTTAAAAGTATTTGTAAGGCATTCAGCTGTGTGAGTTCATCTGGAAACGATGTGTATAGTTCCCTAAGTGCCATCCGCAACCGCAAATAGGCAAATTTCTTTAATGGCGTCTGATCTGCACAAAGTGATGTGTCCTCCAGTGAAATAAATTGATCATGTGGAAACAGATCTCCCATAGTAGCAGTGTTGATATCTTCTTTTCCTGAGTCACTGTGAGTTTGGGGTGTCGAGCCATTGGAGCGCCTTAGCGTAAATCAGGAGTTTGTTTGCTCTGTATGCCAGTGTGTGCCATGCCCTAGAGGTGCAGTAGACTGTTTGTATCGTTTCTCACGGCGTAAATCTCTTTGGGTCAGTTATAAAAGTCTCCAGCGGCATGGGGTGCATGCTGTCACGTTCTACTGTGTGGGATATGTGCATGGGGTCTCGTCCAATAGTGAGCATATTGTGCTTGCGCACAGTAGAAGTATAACCGGAGGTCCGGTGCACCGAATCCCCATTGGTGGTATGGTTGTGTTAAGATTTTCCAGCTAGTTCTAGCACGTTTACCTGCCCAACAGCGCTTGTGTTAGCCACATCGGTATATTCCAAAAAAGATATAGGAACCTAGGTAGCACAATCATTTTCTGTAGGGCTACAAGGAGAGGGGCATTTTTATCCACTTATCTACCTGGTCCTCAGGTTTTGTCAATGCTCTTCCATAGTTTTCCGTAATTACCGTTTCAGGGTCGCGGTGCATCCATATCCCGAGATATTTGACAGGTTCTGTCTGCCACTTCAGGGGGTATTCTAAATGTGGTTGTGGAGTTGCATCTGTGAGGGGTATAGCTACGGATTTGTCCCAGTTTATCCGCAGTTCGAGTAAAGTTTGAATTAAGTATATTCTCTGATGAGTGGGTTTAAGTTGGTGTCTGGATGGGTTGTATATAGAACCATGTCATCTGCATATGGTGCTATGCCTATGGGCTGAAGACTGCATTGTAAGGCTGACATGTAGTGTTTTTGGCGAACTTTGCAAGCTAAAGGTTCCAAAGTTAACGCAAACAGCATTGGTGACAGCGGGCAGCCCTGTCTCGTACCCCGTGTTATGTCGATTGGGTCGGACGTGTTCCTGTTTATTCTAACCCTCGCCCTAGGTTCGGTATACAATAGTGATATCCATCTCAAAAACGGCTCTGGGAACCCCATCCGGCGCAGCACTGTGAACATGAAAACCCATTCCACTGAATCAAAGGCCTTCGCTGCATCCAAAAGGGCCGCGGCGGCTGGTGTGTCTGGGTCTATATGAAATATAGTGCGTATGTTGTGCGTAGTGGACCGTGACGGTATGAAGCATGCTTGGTCTTGCAGAACTAGGTTACATAGTAACGGTTGTAATCGTGATGCTACAATTTTGGCTAATATTTTAGCGTCTCTATTGATTAGGGATAATGGCCTGTAGGATTTGCACTTAGTGACATCCTTGTCCGGTTTAGGTAGCGCTATCAAAAGCGCCACCCGTAAGGATTCTGGGAGTATGCCGTCTTCGTAGGCTTCTTCGTACATTTCTGCTAAATGAGGGATCAGTAAATTACAAAATGTCTTATAAAACTCTCCAGGGAGTCCATCCAGGCCCGGAGCCTTATTATTTGGGAGGGAGTTGATCGCCTCCTTGATTTCATCTTTCGTGATATGGTGGCAGAAATATTCGCAGTGTGTGTCAGATAACCATGCCAGTGCTATGTCATCTAAGTATTTGTTTATTTCAGATGTGGATACCCGTCGACTGAGTGGTGTATAACTTAGTATAGAATTGGGTAAAACAGTCTAGTATGCTTAGAGTATTATAGATTAATTTATGTTGTTCATTGTGGAGCTGGGTTATGTACGTGGTTGTATGTGCAGGTTTTATTTTGTATGACAGTGTCCGGTCAGGTCTGCTGCCTTCCCCATAACACCTGGCTGTGTATTTGCGCGATATATATTTTATCTCATCATCTGCAAATTCATGATATTCATCTGTCTTTTGTCTAATGTCAGCTAATATAGAGTTATCAGTGTATTCGGCCTCCAGTCTACTGATATCTGTTTCTATCCTTTTTAGTTGTTGTTGAATATCATGTAATATACCTTCATGTTTGCTAATGCAATGTCCCCTGATAGTGACCTTAAAGGCCTCCCACAGTGTCTTAGTGCTACTGGCCGAGCCGGAATCATGGTCAAAGTAATCCACTATCTCCTGTTGTAGTCCACTGCGAAATACCTTGAAGGGCATTTTGTTGTAACCTCCATGTGAATTGTCTTGGAGTGTGCGTGGGGATAGCCAGAGAAAGGTGTACCGGGCCGTGGTCTGACAGCCTTTTGGGTAAGTGTTCTACCTCAGTAGTCCACGTGCAAGCATCCTGTGTCATAAGCCAATAATCAATACTGCCTGGATGATTAGAGCACTGCAAAGATAATGCATGGTGAATTTACAAGTGCTTGGGTATTGTCAGAGTGACTGTACAAATACTGGCTGAGTGATTGGAGGAGTGCATGGATAGTGACAGGGCGATGGCTGGAGTGTATAGATAGTGCTCAGGGGATTGTAGCAGTGCATGTATTATTGCCTGGACCACTGATGAGTGCATGGTGAATTTATAACTGCTTGGGTATTGGCGGAGTGATTCGAAAATACATGGTGCTGGATGGGTGATTTGAGGAGTGCATAGGTAGTGACAGGGTGATGACTGCACTGCAAGGCTAGTGCTTAGGGGATTATAGCAGTCTAGGATTTAGTGCCTGGATCATTGCATGAGTACATGCATACTGACTGGATGATTAGACTACTGCAAAGAGACTGCATGGTGAATTTATAACTGCTTCTGTATTGGCAGAATGTTTTGATAAGTACATGCTGCTGGATGGCTGATTGCAGAAGTGCATGGTGAGTGACAGGAGAATTGTTGTAGTGCATAGGTACTACCTGGGTAATTGGAGGACAGAATCAGTAGTGTGTAGCTGGCTAGAGGTCTGCATGGATAGTGCACAGAGGATTGTAGCAGTGCACAAATTAGTGCCTGACTCATTGCATGAATACATGGATAGTGACTGGATGATTACAGTGCTGCAAAGAGAGTGCATGGTGAATTTATAAGTGCTTGGATATTGTTGGAGTGATTGGAAAACTACATGCTGCTGGACGGGTGATTGGAAGTGTGCATGGGGTGTGACGGGGTTTGCTGGACTGCATGAGTACTACCTGGTTAATTAGAGGAGTGAATCAGTAGTGTGTACCTGGTTAGAGGCCTGCATGGATAGTGCACAGAGGATTGTAGCACTGCATATGTTAGTGCCTGGGTCATTGTATGAGTACATAGGTAGTGACTGGATGATTGCAGTGCTGCAAAGAGAGTACATGCTGAATTTATAAGTGCTTGGGTACTGACAGGACAATGGCTGCACTGCAAGAGTAGTGCTTAGGGTATTGTAGCAGTGCATGAGTTTGTGCTACTGCTTTACTATTTTACAACTACTTTTAATGTTACACCTAGCCAAACACAAAGCAGGAACCATTCACATTTCTCTGCTAAAAGTCTCACCATATTCCTAAAACATGCATGGATAGCCCTGTACCACAACACTATGTACACCTCAAAGAATTCACAGTACAAACTTCAAATTAGAACCAAACTCCCAAAATTATGTGGCATATTTCAACTGTACTTCTCTAGAGACTTATAAAAACTAGTCAAATTAGAAATACCTTAACTCAACATATGCAAGTAGACACATACTTCACACACAACTTCATGCACACCTTTAAACTTGACATACTGCACTTCCAATTTGAAAGCAACACCTAAATTTATGCGGTATACTACAAATGTACATGTCATTAGAGGAGTCTAAAGGTAGTGCATGTGCACTGCCTAAGTGATCGGAGGAGTGCATAGATCCTGACAGGGTGATTGCAGGAGTGCAACAGTAGTGTCTGGGTGATTACATAAATGCATAGGTAGGGCCTACATGATTTTGAAAGTGCATCAGCACTGCCTAAATGATTGGAAGAGTGCATAGATCCTGACAGTGTGATTACAGCAGTACAACGATAGTGCCTGAGTTATTGAACCAGTGTATAACTAATGCATTGATTAATCTATGACTGCAGAAGTATATCTGGGGGATAACACGAGTACATACGTAATGCCTAGTGATTCCATGAGTGCTAGGGTAATGTCTGGGAGATTTCAGCAGTACATACAAAGTGCCTGAGTGATAATATCTCTACAAACATATCTCAAAACTCACTTTTGTGCTGCTGCAGCTTTACCATTTTACAACTACTTATAATGTTACACCTTGCCAAATAGAAAGCAGGAACCGTTCACATGTCTCTGCTATATGTCTCACCATATTCCTGAAAACATGCATGGATATGTCTATACCTTAACACAATGTACACCTCATAAATTCACAGAACAAACTTCAAATTTACATCAAACACTAAAAATTATGTGGTATATTTCAACTATACCTCTTTAAACACTTATAAAAACTAGTCTAATTACTATTACCTTAACTGAACATATACACTTCCAACATAAAAACAACACCTAAAATTATGCGGTATACTACAAATGTACATATCCACACACTGAAACAAACTACCATAATCAGTAATTCATATTCCAAAATACACATAATACTATACAGAATCTATATCAAACAACAAAAACAAACTGTAATAAACACTTCTACATTTAATAATATATGTAAAATTTCAAAGTTCATGATTTATATTTTACCTTTAAAAACAAAGCCAACACATAATACACCTCACAAATTTATAACTCACCTTTCAAATTGATTTGTAGATTGAGGTATCAGAAACTCAGAAAAGATGTTCTTACACAACCAATCATTCCTCTTCCTTTTCAAAAACTGCATCTTATCCACCATTTTAGATACCTCTCATTCTAGCAACTGCCTACTTCAGGTACAGACATATTTTCAGTGCATCCAGACTCCCTTCAAGATTCTTAGAGTGTGGATTGTGGGACACAGCTATGTTTTCTAGTGCAAAAGGTATGCTGAACACAGAGGTATTGACAAAGATCTATCTTTACTAAATTTGAACATTAAATGGATTGGACAAAGAGGATTAAAGTGGCACTAATTAATGCCTTTGGTTAAAACCTTTTCACATCTTCAACCCCCTAACCTCATGATTGTCCACTGTGATGGCAATGACCTAGGCACATTGACTGGGGTAGGACTGGAAATGCTAATGAAGGACACCTTTGCAGAATTGATGTTGCTTTTCCCCCAAACTGTCTTTGTATACTCTAACATATGCCAAAGACAGAAATGGAAGTGGTCCAATCACTTATGTCCACAAATTGAGAAAGCCAGAAAAAATGTCAATAAAGCTGTGTCTGTTGATCTCAGAGACCATAGGATGAACTCCATATACAACAACAATCTGCGTTTCGTTATGGATAGCATCTATAGGAGTGATGGTGTACACTTCACAGATAAGGGAAACAGTGTCCTTCTCAACAATCTATGGCTCTGCATCGGCACTTACATGTAGCTACAAAAATCTCCCAATAAAAACAAAGGCTCTTTTTAGAGCCACCCAATACCCCCAACATATAACCTAGCTGTACAATTTAAAAAAAATAAATGTATTTATGCTTGGAGTCGCACACCCATCACGTTCACACTAAGGGGCCGCACTGAGAGCTGCGCACCCATTGCGTTCACACTAGGGGCCGCGCTGAGAGCCGCGTACTCATTGCATTCACACTACAGAACCACGCACCCATTGCGTTCACACTAGGGGGCAGAGCTGAGAGCCGCGCACCCTTTGTGTTTACACTAGGGGGCGGCACTGAAAGCCGAGCTAGGGTCGCCACTCCCAATTTTTTTGAAAAAAATGTTTACTTTCATTAATTTACATTTGCCTCGGGGACCACATCCCCTGACGCATGCCCACATCTCCATATTTATTATTTTTTCTTTCTAAAGGGTAGGGGGCCATGTACCCCCTCCCAGGCCACTTCTGACCCCAGGGCATGGCCTCTCTGTGGGGGACCGTGGGGGGAGCCCCAATGCCCCCACGGTCCCAGTTGGCTCCCTGCCTCCTGCAGGAGCCGGCATTGCTTTTGGGCAAGAGGAGCTGCTAGCATGCTTTGCGTTATTGAAGCGAGAGCAGGTTTTCCTCCTAGGACATGCTGGACAAACCGTACGTACCTATCACCATGACGATTTGCGTGATATTCATTAAAAGGCGACTATGCATACAATGAATCCACGTGGAATGTATTTACACCACTAGTGAAGCTCTGACATGTCTGATGCCCTACCGTGCCTAATCCCGGTAGACACCCTTGTCGTTTATTTATACAAACATGGGTAGCTATTGACGGGCACATTTAATACACATGCACACCAAGCCATTCAAAGGGGATTCGCCAAAAATTTGACCAAAACTATGCAAGAAACCTCCCTCACGGTTAATAAAACACACATCCACTGCCGGATGTGTAATACTTTTTATTTTACTCTCTGGAAAGGGGACGAACATCACTTGAGAGTCACAGCGCGCTCCTGGCAGAGCCCAATGCTGTGTTACACCCACCAGTGCCTGCTGAGTGCCACACACCTCTGTGTTGTATTCCACTAGCCAGTGCATATGCTATGACACTCTCTAGCCCATGTGCACTGTAACACCACCCCGTGAATATGTCATGCCACACTTGTCTTCGCACGGGTTATATTGCCCCATCTAACGTGCCTTCCTCGATGCCTATGTTATAACGCACAGTGCTATGCCATACATATTACAATCTGGGATCCATATCTTTGTCACAGTGCATATGCAACGTTACACTCCCCAGCACATATTTTATATTACAACTTTAGAGACTAGTTAGGTTACACAACACTGCCCTGTGCATATTACACTCCAAGGCGTATATCGCATAGCACGCGCTAGTGCCTGTACTATCTCGCGCTCTCCAATGAATCTGTCATTGCGCACAATGTATTGCATATTATATTTCACGCCCGGTTCATCTTGTATCACACTTTTTGGTGCATAGTTTATACCATACACTATATCTAGTTTTCATTTTCAATTGTGCTCTCAGGACTATGTTCTATATAACACTGTGTTCACCTACCCTTTTGACGGGCATTACATTTTGCGATAGGGGGTGGAGGGTCAGGGGGTGTTTCTGCCAAGTGAGCCCAGAGCCACAGTCACAAACGTCCTCTTCTTCCTGAATAAAAGTGAGATTATGCTGCATACTTGTTCATATTTTAAGTAGTTCGCACAGACACGTTTTAAAAACAATAAAGTTCCTAATACCCGCCTTCTCTGAACAGTTAGCTTGCTGCCCCATCCCCCTCCTCCCTATCCTCTGTTGTGTGAATCCATGGACTAGCCTCCTCCCTCCTGCCATGCATGGTCTGATGTGCTGCCACTGCCCTCAATTTAGTATGATGTACCAGTCCACTCCTCCTGCCCTCCATTGCCCAATTCTATGCCCCATCATTGACCTCCTGCTTAAACTCTGTGCTTAGCTTGCTGCCCCTATTCTCCTTCCCCCTGCCCTCCGATGTCTTTGTGTATGCCCCTGCTCCATCCTTTTTGCCCACCATGTTCCATGGACCTGCCACTCCTATCTACTCTGAGTGTTCTGTTGAGCTGCCACTCCCCTCCCACCTGCCTAGCATTGTCAGATGACTGTAACCTGTCCCTGCCACCTCCACCCTGCCTGTCCACATGCCATGCCCCTATCCTCTTCCTCCTGTCCTACATGGTCCATTGTACTGCCACACCCTTCTGCCCTCCCTGGTCTGTTGTGCTGCAACTGCTCCTCCTGCCTGCCCCGTGCGGTCTGTTGTGAGGCCCCTTCCCCTGAACTTTCTTGTCTGTGCACAGGTCCTGACCATCCATTCTATCCTCCATCGTCCTTTGTGCATGCCCCTGCACCCTCCTTCTTGCCCATCATAGCCATTGTGCTACCACTAACCCTCCCACTTGCCATGCATGGTCTTCTGTGCTGCCATGACCCCTCCCACCTTCCCTGTGTGGTCAGTTAGCTGCCCCTGAACCCCTCCCACCTTCCCTCCATGGTCTGTGTGTATGCCATCACAGTCTCACTGTTGCTCTTCATGGTGTGTCTTGCTTCTAGTGCCCATCCTGCCTGACCTCCATGGCTATCTTGCTGCTCCTGCCCTGCCCCCTTGCCCCCAGCCCTCTGTTTACATGTGCAGACCCCTACTCTCTCCCTCCTGGCTTGTCTGTTCCATTGTAATGCCCCTGATCCATCCCTCCTGCCCTTTATGGTCTGTTATGCTGCAGCTTTCTCTCCTGTCTGTCCATTATGGTCCTGCCTCTTGCCCCTCTGTTCTCTGTTGTCCATGCGCATGGTCCTGTCCCCTCCCTCTTGCTTTCTATGGATTGTTGTGCTGCACTCCCGTCCCGCATGCCCTGTGTGGTGTATTGTGCTGCTGCAAACCCTGATGCCTGCCCTGCAGGGTCAGTTTGGTGCACCTCTCCATGTCCCTCCTGTCCTCTGTTATCCAAGTCCATGGCCCTACCCCATTTCCTTCCATGATCCAATGTACCATACTTGCGAACATTTTGAACTTGGTAAGAGGGAGATTTTGAAAAAAAACTGGGGTATTGATTTTCCCCTTTGAGTTACATTGAAAAAGAGGAGATTGTAGACAGGAGACAGATAAAATAAAGCCCATTTGAGCTTAAAAACATTGGACGTTTGCTGGCTGAATCGGGTCTGTTGGCATGTATGGTTGTACTACCATTGCCTCTTCCTTCTGCTTTCCTCAGGGACCATAACATGTGCTCTATCAATAACAACATGCATGGAATATAGAGAGGTGATGGAGTTCACTTTAAAGACGAAGGGAACAGGGTATTTCTAGGCAACCTGAAACTTTGCATGCAGTTGTATATGTAGCTGTCTCATACATACTCTCAACCCAAAGGCTCTTGTCAGAGCCACCCAAGAGCCCAAAATGTTGTTCATTGTCTTGTTAAATGATTTATTATTGGATTTTTCTAAATTTGCGGCGACATCGCGATCATGTCACAAAATCGCATAACAAATGGAAACATTCAATGACCACCACATTAAAAAATTATGACTTAAAAAATAATTCTATTACAATACACACATTACTAACTTAAAAAAAATGTTTGTACACATCTATTTGTACTAACTTTTTAAAAAACTGTGTTTGAACCCTACTTCCTGTTTTTGCAGTGACGTGGTTAGTTGCAATGACTTCAGTAACTGTGGCGATTGCGCCTTTTTTAAGAAGTGTAAAACATATATGCACGCATTATACAGTACTTTAGACACTAGGGGGTTATTACTGCACTGTTTACAGTCTTTTTTTAGGGAGTTTGTATAAAAACAATAATTTTAACTGATTTTCTGTTTTTGTGGTGACGCCGGGCGTTGCGATGATATAGTTAGCCGCAATCATTGTGAAATGACAAAACAAATACAGAAATTCAATAGCCACCTACTGATTCAAAACTTATAACTGCAAAATGGATGCTAACGAACAGACTAAACACATTACTAATTAAATTACTATAATACCGAGTACAACTCCCTTAATATTTCTATAACACAGTGCATAACTTTTTCAGTGTAATCTATAACTGGATGCATGACTGTATCAGTAAGTCTCACATTCACTGTAAAAGTATTTGAGTGATACTGTAAGACGGTGCATCAGTCTATCAATGCTTCTGGAACGAACTGCGTGACTGCCTCAGTGCATCTATGAGTGGGGGCATTAGTGTTGCTATAGGTCTGTGATTGGTTGCATACGTCTCTCACTCAATCTGTGAGTATGTGCATGAGTGCCTTTGTGCATTAAGTAATTATATAGCTGACTGTATCTGTGAGTGGATACATGAGTGTCTAAGTGGATGTCTGAGTGGGTGCATGAGTATCTAAGTGGGTTTGTGAGTGAGTGCATAAGTCTCAGTGGATCTATAACTGGCAGCATGAATGAGTGGTTCTGTCAGTGGGTGTATGGTTCTCTGAGTGTAACTGTGAGTGGGTACATGAGTCTGAGTGTTTAACTGACTGGGTGCATATGTCTCTGAGTCTATGAGTGGGTGTGTGATTGACTATGGGCGTGTGAGTGTCTGAGTGGATCTATGAGTGGGTGTGAGTGCCTCAATGGGTCTGTGAGATAGAGCATATGTCTGAGTAGGTGAGTGAATGGGTGCATGCTTGAGTGTCTGAGTGGGTCTGTGACTGGGAGGGTGAGTGGGTGGATCTGTGAGTAGATGCATGAGCTGTGGGTGAGTGGGTGTGTGAGTTTCTGAGTGTATGAGTGAGTGACTGAGTCCATAAGTCTCTAAGTGGGTCTGTGACTGAGTGTGGGAGTGACTGTATGGGTGTGGGTCTATGTTTGAGTGGATCTGTAAGTGGGTGTATGAGTGTCTCAGTGAGTACATATGTGAGGGGGTCTGTACATGGGTGTGTGACTGAATGAGTGTAAGTGGGTGCAAGAGTATCTGAGTGGGCCTGTGAGTGGGTGCATGAGTGCCCATGTGGGTCTGTGAGTGGGTGTAAAATTCTTTAAGTGGGTATGTGACTGTGTGCATGAGTCTGAGTGGGTCTCTAACTAGGTGCATGAGTCTCTGAGTGGGTCTGTACATGGGTGCATCACTCTTTGAGTGAGTCTGTAAGTGGGTGCATGAGTACTTGAATTGGTATGTGAGTGGGTGCTTGAGTATCTGAGTGGTGATATGTCTGAATGAATAAGTGTGTGAGTGGATATGTGAATGGGTGTATAAGTGAGTTTGTGGGTGCATACACGAGTGTGTGACAGTGATCTACAAATGTGTACAAATATATATATATATTTTGAATTTTTTTCACCAATATTCGTAATGATGTCACGATATGCATGACATTCCTGCGACGTAGACGCTGGTGACCGAGCCGTCGTCGTGAATCTCAAGCACGAATAATAAAATTAATTTTGGACACATAATTTGTGTCACTAATACTCACATTTCTCATACATGGGGTGAGAGTACCTCCACCCTGACTCCATATGTTAGCTTTCACAGAAATTTCCAGCCCCGGAAACCGTTCCCGATCAATAAAATGCCGGCCCCAACTTTCTTTTCAGGTTGCGTCCAGCCAATCTGAGCATTCCCGGTGGCACGTGCATTCACGACTAATCGCAAAAACATCGTAAAATATCCATGGCCAGAGATATCACTATAATGGTCAGCTTAAATTCTTCAAAAACTACTGAACGGATTTGCACCAAATAACAAAAAGCACAATCTGCGTAACAACATCTACCTTTCTGCCAAATTTGGTGTAATTCCGCTCAGTAGTTTGGGCTGTAGATTCGACAACGCATTCCTATGGGAATTAACATTACAAACTCATGATTACTTTACGCCCCTATTTCTCGGTCCCCACTGTAAGGATCACCCCCAAACTTTCCATGACACACAGAACCTACTTTGCTAATTTTATGGAAAATTTCATGCAGATTGGTCAAACAATGCCAAAGTTATAGGCAAGTCAAAAAACACTTTTCCTATGGAAACTAGGTCCTAGCTACAGCTACCTACTGGCGACCGCCAGTATGTAATTTGTGTGTATGTGTGTACATATATATATACACACACAAATATGGCAGAGTGGTGCCTTGAAAATAACCCCTTCATGTATGAACAACATACATATAAACTAGGTCAGGTGACAGCCATGGGTACCTGCTTCTCCCCCAGCTATGCTAATTTGCATATCGGTTGATGGGAGGAGCAGGTACTCACGGTCAAAAATGCACAGGAAAGGTCGGATAATGTTGTCCTCTGGACCAGATTTATCGATGACCTATTCATTCTGTGGAAGGGGTCACCAGAGTCAGTCAAGATGTTTGCACAGGGATTGAACAACAATGATCTGAACCTCTCGTTTACATATGCCAGAAGTATAAAATAAGTACACTTTTTGGATCTAGTGGTATTTGTAGAAAATAACGGTATTCAGACTAGAACATACAGGAAGCCTACGTCAGGCAATTCTATCCTGCACGCTAGTAGCTTTCACCCGACTGGGTTGAAGAACAGTATCCCTTATGCATAAAGTGCAACTGCAGTAGTGAGGAGACGCTGATCTATTTCAAAAGATTTAAGGTGTGTTGCTACAGCCAGAGAGTGCTGAATTCAGCTTAAGCAAAAGTGAGAACCAAAAAGAGAGAGGATTTGTTATTTGGTACATCTAAGAGAAAGGAACAATCCAATGATACTGGTACGGTACGTCTTATCACAGGGTGCTCGGTCTACCACGCCAGATTACGTAACTTCCTGCATAGAAACTGGAACATTGTCAAAAGTGACACAGTAATAGTCCCGATATCCCACGCGCTCCCCTTATATCTTTCAGAAGGGCTAAATCCATGCCAAGAGATCTTGTACAGAATTCTCCGCAGGTTAGGAGCGGATCTGATTGGCTGAGAGCAAACAGAGGCTTCCAGAAATGCTTGAAGTGCAAAGCGTATCGTTATGGTCATAATACCAAAACATACAGTAACCCCTTAGAGAGACACCCATTTTGATCAGAGGATCATATAACTGCAAAAGTGATTTTGCAGTCTATGTACTTGGGTGCACCTGTCATAAACGGTACATGGGAAGCACGATTCACATGGTCCATGTCAGGATATTGCAACACCTTAGAGCTATAGCCAACGATGACAAAAGCTATCCAGTGGCGAGACACATAAATCAATGTCATCAAGGTAATGCAAAGGATCTAGTGTACTTTGTCATTGATGCCGTCCCCAAGAACCCCAGAGGGGGCAACAGAGAGCTCCAATTAAGGAGACTTGAATCGCGGTACATATTTGATGCTAAACAGCAGAATACCACAGGGATTAAATTCTGATGAAGGGCTAACGATACATCTCTAGCTCGATATACCCATTCCTGTTGTCAGAAGTGCATGGGATATTTACTTTTTAACCCCCCACACTTTTTATTTTAATTTTATAATTTTTGCAATTTTGTGTCATGGTATTTGGCAGTAGTATATGGATCAGACATGCAATCTTACAATGCAGACACAAAACCCACACAAACCAGTAAAGTTATACTGATATGTTTTCATACCGTGATCTAGGCCCAATGGGGCCTAACAGTTAGAAACTATATTTCATACGTGATTTTGCAATATATATATTGTAAGACACACCATGTGTAATTAACTTTGTGTGCTTTGTTTGGGATACAGCATTGCAACTCCACAGTATATTTGATACATGATCTTGTGTGTGGACGAAATATTCACACTATTTGCTCACTATGAACACATTCTACAACAGTTCTACACTAGAAGCTCCTCCATGGGTTATGAGGAAAGCAGAACAAAAGTACCAATTTTGTCTGAATCTCATTTTGATAAGATGAATTTGTAAGCTTTATTTATATCTTACATCATTAATTAGGCCAATATGTATTATTTACATGGTCGTTCTATTTTGTTTAAGTTATTTTCCATGTCTATGTAGTTGACATGGTTACCATGACAACCCCTTTTTGTGTGTGTGTATAAAACTACTAGCTATGTGAGCAAGGTGGTGCGTCCACCAAAATGAGTAAGGAGCCTCCTTTTGAATTAAAATGTTGGTGTTAAATCATCCACATTGTCGACGCCTGCTTCTAAACGGGGAGCAGCACTGCTGTATATATATATATCTATATAGATATATGTATCAACATATATATATACGCACACACACTTATATGTATATATATATATGCATATCTAGAAGAAACACGTTAGTGATAGATTCCTTACCTTAGAAAATCCCCAGGCGTCAGACTGGATCCGGAAAGTTTTCGTCAGCAATACCCCTGCGCGTCGGAAGGTGGCATTGTGCGGCTTTGCGTCTGTCGCTGGCGTCGTAGGCGCCGAGATGACGTCACGGAGACTACTTAGGTGCCCCCATGCGCGCTGACGTCAGTTCTTTCTTTTTCCGCACCAGCAAGCGCAGATCCGGTTAGAGCATGTACCCTAGTCACTTTTTGACTATCCCTTTGAGACTTTTTGTCCTCTCCTTTTGAGTCTTTGACTCCTGGTGCCACGTAGAGATGCCTGGGTTTAAGTCTTGTGGGGCCTGTCGCCGCACGATATCGGTGGCCGACCCCCTTGGCATCTGTCTCTACTGTCTGGAGCGCGATCATGACTCCCGGTCATGTTCCGACTGTCTGGCCATGGCTCTGAAGGCCTTACGGGAGCGGTCCCGTAAGCTGCTAGAGGCCCGACAGTCGTCTCCGTGCCGTTTGAGGTCCAGGGGTCGTTCGAGGGACCGATCGCAGAGCCGTCATCATCGCTCCTCGGGGTCGAAGTCTTCACACTTGGAATCAGGTAAGAGACGACATAAGAAGAAGGGTTTCCGCTCTCCGACGTCCCCCCGTCGGTCTCCAGACCCGGACGAGGGGTCCGAGGATACCACCCCACTGGCTCTTTTGGAACCTGTGAGTCCCGCAGCCTACCCGCCCTATCCGGGTCCGTCGGCGACTCCTGCCCATGTGCAAGATTTTCTTGCAGCCATGGATCGCCTCTTCAGGCCTCGGGCTCTCGCCAGCGTGCCTTCGGGCCCCAGTTGAGGGCCCTCCCTTGCCACCAGCTCCACTGCCGCCACCGGTACCACAGTGGGTTCCGTTCGTTCCGCCACTGCCTTTGCCCGGGTTTCCCGACAATTTTGCCCCTAGTTGGGACCCTAATTGGGACACGGATCCGGACCGATGCCTTCTGGTGCTGTTCACGGCACCGTTTGGCAATTTGTACTCCCCGTCCCTCCCCCACCTCCGCAGCCTGTTCCACGGGAAGTGGAAGAAGGGGATGACTGGGAGGGGTTCGAGGACCCTCTCGCACGGCAGTGCGGGTCGAAACAGGAGTGGACAGAAGAGCTAGAGGATGCCGGTGGCCTTGACCTCTCCTCTGACCCTGGTTTTCTTTCTCCTCTGCTGTGGCCATGGAGGAGGGGGCTACATACACTGTGGCACTCCGTAGAGCAGCTGAGGCCCTTGACCTCGACCTGCCTACAGTGACCCTCAAGACTAATCTCCTCACTGAAGTACTTCAACTGGCGGCAAGCTCTTTGGAGCCCCTGCTGCCGTTCAATGAGGCCTTAACTGACGTCTTGATGGGCACCTGGTCTAGACCAGCCACGGGGCTTCCCGTGGATAAGAACGTCATCAAGCGCCATCGCCCGGCACCGGGTGACCCTGTTTTTCTGTCTACCCACCCAACCCCAGAGACCCTGGTCATCCAGGCCTCAACTTCCCAGAGTGCAGTCCCTTCCACTCCGCTGGATAAGGAATCCAAGAAGCTGGAACAGTTCAGCAAGAAACTGTTTTTATCTGCCAGGTTAGGGCTGCGGTCAGTGAACACCGCATGCCGCTTGGGCCGCTATTCCCACGCTGTGTGGGACACAGTTGCACAGGTGCTGCCTCAGTGTCCGGAGGAGGCTCGGACAGTGCTTTCCCAAGCTGTTGCTGAGGGGAAAGATGCGGCAAAGTTCGCTATCAGGTGTGGACTGGACACCGCGGACTCACTGGGTAGGGTGATTTTCACGACAGTGGCCCTCCGTCGCCACGCCTGGTTAGGGTCCACTGGTTTTTCAGGGGATGTACAAAGTTCTCTTATGGACATGCCCTTTGATTGCACTCGCCTGTTTGGCGATAAGGCAGATAGTGCGCTGGAGCGTTTTAAGGACTCCCGGGCTACGGCCAAGTCCTTAGGTCTCTCTACCACGTGCTCGGCCACGTCTGCTTTTCATTTATTTCGTGGCCACGGAAGGGGCGCCCAACACATTCATTCAGCCACAAGCCTGCACAGAACCAACCTCAGCACGGCCGCGGACGTGGTTCCTGCCGTGTCGGGACAGGGGGGCCAGCGTGTGGGTCAGTCCACCTCCACTCCCGCAGCATCCACCTCAAAGTCTTCCTAGTCCGAGCTTTGGGGCACACCCCACACCGGTGGGCAGTAGGATTCGCCATCACCTTCCCCACTGGCGTTCCGTTACTATGGACAGGTGGGTGCTGCAAATCGTCCGAAGGGGCTACTCCCTCCCCTTCGACACTGCCCTTCTAGCCATGCTCCCTCAGTTCCACCGCATGTCGGGTGACCATTTTGCCCTTCTCCAGCAGGAAGTCACGGCCCTCTTGGCCAAGGGGGCCATCGAGCGCGTTCCTGGGCCAGAAGTAGGATGTGGTTGTTATTCCCACTACTTTCTGGTCCCCAAGAAGGAGAAAGGGGGTCTGCGTCCCATCTTGGACCTCAGGAACGTCAACTGCTTCCTCTGGAAGGAGAAGTTCAAAATGTTAACTCTAGCTCAGGTCTTGGCTGCCCTCGACCCCGGAGACTGGACGGTAGCGTTGGACTTGCAGGACGCATATTTTCATATCCCCGTCCTGCCGGCCCTCCGACGTTAGCTGCGGTTCACGGTAGGCCAAGAGCACTTTCAGTTTGCCGTGCTCCCCTTCGGCCTTACCAGTGCCCCTCAGGTGTTCACGAAAGTGAAGGCGGTGATCGCAGCTTATCTGCGCAGATCAGGTGTTCCAGTCTTCCACTATCTCAACGACTGGTTGTTGAAGGCGGGCTTGCCCCAGGCAGTCGTCTCCCACCTCCAGACTACGGCCGACCTCCTGCATTTGCTGGGGTTCTCCATCAACGTGCCGAAGTTGCACCTGAGTCCCTCTCAGAAGCTCCCCTTCATTGGAGCGGTTCTGGATTTTACGCAGTTTTGGGTTTATCCTCCCGAGCAGCGAGTCCGGAATATTCAGGCTATGATTCCAGTCTTTCAGCCTCTATCCCGGGTTTCAGTCAGGATGACCCTCCAGCTCCTGAGCTTAATGGCCTCCTGCATCCTGCTAGTGCAAAATGCCAGATGGCATATGCGGGCTCTGCAGTGGGACCTGAAGTTCCAGTGGGCACAGCATCAGGGCAACCTGTCCGATCACATCCAGATCTCGGAGGGCACTGCACAACAATTGCAGTGGTGGCTCACGAATCACGATTGGGTCAATGGCAGATCCCTCTCCCTTCCCCAACTGGAGCACACAGTGGTGACGGATGCGTCCCTCCTGGGATGGGGCGGCCACATGGGAGAGGCTGAGATCAGAGGCCTCTGGTCTTCGACGGAGTCCCGGCTCCATATCAACCTTTTGGAGCTTCGGGTGATCCGACTTGCAGTGAAAGCATTCCTTCCCTCTGTCCGGGGAATTGTAGTACAGGTGTTCACGGACAACACCACCACCATTTGGTACTGCAACAAACAGGGCGAGGTGGGGTCGTGGACCCTATATCAGGAGGCTCTCTGCCTCTGGACATGGCTGGGACATCAAGGCATTTCCTTGGTGGTTCAACACCTGGCAGGTTCTTTGAACGTCAGGGCGGACAAACTCAGCCGCCGGTGCATGATGGATCATGAATGGCGTCTGATCTCGGACGTGGCGCAAGGTCTCTTTCTGCAGTGGGGAGAGCCTTGGTTAGATCTATTCGCCACTGAAGAGAACGCGAAATGTCATCAGTTTTGCGCGTTGGAATTTCCAAGGCGGTGCTCGCTCGGCGACGCTTTTCGTCACGAGTGGAGCTGCGGTCTGTTGTATGCCTTTCCGCCTATACCACTTCTGCCCAGAGTGCAGAAGAAGATCCGGCGTGACTGGGCCCAAGTCTTTCTTTTGGCTCCGGATTTGGCACGAAGAAACTGGTATCCCGAGCTACTCAGCATGGCGATTGATCCCCCGATCCGACTGCCTCTTCGGGAGGATCTTCTGTTGCAGCATTAGGGGACGGTCCTCCACCTGAACCTTTCCAGCCTCCACCTCCATGTGTGGAGGTTGAGCAGCGACAGTTGACCGCTTTCAACCTTCCTCCTGATGTCTGTGATATTATTCTGGCAGCCAGGCGTCCCTCCATTAAGACGGTATATGCCTGCAGGTGGAACAAATTTGTGGCGTGGTGCACAGCAAAGGCTGTGGATCCCCTTTCGGCCCCTCTTTCCGAGGTTCTTCTGTTCCTTCTCTCTTTGGCCCAGCAGGGCTCCGCTCTGGACGCTGTTAAGCATTATCTCTCGGCCATTTCCGCCTTTCTACGGTTTCCAGATCAGCCGTCTCTTTTTAAGTCCCCGGTTGTTAATCGCTTCCTGAAAGGCATTACACACACGTTTCCTCCCGTGCCTTTCATAATGCCTCAATGGGACTTAAATCTTGTCTTGACCTATCTGATGTGCACTCCCTTTGAGCCACTTCATAACTGTCCCTTACGTCTTCTCACTCTAAAGATGGCTTTCCTGGTAGCTATCTCCTCTGCCAGAAGAGTGAGTGAGCTCCAGGCTCTTTCTTCTAAACCTCCTTTTCTCTCTGTTTATCCGGATGAAGTGGTTTTAAGGACCCGTCCTTCTTTCTTGCCAAAGGTTGTCACACCCTTCCACATCGAGCAGACCATCACTTTGCCCACCTTCTTTCTGCCTCCGCATCCTTCAAAAGAGGAAGAGAGGCTCCACCGTCTGGACCCAAAGCATGCGCTCTCGTTCTATCTGAAGCGCACACTACAGTTCCGGGTGGATGACCAACTTTTTGTTGGCTACGTGGGTGCCAAGAAAGGTCAGACCGTGCACAAATGGACCATCTCTCTGTGGGTCGTTCTGTGCATCAAAGACTGTTACTCGTTGGCGAAGAAGGGGCCTCCTGTGGGGCTGCGTGCCCATTCTACCAGGGCAGCGGCAGCCACTACTGCCTTGGGACGCGGCGTTCCCTTGCAGGACAACTGTCAGGCAGCTACGTGGGCCTCGCTGCACACTTTTACCAAGCACTACTGCCTGGACAGCCAACTCCGGAGAGACGGCTTCTTTGGCCGTTCTGTTCTCCGAGACTTTCTGGTGTGATCTTGGTTTGCAGACCCTCCGCCGTGGTTAGTATTGCTGGGGTATCTATTCTAAGGTAAGGAATCTATCACTAACGTGTCTCTTTCAAATGCACAAGTTCCTTTCCTTCGATAACGATATATCTGTAAGAAACATTAGTTAGTGATCGATTCCTTACTGCCCCACCCATCCTCCCCGTTCTGCGAACTGATTTCTAGGGTTAAGGTCATCCCTTTCAGGGCCCTAGTTTCATGGCACCAGTGGTCAGTTTCTTGCATGGCTCTGCGTTCCTGGTGCGGAAAGTCGTGTACAGAACTGACGTCCACGCACATGGATGGCGCCTAAGTAGTCTCTGTGACATCATCTCGGCGCCTACGACGCCAGCGACGAATGCGGAGCTGCACGACGCCACTTTCTGATGAGCAGGGGTACTGCTGATAAAAACTTTCCGGATCCAGTCTGACGCCTGGGGATATTCTAAGGTAAGGAATCTATCACTAACTAATGTTTCTTACAGATATATCATTACCGAAGTAACTAAGTGCCTACATATATGCACACACACACACACACACACACACATATATATTACCTACTGGCGGTGGCCAGTAGGTAGTTATAGCTAGGACCTAGTTTCCATAGGAAAAGCGTTTATTGTTTTCCCAAAAACTTTGGTGCCGGTTGATGAATCTTCGTGAAATTTTCAAAACCGGTCAGCTCCTGTCTTGAAAGTTTCGGGGAGATTCGGCAAGCGGGGGCCGAGAAAAAAGGGGGGTCCCAAAACGTGTTTTCTCCATGTTATTTCCCATAGGAAACTTTAGACATGACTACAGTCCGAACTGCTGAACGGAATTACACCAAATTTGGCAAAAAGGTAGCTCTTGGTTCAGAAAGAGCCCTTTTTTTTAAATGGTGTAAATCCGTTCAGTAGTTCCTGAGAAATTCAAAAAATAGAGGTCGTAAAATCAATTTCCCATAGGAAACAGGCTACAGCGGGAAGTGCTGCACGGAATTACATCAAATTAGGCAAAAGGGTAGTGCTTGGTTCATAAAGCGACCTTTTTTTTAAATGGTGTAAATCCGTTCAGAAGTTTTTGAGATATTAATGGAAAAAAATCTTTATAGATCTGGGCGGGACCTAACTACACAAGCACGAGCTTGGCTCTAATTGGCTGCCAACACTTCAATCCAAGAAGTGTTGGCAGCCATCTAGGTGCAATGTTTTTTAGGTCTCACCTAGCGACGCAGTGCATGCGCTGTCACTACACAAACACCACTGACATGCCCTAAACCCTAAAACACAACCCCCTACACTGCACGAACACCGCTGCACTACCCTAAAACACTACCCCAGCACGACCCCCTACACTGCCCGAACACCGCTGCACTGCCCTAAACCCTAAAACACTACCCCCAGCACAACCCCCTACACTGCCCGAACACCGCTGCTTTGCCCTAAACCCTGAAACACTACCCCAGCATGACCCCCTACACTGCCCGAACACCGCTGCTCTGCCCTAAACCCTGAAACACTACCCCCAGCATGACCCCTACACTGCCCGAACACCGCTGCTGTGCCCTAAACCCTGAAACACTACCCCCAGCACGACCCCCTACACTGCCCGAACACCGCTGCTCTGCCCTAAACCCTGAAACAGTACCCCCAGCACGGCCCCCTACACTGCCCGAACACCGCTGCACTGCCCTAAACCTGAAACACTGCCCCCAGCACGAACCCCTACACTGCCCGAACACCGCTGCACTGCCCTAAACCCTAACGCACCTCCCCCAGCACGACCCCCTACACTGCCCGAACACTGCTGCACTGCCCTAAACCCTGACGCACCACCCCCTGCATGACCCCCTACACTGCCCGAACACCGCTGCACTGCCCTAAACCCTGACACACCACCCCCAGCACGACCCCCTATCCTGCCCGAACACCGCTGCACTGCCCTAAACCCTAAAACACTACCACCAGCACGACCCCTACACTGCCCGAACGCCGCTGCACTACCCTAAACCCTGAAACATCACCCCCAGCATGACCCTCTACACTGCCCGAACACCGCTGCATTGCCCTAAACCCTGAAACACCACCCCCAGCATGACCCCCTACACTACCCAAACACCGCTGCACTAGCCTAAACCGTAAAACACTAACCCCAGCACGACCCCCTTCACTACACAAACACCACTGCACTACCCTAAACCCTAAAACACTACCCCAGCATGACGCCCTACACTACCCAAACACCACTGCACTACCCTAAACCACTACCCCAGCATGACCCCCTACACTACCCAAACTCCACTGCACTACCCTAAACCCTAAAACCCTACCTCCAGCACGACCCCCTACACTACACAAACACCACTGCACTACCCTAAACCCTAAAACACTACCCCCAGCATGACCTCCTACACTACCCAAACACCACCGCACTACCCTAAACGCTAAAACTCTACCCCCAGCACGACCCCTTCACTACCCAAAAACCACTGCACTACCATAAACCCTCAAACACGACCCCCTACACTAAACAAACACCACTGCACTACCCTAAAACACTAACCCCAGCACGACCCCCTACACTACACAAACACCACTGCACTACCCTAAACCCTGAAACACTACCCCTACACTGCCCGAACACCACTGCTCTGCCCTAAACCCTGAAACACTACCCCCAGCACGACCCCCTACACTGCACGAACACCGCTGCTCTGCCCTAAACCCTGAAACACTACCCCCAGCATGACTCCTACACTTTCCGAACACCACTGCTCTGCCCTAAACCCTGAAACACTACGCCCAGCACGACCCCCTACACTGCCCAAACACCGCTGCACTGTCCTAAACACTAAATCTACACTCAGCACGACCCCTTACACTACCCACACACCACTGCACTACCCTAAACCCTAAAACACTACCCCCAGCACGACCCCCTACACTACACAAACACCGCTGCACTACCCTAAACCCTAAAACACTACCCCAGCACGACCCCGTACACTGCCCAAACACCACTGCACTACCCTAAACCCTAAAGCACTACCCCCAGCATGACCCCCTACACTACCCAAACACTACTTATCTGCCCTGAACCCTAAAACACTACCCCCAGGACGACCCCCTACACTACCCAAACACCACTGCACTACCCTAAACCCTAAAACACTACCCCAGCACAACCCCCTACACTGCCCGAACACCGCAGCACTGCCCTAAACCCTGAAACACTACCCCCAGCATGACCCCCTACACTGCCCAAACACCGCTGCTCTTCCCTAAACCCTGAAACACCACCCCCAGCACGACCCCCTACACTGCCCGAACACCGCTGCTTTGCCCTAAACCCAGAAACACTACCCCAGCATGACCCCCTACACTGCCCGAACACCGCTGCTCTGCCCTAAACCCTGAAACACTACCCCCAGCATGACCCCTACACTGCCCGAACACCGCTGCTCTGCCCTAAACCCTGAAACACTACCCCCAGCACGACCCCCTACACTGCCCGAACACTGCTGCTCTGCCCTAAACCCTGAAACACTACCCCCAGCACGGCCCCCTACACTGCCCGAACACCGCTGCACTGCCCTAAACCTGAAACACTGCCCCCAGCACGACCCCCTACACTGCCCGAACACCGCTGCACTGCCCTAAACCCTAACGCACCTCCCCCAGGACGACCCCCTACACTACCCAAACACCACTGCACTACCCTAAACCCTAAAACACTACCACCAGCATGACCCCCTACACTGCCCGAACACCGCTGCACTGCCCTAAACCCTGAAACACTACCCCAGCACAACCCCCTACACTGCCCGAACACCGCAGCACTGCCCTAAACCCTGAAACACTACCCCCAGCATGACCCCCTACACTGCCCAAACACCGCTGCTCTTCCCTAAACCCTGAAACACCACCCCCAGCACGACCCCCTACACTGCCCGAACACCGCTGCTTTGCCCTAAACCCTGAAACACTACCCCAGCATGACCCCCTACACTGCCCGAACACCGCTGCTCTGCCCTAAACCCTGAAACACTACCCCCAGCATGACCCCTACACTGCCCGAACACCGCTGCTCTGCCCTAAACCCTGAAACACTACCCCCAGCACGACCCCCTACACTGCTCGAACACCGCTGCTCTGCCCTAAACCCTGAAACACTACCCCCAGCACGGCCCCCTACACTGCCCGAACACCGCTGCACTGCCCTAAACCTGAAACACTGCCCCCTGCACGACCCCCTACACTGCCCGAACACCGCTGCACTGCCCTAAACCCTAACGCACCTCCCCCAGCACGACCCCCTACACTGCCCGAACACTGCTGCACTGCCCTAAACCCTGATGCATCACCTCCAGCATGACCCCCTACCATGCCCGAACACCGCTGCACTGCCCTAAACCCTGACACACCACCCCCAGCACGACCCCCTATCCTGCCCGAACACCGCTGCACTGCCCTAAACCCTAAAACACTACCACCAGCACGACCCCTACACTGCCCGAACGCCGCTGCACTACCCTAAACCCTGAAACACCACCCCCAGCACGACCCCCTACACTGCCCGAACACCGCTGCACTGACCTAAACCCTGAAACATCACCCCCAGCATGACCCTCTACACTGCCCGAACACCGCTGCATTGCCCTAAACCCTGAAACACCACCCCCAGCATGACCCCCTACACTACCCAAACACCGCTGCACTAGCCTAAACCGTAAAACACTAACCCCAGCACGACCCCCTTCACTACACAAACACCACTGCACTACCCTAAACCCTAAAACACTACCCTAACGCACCTCCCCCAGCACGACCCCCTACACTGCCCGAACACTGCTGCACTGCCCTAAACCCTGACGCACCACCTCCAGCATGACCCCCTACAATGCCCGAACACCGCTGCACTGCCCTAAACCCTGACACACCACCCCCAGCACGACCCCCTATCCTGCCCGAACACCGCTGCACTACCCTAAAACACTACCACCAGCACGACCCCTACACTGCCCGAACGCCGCTGCACTACCCTAAACCCTGAAACACCACCCCCAGCACGACCCCCTACACTGCCCGAACACCGCTGCACTGACCTAAACCCTGAAACATCACCCCCAGCATGACCCTCTACACTGCCCGAACACCGCTGCATTGCCCTAAACCCTGAAACACCACCCCCAGCATGACCCCCTACACTACCCAAACACCGCTGCACTAGCCTAAACCGTAAAACACTAACCCCAGCACGACCCCCTACACTACCCAAACACCACTGCACTACCCTAAACCACTACCCCAGCATGACCCCCTACACTACGCAAACACCACTGCACTACCCTAAACCCAACCCAGCGCGACCCCCTACACTACACAAACACCACTGCACTACCCTAAACCCTAAAACACTACCCCCAGCATGACCTCCTACACTACCCAAACACCACCGCACTACCTTAAACGCTAAAACTCTACCACTGCACTACCCTAAACCCTAAAACCCTACCTCCAGCACGACCCCCTACACTACACAACCACCACTGCACTACCCTAAACCCTAAAACACTACCCCCAGCATGACCTCCTACACTACCCAAACACCACCGCACTACCTTAAACGCTAAAACTCTACCACTGCACTACCATAAACCCTCAAACACGACCCCCTACACTAAACAAACACCACTGTACTACCCTAAACCCTAAAACACTAACCCCAGCACGACCCCCTACACTACACAAACACCACTGCACTACCCTAAACCCTGAAACACTACCCCCTACACTGCCCGAACACCGCTGCTCTGCCCTAAACCCTGAAGCACTAACCGCAGCACAACCCCCTATACTGCCCGAACACCACTGCTCTGCCCTAAACCCTGAAACACTACCCCCAGCACGACCCCCTACACTGCACGAACACCGCTGCTCTGCCCTAAACCCTGAAACACTACCCCCAGCATGACTCCTACACTTTCCAAACACCGCTGCTCTGCCCTAAACCCTGAAACACTACGCCCAGCACGACCCCCTACACTGCCCAAACACCGCTGCACTGTCCTAAACACTAAATCTACACTCAGCACGACCCCTTACACTACCCACACACCACTGCACTACCCTAAACCCTAAAACACTACCCCCAGCACGACCCCCTACACTACACAAACACCACTGCACTACCCTAAACCCTAAAACACTACCCCAGCACGACCCCGTACACTGCCCAAACACCACTGCACTACCCTAAACCCTAAAGCACTACCCCCAGCATGACCCCCTACACTACCCAAACACTACTTATCTGCCCTAAACCCTAAAACACTACCCCCAGGACGACCCCCTACACTACCCAAACACCACTGCACTACCCTAAACCCTAAAACACTACCACCAGCATGACCACCTACACTACACAAACACCAGTGCACTACCCTAAACCCTAAAAAATTACCCCCAGCACAACCCCCTACAACAAAATTTGTTGTAAAGGCATGCATGGTAAATGACTGTGCGTTCTAAAAAAAATGCGTAGTAATGACTTTGTGATTTACAACGCATGCGTGGTAATGCATGCATTGTAATGGTATCGCGAAGTAACAAAGTCGTTGTAACGGCTGTTTACCGATCGAAGCTGGCCCATGTTCTTCAATGAGTCGTTTATTTGATAAATTAGGAGGAAGGAATGTGTTTTTTTTACCGAAAAGTGCATTCCTGGCTGTTGTATTGTGAAAGAGTCCGTGTGGCCTGGTTTCACTTCCGGTGAGAGAGTGGAAGAGTCTGTTTGGATCTAAAGGGGTTCTGCTGTTGGACGGGGCCGGCGCGACACGTCATCAGCAAACACAGGTAATGGAAAGCATTGTCCCCGAAGTGTGGAGCAATGCCATGAGAGGTCAACGAGTGTGCGTCCCACCGCAGTATGACCGTACCACGTGACCCATGTGCCGCCTCCAGTGTACGGAAGGCAGAAGCGGCATTCATCGCAGGTCCTCTTGAAGACGGTTGTAGCACTAATTCTACATTTTGGAAATAGGGCATTTTAATCTTGTTGTTCCTGCCAGATAGAAAGAGAAGATCCTGTGTTATTCAGTGCCCTCATTGCCTTTTTTGTGGGTAGTGGTATTTGTCACTTTGCTGCCCCACCGGTGCACATGACAGGGCTCCCCACCTCGTGTGCCCCAAAAGGACAAGCCTGAACACTTAGGTGAATATCCCCTGCACCAGCATTCTGCGGAAATTCTTTCCTAGCTCTCCCACGTCGACGATGATGTCATAATAGCACGGCTCCGCTCACAACACCGTATGACTTCATAGGAGCCATAAGAGGACCTCGTCGGCGTGCTGACGTCAGTTCCACCCATTATTTCCGTGCCACCAAGGTAAACAGGTGGACCGACACATTTTCACATGTATACATAGTATGCTAAATAAATATATATATATATATATATATATATATATATATCACTCCACACCTCCTCCAGCAACGAAAAAGCAGAGGCCACACAGGGAAAACGGTAGAAGCCCTTTTAATGGTAATACGGCATAATGAATTTCGGCCTAAATGGCCTTCTTCAGATGCCAAAAAATGTTCAGGTGACTTGACCACTCGCTTATGAATGTCCTGCTGATTCCCCCATTGGTCGGAGTCCGCCCTGCCCCCTTCTTTGAATATTGTCTCACCACTCGCTGTTGATGAAAACTACGAGTCCCAGAATTCCGTTCTCTGGTAAGTGTAGCACGGGACATTACCAAGTGGTTCGACGGAGTGCAGGGCAATTGGCGACGTGATTAAAAGTCTATATCCCATGATTTAGTACCCAAGATCTTCCTCCGATCCCCAAATGTTTCAGCCCTTCAGCAAACAATTTCCACCGGGCAGGGGTAGATATGGCAGTGCACTCCACCCTCCGTGAAGTCACGGACCGCACTGCAGCCGCCCTTGTGTCATCTGTGCTGAGCGGCTGGCACCAGGTCATTCCAATTCCTTGGACGAAAACAAAAACATGCCGAAGCACGAATCAGTGTGACCCAGACCAACTTGAAGAACGGGGCCCCTGTAGCCCGTCTCTGGCTACCGCGCTTAATATCACTCCACACCTCCTCCAGCAACGAAGAAGCAGATGCCACACAGGGGAAACGGTAGAAGCCCTTTTAATGGTAATACGGCATAATGCATTTCGGCCTGACACACAAATGCATACATACAAATGCATAACCAATAAAGGCATAAAGAAATAGCAACAGAACAAGCATTTCTCACTATTAAAACATAAGCATGAGTAAGACATATTAAAAACATTGATGCCAAACAATAAAAGCATCCTTTTGGTAGAAACAGGTGGACAATGGGAAGGCGGGTGGGACAGTGAAGAATTCACAGGCAGATACTGTATCCACCAGAAAAAGCTTTACCGAAGGTAAGTAACTTGCTCTTCTGATGGATACTTCTGCCTGTGGATTCCTCACCTTTTGAATAGAATTCTCAAGCCCTACCTCACCCGGAGGAGGGTGTCCACCTGATTAGACCAAAAAATCTTGCAAAACAGATCGAGCAAAATGCCCATCCCTCCTAACCTCCGAATCCAATAATAATAGAATAATTTTTAGTCGAAATGATATTGAAAATATTACTTTAAAAATACTTTTATTAATAAATTTAGACAAACACTTAAAGGAAAACTTTTATTTATAATTAATTTAAAGATATTTCATACTTTACAAATTACGCATGCGCGCAGCCATCATGTAGGGTGCGGGAAGGGTGCGCGACTTCTGTATAATATTAAAAAGAAAAAAAGAATGGATATAGTTTTCCTAACTAAAAATTATTCACAATTTTGTAAAATATATATATATATATATATATATATTGACAACACATGGTATCCCAAGACGGGCTGCACTCGAGACGGCATGTAGGTTACCAGCCTAAATTACAGGTACTGATGGACACGTAGACTAGTACTGTGAGCAGCTTCTCTTATGCCTGACGCGTTTCTGGGTAATCCCTTCATCAGAGGCAATTTGGAAAAGATCGCGCTGCTGGTAGGCAACAACTCCTTAAGTAATTATCACGCCCCTTATTCACGTTAATGGAAGTCTGGGAGTTGTAGTGCCTGCAATACCTTCCTTTATTCGGCGCGCTTATTCCTGCTGTCCATAAAGCCCGGATTGGGCCCCAGTCATTGTGTCCAAGATAAATCCTGGCATGTCGCACCACTTTGGAAATGGTGAATCCGTTACCGTGGCCCCCTCAGTATCTTGGGGTGGTGCAAGCCCTACGGCTGGGCTGCCGCATTCAAATTGACAACACATGGTATCCCAAGACGGGCTGCACTCGAGACGGCATGTAGGTTACCAGCCTAAATTACAGGTACTGATGGACACGTAGACTAGTACTGTGAGCAGCTTCTCTTATGCCTGACGCGTTTCTGGGTAATCCCTTCATCAGAGGCGTGACATTACAAAAGGAAGTAGTTGCCCGCCAATGCGCGTTCCTTTCCTAAAAGCCTCTGAAGAGATGGTGAAATTCCATCGAAACGCGTCAGGCGAAGGAAGGGCTGTTTATCATACTGGCGAACCTTCTTGTCCATACCGTGATTAAAGGCTGGTAACCTTCTCTCTGGTTCGAGTGCAGCTCATGGGGCTACCTTGTTGTTGAAATTTTGAGGCGGACGCCCATCCGCCGAGTCTGCACCACCCCACGATTCCCAGGGGGCCACGGGAGTGGATACACCACTCTCTAAGTGGAACAGAGAGCTCGGATTAAGGACTGGCAGGCAAGCTGGGGCTCACGTTTGGGCCGTATTTGACAGGAATCAGCGCACCGCTATTAAGGTTGGAAATAATTGTGGCACTACGATTCCCATAAGACACTTGGAACACGTATAAGGGGCGTGACATTACAAAAGGAAGTAGTTGCCCGCCAATGCGCGTTCCTTTCCTAAAAGCCTCTGAAGAGATGGTGAAATTCCATCGAAACGCGTCAGGCGAAGGAAGGGCTGTTTATCATACTGGCGAACCTTCTTGTCCATACCGTGATTAAAGGCTGGTAACCTTCTCTCTGGTTCGAGTGCAGCTCATGGGGCTACCTTGTTGTTGAAATTTTGAGGCGGACGCCCATCCGCCGAGTCTGCACCACCCCACGATTCCCAGGGGGCCACGGGAGTGGATACACCACTCTCTAAGTGGAACAGAGAGCTCGGATTAAGGACTGGCAGGCAAGCTGGGGCTCACGTTTGGGCCGTATTTGACAGGAATCAGCGCACCGCTATTAAGGTTGGAAATAATTGTGGCACTACGATTCCCATAAGACACTTGGAACACGTATAAGGGGCGTGCCATTACAAAAGGAAGTAGTTGCCCGCCAATGCGCGTTCCTTTCCTAAAAGCCTCTGAAGAGATGGTGAAATTCCATCGAAACGCGTCAGGCGAAGGAAGGGCTGTTTATCATACTGGCGAACCTTCTTGTCCATACCGTGATTAAAGGCTGGTAACCTTCTCTCTGGTTCGAGTGCAGCTCATGGGGCTACCTTGTTGTTGAAATTTTGAGGCGGACGCCCATCTGCCGAGTCTGCACCACCCCACGATTCCCAGGGGGCCATGGGAGTGGATACACCACTCTCTAAGTGGAACAGAGAGCTCGGATTAAGGACTGGCAGGCAAGCTGGGGCTCACGTTTGGGCCGTATTTGACAGGAATCAGCGCACCGCTATTAAGGTTGGAAATAATTGTGGCACTACGATTCCCATAAGACACTTGGAACACGTATAAGGGACGTGACATTACAAAAGGAAGTAGTTGCCCGCCAATGCGCGTTCCTTTCCTAAAAGCCTCTGAAGAGATGGTGAAATTCCATCGAAACGCGTCAGGCGAAGGAAGGGCTGTTTACCATACTGGCGAACCTTCTTGTCCATACCGTGATTAAAGGCTGGTAACCTTCTCTCTGGTTCGAGTGCAGCTCATGGGGCTACCTTGTTGTTGAAATTTTGAGGCGGACGCCCATCCGCCGAGTCTGCACCACCCCACGATTCCCAGGGGGCCACGGGAGTGGATACACCACTCTCTAAGTGGAACAGAGAGCTCGGATTAAGGACTGGCAGGCAAGCTGGGGCTCACGTTTGGGCCGTATTTGACAGGAATCAGCGCACCGCTATTAAGGTTGGAAATAATTGTGGCACTACGATTCCCATAAGACACTTGGAACACGTATAAGGGGCGTGACATTACAAAAGGAAGTAGTTGCCCGCCAATGTGCGTTCCTTTCCTAAAAGCCTCTGAAGAGATGGTGAAATTCCATCGAAACGCGTCAGGCGAAGGAAGGGCTGTTTATCATACTGGCGAACCTTCTTGTCCATACCGTGATTAAAGGCTGATAACCTTCTCTCTGGTTCGAGTGCAGCTCATGGGGCTACCTTGTTGTTGAAATTTTGAGGCGGACGCCCATCCGCCGAGTCTGCACCACCCCACGATTCCCAGGGGGCCACGGGAGTGGATACACCACTCTCTAAGTGGAACAGAGAGCTCGGATTAAGGACTGGCAGGCAAGCTGGGGCTCACGTTTGGGCCGTATTTGACAGGAATCAGCGCACCGCTATTAAGGTTGGAAATAATTGTGGCACTACGATTCCCATAAGACACTTGGAACACGTATAAGGGGCGTGACATTACAAAAGGAAGTAGTTGCCCGCCAATGCGCGTTCCTTTCCTAAAAGCCTCTGAAGAGATGGTGAAATTCCATCGAAACGCGTCAGGCGAAGGAAGGGCTGTTTATCATACTGGCGAACCTTCTTGTCCATACCGTGATTAAAGGCTGGTAACCTTCTCTCTGGTTCGAGTGCAGCTCATGGGGCTACCTTGTTGTTGAAATTTTGAGGCGGACGCCCATCCGCCGAGTCTGCACCACCCCACGATTCCCAGGGGGCCACGGGAGTGGATACACCACTCTCTAAGTGGAACAGAGAGCTCGGATTAAGGACTGGCAGGCAAGCTGGGGCTCACGTTTGGGCCGTATTTGACAGGAATCAGCGCACCGCTATTAAGGTTGGAAATAATTGTGGCACTACGATTCCCATAAGACACTTGGAACACGTATAAGGGGCGTGACATTACAAAAGGAAGTAGTTGCCCGCCAATGCGCGTTCCTTTCCTAAAAGCCTCTGAAGAGATGGTGAAATTCCATCGAAACGCGTCAGGCGAAGGAAGGGCTGTTTATCATACTGGCGAACCTTCTTGTCCATACCGTGATTAAAGGCTGGTAACCTTCTCTCTGGTTCGAGTGCAGCTCATGGGGCTACCTTGTTGTTGAAATTTTGAGGCGGACGCCCATCCGCCGAGTCTGCACCACCCCACGATTCCCAGGGGGCCACGGGAGTGGATACACCACTCTCTAAGTGGAACAGAGAGCTCGGATTAAGGACTGGCAGGCAAGCTGGGGCTCACGTTTGGGCCGTATTTGACAGGAATCAGCGCACCGCTATTAAGGTTGGAAATAATTGTGGCACTACGATTCCCATAAGACACTTGGAACACGTATAAGGGGCGTGACATTACAAAAGGAAGTAGTTGCCCGCCAATGCGCGTTCCTTTCCTAAAAGCCTCTGAAGAGATGGTGAAATTCCATCGAAACGCGTCAGGCGAAGGAAGGGCTGTTTATCATACTGGCGAACCTTCTTGTCCATACCGTGATTAAAGGCTGGTAACCTTCTCTCTGGTTCGAGTGCAGCTCATGGGGCTACCTTGTTGTTGAAATTTTGAGGCGGACGCCCATCCGCCGAGTCTGCACCACCCCACGATTCCCAGGGGGCCATGGGAGTGGATACACCACTCTCTAAGTGGAACAGAGAGCTCGTATTAAGGACTGGCAGGCAAGCTGGGGCTCACGTTTGGGCCGTATTTGACAGGAATCAGCGCACCGCTATTAAGGTTGGAAATAATTGTGGCACTACGATTCCCATAAGACACTTGGAACACGTATAAGGGACGTGACATTACAAAAGGAAGTAGTTGCCCGCCAATGCGCGTTCCTTTCCTAAAAGCCTCTGAAGAGATGGTGAAATTCCATCGAAACGCGTCAGGCGAAGGAAGGGCTGTTTACCATACTGGCGAACCTTCTTGTCCATACCGTGATTAAAGGCTGGTAACCTTCTCTCTGGTTCGAGTGCAGCTCATGGGGCTACCTTGTTGTTGAAATTTTGAGGCGGACGCCCATCCGCCGAGTCTGCACCACCCCACGATTCCCAGGGGGCCACGGGAGTGGATACACCACTCTCTAAGTGGAACAGAGAGCTCGGATTAAGGACTGGCAGGCAAGCTGGGGCTCACGTTTGGGCCGTATTTGACAGGAATCAGCGCACCGCTATTAAGGTTGGAAATAATTGTGGCACTACGATTCCCATAAGACACTTGGAACACGTATAAGGGGCGTGACATTACAAAAGGAAGTAGTTGCCCGCCAATGCGCGTTCCTTTCCTAAAAGCCTCTGAAGAGATGGTGAAATTCCATCGAAACGCGTCAGGCGAAGGAAGGGCTGTTTATCATACTGGCGAACCTTCTTGTCCATACCGTGATTAAAGGCTGGTAACCTTCTCTCTGGTTCGAGTGCAGCTCATGGGGCTACCTTGTTGTTGAAATTTTGAGGCGGACGCCCATCCGCCGAGTCTGCACCACCCCACGATTCCCAGGGGGCCACGGGAGTGGATACACCACTCTCTAAGTGGAACAGAGAGCTCGGATTAAAGACTGGCAGGCAAGCTGGGGCTCACGTTTGGGCCGTATTTGACAGGAATCAGCGCACCGCTATTAAGGTTGGAAATAATTGTGGCACTACGATTCCCATAAGACACTTGGAACACGTATAAGGGGCGTGACATTACAAAAGGAAGTAGTTGCCCGCCAATGCGCGTTCCTTTCCTAAAAGCCTCTGAAGAGATGGTGAAATTCCCTCGAAACGCGTCAGGCGAAGGAAGGGCTGTTTATCATACTGGCGAACCTTCTTGTCCATACCGTGATTAAAGGCTGGTAACCTTCTCTCTGGTTCGAGTGCAGCTCATGGGGCTACCTTGTTGTTGAAATTTTGAGGCGGACGCCCATCCGCCGAGTCTGCACCACCCCACGATTCCCAGGGGGCCACGGGAGTGGATACACCACTCTCTAAGTGGAACAGAGAGCTCGGATTAAGGACTGGCAGGCAAGCTGGGGCTCACGTTTGGGCCGTATTTGACAGGAATCAGCGCACCGCTATTAAGGTTGGAAATAATTGTGGCACTACGATTCCCATAAGACACTTGGAACACGTATAAGGGGCGTGACATTACAAAAGGAAGTAGTTGCCCGCCAATGCGCGTTCCTTTCCTAAAAGCCTCTGAAGAGATGGTGAAATTCCATCGAAACGCGTCAGGCGAAGGAAGGGCTGTTTATCATACTGGCGAACCTTCTTGTCCATACCGTGATTAAAGGCTGGTAACCTTCTCTCTGGTTCGAGTGCAGCTCATGGGGCTACCTTGTTGTTGAAATTTTGAGGCGGACGCCCATCCGCCGAGTCTGCACCACCCCACGATTCCCAGGGGGCCACGGGAGTCGATACACCACTCTCTAAGTGGAACAGAGAGCTCGGATTAAGGACTGGCAGGCAAGCTGGGGCTCACGTTTGGGCCGTATTTGACAGGAATCAGCGCACCGCTATTAAGGTTGGAAATAATTGTGGCACTACGATTCCCATAAGACACTTGGAACACGTATAAGGGGCGTGACATTACAAAAGGAAGTAGTTGCCCGCCAATGCGCGTTCCTTTCCTAAAAGCCTCTGAAGAGATGGTGAAATTCCATCGAAACGCGTCAGGCGAAGGAAGGGCTGTTTATCATACTGGCGAACCTTCTTGTCCATACCGTGATTAAAGGCTGGTAACCTTCTCTCTGGTTCGAGTGCAGCTCATGGGGCTACCTTGTTGTTGAAATTTTGAGGCGGACGCCCATCCGCCGAGTCTGCACCACCCCACGATTCCCAGGGTGCCACGGGAGTGGATACACCACTCTCTAAGTGGAACAGAGAGCTCGGATTAAGGACTGGCAGGCAAGCTGGGGCTCACGTTTGGGCCGTATTTGACAGGAATCAGCGCACCGCTATTAAGGTTGGAAATAATTGTGGCACTACGATTCCCATAAGACACTTGGAACACGTATAAGGGGCGTGACATTACAAAAGGAAGTAGTTGCCCGCCAATGCGCGTTCCTTTCCTAAAAGCCTCTGAAGAGATGGTGAAATTCCATCGAAACGCGTCAGGCGAAGGAAGGGCTGTTTATCATGCTGGCGAACCTTCTTGTCCATACCGTGATTAAAGGCTGGTAACCTTCTCTCTGGTTCGAGTGCAGCTCATGGGGCTACCTTGTTGTTGAAATTTTGAGGCGGACGCCCATCCGCCGAGTCTGCACCACCCCACGATTCCCAGGGGGCCACGGGAGTGGATACACCACTCTCTAAGTGGAACAGAGAGCTCGGATTAAGGACTGGCAGGCAAGCTGGGGCTCACGTTTGGGCCGTATTTGACAGGAATCAGCGCACCGCTATTAAGGTTGGAAATAATTGTGGCACTACGATTCCCATAAGACACTTGGAACACGTATAAGGGGCGTGACATTACAAAAGGAAGTAGTTGCCCGCCAATGCGCGTTCCTTTCCTAAAAGCCTCTGAAGAGATGGTGAAATTCCATCGAAACGCGTCAGGCGAAGGAAGGGCTGTTTATCATACTGGCGAACCTTCTTGTCCATACCGTGATTAAAGGCTGGTAACCTTCTCTCTGGTTCGAGTGCAGCTCATGAGGCTACCTTGTTGTTGAAATATATATATATATATATATATATATATATATATATATATATATATATATATATATATATATATATATATATATAATTAAAAAAACATAGGATTGAGGTACATTAGACTTACAAATTTTCAATTAAAAAACCTTTGAAATTCATTGGAAAAACCATAGGTTTCAGGCACGTTATAGTTAGAAATTAGCATTTAAAAAACCATAGAAATTCACTGAAAAAAACATAGGTTTCAGGCACGTTATAGTTAGAAATTAGCATTTAAAAAAACATAGAAATTAACTGAAAAAACCATAGGTTTCAGAAACGTTATAGTTAGTTGGAAATTTCACTCGTACAAAACCATAGAAATTCCGGCGTTATGGTTAGTTCAGCTAACTATAACTCGCGCCCCCGCAATGCACTGCTGATGACGTCACATATTACATCATTCATGACATGGTCAGTGACATCACTGATGACATCTCAAATGACATCACTGATGACATCATCCACGTGAAAATCTGATGTACCGCCTCACACCTAAATATAACCTTTGATACACCAACTTTAAAATACAGACTACCATTTTCGAAAAAATAGACACATCAATACCAGTTACTGAATACGCACTGACTGATTCCTAGGTCTATACACATATCCACTCATTCACCCATACAGTCACTCATACATGCAGTCACTCATCAATACAACACTATCATAAGCACTCATGCACCTATGCAGACACTCGCACACTGTCTCATATCCAGAGTTACTCACACACTTAGTCAGTCATGCAAAGAATCAATCATACTTCCATTTACTCACCCATACAGTTATACAGACACCACCTCACTTATTCATACAGATACTAACATAATTACTCTCTTATAGAATCACTGATACAAATACACACTCATCCATGCAGCCACTCTCACAATTACTGACTCTCACATATAGTTATTTATATACACCATCACTCACATATACTGCCTTTTACATATGTAGTTACTTGCACATATACCACTGAGACATCCATCCATTCACTCACCAACACACCCATACACACACTCACCCACCCATACAGCTGTTTCCACATGAACTCTTGAACCCATACACCCAGTGAATCAACTACTCACACATCTATGCACAGAGTCACACACCTCCCACCCACCCACACACACACACACACACTCAGGCAGCCATACAAATACTCAGGCAAGCATTCAATAACCCATATAGACTCTCATGCAGCTACTCACCAACCAATGCAGCACCTTACACAGCAATAGACAGACTGCTACAGACATTCACACAGTTTAGTCACTAACCCATGCATTTAGTAAGATACATTTAATCACTCACTTATACAGTCAGTCACATACCTACTAAATCCTCCATACAGACACTTATACACCCACTCATTCCTCAATACAGCTTGGCATATATATAAAACAAATTTAAACTTTACGGAAACACACAGTCACTGGATGATGTCATCAGTAATTTGAGATGTCATCAGTGATGTCACTGACCATGTCATGAATGATGTAATATGTGACGTCATCAGCAGTGCATTGCGGGGGCGCGAGTTATAGTTAGCTGAACTAACTATAACGCCGGAATTTCTATGGTTTTGTACGAGTGAAATGTCCAACTAACTATAACATTCCTGAAACCTATGTTTTTTTTCAGTTAATATATATATATACATATATAATATATAGTTACCTTAACCTCACCTTGTTTGTTAAAAAGCATATGTGTGGTAATGGCATGCATGGTAAATGGTGCATGGTGAAGGCTGTTTCCCTCTGTTATGCCCCCCTCCAACCTCCTGTCCAACACAAAAGCATTAAACGAAGCCAAATAGCACTCAATTACCGAAAGCTATTTGGCTTTGTCAATGATTTTTTTTATATACTGTATAACGGCAACATGGCTTAAAGAGGAAAAAAATCGCTATGAAGCAGTAAACACTGGTTGCGTCATAGCATTTTTTTTTTAACCCTGTGCTGCTGTGCAACATTTCTAATAAAACTGACAAAACCAATAGATCTTGCATAGGCAAAACCTATTGGCTTTGCCAGTGCTTGTTACTGTAGCCATGCATGTGTCTTCAGGTTTAGAGTGGGCAACAAGTGGCCTCATTTAGTGAATAAGACAGCTAAAAAAAGTGGCTCACATTTGCAAATTATGGCAGTTGTGAACTTGCAAAGACATGCTGACTACATGTTTTACAAGGTATAAAAATACTCAATGCATTTAAGTTTACTGTAGGCAGTGCTTGTGATAATATCAGGGAAATCAACAGTAAAAACCTGCCCACCATCCCATAAAAAAGGCCACACACAGCCAAACAAATGGCCTCTAGGACCAGCCTGATGATCCTATATACCAGTGGGCCTGTTGACAAGTTAGTGCATTTAACACTTAGTTAGTCAAGTCCTTTCAAGCAAACGATAGAGCAAAAGGGCTTATAAACGTGTTAACTGCATTAGCATATTAATAAAAGAGCTGCGTCATCACACTGCCAGCCTTGGAGGCCCCATCGGAATACTGATAGAACTCCAGCATTATCTCTTTTCAACTGGATTTCCCCTTTTGCAGTGCGCACATGAAGGGAAAACCTCCTTCCACACTACTACATTCTTTTTAAACGAGCAGCTGGGGAAGTCTTTCTCTCTGAGCCGGTAATCCGATGAGCGCTCCTGCAGAGGTGCAAGTGTTGGGTGCACGAGTACGCACCTTACAGAGAACATAGCTTGTGACCTGATCTCAATTGGGACTAGATCATTAAGCAAAAAGGGTATTTTGGATCCAGGAAGGGCGGCCCTATCCTTCAAGATTGGCTTCTTAGACTGTGAAAATAAATTCATAGAACTCAAAACCTGAGATTCCTCAAGATCAGGTTTAGGGCTGCTAAGTCCATCGTCCTGTACTTTATTATAACATTGACAACGAATGTTCTTGAACCTCTTACTACTTATTAGTCAGTTTCAATAGAGAGGAAAGCACCGAATGGATAGAGGTCATCATACTGGAAATTGGTGGGTCCACGATCTGAGGCTGCAACACATTGTCTGCTGGTTGAGAAAAGGAATTCCTACTTTCTAAATTTGTTGCATACTTTATTAAAAATTGATGTGAGAGAGAATGCATAGGTCAGATTTATCAAACAACATCTGATTCATTTCTGATAGCAGAAGGTCTTGACAATCATTAGGCACATTAATATCATGAACAATAGACATGTGGTTCTCGTTTATTCTCTGGAGCTTGTTCTTAGTCAGTGCTGAGGATTTTAGCACAGAAGGATCCAGCATCTCATTAACCTCCCAATATTTCGTTTAATGAAGATGAAAATTTTAAATCATGAACCGTTCCATTCTCTCCGACCGAATACATATCCATATCATTACCCTGGTTTTCTTAAGAATTCTGTTCTTTGACGAAAAGAAAAAATCTGAAATTGTTATCCTTTTTGAGGTGGAAATAATTCTTTGAGCAGAAACCTCTTGGGAGGCTACATTGGGATCTGACCCTTCCATAGAAGGGTTATTTTACGTGACTGCGATATAGTAATACTCTAGTACCCAAAGTCATCCTCATAACCTGTGGCTGTAGCAGACCTAGCCTGCAAGATGAATTTTGTGACAAACATGTTTCAACTGCCTCTCTAAGATCATCCTCCGTAATTACACTCGCAGCCTCCACACCTTCGAGGGGCCTCAGGTAGGCGACCAAGCGCTGTAGTGTTAGCCCAGTGTTAGCCCGAAATCCAAAAGCTCCAAGGGAGGCACAGTACTACAACATAGCAAAGAGGCAGGAAAATTAGGACAGATGGCAGAGGCCACCACAGTGCTGCCTTAAACACACAAACCCACACTGTCTTGGACCAACACTACTCCTGTGACCCCACCATTCTCTGCCACAGGCCAGCACAACCACCTAACACACGACTCCTTGGGCGACAAAGAGGTGGCACAAACTGTAGCAGAGTTTGTTACAGGATTCAATGAAGGCACCACTAACCCTGGGTGCTGAGCATAAAGCAGTGGGTAAAAGTGAGATCTGGAGCACGCCTGTAGCCCCCTGCCTCAAAAGGTGGATTCCATACAATAGAACCCTCTCCGGGAAAAGCACGGACACAACCTCCCTTTAGTCATACTGGTTACCACATCTTTAATGGGGATTAATTCTGAGGCAGCACACATTTCTGTGGAGAGGTGACAGTTCTAGCTAATACCTGAAACTTCAGTACCCACGGCACGAGCAACAAAATGATGTAGGCCCCACTGCCAGATGTGCTCAGCTCACCTGCTGCAGACCACTCTATGGGCTCCTTTTTCTACTCTGTACTTTTGTGTGCTCCTTTGGGCCCCAGCTGCTGCCAAAAACAAGTGCCTAAGCGGCAATCAGTGATCTAGTGGACCAGCGTCTAGCGAACTAGGGACCTCAGCGGGTACTGCGCTGATGCCCCATCTAACTCACTGGGCTGAACGATTAAAGAACGCACACAAGTGGTCAAACCATTGTCAAACCACGTGAAGTGGTAATGAATGCACCCAACAGCTCAAAACAAAAGCACCTGCTCCACACAACTGACACACCCATGAAGCATCTGACAGTCCAGCCGAGAAGCTGCCCCAACCTGGCATTGGCTGCCTCCATGCACTGTGGGAGCCTTCAGCACCTATTAAGCCCCTCATTAAGAGGGTGCTTGCCGCAGATCTCTCTTGTAGTTCTTGCCAACTTAGCGAGGGAGGTGGTTCCTTGACTTGTAGCAAAACCCGCCACGCATCACCTGAGCTCAGTGTCCTCTGACCTTTGCATTCCTTGCTCCGTTGGCCTTTCCCAGACCGCATATGATTTCATAAAATTTTTCTGACCAATGGCATGCCTTTCAGAGAAAGATCCAGGAATTAGTATCAGATGTTGAAAACATGCTATACCATTTGTCAGGATTGCTGGAAGTGGAGTTGATTTAAAGTACAGGAGCTCATGTGCCACCCCTGTTTAATCAGCTGATCCACGACCCCTCCGTAGGCCGTGGTGGCCCCTAGACTCAGAGAGGCAGGTCCGACTGGCCTGTTTCTTTGCTCAGGCACGACATCTCTGTTGCAGCTGACTGTGCACTGGCCTGCACCTGTGGTGTCCGTTCTCCTTGATCTGCTGTGGTATCTGTGGGCTCCCTTGTGTTAGATTCAGCCTCCTTTGGTGCAGTACTCACTTTAAAAAAAAGGTTTACAACACTTGTTTCTGACAGCTCTCTTTATGATGCCTCCATGGGAATTGAACTTAGGCCTCAGATTTTTGATTTGCACTCCCTTTGTGCTGCTGCACAGTTGTTCTTTGAGACTTCTTACTTGAGCAAGCTGCAGACTCTGTCAAACACCTTATACCGCTTTTTCTCCAGACAAGTTGGTGTGGAGGACCTGAACTACAGTTCTACTGAAAGTGGTCGCTCCTTTTCATGTCCGACAGGCTAATACTCCTCCGGCATTCTTTGCACCACCTCATCCTTCTAAGAATGAAGAAAGACTTTATTGTTTGAACACTAAGAGGTCCTTAAGCTTTTATATCAATTGTAGCTAGTAACAGAGTGGACGATCAGCACATTTTAAGGTTTTCCATAGCAAAGAAGTTCAAAGCAGTGCAAATATTGACCAATCTCTTGTTCTTTGCATAGCTATCTGCTATGCACTGGTAAAGAAGCAACCCTCAGGAGGCTTGCAGGCGTATTCCACCAGGGCCTTACTTTCTACAACCCAGTGTGTATGTTGTGGACATATGCCAGGTAGCTATGTGGGTGGCAGTACACATGTTCGGGAAGCATTACTGCCTCAACAGGTAGGTCAGTTGTGAGGGGGAAATTTCCAGCTCGAGTCGGTTCACAGACCCACTACCTTAGGAGGTACTGCTATGTTATCTATTCTCAAGGTGAATAATCTGCGATTAAAAGAATCCGTCAAAAGTACAAGTTACTTACCTTCGGTAACAAACTTTCTGGTGGCTAGTCTTCCTAACTACAGATACCTCATCAACCCTCCAAGCTCCTGGTTCTTCGAACTGGACTGTTTCCACACCTTAAAGGTCCCACATTTAGAGATCTGCACACGGGCCAATCTGCTGATGGACTCTGTGTCTGAGGGCACGGACAGTTTAGAAAGCAAGTGACATCAGCACATGGGACCTACATTTACATCCTGTAGGCTTCTCCTTATTACGGTCTCGCCTACGCAGCGTGCATGCGCTGCGTAGGAGGACCTTTAGCCTTCGCTCTGGTCATTTTCAAGCACACACTCGTGCTTGTGGCAGCATCCACCTTGCGGGAGCACGCAGCGGCACGCCACAAGCATGAGTGCAGTGCTTGAAAATGAGCAGACTGCCCGCGCATGCATGCACCACTTCTGGGCTCACGTCCTGCTCCCCCTCTCTCTCATACGCATTCCTTGTTGTATAATTGCACACCGTACTCTCTGCTGTCTTCCATTGTCAGGTTCCAGATATGTAAAGAGCCGTTTTCACCGTTTATAGACACTCTTTCTTTGAACTGTTTTTCTCTCTCTTTTAATTGATCGGGATGTATTAATTGAGCTAAAGTATTGCTTTTGAAAAGCCATGTAATTTCTCATAGTTTGCAACTTTCTGCCCAATTTTTCTCAAGGGATTTTGTAATAAATAGTTTTGCAAACATGTTCTCCTGCCTGATCTTAACGAGCCTGTTGGACTTGGCCCTTTTTGCAGGGTCATCCCTGAACTTTTTGCCTTCCTCATGTATTTTGTCTGACCTGTTTTTGTTGGTTTTATAACTCTGGGCACTTTACCACTGCTGATCAGTGCTAAAGTGCATATGCTCTCCCTATTTTAAATTGATGTATGGATTAGTGACTCCATGATTGGCTTATTTGGTTTACTTGTCAGGCCCTAGTACAGTCCACTGCATGTGTCCAGGGCTTGTAAATCAAATGCTGCTGGTGGGCTTGCAGCACTGGTTGTGCCACCCACAGTAGCAGCCTGTAAAAGTGTGTCTCAGGTCTGCCATTGCCACTTGCCAGTCCCTAAACCTTCCCTTTTCTTCATATCAGACACCCCTATGGTAGGCCCCAGGGCAGGGTGCATTGTAAGTTTAAGGTAGGACATGCGCTGGTGTGTGTGGCATATCCTAATAGTGAATTACAGCCCTTTTCGTTTTTCACTATTGCAAGGCTACCTGTTCCCCATAGGCCAGAATGGGCAGTTTGATTATTACATCTTATAATCCTAACTGACTCAGGGAACTAGGTAGAAATTCGAGTTTAGTATGCCTGAACTCAGAAAGATAAAATGCATCTTTTAGTGAAGTTGTTTTTAACATTCTGTGTTTGAAAATACCACTTTTAGAAAGTAGGTATTTTCTTGACTAACCATCCAAGCCTGCCTCTGGTAGGTTGTGTATTCATTGTCTGGAGTTTGAGTGACATGGGCTGGGGGATTCCAGGAGACAGGGTGAGTCATCACAGGGCTGAATAGAGAGATCTGCATGTAGATGGGTGGGAGGAGTTGCCCCTGGGACCTGAATAGGGCTGTGCCTTCCCTCCACAATGCTGGCTCCACCTCCTGTGGTGCGTCGGATGTCCCTGCCCTGCACTGTGAAAGGAAAGAAGGAGTCTTGTCAACAAAGTGCTCTAGGACTGACCAGAACTTGTTTGGATTAGGCAAAGGCCTCTCTGCCTTCAGAGAACAAAGAGAAACTGTGTATAAAAAGGGGGACCCAGAACTTTAGATCACTTTGGGAAACAAGAAGAAACCTCTGCTGAGGAGAGGAACCAGAGAGACTGAGGAGAGACTATCCCTAAGCTTGAGGGGTCGGCCTGCAGTGGTTGCCTGACTGCCAAAGAGAGGAGAAAGGAATTCTGTGTGTACTTTATTCAACTTGTGAAGGATCTCCAAGGGCTTGAGAATAGAGCTTACCTCCTGCTGAAGTCTCAGGGACAACAGACTTCATCAACCAGCTCCCCAAGAGTCTTTTGGAAGGGCCTGCTGCTGTGCGAGGCTTTCTGAGGGACAGCGTGTCGCAAGGAGCTGGAAGCGCGACTCATGAGCAAGAAACGTGTCGCCGAACTGCCGCTGTCGCTTCACAACATGAGAGTGCCTCGCATCACCCGAGAAGAGGATCAACGTCGCAGCAGACGCCGCCACATCACCGGGAAGCGTGTCACAGGGCCTGGTGGGCTCGCATCGTTGCCGAAGCATCTCGCATCACCGGAGAAGAGGATCGATGTCACAGCAGACGCCGCTGCATCACCAGGAAGCGTGTTGCAGGGCCTGTCGTGGCTCACATCGTTGTCGAAGCATCTCGCATCGCCGGAGAAGAGGATAGACATCGCATCAGACGCCGCCGAATCACCAGGAAGCGTGTCTCAGGGCCTGTTGCGGCTCGCATCGTTGCAGAAGCGTCTTGCATCACCGGAGAAGAGGATCGATATCGCATCAGATGCCGCCGCATCACAGAGAAACGTGTTGCAGAGCCGGTCGCGGTCCGCATCGTGTCGCATCAAGAAGAAGACACCATCTTTGTCGCATTGTACCGGATCTTCATCGCATCACGGCGTTGCATGGCACATCGCCACGAAATCGCAGTAAGAAACCGACGCATCACCTCCCCTCGCAGAGAAGAACCGACGCATCCCCTACGCAGCAGTAGGGACCCAACGCATCACCATTCTTGCGTGGAAGGAACCGACGCTTCACCTTCCCTGCAACACTTTCGTTGTATAGCGTTACGCATCCTAAGGTACATTGAACTCAAATTGTCGCATTTTAACATCTAAAGAGAACTAAACTAATTCTGCCATTTTAAGTACAGTATTGTGTATTTTTGTCATTTGTGGTCTTGTGTTAAGTCTATATAAAGGATACTTATTTTTAATATACAACTTGTGTGGTGTCCATCTGAAGTATTGTCATTTGGTTACTGTATGTGTTCACAAATGCTTTACACACTGCCTGTGAGATAAGCCTGTCTGCTCGTGCCAAGCTACCAAGGGGGTGAGCAGGGGTTATTTTAGGAGTGTATCCCCTTACCCTGACAAGACGCAAGGGTCCCTATTTGTCAAAGGTAACTACCTCTGCCAACTAGAGACCCGCAGTTCTAACAGAGCCCTTCTAACATATTGTTCTCATCTACACGCAGACACACATTTGATGTATTTTAGATGATACTGAGTTGGGACAGAGTAAGTGACGCCCATCTGCTCACAAAATTGCCGTCTGTAAACAATCTTTTCGACCCACTGTCCCTACAATGTGGTGCATGTTGACTGGATACAGAGCTTTGTTTGTCTCCGCGGGGTCAGTTGAGTGAGCCTTTTAAAGTGACCCGGCTGTTTTAATCGTGCCACAGAGATCTTTATGTCGTAATGCGATCAGCAAGTCTAAAATCCACCTTTCTGATCTCGCCTTGATATTCTCCCAGGATGTTTGCCGACTGATTTAAAGTGGGAGGTGAGAATTGACTTAAGCCGCATTCACTCCTCTGTGATACTGTCCTCTGGCCCGTTAGCAAACTCAGTTGTTTGTTTTTCACTTAATTGACTCAAAGCATTTTCTCTCTGGCAACCACTGGGCTACTCTAAATGCCAGCTGTACGTTAGCGGAATGTAACAGAATACTCCAGCAGGAGCTCCTCTATATGTCATTTGAGCAGAAGGTCAGCGGTAGCAGAAGTGACATCATGTACCCTTTTACCTCCTTCGTGACATCACCTGATTGATCCCTTGTGCCACCATTTCTCGCTTCCTATTTGCTGCTGTTGGGCTAAGAAAGAGCAACAAGCATTGGCATAGCCAATAGGTTTCGCCTTTGGGACCTTATAAGTGTTCAACCAGGCAACAGTTAATGTTGGTGCACCAAGGATATTGTGCTGCATAACTAAATACTTATAAGGACCCAAAAGCAAGACCTTTTGGCTATGCCAAGGCTTGTTTTTGTTGGCAAAACTTAGGATGAGCCCCATGGCCCCTCCTCACTTCCTTCCCTCACGTACGCTGCTAAAAAGCTAATTCAAACATTGCAGTTTTTGCGAAAGGTTTTAAAAATCTGCCCGATATAGATTTATATTATTTTTTTTAAAAAACATTTTGATCAAGAGGTTCTTTTTTCAATAGTGCCTCAGCTGAGAGCATTGGTGTTCCTGAGCCTCGACTCCTTCCCTCAAGACAAGACCTAGGGCCCAATTGACAACTAATCCGTAGCACCAAGTGAAACACTAGTATGTATCAAATGTCTACTTTGAATTTCACTTTGAGTTGTACCTTTCGTCTCAATCTGAAAATCTGGCCTTTTTGGTCTTTTCGTAGCAGAACGCATTGATCTGAAGTTTCCTAATGGTCTATTTTCACTCATGTACCCCACAAACATCCAGAAATCCTTTCCCGACCTTACCTGTGCAGGAGTCTCCTTTCAGGGGCCCATGAAATGTATTCTTCCGAGTCCCAATACTATGCTATTACTTCACCATCTGTCAGTGATCGCTTTCTACTGTCAGGACTCTCCACTGTTTGGACCGAGTCAGTTATGTGCCCCATCTGGGTCACCATAACCAAAGCCCCCACCCTGCGACATATTGATAGATTTACCCCCAGTCTGCTCTACCAGGGCGGGGAGAGGGCAGAAAGCGCACTAGACAATGGCTGTCTTATTACAGAAAGTTCTCTGGTGGTGAACTGGGCATTTATGCCCATTCCCTGCATTCCCTGGGCACTTGGCATTGTAGAAGATGCTCTTACGGCACCGTCTAGAATATGGATGATACTGGCACACTTCTAGCGTTAGTGTGATCACGAGGAGTTGTTCCCTCATTTGAATGTTGGGGGGAAGCGGCATGGCATCATGGAAATTCTGGAAATACTGGGGGGGGGGAGGGGAACTCTGCACATAAAAAGAAAGGCCTGGCCTATCTTTATGTGCTGAGTTCTCCGCCCTGCCTGCAGAGCATCTGCAGTTGTAAACTTACTATTAACTCCTTGTTTGTGAATACCAAAGAAAGAGTAAACTTACACAAACATGTAAGTTTACCTTTGGAAATCAGGCCCTTTGCATGATATTAAAAACGTGGGCTCAGAGGCAAACAACTCTTGGGGGTAGACCGAATGCACCATTTAGAGGTAGTTTACCGTCAGTGTGGTCTCCTATGGTGCCTACAGGGATATGACGGGGCATCCCAAGATCCCCCTTCTACCGCCTCCCACCCCCCAAAAGCATCCACTTCTTCAAAGAAAAATAGGTCTGCTTCCAGTGAAAGAACAAGTTATGATTTTAACCCACAGCAATGTGTTTCACTAAGGCCTACTCCTAGGCCCTAGTGCAAGCTGTCAGATATTGCACGAGGACAGCAAGGGATTTTTTTCTTTGTAACAGGTGCACTATCCTGATCTGTGTTGGGCACATCTAATTAAGGGTACACCAAGGGGCAAACGGGGACAGTGCCTGCACAATCTTCACCTCCTTGCTTGGAGATGGAGTGGCAACAGTTGACTATCTTTGAGCTTCCTTCCGAGGTTGTAGATGTCATCTTGGCAACTAGGAGACCCTAAAGAAAATTAGTATACATCTGTCTTTGGGACAAGTTAGTGGTTTGGTGCAGCACTTGATAGATCGACCCACTTCATGCCAGATAGTCTGAAGGGGAAACAGCCATCACATTGCATGCGTTATAATGCAAGCGATTACCACGCGGTCTTTACAATGCCCGCGTTGTTACATTTCAGTACCATTACAACCCAAGTCGTTACAACGACTGGGTGTAGGGGGTGCTCTAAACTAAGGAATAGTATATTTTACTATTGCAACACCTTCCCTACTGTTGCACACACTAGAGTTGGAAGAGTAAATTATACTATTTCTAAGTCCACAGGCGCCCCCTACAGCAAGTCATTGTAACGACCTGCGTTGTAGTGGTACTGCGATGTAAGAACGCGGTCGTTGTAACGACCGTGTTGTAATCGCATGTTTTGTAAACGCATGCGAAGTAAACCCCTATATTTGTCTGAAGTATTGCTTACTTCAAGCCAGGTTACTTGAAGTATTGGTTTTTGTGTTGTCCTTAACCCAGCAAGGATTTGCAGTGGGTGCAGGTAAAGGATACCCGTCGTTTTATTCTAGTTTTTTTGGTTGCAGTTGCTGAAACATCCTTCTTTGTTTAAATCACCCATTGTGATTCATTTTTGGAAAAGTTTGCCACCCTCTCCCTGTATCGCACTTCAGTGGTCCTGTAACTTGGTCCTCACTTTCCTGATGCGTACTCACTTTAAACCACAGCACAGCTGTTCACTTTAGGTTTTCACCCTCAAGACCATGTTCCTAATCACCATACCTTAGGTGAGGCATGTGAGTCAATCAATCAATCAATCAGTACATTTATAGAGCGCACTACTCACCCGCAAGGGTTTCAAGGCGCTGAGGGTGTGGGGGGGTGCTGCTACTGCTCGAACAGCCAGGTCTTGAGGTGTCTCCTGAAGGTGAGAAGGTCTTGGGTCAGTCGGAGGTGGGTGGGGAGGGAGTTCCAGGTCTTGGCGGCGAGGTAGGAGAAAGATCTGCCACCTGTTGTTGTTCTTCTGGTGCGTGGTACGGTGGCGAGGGCGAGGCTGGCTGAGCGTAGTTGGCGAGTCGGGCGTAGAACGAGAGGCGTTTGTTAAGGTTTTCGGGTCCGGCGTTGTGGAGTGCTTTGTGTGCATGGGTGAGGAGCTTGAACGTGATCCTTTTGTTGACGGGGAGCCAGTGCTGGTCTCTCAGGTGGGCGGTGATGTGGCTGTGGCGGGGAATGTCCAGGATGAGGTGTGTGGAGGCATTCTGAATGCGTTGCAATCTTTTCTGTAGCTTGGCCGTTGTCCCTGCATAGAGTGCGTTGCCATAGTCGAGCCGGCTTGTGACGAGGGCTTGGGTGACAGTCCTTCTTGGGGATCCATTTGAAGATCTTTCGTAGCATGCGGAGGGTGTTGAAGCAGGAGGAGGAGATGGCGTTAACTTGCTTGGTCATAGTGAGCGATGAGTCCAGGACGAACCCTAGGTTGCGTGCGTGGTCGGTGGGTGTCGGTGCTGTGCCCAGGGCGGCGGGCCACCAGGAGTCGTTCCAGGCGGAGGGGGATGGTCCAAGGATGAGGACCTCCGTCTTGTCTGTGTTCAGTTTCAGGCGGCTGATCTTCATCCATTTGGCGACGGCCCTCATTCTTTCCTGGAAGTTGGATTTGGCGGTGACTGGGTTTCTGGTCAGGAAGAGGATCAGCTGGGTGTCGTCGGCTTAGAAGATGATGTTGAGGTTGAGTGAGCTGCAAGCCTTCTTTGACAACCTGCCATACGCTACTTTCTTCTCAGATGAGTTGGTGCTGTGAACCCGAGCTTCCCTTTTTCTGAAAGTGGTAGCACCTTTTCAGGCCTTGAAAAACATCACTCTGCCGGCTTCTCCACCACACCTCCCCCTGGAAGGGGGTGAAGAAACTCCATTGGCTGAATTCAAAAGGAGCTCTAATCTTTTACATCAATCGTACCAGGGACCTTTGTGTTGACAATTGGCTCTTTGTGAGATTATCTGAGAGAAAAAGGGCAAGGCAGTGCTGAAGAAGACCATCTCTAACTGGATCATACTTTGCATTAAAATTTGCTACACTGTGGTGAGGAAGCAGCCCTTGGAAGGTTTGCAGGCACGTTCCCCCAGAACTAAGGTTACTACCACTGCATTGGTACGTGAGGTGCCTTTCTTGGACATTTCCTAGGCTCCAACATGGGCTGCACTCCACATGTTCATGAAGCACTACTGCCTGGACAGCCAGGTCTGTCAGATGAGCATTTTGCCTACTCGGTACGGCAGGACGCTTTGGTTTGAGCCAATTCACAGACACAGCACCTGGGAGAAATGTCTTTGGTATCTATGGAAAAGGTGAAGAATCTGCATTTAGAACTATCAGAAGAACAAGTTGCTTACTTTTGATAACTGTCTTTCTGGTGGATACTCTATCCAGCCACAAATTCCTCACTGACACTCTCATTCTCCCAATTCTGTATACTGGGCACTTCTCCACCTAAAAAGGTCAAAAGTATAGAGATCTGCACACTGGTCAAAGCCAATTTACTGTTGTGCTCTTCATCTGTGGTCATCAAGAAAGCAACTGCCATCAGCATGTGTGACTGAGCAATGCATTTATTGTGTTTGTTAGTTGACTTTTGAGATCTGAGCTCTTGCCCCGCCCCACACTACTTCCATGAGGAACATTTGACTGCTCGCCGTTGCTACCCTGAGAGTCAAAGAGTATACTGACCCACTTAGTAGAACTGTATTGGGATGGACTTTATGATACGGGAGGCAAGCAATCTCTATCACCACGGTTGGGGCCCAGTAGCCCCGGTCTCTCCTATAACCGCTCTGAACTGGATCTAACACTCCCTATAAAAAAGAAGTACACAGCCATCAGGTTTAGTAAAAACTGGAAAAGAAGCATGGCACTGCAACGGCACAGAAGACAAGCTAGCTACCTGCCTCTTAGAAGTAGCATCTCCCACTACTAACTGTGATAAATAATTTCCAGAGGCATAACAGTGGTCTTGACAGAACTGTGAAGACAAAGATGTGGTGCGAGTTAACCAACTGACATTATGCCTCTCCAACAAAGGAACACAAACACCACAGAGTAATTGGGAGAAGCAATATGGTAAAAAAAATAACACCTTTATATAGTCTCCAAATGGCACATGCAATAGAGAAAAAAGTCACGTTTTGGACCGAGATCAAAGGTGAACCATTAACATTTTTAATCAATTCAGAAGTCTTCTTTACTCTTTTTGAATTACTTGGCTGTCATTTAGAATTTGGCAGATGGAATACTCTGTCAGAGTATGGTGGCTATTCTGTCTGCTTTATTTAAAGTGCCATACACTATAATGCATTTGTAATCCAACATGTTTGTGATGGAGTATTCCCTCCACACCACTAAATAAGTCAATTATTCTTTAAAACCAAGTCCTGATGAATAAATGTTCATCAGGCCCCACTGTTCTGCAAAGCACATGAATTAACAGCCTTTCTTTTTTCAGGTCTTAGTACAATTGTAAAAGGAATATATGATTTTTAGTCTTATTCATAGATTACCCCCATATCCACTGGAGTCAATCCACTTTCATCTTCGTTTCAGTAGAAGATTTAGAATTTTGAAGTTTCTTCAAAAGCCTTTTAGGACAGGACAATACACTAAAAAAGCTCACACTACACAGCCTAACATCAATGAGCCTTTTCACATTCAAAGGTCGCCTCAGGTCCTGCTTGCCTAGGTCCTTCATGAGAGAGTGGCATGGCACAGAGAAGATTTCTTGGATAACAAGGCTTTGGGAAAGTTGATTACTACACTTGAGACTTCTTTTTTCCCTTCATCTTTCTTTTAAAGGATAGACAATCAGAAGTGTCAAATCAGTAAATTGGGAAATGGAATTAGGACACTGAGGTGGAACTACCGCGTCCTTTATCTCGTCTCTTAAAACATCATGAAACAGTCACCAGAGTTCTTTCAACACAGATAATTTCAAAAGTCACTTGGCAAACTCATAGTTCCTTACTGAATATCACAGCAGAATACTCTAAACAACGCTTTTCACACATCTTAAAAGCTGATGGAAATACATTACTTGACTGCAAACTAGCATCAGATTTGTTTACTAATAGAGTAGCCCAAACCAAAACAGGATCGGAGAGGCCAGTGATCAAACCGCATACTTTGATTTGGTCCTGGTTAAACTGCAGGGTGAATAGCATAATGCACCGTAAGAAAATCATTAAATTTATGTAACTTATCTTTATTCCCAGAAAAGCAAGAGACATTTGAAGGGACCACTCGGATACCTGTAGACCATGACACTATGGTCTATTTTAATGTCAAATTCTCCAGGTGCAATGTTGTAATTCTTGTATCAGGTCCCGAGTACTACAGACCTACTAAATCAATAGTGTTGCAATTCGTCATGGATTAGAAATGAGGTGCATCTGTTGAGTGTTCTTTAAGATTGCCTCAGCACATGGCAACTCCTCCCAATTGCCACAATTGCACCCAGCACAGAAGGATATACGACAGAAGGTGATGGGTGTCTGTTTCAGAGGACTACAGCAAGAATGAAAACCCCACAAAGGGAAAAAACTAATTTGCACTCTATTCAGTTCTTGATTAGCAAAGCACCCAGTTTTTCATGACGTCCGGAAGTAGAAAAGAGCCACGCAAGATACAGCTCCTGAATCAGAAGATCCACAAAGAAGTCATCCAAACTGGTTGAGGAAAAATAGCAATAGATAAAGAGGCTAAGCAAGAGTACAGATGACAAATGTTACTTCGAAAGGAAGAATCCAATCGGTTGAGAAAAAACAGGGGCAAGAATGTATACTAAGAGGGTGAAGAATGTGATGAAAAATCAGGAACAAAATGTACTGAGGTGTATTTTGCTTTTCCAAAACACTGCCTTTCGTATGTATAAATAGGAACTGACATTCTAGGAAGTCTACCACATTTTGGACTGGGAAGTTCCAATAACTATACAGACCACCATCTTAGATCAGGCCCTTTATATGATCAGACTTTACACTTGACTGGAACTGCATGGTGATTCCATGAAGAAGAAGCCCACGTTTGACAGCCCATGTGATTTTCTAGATGCCTGCCATTTGTACTCCACACAATGTGATACCTGTATGAGAATACTTCAGGTCTCGAAGGTGCAGAGGTGCTGGTGCAAATCTTACAGTCCGAGATCTCTGCTCTCAACATGGTAGGGCATGCAGCAACACACTGAACAGTACTGCCAGGAGTCTTCCTCCCATTAGAAAACTACATGAACTCAGGTAAGCTCTGATATTTTTCTTTGCTTTGGGCACAAATGCAATATACTGCAAGAGAAGGTAACGTCTGTGTATCTCCTCTCAAAGTCCATCCAACTCCCTCGCCGTCTCTCTGTGGCCCAATCTACCACTGCACTCCCTGAGTTAAATTCTCAAGTTAAACCCCTCTCAGCAGATCAAAGTGTAAAAGGTTCATCTACCCTCCAATTACTGGGTCCTTCAAGCTCTCCCAGACATCTTCTAATGAGTGGGTCACTTTACTCCTCATAAGAAAATATTAGCATGTGCTCTCTACCCCGTGTCAACTGACATTTGGTGACTATCTTAAACTATTTTCTCTAGTTAGCTCTTTGCTCTAGTTAGGTGAATTTTGCTTGCATGAGAGAACTTATCCAAACCTCGAGCGGGTAATGAAGCTCCTGGTGGTGCGACAAAAGTAGGCTCCATTCTGGTCCTGCTCCCACAAAAGATCTTGGGGCAGCTTCCGGGGCCCTTCCCATTGACGGTCGTCTTCCCGCTCCAAGACCTCCTGTTGAAGTCAGGCTAGTTGAAGAAGCACAAAAAGAAGTTTAAGCATTCTTTGGCTTCCCCCTCTCAATCTCGCATTTCTAGGCCCGCTCCTGCATTGCACCTGTGAGCTGGCATCAGGGCCAGCTCCGCGCGACCCTGAGTTCTCTGGTGCTGGAGTGATGTTCGCCCAACTAAAGGAATTCTGTGCTGCCATGCATACTATCTTTGGGCCACTGACACCCTCTGGTGTGTCTTGGTGTTCCATGAAGTTGAGTGGTGGTCCTCTGATTACAATCGGTGAATGCTCCATCAATGCCAGCTGGACCCTCTGGATCCACCCTCAGACCTGGACTGACACCACCACAGGTGCATCCATCCATCCCAACTCCATTCTATCTGACACAATCCCCGGCGCTGCTGGTGCTGATCAATGGTGAGCCAGTCATAATCCCTAATGCCGACCGATTGCCTCCTCAACACCCCTCTATGTCAACGCTGTCCAGGCCCTACATACCCCTGGACTTCCTGGCCATTGACAGGCCCTACACTCCTGAAGGGAGAGACCCTGAGGAGGAACACTGCTATGAGGAGTTGGGTAACACCAGTGGCTTGGATACCTCCTCAGACTAGCATGCTTTCCCCTCCGGGCCTGGCCTAAGAGGAAGGCACACCATTTACCACCATGATGCACAAGGCAGCAGAGGTTCTCGAACTCCAGCTGCCTGCTGTTGAGGTCAAAAGCAACATCTTGATGTTGGTGCTTCAACCTGGGGTGGGCTTGCCTGAACACCTGCTCCCCTGAACACATGCTCTGCTTTAACCCCTTCTGTGCCCATGACGAGATAGTCTCGTCATGGAGCGCGGTTGCGCTGTGCCCATGACGAGACTATCTCGTCATGGACCCCGCCCGCTAATGAAAGGGCCGGCACAGGAGGGGGAAAGGGCGGGGCACTCAAGGGGTTAATGAAGCGCTCACCGACTTGCTCCTGGGGCATGAGCGGAACTTGCACAGGGGCTCTTCTGTATTGAATGACTGCCTGTCAACATCATCCTGTCCCGGGCGACCCAGCCTCCCTCTCCCACCACCCCTCCCCTGAGAGCCTGGTGGTGCAGGCCTCAACAGCGAAGGTCAACCTAAGCGTGTTCTCTACCACTCCACCTAATAAAGAATCCAAGAGGCTGGACACTTTTAGGAAGCATATATTTTCTTTCACCATACTAGCGTTGCACTCGATGAACATCATATATCTCTTTGGCTAATATTCTCATGACCTGTGGGACTCGGGTGAACTGCTTCTTCCTGTTAGAAATGGGGGTCTCTAGTTGGCAGAGATCGGTACCTTTGTCCAAATAGGGACCCTTGCTTCTAGTCAGGGTAAGGTGGATACACTTCTAAAATAACCCCTGCTCACCCCCTTGGTAGCTTGGCATGAGCAGACAGGCTTATCTCAGAGGCAGTGTGTAAAGCATTTGTGAACACATACAGTAATACAGTGGAAACACTACAAATGGACACCACACCAGTTTAGAAAAATAAGTAATCTTTATCTAAATCAAACAAGACCAAACAACAAAAATCCACAATACAGTATTAAAAATATGACTTTCAAATGGTAGAAATAGTTCAGTTCAAAGCAAATTGCAGATGCAACACTTTTCACACAAAGTACCTTGGATGCGTCGTTCACACAAACTAAAAGGGTTGCATAGAAGGTGATGCGCCGGTTCCTTACACTCAGAGAAGGTGATGCATCGGTTCCTTCCTCCAGGGAGGTGATGCTTTAGTTCCTTACTGCTACGCAGGGAGGTGATGTGTCGGTTCCTTACCAGAGAGGAGGTGATGCGTCGGTTTCTTCCTGCGTGGGGAGGTGATGATTCTGTTTCTTACTGCGTCCCCCAATGATGCAACAGACTTGGTGTGTCAATGCTACAAACTGTGACGATGCTTGGGTTCTTGCAGCTCCACAGCAGGACTTGCGTCGGAATCGGTGCAGTGCTCTCGGACTTTTTTTAGATCGGTGCACTTGATGCACCTTGTGGCGAGTCCACAAGCCGCGGGCAGGCACTGCGATGATTTCTTCAGCGATGCGCCGGAGACAGGTGCGGATGCGTCATGCTTCTCAAAGTTGTGTTACTTTTCCCAGCTGCAAACAGCCTCCAGAGGTCCAAAGCAACAGCAGGTACCTCTTACCAGGTCAGAACTCCCTGCAAGGAAGTTCAGGGGAGCTGTTGGCGAAGTCTTTGTGTCCTTTAGACTTCAGAACAGGAGGCAAGCTCAGTTTCAAGCCCTTGGAGAGCTTCCTCAAGCAGGGGACATAGCAAACAGCAAAGTCCTTTTTCCTTTCCTTGGCATCAAGTAGCCACTGCAGGCCAACCCCAGACAGCAAACAGCACAGGGGCAGTATTCCTCCTCAGCTTCTCCGGCTCTTTGCCTTGGCAAACGTTCCTCTTGATTCCCAGAAGTGATCTAAAAGTCTGGGGTCTGGGCCCCTCTTTTAATACAGTAAATCTGTTTGTTCTCTCCTGGCCCAGGGCTCGGAGCCCAGTCTAAACCAATTCTGGGGGTGCACAACAACCTCCATTGTCAGTGTGAGCCCTGACTCCAGACACACCACAGGGGGGTGGAGCCATCATTGTGGAAGGCAGGCACTGCCCTCTTCAGGTGCAGGTGCTACTCCTCCCACCACTCCAAATGCAGACCAGGCCTAGTCAGCCTAGCGCTGACTCATCCAGACACTCTGGAGCCACTGCACATCCCCAGTCCCTGTCACTCTAAAGCCAGACAGTCAATACACATCCTAGCAGAGGCACACTGGAAGGCTAAGTAAGAAAATACCTACTTTCTAAAAGTGGTATTTTCAAACACAGAATGTAAAAATCACTCTCATTAAAAGATGCATTTTATCATTCAGGCATACTAAACTTTATTTGTCTACCTTGTTCCCATGGGTAATTATGTTTATAAGATGTTATAAGCAAACTCCCCATTCTATCCTATGGGAGTAGGAAGCCTTGCAATAGTGAAAAACGAAATTGGCAGTATTTCACTATCAGAACATGCCACACACACACACACGGGCATGGCCTACCTTTTACATACACTGCACCCTACCCACAGGAGTACCGTGGGCCTACCTTAGGGGTGACTAACATGTAAGAAAAGGGAAGGTTAGGGACTGGCAAGTCTGTGCACTTGCCAAGTCGATATGGCAGTACCAGACTGCACACAGGCTCTGCAATGTCAGGCCTGAGTTACATTTGCAGGTTGCTTATGTGGGTGGCACAATCAGTGCTGCAGGCCCACTAGCAGCATTTGATTTACAGGCCCTGGGCACACACAGTGCACTGTACTAGGGACTGACCTGTAAATCACATCAGCCAATTATGGAAACACCAATCCATACATACAATTTACAGGGATAGCATTTGCACTTTAGCACTGATCAGCAGTGCCCAGTGTCATACAACAAACAAAAACATGTCAGGACCAGAAGGCCACAAAGCAAAAAATCTGGGGATAAACCTGCTGTAAAGCCAGGTCTAACACTTCCCATGCTGCCTAAGGAGGGCTGCACCATCCTCAACCAAGATTTGGTGGATGGCAGGGATACAGCGAAGTTCGCCACCTGGTGTGGACTGGACACCATGGACTCCCCGAGCTGCGGCTTCTATGATGGCGGTCCGGTGTCACGCCTGGCTACTTTCTATTGGGTTCTCAGGGGATGTCCAGTAATCAATGATCAACATGCACTTCAATGGCTTCTGCCTTTTTGACAACAAGGCAATGTAGTGCTTGAGTGCTTTTGCAAGAGCAGGGTCACTGTCAGATCACTTGGCCTTTCCTTATCGACCTGCCGCAACAGCAGTCCTTACACCCCTACCGCGGACGTAGAAGTGGCAACTTTGAGTGTCCGCAGTACCAGCCATATCCAATTCAGCAGCCTGCCCAGTTCTTTCCAGGACGTAGCAGTAGAGCTCAAAAATGAGCACGGAAGCAAGTACCAGCGTGGTGCCCAGTCCCCTGCCCCCCTGGCTGCTGCAGCCTCCAAGTCCCTTTAGTATGCCTCCCATGCAGCAGAGCCATTCCATTGGCACCAGAATCAGGCACCACCTGCCCCAGTGATTGGGGATTACTTTCAAGTGGGGGCTTCAGATCATGCAGAAGGGGTACTCCCTACTATGTGTGGACACCCCTCAGCCACTGCCACCATGCCACTAATGGCTGATGGAGGGCCATCTCACCCTGCTCTGTCAGGAAGTGCAGGCTCTTTTGTCTAAAGCAGTAATTGAGGGTGCCGGCACCAGAAGTGAAGCATGGTTGTTATTTCTGTTACTTCCTGGTGCCGAAGAAGGATGGAGGCCTCCATCCTATCCTAGATCTCCGCTATCTCAATGTCTTGCTATGGAAAGAGAAATTCAAGATAGTCATGTTGGCTTGAGTCCTTTCTGCCCTGTATCAGTGAGCCTGGATGTTAGCGCTGGATCTCCAGGAGCACATTCCTGTCCTGCTGGCCCACAGACATTGCCTGCGGTTCAAAATTGGCCACAAGCATTTCCAGCTTGTGGGCTCCCCTTCGGTCTTACCAGTGCCCCTCGGGTGTTCATGAATGTGATGGTAGTGGTTGTAGCACATCTTCAGAGGTCAGGGTTCCAGCTTTCCCCTACCTTGACAACTGGCTGTTAATAGCAGGCTTGCCCCAAGCTCCACACACCTCCAGACTATGGTGAACCTTTTGCACTCGCTGGGATCCACTATCAAAATGACGAAGTCGAACCTGACTCCCTCTCAGATAGCTCCCTTTCATCGAACCCATGCTGGATAAAGTACAGCAGTGATACTGTCCTCCGGAGCAGACTGTCCAGAATCTTTGGGCTATGATCCTGATGTTTCAACCTCAATCCCGTGTTTCGGTAGACTGACTTTGAGGCTACTGGGTCTGATGACCTCCTGCATCCTGCTGGCGAAGCACACCAGATGACATATGTTGGCTCTGCAGTGGAATCTGAAGACACAGTGTATACAGCATCAGGGAAATCTCTCTGACCTGGACCACATTTTGAAGGAGACTGCAAGAGATCTGCTGTAGTGGCTGACGGACGACGATTGGGTCAGGGGCATACCCCTCTTCCTTTCCCACTTATAGGTGAAAGTGGTGAGTGATCGTCACTTCTGGGTTGGGGTGGCCACCTAGGAAAGGGGGAGATCAGAGGACTAAGGTCTTGTGGAGTCTCAGCCCAACATGAATTTGTTGGAGCTGAGAGCTATTTGCTTGGCATTGAAAGTCTTCCTTCCATCCATTAAGGGGAGGCTGGGTCATGTGTTCATAAACACCACCACCACCATGTGGTACTGCAGCAAACAGGGTGGGGTGGAGCCATGGACCCTGTGCATCTCTGTACTGGACTAGAGCGCCAGTACATCTTCCTGGTCATGCAACACCTGGCAGGCTCCATAAACCCCAGGGTGGATGAACTCAGCAGTTGATGCCTCGCAGATAATGAATGGCGCCTACATCCAGAGATGGTGCACGTTCTTTTCAGAGAGTAGGGAGAGCCTTGCCTTGATGTGTTCACTACCGCAGAGAACGTGCAATGTCAACACTTCTGCACGCTGGAGTTTCCAAAGTGGCTCTCGCTCAGAGATGCCTTCCACCACGAGTGGAACTCATGACTCCTGTATGCCAGTCTGCCAATACCGATCCTGACCCAGGTCCTCAAAAAAGACCAGGACCGACCAGGCCCAAGTCATTCTAGTGGCTCCTGATTGGGCACAGAGAATTTGGAATCCAGAACTCCTCAGGTTGAGCATCGCTTCTCCGGTCAGGCTGCCTTTTCGGGAGAATCTTCTGTCACAGCAACAGGGCAGGATTCTGCACAGAACCTGAGGACTCTCCACTTTCAAGCCTGGAGATTGAGCTGCAACAGTTGAGAGTTGTTGTGCTCCCTCCTGAGGTCTGTGATGTCACCTTGGCATCCAAGTACCCTTCCACTAAGACTGTCTACGCATGTCATTGGGATACGTTTGTGGCATGGCGTTCATAATGTCAGTTGGCCCCTTTCTGCACCTCTCTTGGAAGTGTTAATGTTTGTTCTCTCTTTAACCCGGTAAGGCCTTGTACTAGAACCTTAATTTGGTCTTCACTTACCTAATGTTTTCTCCCTTTGAGCTTCTTCATTGCTGTTCTGTGCATCTATTGACCATTAAAAACAGGTTTCTTGGTTGTTATTACATTGGCCAACCCTCTATTTACCAACTTCTTTCCTAACAAACCAGTCCCTTGAACATGTGCCTCTTTCCTTTCGAATGTGGTCTCTCACTTCCATGTTGCCAAGAGCATCACTCCACGTCAACTTTCCAAGGAGGAGGAGACACTCCATTGCTTGGACCCTAAGCGAGGTCTTGCATTCTGCATTGATCAGGTGGATGATCAACTCTTCCTTGGAGTGAAGAAGGGCAAGGCAATGCAGAAATGGACCATGTTCCTATGGATTGTACTCTGCTATATAGCAAATACAAGGAGATGATGGACGGAGCGCTGAAACTTTTTAGACTCTCACCCCCAGTCACAGATCTGGGTTGAATCCATCATCATTCTTTAGCTCACTTCGCCAACCCAGTTCAGACACAGCTATATGCAAACCAGTCTTGACCCTGTGCCTCATGGGAACTAAGTCCAGCCGGAACTGCCAAGCCATGTCTTCCCTGGACCGGAACCAAGCATCCTGGGATCAATTTCGTACTAACAGCCCTCATCAGCCAGGCTAGCTTGAATCCAGTGGCAAAGTGAGCAAGGGACACATGTCTGGGCTTACCCTGCCAACTTAGGGTGAACAAAGCAAACACAAAGAGATGATGGACGTGGCGCTGAATCTTTTCAGACACTCACTGCCAGTCACAGATCTGGGTTGAATCCATCATCATTCTTTAGCTCACTTCACCGTCCCAGTTCAGACACAGCTAAATGCAAATCAGTCTTCACCCTGTTCCTCATGGCCCTCATCAGCCGGGTTAGCTTTAATCCAGTGGCAAAGTGAGCAAGGAACCCACATCTGGGCATACCCTGCCAACTTAGGGTGAACGAAGCAAACACAAGGAGATGATGGACGGAGCACTGAAATGCTTCAGACACTCACCCCCAGTCACAGATCCGGGCTGAATCCATCATCATTCTTTAGCTCACTTCGCCACCCCAGTTCAGACACTGCTATATGCAAATCAGTCTTGACTGTGTGCCTCATGGGAACAGTCCAGCCCAAACTGCCAAGCCATGTCTTCCCTGGACCAGAAACAAGCATCCTGCCACCGAGAAAGCAGGCTAACAGCCGCATTTTGAATGAGTTGGAGATGGCGAACGGAGGCCTTGTCCTCGACCAAGTACAGTACATTGCCATAATCATGTCTGGAGATCACCAAAGCCTGCAATACAATTCTTTGGGCTGCAGGTGGAATTAAGCAAAGTTCTTTTTTTGCCATTTAAGGACCGTAATGCAAGCTGCGGTGACTCCAGACACTTGGGCTCCAAGAGAAAGCTTACCATCAATGGTAAAACCCAAGTTCTTAACCTTTGGGACAGGAGCAGGTAAATGTCCCAAAGAGGCGGGCCAATGACTAGCTCCTAAGAGTTTGGGATTGTTCCCCAGGATGAGGACCTCGGTCTTAGATCCGTTCAGCTTTAAAGCATTGCTGGACATCCACAAGTAAATATTACACAGTCCAAGCTGGAGCAGTAAGGTATCCTGATGCTGAGCAGATGAGAAAATAATCTGGGTATCATCTGTGTAGGAGAAGATGGTCAACCCAGATTTTTCTGCAATGTCCGCCAGAGGGCAAATATAAAGATTAACAAGCATTTGCAATGCAATAGGTCTCGCATTATTTAAGTTTGAGCTATTGGCATTGCTAAATAATGCAACACCAATAGCTCAAACTTTAATAATGCGAGACCTATTTTTATTACAAATGCTTGTTTTAATTGACTGAAGATTTCAACTGGAAATAACTCCTGGAGCCCGAGCTGCACATAGCAGGCTATTCCAGAGCTGGGAGCTGCCCGAGGAAGGTGAGCGCTCTCTGGGGCGGCAGGGAAGGACAGGGCTGGGCGCTGCAGAATTATTCTAAGTGCCAGGAAGGGGGCAGAGACTTTACACGGGAGAGGGTGGGCGATGAAAGTATTTACAATGGAGAAGAAGTGGGTAGAGCGTTGCCTGTGTGATCTGGTGGGTGAAATGCTTATTTTTTAACCCAGTGGCGCTAGTTCTAATCCCGGGTGTGACACAAACGTGGGATCCTGGACACATCGCCTTATCTCCATGTGCTTTAGTCCTCCTAAACTATGTTTTGGGCACAGTAACAGCGATATGCATTGCTGCAGAGTCCAGCACATGGGCAGTGGCAACAATGAAACTCGTATTCCAAGTTCCAGGGTGCCTGATCCAGGCTAGAGGGTGGGGGGACGGGGTATAGACAGATTCCGATCACTGTGCCCCACTCACTTGTGCCCCTACATCCCTCAGGTGGGTTCCCGCGGGCAACCAGCGGCACTCTTTAAACCACACTCTTAAAGGGATTTAGGCACTCGTGCAAAGTAAATACAGTGTCTGGGTGTGCCGAGATGCCCTCGAATGGCCGAGCGGTGATATGTGAAAGCAGGGTAACGGTGAACTGGAATCTTGGCGTCAGTACTGGCCAAACTGTGTGATCCTGTGCATTTCATCTTCATGGCACAGACCTTCAGTTCCCTTATCTATCGAAATTGAGTGTACAGTGCTTAAGGACACGCCAATGCCCAGTATAAAGAAGCGCTACACACGTCGAGCTGGGACGTAACATTGTACATTCTGTTTTGCTGCATTTTCCACAGGCATTTGCTATTGTGGGACAGTGTTCGCAGGGCTATAAAACATTTGCATAATTATGTGCCTGTCGATTGGATGAGGGAGTTTGGGAGGGGTGAAACTGGGCACGAAACCCCCATCCCGTCCTCCCCCCTCTGACCTGTTTTTCCTTTGCCCTGCCCCATCACCCAGGTTACAGACAGGCTGGACCACTGTCATAGGAGGGAGCAGACCGGGCCGAGCTATGACTCTGCTGCTGCTGGGAGGTGAGAGGCGCTTCTATTTTAATTCAAGGCACTGCTGCTGGGCTGTGACACCCCCACCATGAGGCCGTTAATAGCCTGTTCTGGGGCAAGGGCGTAAGCAGGAGGGAGGGGGCTTGACAAGTGTGTGCAGTGCCAGGGTGCTGTTCCTTTTCACTAATGGAAGCTTTTAAACAGCACTATTCCATGCATTTGCTAAATAAAAATGACAAGCACAGGACATTCTTTAACAATGTTGGGGGGATTTGGTTCTGTTTGGGAATCTCCAGGGTAATGTATCTGACATGTAGTTAAGATTAAAAGATTTAAACATGGGGGTTGGTGTTTATAAACACCTCTCGCTTTGCAGTAAGAGAAAAACAAGTTGAACGATCGCAAAAGCGATCGCTATTGTAAAAAAACATGCCCGCGAGTGGTGCGCGCGCCACAGCGAAACATGTGTTTTCAATTATCGTGCCCGTGTCTGGGCACGATAATTGAAACCATATGGCCTTTGGTGCGCGTAATAGAAACCAATAGGCCATGGGCAGAGCAATGCGCCCACCTTTGGCCTATTGCGTGCTCTCTTAGTAAAAAACATGCATGCAAAGGCCAATAGCGTGTCACAAAAGGAAAAGCACACGCACGAGCGTGTGCAATTCCTAGGTTCGTTTTCAGACCCCCTACAAGAGGTCTGTCGCTGCGCGATCAGTGCTGCGCACTGCAATGCAGGCACGAGACCTAAAAAGCAGAGGACTCAAAATCGAGCCCTGCGGTACTCTTGATGTTCAAGTTACTGAGTTTCATTTACTTGTATGTGAGAAGACTTGGAAGGAGCGATCCTCTCGAAAAGAGATCAGCCACTGCAAAGCCGCACCTACAATGCCTGAGGCTTCAAGGTGATCCACCAGGATGGAATGAGAGACTGTGTCGATGGCTGCACTCAAATCCAATAGCATCCGCGCTGCCATGCCACCACCGTCAAGCTGCTGCCTGAGATCCTCCGTAACCCCGAGCAGAGCTGATTCAGTAGTATGACCAGGACGAAAGCCGACTGTGACGGATGGAATAATTTGTGCAATGTCACATGTGCAGAGAGTTGGGAATTGATGTTGTAGGAGAGTAGGATCAGCTTCACATGGGTACCCCCACTTTTTGCTGGTGTTTCACTGTTTTTCGACCTTAGTCTGGCTGTGGCCCTGCTAATCAGGACCCCAGCCTAGCTGCTTCCTCTCTAAAATGGTTTCCATGTTCATTAGGTACATTTCTAATTGGATTCTGGAATGCCTTATAAGCCCCTAGTATATGGTATACTATATATCTAGGGCATAGGTACCTCAGAGGCCTACCAGGGGCTGAAGCATGTATTATGCCACCCCTAGGAAGCACTCCAAAATGGCACCACAGGTCTGCTACTGCAGCCTGGGTAAGGGTGTGCTTGCACCCCTTACAGTGGTATAGGCTACCTATATCACTACCATTGCACACATAAGTAGAACCTATAAGTCACTCCTATGGCAGGCATTGACAATCCTGAAGGCAGAGTGCTTGGTTTTTATGTTAGAGGGTGCCCCTGCATGAGCAGAGCCCCTCTGCAGCGTTCGGAGTACCTCCTCTGATGCTGTTTGTGGTGCAGCCTGACCATATACTCTTAAGTGCATTATAACCTCGCGGTAAATGCAACTTTGGGAGTCTGCACAGAAACATGTCGTGTTTGGTGTCAAATGCTTTGGAATACTACCCCCCACACCAGTTCTGTTGGCGGGGCTAGCATTCCACCCTTCTAGAGGGAGAGATATGATCACACTGGTCTAACCCGGTAGGACTTTCTACAGCCCTGGGATCACAAAATGGATGCCACTGCCACAGACATGGGTCTGGCCTCCTACTGCTGACCGAAACCCAGGAACGGGAGGACTGGACAATTGGTTTCATGTCCCAGGGAGCAGGGAGGTGTAACCACCTCCCCAGACAGGCAGATGTGTATTGGGGCTGGGCGGGAGCACTCTCTGGTGCTTTGAAGTCCTGCACTGAGGGCACACTTGGTGTCCCTGTGCATAGTCCAGTTCAAACTGGTTGCAGGGTCTACCTGCCCCTGCTCTGGCGCAAAACTGGACAAAGGAAATGGGTGTAACCACCCCTCTTTCCAAACCCTCCCATAGGTGGGTCCCTAGAGTATGTCCAACCCCCAAACTGTATAAGTATGGGAACCCCGTCCTTGCGACTTTAGATTACCCTCGACAAAACTCTGCAACATATATCCTGGACCTTCAACGTTCTACTTTGACTAGAAGACTGAAGAGATCTCCCTTGGGGTCAAGGAGTGACTCCCCTGCTTGGCAGGCACCAAAGAAGCAACTGACCGGTCTGCATCGCTGAAGCTCCCGCCGGACGCCGTAGTCTTTGCATCACCAGAGGGGGATTTCCAGACTTCCCCGAGGCTACCCCAAGTCCACAGCAAAGCTGAGGCCCGTGGCTATCGTGGGTGACGTGGAACCGTGACCCCTGGACACCGTGAAAATTTGCAGCAACACCACCTTCCTGGTCTTCCTCGAAGTTGTGCTTTGGGCTCTGAGTAGCCCCAGCCTTGAGCACCTTCTGCACTGAAGATTGCTGGCCTCCACTCCACGAGTCACCCGTGGGCCAGTTTCAAGTGCGACCGCTCGAGGCTCCTTCGCGATCGCTAGCCCATTGGCTAGTAGGTCCCCACGAAGGCAACTCCTCTTTTGATTGGGCTTTCCTGGTTGCTCCAGACGTGCCCCGACTTACCCTCGCTGGGTGAGTCCCCCAGACCTTGCTGGTCTGAACTGACGTCCTTTCTCTGATTCCAAGTGACTTGCCGTTGCCAGGGCTTCTTGGATCCAATCTGGTCACTGACACCGCAGCACTGGATAAACTTTGTGGGACAGCTCGAATCCAGCTCCTGGTTGTCATTGGCACCTCCTGGACCTCGTGGCTGAAAAGTCAAGACACCCATCAACTCACCTGAAGCACCAGACATCTGTGGGCATTGGTCCATCGTGCCCCTGGTCACTGGCAAGTGACCCAGACTCTGTCCCCTCTGCTTTCAGGTTCCTTCCATCCTAGTTCCAGGCTTGTATCGCTTCTGACACTTCTCTTCTTCACAGCAGCAGCACTTCTTCGCAAGCTCCCATTAAAATCGACGACGCGACCGACACCAAAAGACACATATGCACCCGGCTTCCCTGGGTGAGGTAACACGAGTACTCCGGTGCTCCCGTGCTTCCTAAGTCCAAAAGGGTTTGGTCCTGATTCGATTCTAAGTGTCCCTAATCTTTAAATTTCCGCGCCATTACCCATAGAAGCTAACGGGAACCTGCGGCTGTGTTCACACACTGTACACGGCCCCCGTGGGTCCCCTGCGTCACTACCTTGGGTGGTTCCTTGGGGTCCCCGCGATTCTACAGGCTCTAGGCCTCGTGTCTAGTTCAGTCGTGGTTCTTGTACCACTTTATTGGTATAAGGTTTGGTACGCCCCTAGGGGCCAAACGTGTAATTGTGCTATTACTGTTGATTGCTAACTTGTAAATTAAGTACTTTGGTCTCCAGTCTCATAAAGAGACTAGAGGGGTGTGTTTTATCTTAAATACATACATTTTAAATATATACCTGGTGTGGTTGTCCTTTCATTTGGTGATTCAAGAGATTATAGACTGGTAAAACAAGCGGCTTTACATTCCTTCAAGACTTAGCCTGAAGGCTGCTCTCCATAGCTACCACTAGGATAGCTTTCAATAAAGGTTTTCTTGAACCTATTTACCATAAGGGGTTGTTTGAACTGATACAGGGTGCCCGCTATAACTAGTGGACAGCATATATCAGGCCAACTTCTCACATTGGTGTGCAGCGTGTGGGATTCCAGCTTGCTATTGTTTTACCAGATAATCTCAAATGAATTGATCAACTGAAAACCACTAAAGGTACCTTAGGTTCATATAATATCAAGTTTAGTATACAGTAAGTTCTTCTGAACTTAGAGTTGTTTGTTAAGGAATAGCAAACCCTTTCTACAACTAAAGAGAGTTTAGTAGGCCACACTAGTGTAGGTAGTGCAATACACCACACCACATTAGTAATGTCTAATCAGCCAGGAACCAGTGGGTCCCTGCCAGAAGCCAGTGAGCTTCTCCCCTATAGATATGAGGATCTCTCCTTTGCACAGCTTAGGGCCTTATGTTCCATTGGGAAGCTGAAGACGGGCAAAACCCCACCACCCAGCATCTCATAAAGATACTCAAGCTGGATGATCTCCCAGGACCTAGTGATTCTGGTGGGGTAGGCAGAGTGGGTGGGGCAGCAGCTGAGTGTGGGCCTAGGGGTGGAAACTCCCATGACCCTATCTCTAATGCTGACCAGACTGATGACAATGATCAGGATCTGGTGAACCCAGCACCCCTGGATGAGAATGAGGAGGATGGCAACAATGCTCCCCTCTTTGTTCCTCCAGGAAGAGTTGAAAGTAGGGCTAGAAGGGATAGATCTCTCACAAGGAGATCTGTCCAGTCTAACTCATCTGTAGGGACCTCTGTTTCTTCTCACAGAGGGAGGGAAACTTCCCAGGAGAGGAGAGAGAGACTTCTGAAGTATGAGCAAGACAAGTTCAACCTCAGAAAGCAGCAGATGGCCCTAGATAGGGAAGCCCTAGAGCTCTACAGAGCTAGTAAAAAGGAGGGACTAGAGTCCCTTGGTGGCAGCAATTTCCCTAGAGATAGGGAGAGGTCTTATGACCATAGAAACCTAAGTAAGATTGTCCCTCCCTACCAGAGTGGGGATGACATCCACAAATGGATAACTGCCTTAGATAGGGCCTGTAAAGTACAGAAGGTCCCTCAAGGTCAGTGGGCAGCAATCTTATGGCTCTCCTTTGCTGACAAAGGTAGAGATACGCTTCTCACTGTAAGAGAAGAGGATGCTGATGATTACCAGGTCTTGAAAAGTGCACTGATAGATGGGTTTGGCCTAACCACTGAGCAATACAGGTTAAAGTTCAGAGATACCCAAAAAGCACAAAATGAAGACTGGGTTGACTTTGTTGACTGTGCTGCTAAGGCTCTGGAAGGTTGGTTTTTGGGCAGTAAAGTGTGTGACTTCATAGGATTGTACAATCTGATAATGAGGGAGCAAATTCTTAATAACTGTCAAAATCAGCTGTTGCACCAGTACCTGGTAGACTCTGATCTGACCTCTCCCCAAGAATTGGGAAAGAAGGCAGACAAATGGGTCAAAACCAGGGAGAGGCAGAAGGTACAGAACCAAGGTGGTGACCCAAAGAAGCAAGATGCTAAGAACTCTGATAAGGGTGGGGACAAGGGTAAAGACCAGAAGTCTTCACTGGACCAGTGACTGCACCAAGTCCAAAGAATCTACTCCAGCCACCATTGCCCCTAAGACAACTATTCCCCCTAGTACAGCTACAGTAGGTGGTGGCAATGTTCAGAATAAGGGTGTAGTATGGTTGACCCTGGGTTCTGAGATGGACTCTGGCCTAGTCAGAGTTCCAACTCAGGCTGTGCTTGTCTGCGATGGGGGCATGGATATGTTCCCATGTGTGAGTCCCAGTAATCTGGGCAAATACAGACAACAGCCTTTAATAAATGGAGTAGAAGCTTGGGCATTCAAGGACACAGGAGCAAGTGTCACAATGGTGACCAAAGATCTTGTGGATCCTGGGCAGATTATACTTACCAAGTGACCAATGCTAGCAATGTCAGAACAGACCATTCTCTGGCAGTTGTTAACTTCTCCTGGGGAGGGGTAATTGGCTTTAAGAAGGTTGTGGTAAGTGCAGACCTACCAGTACAGTGTTTGCTTTTCAATGATCTAGAGACTTCAGCTTGGGCTGAAGTGGAGCTCAGGACACATGCAGAAATGCTAGGGATCCCTGCTCATGTCTTTGCTGTGACTAGGCCACAGGCCAAAATGTCTAAAGCTGGACAGGCCCTGGATTCTGGAAAAATGGACCAGGTGCCTCACAAGAGGAGGAGCAGTGGGGTTAAGGCAGAGCCTTCCCACCTGACGACTCAGAATGCTGATCAGTCTCCTCAGGGAGCCTGAAGAAGGAACTGTCCCAGAGAAGCTTGAACCTGACTAGGTTGAGGTCTTGGGGACAGGGGGCCCTTCCAGGTCTGGTCTGAGCCAGGAGCAGAAAGCCTGCCCCTCTCTTGAACCCCTCAGAAAGCAAGCTTCTGATGAGGCTGCTGGGAAATGCTAGTGGCACCCATAAGGTTTATTGGGATGATGGACTACTTTACTCAGAGTAGAGACCCCAAGCCTGGTGCATCCAGGAGGTTGGTTATATCTCTGAAGTTTAGGGGTTTCTTATTGACACTAGCCCATGATATTCCCCTAGCAGGACACCTGGGCCAGAACAAGACTTGGGACAGAATTGTCCCTCACTTTCACTGGCCCCACAAGTCTGAAGGCACTCAGGAGTTTTGTCGCTCCTGTGTGACCTGCCAAGCCAGTGGCAAAGCAGGTGGTACTACAAAGCCCCCCTGATATCACTACCTGTGGTGGGGGTGCCCTTTGAAAGGGTAGGGATTGACATTGTTGGTCCCATGGATCCCCAAACAGCATCTGGCCACAGATGCATACTGGTGGTAGTGGATCATGCCACCAGGTACCCAGAGGCAATGCCCCTAAGGACCACTAAAGCACCTGTGGTGGCCAGAGCTCTCTTGAGTGTATTCTCAAGAGTAGGCTTTCCTAAGGAGGTAGTATCTGACAGGGGTGCAAACTTCATGTCTAGTTACTTGACCGCTATGTGGAAGGAGTGTGGAGTGAACTACAAGTTCACCACATCCTATCATCCACAATGCAATGGTTTAGTTGAAAGGTTCAACAAAACCTTAAAGGGCATGATTAAAGGACTCCCAGAAAAGCTTAGGCGAAAATGGGACCTACTCTTGCCCTGCCTTTTATTTGCATACAGGGAGGTGCCTCAAAAGGGGGTTGGCTACAGCCCTTTTGAACTTTTGTTTGGTCACCCTGTCAGGGGTCCGTTGTGTTTGGTGAAGGAAGGATGGGAGTTACCTCTCAAGCCCCCAAAGCAAGACATAGTGGACTATGTACTTGGTCTCCACTCCAGGATGGCTGAGTATATGAAAAAGGCAAACAAAAACCTTGAGGCTGGCCAGGAACTGCAAAAAGCCTGGCATGACCAACAGACTGTACTGACTGTTTACCAGCCAGTACAGAAAGTGTGGGTGTTGGAGCCTGTGGCCCCAGCAGCCCTCCAGGACAAATGGAGTGGTCCCCATACAATTGTTGAACAGAAAGCGGAGGTTACCTACTTGGTAGACCTTGGAACCCCTAAGAGTCCCCACAGGGTACTTCATGTCAACAGACTTAAACCATATGTTGACAGGGCAGACATGGGCTTGCTCATGGCTACTGATGAAGGACAGGAGGAAGAGAGTGACCCACTCCCTGACCTGCTTTCTCAGAACCCTGATGATGGGTCAATTGAAGGTGTAGCCTTGGCAGGCAGCCTCACTGCCCAGCAGCAAACTGACTGCAGAAATCTTCTCAGCCAGTTCAGACATATGTTTTCTCTGACTCCAAGTCAGACCACCTGGTGCACTCATGAAGTGGACACTGGGGACAGTCTAACTGTGAAGTATTAGATCTACAGGCAACCTGACCATGTCAGGGACTGTATAAGGACAGAAGTCCAAAAGATGTTGGATTTGGGAGTTATTGAACCCTCAGTTAGCCCTTGGGCTAGTCCAGTAGTCCTGGTACCTAAACCTCACACCACAGATGGCAAGAGAGAAATGAGGTTTTGTGTAGCCTACAGGGGTCTCAATTCAGTCACTAGGACTGATGCACATCCCATCCCCAGGGTAGATGAGCTAATAGATAATTTGGCCTCAGCCAAGTTTGACCTGACAGCTGGCTACTGGCAGATCAGACTAGCTGATGATGCAAAGCCAAAGACGGCATTTTCTACCCCTAGTGGGCACTATCAGTTTGTGGTAATGCCCTTTGGTTTGAAGAATGCACCTGCCACTTTCCAAAGGTTGGTGAATCAAGTCCTTACAGGCCTGGAAGACTTTAGTGCAGCATATCTAGATGATATTGCTGTCTTTAGCTCCACCAGGGGGGTCCACCTGAGGAATGTTTTGGAGGCCTTGCAAAAAGCAGGCCTAACTATCAAGGCTACTTATTGCCAGATAGGGCAGACTCAGGTTGTGTACCTGGGCCACCTTGTAGGTGGAGGCCAGGTTCAACCACTACAGAGCAAAATCCAGACCATCATGGAATGGGTTGCTCCAACTACCCAGACTCAGGTGAGAACCTTCATAGGCCAGGCTGGGTACTATAGGAGATTTGTCAAGGGGTATGGATCAACAGTGACACCTCTGAATGACTTCACTTCTAAAAAGATGCTCAAAAAGGTTCAGTGGACAGCTAGCTGTCAAAAGGCATTTGATGACCTGAAGCAGGCCATGTGCACTGCTCCCATTCTGCAGAGTCCTGGCTACTCCAAGAAGTTCATTGTCCAAACAGATGCATCTGAATTGGGGGTATGGGCTGTACTGTCACAATTGAATGATGCAGGTCAGGATCAGCCAGTAGCTTTCATAAGCAGAAGGCTGACCCCTAGAGAGAAATGTTGGTCAGCCATTGAGAGGGAGGCCTTTGCTGTGGTTTGGGCTCTGAAGAAGTTGAGGCCATACTTGTTTGGTACTCACTTCCTTGTTCAGACAGACCATAAGCCCCTATTATGGCTAAAACAAATGAAGGGTGAAAACCCCAAACTGCTTAGGTGGTGCATTTCCCTACAGGGGATGGGCTTTACAGTGGAATATAGACCTGGGAGTAACCATGCCAATGCAGATGGACTCTCTGGGTATTTCCACTTAGAACATGAAGACTCAACTGGTCAAGGTTAGTTTAATGTCCCTGCGTTTGGGGGGGGGGGGGGGTGTTGTGTAGGACAGTAGGATCTGCTTCACATGGGTACCCCCACTGTTTGCTGATGTTTCAGTGTTTTTCGACCTTCGTCTGGCTGTGGCCCTGCTAATCAGGACCCCAGCCTAGCTGCTTCCTCTCTAAAATGGTTTCCATGTACATTACGTACATTTCTAATTGGATTCTGGAGTGCCTTATAAGCCCCTAGTATATGGTATACTATATACCTAGGGCATAGGTACCTCAGAGGCCTACCAGGGGCTGAAGCATGTATTATGCCACCCCTGGGAAGCACTCCAAAATGGCACCACAGGTCTGCTACAACAGCCTGGGAACGGGTGTGCTTGCACCCCTTACAGTGGTATAGGCTACCTATATCACTACCATTGCACACACATGTAGAACCTATAAGTCACTCCTATGGCAGACCTTAACAATCCTGAAGGCAGAGTGCTTGGTTTTTATGTGAGAGGGTGCCCTTGCATGAGCAGAGCCCCTCTGCAGCATTCGGAGTACCTCCTCTGATGCTGTTTGTGGTGCAGCCTTACCATATACTCTTAAGTGCATTATAACCTCGCGGTAAATGCTAACTTTGGGATGTCTGTCGTGTTTGGTGTCAAACGCTTTGGAATACTACCCCCCGCCAGTTCTGGTGGCGAGGGTAGCATTCTACCCTTCTAGAGGGAGAGACATGTTCACACTGGTCTAACCCGGTAGGACTTTCTACAGCCCTGGCATCACAAAATGGATGCCACTGCCACAGACGCGCGTCTGGCCTCCTGCTGCTGACCGAAACTCCGGCAGGGGAGGCCTGGACAATAGGTTTCCTGTCCCAGGAAGGTGTAACCACCTCCCCAGACAGGCAGATGTGTATTGGGGCTGGGCGGGAGCACTCTCTGGTGCTTTGAAGTCCTGCACTGGGGGCACACTTGGTGTCCCTGTGCATAGTCCATTTCAAACCGGTTGCAGGTCGAAACTGGACAAAGGAAATGGGTGTAACCACCCCTCTTTCCAAACCCTTCCATAGGTGGGTCCCTAGAGTATGTCCAACCCCCAAACTTTGAATAAGTATGGGAACCCAGTCCTTGCTACTTAAGATTACCCTGGACGAAACTCTGCAACATATATCCTGGACCTTCGACGTTCTACTTTGACTAGAAGATTGAAGAAATCTCCCTTCGGGTCAAGGAGTGACTCCCCTGCTTGGCAGGCACCAAAGAAGCAACTGACCGGTCTGCATCGCTGAAGCTCCCGCCGGACGCCGAAGTCTTTGCATCACCAGAGGTGGATTTCCAGACTTCCCAAGGCTACCCTGAGTCCACAGCAAAGCTGAGGCCCGTGGCTATCGTGGGTGACGTGGAACCGTGACCCCTGGACACCGTGAACTTTTGCAGCAACACCACCTTCCTGGTCTTCCTCAAAGTTGTGCTTTAGGTTCCGAGTAGCCCCAGCCTTGAGCACCTCCTGCACCGAAGATTGCTGGCCTCCACTCCACTCGTGACCCGTGGGCCAGTTTCAAGTGCGACCGCTCGAGGCTCCTTCACGATCGCTAGCCCGTCGGCTAGTAGGTCCTCACAAAGGCAACTCCTCTTTTGATTGGGCTTTCCTGGTTGCACCAGATGTGCCCCGACTTACCCTTGCTGGGTGAGTCCCCCAGACCTTGCTGGTGTGAACCGACGTCCTTTCTCTGATTCCAAGTGACTTGCCGTTGCCAAGGCTTGTTGGGTGCAATCTGGTCGCCGACACCGCAGCACTCAACAGACTTCGTGGGATAGCTCGAATCCAGCTCCTGGTTGTCATCGGCACCTCCTGGACCTCGTGACTGAAGAGTCAAGACACCCGTCAACTCACCTGAAGCACCCAACATCTGTGGGCATTGGTCCATCGTGCCCCTGGTCACTGGCAAGTGACCCAGACTCTGTCCCCTCTGCTTTCAGGTTCCTTCCATCCTAGATCCAGGCTTGGATCGCTTCGGACACTTCTCTTCACGGCAGCAGCACTTCTTCGCCAGCTCCCATTGAAATCGACGACTCGACAAGACACCTATGCACACGGCTTCCCTGGGTGAGGTAACATGAGTACTCCGGTGCTCCCGTGGGTGCTAGCCCTAGAACTTCCTAAGTCCAAAAGGGTTTGGTCCTGATTCGATTCTAAGTGTCCCTAATCTTTAAATTTCCAACCGCGACATTGCCCATAGAAGCTAACGGGAACCCGCGGCTGTGTTCACACACTGCACACGGCCCCCGTGGGTCCCCTGCATCACTACCTTGGGTGGTTCCTTGGGGTCCCAGCGATTCTACAGGCTCTAGGCCTTGTGTCTAGTTCAGTCGTGGTTCTTATACCACTTTATTGGTATATAGTTTGGTACCCCCCTATGGCCCAAACGTGTAATTGTGCTATTACTGTTGATTGCTAACTTGTAAATTAAGTACTTCGAACTCCAGTCTCATAAAGAGACTAGAGGGGTGTGTTTTATCTTAAATACATATATTTTAAATATATACCTGGCATGGTTGTCCTTTCATTTGGTCATTCAAGAGATTATAGACTGGTAAAACAAGCTGCTTTACATTCCTTCAAGACTTAGCCTGAAGGCTGCTCTCCATAGCTACCACTAGGCTAGCTTTCAATAAAGGTTGTCTTTAACCTATTCACCATAAGGGGTTGTTTGGACTGATACATGGTGCCCACTATAACTAGTGGACATCCAATATCAGGCCAACTTCTCACAGATGTGTCTTTCCAGTACTTTGGAAAAGGTTGAAAGAAGAGATATGGGGCGGGAATTTGACCAACAGGGGGGATCCAGTCTGGTCTTTTTTAGCAAAGGGAGCACAAGAGCATTTTTGCGATTCCGAGGCACCTGCCCATGATTTAAAGAGGAATAGAGGAGAGTAAGAATCACTCCAAGGGCAGACGCGACCCAACGTCTGAGCTTAGATGGAGGCATAGGATCAATTGGGGAGCCAGACTTGATAGTTCCCAGCAAATATTGAAGAGAGGTCAAATCAAGTGGGAGCCAGGCCTAGACTTGACAAGACTCAACAGATGAGAGGGCATGGGGGACAGTATTGACCCGATCAGAGAGTTGAGTGTTAAGGAAAATGAGGTTGTCTTGAAGGGAGGAATCAGAGCCGCCAAGCTGATGGTGAATAGACACAGACCCTCAGCCAGGAAGGTATTGCTGTGGTTAGAATTCTCTATCAGAAGAGCAAGTTACTTACCTTCGGTAGCGCCTCTTCTGGTAGAGACTCTATCTAACTACAAATTCCTTACTAGCCCTCCCATCCTACCACTCTGCTAACTGGATTCTTTGCCCAAAATATCACTGTAGAAAAGTAGGATCTGTTTTCATGTTTACCCCCACTTTTTGCTAGTGTCAGTATGTTTTTTTGACTAGTCTGACTGGGATCCTCCTAATCAGGACCCCAGTCACTGTGCTACCTCCCTAAATTGACCATGGTAAGTACTTCTGTACCTCCACAATTAGCTACTGGTGTACCCTTGTTAGTCCCTAGTATATGGTACTAAGGTACCCCGGGCATAGGTACACTCGGGGTCTCCCATGGGCTGCAGCATGTATCGTGCCACCCGTGAGAGTCCACTTGAACTGTGACTACAGGCCTGACATTGCAGCCTGTGTGAGTTAGTACTTGCACCTCTCACAACAGATATAAGTTTTCTAATATCTGAGGTCACTACACTTAAAACCTACAAGTCACCCCTATGGCAGGTCTTTCAGTCCTTAAGGCAGGGTGCTTGTTTATAAGTGTGAGCAGAACACCCCTACAAGCTTTATAATTGCGGCCAGCTATTTTGATACATATAGTGAGCATCCACTGTTAAGCGATGACTAACTATGTAGTGGCTGTGCCAAACCTGGACAAGTTTGGTATCAACCATGTTGGAATCATGCCCCAACACTGTTACCATTGCATACCGGTGTTGCAGGTATGGCTCCATGCACTGGGGGGCTCCTCTGGGAAGCACCCAGTACTCCCGGTAACAGACTTTCAGGGTCTGCCAGCAAGCTAGTACTGCTGCCTACCCCAGACACAATTCTGCCCTCCTGCTGCTGAACTGAGCTTGAGCAAGGGAAGGTAGAACAATAGGTCCCATGTCACAGAGAGGTGTGGCCACCTCCCAGACAGGACTTAGTGTATTAAGCTGGGGTGGGGGTGCTTGCCAGTGCCACCAAACTGCTTTGAAGGGCACATTTTGTTTCCTCCTTGCATACTCCAGTTTGAACCAGTTCAGGGAACCCTTGGCTCCAACTCTGGCGCAAATCTGGAGAAAGGACATGGGAGTATCCTCATCTATGTCCAGGCCCTCCTCAGGGTGGGGCCACTGAGTCATTCCAACCCTTTCTCTCTGGTAATTAAGGGCTTACCTATGGGTGGCTCTTCAGAATTGTCGTGGGACAAGATTCAAGTATGAAACCACATCACTCTTCGACCATCTGGACACTTGGACTTTGCTTGGAACCAAGACTGAGTCAAGGAAGACTCCTGATGCTCCTGGTCTCGCTGTTGTGTAAATCTTCTCGTCATCTGTGCCTGTTAGAAATGGGTCTCTCTAGTTGGCAGAGGTAGGTACCTTTGTCCAAATAGGGACCTTGCTTCTCGTCCGGGTAAGGGGGATACACACTTTAGATAACCCCTGCTCACCCCCTGGGTTGCTAGGCATGAGCAGACAGACTTATCCCCAAGGCAATGCGTAAAGTAGTTGTACTCAAAACACACAGTAATACAGTGATAACACCACAAATGGACACCACACCAGTTTAGGAAAAATAAAGTATCTATCTAAACTCAACAAGACTAAAACGACAAAAAATCCAACATACATGTAATAAGAATATGACTTTTAAAGGTTTCAAGCAACTGGGTCCATAGAAAACTATGGATGCGTGAGTTCTCACAAAGTACCTGTAGATGCGTCAAAATTCACAAGGCCAAACAGCCGCAGTGATGGCAAGTGTTGAGAAACAAAGAGATGCGTCAGTTCCTGAGACCATGAGGATGCAATGCAACAGTTCTGCTACATGCAGGAGAAGTTATGTGTTTAATCCAGTCTGTAGGGGGAAGTGATGCATTGACTCCCAGATGGATCTGGTCCACGGGTGATGCGTAGGAAAAACTTGCTGCACAGGTACGATGCGTGGAAATCCAGGTTGCGTCGGCGATCGATGTGTCGAGTGGTGCTGCGTCGGTTTTTTCAGCTGCTATCTCTTGATGCGTCGGTTCTTGCAGCGGCGACAAGCGCTGTGTCAGTGCGGCAGCGGCACAGCGATGCGTGGAGATTCTTCTCGCACTTCGGTACTGCATCTGAAAAACAGCTGCAAGAAGAGCTATACATCGATTTCTTCAGTTCTTAAGGTTTCTTCCAGCTCCCAACAGCAGGAACACCCTCAGAACTGGAACAGGCACTTCCTTGCAAGTCAGAACTCCCAGCAGCAGAGTTCAGGGGAGCTGGGGGTGAAGTGTTTGTGTCCCTGAGACTTCAGAACAGGAGGCAGCACACACAGGCCCTTGGAAATCTTCTTCCAGCAAGTTCAAAGCAAAGTTCCAATCCTTGTCTTCTCCTTGGCAGATACAGCAACTGCAGGCCAACTCCACAGAGCACACAGCAAAGGGGCAGTGTATCCCCCTCACAGCTCTCCAGCTCTTCTCCTTGGCAAAGGTTACTCTTGAGTCCAGAAGTAATCTAAAGTTCTGGGGTTCAAGGTCTACTACTTATACCTCATTTTGTCTTTGTTCTCTTTGTGCAAGGGTCTCTGAGCCCAGTCCAAACCAGTTCTGTCCTCACTGGTGCAGTATGAGTACAGGGGTGTGCAAGGGAGACAGGCCCTATTCAAGTGCAAGGAAATCTCCTCCCACTGCTATAAATGCAGGCAGGCCCCATTCAGCTCAGCTCAGAGTCATCCAGGAAGGGCCAGCACCTCAACCCCCCCCCCTCAGTGGCTGTCTACAGTGAATGCACATCCCCAGTCCCTGTCACTCCAAAGCCAGACAGTCAATCCACAAACAGGCAGAGGCACACACAATGGTTAAACAAGAAAATGCTAACTTTCTAAAAGTGGCATTTTCAAACGCATAATTTAAAACCACCTTTACTAAAAGATGTGTTATTAAATTCTGAGTTCAGAGAGCTTAAACTTTATTTCTTCATCTTGTCCCAATGGGAAGTTATATTTGCAAGATGTTACAAAGTACCTCTCAATCTATCCTATGGGACAGATAGCCTTTCAATAGTAAAAAACGAAATTGACAGTATTTCACTTTCAGGGCAGGTCACACACACCAGTACCAGTAGCGGCCCCTGGAGGGAGTTCCGTGGGGCGGTGAGGTGGGGCAGGGTGGGGGGTAGTAAACACCGGAATATGGTTAATCGGAGGTAAGTAAACATTTAAATAAATATAACGAATTTAGTTGCTTGCGCTTCATCACATTTTGTGCTGCATCGCATTTTGCGATGCAGCGCACGCAACAAAATTAGTTTTATTTATTTAATTGTTTACTTACCTCCCGCCGTTCATCCATATTCAGGTGTTTACTACCGCCCACCCTGCCCCGCCTCACCGCCCCACAGAACTCCCTCCACGGGCCGCTACTGACCAGTACATGTCCTACCTTTCACATATGGTGCACCCTGCCCAGGGGGATACCTTGGGTCTTCCATAGGGGTGCCTTGCATGTAAGAAAAGGGAAGGTTAGGGCCTAGCAAGTGGGTACAACTGCCAGGTCGACATGGCAGTTTAAAACTGCACGCAGACACTGCATGGCAGGTTGGAGATACCTTTTCAGGGCTACTCATGTTAGTGGCACAATCAGTGCTGGAGGCCTACTAGTAGCATTTGATTTACAGGACCCGCACGCAGTAAATCAAATATGCCAATCAGGGAGAACCAATTGTAAACACAATTTACCCAGACAACATATGCACTTTAGCACTGATCAGAAGTGGTAAAGTGTCCAGAGTCCCATAGCCAACAGAAACAAGTCAGGAAAAAATAGGAGGAAGAGGCAAAAAGTTTGAGGATAAACTTGCAAAAGGTGCCAAGTCCAACAGTGCTGCTTCCAGTATCTTCAACAGGCCTGTGGACATCAAGGACACCCAAAGTAAACTTCCTTGGAGTGAAGGAGTCAATCCCCTGCATCTGCAGGCACTGCAACAAAGCTGACCGGTCTGCTGCTCCTGACATCCCACGGACTTTGAAGGGCTCAGCAACACAGATCGTGGTTCAGTAACTCCCTCGAGGCCTGACCTGTCCTCTCTGCAATTCTGAGGCCAGAATTCCTTGTCGGAACCGCTGGGACCGAACCCCAGTGCACAGCGTCAAGTTGCTGTTGTCAAAGCTTGTTGGCTTTGCATTTCAGAGATCTTCACACTATTATTGTGAGCCTTCAGGAAACCACGGAGTCAGACTGACTAGTATCAAGTGCGGCTTGTGAGTGCTCCTTGGTGTGCCCTGCTTGGTGCTTGGCCCCTCAGCCTCCATACCCCCCTTAGTAACTCCTCCAGTGAGAATGTGTGGGTCGGTGATCCTGGCAGCAGTGCGTCTCACTGTGCTGCTGAGATTCCGTCCTTTGATCTAGTCTAGAAATCTGGGTGTATAATATCAGTGGTTTTACAAAGTGATTTTAAAGTGTTGCAATGATCATTCATCACCCAACATTAGCGACCATAGTAAGCATTACTTAGGGTGCCTCACAGCCTCTCCTCGCATGGAGAGTTGGAGATCTGTGGCTGGATTTGTGGAGCAGATGGGAGAATCTCGCATCGGCTGCCTGGTAAACATTCCCTTGATGGTGGGAATTCAGATTTGGTGTGGACTGGACTGGTCCAAGAATCAGATCCTTCAAGGTGCACCAAAGCATTTGTCTAACCCTAATATGGGGAGGCACAAAGCCTACAATGGAAATGAAATCACCGGAAGTGGAGATACTGTCCCGGAAGGAGAGGGCAACCCTGCCTGTGCTCTGTAACGACACAGAGGGGACGGGTGACTCGCTCTGCAAGAGGATCAATCAGGAACTACTTTCGGTCTACCAGTGTGCCTTTGGATTTGCCTTTGGTTAAGGGTGTTCTGGCCCTGGTTTGGTCAAGCTTAGAACCCTCTGTACCTGCGGAGTCTAACTTACTCGGCACCAGCTCCAATTCATCTTTGGTTGTGTGTTTGCAGGTTCGTCCAAAGTTGTTAGATGAAGTTTCAAAAGGAGATAAGTTAAGTTGCCAGCTTGCGGTGCAGAACACCTTGATCCCTGTTGTGACTGCCGACATACCCTATAATGAGGACAAATAGGACAAAATTGATCAGTTACCCTCCTTATCGCCCCTGGCTTTCAAGTCTGGTGATAACAAATCTAGTTCTCAATTGGTTGAACAGAACAATAACAAAATCTTAGTAGTAGCCCAAGTGCTGCAAACTATGGACTTAGGGAATGATCAAGGCTCACCTTCCCCTATAAAGTTGATGACCTCATTAGGAGAGAATTCTTTGGTAAACACAGCTAGAAACTCTCCATCTTTTATTCCAATGGTTAGAAATGGCCATGCCATGGATCAAGAGCAAGGAAACCTTTCAGTTTTTAGCCACCATGGAAGCACAAATAGAGGATACGCTAAATAAAACGCCGATTATTGGACGGAGGGTTTGCAACTACCCTCCCCTCTCCTTTGAAATTTGGTTTCCGTAAAGATTTCTACGTTAGGGGGTATAAGTGCCAGGCAGGAGGTAATGGCCAGGGTGCTTCTTTGGCATTCAAGTATAATGTAACTTCAGACAGATCTTCTTCAGTCATTTGCAACACATTTGGCAGCAATGGAGAGCAAACTAACACAATTGGACATGAAGCTAAGAGCTCTGGATTTGGGTAACCCTTGCTTATGTTCCCCTATTTTAGACAAGCTCAGTGTTCTCCCAGAAGTATTGAGGACACTGGTGAAGGGCAAGAAGAATTCAAAGGTGGATTCATCTTACCAGGAAACAAGCTTATTGCTGGAGGAGATGGCAAGTGCTATGATGGAAAGTCAGGGGGATGAATTACTAAGTTCCCAATCTACTATAGCGGGAGCAGAGTCTGAGTCAGACGGTGGTACTCAACTGGAGCAGTCGGAGCAAGAAAGAAGTGAGATGCCAAGTGATCCACGAAGTACAATTGAGCTAGCACCAGGTATTCAAATCAGAAGCCCGCAGAGAATATAGTAGGGACTGGTCTTTCAAGGAGAGCAATAAAGAAGCTAAAAAGCAATTTAAAAAACAATGCTTATTAAAAAGAGGAATCTTTAAATCATCGTCAAAGATCCCTACTAAAATATTCCCAATATTTGAGCAGAAAAAGACAGCCCAGGACCAGCGGTGTTATCAAAACAGAGTGGATCAGGTGATATTGGAATAAATAAACAGGTGGTCCCGGCCACTGACTCATCTATGGGGAACACAGTTTCCAACGTGGGCTGTAAGGTCAAAAATTATGGGCAGCAGCAAGAGGTTGTCCCAACCGTTATGGACCCAGGGACACAAGCAGTCTGGGGTGGGGGCACATACATATGCTCCAAGGTCAGTGCAGGATTATAGCAAAGAACCTTTAAAGGGAGACCCCCCACAGGTGCACAACGGGTGGATTTAATCAAATTGGATTATCAGGGCCGTATAGAAGGGCCAGCTATCTGGACCCCCCAGATGAGAATAACATCTTTAGACCCACAAAAGGGACCTGGGGAAAGTTCAACTTCGGGGAACCAGATGCTGGAGTCAGGGACCCTACATGGAATTCTAGGCTCTTGCCACTGACAAAATGCCCCAACTCTGGGGCCAAGTGACAACTGGCATATAGCAGAGCGTGGAGTGGAGTATGAGGACACTGCATCAACGAAAATAGGGGTGACAAGCCCTGACCACTTGGGTAAGACAGGGGTGATGGCTATTGATCCACCGGAACTGGTTTTAATTCCCAGATTCTGCCTAAGGGGCCCTCAGGATATGCTTAATCAGGGGAACCTGCTGAAACTGTGTTCCCACATCCCAGCCCTGAATCATATTACCTCGGATGATCTACTATGGGTAAAATTTGTCTCAGATGGGATGATTGGCACAGGAGAATCCTCACGAACTGCATGGAGGAGTGGATCGCTGAGAGATGCAGTGTGGGGTGTAAAACAAACTTATGCGGACTGGGGGATTGATCTTGTGAAACCTACCCTGCCTAAATAACCGTATGTTCTATTAAACCCACCCACAGGTGAATTAATCCACAGTATTCCTATGGGCACATCAGGCGGAAGTAGAAACTGGGAACCAGAGGAAACTAAAAGATCAATCGCACTAAAGATCGTTTGCTCGCGTAACCTGAGAGAGGAGAGATTCAGCCCAACAAAATCTACCGGGCAGGAGGCTGTGCAAAGGGCATCAGCCACACACAGTTTTTTGGGCTGCTTGCCTCATTCCTGAAGGGAGCTCTCGTTTATTAAACTGGATACCGCAGTTGAAGGCTCTAATTGATTCTCGACGCCCAAAACAGTTGGCACGGATGTCAAATACTGAGATGACAATAATCTCATGGGATGTAGCCGGGCTCAAAAAACGTACTGGAAGCGAGGAGGGGTGTCAGTATTTGTGTACTGGTGACATTTTATGTCTTCAAGAAACTTGGGCATTGGCCCGCACTGCTCTACCAGGCTTCTACGACATTTTTTCTGCTGCCGCGCGGCTGAGCCCTTTTGGTCGCCCATCAGGGGGTATTTCAGTTTCCATCAAGCATACTGCCAACTTGTCTGTGATGGCGCTTGATTGTAACTTTTCAGCAGCTCAAGTAATTTGTGTTCACGGTTTGAAAACTAACAACAAACAAATGGTTTTGATTGTGGTCAACTGTTATTTGAATGCTTCCAGGAATACAAGGACAATTTTGGTAAAGCAGTTTCTCGAATGCCTTGAAGACCTCTTTGTTGAATACTCAAATTGTGAATTTATTATAACTGGTGACTTCAGCATTAGGGGGCTGAGGGAGAAGACTAAGGGAGATTTTCAGGAAAAGGCAGACTTTGGAATCAATGGTCTTATGGATAATTAAAATTTAGTATCTGCTCAGTCAGAGTGTGAGTCGAGAAATAAGAAGCTGATATTCCAGCCAACCTGCAAAAATGTATCAACCATTGATTACACCTTTTTATCTACAAATTTGGCTGCACGTTTAGATCACTTTGACATTACAATTAGGGCAGAAAGTGACCACAATCCTTTAAGGAGCACTCTGAGTCTAGCCTTGAATCCAGCTGATAAAGACATTAATGTGGTGTAACTCATCTGGAGAGGAGGTAGCGAAGCTGGTTAGAAAAATCATATGGGTATCTGAATACAAAACCAAAGTTAGTACTTGGTTAAAAGATCTGGAGGTTATTATAAATACAAATTATTTAGCAGGCTCCCTACAGGAGTGGGGACGGCATATGGAGAACATAAGAAAGGATATATTGGATCAGGAGGGCAGGTCCAAACTTCAAACGGGGGGCACAACCCAGTATGGTCGGGCAATTTTTGTAAGGCAATCATTGTATCCAGAAGAAGCGTAGCACGTGCACCGGTACAATCCTTCTAAAAAAAAAAAAGAGCTGCAGCAGTAAAACTGGCAAGAAGGTCTCATAATAAAATTGTTTGGGAGATTCCGAAGGAAATAAACGATAAGGAATGGCTCACACTCTTTCAGTTATTAAAGGATTCTAACCAAGCGTGATTTTGGGCACACATTAATAAATAAAAAAAATGGAAATATGGGCAGTAAAAATGGGGGTTCAGACAAAGCTTGGGGGCGCCATATCGCTGAGCTGTGTGTGGAACAGATTGATGATCTAATAGTGGCTGGAGGGTCCTCCACTCCAACTTTATCTTTTAAAGAAAAGTTGGCGGTAGCTGAACCAAGTCTACAACATCAAGAGGTTTTGGAGGCAGGATTGGACAAGCCCGCTGAGGAGATCTAGGAGGCGGGCGTAATCTAACAAATAGTGGAAAGGTGGCAAAGGTATGAATAAAGCTGAAAGCTAATGGAGCCCCGGGCCCGAATGGGCTCCCAGCCAGCCTTTTAAAGGAGACGCATGAAGGTTGGGCAGTAGTGTTATACTCAGTTTATTTTGTTACATGATATCTAGATTTGTACCTTGAGTTGTTTGTGTATACTTGCGGTTGAGGAATGAATGAATGAATTTATATTTATATAGCGCATGGCTACCCTGAGGCCTCCCAGCACTGAAGACAGACGCAGAAGGACACAAAGCAGAGAGTTAGAGCAAGTCCTTGAAGAGGCAGGTTTTCAGGAGTTTTTGAAACGCTAACAGGTTAGGGGCCTTCCGCTGATTTGGAGGGAGTGTGTTCCAGGGGTTAGTGGCATTGAAAGAAAAGGAGCGCCCCCACCATCTAGTTCTTTGTATTTTTTTGGGGACGGCAAGATAAGAGGAGCTGGAGCAGAGATTCCTGGGAGGATGGTAGGGGGTAATGAGGGAATGGGCGATGACCGTGCCGTTCTTCCAGTAGGCCTTGTGAGCCAAGCACATGGCCTTAAATTGTATCCTTGCTATGATAGGGAGCCAGTGCAGGCTCCTTAATGCTGGTTTCGCAGATTGCCTGCAAGGAATCTGAAGGAGCAGGCGAGCAGCACAGTTCGGGATCGTCTGGAGTTTATGAATAGTGAATTGAGGAGCTCCCAAATAGAAGGCATTCCCATAGTCCAGGTGAGAAAGAATGAGAGCTTGGACCATGATCATTCTCGCCTGGAAGGGAAGGAGGGAGAGGATCTTACGCAACATCCTCATCAGGCCGTAGCAGGTGGCCGAGAGGTTGGTGGCCTGGTGGTTGAAGCTAAGTGAGCAATCAAGCCACATACCAAGGCTCTTGATCTGGGCTTTTGGGTCTGGGGCAGGGCCAAGGCAGTCCGGCCAGAGGAGGGCAGGGTTTAAGGAGGGTGAGTTGCTGAGGAGCATGAGCTCGGTCTTGTCCCCATTGAGCTTGAGGCATGAGAGTTCCATCCACTCGGCCACCGCCTCTAGGCAAGGACCTAGGGTGCTAGATGTCCTCTTGGGTGGTTTAATGCCACCACGAGCTGCGTGTCATCTGCATAGGTGATGATCTTTATGCCGAATGGATGGACAATCTCTGCCAAGGGTCTCATATAGATATTAAATAGCGTGGGGATCAGGGAGGAACCCTGGGGGACCCCAGAGCTAAGAGGCAACCGGTTGGACACCGCATCTCCTTCAAACACCTGGAAAAAGCGGTCGCTGAGAAAGGACTGGAACCAGGTTAATGCCGTGCCAGACTCTTAAGTCAACAGGTCAAGATGTTATGATTGACAGTGTCGAATGCGGCACTGAGATCGAGAAGGAGGATTGCTGCAGTACCTCCCTGGTCCAATATCTTCCTCGCCTCCTCAGTTACTGCCAGAAGGGCAGTCTCAGTCCCTAGCTGAGCGCGAAAGCCTGTTTGGGAGTGGTGGAGAAGATTGTTAGACTCCAAATACTCTAGCAGTGTGGTATTTATTTGTTTCTCGAGCAGCTTACTCAGCCAGGGAAGGAGGGAGATGGGATGATAGTTGGTTAAGTTGGACTGGTCAAGGTTGGGTTTCTTAAAAAGGGCCTTCACCAGAGCAAATTTCCAGGCAAGGAGGACCGTATCGGAAGAGATAGACGAGTTTAGGATATCCAGGATTACGGGGCGAATGGTGTTAACAACTATAGTAAGATGCTGTGGGGGAGCAGGATCAGTAGGAGAGCCCGAGATTACCTTGGGCATGATCAGATCGAGTGAGTCTGAGTCCAAGGGAGGGAGTTGCCCTAATGAGAACTGGGATTCAGTTTGCAGTCCTGCAGTATGGGAAGCACAGGGATCATTCCGAGAGACTGGGAAGGACATGTAGATATGTTGAAATTTTTGATGGGAAAACTCTGCTAGGTTGTTACACCGAGTAAGTGCCCCCTCTAAGATTGGTGGTTTCTGGGGCAAGGTGGAGAGAGTTTTAGCAATTCGAAAGATCTCTTTAGGTGAGTTTGCGGCTAGGTTAATTTTATCCTCATAAAAGGCGACTTGGGCAGCTTTAATTGCTGACTTGTATAGCCTGATTGCCTCTCTATAGTCTGATTTCCTGGGTTCTGAATAATTCTGCCTCCACCTTCTCTCTAATCTTCTGCATGCTTGTTTTAATTCTCTTAATTTAGGGGAGAACCAGGAGGCCATCTTTGTCTACATTTCTTGTGGGTGGATCTCTTAGGGAGGACTGAATCAAGAGAGCTTAGGATTAAATGTATCATTGGCCAGATTGGGGTTGGAGTTGGGGTCACTGGCTGGTCTAGTGGCTTCAAGAACTGAAGTCCATTGGTCAGTAGGGAGCTTGGACCAATTCCGTTCCGAGAAAGTAGGTCCACGGATTTCCCAGGTTAGGGGGATCAAGAAATGATCCATCCAAGGGAGTGGGTTTAGAGTGCATACGACGAGCTCATGCAGGTTACTAAAACCAGGGTCGAAAAAATGACCTTTGATGTGCGTAGATGTAAATCCTTTCTGAATGAGCTGAAGTGCTAAGAGATTAATTGATAGCTCATTGGCCGCATGGTCGGCGGGAACATCTAGGTGGATGTTAAGAACCCCAAGCACAGTAAAGTTTGACGGGGCTAAGGCCAGGTTAGCAACGGCGGTGGAGCGGTTGGTAAGAAATTGCCCTACGGCCCGGGGGGTCGGGGTGGGGGGGGCGATAAATTAGTAGTCCAGAGAAGGTGCTTGTCGGAGAAAACTCTATAGAAAAGGCCAGGATCTCGCAATAAGATAGAGAGTCTGTGGTAATCTGACAATTGAAGGTCTCTTTAAAAACGATAGCTAAACCTCCTCCTCTACCAATCTTGCGATCAGCCCTGAGTATTAAATAGCCCGGGGGAGGGTTTGAACAAGGACAGGATCAGCTTCACCATGAAGCCAAGTCTCGGTTAAAAAAAGAGCGTCAGGTTTTAGCTCTTCTAATAATAAAGCAAGTTCAGTTGAGTGTCTGGGGAGTGATCTGCAGTTCAGAAGTGACATCCTTAAGGAAGATGGGGTAGTAACAGAGTCCACAGTTTTGTTATATGGCCGGAAGGCGAAATTACAATGAGAACAGTGAGAAGGTCTATTAGCAACGTTCATAGCGTGCAAACAGTTTACGTTAAGAACCCTTCTTAGCCCATGCAGAGTTTGGGGGCTATAGAATATAGTATTTCCAGAGAAACCGACAGGGGTTGTGGCCCCTGGTCCCGGCTGGGCGTGGACGGGCACAGGCACGCCCGCTGCGCGCATCCGCTGTGCGTCGAGCAGGGTATCTGGTTTATATCTGGGGGGAGAGTGGCCACTAGACCGCTAACCTCGCGGAAAACCGGAAGTCGCCTAAGTTAAGTCTCCCTCCACTCAACCGGGACGTCACCCGTGGTGGACAGGGGCGGGCGACAGAACCCTAGGAACAGCAAGAGGAATCAAAATCAAGTAAGACAATTTTAAAACAGTGAAAAAGTTGAGCAGTATCGTGCTGTGCAAAATTTAAAGTTGTGCAAGTATCGCAAAAGCAAGATTAAAACAGAGTCAGTTCAGACAATGTTCTGAATATTTTAAAATCAAGCGTCAGTGCAATTTTCATAAGGAGCATACAATCAGAGTGTAAGGAGGCTCGAGGGCCGAACTAAAGGGGATGGATGGAAACCAGTCAGTGGATGGGCTTTCAGTATATACTGTTTATTTTCATCTTCGTCACAGGATGAAGGAAGCAGTCTGTGCACAATTAACTGAAGGATTATACAAAAGTAGCCTCCATAAAGGAACAATATATGGTCTGGTCTGTGGAAGACGGGTTCTGCTACCCCTCCTCTCTGTCCTCTGGGGTGCCGGGCTTTCCTGCTTCTCTTTGGATTCATTTTTTCTTCTCCCAAGGACTCCAAAGCAGGGAAAAGAAGAACAAGAAAAAGAAAACACGGGTCAGTCTTTGTCTGTTTCTAACCCTAGGGTGTGCCACCGTCACCAAAACGTCGTGGGGAAGGGAAGTGAAAGAGGAAGCCAGGGAGGGACCGGTTTCAGGGGGTGAGAGGGGTTAAGTGTGGTAATCGAACTCCGGTGGGATGTGTCAGTGAGTTCACTCTTCTCGGGCACCCCAGTAGCCCCACCAAAAGGACCCTCTGAGAGGCACTTGCCTGGGGCCACGACCCGTGAGCAGGGCCGTGGCAGCTGGACCCGGGGCGTCCTCCCGTAGGCCGCCGGGCTTGTCCGCTTTGTATTCTTTCTCCTCGGGTGCCGCGACCTCAGGCGTTCCTCCCCCTTGTCCTCCGCCCATCTTCGGTATTCTCCTCCTCGTCGGGTCTTCAGAGGCTCCTCCGTCCTGCTCCTCACACGCCTCGGCGTCTCCTCCTGCCGCTCCTCGCTCCGCTGTACTCTCCGCTATGCTCGGCTCAACCTCCACTCTGCTCCGGCCATTTCCTTCCCAAACTCCGCCCTTCTTGTTATCTGTTGGTCCGCACGTCCTGACGTCACACGTGCCTAGCGCGACTAGCACGCGGGTTGTTTCCGGTGTCCCTTCTTCGTCTTTGTCCGTATTACCCGACTTCCGCCGGGCTGAGCCTTCATCTTCCGCACAGTCGTCCCCCCTTAGGAATGGACGTTGGGGCCATTCACAGCATGGATGCCGGGACAAATAATCCGCACACAGTTGCTTCATTCCAGGCATATGGAGGGTCTGAAATGAAAAAGGTTGCAAGGCGAGAAACCATCTGAGTATGCGGGAATTGGTGTCTTTGTTCTGTGCGAGCCACGTCAGGGGAGCATGATCAGTAAGGACGAGGAACTGTCTACCTAAGAGATAGTATTGCAAAGATTCTATAGCCCATTTAATGGCTAAACACTCCTTCTCTATCGTTGAGTAGTTTGTTTCCAGAGGGAACAGTTTTCTGCTAATGTACAACAGAGGTCGCAGTTCTTCCCCGGAGTCAGGTTGAAACAATACAGCCCCCAATCAGTGGCCAGAGGCGTCTGTTTGAAGGACAAAGGTACGGTCGAAATCAGGGCATCGTAGCACTGGGGTGGTACAAATAGCTTGTTTGAGGGCCTTAAAACTGGCTTCCTGTGCTAAGGTCCATGTGCGTATGTGTGTGGGATGTGCTTTGGATAGGAGTTCAGTGAGTGGACTGGCTATGGATGAAAAATGGGGTATAAACCGCCTATAATACCCTATGAAGCCTAAGAAGGAATGAATCTCTTTTTTTGTCTTTGGCCTGGGAATAGCTTTGATGGCTTCTATTTTATCGACTTGGGGTGTAATGTGTCCTTCCTGTATGGTATATCTGTATGGTATATCCCGTTGGGGTATCTGTGCGCTATATAAGTTAAATAAATAAATAAATAAATAAATTGTATTTCATTGGTCCCTAAGAGGGATTTCTTTGGGTTGATGGTGAGGCCTGCGGCCCGTAATGCTAAAAACATGGATTTCAGATGTACCAGGTGTTCCTCCCATGTTTGGCTGAAAACCACGATATTATCAAGATATGCTGCGGCATATTTCTGGTGAGGTTTTAGTACATGGTCCATTAGCCTCTGAAACGTTGCAGGGGCCCCATGTAACCCAAACGGGAGTACCTTGAAGTGGTAGAGGCCGGAAGGTGTGGAAAACGCAGTTTTTTCTTTGGATGTGGGTTCTAACAGGATTTGCCAATATCCCTTCGTTAGGTCTAGGGTTGACATGTATCTAGCTTGTCCCAGGCATTCTACCATCTCATCTATCCGGGGCATTGGATATGTATCGAACTTTGTGATGGCATTTACTTGTCTAAAATCGATACAAAAGCGCAGACTGCCGTCTGGCTTTGGCACGATTACTATTGGAGAGCACCAGTTGCTCTGGGATGGTTCTATTATCCCTGACTGGAGCATGTCTACTACTTCCTTCTCCACTGCCTCCCTACGTGCTTCCGGGATGCAATACGGTTTTTGTTTTATGATTTTTGGGTTCAGGGTTGTTATTTCGTGTTGTACCAAGGACGTTAACCCGGGATTTGTGGAAAACCGGCCGGGAAAGGTGGTCAGCAACGCTTCTAGCTGGGTTTGTTGTACAGTGGTTAACACCTCTCCAAAGGGAACAATGTGGTTCGGGGAGTCATGGACGGACAGGAGGGGAATGTCTAACTGCGGGGAGCTACAGGCCAGAAAAGCGGGATTTTGTCCTGAGGTGGTCTGAGATTCCTCCCATTTTTTTAGGAGGTTTATGTGGTATATTTGTTTACCCCCGGCTCTGTGGGGCAGTAATATGCTGTAGGTGACAGGCGTGACCCTTTTTTCTACCACATACGGCCCTTGCCATTTCATTAACAATTTGTCTTCTGTGGAAGGGAGCAACAAAAGGACCTTTTCCCCTGGCTGAAACACCCTAAGCCGACTGTTGCGGTCGTAATATCTCTTCTGTGTCTCCTTGGCTTCCTTCATGTTCTCATGCACTAGTCCCCATATGTGTGTTAAGGAAGTCTTCAGGTCGGTAACATACTTCAGCAGGGGTTTCCCTTCCTCTTCCTCCCCTTCCCACTGTTCACTCGCCATATCCAGTAGGGTTCTGGGCCTTCTCCCAAACAGTAGCTCAAACGGGAAAAACCCGGTCGACCGCTGTTCATGTGTCCGTAAAGCGAAGAGAACCAGGGGAAGTTTTTGGTCCCAATCCCTCCCAGTGTCAGAGACGACCTTGCGGAGTAGGTTTTTGATCGTTTTGTTGTACCGTTCCACAAGGCCGTCTGTCTGTGGGTGATAGACAGATGTTCTTATTTTCTCTATCCCCAGTATGGTACAAATCTGGCCCATCATTCGAGACACAAACTGGGTACCCTGGTCTGTCAAGATCTCAGAGGGAAAACCGACTCTTGAGAACAGGGTTATCATGGCTTGTGCCACAGCCGGGGTAGTCATGCGTGATAATGGAAAAGCCTCAGGATATCGACTGGCATAGTCAACTATGACCAGTATGTAACGGTGTCCTCTGGAGGAAGGGGTTAAGGGCCCAACTAAGTCCATCCCAACTCGCTTAAAGGGGATGTCAATGATGGGCAGGGGTTGAAGGGGGGCTTTGGTGATGGACCCAGAACTCGTATATTGACGCCGCACGCAGGCTGCGCAGTGTTTGGCAACGTCCACATAGACACCCGGCCAGTAGAACTTCTCTAAGAGATATTTAAGGGTGTTGTCCTTCCCATAATGTCCACCCCCCATCTTGTTATGGGCCAACTAGAGCACATGGCTCCGGAAGGGTTGTGGGACAAGTAGTTGGGTTTTGACTAGAGACTCTCTTTTTTCGGCTCTATACAACAATCCCCTGTTTACGATAAAATAGGGTCCTACCTGGTCCGTTGGCTGTTCCTGGACCTGTTCCCAGGCGTGTATGAGTGTTTTGTCCTCCCGTTGGGCTGCCCGGAAACTATAAGGTGCTGCTTCATCTGTATCTGCAAGGGAAAGGGGAAAGGCAGTCCGTGATAGCTGTGAACAAGATTAGTCTTTTTTATCCCGTCGCCTTTCTTGTCTACTCTTCTTGTCTCGGGTGTCTAGCCACTCTATCTCGGTATCAACAAAAGGGGCTTCATTTAACCACGTATGGGTGTTTCTTTTTGTTCCCTCCATATAGGTCTCAAATTTTGGGTGGTCGGTCCCTATAATAACGGCTTCTGGCAAAACAGGGAATCACACCCACCCTTTTTAAGTGAGGGTCGTTATCGACGTCTAATAAGACTTCCGCCATAGGATACGATTTTGTATCCCCATGTACGCATGTCACCTTCACTTGCTCGGTGGTTTGCAACTGGGGTTCCTCAACCAGAGATCCATCTACCACCGTGACGTGACACCCGGTGTCTAACTACGCTTGTCGTTTCTTGCCATTTAAATACACTTCTGTTTTATAGCGTTGGGAACCCTCCCTTGTTACAAGGATCCTGCCCCTAGTATACCCCACTTCCATGGGTTCAGTGGAAGGAGCTCAGTGAGGACATTGTCTGGCTATATGGCCCCATTCCGCGCAGTTAAAACATTGAGGACCTTGCCCGCTAGCACCTGAGGGAACCGGGAGTGGTTTCGGAATAGAGCGGAGTGAGGTTAATGGTCTGGGGTCGGATTTTAGGGAAGGTCTAAAGGGGGAAGTCAACTCGGGTCGTGAAAGTGGAACCGGGGTCTGGGGTCGTATAGTTCCTGATCTAAAGTCTGGGGCCCTATGGAAGGCACACGCTATTTCCACCACAGAGGAGGTGGTAAGATTCGGGTGTTGCTTCACCCATGATCCCGTAGTGGGGGGCAGGGCGTCCAGGAATTGTTCCAGAAAAACCCTTTCAACTACCTCTTCTATCGTGGATATGTGGGGTGTCAGCCATCTATTGCCTAAGTACAAAGCCCGAGGATTATCCCCAGTAGTCCATTTTTCTTTTCTGAATTTAGTACGATAATGCTCTTGATCGAACCCCAGTCCCTCTAAGATCGCCTTCTTCACGTCTACATAGGCTGTGGTCCCAGCTGGATTGGCGGCTTGGTATGCTGCCTGTAAATCTCCAGAGAGGAGCAGGGCGATGTATTGGCCCCACCTCTCTTGTGGCCAGGCTGCTGTGGACGCTACTCGCTCAAAATTTAGAAAGAAATATTCTGGGTCTTCCCCTTCCTTGTACTTTTGTAAGACCGTTCCTGGGACATTGGGATGTACTCGGGTGTGTACTATAGCGTCGGTAAGTCTTAGAATGGCTGTGTCCTGCACCTGTTGATTAGTGGCGACTACAGTTGACTGGTCCTTTAGGGCCCCCTGTAAGGCTTCCCTCTCCAGTCTAGCTGCCTGTAACTGTTGCTCAAACACTAACTGTAAATGTCTTTGTCCTACGGCCAGTTGGGTGAGCATATCTTCCAGAGGCACGGGCTGTGTCATGGCTGCTACACACAGGGATCGGGACAGGAAATCCCACTTCTGACACCACTTTTGTAAGGAGGCTCGAGTGCCGAACTAAAGGGGATGGATGGAAACCAGTCAGTGGATGGGCTTTCAGTATATACTGTTTATTTTCATCTTCGTCACAGTATGAAGGAAGCAGTCGATGCACAATTAACTGAAGGATTATACAAAAGTAGCCTCCATAAAGGAACAATATATGGTCTGGTCTGTGGAAGACGGGTTCTGCTACCCCTCCTCTCTGTCCTCCGGGGTGCCGGGCTTTCCTGCTTCTCTTTGGATTAATTTTTTCTCCTCCCAAGGACTCCAAAGCAGGGAAAAGAAGAACAAGAAAAAGAAATCACAGGTCAGTCTTTGTCTGTTTCTAACCCTAGGGGTGTGCCACCGTCACCAAAACGTCGTGGGGAAGGGAAAGAGGAAGCCAGGGAGGGACCGGTTTCAGGGGGTGAGAGGGGTTAAGTGTGGTAATCGAACTCCGGTGGGATGTGTCAGTGAGTTCACTCTTCTCGGGCACCCCAGTAGCCCCACCAAAAGGACCCTCTGAGAGGCACTTGCCTGGGGCCACGACCCGTGAGCAGGGCCGTGGCAGCTGGACCCGGGGCGTCCTCCCGTAGGCCGCTGGGCTTGTCCGCTTCGTATTCTTTCTCCTCGGGTGCCGCGACCTCAGGCGTTCCTCCCCCTTGTCCTCCGCCCGTCTTCAGTATTCTCCTCCTCGTCGGGTCTTCAGAGGCTCCTCCGTCCTCCTCCTCACATGCCTCGGCGTCTCCTCCTGCCGCTCCTCGCTCCGCTGTACTCTCCGCTATGCTCGGCTCGACCTCCACTCTGCTCCGGCCATTTCCTTCCCAAACTCCACCCTTCTTGTTCTCTGTTGGTCCGCACGTCCTGACGTCACGCGTCCCTAGCGCGACTAGAACGCGGGTTGTTTCCGGTGTCCCTTCTTCGTCTTTGTCCGTGTAACCCGACTTCCGCCGGGCTGAGCCTTCATTTTCCTCACACAGAGCTTTCTGCCTTACAGGCATGCGTCCACTGCGCGTCGAGCAGGGCATCCGGTTTATATCTGGTGGAGAGTGGCCACTAGACCGCTAACCTCGCCGAAAACCGGAAGTTGCCTAAATCTCCCTCCACGCAACTGGGACGTCACCCGTGGTGGACCGGGGAGGGCGACAGAATCCGAGGAACAGCAAGAGGAATCAAAATCAAGTAAGACAATTTTAAAACTGTTAAAAAGTTGAGCAGTATCGTGCTGTGCAAAACTTTAAGTTGTGCAAGTATCGCAAAAAGCAAGATTAAAACGGAGTCAGTTCAGATAATGTTCTGAATATTTTAAAATCAATTTTCATAAGGAGCATACAATCAGAGCTTTCTGCCTTACAGGCGCACGTCCCCGTGGTTCTCACCCTGTCTTGTTCAGCAAACTACATTACCAAGAAACCCCATGAACCGGATACTATTCTGCTACTTCCCGGTCACTGTCTCTTTTTTAACCGAGTGGCTGACAACATGAACTCCCCCTTCATACTTTAGAAATGCAGCAGGAGACAGGAGACTCAAGTAAGGCACCATTGGTGCTCACCCCATTTTGCGTGTGTATGCAGTCTTAAACAACCTTATCGAGTTGCGGTATGTCGTGAGTGTCCTCCCAAGCCCAAACACACGGGTCTTAATGCCTAAACACCAGTGCGCTTGAGATATTCTTGAGGCTTAGTTCATGCCACAGCATTATATCCGGTACTCATGGGTTCACATATATGCTCCTTTTGGCCACATGCTTCCTTGCGTTTTTCCGAAGTGGTGGAAAGAGGCGTTAAGCCAAGAAGGCTAACGCCTCTCTCCGCCACTTCCTTGTGAATATCCCCCATAGTTTCAGCAGTTTAACTTATCTGACAACTGTGTAGATGTAACTAGAGAGGCTCCAGGTTCATCCGCTAGGAAATGTTTACGCTACCAAAAAGACAAGGGGGGATATTCACAAGGAAGTGGCGGAGAGAGGCGTTAGCCTTCATGGCTTAAAAACCTCACTCCGCCACTTCGGAAACGCAAGGCTGCACCATATTCACTAGGATATGGTGCAGCCTTTCGTTTCCCCTGGCGATGGCGCTAAGTTTCACAACTTAGTGCCAACGCAGTCACCCTTGCAGCAGAGTGCAGGGGAGTTTGCAAGCAGGGAAGTTTGTTTATGTACAGGAAGTTGTCCCTTCCTGCACATAAACAAACCTAAAATGCCAGTTTGTTACTTACATGTGCACTGCTCCATGCAGCACACATGCAAATTACAAAACGGCATTTGAAAAAAAGGTTTTGTTTATGTACAGGAAGGGACACCTTACTGCACATACACAAACCATGGCATTTTGCACAAGGCAGCACACATGGAAAAAGCAAACACGAGGAGATATAAAGCATTTCTCCTCGTTTCGCCAACTTAAGACCAGAGTTTTCCTGGCCTTAATTTTGGTGCTGCCTCCTATTTACACTGCCCTTTTGAATAGGGGGCAGCGTCAAAATCAATGGGTGTTGCGGTGGAACTCCCACCACAACACCCACTGCACCCCTCTTTCACGCTAAACACAGCGTGAAAGGGGTCCTTATTCACTAGGCAGCGTTAAGCCACAGTGGCTTAACGCCGCCTTGTGAATAAGGCGAGGCCCCTATCGCCACCACAACGTTTGCACGTGCATTCTGAGACTATTAATACTGTTAAGAATTGAACCCTCCAGCGAAGTACTTTTCGATTCTGCAGTTGATTTATATATAAACCTGCAGCAAGGTGTGGGCTTCATTCACAGACATAAAAGCGGTTCAGGTCCAAGGTATTTGAAATGGTGTACAAACATTATTCTAAAGCTGGTACCGCCTGAAACAGGTTATTGTTCAATATCCAATGTAAGTTGATTTATGCTTCAGTTATATTTTATGTATCTGTGATTGCTGCATACACCAACGATTCAAGTCAGAGGTAAATGTTTTTTTCGAGATAGTCAAACAATTGTATCTTCCAAAAACATCTCTTATCACCAACCTGGAATCTTAATTTGGTGTTAACATATCTGATGACGGTACCTTTTGAAAAGAGAGTATTACTCAAGCCTTACAGACAGACAACATAACGACAGTTCTTTTTAATGGCTGTAACATTACTGCGAAGAGTTGGCAAGATACAAGGACTTATCATTTTGATATCATGTAGCCATGGCCACAGGAATTATAGGGCAAGGGAGCTCCAAATTATGCGGCAGGGTTGAATAAATTACACGGCAACAAAAGTCAAATTATGCAAGATAATGTGGCACATTTCAGATAGTATTACTTCATTATTTTGTAATTTTTACACGTGTGGGCAAAGATTTCACCTCCATGGTACCAGTTGAACATCCAGATAAAGAAAGAAGCAACTGAAAGATGACCAATTAACCTTTAGGAAGGACCTTCCACTGTGCCGCAAATGTCGCAATGCTTTTAGTAACTAGAAACATTTCTTGATAAATCCTGCAGATTATGCAGTAGATGATTAATTATGTGGCAAATGCGGCAGAACAATAAATATACAAAAAACACTGCGGCCGCAGAATGGCATAATTTCAGTGGCCCTGTATTTAGCACACACAAGATTGGATACCAAAATAACACCGGGTGCACCCTATGAAGGGAGATCTCCTTACCTGATGAAACAGCAGTTCCAAACTGAATACGAACTACTTTAAACTCCCCCTAACTGTACTTTTTATACTAAAGTGGAATTCTGGATCTCATATGAACAGATGTAGAACGGAACCAATTGTGTGCATCACATGTCTACTTTTGAAGCCGCTTACAGCAATTTTATCACTGTACTGATGGGACATTGGCCTTTTTTTCCGTTAGCTTGGCGCGTTCCCATGGCTAACTGAAGCCAGCAATGTTGGTTTTTGTCATAACCTATCTGGTCCCACGTTTTGTTGAAAGGAGCCGCTGCTTTGAGCTTCCTTATGTGGAGACTGCTTTCATCTGTTGGGTGGCTCCAAGTATGAGCCCAGCATGCACGCATGTAGTGACCTCAGGGAGGAAGACTCCCAAACATACTGGGTGTGGCAGAATAGGACTTGTTTTTAAAATAAAAAATGCACATATTTTGGAACCAGTGTAAGATCTGAAGATGATAAATGAGGTCGCTGGATTAAGACCAGATGAGGGGTGAACTGATCGATGAAACGCACAGATCTGTGTTTGTGGAATTGCGGCTGCCGTAAAATCGTTCACTATCTTTGCAATAAAATCCGTTTTAAAGGGAGTCTGCTGTTTAAAACTGAGTTGAAATCTAAAGAAGCATTGGCAGAACTAATAGGTCAGGTTAAAAAAAAAGAAAAGTTTGGATGCATCTTGATCCACTGGTGATTCCGGAAGTCCTGGGTATGATGTTCGTGCCTTTTGTGTGGGAGTTCAAAACACATGGATGGCATACTGCAAAGGCTAGAGCGTGGGGTTCTCCCAAATGTCCCTGTCAGCTAGCCACGGCCGGGGACGGAGGAATGCCATTTATAAATCACACGGCAACAAAAGTCAAATTATGCAAGATAATGTGGCACATTTCAGACAGTATTACTTCATTATTTTGTAATGTTTACACGTGTGGGCAAAGATTTCACCTCCGTGGTACCAGTTGAACATCCAGATAAAGAAAGAAGCAACTGAAAGATGACCAATTAACCTTTGCGAAGGACCTTCCACTGTGCCGCAAATGTCGCAATGCTTTTAGTAACTTTTCATCCTTTTACGCTAGAAACATTTCTTTATTTGGATAAATCCTGCAGATTATGCAGTAGATGATTAATTATGTGGCAAATGCGGCAGAACCATAAATATACAAAAAACACTGCGGCCGCAGAATGGCATAATTCCAGTGGCCCTGTATTTAGCACACACAAGATTGGATACCAAAATAACACCGGGTGCACCCTATGAAGGGAGATCTCCCTACCTGATGAAACAGCAGTTCCAAACTGAATACGAACTACTTTAAACTCCCTCTAACTGTACTTTTTATATTAAAGTGGAATTCTGGATCTCATATGAACAGATGTAGAACGGAGCCAATTGTGTGTTTCATATGTCTACTTTTGAAGCCGCTTACAGCAATTTTATCACTGTACTGATGGGACATTGCCTTTTTTTCCATTAGCTTGGCGCGTATATTGCTCTACATGGAATGCTGTTGGTTTGAAACCAGATTGCTCTTGACCTGGAGAAGGCTAGGGACAGAATGGACTGTGCCGCCATTATGGCGGTCACACTGTCCCCGGCAAGGCGGGGGTGGAGGCCGCGTCAGCAAATGACGCGGCGCTCCCTCCCCCCGCATTATCCAATGGGTGAGGCGGCCTCTGGTGAGCCGGAAGCACTTCGTGCTTCCAGCTCAAAAGACGTTCAGCCTGCGCACAGGCTGACCGGTCTGATCCGGTCAGCCTGGGGGCGCCCTCCTTAAAAGGGGGCTGTGGGGAGCAGAACAGTCTCTTGTTCTTGCTCCCCACAGGAACATACACCGGGCCGGCGGCGGGCCCGTAATCTCTTTTCTTTAATTTTATCTTGCAGGTTTCAAAACGTCGTGGAAAGCGGAGAAAAAAAAAACGCCGTTTCAGCAGAAGCATCGGAGTGCTGCCGGTTCGAGTTGCCCGTTTTTTCTTTCCCTTTCTATTGCAGGTTCAAAAGCGTTGTGAAAGCAGAGAGGAGAAAACGCCGTTCCAGTGGAAACATCGGAGCACTGCCATCTTGAGTGGCCCGTTTGCCAAGCCGCCACTGCCGCAGGGAATCGTGAGGGATGCGGCGACGATCGTGTTCGGCGGGCCGCAGGCGGAGTTGTGGGATCGCCCAGGATCACTGGCTTCGTCCCCACTTGGAGTGCAGTAAGCGGTGCAGGCAATTGAAAGTGGAGCGCATGTGGCGGGCTCAGGGTTCCCTCTAAGAGCGGTATTATCCCGGGTTAGGTAGCGCACGCACTGCGCGGTGCGGGTCCTTAAAAACTACTGGAGGCAACTGCTCGAGCTCGCAGCCTTCAGGGGGTTGGGTGCTCGGAGGAGCCAGACTTATTTGGGTGTAACGGAACAAAAGTCAGAGCGCATGTGAGAGACAGAGCTCTTTTGTTTGAAAGCGTAATCAGGGCAGAAGCACAGTATATCACCATCTCAATTATAAAGCTGCATATTAGGAGCAGAGGGCAATACAAATATCGAGTCTTATCTCCTTTGCTCTCTGAATTTTTTGCAATGATGTTTTGAACAATGTTTGTTTTGTGTGCACACGATTAATCTGAGGCACTGTTGTTCCTCATGTTAAGGTGGGGGCAGTGATATTTCCTTCAGTAAGGTTGGGAAATAAGTGTTGCCTCTCACTCGGCAGTGTTTGAACCCATAGCTTTTCAATGCACTGTTACTCAGTGTAAAGTTTGTGCAGTTGTATTGTCTTTAGTAGAGTGGGGAAATAAGTTCTGTTGCCATTTTGATGCTTACTGGGGAAGATTAGGTAGTCAATCCTTGGTTTTTTCAATGGCAATGTTTGCTTAGTCTAAAGTTAGGCCAGCGGTATCTGCGCAAGTGCGGGGGGGAGACAATTAAGAGTGCTGTGCTTAAAGCGAGTTTGGCTGTGGGGGTCTGCAGCGTGAAAAATAAGAGCGCGTTACGAGGGAGCGACTTATAATCAGTCTGATGTGTTACTGGAAGTAGTGAGGTAACTAACGGGTGGGGCTTCGCGCAGCGAAACCAGCTTTATTTTTGTTTCCACAGCCCCAAGACAGGTTCCGGGAAGGACAACACGGTACCAGGATAAAAGAAGTCACTGGTGGTCAGGGGAGGAACTCGCTTGGGCGGCACCGGCTAGCCAGCATCTCTTCGCTTCTGGGAGCCACAGAGGGTTTGAGCGGGCGGCTCTCCTGAGCCTACTGGGTTAGCCAGTAGGTCGTGGCTCTGGTTGCGTGGGTGCAAGGGTTGGCTTTGGGCTGCTGTTCCTCGAAGGTAAGGGGTGACACAGTCACCTATCTGGGTGCGGCGGTTTCGTGTGCAGGCAGGTCCCATATAATTGTACAGCTTTCGCAATGGCTCCTCCGGTTCGGCGAAACGAGAAGCGATCGCGCACAGACATCTTGCTGGAGGCTTTAATGCAGCAAGTCCAGGTCATGGGGCAGACCCTCAACAGGTTACAGGATAAGGTGGAGGGTCCCGAGGTGCCAGAGGGGAGGGGTAGGCGGCCTATTGTCCCACCACCGCCAAAGAGGAACAGGCGCAGGCCATGTGGGGGAGGGCAGGGGTGACACTAAGAAGTGAGCCTACACCTGCATCAAGCCCTCAGGGTGAGGGGGGCGCAGGTGACGCAGTGCCACCGGCAGACACGCCGGGCCCATCGGGCGAAGGGAGCCCAAGTGGTGCAGTACCTGGAGGGCCCATTGTTGTCCCTGCCCTCCCCTCCCCATCGGGGACAGGACTGGGAGAGCCCCGCCGGCTCAGCCAGACATGGCAGCCAACCTGGCGGTAGTTTTACCTTGGCTGGAGATGGTAGGGAACTGGTCTCACGCCGCGGGGGCGACATCCGGGGGCGGGGATGCCATTGAAAGGGCAAAGAAATTGATGGCTGAGCTAGGAAAGGGGAGGCCAAGCGAGGTGCCAGCAATCCCGGCAGGGGTTGCAACACCAGTTGTCACAACACCGGTCCCCGGTGGCGAAGGTGTCCGGGAAATGACCAGTGACGCGACTGACACAGAAGCAGGAGAGACGGCTGATGCGACAGCACCAGCAGGTACGAGGGCAACACTACCTCCACTAGGCTTGGAAGAAATGCGCTCAGGGATGGAACAGTTGGGGCGGCATTTGTCGAAAGAGACTAAGGAAAGGATCTGGAAGGGGGAATATGTTAGCATGTTTTCCCTCTTGATTGATGAGGCAGAAAGAGAGGAGGCTAAAAAGAACAAGGAATGGACACACTACAAAGAATGGTCCAACATTGTCCTGAAATACAGAGTAGAGGAGAATTTAGCCATTTGGATTCAGGGTTTCACTATATTCATGGCCGTCATGTTAGAGCGTTTCCCAGAGGTGGGATCTGAGATGGCATGTTATCAAAATAGGATCACCGACGCCCATGCTACACAAGGAGGCGATGGGTGGAAGGAGTTTGACAAGGAATTTAGGAGGGCAAAAGCACAGGATCCAACTCTAAGATGGAGCCAGACAGACATGTTTATTCATCTGAGACATTTGGTACAGGGAGCAGCTGATAATGGGCGGGGGCAGGTACCTGACACCGTTCGGTCCCAGCCCTTTAAAACAAGCCCCACCGGTAACACGGGGGGGTCACGGGGAAGGCAGGGAACACTGGTAAAAAAGGCGTCTGTTTTGACTTTAACAAAAGAACTTGCAGTAGAGCGCCAAGCACATGTAGGTTCAAGTATTCCTGTGGTTACTGTGGTAATGCATCCTACCCCGAGTCCAGGTGTCACAAAAAGTCCAGGGGCAAAGGGGGAAAGAAGCAAGAATAGCAACATTCTGCTAGGAAAGGCTAGATCCCCCGTTAACGTTAGCGCTATGATACCCTGGTTAGAGTCTTACAATTGTCCTGAAGCAGCCAGGATCATCACGGAGGGGTTTGTTGAAGGTTTCAGGATACCAGCCCAAGGCTACAACGGGGTGGCGCACTGCCGGAACCAGCTGTCAGTTAGGTCCAATGTAGACATAGCAAAAGCAAAAATCCTTAAGGAAGTGAGCCTGGGTAGGGTGGCGGGGCCTTTTGCTAACGTCCCAATGAAGGATTTTGTGTGTTCCCCTCTAGGGGTAGTACAGAAAGCGCCAGGCGAATTCAGACTGATTCACAATCTTTCTTCACCAAGGGGCAGTTCAGTGAATGATGCCATCTCTGACACACTTTGTAGTGTGAAATATGCATATTTTGACCAAGCGGTGGACATGCTTCGGTCAGTAGGTCAGGGGGCTTTGCTGGCGAAGGCCGACATTGAGTCCGCATTTAGATTGCTACCGGTCCACCCTGCAGATTTTCACTTACTAGGTTTCCAGTTTCAGGGGAAGTATTACATCGACAAATGTATGCCAATGGGTTACTCAGATTCCTGCGCCTACTTTGAGAAGTTTAGCTCATTTTTGGAATGGGCATTCAGGAGGGAGTCAGGGCATCAATGGGTGCTACATTACCTCGATGATTTTCTGTTTCTGGGGGCGCCACAATCTGGGGAATGCAGGACAGCGTTGTCAAAGGTTTGTACCTTGATGCAGGAGTTCGGTGTGCCCCTGGCGCCCGGTAAGACAGTGGGCCCAAGCACAGCAATTGAATTCCTGGGGATTGAACTAGATTCTGTCCAGGGGGTCTCGAGATTACCAGCTGACAAAGTCAAAGATTTCGGGGTGGCATTGCAACACTGCCTCAACAAGGATACTGTTACGCTGCACCAGTTACAGCAGGTGGTAGGCCAGTTGAACTTCGCACTAGCATAATCCCAATGGCGCGCCGGTTTTCCCGCACCATCGCGCATGCCATGTTGGGCCTCAGGGAGAAGCACCATTACACCAGGCTGTCTGGCGAAGACAGGCAGGACATGTTGATTTGGAAAGCATTCTTGCGTGACTTCAATGGGAGAGTGGTGTGGCCAAGCCCACCTAGGTCCAGCCCAGAGCTCGGCCTGATGACTGATGCTACTGGTAGCGAGGGATTCGGGGCCATTTTCGGGTGCGAGTGGGTAACTCAGCGATGGCCAGAATGGTGGAAAACATCTGGGCTCACCACGAACATAAGCTTCTTAGCGCTGTTTCCAATCCTAGTAGCGATGAATGTGTGGGCGGAAGGACTAAAAAACAAGTCTGTAATATTCTGGTCCGACAACATGGCAGTAGTGGAATGCATAAATAGCCAAACGGCTAAATGTGGCATGATGCAGCGCTTGTTGAAGGAGATTGTGTTGCAATGCATGAAATTGAATGTCCTTTTTAAAGCTAAACACGTGCCAGGTATTCTGAATCACGCGGCTGATGCATTGTCTCGTTTCAAAATGCAGGTATTCAGGTCACACGTCCCAGAGGCAGCAGTGCACCCAACACCTTTCCCAGAACAACTTTGGCAGCTTGGTGCCCCCGAATATCGAACCTCGTGACAGCAAGCCTCGCGCCCAGAACCAGGAGTGCCTACGAAGGGGCGTTTGGGTCTTTTTGTTTGTTCTTGGGAGAAACAGTGGGAACACAAGTGGCATAATCAAGAGGCAGTAGTTGAATATCTTGCTTTCATGAGGGAACAAGTGCACACAGTATCGGGGGCTAGAAGACATATCTAAGCCATATCATTTTTTGCAAAGATGAACGGAGAGGGGGATCCCACAAGGAGCTTCGTGGTACGACAGGCACTGAAAGGATGGTAACGCCTGCAGGGAGGGCAGCCGGATGTCAGGAGACCCATAGGCTTAGAAATGCTAGGGAAACTAGTAGGGGCACTACCACAGGTTTGCACTTCTCCAGGCGAAACGGTCCTGTTCCAAGCGGCATTCTGCCTGGCATTTTACGGCGCATTTAGGATAGGGGAGCTAGTCGCAAAGAATAAGACAGATTGGCTGGGGGGCCTGCAGTTAGGGCACATCATCATAAAAAAGGACTCAGTGCTGATTTCCATCCTAAAGTCTAAAACCGATCAAGATTGCAGGGGAGAGAGCATAGTATTACACAGAGCGGGGGACATTTCATACTGCCCTGTCTACAGGCTCGAGGCCTTTATGGCCCAATGGGAAAAAACCATGGGAGGGCCTCTCTTGATACATGGGGACATGTCACCGCTTTCGGTTTTCCAGTTCAGGAGAGTCATGTTGCTGGCATTAAAGAAAGCCGGGCTAGACACTGCCGATTTCGGGACCCATTCATTCAGGATAGGGGCAGCCACTGAGGCAGCTGCAAGAGGGCTGGGGTACGAGCGTCTCAAAAGGATCAGTAGATGGTCCTCTAACTGTTGCAAGGGATATGTGCGGCTGCACATGCTCTAGCACGGTGTGACTGTCCAGGTTAAGTGCGCGATGGGTTTGCTCCCTTCTTCCTGTTAGTCAGTAAGAGGGTTACATGTCACTATCATTTAGTACTAGGAGCAGTTTGTTGTGGTATTTGTTTGCGGCATGCCAGCGTGGCAAGGCATTTACCGTGGCTCTCTTGTTTTCCACGTTATTCGCAGTTCATTCGTCCTGTGACTCAGGGGAGAAGCCTGCACTCGTTCGCATTCACAAACCACAGGAGCAAACAGAAGAGCGTCGGACGACGAACTTCGGGCAAGCAACAGAAATGGTGGCGCAAATTCACTCTTCGCACCAGGAAGATCAACATGTTTGGTTGATAGGGCACTCATATGTTCGCCGTTTGAAGAATTTCTTTTCAGGGCCCGTCAGGACTAGGGCCCATCAACTAGGGATAAGGTTCTCACTTATAGGTCAGGGTGGCTTGTGCGTAGGTCAATTCAGGGAGTTGGTGAATCGAGCTTTGAAAGCAAGCACGAGGCCACCGGCAATCTGGATCCTGCACCTAGGGGGTAATGACTTGGCCAGATTAGGCAGGAGGGTACTGGTGGAAGAGCTGCTCACAGAAGTAGGGTGGCTAGCGAAGCAGTGTCCTCACTCGACCATAGCTTGGTCACACATGATCCCCAGGTTCCAGTGGCGGGGGGGCGAGTCAGTTAGTGCGTTGAACTATGCGGTAAAGTGGATCAACAACAAATTTGATAAATTATTCAGGACCCCAAAATTAAGGTCCATTGGACACAGATACATCAAGGGGGAACAGTTTTTTCTGCAGGACGGGGTGCACCTCTCACATAAAGGGAATCAGGCTTTCATGGAGGACATCCTAGCTTGGGTGGAGAGTATGAGGTGCCGTACATGACCTTTCTAGTGAGTGAGGGGGAGACCAGGTAGTCGGGCAACTACGCTGGCCTGTGGTGGTAAGGTCATGATTGGTAATCATAGTATTCGGTCCTTAGCGGTCAGCACCATTTAACTCCAGGGGTAGTGACAGCTGGTAAGTAGGCTGTCGGGGTGCGGGAGCCGGGTGAGTCATCCTTCCCAGTGGGCCTGGGGCCACCCCCGCACACGCATCAAGGCACCATTATGCAGAAGTCTGCAGCCCCCCGTAATGGAGCTTAAGGCGCAGGGCGTAGGGGGGGCCCAGGGGAAAATATCCGTCCGATAAGCTGTACCCCCTGCACATCCTTATTAATTTGCTAGAACACTGGGACCGGGGGGCACTGCCAGTCAATGACTTTGCCGTAGGCTCTAGAAGGGACACGCAGAAAGTAAATACATGCATTGATATATTTACGGTAGGAGTGTCTTATGTATTAGACTGTGTTAAGGTTAGCCCTGAATATCTGTCTATCTAATGTATCTGTACTTTCTGCGTAAAGTTCTGTATATAATGTTTTTACAAATTGTTTGTTACTTTTAATAAATACGGCCGGGGGGGGGGTTACACCCTCCTAATCCAAAAATTATGTCATTTTGGTGTGGTGTCCATTGGTGTGTTACGCTGGGGGTGGGGGAGGGAGGTGCCATTCCCAACCCCAGGGTATGTAGTTGGTGTAGGGGACATAGGTGAGTACCAGACCATAATGCTTTCACCTACTGTTGTGTCCAGCAGTAGGTACCATTTTCTGGGGACCATTAACTAGAGCACACGCAGCATACCCCTAAGATTAAAACAAGCTTTTGAGGTGTGTTTGTCCCCAGTCACTCCACTTACATCAACTACCCCATGCCACCGATACAATGTTTTCTGAAGATCACATCACCCTATAACTATGCCATCCAGTCTCCAGGCCAGTGAGTTTACTGTTCTCCTTCACCCCAGGTTGCTCTACCTGCCTCTCATTTTTGCGAGTCTATTACAAAAAGGTATCCATGAATTTTCTGCTGTCCCGGGTTTAGCTGACAGCACCATATGCAGTCAGTGCAAAGATATATTTCGCGAAATTACACGAGATAAGAATTGCTGATATAATTTTGGGAGATGTGGAAGGGAAAAGTTATTGCTGTGCCGACCATCCATGCGCTTTGCCTTTGTTTTCAAGTTTCTAAAAAAGAAACTGTCAACTAGGACCCCATTACAAGAGATAGAAATTAAATATGTCTAGGATTTTATCATATTTTTCCGAGGCGAGTTGCCATTTTTACTGCTGGAGCATTCAGATTTTAGGTCTTCACACTTAAAATGTGGCATTTTCAGCATCCTTTTTTAATTATAAATACGGGTGTATACGCTAACACAGACCAACACATGACTACCTTTATTTGTGATTATTTCTTCCACTTATTAAGACAGTTGTGCAGTTCAGTAGTGATGTTACTGGGAGTTGTGAGTAACCAGCTCAGTTGCTCTTTTTATTCATCCTGGAAGAGTGATAGGCTGAGTGTGCAGCAACAAGATTCAAACCTGTCATCTATGAATATTAGCCACCAAGGTATCTTACCTCTTGTAACTGCTGGACATGAATACTAAGAGGCCATTAGGATGGCGGGTGGACTTCCGTCTGCCCGCCACCCTAGCGGTGCTGGGACTGGCCGCCAGTGGTGCGGCGGTCCTGCACCAGCGATTAGGATGCCACCACCACCGTGGCGGTGGCATCCTCCATTCCCAGCATTGTGGCGGGCGGTGCTGTGAGCAACACCCGCTACAATGCTGGGAATGCACTGCGCGCCTTGTCATGCACAAGCTGACAGGCACCGCGAGGTGCCTGCCTCCATTAAAATTGAAGGGGATACCATAGGTACCCCCACGTGCACCCCGCACCCACCCAATACCCACGGAAAAGAATTCCGCATGCCTTTCCGTGGCGGCAACTCCGCCACGGAAAGGCATATTTCTGCACCCATGCTAATATGGATGGCGGTGTCTAGCAGACACTGCCACCATATTAAACCCTTTACTGCCCGGTCGACTTGTCGACCAGGCGGAAAAGCGGCAGACGGTCTTCCTGTCCACCTTGGTACCCCCGCCATACTAATATGGGTGGGGTAAATGGATGGCGGGGAAGGATTTAGGGCGGATTGCCTCCTAGTAATAAGCTGCCTTAGGTATTAAGGCACCAAATGATTTGTCCCCTTTAAACACCTCTTGGTATATTGTGCACTAGAAAGAAATCTATGTGTGATCTGCAGCTCGTAGTTCTGAATAACCATAAAACATCATGGAAGGTTAATCTACTTTCTGCAAAGCACTGCGAGTAACCTGTCAATCATATTTGGAAACCAGAATAAGATGATGCAGTCATATGAAGAGCTGAAGGGAAAAGAGGTGGAAATGTGGGACCAAGAGGTAGGAAAAGAGGGGGACATGGTCGAGGGAATGAGGAAGATGCATTGTGGATGCCAGTATCGAAGGCAGTGTCATTATTTGATAGAAAAGGAACCTAGTGAATTTCACTGCTGTATTCTCCTAAGATTATTACAGTTCTTTTTTGCAGCAACCACAAACTTCCTGGGGTTCCATGCCCATTATAGAGCACCCAGACAGCATGTCTTAAAAAGTTCGAGAATTGCTTGATTCACAATTGTGGGTAGCTTTTTTTTTACTACCCAAATTGCAAGTGGGGTCACTTTTATTTTGGTTACCGGGCCCATTATCTCTTCCAGTCCGACACTGTTTGTATATATGTATCCATATGCATTTGAAGTGCGTAAACCCAGGTAGAGAGCAATGTAGCGCTGAACACGGGCAAGAACCTTGAGCTATCATGGACCATTTATAATGAAGGAGGGTGCTCACGGATGGTAATTTTTAACATCTGGAACTGTAGTGTGTGTTCTGGGTCTGAACTACCTTCCTAAGCTTTTTCAAGAACCTCTATCATTGAAGCAGCACGAGCATACAACTTAAATTTCTTCTATTTGCATCTTTACCCTTTTTTAATAGCAGCGTATTTTATTAGCATGTAAAACTGTAGTCAGGCTTCAGGCTATGCTCATCAACTTATACCAGGCCTGCTTCATCTGCCCTAGACTTCATCACTTGTGATACCACAATTGCTCCGAGGTCCCATCAGAGCTGACACCAATAGTGATGTGACAAAAGCTATAGTAATGTCACCTCCTAAACGAATACATATTGTCCTCTTAAGTGATGTTTTCTTTTTTTTCTTCTCACTACTGACCACATGTCCGTAAGCAAGTATTGTTTTTCTATTCTACTTAATAAAATGATGCTTTGCTCATTGGCTCACTAACACTGTTTATGCTACATAAAAAACTAACTGGCACATGCATCAAGCAAAAATCCAGTCGGTAAAATACGGAATCGCAAAAATCACCCGTTAGCGAGTGGCAAAAAGCGATTACCAATGCATCAACACAAATCGGGATAAAAAAAAAGAATCGCTAAATAATTTCCCTGTAAAATAAAGAATCGCTAAAACCCATCCCGCAAAAATAAAGAATCGCTAAAAACCATCCCGCAAAAATAAAGAATCGCTAAACAAATAAATCGCAAGTACCGAAATCACTAATAGCTCGCGGCAAGTGCCAAACGCTAATTACGAATCGCTACTTAATGCATCAAAAATCGCTAATACCGAAAAACCCAAAATTTGCTATTTTGCATGAGCAGATTAAGGGGAATCAGAACCTGGAGGTAAAGTTACATTAAAAAAAAAAAAAAAAAAATCCTACATGTGCCACAGATGCTACCAATCAGTAAGCCATTCAAATAGGGCCAGGAGACCCTGTTGCCTTGCACAAAATGGCAGCCCTCTACATGCTTGCAAGGAGGATGCGACTCAATGCAGCAGGACAGCGCAGGAGAAGGGTCCAGGAGAGAGTCTTCAGAGTGCGCATCACATTGCTAGGACAGAATGAGGATGAGGTGTACGAGAAGTATCGTCTAAATCGTGCCATGATCATGCGCCTAATTGCAGACCTCGAACCACTACTGCAGCACCAGACACGTCGGACCAATGCAATTCCTGCGCACTTCCAGGTCCTATGCAGCCTGCACCTACTGGCCTCTGGAAGTTTCCAGGGGGTCATCGCCGTAGCAGGAGGCGTATCGCAAAGCGCACTCTCACGCTTCTTCCACAAATTCATTGATGCCATGCTGACAATGATACATACACACATCAGCTTCCCCACAACCCCACAGCAGTTGGACCAAACCAAACAGGCATTCTACCAGGTGGCCCAATTCCCCCATGTCATAGGATGCATCGACTGCACGCATGTCCCCATCTGTCCACCCTCAGCCAATGAGTACATTTTTCGTAACCGGAAGTCCTACCACTCTATCAACGTGCAGGTCGTGTGCGATGCCAAGCACATCATCACGGACCTAGTGGCACAATTTCCGGGGAGCACACACGACTCCTACATATTCAGACACAGTGGCATCCACAGGCGCCTACTCAATGGAGAATTTGGAGAGGGACTCCTGCTTGGTACGTACACATACCTCTTCAAAACATGAGCACCACACATGTATATTCATCACTGTTGCTAAGCCTTTGCTTCCATCTTGTAGGTGACAGTGCATACGCCCTGCGTGAATATATACTCACCCCCTACATCAATCCAGCAACACCACAGGAGCAACGCTACAACGCGGGGCACATAAGCACCAGAAATGTGATTGAGAGGACCTTTGGGATTCTGAAGAGTCGCTTCAGAATCTTACATAAGACTGGTGGTGCCTTGCAATACAAACCAGACACCTGCTGCAGGATTGTAGCAGTATGTGCCATGCTGCACAACATCGCAACCAGAAGGGGGATACCCATAGAGGTGGACAGGAATGACGACTACCGGGATGACCAACCACCAGCACAACACCGACAGGCACACGTCCCTAACACAGCTGAGGGCCAAAGGAGGCGGACATACATCACGCAACATCATTTCTGATCCAGGTAAGAATGAACCATGTCGATGTAATTTGTGCTGCTACTGTTTAATGCACAGGAGCACTGATGTATGTGCGGGCACACATGAATGCAAATAAGAGCTCCCCCAAAACAAGAGTAACTAAACATGCCCGTTGTAGTCACGGGTGTGCAATTGTCCAATTGGAGAGGACCCTGGTTACCCCACCATGGTCATGGATGGCGTACAGTATGTGTAGTGGCGCTTGCCACGAACGCCCAGTCTCCTTTCACTTGTCTCCTCCACCTCACCACGGCCTGTCCCTGTGGCTGTGGAGCAGCGCGAACTGCGCCTCCTGGTGCTGGCCTCCACCACGGATATGCTGCTGACACTTGAGGCAGCCTCGCTGCCATCCTCCTATCCCAAGGTGCTGCCACTGAAAGTTCCGCTCTGCAAGTGTTCCACTGCAGTGGTCACCTGGCCTAGGGCCTTTGCGACGTCACCACAATAATGGCCCAGGTCCACCTGCAGTGACACCGAGCAGCGGGACAAAACAGCAGTGCTGTTGCACAGCCTAGTGATGGCCTTGGTTGATGCAGTGGAACGGAGCAAGTTCTGTCTGTGCCTCCGTCGCTCACTGTGATGCCCTGCTCTGATGGCACGGGTGAGTTCCTGGATGTCCTCGCTCAGTTTACCGTTCCCCTCTGCCACTACAGTGGTCATGTCCCGCACTGCCTCTGTCAAGGTACACATTTGCTTTGCTAGGTGCGCCATGTGAATGCTGATGGTCCCCATGTGTCTCCCCTGCAGGCGCTGGACACGCAGCATCTGTGCCTCGATGCCACCATATGGGGAGCTTTCATGGTCGCCTACATCCGATGTACTGCGCAGGGACCTGCGCCGCTGCGTGACTCGGCCACGTGCTGGTGGTGCTGCAGGCGGTGGGACAACTGTTGGACTTCGGGGAGATGGTGTTGCAGGACTGGGGCATGCATCCATCACCTGCATGGGGTGACCGTGTGCCCTGCGTCATCGCTGTATGGTTGCAGTTGGCGCTGCAGGTGGTGGTGGTGGTGGTGGAATGGTTGCTGGTGGAGGTGGGGATTGACCCTCCGGCGGAGTGTCGCCATCAGAATCTGCTGGTGTCTCAGAGATGATTAGGCAGCCGCTGTCATCGGAATCGCCAGGAGATGCATCTGTGCATGGTTAGTGGGATTGTTGCTACATCAGTTTGTAATATTTCATACATGTCCTTCTATAAATCACAATTTTTGAGTCTATGTCTAGCTTCTACTGCTGTTGGGAAATATTGTTGCTTTCATTAATATACTGGCGCACCGGGCTGACATGACTACGACTCCCATGATGCACCACTGATATGAGTGAAGATGTGTGGTGCACTTCTGCCTGCACACTGTGATCGCGCTGGGGGGATGGGAATGGGTATACGCAATGCAGAGTATGGGCGCAGCCATGCATCTTACCTTGGGCAGTTGTTCCTGCGCCGGAGGTGTCCATCTGTGTGACTCCCACGACCGCTTCTGGCTCGAAGGTCCCCTCAACTAGCTCCTCCAGGGCAGTGTTTGCAGGCACTGTGGATGGTCCCCCTCCTGTGCCAGCAGCCTCCCGGACCCTCTCAGCGATCCTCTCCTTGGCCCTATTCCTGAGGTCGTACCACCTCTTCTTTAATTCGTCGATGCTGCGGGGCGTCACTCCCACCGCATTGACCCTCTCCCTGATGCGCAGCCATATGCGTCGCTTTTCAGCCTCAGGCACCTTGAGGGACAGCTTCCCGAACAGCCGATTATGTTTGCTGCTCACCCCCTCGATCAGGTGCTCCAGTTCCCGGTCTGAGAACTTGCGCTTCCTCTTCCTGGCAGTTTCTGCGCTGGCTGGTGCATCTTTGTCCATCCTGGTGTGGGTAGGGTGGAAGTCTTGTCTGTGTTTACTCAGTGGCCCCAGGCTGTCTCCTGTTCCTCCTCCTGTGAGCTCCTCTGGCGAGTGAATGAGGGTGGTAGTGATGTCATAAGGCCGTTCCCAGAGCGACCCGTTCTATGCGAAATCGCTATTACCGATTTCGCTAATACCGATTTCGGTATTTGAGAGATCGCTATTACCGATTTCGCTATTACCGATATCGCTATTTGCTAATTGGTGTTTGCTCTACTCGCTAATGTGGATTCGGTAAATATTAGCGATTTTTTAGGAATCGCTCATTTTTACCGAATCGGTTGATGCATTCAGAAAAGCGATTCCTTAATAACGATTCCTTATTTATCGCTATTAAGGAATTGCTTTTCTGAATGTTGATGCATGTGCACCTAAGAGCCAAATGTACAAAAAAATAGGAATTGCGATTTGCAAATAGCGATTCTTACCGAATTGCAATTTGAAAATTACAATTCCTAATGTATTAAAGGATATATTTTAACATAGCAATTCCTAGTAGGGTCACTCCTACCTCATGAATGTTAATGAGGTAAGTTGCAATTTGTAACCCACTAGGAATCACAGCGATCACAGACATCGTGGCCTGCTGGTCAGCAGACCACCATGTCTGTGATCGCTTTTTAAAGAAGCAAACTTTTCCCTTGGAAACGCAGCCCGTTTTCTTAATGGAAAATGGAGGCACAGGGTCAAGACTGATTTGCATATAGCTGGGTCTGAACTGGAGTGTCGAAGTGAGCTAAAGAATGATGATGGATTCAACCCAGATCTGTGACTGGTGGTGAGTGTCTGAAAAGGTTCAGCGCTCTGTCCATCATCTCCTTGTGTTTGCTTTGTTCGCCCTAAGTTGGCAGGGTATGCCTAGTTGTGGGTCCCTTGCTTACTTTGCCACTGGATTCAAGCTAGCCTGGCTGATGAGTGGTGTTACCCCAAAACCGGTCCCAGGGCGCTTGTTTCTGGTTCAGGGAAGACCTGGCTTGGCAGTTCGGGCTGGACTGTTTCCATGAAGCACAGAGTCAAGACTGATTTGCATATGACTTGGTCTGAACTGAGGTGGTGAAGTGAGCTAAAGAACGATGATGGATTCAACCCAGATCTGTGACTGGGGGTGAGTGTCTGAAAAGTTTCAGTGCTCCATCCATCATCTCCTTGTGATGGTGATATGCAATGCGTTTTCTTTTGTCCCCTGTTTGCCTTGTTCTATTCAATGGATGGAAGTCACTTTCCCCGTTCTCTATGCATGTAATTGGCCTGACTGTTTTCGGTTCCTTGTCTGTTTTCAGTACTACTACTGTGTTTTAGGTTCCTGCTATTTGAGTGCTATTGATTTCTGACCAGGTGGCCATTTATCAAGGGTATGCCCAGTTCTACTCTCTTGTGGTATTGGAAGGATGGTCCACAAATCTTTTTTTTTTTTTTACTTTTGTTCAGGTTTTGCATGCTGCGTTGGTATCTATTCATATGGGTTCACCCTCACTGGGTCTCTTGGAAATATTGAAGGGGTTCTTTTGGATGATACAGCATCTTTGTTGTTGGTATTGCTGGTGCCCTATGCCTCACTGCTGCCACTTGGGATAGGACGTTGCATTGAGGCGTATTGCCACAGGGTGAGTCCTTCTCATTAGATTTCCCTTCAATCTCTTCCTGGAGGGCAATGTGTCTGCGGGTTTTGGTCCTTTGGTCATTTTCCTTCAGGGGTCTTGTATGGTGATGGGTTGTGTGCTCAGAGGGAACTGCTGCTCTGTAGTTCTGTTGGTGCCCTTTTTTACTGATTTTCTGTTCCATTTGTAAGCTGTACCAGCCAAGTTTCATATACCTTTTTGGAAGACCCTCAGCTGGTGTTGTATCTCAATCAAAGGTACCCTTGCGCAATGGTCAGTCGTGCTAGGCCAGTGTTCCCCTGTTTGTCTCCAGATGGGGCAAACCTTGTGGAGTTTAGTTTGCTAGTCACTGTTTCAGTGGTCTCGGACAGTGTAGACACTGTGTTTTATCAACAGTAAGTGCTTCGTTGTCTTCGTGGCCAATGGACTGTTTGTCATGTGATTCTGCTGTGCAGATGTTTTCTGCATAGTGGGGTAAGTCTTATATCTGCAGACCTTGATGCTGGTCGTGTTTTCCTGCCTGTTGCTCTTCTTGCTCTCACTTTGCTGTTTGATAATGCTACCCACAGCAGATGGGCATGCGGTTTCTCCTTGTTTGTGGATCTGTAGGTAGTTGTCCCTGGCCTTTATTTACCCTCTGCGATGGTTTAGCCGTACAAAGTGCGTGTGGGTCTTCTGTTCTTAAGAGACTCTAATGCTTGGTTTTTCTGGCCACTTGGCTGTTCTTGACGGGGTTCCATGAGGTTGATGGTCCCTTGGTTGTAAGCTTGTCCTCAAATGCGCGGCCTTCCTGGATGTCTTCTGTAGGGGACACCTCAGGTGGAAATAACTCCTTAGCTTGCCTTTGGTTCCTCTTTGTGACTGCATTTTATGCTTAATCACCAACAAGAAAAGGGGGAAGAGAGAAGTATCCTATTACAGTCGTATCACCTTCTCTAAGTAATTATAAACCACAAAAAAAGAGAGACCTCCCTAGATTCTATGTCCCGGTCAGCACCCTAAAACAGCCTCTTCATAGAGAAGATTCCTATTTTTATAGTAAGGACTATAGCGTACTTGGGGTTGCATGCTTCGTCATCGAATCCTCATCCAGTCATCTATTACCCCCTGATGGGCTCAACCCTGACCCTATAGTAGGTGGGCAGGAGAGCTCTTTGATCCTTTTGAATTCTTTCCAAGACCCAAAAACATCTCTGGATATCAAGAGACCATGGGCTACATTAAAAACAGAAGGGAACATGCTTGGGTAATAGTATTTCCCCCATGTTGATATAGGTCGAAATGTTTCATCTGGCTTTTCTGTCGCCGGCTTACTTCTAGACCAGACTGATTCTTAAAACAACTTATTTATATATCATTAGTAATTTAAGAGGGCATTCAAACAAAATATGGAGTAAAAAATATCGAGATGCAGAAATATTGAGTTTTTAATATTGTGATCCACAAATATCGTGATGCAGGAATATCGCTGGCAAGAATATCAATTTTCTAAGGTAAGTAATATCAATGTCAAAAATATCTATGTTGTTAATATTGTTTACAAAAATATCTATGTTGTTAATATCAATGTTAAAAATATCTATGTTAATATCGTCTACAAAAATATTGTTGTTAATAATATAGTTTTAAAATTATTTTTATGTATTTTGATATTTGTTTTAATTGTGTATTTTATAAATTGTATAATTATTGTCAATGCTTTTCAAAATAGTTTATACATTTTTAGTTGTTATTTAATTTAATTGTTTTTTGTAATTGTTAGTGTCGTACCGGGTTGTGGGTTTTGTAGGGTATAGGGTGGGAAGTAATTTAGTTTAAATAATTAATAGTTTGTTTTTAATTGTTAATTATTTAACTAATTCATTTTTGTTTTTTAAATAAGTTTTAGGCGCAGATTGTGGGGTTTGCTGGGAGATAAAGTGGAAAGTAAATTAATTCTATTTAATTAAAAATGTAGGGGCCGATTATGACCCCGGTGGTAAGGGAATCACTGTTGGACCTACGACCCGTGTCCGTGGCCAACCGACTGCCTGATGGTGGCAGCAACACAATTTAAAGACCGCCGCCACCACCAGCATCTGTATCCGGTGGCGGGAGAGGAAGAGGTGGCGAATGGTGGCGGTGCCGGCTTTATGACTGCCAGCCCAATTATAACTTGCCTTTCAGGCAACATGTACACAGCAGGGACACCGCTGTGAACAAGTTGGTAAAAAGGCAGGTAGTGAGCCCTAATGACTGGCTCTAGGGTGAGTGTGCCCTTGTGTAATGTAGCTGGGGCTCCAGGAATGCCCACCAATGCTGTCAGGCCGGTGTGTGCACTGTTGCACATGCACATCCTATTGCAGGGAAACAGTGTGCCAGACTGACAGGAGGCACCATACCATGGTTAGCATTGGCTTACGGCTCTTTTTTGGAGCCGAAGCATGTGGCAGCCAGTACTCTGCCGACCACACATCAGCAGTCCCTTACGAAACTCTTAATGCAGTCGGGATGCCATCGGCTTGGCTGCGTTCTTTCAGCCCCCGCACGGGCTGGTGGTGCGACCACCAAATTCAGAATCGGGCCCTACGTTTTTTTATCATTATTAATTATTTGATAATTGATTATGTACATTGTGTGATTAATTTATTTTTTAAGTTATGTTTTAGGTGCGGGTTTTGGGGTTTGTAGGATACAGGGTGGAAAGTATATTAAATTTAATTAATTAATAATTTAAATTATTATCATTTATTTAATTGATAAATTTGTAAATTGTGCAATTAAGATATTGTTTAAATGATATGTCAGGTGCAGGTTGTTTGGTTTGTAGTGGTACAGTGTGGGATGTAAATTAATTATAATTAATTAGTCATTCAAATCATTTATTATTTGATTGATAATTATGTAAATTGTGTAATTAAGATTTTTTTAAAGTTATATGTCAGGTGCAGGTTTCTCGTGTTTTTAGGGTTACAGGGGGGAAGTTAATTAAGAAACAATGTATTGCTTATTAATTATTACTTCATTATTAATTATTTAATTTTTTAAGTTATATGTGGTGTGTGTTTAATTTATAGAGAAATGGGGGAAGTTATTTAAGTAGTCCTAAAGAAAAAATTATTCATTTATTAAAAAAAAAAATCTTATTTAGTATGTTAATTGTGTTACTCTTTATTTCTATTACATTTTATTTTTGACTTATGTTTGTGGGAATATCATCCGCCCGCCACCCTAGCAGTGCTGGGACTGGCCGCCAGTGGTGCGGTGGTCCTGCACCGGCAATTAGGATGCCACGGTGGCATCCCCCATCCACTTCAATGTGGCGGGCGGTGCACACAGCACTGCCCGCCACAATGCTTTGCTTGCACATTGTGTATTTGCATGCACAACGTGGCAGGCACCGCGCGGTGCCTGCACGTCGTCCATACAAATGAATGGGGGTACCATAGGTACCCCCCATGTGCCCCCCCCACCTCCCCAACATCCTGGGGGCCCGCAATGGGCCTCCAACTGTGGCATCCGCATGCCTTTCGCTGCCACGGAAATGCTGCTTCCCGCTCCCATTGTAATATGGATGGCGGTGTCTAGGAGACACCGCCACCATATTCAACCCTTTTCCGCCCGGTCGACTCGTCGACCTGGCAGAAAAGCAGTGGAGGGTCTTCCCGTCCGCCGCGGCACCCCCGCCATCATAATATGGTGGGGGGAAATGGGAGGCGGGTGGGAGATGATGTCAGGCAGATTGCCACTGCCATGCGGGCGGTGGCGATCCATCCAACTTCATAATAGACCCCAAAGTGTGCTATTTTAATTATATTAATACTATTTGTGTTAATTGATAATTATATATATTTATTTAATTTGTTATTTTGTTATTTTTGTTAAATTAAGACATCTAACTGTTATGCTTAGAATTTAATATTTTCAGGTATTTAATAGAGTTGTTAAAATATGTTATTTCTTTTAAGTGAAGCGCTCTCTTAAATGTACCAGTGAATGGAGTGGGAATAGTACATTTACCCCTTCTGAGTCTAACACTTTCCCTTCTGTTGCACTGACTTGAATGGAAATAGTTAATTTAACCCCTGCTGAGTCCAACACCTTCCCTACTGTTGCACACACTGGAGTGGGAATGGTAAATTGAACCCCTCCTGATTATAATGCTTTCCCTCCTGTTTCACACTGGAGCGGGAATAGTAAATGTAACCCCTCCTGAGTCCAACACTTTCACTACTGTTGCACCCACTGGAGTGGAAACAGTACATTCTAACCCTCCTGAGTCCAACACTTTCCCTACTGTTGCACACACCGGAGTGGGAATAGTAATTTTTACTTCTCCTGAGTCCAATGCTTTCCCTAGTGTTGCACACACTGGACTGTGAATAGTAAATTGTATCCCTTCGGTGTCCAGTGCTTTCCTTACTGTTGCACATACTGAAGTGGGAATAGTATATTTATTATTCTTGGAGTTTAATAGTTTTTTTTAGAATTGTTTACATATGTATTATTGTTATGTGTATATGTTTAATTTTATATTTTTATATATACATTTATGTAATTTGTAACATATTTTTAGTAAAACGTATTTTTATATATTGTTTACTGTTTTATGGATAATTAAATTAGAAATATTTGCTTTTTTGCAGTTTATTTGTTACATTTATTAATTATTTTTACATGTGTATGTCAAAATATATATAGTTGCTATATTGATATATAAAAAAAATTTAATTAAAATATAGATTATATATTTTTTGAAATATTTGTATATTATATATGTCTATATAACTATACACGTTCATATATATCTGTGTTTGTTTCAATATGTTTGTATTTATAGATGTTTAACTATTACTTAAACATATTGAATTTACATTATATTAATGTTATATGTTAAAATATTTAATATTTACAGTTTTCTGCTACATATAAATTAATAAACAATTTTATTGTATCGATTTTTTCAATATTAGTGTAAAACAATGTAAAAAATATTTTTGTACTTACCTTTATATGTAAAGACAAAATAATTTTTGTGATCGATATTTTTGACATGATATTTCTGTATCACAATATTTTTGGTTTCGATATTGTATCAGTGATCCATATAAGAGTGTGTCCAACATTCATACCATGCTAAGCACACTCATTCATACAGACCGATTCTTCATTTGGTATTTCCTTTCATCCACTTGGGATGAAAGGAAAACTACCCAGTGTTTCAATCTGTGGAAAGCGTAACATCATCATCATCATTCTGAAGGTCAAATTCTAATGTGTATCAAAGAGGCGCTTGTGTGCTTGTCCCCCCTCGTGCTGTAAACTATTGTGCCCTGGTTCCGCATCCTTGTAATTGAGAATTGTGGTAATTATGTAATAATATACTGCCACCCCATAACTTTATCACAACCCTGTCAGTGTCATACCACTCTTATCAGTTTGGGTATAATTCCTCCCATCTGGAAGGAAGCCTTTGTCCGACCTATCCTGAAAAAACTGGCTGCGGACCCCCACGTACTTAGTAACTACCGCCCCATATCTCTGTTACCCTTGTTGGGCAAACTATTCGAATCGGCCATAAACAGACAGCTGAGTCACTACCTAGAATCTAACAATATTTTGGACCCTTCACAATCAGGGTTCCGTCCAGGATTCAGCACCGAAACTGCAATCCTGGCAGTGACCGATTCACTGAGGCAAGAAATGGATGCCGGAGGATCAGCTATTCTGGTCCTCCTGGATCTCTCCGCAGCGTTCGACACCATTGCACACTCCAAGCAGTCGGAGAGACTGCTCTCCTGCGGCATCCAAGATCAAGCCCTAAAATGGCTACAGAATTTCCTGTCTGACAGAAACCAAACAATCATGCTGGGACCTTATCGCTCAGATAAATGCTGTTTGGACAAAGGTGTTCCCCAGGGTTCCTGCCTCAGTCCCACATTGTTTAATTTGTACATGTCCCCTTTAGCTAAGATAGCAGAGTCATGTGGTTTTGAGATAAACTCATACGCGGACGACACCCAGCTTATTTTCAAAATTAACCCGAAAGCAAAATCAGAACATCTACGCTTCGCAGCTGGAATGCATGCCATCTCCAATTGGATGACTGAGAACTATCTCCAATTGAATCCAAGCAAAACGGAAATTATGTTAATTTGGAAAGCTCCACTTTCTTGGTCCCATGACTGGTGGCGTCGAGAGCTGGGTGCCGCCCCTGCCCCTAAACAAGTAGTGAAAAACTTGGGGTTTAAACTTGACCAGGCACTTTCTATGAAGGAACATATAGCAACAATCTTCAGCTCCTGCTATTTTAGCCTTCGGCTTGTATGGAAGATCCTCCCCTATCTGCCTATCAAGCATCGCAGAACCCTAGTACAGGCCATGGTGATCTGTCGCCTCGATTACGGCAACGCTCTGCTGGCAGAATTAGGTCCGACGTTGCTAAAGAAACTACACGGCATCCAAAATACCGCAGCGCGAATGATTCTAAATCGCCCGGCGGGCTCACCTTCAGCCCCTCTATTGCTAGACCTTCATTGGCTTCCGATCGCGAAACGAGCATACATCAAGACCTGCTGCCTTACATATAAGGCCTTAAACGGTAAAGGTCCCAAATATCTGTTAAGCAGACTCACTAAACAGACTACAACTTGCAACCTTAGGTCTAATTCTCTTGGGTTCCTGAAGACCCCTCGAATTTGCCTCGCCCGCTCCGGGGGAAAGGCCTTTTCATATCTTGCTCCGCGCTATTGGAATATGCTTCCCATTTCCACATGCATTTGCCCTTCCCTCACTATTTTCAGGAAACAACTGAAAACTTTTTTGTTCTGATCACGTGGGATCTATCTCCGCTGTCACTTTGTTTTTCTCCTACCCTCCTCAGTCGCCTACTAGGTACAGCGCCGAGATGCCCCAGGGTGAGTCGTGCACTCTATAAGTATCCCTAACATAACATAACATAACATAACATCATGTAGGTGTTCATATCAGTATTCTTTCAGAGAATCAGTGACTTTGTGTTCATGCTAAAGCATGGATGGCACTCAGATATTGGTATTATTAGAAAAAGGGTTTCTCGCTGAAAAAGGTGTGCACCCCGTCCAAGCAGGAACCACAATCCTAGTCAGGGTAAGTCAGATACACACTAAAACATAACCTCCTACATTCAGGTTGGCGATGTGTGAATCTCTCTGATGCAAGTACCGGGTACACTTCTAATAGACCAGGAACAGGGCTGGAGACTTTTGATAGCCCTGAGTCTCAAGCAAAAAGGCAAGCCAACAAGCTCTTGGAGATCACTTTGGTTGCAAGGCAGAGTTCAGCTCTCCTTCAGCAGGGTCAGAGAGAAGCAGGCAGCAGGGCAGCACAACAGAAAAGCAGGTGTTTCAGATCAGCAGTCCAGCAGAGGGTCATCCTTGACGCAGCGCAGCAGATCTCCTGACAGAGTTCAGTTACAGGTCCAGAAGTGTCTGATTTGGTGTGGTCAGAGTCCCCAGTTTGTATACTCAGTTGTGTCTTTGAAGTGTGGTGACTTCAAAGAGTGATTTCTGAAGTGCACAGAAGCCCTTTCATCCCAGTCCTGGCTCCAGACAAATTGTGGGAGTAATCAGCCCTTTGTATGGGGACAGGACACTGCCTATTCAGGTGTGCCAGCTCCTCCCTCCCTTCTTCACCAGTACTAAGACGCACCAAACCTTCCTGTGTTTGTGGCTATCTATGTGAGAATGTACAAAGTGTAGCTGTCACCCACCCTAGACGTGTATTGGAGACAGGCTGAAGACACACAGCTTTAAGAGTAGAGAAATGTCCACTTTCTCAAAGTGGCATTTCTAAAATAGTAATAATAAATTCTTCTTTACCAGTAAAGAGGATTTGTCAATATTAAAAACATGATACAGGTGGTTCACTGACACAACATTGATGTAATAAATATCGATGTAAAAAATATCGAGTAAAAAATATAGAGAACAAAAATATACATTGTAATACAATATAACAAATAAACTTAATAAAAAAAGATAAACACACAAACATAATTATTCATACATATATATTTACTTTCAAACAATAAAGAAACTACTATTTTCATTTAAAAGTTTAAAGTTATATAAAAAATAAAATTATATATAAATGATTTAAAATATAAAAACACAAAAATCTAAAATAAATAAACATTAAACTATAAAAAAATATTTAAACTTCAATTTCACAATACAGTCAGTGCAACAGTAGGGAAAGTGTTTGATAGCGGAGGGGTAAAAATTACTATTCCCACTCCAGGGTGTGCAACAGTAGGGAAAGTGTTGAATAGTGGAGGGGTAAAAACTACTATCCCCACTCCAGTGAGTACAACAGTAGGGAAAGTGTTGGATAGTGGAGGGGTAAAATTGACTATTCCCACCCCAGTAAATGCAACAGTAGGGAAAGTGTTGGATAGCTGAGGAGTAAAGATTTTTATGCCCACTCCGGTGTCTGCAACAGTAGGAAAAGTGTTGAATAGCAGAGGGATAAAAATTACTATTCCCACTCCAGTGAGTGCAACAGTAGGGAAAGTGTTGGATAGCGGAGGGGTACAAATTATTATTCAAACTCCAGTGAGTGCAACAGTAGGGAAGGTGTTGGATAGCGGAGGGGTAATTGTACTATTCCCACTCCAGTGAGTGCAACAGTAGGGAAAGTGTTGGATAATGGAGAGGCAAATTTACTATTCACACTCCAACAGTTAAAATATATATATATTAAAAATTAAGAAAAATTATACAAAAAATAAAGAATATTTTAAAAATTGAAAACAAACAACAGTAGGGAAAGTGTTGGATAGCGGAGGGGCAAAAATTACTATTCCCACTCCAGTGAGTGCAACAGTAGGGAAAGTGTTGGATAGCGAAGGGGTATAAATTACTATTCAAACTCCAGTGAGTGCAACAGTAGGGAACGTGTTGGATAGTAGAGGGGTAAAATGTACTATTCCCACTATAGTGAGTGCAACAGTAGGGAAAGTGTTGGATAGCGGAGGGGTAATATTTACTATCCCCACTCCAGTGAGTGCAACAGTAGGTAAAGTGTTGGATAGCGGAGGGGTAAAAATTACTATTCTCACTCCAATGAGTGCAACAATAGGGAAAGTGTTGGATAGCGGAGAGGCAAACATTACGATTCTCGCTCTAACAGTTAAAAAATACACATATTAAAAATTAGGAAAAATCATATAAATAAATAAATAATATTTTAAAAATTTAAAACAAAGGCATTAAATATATAAAAAGAAAACAATATAATATTATTTTTATATAACAAATACGTACATATATTATCTAAAATACATTATAAATACATTAAAAAAAAATCTTTTAAACTAGAAAATATTTACAAACAAAAACATTAATTAAAACATATATGTATTTATTTTATTTCTTACCCAATAACACCACACCAATGACAACACACGTCAACATTTCAAATTAAATGTACTTCCATAATTAACATGATTAATAATCAATTCAGAAAATATAATAAAAAATCTAATAAACATTAACTACACACACTTTAGCACTATAATGTCAACAACACACACCTAAATTAAACTATAAAATAATAAAACACAATTAAAACATATTTTTAAATTAAAAACTATACAACAAATTGTAAAGTAATGAAAATCTATTTAATACCCATCCTTTACCCCTGTAAAAGTAAAAACAACACACACAAAAATAAGAAATTACCCAAAATAAATATAAAATAATTAAAATTAACAACTATGGTGCCGATTCCGATCCGGGAAAAAAAAATTGCGTACGACTCGTATCCGTATATTTTCACGTACGAATCGTATAAGTACCGTACAAACTGCGAAGTACGATTCGTACGTGAAAAATACATACGAATTGCGTTGGGAAAATGGTCCGAGAGGGAGCCATACATTTTTACGTCCGAATAGCGTCGGGAAAAGTGTCCGATAGGGAGCCGGACATTTTTATGTGCAAATCGTAAAACAGAAGTCCGAGCGCGCAAGTACGATCCGTACCGCCCCTCTGAATACACAACCGCATGTAAAAGGCCCCGTACGGAGCGGACGCTGTAGCCTACATGTACAGGGGTAAACTTGTGCCCGGATACGAGTCGTACAGCCCCTCTCACCCCGCACATGTCAGCACCGTACCCCCGTATGTCAGCACTGTACCCCCCCTCCGCACCGTACCCCAACACCGTAGCACAGCCCCGCACCTGTACGGGCCGCACCCCAGGCCTGTCTCCCAGCCCCGCACCTGTACGCCCCGTACCCCAGGACCATACCCCAGCCCCCCACCTGTATGCCCCGTACCCCAGGCCCGTCTCCCAGCCCTGTACTTGTACGCACCGTACCCCAACACCGTAGCCCAGCCCCGTACCTGTATGCACCGTACCCCAACACTGTAGCACAGCCCCGTACCTGTACGCACCATACCCCAACACCGTAGCACAGCCCCCGCACCTGTACGCACCATACCCCAACACCGTAGCCCAGCCCCGTACCTGTACGCACCGTACCCCAACACCGTAGCACAGCCCCGCACCTGTACGCACCGTACCCCAACACCGTAGCACAGCCCCCCACCTGTACGCGACGCACCCCAGGCTCGTACCTCAGCCCCGTACCTGTACGCACCGTGCTCCAACACCGTACCCCAGCACCCTCACCCAGCATCGCGTATGTACGGACCTTACCTACGCGAAAAAGGCTCGTACAGAACCAGGACACTGTAAAACAGCACAAGGAGGGTCAATTCGACTCGCACAAAACCACAAAACACGTCAACATGACAAAATACATCTCTATGACTGACCTGGCACATCCAAACAGGCAAACAGAGGCCCTAAATCACAACCACCTCTTATAACACACCCACAACAAATTCAAACCCAGCCACACCACAAATGGACCAATAAAAATGGCACACACACACAACCCATGAGCCTTTGCAACAGACCCACTGCTGACAGACACCACAGACAAACAACTGCACCTTACTTACACCTTAACTACACCTTAACTTACACACTTTCACACAACCTCATTCACAAACACCCCCTCTTCACATTCACATTCACACCCATACACCCACAACCATCCACACCCACACCCCACACCATGCCCACAGACAAGAATCCAAAGTTCACAAGGGCGGAGCTGGACCTCCTCGTCAACGAAGTCATCAGAGTCAAGCCACAGCTGTTTGGAACATTGGTCAGACAGACCAGCATAGCCCAAAAAACAAGCCTGTGGCAGAGGATTGTTGATAAGGTGAATGCTGTTGCGCCCATCCGAAGGACCAGGCATGAATGCCAAGCCAGGTGGTACGATCTGCGCAGGGCAGTCAAGAGGAAAATGAACGAGGAATACGCCCAGAGTAACATCACTGGAGGCGGGCTGCCCCGCAGACCCGTACATTACCATCCCTGGGAGGAGAAGGTGATGGCCATGCTTCCGCCGGTGGGAGTACACGGAGTCGAAGGAGTCGCAGAGCCTGGTGAGTACACAAACAACTCACGTAACATGGGGGGAATGCCATCCACACCACAAATACACAAAATGCACGCAAATTCCCCCAAGCCCTCACCGCACACAACCACACTCAAAAACCACGCTCATGGCACTAACGTCTCCATGGCCCATTCACAAATAAAGGCAATGCCATGTCCCAGGCAACACCAACCACAAACCCAAGACTGGATGTCCGGGATGCTGGGAGGGTGGGACTCACACAACACATTGTGCAACTCAGAAGCAGACACCAATACCCTCAGCCCATATGGCCTAGGTACATACCCATGCACAATGCCCAATGCACAGGGACTGGCAAAGTACTGACAAGGTAGCTGACACTTGGCCCTGTTGTATGCAGCACAAGGCCCGTCTGTGACCACTGTACACTCAAACACCAACTATACAAGCTCAGATATATAGCACAGGCACTCAAACTCACTGTCATGCCAGCATGCACCATGAGGGGACAGACACAACACCTGGGAGACCCAATGAAAAATCACACTACACCCAACAGCAGGCCCGGTCACACACCCCCCCTCACACAAGCACACACCCCCGGGGCAGGCAACGGATTTACCCATTCTCACAATGGACATGTGACACAACAAGACCAATCCATCGCCAAATTAGTATCCGAGCCAAAATTCTACTGGTCAAACACTCCGGAGAACATACCAATCTGTCCCCCGCAACATACCCATCCCCAAGTGGACATTGAGAGGAATGCTAGGCACATCCAACTACCTGGAGGAACTGTGACAACTTGAATATGTATGAAACATGGATGTGGCATGAAACAGCATTAACATTGTCTCTCTCACACACAGGGCAACGTCATCGACCTCCCCCCAACAATGGGGGGAACAATCACAGTTCCAGGCTCAGCGTGAAGATGATCCCACCGGCAGCGACGACTCTCACCACTCCGTGGATGACCCCGACCAACCTGGCCCCTCTGGTGCCCAAGCCCCTACAGCACCTGCGTCAGGTACATCTGTGCTAACCACCAACCCCATTCCTGCCACATCCCAGGAGACACCCAGGAGCCCTGCTCGCACTGAACAACAGAGCCAGTCTGACCAGGAGGGACAAGGTTCTCCGGGGACCCAGGAGGAGGCAGACAACCCCGCAAATGCCATCCCTCAGGGGTCCCGTAGACCCGATGTGCCCACAACGGCAGGCCAGGCTCGTGTGGGCAGGGGTGGTGGGAGTGGAGGCAGGTGGAGGCGCGAACCTGACCAGCCAGCTGAGGGAACCGGTATTTCACACATACACCACATCCTGGACACATACCGGCGTGACACCAGTGGCATCAGCCAGGTAGTGTCGAGCCTCACAGAGATGAAGAGGACCCTCGATGAGATGAAGAACCTGCAGGTCGAGCAACATGCCAGTCAACAACAACACCAAGGACGGATGGAGGCAAGACTGGCTGAGCTCCTGGCGGTGCAAACGGACATGAGCCGTTCACTCCGTCGGATCGCCGACAACATGGGCAACCCTCCCTGTGCCACCAGGCGAAGACCACCACCAGCCACAGGGAGGGAGGAGGAGGAGGATTCGTCCGACGGAGCATCACAAGCATCGTCAAGGCCTGTATCTGAGGGTCCACCCAGGAAGGTGGGTCGTCCACGGAAAAGACTGTGAGAGTCAGCGGACCATCCACATCTCCCAGGTCACCTGGCCTGGCACCTGGCCCTCTGGCGCAACAGCAGCACCTCACCCAATGACATTCTCTGCCACATGGACTTGCTGGTCACAGTCTGACCAATGATGACCAACACTGTGGTCTGGACTCTGATGACTCCAACTGACAAGGATGCCATCTCCCCCTGTGAACTTTGGATTCTATGCACCCGATAGAGCACCTTAGTACATCTACCAAAAGACTTACCCCACCAAAAATAAAAATTATTATTTTCATGAGATGTTGCTGTCATTTGGCATTAGTCCACAACATATGTGTGTGTAAATGTTAAACTATGCCTGAGTGTTGAACTAACTCCAGCCATCCATACCCTGGGATCTGAGTCTGGTACAGGACACACATGGGTCACAATTTATCAGTCAATGTAGACATGGAGCACAATACTCACCTGTGATGGCCTCAAGCTGCTGAGGGGTTGCTTGCAATACTGTGCGGACAGATCTATTTGGAAGAGTATCATTAAGGCGTAGAGGTCATGCCTCATTTGAAGGTTCCCGGGGAGGGTGTCCCAGGTATGTGTTCCCAGGTGGGAGAACTATGTCCTGCATGCTGGAGTACGGTGGATCTGAAGAATGGTGGCCAGGTCAAGGTTGGATGCACGGAGATGGCACTACGGGTTCTCCGATGACAGTGGTACAAGGTTGGTGTTGGGTCGGGGTTGTGGCCTGCCTCCTGAGTGTGGGTGGGGAGTCTGAAGGTCATCCTACAGCACGCAGTGATCCATTGCAGCTATCTCTGCTGGACGGTGATGTGGCTGGGGCGCGGAATGTTGCAGCTGAGGTGTGCAGATGCACCCTGGATGTGGACAAGTGTCCTGGGAGTTTGGATGTGGCTGCCCCGTAGAGGGCAGGGCAGTATTTGACACGGATGTTGTCGTGGACCTGGGGAATGGTCCGTCTTTCCTTGGAGTGGATCTATCTGGAGATCATGTGCATAATGCAGAGGGTGTTGCAGTCTGAGGCACAGATGCTGGTGATTACCATGGCAAATGTGAGCAAGCAATCCATGATGCACAACATCTTGTGTGCATGGACACTGGGTGCTTGTGCGGGGCTTCTGCCGGTGGGACACAAGCAGTTGACCCAGCTGTAAGGGGACAATCTTCAGATGTTGACCTCAGTCCTGTACAAGTCCAGCCTCAGGTGGCTGCTGTTCTGCCATTCATCAATGGATCTCATGCAATCTAGAATTTTGGAACTGGCAATGTCTGCGTCCTTGGTGAGGGTGAGGAGCACCTGGCTGTCAATGGCATATGAGTTGATGATGAGGTTGTGTGCGCATGTGATGGTGGAGAGGGGGGTCCTGGACACACTGTAGATTGACACGCTGAGAGATGATACCTGTGCCATGTGCCTCACAACGACAGCATACTACATGCAGAAGCCTTGAGTCCCACTCCCATGGCCTTGCCGGGGTACAGAGCCGGTGGGGAGTAGTTGGGACATGACCTGGTGGGTGTGACAGGGCCTGGAAGGTGTGGCAGCGCTGTGTAGGCAGTCGGAGTTGCACACTCATCATGCAAAGGTGTTGTGTGTGCGCTTAGTGTATGCCTGAGAGCTTGCGGCAGATGTGTGGATGGACATTGCTTGGAGGGTGGCTGCAACATCAGACTGTAGTGTGATGTGGGTCATGCAAGGACATGAGGCTCGTGCAATGTGCACATTGCATGTGCAGACGGTCCAGCCTTTGGCACCGCGTGGCCACAACTGTGGCACAGACAAGCTGATGACATCCAAATGAATGGGTTGATGGAGGAAGGGAGGAGCATCTTTGATGTGTGTGGGTTGCCAAATCAGGAAACTTCGTGTGCCCTTGCTGCAGTGTCTGCAACAGCAGGCGGCATGTCCTGGGAACTATGCCACAATTTCCACACAAAGAGTAGGATGTCAGAAAGGACTACTGCAACAGGTGTATGTCAAGGAAGGAGTGACCGGTTTTCAATGGCACACCCAGAGACAAAGGATGCACAATCCCCAAAGATGACTGACACCGGATCATGAAACTGAAGGCCAAGCTGCGCACAGGAAACACACCCCAGAAGGTGTTGACGGCCCGTTGTGGGGACCAACATACCAAAACACATACACAGCCATGGACTTCATGCACAATAGAGAATCAAATACATGTAGAACAGCATGAAGGTTGCTAATCTACACATAGACTCATATGCACAATCCTTGACAACCATGCCAGAGATGGCGCATACACAGTGGCAAGAGACCTGCATTGACAGAGATGAGGCACCTTGGAGGCTGAGGAACACCTTTATTACTCAGGCTCACACCTATGGAAATGCATAAATATTAACAGACTCACAGGTCTTTTGGATTAACATGTGGGACCTACACTGGACACCCCCTTCGCACCACAGATGATGTAAATCCATGGGAGTGGCACACAAGTGAAGGGGGTGAGCCAAACATCCCCTGCTGCACACGGAGAGGCTGCAATTCCCCATTGAGCATCTTATGGGGATGTCCTGCAATATGTCCACCCGTAGCCTCCCGTATGTTTCCGAGGGAAGTTGTACACACATTGATGCCTTCATCACAAACCACAATCCCATAACAGATGACTGTCACGAAGTGTGACTATCAATTCATGTGAGTCATGCCACATGTCATGTGCCCCATGGTGAGTCGACATGTATGCATAGTAACAAAACCTGCACAGGAACAGTGCCCACACATTACAAACAACTACCACACCCAAAAAGCCTTGCTGCAATCCTTACGCAAAGGAGACTTTTCACCATGTCCGTGCATGTAACACTGATTCAGCACACGTTGCATTACTCATGAGGAATAGCAGGAGCACAACGATGCCACGATCAGACAGGATGCGCAACTACCTGGAGATGAGAGACACACAAGAAGTCAGGAAAAACATAGTCATCCGCATGCATGGTCATGTACTCTACATGAATAAGGTTGACACCATGCTAGTTGTCAATTGAGTGTGTCAGCTAAAATGTGTGGAATGACATCAGCACTCGAGTGACACATCAGCACACAACTCAAAGTCACTTAGCATACAGTCAGCTGGACACACACATTGCAACACATGCCACACAAGGCTCCAAGCGTGCACACTCAGACCCAGGGACTCACCATTATGAGAAGAAGTTGCGTATGAGCTGACTCCGGATGTCCTCCTTCTCCTCCTCACTTGCCTCGTGACCAAGGCCGTCATCCTCCACGGGTGGATGTTCCTGCTCATCGGGATCCAGGAGGAGTGGCACAGCTTTCTCCACTGCCATGTTGTGCAGCATGCAGCACACGAGGAAGATTTTGCAGACCTTCACCAGTGCATAAGGGAGGGACCCGCCTGTCTTGTCCAGGCACTGGAATCGGCTCTTCAGGAGGCCAAACGTCCTCTCAATCACTCGCCTTGTCTACCCATGGGCATTGTTGTAACGGTGATCTGCAGCTGTTCTCGGGTTGCGGAGAGGCGTCACCAGCCATGGCATGTTGGGATAGCCAGAGTCCCCTACATGGAAACATCATGTAAAGAAGTGGGTCAGGAGATGCCGTCACATACTAAGATACCGCTGAATACTGGACAAACAGAGTCTACCCACCAACAAGACATGCTCGTTCGTTGTGCAGCTGCAGCATCATTTCTGGCACCCTGCTACGCCTCATGATGTAGGCATTGTGTGCTGACCCTGGAAAACGTGCACAGACATGGGTAATCAGCATGTTAGCAAGACACACCACAAGGGCATTAATGGAGTGGTAATGTTTACGGTTACGAAAGGCTTCCTCCTGTGCCTGTGGTGGTACCAAAGCCACATGTGTCCCATCAATGGACCCAATTACATGGGGCATCCCTCCCAGGGCATAGAACTCACCCTTGATACCTGTCAACTGCTCAGGAGTTGGAAAATGGATGAATTCATCCAGGTGCTCCAACATGGCTTCTAAAACATCATGCAGGACACGGCTGAACATGGTCTGGGACATGCCACCCACATCAGCTATGGTCAATTGAAACATACCGGTGGCAAAGAAATGTAGGGCTGACATCACCTTCAACTTGGGGGTCAGCGCAGTCGGATAACTGTGTCGCGGTTGGAGGTGTGGTGCCAGCCTGTTTGTCAGGTCCACAATTAACTGTTGGGGGAATCTGTAGCGGCGTATGCAGTCACGTTTCCTCATGGCAGCCAAGTCTGGCATTGGTCGGGGGAGAGGCGGTGCCCTGCAGAAATTTGGATGGAATAACGAAGATTGAGTACATTACTACACCAATGTCAATGAACTGAGCACATGTTCAACAGCTAATACACATATGCTACATACAGAGTCTGATCTGTGCAATACATCCTGCACACGTATGCCAGCCAGGTGATACTCCTACCAAGAGCCAGCTACAAACGTGGATTGTCAAGGTCTACATGACCTGCCATGAAAGTAGCTGTGGGCCAGTGTGAGTGAATAGCAAGACACATTAAAGGAGTGACATACATCCACATATGTGCATTTGAAGGATGTCATCTCATACAGACAGCTGCCGGCAAGCTAGATGCACAGGTCACATGTCATGGAAAAAGGACAGACCACACACCTTGCCATGAAGGGGTACATGTCAAAAATGATCACACAGACATTGAGACTACGCAGATATGTCCTAAGCTCGCAAGTCCCTGTACGATGCATACAGACACACGTTACGTGTTATTCCACATGTGTCCTGGTGTGCGTAATAGTGTGACATGGGCATCTACACACAGACACATGTTGGATGCAGCTACAGCAGATGCCGTTGACGGAACACCAACATCAAGATCATGGGAACACATGACACACACATGACATAGTCACATCGGGGCACGCTGGTAGTGAGATGTCAGGTGTCATCATCCGTGTACCTGGCATCAGGGGACAGGTGCGGGTGTTGGTGACTGTGCCGTGCCAGTGATGCAGTGCTTGACAAGTTTGAACTACATGCACACATGTAAAAGGTGTGAAGGGGAAGTGCGCCACATAGTGCCCCATCACACATGACATGTGTACACAGGTCATCACACAACTATTGGGTTAAAACATGAGGAGACATGTGCCAGCTCACTGTCTGACACACCTAGGCCCTACACATGAAGCACTGCACTGACAATGACTTGATGTCCATCCTTGTGCGAGTCAGACACCTCCATTCCTTTCCTGTGCGCCTCCTATCACCAGTGTAAGCTGTGAAACGCACCGTACACACGCTCTGAGGGCGTGTGTACGGTCGTATCACTATATGGGGTTTGGGTAGGAGTACGCGTGTGTGTACGGACCGTACACACGTACGTGTACACACTGGTCCTATCCCTATGGGAGTGTCACCATAGGCGTACGCCATAGAGATACGGCTCGTACCCGCGTGTGTAGGGCCCGTAGCACTATGGTAGTGTTGCCGTAGGCATACGCCATAGAGATACGGCTCGTACCCGCGTGTGTAGGGCCCGTAGCACTATGGTAGTGTTGCCGTAGGCGTACGCCATAGAGATACGGCTCGTACCCGCGTGTGTAGGGCCCGCAGCACTATGGTAGTGTTGGCGTAGGCGTACGCCATAGAGATACGGGCCATACCCGCGTGTGTACGGCCCGTAGCACTATGGTAGTGTTGCTGTAGGCGTACGCCATAGTGCTACGGGCCGTACCCACGTGTGTACGGCCCGTAGCACTATGGTAGTGTTGGCGTAGGCGTACGCCATAGTGCTACGGGCCGTACCCGCGTGAGTACGGCCCGTAGCACTAGAGTAGTGGTGCCCTAGGGATACGTGTGAAACGCACCGTACCTGTGTGGGGATTTGAAATTTACAATGGGGACACATAAGGGACAAGTATTAGGGCCTACATGCATGCTGGTTGTCATGGATACCCAGTTTGAAGTTCAAATTTTTCCATCATGTGGCCTGGAAAAAGCAGTTGGCCACAATATACATTGTTGCAAAGTGGTTGTTGACTTGACATGATGCTGCAAATTTGAAAAAATGCTAATGCTGTCACTGGTGTATGTTTAAAGGGATTGGAGGAAACGTAGGATGCAAAGGAGTCTGACCAATCACTCTGCACTCCTGTTACTGAAATAGGCCAGCAAGGCAGATATAAGTCAGGCAGAACCCATGAGAGGGCACTTGCCTGCACAACCTTTGATTCGACACCACTGCTGCTGCTTGTGATTCCTCTGGCACCATGTCGCGGTCTGTGGAGAGGGCCCAGCCATTCACACAGGAAGAGAATGAGGCGTTGCTGGACGTCATCCTCCCACAGTTCCTCAGCCTGTATGGTAGACCAGGGGTGCAGGTGAGTGCTGACTCCGCTACCTATGACTGTGCCCCTTCTTTTTGTGACTGGCACTTCTGGCATTGTGTCCAGGTGTGACAGACATGAAATGTTGTTTAGAGTGGGTCCCGGGGGGGGGGGAATGGCTCATGTCTGTCATGCAGAGCATGATGTGGTTCATGTGTGCACTCCTCACTTGCATTGTGCTTACTGTGACATTCACTGCATGCTGCATGGCACATTCAGCATAGCTAATCCTCTTGGCCCTTCTTGTTCTATAGTCCTGAGGTGATGCAGTGTTCCCCCCGTGTGACAGGTGACTGTACCCACAGATGTGTGTGAGTTGAGTGGAACTGTGGTGAGAGTGTCCAAATGATTTGGACATTGATGTGTGTGAATGTTCCTTGTCATGTGGGTGAGTGTCTATGTGGAGTGTTGCACCACAGCTGCATGGAGGAGGCAACAGCTCGACCCATCTGATGTGAGAAGTGATCCGTGCTGTGTGTCTGACTTGCTGGGCTAGCCCCATGCCTGTGACACCCCCCAGGCAAGTGGCACATGTGCAGAGTGAGGTTTGTATCGGCTTTTGCCACTGGCAGGTGAATGATCTGTGCCTGTGTGTGTCTGTGTAGTCTGCTGTTGTTGGGTCAGTGGCCTGGGGCATGTGACTGCTTGGAGGTGCTGGCCATCAGCTTTGTGTTGCTTGTGATGTCCAGTGTGTGTCATGATCAGGGAGTGTGTTGCACCCCTCATGCCACCTGTGTACTTTCAATGCCATGTAGTGCATTGGGGCTTCCACAGAGCCTAATGTCCCTATGACAAAGGTGCTATTCTTTGGCAGCATACTATGCCCTGTTCAACATATCAAAGATGTTCAAATGTGTGTCTCTGTGACATGGAGCAGGTGTAGTGATGTTGTCTCACTTTGTCATCCTCACAGGTAACCCCCTACGAGAAGGGGGAGATATGGAAGCGGGCCGTGAGGGCCGTGAGATCTGTGGAGGGTCGCAGTCGGCGCCTGGCACAGGTGAGGAAACGCTGGCAGGACATCCGGTGCTGGACCAGGAGGATCGCCCGGGTCCTGCTGGGGGACTCACCAGAAGGCAAGAACCGCGGGCGCCGGCGCCTGACCCACCAAATGAAGTGTGTCCTGGCGGTGGTCTTCCCTGACATGGATAGGCGGTTACAGGCAATGCAGCAGCAGCAAGGGGGTAGGTACATGTGTGTTTGTTGTGTGTCACCAGCTTTGGGAAGTGCCCAGTCGCATGGATACACTGGCAAGGGTTAATATGTGCATTGCATTTCCTGTTCCCCAAAGTCATCCGCTGCTGTTCTTCCTCCTTTCCCCTCCTTGACATGTGTTCCCTGGTCTGTGTGTAATCACTATTGCACATGGTCATCTAGGCTGGCGCTTAATCCAAGTGCACAGAGCTGTCTCAATCACATTGTCTCAGGTATGGGTTGTTTTTGCAGGCAAGGACTACATGTCCATACCTTATGTCTCCTTGCCAGGTCTGACCAGTGTGTGATGATTGTCTGGACAGGCACTCAACGTGCAGTGACCCAGGCATGTTGTGCAGGGTGTCATGTTTGTGCTTTGCAGCATGTGTCACAAGTTAAAAAACATGTTTCCTGCTCATCCATTTTTGGCACGGGTGTGTGCTCCAGATGCTATGTGGTTTGGTCTGTGTGTGCTGACATCTGTGTGGACATTCTTCGTTCACATCAGGGTGTCTCCTCAGTGCAGGTGCTCCTTATTCCAACAGAATTTCAGGGCCATTTGCTAATGCATTGTCCTGTGTCTGGACATGTGTGCCACTCCACATGACAGGTAGTGTGTCAGATGTGTTGCCAACTGTCTCATCATGGTACGGATGGCCATGTGACAGGTGGCATGTTTTAAGTTGTTATTCAAGAAGGCATGTGCCTTGGCACTCACTTCACTTGTCAACATGTCCCAATAGTTTATATGCTTCACTTTGATTTTTGTGGAGGACAATGATGTGCCTGCATGACAGAGGTCTCCCAAGAGAGTGCACAAGTACCACTTTTACACTTTTGTGGAACACGCTGGCACAATTAGAACATGGCACATTTCAGGCCAAAAGTTGTTTAGGATTTATACATATCCATGTTCCCACAGTCTGTTAGAATTTGGGTTAGTCCTTGGTTGTTGCTGAAGGCAACTTACCGGTGTCAAGTCATCCCGACCACCGTGGTGCCATGTATGTGTACTTCCTGATACCACATTTCTTCTTAACATTGGCTTCTTGCCATTAGGCGGGCAGCTCATACTAAGACTGTGTAAATGTAGTTTTGTGTGCACCTCCTTGTGTGACTTCTGATATTCATGCACATGTGTGTTCTGTTCCACAGGTGGGATATTCACACATTCCAAATATGTCAATTGTGTAAAGTTTTGTGCTTCCCAATGGATCAGATAGTATTACATTTGCTTTTCTACAGTACTCACAGGTCTATGAGTGTGGAGACCCCTTCAGCATTGGCGTCTGTTATTTGGCAGTGGGTGCACCAATACTATTTCGTTCACAGTGACCAGGAGGTGGCATGCCGTCATGGTCTGCCTGTGCTCCACTGTTCACAGACACTAGCTTCTCTGTATAATTGGATATCCTGTTATTTGCTGTGGTGTCCTGATTTTCATTATTTCAGGGGGCATGTTGGGTGAACCAACTGGGGAGCGCAGGGCTTACATATGTGCTGGGTATTCTAGATGTTCCTCATGATGCTTTTCATGATATGCACTGTGACCTATTTAGTTTGGACTCATGTGTCAGATGTACACAGGTGACTGATTATTTCCTGTCTCTTCACCTTGCCCACAGCATCATCGGGGGACACCGAGGGAGACACCTGCACGGACGTGGAGGAGGGATCCAGCACCAGTGCCACCACACCTGGCGAGTCGGCAGCATCAAGTGGCACGGAGGGCAAGGGGAGTGCGGCGGAGGACCTGGGTACTACCACCACCGACTATGATGCAGACGGGTCCGAGGCTGAACTCCCTGAGGGGGCGGAGGCTGCTCCAACAGCTGGCAGCAGCACTGCAACTGTCACCGCCCCCTCCATTCCCATCACCACCCTCCCACTTGCTCGGGTCCCTTCTGTCCGTGTAGGGCAACAACGTGTCTCCTTCGTACCAGGCACCGCACCCCCTGCCCCTGTCTCCTCTGCTGCCCTCACTGCCGAGTCTGTGGACATTCAGCGGCAGTTGCAGGTTGGGCAGACATCGATCCTGACTGTCCTCCATGGCCACACCAGACTACTGACACAGATGGTGTCGTACATGGAGGGCATGTCATCAGCGATGTCTGACCAACGGATGTTGCTGAGGTCCATGGACTCGTCACTGACGGCAGCAGTGAGTCTCCTGCAGCGCTTCGTCCCCCCGCCTACCCCTGCGCCATCCACACTTCCCACTCCCATTCCTGTCCCAAGCACACACACACCTTCCCAGGCAGGTACCACACCAGACACAGGCAGCACACCAACAGGGAAGGGCAAGCGCACACCTCCTGTCACGCACACTCAGGGGGAAGAAGGCACACCCACTGGGTCTAGGGCACACAGGCGGACACGCAGCCACAGTAGGAGTCCGCATGCCTCACTCCCCAGTCCCTCCGATGTCCCTCCCCTCGGCTCCCCTGCCCCACAGTCTGAGAAGGAGACCTACTTGGCTGTGCTGGGGCTCAGCCCCACTGTTTCACCTGCGCACAAACGGGCAAGGCACTCCACGGGTAGGGGAGTAGAGTCCCCCCCGTCCACCACCTCCCCCAGTAGCGCTGCAACCCATCCCTCCGACCCCCCCCCCCTCCTTGGGGCCTGTGGTTCCTTCGGGTGCAGGGGAGACGTTGCAAGATCTTGCGGACGTGTGCAGGGCAGTACTGACCACCTTTGGCGCTGCCCCACCCCCTGTGGTGGAGTCGTCCATCCCTGCACCCCCAACACCTGCCCTACCCCCTCCTGTCCCTGCGGTGCCTGGTCCTTCCCCACATGATGCCCCAGTCGATCAACCAGAGGTATCTGATGTGCAGGTAAGCTAGGGGAGACGCATGGCCATGTGTCCCTCCCCAGGACTTCGTGTCTGGACTGGCCTATGGCCTTTGTAAATAGTGTCCTTTTCTACTTTTTGTTTTCATGCTGAATAAAGCATTTTGTTTTTCCTTTGCACACAATTGCTTTTCAGGTATTGATGTTGTTGCTGATGCTCCATGAGTTGGGGTGGTGATCATGTGTTGGGTATCTGGGAAATGTAGTAGTCTGCTGCTCATGGTCTCTGCAATGATTCTTTGGTCGTGTATGCTCTTTGTGTTTTGAGACATTGTTCCAAGGAGTGTTCCTTCCTCTGTGGCACCTGACATCTTCCCTGCAGGGAGTTGCACCATTGTTGTGCTGACCTGTGTCTACATTCCCTTGGTGGCTGATGGATCCCTTCAACTATGTCCATGCCTGCTCAGCAATGTGTCCGGCTGCATCGTCTGTGCCATCCTTGGTAGTCACTGTACTTGTGTATAGAGTATGTTGCCATGCCTCCATGGGGAAATGGTCCCTTTTCCGCACTATGCATGTGTGTACTCCCAGCCTAGCACATATATGGTACTTGTTCTGCAGGGTATTTGGTCACCTGACTGACAGTTGTGGGCATTGTATCTGTGGGCAGTCCACCCTATTCCTTCCATGGGAGACAACAACTTGGTGGCTGTGCCAGCACCTGTACATTCCTATCAGTCCTGGAATGTGCGTGACAGTGTGTGTTCCCTTTGGCTCTCTTAGTTTAGTGGGTTTCACATGACTATACAGTCTTGTGACATGATCTCAGTGTGTGTATTGTACAGCCTCCGCAAGGGGTGGGTATGCATGTGTCATTTGTCATCGCACCCACATGTGGTGTGTCATGCAGTGGGGGAATGACATCCATCCTCATGGGAGTGGGACACTGCTGTCAGTGATGTGTTGATATGGCACTCTCAACATAGTCGCACATTGGGGATGCGTTCATGGACCCATGGAGTTGTGGTCATCTGAGGATGATGCACCCACCCCTCATATGTCTGGGCACTGCTGGGAGGCCTCTGCACCCACCCCTCATATGTCTGGGCACTGCTGGGAGGCCTCTGCACCCACCCCTCATATGTCTGGGCACTGCTGGGAGGCCTCTGTACCCACACCCCCACAACGTGGGTACGGCGCGTACACCATCATCACCACTACAATGGTGGTACGGCCCGTACCCACGCCCCCAGAGCGTGGGTACGGCCCGTGCCACCATTGTAGTGGTGATGGGTACGCGTCCACGTCCACTTCCGTTGTGGCGGTACGTGGGATTGGTGGACATGCCCCCCGAAGTGACCAGACCATGGGGGTAAGTTATGTGCAGGATATATATGTTTTAACTTGGGGGGTTATGTTTCCTGCCCCTCGCCCCCCCACCCCTTTGCCCCTGGGTGTTGTTCTGACCTTCTGCGGCATCTGCGTCGGTTTCGGTGCACCAGGTCGTAGGCTAGGAGGGCCGGGATGACACGTAGGATGGGGTCCATGGCTGTCCGTCGCGTACCGGTGCTCCTTGTTCGCGTCTTCCTCAATTTATCAGAAGTTTTTGGCTCCCGTAAAAAATGCTACGTGCGGAGTGACATAGGCACGAATCGTACTTGCTGGTCTGTAAAACGCTGCCTGACTCCGTCCGGACATCACGTATGCGATGTCCCGGATCGGAATTGTGGGTATTTTTTAGCCGGTCGGTGTTTTGTACGACTTATACGGAAATGGTATTTCTGTACGAATCGTACTTGCGGGTTTGTAAGGTGGTTTTCCCGGGTACGAGTCGGACGGAGAATTTGCTCCGTACGACCATTCGTACCCGGGTTTTACAGGATCGGAATCGGCACCTATATATTAATTATATTAAACACAAATTACTTCCCATCCATTACCCCTATAAACACCACAACACTCACCTAAAATTAATTACACAATTACCATAATACGTTTTTAATTAATTTAATTAATATCAATTAACAAATAATTATTATTAATCAAAAAGCTACTTAACACCCTTTACCCCTATACACCCCAAAACACACACCTAAAATTAATTACACAATTACCATAATTAATTACCAAATAATTAATTATAATTAATTAATAACCAACTATTAATTCATCAATTAAAAATAAATTACTTTCCACCCTTTGCACCTATAAGCACCAAAACACACACCTAAAATTAATTACTCAATTACTATAATGAATTACCAATTAATTAATACAAATAATTAACAACCAATTATTAATTGATCAATTAAAAATAAATTCCATCCCACCCTTTACACCTATTAACATCAAAACACACACTTAAAATTAATTACACAATTACCATAATTAATTAGAAAAAAAATAAATTATTATTAACAAAAAATTATTAATCAATAATAAATGACTTTACACATTTAACATTATAACATCTCAACTAAACAAATATTAATAAATAAAAAATAATCAATTAATTTAATATAATTAAATTACTTCCCACCCTATTCCCCTATAAACCCACATCCCACTACGAAACTAAAAACGCAAAATTCAAATAAAAAAATGAATAACTAATAAAAATATATTAAAAATACAAACAATTCTTATACAAAAAACATACATCACAAACATTTAAAACATATACTAAAATACATGCCAGTAATTAAAAAATCTATACTTTTAACAACTATGGTGCCGATTCCGATCCGTTAAAAATAATTTGCGTACGACCCGTATCCGTATTTTTTTACGTACGAGTCATACAAGTGCCGTACAAACGGCCAAGTACGATTCGTATGTGAAAAATAACTACGAATAGCGTCGGGAAAAGTGTACGAGAGTTCGTCGGATAGTTTTTACGTCCGAATATCGTCGGGAAAAGTGTACGAGAGTAAGCCGGACATTTTTACGTGCAAATCGTAAAACACAAGTCCGAGCGCGCAAGTATGATCCCGACCGTCCGTCCGAATACACAATCGCACGTAAAATGGCCCGTACGGAGCCAACGCAGTAGCACACATGTACACGGGTAAACTTGTGCCCGTGTACGAGCCGTACAGCCCCCCACCCTCAAATATGTCAGCACCGTACACCACCCTGTCCGCACTGTACCCCAGCCCTGCAACTGTACGCGCCGTACCCCCCCATGTACGCGCCGTACCCCCCCATGTACGCGCCTTACCCCCCTGTCCGCACTGTACCCCAGCCCCGCACCTGTACGTGCCGTACCCCCCCATGTATGCACCTTCCCCCATGTACGCGCCTTTCCCCCATGTACGCGCCTTACCCCAGCATGTACGCGCCGTACCTCCGCATGTACGCGCCGTACCCCAGGCTCGCACCTGTACGCGCTGTACCCCCCCATGTACGCGCCTTACTCCCCCATGTACGCGCCGTACCTCCGCATGTAGGCGCCATACCCCAGGGCCGCACATGTACGCACCGTACCCCCACTGCATGTATGCACCTTACCCCCCATGTACGCGCCGTACCCCCGCATGTACGCGCCGTACCCCAGGGCCGCACGTGTACGCACCGTACCCCCACCACATGTACGCGCCGCACTCCAACACCGTACCCCAGCACCCTCACCCAGCATCGCGTATGTACGGATTGTACCTACGCGAAAAAGACTCTTACAGAACCAGGACACTGTAAACCAGCACAAGGAGGGTCAATTTGTCTCGCACAACACCACAAAACACGTCTACATGACAAAATACATCTCAATGACTGGCCTGGCACATCCAAACAGGCAAACAGAGGCCCTAAATCACAACCACCTCTTATAACACACCCACCAAAATACAAACACAGCCACACCCAAAAATGGACCAATAAAAAGGGCCCACACACACAACCCATGAGCCTTTGCAACAGACCCACTGCTGCCAGACCCCACAGAGAAACAACTCTACATTACTCATACCATCACTACACCTTCACTCACACACCTTCACACAACCTCCTTCACAAACATCCCCCTCTTCACATTCACACACACACCATCACATTCACACCCACAACCATCCACACCCACACCCCACACCATGCCCACAGACAAGAATCCAAAGTTCACAATGGCGGAGCTGGACCTCCTTGTCAATGAAGTCATCAGAGTCGAACCACAGCTGTTTGGAACATTGGTCAGACAGACCAGCATATCTGAAAAATCTGCCATGTGGCAGAGGATTGTCGATAAGGTGAATGCTGTTGCGCCCATTCGAAGGACCAGGCATGAATGCCAAGCCAGGTGGTACGATCTGTGCAGGGCGGTCAAGAGGAAAATGAACGAAGAATATGCCCAGAGTAACATCACTGGAGGTGGGCCGCCCCGCAGACCTGTACACTACCATCCTTGGGAGGAGAAGGTGATGGCCCTGCTACCGCCGGTGGGAGTACACGGAGTCGAAGGAGTCGCAGAGCCTGGTGAGTACACAAAGAACTTACGTAACATGGGGGCAATGGGGTCCACACCACATATTCACCAAATGCACGCAACTTCCCCCAAGCACTCACCGCACACAACCACACTCAAAATCCAAGCTCATGCCACTAACGTCACCATGCACCCTTCACAAATCAAGACAAAGCCATGTCCAAGGCTACAACAACCACAAACACAAGACTGGATGTCCGGGAGACTGGGAGGGTGGGCCCCACACAACACATTGTGAAAATCAGACGCAGACACCAATGCCCTTTGCCCATATGGCATAGGTACATACCCATGCACAATGCACAGGGACTCGCAAAGTACTGACAAGGTAGCTGACACTTGGCCCTGCTGTATGCAGCACAAGGCCCTCCTGGGACCACTGTACACTCAAACACCAACTCCACAAGCACAGGTATCTAGCACAGGAACTCACACTCACTGTCATGCCAGCATGCACCATGAGGGGACAGACATCACCTGGGAGACCCAATGACACCTCACACTACACACAACAGCAGGCCCGGTCACAACACCCCCCTAACACAAGCACACACCCCCGGGGCAGGCAACAGATTTACACACTCCCACAATGGACATGTGACACAACAAGACCAATCCATAGCCAAATAAGCATCATAGCCAACAATCTACAGGTCAAACACTCAGGAGAACATCCCAATCTGTCCCCCGCAACATACCCATCCCCAAGTGGACATTGAGAGGAATGCTAGGCACATCCAACTACCTGGAAGAACTGTGTCAACTTGAATATGTATGAAACATAGATGTCGCATGAAACACCATTAACATTGTCTCTCTCTCACACACAGGGCAACATCGTCGATCTCCCCCCAACACTGGGGGTGAAGAATCACAGTCCCAGGCTCCGCGTGACGATGATCCCACCGGCAGCGACGACTCTCACCACTCTGTGGATGACCCCGACCAACCTGGACCCTCTGGTGCCCAAGCCCCTGCAGCACCTGCGTCAGGTACATCTGTGCCAACCACCACCCCCATTCCTGCCACATCCCAGGACACACCCTGGAGCCCTGCTCGCACTGAAAAGAGACAGTCTGACCAGGAGGGACAAGGTTCTCCGGGCACCCAGGAGGAGGCAGGCAACCCTGCAAATGCCATCCCTCAGGGGTCCCGTAGACCCGATGTGCCCACAAGGGCAGGCCAGGCTCAAGTGGGCACGGGTGGTGGGAGTTGAGGCAGGCGGAGGCGCGAACCTGACCAGCCAGCTCAGGACACCGGTATGTCACACATACGCAACATCCTGGACTCATACTGGCGTGACACCAGAGGCATCAACCAGGTCATGTCCAGACTCTCAGAGATGCAGCGGACCCTCGATGAGATAAAGAACCTGCAGGTCGAGCATCATGCCAGTCATCCACAACACCAAGGACGGAGGCAAGACTGGCTGAGCTCCTGGCAGTGCACAGGGACATGAGCCAATCACTCCGTCAGATCGCCCAAAGCATGGGTAACCCTCCCTGTGCGCTCAGGCGTAGACCAGCACCAGACACAGGGAGGGAGGAGGAGGAGGAGGATTTGTCTGACGGAGCGTCCCAAACATCGTCAAGGCCTGCATCTGAGGGTCCCCGGAGGAAGGTGGGTCGTCCACGGAAAAGACCGTGAGAGTCAGCGGACCATCCACATCTCCCAGGTCACCTGGCCTGGCACCTGACCCTCTGGCGCAATAGCAGCACCTCATCCAATGACATTCTCTGCCACATGGACTTGCTGGTCACAGTCTGACCAATGATGACCAACACTGTTGTCTGGACTCTGATGACTTCCAATGCCAAGGATACCATCTCCCCCTGTGAACTTTGGATTCTATTCCCCCGGTAGAGCACCTAATTACATCTACCAATACACGTACCCCACCGCAAATAAATATATTACTTTGGTCATGAGACGTTCCTGTCATTTTGCATTATTCAACCACATATGTGTGTGGAAATGTCAAACTATGCCTGAGTGTTGAACTAACTCCAGCCATCCATACCCTGGGATCAGAGTCTGGTACAGGACACACATGGGTCACAAGATATCATTCAATGTAGGCATGGAGCACAACACTCACCTGTGATGGCCTCTGGCTGCTGAGGGGGGGCTGGCTAAACTGTGCGGACAGACCTATTTGGGAGAGTATCATCAAGGCGTAGAGGTCATGGCTCATGTGGAGGTTCCCGGGGAGGGAGTCCCAGGTATGTGTGGCCAGGTGGGAGAACAATGTTCTGTATGCTGGAGTACGGTGGATGTGAAGAACAGTGGCCAGGGCAAGGTTGGATGCACAGAGATGGCCCAACGGGATCTAGGATGACAGACGTACAAGGTTGGTTTGGGGACGGGGTTGTGGACTGCCTCCTGAGTGTGGGTTGGGAGTGTGGAGGTCATTCTGCAGCAGACAGTGATCCATTGCAGCTATCTATGGTGGACGGTGAGGTGGCTGGGGCGCAGGGTGTTGAAGCTGAGGTCTGCAGATGCACCCTGGATGTGGACAACTCTCCTGGGAGTTTGGATGTACTTCCTCCGTAGAGGGCAGGCCAGTATTTGACACGGATGTTGTCATGGACCTGGGGGATGGTCTGTCTTTTCTTGGAGTGGATCTATCTGTGGATCATGTTCATAATGCAGAGGGCGTTGCAGCATGAGGTACAGATGCTGTGGACTAGCATGGCAAATGTGAGCGAGCCATACATGATGCACACCATCTTGTGTGTGTGACCACTGGGTGCTTGTGCAGGGCTCTTGCGGGTGGGACACAAGCACTTGACCCAGCTGGAAGGGGACAATCCTCAGATGATCACCTCAGTCCTGTACAAGTCCAGCCTCAGGTGGCTCGTGTTCAGCTATTCATCAATGGATCTCATGCATACTTCAATGATGGAACTGCCAATGTCTGTGTCTTTGTTGAGGGTGAGGAGCACCTGGATGTCAATGGCATACGAGCTGATGATGAGGTGCTGTGCGTATGTGATGGTGGAGAGGGGGGTCCTGGACACTCTGTAGATTGACATGCTGAGAGATGATACCTGTGCCATGTCCCAGATGATGACACCATACTACATGCTGAAGCCTTGAGTCCCACTCCCATGCCCTTGCTGGGCTACAGAGCCGGTGGGGAGTATTAGGGACGTGACCTGGTTGGTGTGACAGGGCCTGGAAGGCGGGGCAGCGCAGTGTAGGCAGTTGGAGTTGCACACTCAGCATGCCAAGGTGTTGTGTGTGTGCCCAGGGTATGTCTGACAGCAGGCGTTAGATGTGCAGATGGACATAGCTCGGAGTGTGGCTGCTACATCAGACTGTAGTGTGATGTGGGTTATGCAAGGACAGGATGGTGGTGCAATGTGCACCTTGCATGTGCTGATGGTCCAGCCTTTGGCACCGTGTGGCGGCAACAGTGGCATAGACAAGCTGAGGATAGCCAAATGAATGGGTGGAGGGAGGAAGTGAGGAGCATCTTGGAGGCGTGTGTGTTGCCAAATCAGAATACTCTGTGGGCCCTTGCTGCAGGGGCCGCAGCAGCAGGCGGCATCCCCTTGCAAAATGCCAGAATTTGCACACAAAGACTAGGATGTCAGAAGGACAACTGCAACAGGCACGTGTGTAAAGTAAGGAGTGTCCAGTGTCGCATGGCACACCCAGAGACAATGCATGCACAATCACCAAAGAAGCATGACACCGGATCAGGAAACTGAAGGCCGACCTGCGCACAGGAGACACACCCTCAGCAGCTGTTGATTGCCCATTGTGTGGACCAACATGCAATAAAACATACATGACCATGTACTTCATGCCCAATAGGGAGCCCAATCCATGAGCAACTGCATGCATGTTGCTAAACTACACATGGACTCCTATGCATAATCTTCCACACCTATGCCAGATATGCCGCATGCAAAGTGGCAAGAGACCTGCATTGACAGAGATGAGGCACCTTGGAGTGTGACAAACACCTTTATTACTCAGCCTCACACTAAGGGAAATGCATCAATTGGAACAGACTCACAGGTCATTTGGCTGACCATGTGTGACCTACACTGGACACCCCCTTCAACACACAGATGTGGTAAATCCTACTGAGCTGGCACACAAGTGAAGGGGTTGAGCCTAACACCCCTTGCTGCACACGGAGAGTCTGCAATTCCCCATTGAGCCTCATATGGGTATGTCCCACACTATGTCCACCATTAGCATCCCGTATGTTCCTGAGGGACGTTTTACACACATTGATGCCTTCATCAGAATCCACAAACCATTACAGATGACTGTCAGGAAGGGTGACTATCAATTCATGGGAGCCATGCAACACGTCATGTGGCCCATGGTGAGTCAACATGTATGCATGGTAACACAACATGCACAGGAGCAGTCCCCACATATCACAAACACGTACCACCCACAAAATGCCTTGCTGCACTCCTTACCTCAAATGACTTTTCACCATGTCTGTGCATGTAACTCTGATCCAGCACACGTTGCAATACACATGAGGAATAGCAGGAGGGCAATGATGACATGAACAGATGACAGCCGCAAGAACCTGGGGAGGACAGACACACAACAAGTCAGCAAAGAGCTAGTAATCCGCAGACATGTACATGTACTCAACAGGAATGATGTTGACACCATGCTCATAATAAATTTAGTGTCCCAGCTAAAATGTGTGGAATGACATCATCACTTGAATGACACATCAGAACACAACTCCAAGTCACTTAGCACACAGTCAGCTGGACACACACATTGCAACACATGCCACACAAGGCTCAAAGCGTGCACACTCAGACACAGGAACTCACCATCATGAGAAGAAGTTGCGGATAAGCTGACTCTGGATGTCCTCATCCTTATCCTCATCCTCACTTGCCCCATGCCCAAGCCCTTCATCCTCCACGGGTGGATGATCCTGCTCATCTGGATCCAGGATGAGTGGCACGGCCTTCTCCACTGCCATGTTGTGCAGCATGCAGCACACAATGAAGATTTTGCAGACCTTCGCCGGGGCATATGGGAGGGCGCCGCCGGTTTTGTGGAGGCACCGGAATCTGCTCTTCAGGAGTCCAAACGTCCTCTCAATCACGCGCCTCGTCTGCCCATGGGTGTCGTTGTACCGGTGTTCTGCGGCTGTTCTGGGGTTGCGGAGAGATGTCATCAGCCATGGCATGTTGGGATAGCCAGAGTCTCCTACATGGAAACATCATGTGAAGAAGTGGGTCAGGAGATGCCGGAAGATACAAAGATAGCGCTAAACACAGGACTAACAGAGTATACCCACCAACAAGACATGCTTGTTCCGCGTGCAGCTGCAGCATAATTTCTGGCACCCTGCTACGCCTCACGATGTATGCATCGTGTGCGGACCCTGGAAAACGGGAACAGACATGGGATATCAGCATGTTAGCAAGACACACCACAAGGGCATTAATGGAGTGATAATGTTTTCTGTTTCTATAGGCTACCTTCTGTGCCTGTGGTGGTACCATCAATGGCCCCAATTACATGAGGCATCCCTCCCTGGGCATAGAGCTCACCCTTGACACGTGTCAACTGCTCACGAGTGGGAAAATGGATGAAGTCATCCAGGTGCACCAACATGGCTTCTAAAACATCATGCAGGACACGGCTGAACATTGTCTGGGACATGCCACCAACATCAGCTATGGTCAATTGAAACGTGCCGGTGGCAAAAAAATGTAGGGCTGCCATCACCTTCATCTTGGGGGTCAGAGCTGTAGGATACCTGTGTTGTGGTTGGAGGTGTGGTGCAAGCCGGCGGGTCAAGTCCTCTATCAACTCTTGCGAGAAGCGGTATCTGCGTATGCAGTCATGTTCACGCATGGCATCCAGGTCTGGCATTCGTCTGGGGAGAGGCGGTGCCCTGCAGAGATTTGGAAGGAATAACGAAGAGTGAGTACATTAACACACGAATGTCACTGAGGTGAGCACATGTTCAACAGCTCATACACATCTGCTTAATACAGAGTCTGGGCTGTGCAATACATCCGGGACACGTAGGCCAGCCAGGTGATACTCCTACGAAGAGCCAGACACAATAGTTGCATGGCAATGTTGACATGACATGCCATTAAAATAGCTGTGGGCCAGTGTAAGTGACCAGCCAGACACATTACATGAGTGACAGACATCCACATATCAGCATTTGAAGGATGCCATCTCATACAGACAGCTGGCGGGAGTCTAGATGCACAGGTCACATGTCATCTGAAAAAGGACAGATAACACACATTTCCATGAAGGGGTACATGTCAAAAACTGATGACACAGACATAGAGAGAACGCAGATATTGCCTCATGTCAGGAAGTCATCTTCGAACTATCATGACACATGTAACGTGTGAGTCCACATGTGGCATGGTGTGCGTATATGTGTGTCATGCACATATGCACACAGACACATGTTGGATGCTGCAACAGCAGATGGAGTTGACGGAACACCAACGGCAAGCTCATGGGAACACATGACACACACATGACATAGTCACATCGTGGCACGCTGGTAGTCACATGTCAGGTGTAATTACCCGTGTACCTGGCATCAGGGGACAGTTGCGGGTGTTGCTGACTGTGCCATACCAGTGATGCAGTGCTTGACACGTGTGTCCTACATGCACACTTGTGCAAAGTGTGAAGGAGAAGTGTGCCACATAGTGCACCATCACACATGACATGTGTAAACAGCTCATCACACATCTATAGTGCCACAACATGAGGAGACATGTGCCACATCACTGCCTGACACACCTAGGCCCTGCACATGAAGGACTGCACTGACAATGACTTGATGTCCAGCCTTGTGCGAGTCTGACACCTCCATTCCTTTCGTGTGCACCTCCTATCACCAGTGTAAGCTGTGAAATGCAGTACACACGCTCTGAGGGCGTGTGCACAGGCCGTACACGCGTGAGTACGTGCCTATTACCATAGTTGTGTTACTGTAGGCCCTAGTGTTACTGTAGGCCCTAGTGAGACGGCCCGTACTCACGCGTGTACGGGCCGTACACACGTGAGTACGGCCCGTTCACTATAGTTGGGGTACCGTAGGTCCAAGTGATACGGCCCGTACACGTGTGAGTACGTGCCGTATCACTCGGACCTACGGTACCCCAACTATAGTGAACGGGCCGTACTCACACGTGTATGGGCCGTACACGCGTGAGTACGTGCCGTCTCACTAGGGCCTACTGTACCCCAACTATAGTGAACGGGCCGTACTCACGCGTGTACGGCCCGTACTCACGCGTGAGTACGGGCTGTCTCACTAGGACCTACGGTACCCCAACTATAGTGAACGGGTGCGTACTCACGCGTGTATGGACAGTACACGCGTGAGTAGGTGCCGTCTCACTAGGGCCTACGGTAACACAACTATAGTGATAGGCACGTACTCACGCGTGTACGGGCCGTACACGCGTGAGTACGGCCCGTTCACTATAGTTGGGGTACCGTAGGTCCGAGTGATACGGCCCGTACACGCGTGAGTACGTGCCGTATCACTCTGACCTTCGGTACCCCAACTATAGTGAACGGGCCGTACTCACGTGTGTACGGGCCGTAAAAGCATGAGTACGTGCCGTCTCACTAGGGCCTATGGTACCCCAACTATAGTGAACGGGCCGTACTCACGCGTGTACGGCCCATACACGCGTGAGTATGGGCCGTCTCACTAGGACCTACGGTACCCCAACTATAGTGAACGGGCCGTACTCATGTGTGTACGGCCCGTACACGCGTGAGTACGGGCCGTCTCACTAGGGCTTACGGTAACACAACTATAGTGATAGGCACGTACTCACGCGTGTACGGCCCGTACACGCGTGAGTACGGGCCGTCTCACTGGGACCTACGGTACCCCAACTATAGTGAACGGGCCGTACTCACGCGGGTACGGGCCGTACACGCGTGAGTACGGGCCGTCTCACTAGGGCCTACGGTAACACAACTATAGTGATAGGCACGTACTCACGCGTGTACGGCCCATACACGTGTGAGTACGGGCCGTCTCACTGGGACCTACGGTACCCCAACTATAGTGAACGGGCCGTACTCACGCATGTACGGGCCGTACACGTGTGAGTACGGCCCGTTCACTATAGTTGTGTTACCGTAGGCCCTAGTGAGACGGCCCGTACTCACGCGTGTACGGCCCGTACACGCGTGAGTACGGCCCGTATCACTGTAGTGATGGTGCCCTAGGGGTACGTGTGAAACGCGCCGTACCTGTGTGGGGATTTAAGAATTACAATGGGAACACATGAGGGACAAGTATTAGGGCCTAAATGCATGCTGGTTGTCATGGATACCGAGTTTCAAGTTCAAATTTTTACATCATGTGGTCTGAAAAAAAAATAGTTGGCCACATTATACATTGTTGCAAAGTGGTTGTTGACTTGGCATGATGCTGCAAATTCTAAAAAAGCTAAGGCTGTCACTGGTGTATGTTTAAAGGGATTGGAGGAAACGTAGGATGCAAATGAGTCTGACCAATCACTCTGTACTCCTGTAAATGAAATAGGCCAGCAAGGCAGATATAAGGCAGGCAGAACCCATGAGAGGGCACTTGCCTGCACAACATGTCAGTCGATACCACTGCTACTGTATTGTCTCCCTCTGGCACCATGTCAAGGACTGTGGAGAGGGCCCAGCCTTTCACCCAGGAGGAGAACGAGGCCCTGCTGGATGTGATCCTCCCACGGTACCCCATGCTGTATGGACCAGGGGAGCAGGTGAGTGCTGACTCCACTACCTTTGCCTGTGCACCTTTTTTGTGTCTGTCACTTCTGGCATTGTGTCCAGGTGTGACAGACATGCAATGTTGGTTGGAGTGGCTCCCGGGGGGGGGTGGATGGCTTATCTCTCTCATGCAGGGCTTGATGTAGGTCATGTGTGCACTCCTCACTTGCATTGTGCTTACTGTGACATTCACTGCATAGTGGATGGCACATTCAGCCAGGCTAATCCTCTTGGGCATTCTTGTTCTATTGTCCTGCGGTGATTCAGTGGTCACCCCGGTGTGACAGGTGACTGCACCCACAGATGTGTATGTGAGTTGAGTGGAGCTGTGGTGAGAGAGGTGAGAGTGTCCAAATGATGTGTACGCCCCCTGGACATTGATGTGTGTGAATGTTTCTTGTCATGTGGGTGAGTGTCTATGTGGAGTGTTGCACCACAGCTGCATGGAGGAGGCAACTGCTCAATCCATCTGATGTGAGAAGTAAGCCGTGCTGTGTGTCTGACTTGCTGAGCTAGCCCCACACCTGTGACCCCCCCCCGGCAAGTGACACATGTGCAGAGTGAGATTTGCATCCGCTGTTGCCAATGGCAGGTGATTGATGTGTGCCTGTGTGTGTCTGTGTACTCTGCTGAGGTTTCGTCAGTGGCCTGGGGCATGTGACTGCTTTGCGGTGCTGTCCATCAGCCTTGTGTTGCTTGGGATGCACAGTGTGTGCCATGATCAGGGATTGTTTCGCACCCCTCATGCCACCTGTGTACTTACTATGCCATGTAGTGCATTGGTGCGTCCCCAGTGGAAAAGGTCCCTATGACTAAGGTGCTATTACTTGGCAGCATACTATGCCCTGTTCAACAAATCAAAGATGTTAAAATGTGTGTCTCTGTGACATGGTGCAGGTGTAATGATGTTGTCCCACTTTGTCATCCACACAGGTAACCGCCTACCACAAGGGGAAGATCTGGAATGATGCCGTCAAGGCCGTGCAATCGGTGGAGGGTCGCAGTCGGCGCCTGCCACAAGCGAGGAAGAGATGGCAGGACATCCGGTGCTGGACCCGGAGGATCGCCCGGGTCATGCTGAAGGAGGAGGCTCCTCGCAAGCATGGCGGGCGCCGGCGCCTGACCCACCAGATGAAGCGTGTCCTGGCGGTGGTCTTCCCTGACCTGGATAGGCAGATACGGGAGTTACAGCAGCAGGAAGGGGGTAGGTACATGTGTGTTTGTTGTGTGTCGCCAGCTTTTGTAGCTGCTCAGTCGCCTGGATACACTGCCAGGCTATATATGTGCAGTGCATATCCTGTTCCACCAAGTCAACCTGTGCTGTTCTTCCTCCCTTCCCCTCCTTGACATGTGTTACCTGGTCTGTGTGTTATCACTATTGCACATGGTCATCTAGGCTGGCAGTTAATCAAGGTGCACACTGCTTTCAGCATCATGTGTGGGGGTGGTCTGCCTGTGCCCTGTCCTGTTCAGGCATTTGGGGGTGCATAATTGTTGGCACTGATGCTGAGTCTCAACATAGGAGTGGGAGGTTTCATATGAACAGCCTTGCAGCATGCATTACCAATGTTGTGGCCTCAGACATGATGTGCATGAGTGGGATATATGTATAGTGCCAGGACGGTTGCTCCTGTTACAGTCAGCTCATTCCAGTGCCCACTACAGTCCCCTGACACAGCCTGCCCTCCTACCCATGTGTGTCATCCAACACTGTGCACATTCACTGTGGGTTCAGCATGGCTCTGCCTCTGTGGCATTGTTCCCTGGCCTAGGTAGTATTTTTCACATGTGTAATACATTTGTCCACTGGGCAGGGATACACCAGTTTGCTTGTGCATACTCACACTGGCCATTGCCTGTGTGGCTATTCACAACAATCTGTTGATGTTTGTTTGTGACCAATATGTTTTGGCAGCCCTACAAGGTGATGTTGTGTTAATGAAGCTAGTTTTCAAGCACAGTTATTGTAACCCTGAATAAGAGGTGTCACTTCTTGATCGTTATCAGTCACATTGACTCAGGTATGGGTGGGTGTGTGCGGGAGGGGCGTACATGTTCAACCCTGATGTTTCATTGCCAGTTCTGACTTGTGTGTGATGGTTCGCAGTACAGAAAGTCATCGTGCAGTGCCCCCGTGATGTTGGCCAGTGCTTAATGTTCGTGCTTCATAGCTTGTGTCAGTTTTTGACAATCATGTATCCTGCTTTTACATTTTTGGCACCTGTGTGTGGTTCAGATGCTACACAGTTGTGACTTTGTGTGCTGACATCTGTGGGTACATTCTGGCTTGCCATGAGGGGGAACCCACAGTACAGCTAGGCTTTTTTGCTAAACAATTGCAGGCCCATTAGCTTATGCAGTGTCCTGGGTGTGGACATGTGGGCCACTCCAGATGACAGTCAGTCGGTCATATGTGTAACCAACTATGTGATCAGGTGACGGATAGCCATGTGACAAATGACATTATTCAAGTTGTTACTCAGAGAAAGTGTCCATTGGCACTCACTAAACCTGTCAACATGTCTCAATGTTTCATATGCTTGACCTTGTTGTTTTGTTGTGAAGGACAATGATGTGCCTGCATGACAGATGTCTCCCAAGGAAGTGCACTAGACACCACCTTTACACTTTCCAGGGACACACTGGCACATTTTAAAGTAAGGCAGTTTTCACAAAACTTGTTTGGAGTTCATACATATACATGTTCCCACAGTGTGGTAGCATTTGGGTTAGTCCTTGGTTGTTGCTGATACCAACTTACGAGTGTCAAGTCATCCAGACCGCCGTGGTGCCATGTATATGTACTTACTGATACGCCATTTCTGCCTAACAGTGGCTGATTTGAATGAGTCTGGCAGCTCAGACAATGACTGTGTACATGTAGTTTGGTGTGCAGCTCCTTGTGTGACTTCTGCTATACAGACACATGTGTGTTGTGTTCACAGAGTGCCACATTCACACATGCTAGACATGTCCATTGTGTAAAGGGTTGTGATTCTCCAGGAGTCACAATGTATTTCTTTGGGGTGTCAAAAATACTCACAGGTCTCTGAGTGTGGGGACACCTTCTGCATTGGCATGTGGTATGTGGCCTTGGGTGCGACAATACTGTTTGGTTCACAGTGAACAAGAGATGGCATGCCTTCATAGTCTTGCTGTGCTCAACTGATCCCAGACACTAGCTTCTCATGATCTTGTGATTTCAAGTTTTTTGCTGTTGTGTCCTACTTTTCATTGTTTCCAAGTGGCATTGTGGGTCAACCAACTGGGGAGTGCAGGGCTTACATATGTGGGGAGTATCCTAGATGTTACTCATGATGCCTTTCCTGATATGCACTGTTGCCTATTTTGTTTGGACTCATGTGTCAGATGTATACAGGTGACTGATTTTTTCCTGTCTCTACACCTTGCCCTCAGCATCATCGGAGGACCCCGAGGGAGACACCGGCACGGATGTGGAGGAGGGATCGAGCAGTGGTGCCACCACTGCTGAGGAGTCGGTGGAATCTAGTGGCACGGAGTGCGAGGGGAGTGAGGCGGAGGACCTGCCCAGTACCAACACTGACTACGAGGCAGACGGGTCCGAGGCTCAGCTCCCAGAGGGCGGAGGCTGCTCCCACAGCTGAAAGCAGCAGTACATCTCTCGCCGCCACCTCCATTCCCATCACCGCCCTCCCACTTGCTCGGGTCCCTTCTGTCTGTGCTAGGCCACACCATGTCTCCTTCGTGCCAGGCACCGCACCCCCTGCCCTTATCCCCCCTGCTGCCCTCACTGCTGAGTCTGTGGACATTCAGCGGCAGTTGCAAGTTGGCTAGACATCGATCCTGACTGTCCTCCATGGGCACACCAGACTGCTGACCCAGATGGTGTCGTACATGGAGGGCATGTCATCAGCGATGTCTGACCAACGGATGTTGCTGAGGTCCCTGGACTCGTCACTGATGGCAGTAGTGAGTCACCTGCAGCGCTGCGTCCCCCCCTACCCCTGCCCCATCCACAAGTCCCACACCCATGCCTGTCCCAAGCACACCAAGACATCCACACACATGCACCCCACCAGACACAAGCAGCACACCACCACGTAAGGGCAAGCGCACACCTCCTGACACGCACACTCAGGGGGAAGCAGGCACACCCACTGGGTCTGGGGCACACAGGCAGGCACGCAGCCACAGTCCAAGTCCACATGACTCACTCCCCAGTCCCTCCGATGTCACTCCCCTTGGCTCCCCTGCCCCAGATTCGGAGAAGGAGGCCTACTTTGCTGGGCTGGGCCTCAGCCTCACTAGTTCACCTGGCCGGAAATGGTCACGGCACTCCACGGGTAGGGGAGTTAAGTCCCCCAGCCTGTCCACCACCTCCCCCAGTAGCACTGCAACCCATCCCTCCGACCCCCCCCCCCCCTCCTTGGGGCCTGTTGTTTCTCCGGGTGCAGGGGAGACACTTGAAGAACTGGCAGAAGTGTGCAGCGCCGAGCTCGCCTCCACCTTTGGTGCTGCCCCACCCCCTGTGGTGGAGTCGTCCGTCCCTGCACCCACCACACCTACCCTTCCCCCTCCTGTCCCTGCGGTGCCTGGTCCTTCCCCACATGATGCCCCCCCCAGTCGGCGACACAGAGTCTTCTGATGTGCAGACAAGCTAGGGGAGACGCATGGCCATGTGTCCCCCCCCAAGGACTGATGATATGGACTGGCCATTGGCCTTTGTGAATAGTCTCGTTTACACATTATTATTTTCATGCTGAATAAAGCATTTTCTATTTTCGTTGGAAAAATCTTGCATTTCAGGTATTGATGTTGATGCCGATGCTACAGGAGTTGGGGTTGTGGGCATGTGTTATGTTTCAGGGAAATGTTGTGGTCTGCTGCTCATGGGGTGGAACCTGGTATCTGCGAGCCATCACAAGGTCTCTGCAAAGATTCTTTGTCGTGTATGCTCTTTGTGTTTGGAGACATTGTCCCAAGGAGTGTTCCTTCCTCTGTGGCACCTGACATCTTCCCTGCAGAGAGTTGCACAATTGTTGTGTTGCCCTGTGTCTACATTTCCTTTGTTGGTGATGGATCCCTTCAACTCTGGACATGCCTGCTCAGCAATGTCTCCGGCTGCATCGTCTGTGCCATCCTTGGTACTCACTGTACTTGTGTATAGAGTATTTTGTCATGCCTTCATGGAGAAATTGTCCCTTTTACGCACAATGCATGTGTGTAATCCCAGCCTAGCACACATATGGTACTTTTTCTGCTGGGTATTTGAACACCTGACTCACAATTGTGGGCATTGTATCTGTGGGAACTCCACCCTATTCCTTCCATGACAGACAACATCTTGGTGGCTGTCCCAGCACCTGAACATTCCTATCAGTCCTGGGATGTGCGTGACAGTGTGTGTTCTCTTTGGCTCGCTTAGTTTAGTAGGCAGTGACATGACTATGCAGTCTTGTGGCATGACCTCAGTGTGTGTATTGTGCTGCATCTGCCAGGGGTGGGTACGCATGTGTTATTTGTCCTCACACCCACATGTGGTGTGTCATGCAGTGGGGAAAGACATCCATCCTCCTGGGAGTGGGACACTGCTGTCAGTGATGTGTTGTTATGGCACTATCATCATTGTCCAAAGTTAGGGATGCGTACATACCCCCATGTCTCTGCCCACTGCTGGGAGTTCTCTGCACCCACCCCCATGTCTCTGTCCACTGCTGGTATTCCTCTGCACCCACCCCATGTCTCTGTCCACTGCTGGGAGTCCTCTGCACCCACCCCCATGTCTCTGTCCACTGCTGGGAGTCCTCTGCACCCACCCCCATGTCTGTGTCCACTGCTGGGAGTGATGGGCACCCACCCCTCACATGTCCCTGTCCACTGCTGGGAGTCCTCTGTACCCACCCCCATGTCTCTGTCCACTGCTGGGAGTCCTCTGCACCCACCCCCATGTCTCTGTCCACTGCTGGGAGTCCTCTGCACCCACCCCCATGTCTCTGTCCACTGCTGGGAGTGATGGGCACCCACCCCTCACATGTCCCTGTCCACTGCTGGTATTCCTCTGCACCCACCTCCATGTCTCTGTCCACTGCTGGGAGTCCTCTGCACCCACCCCCATGTCTCTGTCCACTGCTGGGAGTGATGGGCACCCACCCCTCACATGTCCCTGTCCACTGCTGGTATTCCTCTGCACCCACCCACCCACCCACTTGCGCCCTTGCTGTGGTACACTGCTGTCCTGGGCCTACACCACCCCCAATTTACAGCTGATGTGCTGCACCAAGCCATACACCTACATCCGTGGCGTGTGTACGCCTTGTATCCATCATGTAATGGGGCTGTAAGGGTACGCGTGGTACCGGGCCACTCGGCAAACCATTTGCCTACACTTATCCTGTTTTGACATTGCAGCCTGTGCGTGCAGTTTTATATTTCCGATTCGACGTGGCAAAATCAATCTTTTGCCAAGCCTAAAACTCAATTTTTAATACATACAAGTCAGCCCGAAGTTGGACCCTAAACAGTCATTGGGCAGGGTGCATTGCATTTAAAAAGTTGAGCATGCACTTTTAATTTTATATGTCCTGTTAGTGAAATACTTGCAAATTTGTTTATCACTACTGTGATGCCTATCTCTCCATTTGGATAACATTGGGTTGCCTTATTACATTTAATAAGTGATAACGTTTGTTTGGGAGCAGATAGGAATATCATTTTCGGTGTCTGAGGAATTGCAATTTAAAAACCTCTTTAATGGTGGAGTCAGATTTTAAGTTACAATTCTGAAAATATCAGTTTTAGAAAGTTGGCATTTTCTTGCTATAAGCATTTAGGAGCCTGTAGCCTGTTTTCTGGGACACATGACTAGGTGAGTTTGGCAGTTGGTGCTTGTGTATTCCTCCCATATAGCCACACAATAGAAGGTCTGGGTATTGGCAGGATGGGCCATCTAAGGCAAGATAGGACAGGGTGGACCTCTGCACTGCCCTACGTGCACTTCACAGACACTGACTCAGCTCACACACAAAGAACTTGACACTAGCCTATAGACAGACTGGTACCAGGGCTGGGAGGCATGAAATTCTAAACACCTCTGTGGTAGGAAAACCCCTGAAGCTTCTCCCATTTCAAATCTAGCACCTGGTATAAAAACTGGACACTCAGACTCACTCTTCAGTACAGTCCTGGTCCTGTGGATACCGAAGAAGGAAGACTGCCCTTCTGCTAGTGTATTTCCCTTCTGCCTGAGCAGGAAAACTGGGCCTCCACCCTTCATCACAGGCCACCTGAGTGACTCCAAGGCAGGGGCGGCTCCTCCCCTATGGCGGAGGAGCGTCGCCCCACTACTTTTAAGCCGTGCGAGGAAGAAGAAGCATAAAAAGATAATAACTTAGAGTTATTGTAATTTTATGTTTTCTGCCTCATTGCAGGTTCTGCCCTGCTCACAGGCTGCCCAAACCAGTCATGCTCACTTTGCCCATTCTCCATGCAGGCTGCATTACAGCCTGCATGGAGAACAACCCCAGGCTCCCATTCCCTTGTTGAGCGTCCAACCTGGACACTGAAAAACAATCACAACGCTGTATTGCAGTGTTGTGATTGGTCAGGGGAGCCTGGGTGCTCGCCAATTACAATGCTGCATTGCAGCATTCTGATTAGTCAGGGGAGCGTTGCTGTACTTCCTCTCCCTGTCTGACGAGGAGAGAAGACGCGGGACCCGGTGCGGCAAGGTAAGTGTTTTTTTAAAATTATATATATATTTTTAATTACCCACCATTCCCCCATATACCCGCCCCGTCACCCGGGAACCATGCCGGCTGAGACTGCTCTAGGGTCTAGTCAGCTGACTTCCTTAAGCTACAGGGATACAACAAGCTCAAGAAGCCTCTCTGCGACTGTCCAGCTGACCTGCTGCATTGGGCCTGCAACTGCCCACTAGACACCAGGGATTTCAAAATGGTAACAAAACAAACAAATGAGGGTGACATCGGGCAATGTTCCCACCCCTGAAGGGGCAAATAAAGTCTTTATACACCTGAGGGACAGATAGGCGATTTGCCCCAGGGCTCAAATTCCACAGCTACCCACACATTGCAAAAGAATGTTGGTTTCGATTGGTAGAATGAGATGTCTCCACGTCTTGTTTTGGACTCTCTCATGTCACTATCTTTTGTGGCCCAGCCACACAAGTAGGGTACCATTATTATCAGGACATATGTGAAATTTCTGGGTGATAGGAATTTTATGGATCCACACAGATTCCGGAACTTTCCATTAGAGAAATGAGGGTCATGTTTGTTTTGAGCCAAAGTTTGAGGTTTACAAGTGCTTCTGGTTGAAAAAACTTCATGATATCCACACAAGTCCTACCACCCTGTACTCCCCTGGGTGTCCACTTTCAGTAGGGTTTGGGAGGTGTTCCTGGGTGTTGGGCGAGCCAGGTCTAAAATTCCACACCTTCCCACAAGGTGAAAAAGGTATTGATTTTGCTGGATGGAATGTGTTGTGTCTAGGTTGCGTTTTGGGGGAAATTGTGTTGCAGCCATCTGGCCCCACCACACAGGTGGGGTACTGGTTTTATCAGGAGACATGTGGAAACCTAGAACAGTAGAGCATTTGCTATTACCAATTGGATTTTTCTGCTTTTTTGACTACCAAAATGTAAGCCAGTGTGCAAGACAGAAGACATTTTGCAAAGTGCACTCTGTATCACGATAGGTTGGGTTACCCTAAATTCAGAGGTTTTATAATATACACTGTTCCTAAGCTCAGTATCTTGTCCATTTAGAAAAATATAGGTTTCCTTCATTTCCCTTTTACCGTCATTATATTTTGCCATAATTATTGCTGCATGGTTGGTACACAATGATAAAAACGTCACAAATGACAATTGTTTCCTACTCATTTTCATTTTTTTTCCCAAACATTAGTTTCATTTGAAGAACACCAACGGATCTATACAATTGATCTATCGCTGAATTCAGAATTTTCTCTACTTTTCAGAAATGTATAGCTTTTCCAAGATCGCCCATGGGTTTCACACCTATTTGCTCCAGAAACTGCAAGTAGGGTGAAACCACAAAAAGTAGGAAAAATTTACTCCTTTAGAAAAATGCAAAAACTGTGGGAAAACATGTTTTTGAAACAACTCTGCTTATTCCTATATGCTGGTCCTAGTGGAGTTGATGTCATTTTTAGAAAAAAAACCTCCTTCCTGTACAATACTTTTCCCATTTCCCCCTAAAGACATTTTGGCTATTTTCTATGTGCTCTTCGGTAGAATCATCAAACCCTGTGTACCTTTAGAATCCCCAGGATGTTGTGAGAAATAGGACGTACATTTGGGGGTCGATTCCGATCCTGTATTTTTTTTTTCCGTACGACTCGTATCCGTAATTTTTCCCGTACGAATCGTATAAGTCCCCTCCCACCCGTGAAATACGATTCGTACGGGAAAAATACATACGGATCGGCCCGATCCGTATGAATTCGATCGGGAAAAGTTGTACGAGACGGACCCGGACACTTTTCCGTACGGAAAACGTCCCGTACACGGGGAATGACTTTACCCGCTACAAAGCAAACTTTCTACGACTCGTATCCCAGGAAAAGTAGTTCCTGGGGTGCGAGTCGTACAGGGGTACGAGTCGTACAGGCCCCCCATGCATATGTACGCACCTCACAACAACATCGCGTATGTACACACCTTACAACAACATCATCGCGTATGTACGGTGCGTACCCCAACATCGCGTATGTAGGCACCTCACAACAACATCATCGCGTATGTACGGTTCGTACCCCAACATCGCGTATGTACGCACCCCACAACAACATCATCGCGTATGTACGGTGCGTACCCCAACATCGCGTATGTACGCACCTCACAACAGCATCATCGCGTATGTACACACCTTACAACAACATCATCGTGTATGCACGGTGCGTACCCCAACATCGCGTATGTACGCACCTCACAACAACATCGCGTATGTACACACCTTACAACAACATCATCGCATATGTACGGTGCGTCCCCCAACATCGCGTATGTATGCACCTCACAACAACATCGCGTATGTACGCACCGTACATAGGCAATGTAAAACAGCACAAGGAGGGTCTATTCGCACAACACCACAAAACACATCTACAGTGCATAAAACATGGAAATGACTGACCTGGCCACATCCAAACAGGCAAACAGCGGGCCAAACTCACAACCACCCCTTATAACACACCCACCAAAAATTCAAACTGAGGCCCAACCACAAATGGACCAATAAAAAGGGCCCACACACACAAACCATGAGCCTTTGCAACAGACTCACTGCAGCTAGAGAGCACAAACCAACAACTGCACCCATCCACCTTAACATATACACCTTCACACAACCTCCTTCACACATACCCCCCTCTTCACATTCAGACCCACAACTTCACATTCAGACCCATACACCCACAACCATCCACACCCTCACCCCACACCATGCCCACAGACAAGAATCCAAAGTTCACAAGGGAGGAGCTGGAGATCCTTGTCAATTAAGTCATCAGAGTCGAGCCACAGCTGTTTGGAACATTGGTCAGACAGACCAGCATAGCTGAAAAATCACGCCTGTGGCCGAGGATTGTCGATAGGGTGAATGCTGCTGCACCCATCAGAAGGACCAGGACTGAATGCCAAGCCAGGTGGTATGATCTGCGGAGGGCAGTCAAGCGAAAGATGAATGACGACTACGCCCAGAGCAACATCACTGGAGGTGGTGGGCCCCGCGGACCAGTACATTTCCATCCCTGAGAGGAGAAGGTGATGGCCCTGCTTCCGCAGGTGGGAGTACATGGACTTCAAGGAGTTCCAGAGCCTGGTGAGTACACAAACAACTTATGTAACATGGGGGTAATGGCATCCACACCCCAACTACACAAAATGCACACAACTGCCTCCAAACACTCACTGGTCAGAACCATAGTCAAAAACAACGCCAATGCCACTAACATGTGAATGCCCCATTCAGAAAGCAAGGCCATGCTATGTCCCATGCTACATGAAGCACTAACCCAAGAATGGATGTCCGGTATGCTGGGAAGGTGGGTGTCACAAAATGCATTGTTGAACTCCAAATCAGACACGATTGCCCTCATCCCATATGGCCCAGGTACATACCCATGCACCATGCACAATCCACAGGGACTGGGAAAGTACTGACAAGATAGCTGACACTGGTCCCTGGTGTAGGCAGCACAAGGCCCTCCTGTGACCAGTGCAAACACAAACACCAAGACAACAAGGTCAGATATCTAGGACAGGAACTCACACTCACTGCCATGGCAGCATGCTCCATGGGGGGACAGCTACATCACCTGGGAGCCCCAGTGCAAAATCACACTACAGCCACCAGCAGGCCCTGTCACACACACCCCTTACACAAGCAGACACCCCCGGGACAGGCAATGGATTTACCCACTGTCACAATTGACATGTAACACAACAAGACCAATACATAGCCGAAGAAGCATCCAAGCCAAAAATCAACAAGTCAAAGACTCAGGAACACATATCAATCTGTCCCCCGCAACATACCCATCCACAAGTGAACATTGAGGAGAATGCTAGGCACATACAACTACCTGGAGGAACAGTGCCAACTAGAATGTGTATGAAACATGGATGTTGCATGAAACAGCATTAACATTGACTGTCTCTCACACACAGGGCAACGTGAGGAATCTCCCCCAACAATGGGGGTGAAGAATCACAGTCCCAGGCTCGGGAGGAACTTGATCCCACTGGCAGCGACGCCTCTCAACACTCCACGGATGACCCCGACCGACCTGGACCCTCTGCTGTCCAAGCCCCTGCAGCACCTGGTTCAGGAACATCAGTGCCAACCACCACCACCATTCCTGCCACATCCCAGGAGACACCGAGGAGCCCTGCCCGCAGTGAACAACTGAGCCAGTCTGACCAGGAGGGACAAGGTTCGCCGGGCACCCAGGAAGAGGCAGACAACACCACCACTGCCATCCCTCAGGTGTCCCGTAGACCCGATGTGCCCACAACTGCAGGCCAGGCTCGTGTGGGCAGGGGTGGTGGGAGTGGAGGCAGGCGGAGGTGAGAACCTGACCAGCCAGCTGAAGAGACCGGTATGTCACACATACACAACATCATGGAGGCATACCGGCGTGACACCAGGGAGATCAGCCAGGTAGTTGTGACACTCACAGAGATAAAGGGGACCATCACAGAGATGAAGAACCAGCAGGCCGTGCAACATGCCAGTCAACAAGAACACCAAGGACGGATGGAGGCAAGACTGGCTGAGCTCCTGGCGGTGCAAAGGGCCATAAGCCATTCACTTTGTCGGATCGCAGACAACATGGGCAACCCTCCCTGTGCCACCAGGTGAAGACCACCACCAGCCACAGGGAGGGAGGAGGAGGAGGATTTGTCCGACTGAGCGTCCCAAGCATCGTCAAGGCCTGCATCTGAGGGTCCCCTGAGGAAGGTGGGTCGTGCACGGAAAAGACCGTGAGAGGCAGCAGGCCATCCACATCTCCTAGGTCACCTGGCCTGGCACCTGGCCTTCATGTGCAACAGCATCACCTCATTGACTGACATTCTCTGCCACATGGACTTGCTGGTCACAGTCTGACCAATGATGCCAAACACTGTGGTCTGGACTCTGCTGCTTTCAAATGCCAAGGATCCCACCTCCCCCTGGGAACTTTGGATTCTATGGTCCCTGTATTGCACCTTTTTCTTGCACAAATCACACCCCAGACCTATAATAAAAAAAATAAAAAAAATTGATGTTGCAGTCATTTCGCATGAGTCCACAACATAAGTGTGGGGATATGTCAAAGTATGCCTGAGTGTGGAACTAACTCCAGCCATCCATACACTGGGATCTGAGTCCGGTCGAGGACACACCTGGGTCACAATGTATCATCAAATACAGACATGGAGCCCAATACTCACCCGTGATGGCCTCAAGCTGCTGAGGGGGGGCTTGCAATACTGCTCGTACAGACCAATTTGGAAGAGTATCATGAAGGCGTAGAGGTCATGGGTCATGTGGAGGTGCCCGGGGAGGGAGTCCCAGGTCTGTTTGGCGAGGTGGGAGAACTATCTCCTGCATGCAGTTGTTCTGTGGATGTGATGAATGGTGGCCAGGGCAAGGTTGTCTGCACGGAGTTGGGTCAACGGGGTGTTGGATGACAGACGTCCAAGGTCGGTTTTGGGTCTGGGGTTGTGAACTGCCTCCTGAGTGTGGGTGGGGAGTCTGAAGGTGATCCTGCAGCAGACAGTGAGCCATTGTAGCTATCTCAGGTGGACGGTGATGTGGCTCTGGCGGGGGATGTTGAAGATGAGGTGTGTGGATGCACCCTGGATGTGGACAAGTTCTCCTGCAGTTTTGCTGTTGTCCCTCCGTACAGGGCATTGCTGTAGTTGACCCGGCTGGTGTCGTGGACCTGGGGGATGGTCTGTCTTGCCTTGGAGTGGATCTATCTGTGGATCATTTGCAGCATGCTGAGGGTATTGCAGCATGAGGTACAGATGGTGTTGAGTTGCATGGTAATTGTGAGCGATGAGTCCATGATGAACACCAGCTTGCGTGCGTGGCCACTGGGTGCTGGTGCGGTGCCCAGGCCGGTGAGACACAAGGAGTTGACCCAGCCGTAAGGGGACACTCCTCAGATGATGACCTCAGTCCTGTCCAAGTCCAGCCTCAGGTGGCTGATGTTCAGCCATTCGTCAACGGATCTCATGCCTTCTTGAAAGTTGGATCTGGCAATGGCTGGGTCTTTGGTGAGGGTGAGGAGCAGCTGGGTGTCAATGGCATACGAGATGATGATGAGGAGGTGTGCGCATGTGATGGTGGAGAGGGGGGTCATGGAGACATTGAAGATCGTCAAGCTGAGAGATGAGCCCTGGGGAATGGGCCAGATGACCCCAGTGTACCACATGCGGAAGGGTGGAGGCCGACTCCCTGGGCCTTGCTGGTGAGCTACTTGTTGATTTAATCCTGGGCCCTCCTCTGGATACCAGTGTTGGAGATGTGTGAGCTGACAGTGTGGTAGCACATGGTGTACAATGCCGTTGAGAGGTCAAAGGGGGTGGTCTCACCATTGTCGACCAGGGCAAAGTTGTCGTTGGTGGTGGCAATTATGACGGTTGCAGTGGTGTGATTACTGTGGAAGATGGTCTGGTGCCGGTTGCCAGGAGCTGTTTGCATGGAGGAAGTTTGTCAGTTGCTCGTTGAGTGTCTTCCTGATGACATTTGCTGGGTAGGGAAGCAGGGTGATATTCCAGGAGTTCCTGCGGTACTGCCGTCCGTTGTTTAAGAAGGGCCTGGGTCTCTGCATGCCTCCAGCTCCCATGGAATGTGGCAAACTCAAAGGAGACATTCATGACGTGCTGGACATGGGCTTCAAGGATGGGGAATGATGTGGTTGAGATGTTGTGTGGGAAGGGGCCTGATGGAGAGCCAGAGTGGATGGTGCACATGAGCCAGGTGGTGTATTTGCTGCTGACCGGAGTCCAGAACCTGAGAGGGGTTTGTCCCGCAGATAATAGTGCTGTCTGCCTCTGTGTGCCAAGGCTGTCGTGTATGTCCATGAGCTTGCAGTGGTAGAAAGTTGCAAGGGATTTGATCTGCCTTGCAAGGGTGGGGTGTCTTTTGGGTGGAGAGCTGCTGTCAGTCCACTCACAATGCTGATGAGCTCCTTTATGTCGTGTGTTTTGGTGCCTCGGCCCTATCTGAAGGATCTCCACTTGTCCTTGCTGATGATATGGTGATGGCTGTGTGTGGCGTTTTCCAGGGCTGTAAGGTAACTGATGGTTCTTTGTGTTGCAAAGTTTGCACACGAGTCGGCTAGATCTGTATGAGTCCAGTAGGTCTGCCTTGTCCCAGGTGGCTTAACTGTTGTTGTGCTTCACAGGAAAGTCCGTCAATGTGGCAAGATTTTTGGATCAGTTGCTGATCCAGTGTGTGAGGTTGCAGGGTGTGGCGGGGGTGTTGGTTCGAGTGTCCCACACAGTTTGTCTGTGGTGACTTACATCAAGCATCTTTGGGGAATCAGTAGTGGGGTGTGGGGCAGTGTGTTGCTTGTCGGAGACATGGATGCAAATGTTGATGGACCAATGATGGATGGTGGTGTGGTTCTCCTCCAGCAAGAAGTTACTGGCCCCAGCCACATGTAGCCTGTGGAGGTGAGGGCATGCGTGCAGATGTACGTGTTGATGGCTTTGGGGATTTGTGGATGTAGGCCTGGAGATCTGTAGATGAGAGTTACTCTGAGGGTTGCCAGGGGGTTGGTGCAAAACCGGATTTGTGACTCTGAGGGTGTACTTGTGAATAAATTGCAAGTCATCCGCCGGGATTGTTGGTGCCTCTTGTATCCGTCAGAGATGGCAATGAAGAAATTGTGTGCTGAGGATGCTTTTATCCAGGTCACTGTCATGAAGGTGATGTGTGGGCCTGTTGTGTTGAGGAGGTAACAGAGTCCAATGGCGTGCTGTTGGAAGGAGCCGGTGTGGAGTAGGAGGGACATGACCTGGTTGGTGTGACAGGGCCTGGAAGGCGGGGCAGCGTTGTGTAGGCAGTTGGAATTGCACACTCAGCATGCAAAGGTGTCGTGTGTGCGCTTAGGGTATGCCTGAGAGCAGGAGGTTGATTTTCGGTTGGACATTGCTTGGAGGGTGGCTGCAACATGAGATTGTTGTGTGATGTGGGTCATGCAAGGACATGAGGGTCGTGCAATGTGCACGTTGCATGCGCTGACGGTTCTGCCTTTGGCATGGCGTGGCCGCAACAGTGTCACAGACAAGCTGATGACAGCCTAATGAATGGGTGGAGGGAGGAATGGAAGAGCATCTTGGAGGCGTGTGGGTTGCAGAATCCAGGAACTTGGTGGGCCCTTGCCGCAGGGGCCGCGGAAGCAAGCGGCATGTACTGGAAACTAGGCCGAAAGTAGCACACAAAGACAAGGATGTCAGAAACGACAACTGCAACAGGCGTACGTAAAGGAAGGAGTGTCAGGTTACTCATGGCTCACCCAGAGAAAATGGATGAACAATCACCAAAGATGACTGACACAGGATCAGGAAACAGAAGGCCGAGCTGCGCACAGGAGACACACCCTCAGCAGGCGTTGACGGCCCGTTGGGGGGAGCAACCTGCCCAAATACATACACAACCATGGACTTCATGCACAATAGAGATTATTAGCCATGAAGAACTGCATGCATGTTGCCGAACTACACATACACTCATATGCACAATCTTTGACAACTATGCCAGAGATGACGCATGCAAAGTGGCAAGAGACCTGCATTGATAGAGATGAGGCACTTTGGAGGGTGAGGAACACCTTTATTACTCAAACTCACACTAAGGGAAATGTATCAATATGAACAGACTCACAGGTCATTTGACTGAACATATGGGACCTACGCTGGACACCCTCTTCACAACACGGATGTTGTAAATCCAAATGAACTGGCACACAAGTTAAGGGGATGAGCCAAACACCTCCTGCTGCACACAGAGAGGCTGCAATTCCCCATTGAGCCTGTTATGGGGATGTCCCACACTATGTCCACCCGTAGCATCCTGTATGTTTCAGAGGGAAGTTCTACACACATTGATGCCTTCATCAGAATCCAAAATCCATTACAGATGACTGTCACGAAGGGTGACTATCAGTTCATGGGAGTCATGCTACATGTTATGTGCCCCATGGTGAGTAGACATGTATGCATGGTAACACAACCTGCACAGAAGCAGTCCCCACACATTCCAAACATGTACCACCCCCAAAATGCCTTGCTGCAATCCTTACCCAAAATGACATTTCCCCATGTCCGTGCATGGAACGCTGATTCAGCACACGTTGCAATACTCATGAGGAATAGCAGGAGGAGAACGATGACACGAGCAGACAACATGCGTAAGAACCTGGGAATGACAGACACACAAGAAGTCAGCTAAAAGATTTTTCTCCGCATACATGGTCATTTACTAAACATGAACAATGTTGTCCCCATGCTAATTTAAAAGAAAGTGTCTCTGCTAAAATGTGTGGAATGACATCATCACTCGAGTGACACATCAGAACACACATCTAAGTCACTTAGCATACAGTCAGCTGGACACACACTTTGCAACACATGCCACCCAAGGCTACAAGCGTGCACACTCAGACCCAGTGACTCACCATTATGAGAAGAAGTTGCGTATGAGCTGACTCCGGATATCCTCCTCCTCCTCATTTGCCTCGTGACCAAGCCCTTCACCCTCCACTTGTGGATGTTCCTGCTCATCCTGCTCCAGGATGAGTGGCACTGCCTTCTCCACTGCCATGTTGTACAGCATGCAGCACACGAGGAAGATTTTGCAGACCTTCACTGGTGCATATGGGAGGGACCCACCTGTCTTGTGAAGGCACCGGAATCGGCTCTTCAGGAGGCCAAACGTCCTCTCAATCACTCGCCTGGTCTGCCCGTGTGCATTGTTGTACCGGTGATCTGCAGCTGATCTTGGGTTGCGGAGAGGTGTCATCAGCCATGGCATGTTGGGATAGCCAGAGTCCCCTACATGGAAACAGCATGTAAATATGTGGGTCAGGAGATGCTGTAAGAGCCAAAGATACCGCAACACACAGGACAAACAGAGTATACCCACCAACAAGACATGCTCGTTCGTTGTGCAGCCGCAGCATCATTTGTGGCACCCTGCTAGGCCTCATGATGTAGGCATCGTGTGCTGACCCTGGAAAACGTGCACAGACATGGGAAATCAGCATGTTAGCAAGACACACCACAAGGGCATTTATAGAGTGGTAATGTTTACGGTTGCGATAGGCTACCTCCTGTGCCTGTGGTGGTATCAAAGCCACATATGTCCCATCAATGGACCCAATGTCATGGGGCATCCCTCCCAGGGCATAGAAATCACCCTTGAAACCTGTCAACTCCTCAGGAGTAGGAAAATGGATGAATTCATCAAGGTGCTCCAACATGGCTGACAAAACATCACGCAGGACATTGTCTGTGACATGCCACCAACATCAGCTATGGTGAATTGAAACATACCTGTGGCAAAAAAAATGTAGGGCTGCCATCACCTTCATCTTGGGGGTCAGCGCAGTAGGATACCTGTGTCGCGGTTGGAGGTGTGGTGCCAGCTTGTCGGTCAAGTCCTCAATCAACTGTTGAGTGAATCTGTAACGTCGGATGCAGGCACGTTCCCTCATGGCACCCAAGTCTGGCATTGGTCGGGGGACAGGCGGTGCCCTGCAGAAAATTGTATTGAATAACGAAGATTGAGAGCATAACAACATCAATATCAATGAAGAGAGCACATGCTAAACTGCTACTACACATCAGCTAAATACAGAGTCTGGTCTGTGCAATACATCCAGGACACGTATGCCAGCTTGGTGATACTCCTACGAAAAGCCAGATACACCCGTTGATTGGCAAGTCTACATGACATGCCCTGAAACGAGCTGGGGGCCAATCTGAGTGAACAGCCAGAGACATCACAGGAGTGACATACATCCACATAGCTGCATTTAAAGGATGTCATCTCATACAGACAGCTGACGGCAATCTAGACGCACAGGTCACATGGAATGTCAAATGTACAGATCAAACACATTGCGATGAAGGGGTACACGTGAAAACAGAAAACACAGACATTGAGACGACGCAGATATGTCCTCATGTGAAAATATCATGTCCAATGCGTACAGACCCTGCTTACATGGGAATCCACATGTGGCATGGTGTGCGTAGATGTGTGCCATGCCCATCTCCACACAGACACATGTTGGATGCAGCAACAGCAGATGTAGTTGACGGAACAATAACAGCAAGCTCATGGAAACACATGACATAGTCACATCGGGGCACGCTGATCGTGAAATGTCAGTTGTTAGTGTCCCTGTCATCAGGGGACAGTTGCGGGTGGTGGTGACTGTGCCATAGCAGTGATGCTGTGCTTGACACGTTTGTACTACAGGCACACATGTGCAAAGTGTGAAGGGGAAGTGTGCCACATAGTGCCCCATCACACATGACATGCATACACAGGTCATCACACATCAATTGTGCAACTACATGAGAAGACATGTGCAATATCACTGCCTGACACACCTAGGCCCTTTACATGAAAGTCTGCAATGACAATGACTTGATGTACAGCCTTGTGCGAGTCGGTGACCTCCATTCCTTTCATGTGCACCTCCTATCACCAGTGTATGCATGTGAAACACCCCGTACACATGCTCTGAGAGCGTGTGTACGGCCCGTATAATTATAGTAGTGGTGCCATAGGAGTACGCGTGGTACGGGCCGTACACACGCTCTCAGAGTGTGTGTACGGTCTGTATCACTATAGTAGTGGTGCCGTAGGAGTGCGCGTGGTACGGACCGTACACACGCTCTGAGAGCGTGTGTACAGCCCGTATCACTATAGTAGTGGTGCCATAGGACTGCGCGTGGTATGGACCATACACACGCTCTAAGAGCGTGTGTACGGCCCGTATCACTATAGTAGTGGTGCCGTAGGAGTGCGCATGGTACAGACCGTACACACGCTCTGAGAGCATGTGTACGGCCCGTATCACTAGAGTAGTGGTGCAGTAGGAGTACGCGTGGTATGGGCCGTACACACGCTCTGAGAGCGTGTGTACAGCCCGTATCACTATAGTAGTGGTGCAGTAGGAGTACGCGTGATACGGGCCGTACACACGCTCTGAGAGCGTGTGTACGGCCCGTATCACTATAGTAGTGGTGCCGTAGGAGTACACGTGGTACGGACCGTACACACGCTCTGAGAGTGTGTGAACGGCCCGTATCACTATAGTAGTGGTGCCGTAGGAGTACGCGTGGTACGGGCCGTACAAACGCTCTGAGAGCGTGTGTACGGCCCGTATCACTATAGAAGTGGTGCCGTAGGAGTACGCGTGGTATGGACCGTACACACGCTCTCAGAGCGTGTGTACGGCCTGTATCACTATAGTAGTGGTGCCAAAGGAGTACGCGTGGTACGGGCCGTTCACACGCTCTGAGAGCGTGTGTACGGTCTGTGGTACGGACCGTACACACGCTCTCAGAGCGTGTGTACGGCCCGTATCACTATAGTAGTGGTGCCGTAGGAGTACGCGTGGTACGGGCCGTTCACACGCTCTGAGAGCGTGTGTACGGTCCGTACCACACGTACTCCTACGGCACCACTACTATAGTGATACGGGCCGAACACACGCTATGGATGTGCGAGTACGGTGCGTATCACTATTGTAGTGGTGCCGTACGTGTACGGGTACGTGTGAAACGCACCGTACATGTTTTTTGGAATCAAAAATTAAATAGGGGACAAGTATTAGGCCCAAAATGCATGCTGGTTGTCATGGATACAGAGATTTCAGTTGCAATGTGGCCATCATGTGGGCTTGAAAAGTCAGTTGGCCCAAAAATTACAATGTTGCAAAGTGGTGTTTGCCTTGCTATGATGCTCAAAAAATTGAACCATGCTAATTTGTGTCATTGGTGTATGTTTAAAGGGATTGGAGGAAACGTAGGATGCAAATGAGTCTGACCAATCACTCTGTACTCCTGTAATGAAAGCCCCCAGCAAGACAGATATAAGTCAGCCAGAACCCATGAGAGGGATCTTGCCTGCACAACATTCCTGTCGACCACACTGCTGCTGTCTGTGCTTCCTCTGGCACCATGTCACGTACTGTGGAGAGGGCCCAGCCATTCACACTTGAGGAGAATGAGGCATTGCTGGATGTCCTCCTCTCACAGTACCCCAAGCTGTATGGGAGACCAGGGGTGCAGGTGAGTACTGACTCCACTACCTTTGACTGTGCACCTTTTTTGTGACTGTCACTTCTGGCATTGTGTCCAGGTGTGACAGACATGCAATGTTGATTAGAGTGGGTCCCGGGGGGGAAAGGCTTATGTCTCTCATGCAGAGCATGATGTTGTTCCTGTGTGCACTCCTCACTTGCATTGTGCTTACTGTGACATTCACTGCATAGTGCATGACACATTCAGCCTGGCAAATCCTTGGTGGCAGTTTTTGGCTATTGTCCTGAGGTGATTTAGTTGTCCCCCCGGTGTGACAGGTGACTGTACCCACAGATGTGTATGAGTTGAGTGGACCTGTGGTGAGAGTGTCCAAGTGATGTGTACGCCCTCCTGGACATTGATGTGTGTGAATGTTCCTTGTCATGTGGGTGAGTATCTATGTGAAGTGTTGCACCACAGCTGCATGGAGGAGGCAACAGCTCTACCCATCTGATGTGAGAAGTAAGCCGTGCTGTGTGTCTGACTTGCTGAGCTAGCCCGACACCTGTGACACCCCACAGGCAAGTGGCACATGTGCAGAGTGAGGTTTGTATCCGCTGTTGCCAATGGCAGGTGATTGATCTGTGCCTGTGTGTGTCTGTGTACTCTGCTGAGGTTGCGTCAGTGGCCTGGGGCATGTAACTGCTTTGAGGTGCTGTCCATCAGCCTGGTGTTGCATGTGATGCACAGTGTGTGCCATGATCAGGGAGTGTGTCGCACCCCTCCTGCCACATGTGTACTTTCAATGCCATGTAGAGCATTGGGGCTTCCACAGAGGCCAATGTCTATATGAGAAAGATGCAATTCCTTGGCAGCATCCTATGCCCTGTTCAACATATCACAGATGTTCAAATGTGTGTCTCTGTGACATGGAGCAGGTGTAGTGATGTTGTCTCACTTTGTCATCCTCACAGGTAACTGCCTACGAGAAGGGGGGGATCTGGAAGGAGATCGTCAGGGCTGTGAGATCGGCGGGCGGTCACAGTCGGCGCCTAGCCCAAGTCCGAAAACTGTGGCAGAACATCCGGTGCTGGACCCGGCGGATCGCCCTGACCTGGATAGGCAGTTACAGGAGAGACAGCAGCAAGGAGGAGGTAGGTACATGTCTGTTTGTTGTGTTGTTTATCATCAGCTTTTGGAAGTGCTCTGTAGCCTGGATACACTGCCAGGGTTTATATGTGCAGTGCATATTCTGTTCCCCAAAGTCAACCGGTGCTCTTATTCATCCCTTCCCCTCCTTGACATGTGTCCCCTGGTCTGTGTGTAATCACAATTGCACATGGTCATCCAGGCTGCCAGTTAATCCAAGTGCACATTGCTTTCTGCATCATGTGGGAGGGTGGTCTGTGACATGTGTTGGTACCTTGCCTGTGCCCTGTCCTGTTCAATCTGTTGGGGGTCCATATTTGTTGGCACTGATGATGAGTCTCAACATAGGAGTGTGAGGTTTCAAATGAACACACTTGCAGCATGCATGACCAATGTTGTGGCCTCAGACATGATGTGCATGAGTGGGAGATATGCATAGTGCCAGGACGGTTGCTCATGTGAACAGTGTGCCCACTACAGTCCCCTGAGACACCCTTGCCTCGTAATCATGTGTGTCATCCAACACTGTGCCCATTCTCAGTGTGTTCTGCATATGTTTGCCTCTGTGGCATTGTTCCCTGGCCTCATTTGTATTTATCCAAAGTGTGCTACATGTGTCCACTGGACAGGGAGACCCCATTTGGCTTGTGCATACTCACACTGGGCAGTGCCTGTGTGTCTATTCACAACTATATGTATATGTGTTGCCAGCCTCACGAGGTGATGTGGAGTACATTTGGGAATTCTTGCAGCACATTTTTGTAAACCCTGATTAAGAGGTGTCACTTCTTGATCTGTCTCAATCACATTGTCTCAGGTATGGGGGATTTGTGCGGGCGAGGCCTACATGGCCAAACCTTATGTCTCCTTGCCAGGTCTGACCTGTGTGTGATAATTGGCTGGACAGAGACTCAACGTGCAGTAACCCAGTGATGTTGTGCAGGGTTTAATGTTTGTGCTTTGCAGCATGTGTCAATTGTTTAAATACATGATTCCTGCTCATACATTTTTTGCACCAGTGTGTAGTCCAGATGCTACGTAGTTTGGTCTTTGTGTACTGAATTCTGTGTGGACATTCTGGCTTGCCATGAGGGTGTCTCCTCAGTGCAGGTATGCCTTTTTACAATACAATTGCAGGCCCATTAGCTTATGCGTTGTCCTGGGTTTGGACATGTGTGCCACATCAGGTAACGGATGGCCATGTGACAACTGACATAATTCAAGTTGTTAGTCAAAAGGTATTGTACCTTGGCACTCACAACACTTGTCAACAGGTCTTCATGTTTTAAATGCTTTAGTTTGATGTTTTGTTGTTAAGAACAATAATGTGCCTGCATGACAGATGTCTCCCAAGGAAGTGCACAACAAACCACCTTTACACTTTCAGGGAACACGCTGGCACATTTTAAAAGAAGGCACTGTTCTAATGAGACTGTTTTTCAGATTATACATATACATGTTCCCACAGTGTTGTGGAATTTGGGTAAGTCCTTGGTTGTTGGTGATACCAACTTACGAGTGTCAAGTCATCAGGACCTCCGTGGGCCCATGTATATGTACTTTCTGCAACACCATTTCTTTCTACCAGTGGCTTCTTTAAATAAGGCTGCAAGCTTTTTCAATGACTGGGTAAATGTAGTTTTGTGTGCACCTCCTTGGGAGCCATCTTTTATGAAGGCACATGTGTGTTCTGTTCACAAAATGGCACATTCCCACATTCTGAACATGTCGATTGTGTAAAGTATTGTGATTCCCAAGGGACCAAAATGTTTTCGTTTTGTGTTCCAAAGTACTTACAGGTCTCTGAGTGTGGGGACACCTTTAGTATTGAGGTGTGTTAGTTTGCCTTGGGTGCACCACTACTGTTTCTTTCAGGGTAAACAAGAGGTGGCATGACTTCATTGTATTGCTGTGCTCACCTGTTCCCAGACACTAGCTTCTCAGTGTATTTCTCATTCAAGTTTGGGGCTGGTGTGTCCTATTTTTCCTTGTGTCCAAGTGGCATGGTGGGTCTACCAACTGGGGAGTACAGGGCTTACATATGTGCGGAGTAATCTAGCTGTTACTCATGATGCATTGACTGATATGCACTGTGACCTATTGGTTTTGTACTCATGTGTCAGATGTATACAGGTGACTGATGTTTTTCTGTATCTTCACCTTGCCCACAGCATCATCATTGGAAACCGAGGGAGACACCTGCACGGACCTGGAGGAGGGACCCAGCACCAGTGCCACCAGTGCTGGCGAGTCTGCGGGAGCCAGTGGCACGGAGGGCGAGGGGAGTCAGTCGGAGGACCTGTCTGGTGGCAAGCCCAACTATGACGCAGACGGGTCTGAGGCTGACCTTATCGAGGGGGCGGAGGCTGCTACAACACCTGGCAGCAGCCCAACATCTGTCCCCACCTCCTCCATTCCCATCACCGCCCTCCCAGTTGCTCCGGTCCCTTCTGTCCATGCAGAGCCCCACCATGTCTCCTTCGGGACAGGCACCGCACCCCCTGTCACCCCTGCTGCCCTCATTGCAGAGTCTGTGGACATACTGCGGCAGTTGCAGGTTGGGCAAGCATCGGTGCTGACTGTCCTCCATGGCCACACCACACTGCTGACACAGATGGTGTCGTTCATGGAGGGCATGTCAGCAACGATGTCTGAACAACGCAGGTTTCTGCGGTCCATGGACTCTTCCCTGTCGGCAGCAGTGACTCTCCTGCAGTGCTTCATCCGCCCCTACCCCAGCCCCATCCACACTTCCCTCTCCCATACCTGTCCCATGCACACCCAGACATTCCCAAGCACGCACCCCACCAGACACAGGCAGCACACCACCAAGTAAGGGCAAGCGCACACCTCCTGGCACGCACACTCAGGGGGATGTAGGCACACCCACTGGGTCTGGGGCAAAAAGACATACACGCAGCCACAGTCTGAGTCCGCAGGCCTCACAACCCAGTCCCTCCAAAAGCACTCCCCTTGGCTCCCCTGCCAAACTGTCACCCAAAGAGGTCGACATGGGTGAGCTGGCCATCACCCCCACTATGACACCACCCCGCAAGCGGGCGAGGAAGTCCCCGGGCAGGGTAGTTGAGTCCCCCCCCGTCCACCCCCTCCCCCAAGAGCGCTGAACCCCATCCCTCGGCCACCCCCCCTCCGTTGGCCCTGGGGTTCCTTCCAGTGCAAGGTTACTCTGGACGCCCTGGCAGCAGTGTGCAGCGCCGAGCTCACCTCCACCTTTGGCGCTGCCCTACCCCCTGTGGTGGAGACGTCCACCCCTGCACCCACCACACCTACCCTTCCCCTCCTGTCCCTGTGGTCCCCACATGATGCCCCCCCGGTCGACGAACCTGAGGGTTCCACTGTGCAGGCAAGCTAAGGGAGACGCGTGCCCATGTGTCCCCCCAAGGACTTCTATTATGGACTGGCCATTGGCCTTTGTATATAGTGTGATTTCATAATTTGTTTTTTATGCTGAATAAAGCATTTTATTTTTACTTTGAACACTATTACATTTCAGGTATTGATGTTGGTGCTGAGGCTCCAGGAGTTGGTGTTGTGGTAATGTGTTATGGTTCTGAGAAATGTTCTAGTCTGATGGTCAGGTGAACCATGGTATCTGCGTGCCATCACAAGGTCTCTGCAAAGAATCATTGGTATTGTGTGTTATTTTGGTTTTGAGACATTGTCCCAAGGAGTGTTCCTTCCTCTGTGGCACCTGACATCTTCCCTGCAAAGAGTTGCACAATTGTTGTGCTGACCTGTGTCTACATTTCCTTTGTTGGTGACGGATCCCTTCAACTATGGCCAAGCCTGCTCAGCAATGTCTCCGGCTGCATCATCTGTGCCATCCTTGCTAGTCACTGTACTTGTGTATTGAGTATGTTGAAATGCCTTCATGGAGAAATTCTCCCTTTTCAGCACTATGCATGTGTGTAATCTCGGCCTAGCACACATATGGTACTTGTTCTGCAGGGTATTTGAGCACCTGACTCACAATTGTGGGCATTGTATCTGTGGGAACTCCACCCTATTCCTTCCATGAGAGACAACATCTTGGTGGCTGGCCCAGCACCTGTACATTCCTATCAGTCCTGGGATGTGCGTGACAGTGTGTGTTCCCTTTGGCTCTCTTAGTTTAGTAGGCAGTGACATGACTATACAGTCTTGTGGCATGATCTCAGTGTGTGTATTGTGCTGCATCTGCCAGGGGTGGGTATGCATGTGTTATTTGTCCTCACACCCACATGTGGTGTGTCATGCAGTGGGGGAAAGACATCCATCCTCCTGGGAGTGGGACACTGCTGTCAGTGATGTGTTGTTATGGCACTGTCATCATTGTCCAAAGTTAGGGATGCGTACATACACCCATGGAGTTGTGGTCATCTGATAATGATGTACACCCCCGATGTCTCTGTCCACTGCTGGGAGTCCTCTGCATCCACCCTTATATGTCTGTCCACTGCTGGGTGTCCTCTGCACCCAACCTTCACATGTCTGTCCACTGCTGGGAGTGATATGCACCCACCCCTCACATTGCAGGCCACTGCTGGTAGTCATTTACACCCACCCCTCACATGTCTGTCCACTGCTGGAAGTGATATGCACCCACCCCCATGTCTCTGTCCACTGCTGGGAGTCCTCTGCACCCACCCCTCATATTGCAGGCCACTGCTGGGAGTCATATACACCCACCCCTCTCATGTCTGTCCACTGCTGGGAGTCCTCTGCACCCACACACATATGTCTGTCCACTGCTGGGAGTCCTCTGCAGCCACCCCTCACATGTCTGTCCACTGCTGGTGTTGATATGCACCCACCCCCATGTCTCTGTCCACTGCTGGGAGTCCTCTGCACCCACCCCTCATATTGCAGGCCACTGCTGGTAGTCATATACACCCACCCCTCACATGTCTGTCCATTGCTGGTAGTGATATGCACCCACCCCCATGTCTCTGTCCACTGCTGGGAGTCCTCTGCACCCAAACACATATGTCTGTCCACTGCTGGGAGTCATATACACCCACACCTCATATTGCATGCCACTGCTGGTAGTCATTTACACCCACCGCTAATATGTCTGTCCACTGCTGGGAGTGATATGCACCCACCCCCATGTCTCTGTCCACTGCTGGGAGTCCTCTGCACCCACCCCTCATATTGCAGGCCACTGCTGGGAGTCATATACACCCACCCCTCACATGTCTGTCCACTGCTGGGAGTGATATGCACCCACCCCCATGTCTCTGTCCACTGCTGGTAGTGATATGCACCCACCCCCATGTCTCTGTCCACTGCTGGGAGTCCTCTGCACCCACACACATATGTCTGTCCACTGCTGGGAGTCATATACACCCACCCCTCACATGTCTGTCCACTGCTGGCAGTGATATGCACCCACCCCTCATATTGCAGGCCACTGCTGGTAGTCATTTACACCCACCCCTCACATGTCTGTCCACTGCTGGGAGTGATATGCACCCACCCCCATGTCTCTGTCCACTGCTGGGAGTCCTCTGCACCCACCCGTCATATTGCAGGCCACTGCTGGGAGTCATATACACCCACCTCTCACATGTCTTTCCACTGCTGGGAGTCATATACACCCACCCCCATGTCTCTGTCCACTGCTGGGAGTGATATGCACCCACCCCCATGTCTCTGTCCACTGCTGGGAGTCCTCTGCACCCACCCACACATGTCTGTCCACTGCTGGGAATCCTATGCAGCCACACACCCACACACCCACCCCCTTGGTGCAGTACACTGCTGTCCTGGGCCTACACACACACCAATATAAAGGTAATATGCTGCACCAGGCCGTAAGCCAACATTCGTGGCGTGTGTACGCCTTGTATCCCAAATGTACTGGTGCTGTAGGGGTAGGTGTACCCACCCCTCATATTGCAGGCCACTGCTGGTAGTCATATACACCCACCCCTCACATGTCTGTCCATTGCTGGTAGTGATATGCACCCACCCCCATGTCTCTGTCCACTGCTGGGAGTCCTCTGCACCCACACACATATGTCTGTCCACTGCTGGGAGTCATATACACCCACCCCTCACATGTCTGTCCACTGCTGGGAGTAATATGCACCCACACCTCATATTGCAGGCCACTGCTGGTAGTCATTTACACCCACCGCTAATATGTCTGTCCACTGCTGGGAGTGATATGCACCCACCCCCATGTCTCTGTCCACTGCTGGGAGTCCTCTGCACCCACCCCTCATATTGCAGGCCACTGCTGGGAGTCATATACACCCACCCCTCACATGTCTGTCCACTGCTGGGAGTGATATGCACCCACCCCCATGTCTCTGTCCACTGCTGGTAGTGATATGCACCCACCCCCATGTCTCTGTCCACTGCTGGGAGTCCTCTGCACCCACACACATATGTCTGTCCACTGCTGGGAGGCATATACACCCACCCCTCACATGTCTGTCCACTGCTGGCAGTGATATGCACCCACCCCTCATATTGCAGGCCACTGCTGGTAGTCATTTACACCCACCCCTCACATGTCTGTCCACTGCTGGGAGTGATATGCACCCACCCCCATGTCTCTGTCCACTGCTGGGAGTCCTCTGCACCCACCCCTCATATTGCAGGCCACTGCTGGGAGTCATATACACCCACCTCTCACATGTCTGTCCACTGCTGGGAGTCATATACACCCACCCCCATGTCTCTGTCCACTGCTGGGAGTGATATGCACCCACCCCCATGTCTCTGTCCACTGCTGGGAGTCCTCTGCACCCACCCACACATGTCTGTCCACTGCTGGGAATCCTATGCAGCCACACACCCACACACCCACCCCCTTGGTGCAGTACACTGCTGTCCTGGGCGTACACACACACCAATATAAAGGTAATATGCTGCACCAGGCCGTAAGCCAACATTTGTGGCGTGTGTACGCCTTGTATCCCAAATTTACTGGTGCTGTAGGGGTAGGTGTGATACGGACCGTACACCCGCATTCATAGGGTGTGTACGGTCCGTACCACGTGTACCCCTACTGCCCCAATCCAATAGTGATACGGCCCGTACCCACGCTATGTATGTGTGGGTGCAGTCCGTATCACTATAGTAGTGGTGCCGTAGGAGTACGCGTGGTACGGCCCGTACACACGCTCTGAAAGTGTGTGTACGGTCTGTACCATACGGCACCACTACAATAGTGATACGGACCATACACACGCTCTGGGCCATACCACGTGTACCCCTACGGCACCACTACTGTAGTGATACGAGCCGTACACACGCTCTGAGAGCGTGTGTATGGTCCGTACCACGCGTAATCCTACGGCCCCACTACAATAGTGATACGGACCGTACCCACGCTATGGATGTGTGAGTACGGTGCGTATCACTATTGTAGTGTTGCCGTAGGGGTACGCGTACACGTCCACTTCCGTTGTTGCAGGACGCAGGGATTGGTGGACACGCCCCCCGGAGTGACCAGACCTGGAGGTAATGTATGTCCTCAATATTGTAGGTTCTAATTTGGGTAGGTGGTATGTTTCCTGCCCCTCACCCCCCCCTTGGCCCCTGGGTGTTGTTCTCACCTTCTGCGGCATGTGCGTCGTGTATGGTGCACCAGGTCGTAGGCTAAGAGGGCTGGGATGACATGTAGGATGGGGTCCATGTCTGTCTGTCGCGTACCGGGGCTCCATTTTCGTGTCGGACTCAGTTTTCCAGCATTTTTTGGCTGCCGTAAAAAAATAGCTGTGCGGAGTGACGTAGGGACGATTCGTACTTGCTGGTCCGTAAAACGCTGCCTGACTCCGTACGGACGTCGCGTACGCGCTGTCCAGAATCAGACTCGTAGGTATTTTTTAGCCGTACGGTGTTTTGTACGATTCGTACGGAAATGTTATTTCTGTACGAATCGTACTTGCTGGATTGTACGGTGGATTTCTCGGGTACGAGTCATACGGAGAATACGCTCCGTACGACGAATCGTACCCGGGTTTTACAGGATTGGAATCTGCACCGAAATGTTAGGATTGTGAAATGTAATAACGTGAATCGTGATGTGTTTTAGGCTATTAAATGGTACCGTGGAGAGTTAATGTAGAAAGGGAATGTAACTAGCAAAATACGTGAAGAACTTGTGTTGTGCAATTATTCATTTATTAAATGTGTTTATTGACGTGTCATTTTATATGAAGGTAGGAATATTAACTGAGCGTGTCTTATTTCTTATGCAATTCTGTGAAGCTCTTATGCCATTTTCCTATGTTAGATGAATCTTGTAGGCTTGAAATGCAATTCCTCTGGAAGCTCTCACTTTAGAATTAACAGTTTAAATTTCATGTGTGCTGTGAATCTTGTTCTTTCTCACATTTTGTGTTGCAGGTGGAAGAAACGCCTTGTTAGATAGAATAATGCCTTTGTTTTATTAGTTAGGCTAGGAAAGAAGGGGAGACATCATGGGCTACAGTTGATAAGAGAAATTGTTGTTTTTCACACTGGAGAAGGCCTGAGAATCAAGGTCAGCATGTTGCAGTTCGGGAACATCACTATCCATTGAAAGCTACCTATGATATCGTGCTTGGACTGGATGGCGTGACCCACAAGGACTTTTGGGAAGATACCTGTAATATTGGAACGTTGTAAGTAGAAAAGGTGGCCCGCTTCTTCTCTGCCTTCAGAGAAAGAGCATCTCAGAACGAGCTCTGTCTCAATAGCTCAATAGCTTTATGCTACTTGACCCATAAATGGTGGAGAGAATTCTTTGGGAGACTACACAGGCTGACACCTTTATGCCTTAAACTGATAGATGCTTAAGTAGGGATGTCATGGTAGTGCTAGTGTAGGGATAGATTAATGCTTTATACGCATCAACCTTTGATGCAGGGAAACTTGGACTCATGCTTTTTGATCTTCTGTATGCTACTTCTTGAACTGATTGTTCTGCTTTTGTTTCAACGCCTCCAACTGATAAGCAGATTTGGCTTCATGTTTATTCCGATGTATTTTTACACTCTCGTGTTGAGGTGTCTTTATGCCCAGCTTTTCTTGGCTTTGTAATAAACTACCAAACCTTACATAGTTGTCTTTGTTTTCTATGTGTCCAGAGAAATCCCAGTTAAATTGATTGTGATTTATAAAGAATTTCTTCCCTCTATGCTTTCATGCTGATAAAAAGAACCATTGGATCATAATTTTAGAATAGATCCAGAACCTATGGGCTCCACCCTTTCAATTGGTAGCAGTGTAGGATGGTTCTCACATGAAGCGAAGGGAGAATTAGTCAAGAAAAGAGGGAGCCTAGAACTCCAGAGCCCCAAAATAGAGCCCAATGACCGAGAGCGGAGAGCGACGGAATCTGGTGGAGAAAGAAGGAGTTTGATGGCACGGCGAGATCAGCAGCGAACGGAGGAGTGAGTATCAATAGGGCGTGTGTCATGTGGTAGATTGCGGGAATGAATTGATTGTGTGATGTCTGGTGGAGTTGGTGCGAGAGTTGAGTGAATGTGGTTTCGGGCTGGACGTGGTCCAATGATTGAGTTTTGAGTTGCAGGTCCTGAAGTGGCCTAAGATCCTGGGATATATTAAAGGGTGCAAAAGACACCGAGATTGATTGTGATTGTCCTACCAAAGAATTGAGGAGTTGTCATGAGGTGTAATCGACAGTTCCACCTAAGACACCCCTGTACATTCGAGTCCTGCCCCCACCCATGTACGTGTCGTACCCCCGTGTATGTACACCCGTGTACGTGTCGTACCCCCCGTGTATGTACACCCGTGTACGCCAGAGTCGCACCCCCACCACAACCTCCTAAGTACGGAGCGCACCCCAGGCCCCAACATCACAACCGCATGTACGAGTCGTACCAAGCCACACACAAGGACAGCACTGTGCAACCAAATGGCCCATGTACACACTGTACACACGCTAAAACGCACGTACACAACCAGGACAAAGCAAAACAACACAAGAATACACCATTCGAATGGCACAAAGCCACTAAACATGTCCAACAACAACTAAAACAACACATTCACTGACCTGCAACTGCCAAAAACAAACAGAGGCCCAAAACACCACCACTCCTTATAACACACCCACCCAAACTTCAAACACAGCCACACCCACCAATGGACCAATAAAAAGGGCCCACACACACAAACCATGAGCCTTTGCAACAGAATCACTGCTGCCAGACCCCTCAGACAACCTACAGCACCATACTACAAGCTTCACCACACCTTACAATTGCACACCTTCACACAACCACCTTCACAAACACCCCCTCATCACATTCACACACACACACACCTGCACAACCACACCCACACACCCACAACCATCCACACACACCCCCCACCATCCACACCCACACCCCTCACCATGCCCACTAACAAGAATCCAAAGTTCAGTAACCGAGAGTTGGAGGTCCTTGTCGATGAAATCCTCAGAGTCGAGCCACACCTCTTTGGAACATTGGTCAGACAGACCAGCACTTCAGAAAAAACAGCCATGTGGCAGACCATCGTCGATGCTGTGAATGCTGTTGCGGACACCAGAAGGAACAAGCAGGAATGCCAAGCCAGGTGGTACGATCTGCGGAGGAGGGTCCGAGCCAAGATGACGGACGAACACAACCAGGCCAACGTCACTGGAGGAGGGCCGTCCCGCAGACTCGTACACTACCATCCCTGGGAGGAGAGGGTGATGGCCATACTGCCGTTGGAGGCAGTGGAGGGATTAGGAGGACTCCGAGACCCGGGTGAGTACACAAACAACGCACCTCACATGGGGGGAACGTCATCCACAACCAAACCCACAAACAGGCAAGCAACCACCCCAAGCTATCGCATGACTCAACCACACTCCATGAACACGCACATGCCACTGGCGCCACCATGCCACATGCACCCAGCTGGACAATGTCAAGTCACAGGCCACAGAAGACACCAACACATGACACGATAAGCCGGATGGCGGGAGGGTGGGCCCCAAAAATCACTTAGTGCAACTCAGAAGCAGACAACAATGCCCTCTGCCCATATGGCCTAGGTCACAGCCAGACTAACACTGTGTCCCCACACAGGAAAGACTCGCCAGCAAATGGCGGACGCCTTGCATTAACACATGGGGGTGAAGGCACGTTTTTGCACATGACAGCAGCTAATGAACAGCCAACACTGTGAAAGAGTGGCAGCACACACCACCACAGCAGCAGCGCAGACACACACACTACACCCAATGGGTGCCTGGAGATCAGAAACAAACTCACAGCAACAAGCCAAGGGCCAATCAAAGATCTGCTAACAGTGTGTGCCCAGGAAGCTGGCCTTAGGTGACAGAGGGTGACACACAGAGGGAGGGACAGGGGGACACAGAGGGAGGGAGACACAGGGAGACGGACAGAGGGAGGAGGCTGACACACAGAGGGAGGGACAGGGTGACACAGAGGGAGGGAGACACGGGGAGACGGACAGAGGGAGGAGGCTGACACACAGAGGGAGGGACAGGGGGACACAGAGGGAGGGAGACACAGGGAGATGGACAGAGGGAGGAGGCTGACACACAGAGGGAGGGACAGGGGGACAGAGAGGGAGGGAGACACGGGGAGACGGACAGAGGGAGGAGGCTGACACACAGAGGGAGGGACAGGGGGACACAGAGGGAGGGAGACACAGGGAGATGGACAGAGGGAGGAGGCTGACACACAGAGGGAGGGACAGGGGGACAGAGAGGGAGGGAGACACGGGGAGACGGACAGAGGGAGGAGGCTGACACACAGAGGGAGGGACAGGGGGACACTGAGGGAGGGAGACACAGGGAGACGGGCAGAGGGAGGTGGCTGACACACAGAGGGAGGGACAGGGGGACACAGAGGGAGGGAGACATAGGGAGACGGACAGAGGGAGGAGGCTGACACACAGAGGGAGGGACAGGGTGACACAGAGGGAGGGAGACACGGGAAGACGGACAGAGGGAGGAGGCTGACACACAGAGGGAGGGAAAGGGGGACAGAGAGGGAGGGAGAGGGGGACAGAGAGGGAGGGAGACACAGGGAGAGCAAATCAGCCTTGTGGTGTGTGGGAATGTCTGCTCGTCAGCAGGTGGACTGCGTGCATGTAGACAAGGGTGGCCAGTGCCAGAACCCCCCCTATTCTCCATGGCAAAACACAGGGCCATGTCACAACCTGTGCACGAGCACAACGACAGCTACCTGCATTATATAAGTGTGTGGATCCACTCCATGTGCACATGTACAGTGCTACACGGAAGGCGCCAATGCATGGCTCGCCACACCTGCCCACTCCACTGCTGACTGCAGTCACACTTGACGCAGCAAGTAAGACTGTGCCACACATAGTTAAAGGCGCCAAAGTGGTGCCCAAGGGACACACCCATGCACAAGTGCACTGTGAGTGGAATGCAAGACAGATCCTAATTCCAAGAGGAAATGTGCCAACTTTGAAACTGATGAAACATGGATGTTGCATGGACCAAAATTAACATTGTCTCTCTCACACACAGGTCAACCTCGTGGTTCACCCCCCAACACTGGGGGGGGAAGACTCACAGGACCCGGCTCTGCGGGAGGCCGATCCCACCGGCAGCGACGACTCTCACCACTCTGTGGACGACCCCGACCAACCTGGCCCCTCTGGTGTCCAACGACCTGCAGCACCTGCGTCAGGTACAACGGGGCCAACCACCACCCCCACTCCTGCCACATCCCAGGAGACACCCAGGATCCCTGCCCCACCACCACAAAGCAGCCAGGCTGGCCAGGAGGGACACGGTGTCCCGGGCACCCAGGAGGAGGCAGGCGACAACGCCAATGCCACCCCTCAGGGGTCCCGGAGACCCGATGTGCCCACAAGGGCAGGCCAGGTGCAAGTGGGCAGGGGTGGTGGGAGTGGAGGACGGCGGAGGCACCAGCCTGACCAGTTGGCTGGGGAACCGGTATATTCCCATGTCCGTAACATCCTGGACACATACCGGCAGGACACCACGGGCATGGCCCAGGTTGTGTCCACCCTCAATGAGATGAAGGGGACCCTCGATGAGATAAAGACCCAGCAGGCCCAGCAACATGCCTGTCTACTGCAACACCAACGGAGGATGGAGGACAGACAGGCTGAACTCGTGACGGTGTTCCAGGGGATTCACAATACACTCCGTCGGATGGCCGACAACATGGGCAACCCTCCCTGTGCCAGAAGGCGTAGAACATCACCACCCACAGGGAGGGATCAGGAGGAGGAGGAAACATCCGATGGAGCATCCCAAACATCGTCACGGCCTGCTTCTGAGGGTCCCCGCAGGAGGCCGGGTCGTCCACGGAAAGGACCGTGAGGGTCGGCGGTACATCACCATCTCCCAGGACACCTGGCCTGGCACCTGGCCCACTGGAGCAACAGCATCACAGCATCAAGAGACATTCTCTGCCACATGGCCTTGCTGGTCACTGTCTGACCAATGTTGACAAAGACTGTGGCATGGACTCTGAGGATTTCCAATGGCAAGGACCCCAACTCCCCTACTGAACTTTGGATTCCAAACTCCCGGAAAGCCCCTCACGTCATACCCCCCCCCCCCCCCCCACCCCCCCACAAAAATAAAAATTCACACCATGAAGAGAAGATGCCTGCTGGTTGCATTATTACCTTACATGTGTCTTGTAAAGTCTAAACATGCCTGACTTCTCTTTTGACTTCAACCATCCACACCCTGGGGCCTGAGTCTGGCACAGGACACACGGGTCACAGTGTATTAGGCAAGACAGACATGGAGCACCATACACACCCGTGATGGGCCCAACCAGCTGAGGGGGTGGCCGCACAACCGTGCTGACAGACACATTGAGTACAGCAACAGTCATGCGCAGAGGTCAGGGATCCAGTCCAGTGTCCTGGGGGGCACCCAGGTATGTGTAGACAGGTGGCAGAGATATGAGCTGACTGAGGTGGGAGAGGCAGGAGGAAGAGGCGAGGTGGAGAGGACGGTGCGGATTGCAGCGGCCAGGGCACGTCCACCCCGGAGATCTGTACCTGTAAAGTAAAAGATAATTTGGGACTCTATAGCCCTACAGATAAAGATGAAAAGAATTCTCTGTGTGAGGCATAGAGAATAGCAGATCCTGGCTTCGGGCCCCACAGTTGATGCATGGCTATACGCCTAGGAAAGTTAATTTCTCCACGTCTGCCATTCCAATACGAACCGTGGATACATAAATAATAAGTTATCTTCTGTGAGTTCGCACCTGAATGGTAGATATTCCCAGACATCGATTTACACGGATGGATTTAATAGCACAGCATGTGCTTTCCCTTGTATGACTCTAAGACATCCAGACATCCTTTGTATATATTTCAAAAACTTTTAAACTAACATATCAATCAATCAGTCTTTATTCGATTTAAAATACAATCATAAAAGACACAAACATAAAAAACATACATTTCAATAAATACATTAAAATAGCTTATTAAGAGAGCCTTGTTAAAAAAACATTAAACATTACAACAGACTGAGATATAGTAATAAAAAGTTTTTTAGAATAAAATTGTCCCTGGTACAGCTTAAAAGTGGGGAAGACCCGAACACTGAATTCATTAGGGACCATCAAGGGAGCGCTTAATTAATTTTCTCCGCAATGCCCATGCCCAGCCCAGGTATTTTGCCAGAGCAACAGAGACAAATGTCAAAGAGCTAGTGCGCAGAATGCGTAAAGCTACAGTGCTGCTCCTTGTCCCGAGCAATCTACACATTGGTCTAAGCCAAACGCGCCTCGGAATGGCAAGTGCCGGACAAACAAACAAAAAGTGGGGAGATGATTCCATCGCAGCCCCACATGCAGGACATTGCAGTTCCGAGTTCGTGGCCCACCTTCCAGTCAAAGATCTAAGGGGCAAAGAACCAGCTCTAAACTGGAAATAAAGTTTCCTGTCACCCACATTAGTCACCACATCCCAGTATAGTTCCAAATAGGGGGAATCTTTGAACTCCAAAAATTTCTCAGACATCCCAGTTGCTTTGTTCAGTACCTGGGAATCTATTCTTTCCCAGTATGCTATTTTAAGAGAACTTTTGGATGGAAACTGGGCAGAAGCTGGGTCGATCCACAACCCTTCCATACCCACGTCCTTTAAAGACGCATGTAAGTTCTTCAGCCACCCAATTTTGTGAAAAACATCAGATTTTATAATGTCATTCAGGCCCTTGGCATAGTGGGAAAGTTCAGGAGTAGTCCACAGCCTCCGCCAGTATAGAACCGGACGGAGTCTTGAAATATCCTTAATGGACCTCCTGCCCAGATCATACCTAAGTGGGATCAGAGGGGTGCTCTGAGGAAGACCAGTAATTTTACGCAGGAATTTAAGCTCCACATTTACTAAAATCGCTAGCTGTTCAAAGCCCCAGAGTTCCGCCCCATAAAGGACAGAGTTTAGGGCCTTTGCTTCGTATACTTGCAAAACCGGGCTTATTGGTTTCGTTAATGACCTACTAAATTCCCTGGTCAAAGCACCAGTTATCTGCTTAAATCTTAGGGAGGCCATTTCCAGATGTCTACGCCAATTATTATTATTTGAGATTTGCAACCCAAGATATGTAAAATTGGTCACTAATTCTAAGGGTTGCCCATTCATAGACACTCTTTTCCCTTGAAAGCTGCTATGAGGGTTAAAGGCCATAAACTTCGTTTTTGCCACATTAACCTCTAAACCATGATCAAGGCAAAACTCATCAAACAGGCGAAGGGCTTTTTGCAGACCATTAGATGTTCTGGATACGATAAGCGTATCGTCTGCAAACAATAATATGGGGATGGAAACACCAGCCAACCTTGGAGCGTCGGTATTAGCAGAGAGCATGAGTTCAACTATCCCGTTGATATAAAGTGAGAAGAGCGTGGGTGCCATAGTACAACCTTGTCTCACACCACGCTCAACCGGGAACTCAGAAGTGTCCTCTCCCGCCCCTCCCCACTGAATCCTAGCATAGTTAGACTCATGCAGACGCATCACCATAGTCAGAATTTCTTTGGGGAGACCTAGCCTCTCTAGAACTGCCCACAGCCGGTGTCGTGGTACAAGATCGAAGGCAGCCCTTAAGTCAACAAAAGCTACATAAAGACTGCCGTTCCCCAATGTCACCACTTTCCAGTGGAGCTGGACAAAGTAAAAGACTTGGTCCACCGTGCTGGTTAGTTTCCGAAAACCAGCTTGGAAGGGTGATAGAATGTTATTATCATCCATCCATTCTTGTATTTGGTTCAAGACCATCCTCCCTACCACCTTCTGAATAGAATCGATGAGGCTAATTGGCCTATAGTTTCCCGGGAGCGTCCTGTCGCCTTTCTTGAATACAGGTATAATAACTGCCCCCCTCCAAGATTTTGGGACTGGCGCGCCTACAGCCACAGCGTTAGCCAATAGGGTTATATACTTGCTCCAGTTACCCTTATTGTGAATAAAGACGTCCGAAGGAACCTTGTCCTGGCCGGGGGCACGTCCACTGGTAACTGAGCACAAAGCCCTACTGGCGTCTTGGATACAAAAGGGACCCTGGGAATAGAAAACATGATTTGGCACCCATGCAAAGTTAAACAAAATGTTACAAGCATATTGAGGTTCGAAATATTGTACCCACTCTGCCTGTGAAACATAGTTGGAGGGGCTATCAGGGCGCCCACCATGGCCCCACTTGAGAATGTTCCAAAATAGCCGGGAATCTCGGGTATGGCATGCACTTTTTAAATCCAGCCAGTGTTGCTCGTCCCAGTTTTTTTTGGCCATCCTTACAGCTTTTTTGTATGCTAGTCTGGCGGAACGGATACCCTCCAGTACACCACTAGACAGGGCTTTCACTAGGTTGGACCTGGATTCCCTGCAAACACCGTCATACCATCTATTTTTCTTAGTTGGAGCCTTATTCTTGTTCCTCAAGGGCTTCGTAAAATAGGAACCTATTTCAGCAAACAACTTCTCATGGCATGCAGTGACTTTATTATTGCCTGGATCTTGGAATAGCAAACCCTCAAGCTCAGCAATAGAATCAACTAATTTGTTATCTATATCGGCAATGGCCAAGGTGTTATGCTCGAGCTCCCCCCACTTGAGCCTACGCATATTATTTGTTAGAGTTACCTCAGGCACGCACGGAACCATTCCACCAGGTATTAAACGATTACTAGACCACCATCTGTGCGCAACACAGATAGGGTTATGGTCACTCTCAACTCTAACCTCAACCACCATATCTAAAGCTGGTTGCCATAATTGTAAGCTACATAGGACGTAATCAATCCTACTAGAATGTCGACCATTGTCAAAAGTCTTCGCCCCTTGTTTATCACCTGGCGTCCTCCCATTCAGGGCCCTCAGACCATGCTCAAAACAGAGAGCATTGGTCTGAACAATAATCTCAGTCCACCTTTTAATTGGACTGAGGTCAAGAGCTGGTACCCCCCACAATTGGTCTTCCACAGCTTCATTGCCCCACCCAGAATCGGGGTCTAGGAGCGGTTCAAAGGTGATATTAAAATCCCCGGCTACCACTATTCGCCTCCCACCTGAGTGCTGGTCAATAATGGAGACCAAGAGAGCCAAAACCTGGGAGCCTGTCCTATTAGGGTCCCTCAAATACAAGTTGTAGATGTCCAAATCATCAAGGGTTCCAAGTGACACCCTCACTAGTTGAATATCTTCGGACCCAGTAGGTATTGCAAAAGCCTTTGGAAATATGTCCTGTCGGACCCACATTGTCAGTCCTCCCTTTGGACGTCCCCTTATACCCTGGATTGCGGGGACATAGAAATTCAAAAATCCCTGTAGAAACTGAGGCTCACAGGTCCAGGTTTCCTGGAAAAGGCAGACATCAAAGTTGCCTATGTAGCCTAGCCAATCCGGTGAGTCCATCTTTGATTTTAAGCCTGCAATATTCCAAGAAACCATACACCCCCCCTCCCTTCCTTGGCCTTGGACATGGGCAGAGTTCGCACACAGCCGCACGAGTCCACATTCTGATCCCATAGACAAATCAGGGGTTGCTACAACTACATCTATTGTCTTGTCCACCCCGGTAACAGGGGAGTAACGTAGAGGTTTGTTGAACTTAGGCCCTCCAACAAGTATACTCGGACTAAGGGGTGTAGTAAATAACTGCGGCCCGGATATCGGTCAGGCAAAAGCTACTGGAGAGCACAAATCATTTGCTTCCCAATTTTCCAGATGTGGACTACGTCCTGCAGGGTAAGAGTTATAAAAAAACCCTAGATCATGCACCCTAATTTTTGACTGGTCGCAAGCCAGTCGGGGGTCACAAATATAATGCACTGTACGACTATCTGCAAAGTTGACTAAAATTGAGTCCCCTGGGACATCTTTGGGTCTTGGACCTACCCAACTAACCCTTCTAGTGAAGAGGATCTTTCCATCTAGGTGGTTAGGAAGCGGTCTGTTCCTATTTAGCCAAAACGTAACTTTGTTCTTTAGTTGCTGGTACGATTCCGGAACACCTTCCTGTAGTTCTGGGACTCCAGTTAAAACAGCAACATAGGGTGTACAGGCAGGGGGCAGATGGATATGAGCCCTAGGCGATATACTGTTTTTGACCCCAGGTTCCCAGGACCCTTTTTGGTTCATAGACTTTTTTCCAGCATTAGTACTAGGCACTCTCGGAAGATTGTCTCCCAAATTGTCAATACATTGGCTAGTACTATTAGAATTATCAATGACCTGCACCTTGGGGGGAGCGACCTCGGGTAAAACCCCATGCACTACTTCATTGTTAGAGGATGTCTGCGGAGGAGTAGGAAGGGTAGAGGACACCCCTACAGGATTGTCCCATGCCTTGGTAGCTAATTTAATAACATTTTTCAGTGAGCAAAAATTATCCAGAACAGTTTGTTCTAATCTATCTACCTTCTCACTAACTTGCTTAACCCTTTCCAGCACGGGAAGAATCAGAGAACGGAAATTTTTTTCTATTTCGAGGACCATATTACTCGGTTGGGGCTGGTCTATATGACAAGAAATATTCTCACTAGGAGATGGGGGAACTTCGCCCTGTGTAACCCCCATTGGAGATTTTTCCGTAACATTAGGGTGTTTAGCCTTCCTCCCGCCCTGGGACCCCCCTACTCGTTTCCTCTTGGCATTAGGGGGATTTACAATTCTTTTGCTAGCCCTAGTCTGCGGGTGGGTTATAACTAATTTATTAGAGATAGGGGGGTTGCGAGTTATTATTGCAGAGTCACCAGAGTCCCCAGGAGCATCACACACGGCACTGCAGGGGTGCGATGTGGTAGGACTTGTCCCAACATTCTCCTGAAGAACTAATTCACCCCCGTTCTGGACCGCTAACTTCAAAGGAGATTTTGCCCCAGCCAAAATACCCAAAGAAGAGCGTCTAGCTTGCGCTAACTCAACAGACAAGCGACGCTCAGTAATAGCCAGTTCGTGCTCAAGACATGATACAGCTCTTGTAATGAAATGGTTGAGTGTACCGGTCACAGACCCACCCCCGCATGTACGTTTACCTTGTCGTCAAGTGTATGCCCGCCCTCCATCAAACAAAGGTTTTGGAGGGCGAGGACTGGTCAATGATGAAGCATGACACCAGGTGGTGTGTGAGACCAGTCCGTATCTTTTTGTGAGATGCCCACACTCACGACGTTCTTGTAACTCGTTTGGGTTATCACACTAGGAGCAGCTCTTTTGTGGTAAACATTTAGTATTGGAGGCTGCTGCTCCTAGAACCCCATGCCTCTTGTTCCCTCCTCCACACATCCAGTGGAGTTCTCTTGTGATTGGATCTCTGTGACATGTGCCAGGTGTATTGATGTAGTGTCACTTGTTCATCCTCACAGGTAGACGCCTCTGCCAAGGAGCAGATATGGCTGGACGCCGTCAGCGCCGTGAGGAGTGTGGATGGTCGGAAGCGGCGCCTGTCCCAGGTGAGGAAACGCTGGCAGGATATCCGGTGCTGGACGCGGAGGATCGCACGGGTCCTGCTGGGGGACTCACCTGAGAGCCATAAGAACCGCGGGCGCCGCTGTCTCTCCCACATCCAGAAACGTGTGCTGACGGTGGTCTTTCCAGACTTGGACAGGCGCCTACAGGAGATGCAGCAGCCGGAAGGGGGTAGGTACATGTGTGTTTGTTGTGTTTCACCAGCATTTGTAAGTGCACTGTTCCATGGATACACTTCCAGGGTTTATGGTGCTGTGCAGATCCTGTTACCCACAGTATTGCAGTGCTCTCCTGCCTCCCTTCCCCTCCTTGCAATGTGTTCCCTGGTCTGTGTGTAGTCACTCCATCACAAGGTTATGTAGCCTGACACCTTCTCCAAGTGTACTATGCCTGCAGCATCATGTGTGGGGGTGGTGTGTAACAGGTTTTGTGACCTTGCCTGTGCCCTGTCCAGTTCTGGACTTGTGGGTTCCATGTCAGTTGGCACTAATGCTGAGTCCAGACATGGGAGTTAATCTCTCAAGTGTGAGGCCTTCCAGCAGGCATGTCCCATGTGGTGGCCTGTGACATGATGTGCATGAGTGTGCGTTACGCATAGTGCAGGGATGTTAGTGTGTGTTGCAGTCATTCCCATTCAGGAGCATGGAGTTGTGTGGCCACTACTGTCCCCAGGGGCATCTTTTCCTAGGTATCATGTGTGTAATCCGAGAATGTCGACAATCTCTGTGTCTACAGCATAGGTTGTGCTCTGTGCCATTGTCCCCTGGCACCATGTATATTGACGTGAGATGTATTACAAGTGTCCACTGTCCGGCCTGACCTGATTTTCCAAGTACATACTCACGGTGGCCATTGCCTGTGTGTCTTGTTGCAATCAGCTGATGATGCCCATTTGTACATGATTATTTGGACAGGCGCACCTTGTGTATTTTGTGTGCAATATTGAATTTTTGCATCCCATGTGCATTTCACCCAGACTAAGAGCTGTAAGTGCTTCCTGTGTCTCCACAGATTTGTCTCATGTAGGGGGTGGGTGGTGCGGGCATGGCCTACATGTCAAGACCTGTAATCTCCTTGCTAGGACTGGCCACTGTGTGATGTTTGTCTGGACATACACTCAAGGTGCAGTGTGCCAGTCAGGGTGGGCATGTTATCAGTATTACCTATGCTGCATGTGCCTCTAGTTCCTGGATGCGGTCCCTGCTCATCCCTATTGCCTGCCACGCTGTGTGGTGCAGATGCAGTGCTGGATTGTCCCCAGGGCCTTGCTCCTCAGTCAAAATTCCATGTCATCTCATTTGCTATTGTGTCATGCTCTCCATAGTTTTTCCATGGCATGGTGGGTCACACAACTGTGTCTTGCAGGGCCTACATAGGTACCTTGTTTTGTAGTTGTAACTCTTCCTTTGTTTCAGGCTATGCACTGTAACCTAAGTAGATTGGACTCATGTGACATATGTATACAGGTGTGTGATTAATTTCTGTCTCTTCACCCTGCCCACAGCATCGTCGGGGGACACGGAGGGAGACATGGACACAGACGGCGCGGAGGGACCGAGCACCAGTGCCAGCGGTGACATCGTGCCTGGCACATCGAGTGGGACTGAGGCGGAGGAGAGTGAACCCGGGGACCTTTCGACTGGCACAATAGAGTATGAAGCTGACGGGTCCGAGGATGATCTCTCCGAGTGGGCGGTGGCTGCACCACCATCTGACAGCAGCCCTACATCTCGCACCGCCCCCTCCATTGGCATCAGCTGCCTCCCACGTGCTCGTGTCCCTTCCCAACGTGCCCGGTCACCACATGTCTCCTTCCTGCCAGGCACTGCACCCCCTGCCCCTGTCTCCACTGCTGACGCCAATGCTGAGTCTGTGGACATCCAGCGGCAGTTGGAGATTGGTCAGACTGCGATCCTTAATGTCCTCCATGCCCACAGCCAGGTCCTCAACAACATGGAGGCATACTTGGAGGGCATTCATTCATCGCAGGCTGACCAACGCAACTTGCTGAGGTCCATAGACTCCACACTGACTGCAGCAGTGGGTCTCCTGCAGCGCTACGTCCCACCCCCTACCCCTGCCCCATCCACACTTCCCACTCCCATCCCTGTCCCACGTACACCCAGACGTCAGCATGCACCCACCACAACACACACAGGCACCACACCAGCAGGGAAGGTCCACCGCACTCCTCCTGACACGCACACACAGGGTGAGGTAGGCACACCCACTGGGTCGGGGGGCAAACGTGTGACACGCAGCCAGAGTGGGAGTCCGCATTCCACCCAATCCACTCCCTCCAAATCCCCTCCCCTCAGCTCTCCTGGCGACATCTCCCCCAAAGACTCCTTCATGGCCGCTCTGTCCCTGAGCCCCACAGTGACACCACCACGCAAGCGGTCAAGAAAGTCCTCGGTCAGGGTGGTTGATTCCCCCCCCCTGTCTACACCCTCCCCCAGTGGCGCTGCGACCCATCCCTCTGACCCCCCCCCTCCTTGGGGCCTGTGGTTCCTTCGGGTGCAGGGGATTCCCTGGCGGACCGGGTGTGCAGCGAGATCCTGGCCTCCACCTTTGGCCCTGCCCCACCCCTTGTGGTGGAGTCCTCCATCCCTGCACCCACCACGCCTACCCTTCACCCTCCTGTCCCTGCGGTGCCTGTTACTTCCCCCCCACATGATGCCCTCACCCCTGTGGAAGACGATGGAATGTAACTGTGCAGGCAAGCTAGGGGACACGCATCCCACTGTGTCCCCCGTTCCAGCTGTGACTTCTGGACTGCCCAATGGGCTTTGTAAATATTGAACTTTCTACGAACATACAATTTTTGATCATGCTGATTAAAGCCATTTTTGTTTCCTTTGAACACTACTGCTTTTCTGATATTGCTGTTGGTGGGGCTGCTACATGATTTTGGGTGGTGATCATGTGTTGGTTGTGTGGGAAATGTAGTAGTGTGCTGGTCATAGGGGGACCCTGGTATCTGTGTGCCATCACACGGTGTTAGCTAGGTTTCTGTGTTCATGTAAGCAGTTGCTCCATGGTGAAATTGTCCAAAGGTGTATTCCTTCCTCTGTGTACCCTGACATCTTCCCTGCAGGGTGTTCCCAATATTTAGCGCTGAGCTGTGTGTACATTAGCTGGGTGTGTGACGGACTCCTTCTACTTTGCACATGCATGCTGAGCGATGTCTCCACCTGCATCATTCGTGGCATTCTTGGTAGTCATTGTACTTGTGTATGTGGACTATTGACATGACTTCATGTGTACATGTTTTCTTTTCTGCACTATGCATGCGTATACTCCCAGCCTCGCACACATGTGGTACATGTACTGCAGGGTCTTTGTGCACCTGACTGACATTTGTGGGCATGGTATCTGTGGCTACTCCACCCTTTGCGTTCCATGGGCACTGCTGTGCGTGATAGGCACCCACCCCTCCTGTGTCTGGGCACTGCTGGGAGTGATAGGCACCCACCCCTCCTGCCTCTGGGCACTGCTGGGAGGACTCTGCACCCACCCCTCCTGTCTCTGGGCACTGCTGGGAGGACTCTGCACCCACCCCTCCTGTCTCTGGGCACTGCTGGGAGGACTCTGCACCCACCCCTCCTGTCTCTGGGCACTGCTGGGAGTGATAGGCACCCACCCCTCCTGTCTCTGGGCACTGCTGGGAGGACTCTGCACACACCCCTCCTGACTCTGGGCACTGCTGGGAGTGATAGGCACCCACCCCTCCTGTCTCTAGGCACTGCTGGGAGGACTCTGCACCCACCCCTCCTGTCTCTGGGCACTGCTGGGAGTGATAGGCACCCACCCCTCCTGTCTCTGGGCACTTCTGGGAGTGATAGGCACCCACCCCTCCTGTCTCTGGGCACTGCTGGGAGGACTCTGCACACACCCCTCCTATTTAACAATATGTACGCTTTGTCCATACACGTGTGTGGGTTCGCTCCATGGGGGTACGGGTCGTACTTACACTGTTGGGGTGGGAGGTACGCTCCATGCATACGCGGGTGGGGGTATGTGTCGTACTTACACTGTTGGCATGGGGGGTACGCTCCTTGCATATGCGGGTGGGGGTACGTGTCGTACTTACATTGTTGGGGTGGGGGGTACGCTCCATGCATACGGGGGTGAGGGTACGGGTCGTACATACACGGTTGGGGTGGGGTGTACGCTCCTTGCATACGCGGGTGGGGGTACGTGTCGTACTTACACTGTTGGCATGGGGGGTACGCTCCTTGCATACGCGGGTGGGGGTACGTGTCGTACTTACACTGTTGGCATGGGGGTACGCTCCTTGCATAGGCGGGTGGGGGTACGTGTCATACTTACACTGTTGGGGTGGGGGTACGCTCCATGCATACGCGGGTGGGGGTACGTGTCGTACTTACACTGTTGGCATGGGGGGTACGCTCCTTGCATAGGCGGGTGGGGGTACGTGTCGTACTTACACTGTTGGGGTGGGGGGTACGCTCCATGCATACGCGGGTGGGGGTACGTGTCGTACTTACACTGTTGGCATGGGGGGTACGTTCCTTGCATACGCGGGTGGGGGTACGTGTCGTACTTACACTGTTGGGGTGGGGGGTATGCTCCATGCATATGCGGGTGGGGGTACGGGTCGTACATACACGGTTGGGGTGGGGGGTACGCTCCTTGCATACGCGGGTGGGGGTACGTGTCGTACTTACACTGTTGGCATGGGGGGTACCCAGGGGCGTACCCAGGCCTTTGCCACGTGGGTACGAGCCGTCCCGCCATTGTTGGGGTGACGTAGGTGTGGGCATGGTACGACTCGTACCCACGCTATTAAGGCGTGGGTACGGGACGTACCTGTCTGGTTGTGTTGCCGGTTCGCGTCGTCAAGAACTTCCGTTGTGGCGGTCGCTGGCTTAGCTGGACACGCCCCCACCCCCTCGTAGTGACCAGGGCCTGAGGGTCAGGTATGTCCAGGGCATGTGTGCTGTGTGACTATGGTGGTGGTTTTGTGGCCTGCCCTGGACCTGCCACCCCCCCCTTTCCCCCCTCCCTTTGTTGTTCTGACCTTCTGCGGCGTCTGCGTCGTAACCTGTAGAGGAGGTCGACTGCTATGAGGGCCGGGATGACACGTAGGTTCGGGTCCATGTCTGTCCGTCGCGTACGGGTACTCCTTGTTCGCGTCGTCCTGTCTGTCCGTCGCGTACTGGTACTCCTTGTTCGCGTCGTCCTGATTTCCCGGCAGTTTTTGGCATCCGGAAAATATTCACCGTGCGGGATGACGTCGGTGCGAATCGTAATTCCTGGTTCGTGAATGGCAGGCTGCGTGCGTCCCGACGTCAGGTCGGCGCTTTCCCGGATCGCATTTGTATGTTTATTTTAGTCGGTCGGTGTTTTGTACGATTCGTACGGAAATGGTGTTTCCGTGCGAATCGTAATTCCATGTTGGTATATTTTGACGACCGGGTACGCGTCGGACGGAGAATATGCTCCGTCCGACGGTTCGTAACCGGTTTTTACCGGATCGTGATCGGCACCTATGTGTCAAGTTGTAAAATGTAACGTGTCTCCAGTCTACGTAAGCTAGATTCTCTGTCCCCACCCCTCCTGCTGGGCACAATGGTGTCAATAACATAATATCTGAGACCCCTGATGTCACTTTTGTGGGTTTCTCTGAAGTGCCTGGCAACAGGGTAGGTATTGTCCTGATTGGAAATTGCACGTAAATGCTGCAGTATGCGCTTGTGTGCAGCTAATTTCGTACTGCCTACATAACTGAGATTGCAAGGGCAGGTGAGGACGTAGACAGCATATTCCGTTTTACACGTCAACAATTTAGTGATTTTGTGCTGTCTACTGCTAAAAGGATCAGTATATGTTTTGGTGTTAATCCCATGGGCACAGGCATTGCAGGTCTTGCATTTGTAGAAGCCACTATTAAGTTGCAACCACAAAGTTTTTTCAAGTATCTCTGGGTTTGTATTGACCAAGGCATCTCTCATAGTGGGGGCCCTACTGTAAGTTATCAAGGCCCGCTGGGGGAGCATTGGACCGATGATGGGGTCACTGCCTACAATAGGCCAATTCCTATTGATAATTCTGCGTAAATCAGCCTGTTGTCGACTATAGCCCATGATAATTCTAAAGGCATTGAGGGGATTTTATACATTTTTTACTGTGTTATCCTGTGTTGCTGCTATCCTAGATATATTAGTGGTAGGCTGTAGTAGCTGTTCTTGATTGAGGTTATTAGTTCTTGTGATGGCACTATCGATAATTTTAATAGAATAACCTCTTTCTCTGAACCTTTGTTTACTCGAGGTCTGTGCCATTTTTAAATCGATATCATTGCTACACACTCTTCTCAAACGCAGCATTTCACCATAGGGTATACTTCTAATGAGATGGGAAGGATGAGCCCTGGTTGCATGCAGTGTAGAGTTACCAGCAGTCGGCTTGCGGTACAGTCTAGTCTCAATGTTACCTGCATGTATATAGACTTCTGTATCTAAAAATGTGACATTAGTTTGGCTACATGATGCTGTAAAATGAAGATTAAGATTATTTACATTTAAAACATCAATAAAATCAGTTGCCTCCTCCAATGTGCCGTTCCATATCACAAATAGGTCGTCAATAAAACGCAACCAGACAACTACATTTTCTTTCAGGTATTTGGCATGCTCATTCTTAAGTACCATCTCTTCCCAAAAGCCCATATGGAGACAGGCGTAGCTAGGGGAAAAACTAGCCCCCATAGCTACGCCTCTCAACTGGCGATACAGAAGATTGTTATACATAAAATTGTTATTGAGAAGGCAATATTCCAACATCTCAATTAGCATCTCGTTGTGATCTTTGAACTATACTGGTTTGAGTGAAAGATAATACTTCATTCACTTAATTCAAAAAAGTTAAACACACATATATAATAATATATATATATATATATATATATATTTACTTTAAAACAATGACTAAACTAATAATTTTAAATGTATTTTCTAATTTTGAAATTATATAAAAATGTAATAGATATATATATATAATATATATATATATATATATATATATATATATATATTCACTGAAAAAACCATAGGTTTCACACACGTTATAGTTAGGAATTAGCATTTAAAAAACCTTAGAAATTCAGTGAAAAAACCATAGGTTTCACACATGTTATAGTTAGCTGGACATTTTACTCGTAAAAAACCAATGAAATTGCCCCGTTATAGTTAGTTCAGCTAACTATAACTCGCGCGCCCGTAATGCACTGCTGATGACGTCACATATTACATCACTCATGACATGGTCAGTGACATCACTCATGACATCACTGATGACATCTCAAATGACATCACTGATGACATCACTGATGACATCATCCAGTGAATGTGTGTTTTTCTGAAAATTAAATATGTTTTATATATGTGTATCTCAAGGTCGATGGAAGAATAAATGGGTATATAAGTGTCTAAATGGATGATTTGTTTTTGAAAAATTGATTGTGTTACTGACTGATTAAGTGTATCTCTCACTTTGTGTATAAGTGGCTGCATGGGTTGGTGAGTAGCTACATGGGTGTCTATATAGGTTATTAGTTGTTTTTTGAGTATCAGTCTGAGTGTCTGTATGGTACGGTGGGGGGTATTACGTAGTGCATAGATGCATGAATGAGTGACTCACTGTTTGTATGTGTTGAAGACAGCATGTGTGCAGGACTGTATGGGTGGATGAGTGTGTGTATGGGTGTGTAAGTGAGTGAATGACTGTCTCAATAGTGTCTTCAGGAGTAACTACATATGTTTTTAACTAGTATATGTGACTATTGGTGTATATATGTGAGTATATGTGAGAGGGAGAGATTGAAAGAGTTCCTGTATGAATAAGTATGTGTTTCTATAAGTGATTGTTTAAAAGACTAAGTATGTGTAAGTTTCCGTAGAAGTAAGTATGGTGGTGTGTGTATTACTGTATATGCAAGTAAATGTATGTTTTATTCTTTATTAGCATGAGTGACTATGTGTGTGAGTAACTCTATGGATGAGTGGCATTGTGTAACAGGATGTATAGATGTATGAGTACATATGATGAGTGAGTACATGTATGAGTGACTGTATAGGACTGTTGGTGAATGAGTGGATGTGTATGTGGATCTTAGAATTACTGAAGAGGTTGTTGTAACTGGTATTGGTATGTCCATTGTTTTGAAATTTTTAGTCTCTATTTCTGAATGTGTGTATCAAAGCTTATATTAAGGTGAGAGGAGGTCTGCCACTCTATCACAAGGATGATGTCATCAGTGATGTCATCAGTGATGTCATTTGAGATGTCATCAGTGATGTCATGAGTGATGTCACTGACCATGTCATGAGTGATGTAATATGTGACGTCATCAGCAGTGCATTGCGGGCGCGCGAGTTATAGTTAGCTGAACTAACTATAACGGGGCAATTTCATTGGTTTTTTACGAGTAAAATGTCCAGCTAACTATAACATGTGTGAAACCTATGGTTTTTTCACTGAATTTCTAAGGTTTTTTAAATGCTAATTCCTAACTATAACGTGTGTGAAACCTATGGTTTTTTCAGTGAATTTCTAAGGTTTTTTAAATGCTAATTCCTAACTATAACGTGTGTGAAACCCATGGTTTTTTCAGTGAATTTGAAAGGTTTTTTAAATGCTAATTCCTAAATATAACGTGTGTGAAACCCATGGTTTTTTCAGTGAATTTGCAAGGTTTTTTAAATGCTATTTTTTTTTTTATTCTTCATTTTTTTCAAACATATTTTTAATTTAATTTTCTTATCTTTTATAAAGACTATGCTTAAATTTTTAAAATCCTTAAATATTTTTTTTATATATATTTTTTAAAATAAACATGTAAAATTTATTTCCAGTTTTTTTTTTTTTATTTTTTATTTTTTTTTATAGTACGCGTACCGTAAGCTCACGGTAAGCGTACGGTTTACGCAACGCCCGTAATCTATCTACGCTGCTTGCGTATAGTTACGTACTTTGCGTAGCCGCGCGTACTGCGCGTGGGACGCATGCGCGCTTACGCAACACGCGCACGTTACGCGGAAGTGCCGGGGAGTGACTGTTATGCGCATGCGCGCAAGCGCGTGTCTTTTTTACGCGCACGCGTACTTTTTGCCGTAAGCGTACCGTAAGCGTACCGTAAGCGTACGGTAGGTCATGTGATCTTGAAACACAACTTTTGATTGGTTGAAACTACTTTCAGTTCTAGAACTCTCCTACACCACACCCATTCCCCTCATTTCTGCTTGTGATCCCTTGGGAGAAGGAGCTGGTTTGTCTTTGGGATACGATGGCAGAACAGCAGAGCTCTTCTGAGAGTGAGGCTAGCACCAGCAGCACTGTCTTGAGGCAGAGAGCGAGGAAAGTAAAGCCTTCTTACGTTTGGGAGTATTTTACTTTTCCAGAAGGCCAGCAAAAGGTGAATGCACCCTTAGTTACTTGCAAGCTGTGTAAGCGTGTACTTTCTAGAGGTAATCCTAACAGGAAGTATTCCTTTGGGAATCACACCATGAAGAGACACCTCCAGGAAGTACACAGAAGGACACATGGTCATCTTTTTGGAGGTAACTCTTCAGAAAGACGAGCCAGTACATCCACAGCAGCTCAGCCTGGACAATCATCTGCAGGGCAGACTCCTTCTTCTGCAGGTCAGGTGAGCCCTTCATCTGTGGGGGGAGAATCTCCTTTTGCTGGCCCTCTGGAAATTAACCCTCGGTTTGCGAGGGTTGAAGTACGGTGCGCCACTTGTCACGATCTAATTACTTATAGGGAGACCAGTGTTTCCCTGGTGAACAGTAAAATAGATCAGCACACTTGTCGTACCGTCTAATATTCCCAATCTTTCTTTCCTCTGTCCCTGCATGAACACAACGGTTCTTTTAAGAGCCAACCTTATCTTTCATCTTTTTTTTTCTTTTTTTTTAAAAACTTTTTTTTTTTTTTTTACCGTACGCGTACGGTAAGCGTACCTTTTTTTTATTTTTTTTAAAAAAACACTAAAAATCATTTATCTCATTACAAAGTCCTTGAGAGACTACAATTTTTATTTTTAACTTACCATACTCACTCAAAAAAATATTTATTCATTTGTTTTTTTAAAAAATAGTTTTTAAAATGGTTGTAGTTTCCGAAAATTTTCTATATCGATCTGAAAATAAAGAAAAAAGTATTAATATTTTTTATCCATTTTATAATACAATACACATATTTACATTTTTTACAAAAAAATATTTTTGCCTTATTTTTGCTGTTTTCAGAATATATTGCATTTCACTATTAATTGTGAAAGCAATTGCATTCATCATTTTACAGCGGGCAAAAAAAATTAACAATCACAAAGATTGTATTAAAAAAGCCTAGAATGTCTTCTCACTTAAACTTATCATTACAGAAATGCATATTATTCTAAAAAAATATCATCTAAAAACAATACTTTTTTCTTTAAAATACCGTCTGATATGTTTGTTTCAGAAGTATAATCACAATATTATATCTCAAATAACTCCAAAATACATCTGATTTTATTTCCTTTAGGCCAAATAGTATTTTTTTTTTTTTCCTGGAATAAATTTCCAAGGGAAAACCATTAAAATTCTAAAGTTTAATCTGTCCAGATCTCACCAATTCTCTGTAACATTTTGGTTCACGAAAATTTTTTGAATAATTTATTTAGTCCACAATAGAATTGCTTACTTTTCCACATGGCCAAATAGTAATTTTTTAAATCATTTTTGAAAAAATTTCCAATGGCAGTCCAATAGCATTCCATAATTTAAAATGTGCAGAAGTTACCGATTATCTCTAAATTATTGGTTTTTGAAAATTGCATTAAAATTTAAAAAAGTCCACATTACAATTGGTTATCTTTCCTTTAGGCCAAATGATAATTTTAAAAATCTTTTTTCTACAAAATTGCAATGGTAATCCAGTAAAATGGTAAAATTATTTTGTCCAGATCTTGCCAAATCTCTCTAAAATTTAGGTTTCAGGAAGATTAGATAGGAATTTGCTAAATCAAAAGGCAAACGTTGTTTGAAAATCAATTTGGAATCATTACACAGTGTCCAGCCTTTTTCACATTTTAGATAAACTGTGTAATGTCCAGAAGTAACAGTAGGTCCATCATGGAAAATTATTGCAACAGTTACAAAAGTTTTTCCTGAAATTGATAATTGCTGTCCTGTAAACTTCTTTATTAAAGTATCCAATTTTGATCCATCAGCTCTACATCGTTGCATCATTAAAATTACATACTGTCCGTATTCCCTTAAAATTAATGTTGAAAACATGTCAGAATTACACTCACCACATTTCATGCTATGATTAGCATCTTTAACTAATTTTGCAAAAGTGACTGTTTTACTCTCTGGCAATGTCAAATAAATAAACCTTTCATTATCAACAATAGAGCCACATATATTATAACAATTATCACAACTATGTTCCCATTTATAAGAGAGACCAAAAAAAATGTCAATGGGAACTCCTTCTTCTTCCACTACCTGAAGAAAATACATCAAAAATTCGTGTGCATCTTGCTGTTCATTTTGAGAAAACTGTGTTCGTCCTGAACATACATCTAAAAGTTTTCTAATTTCAGTAGCACTTTCTATTTGAGTTTTATCTTTACTCAGCTTTTGAAAAAGGAGACTGAGCTCTGAACAGAATCTTTTTCCCTGATTTACTATTATCTGCTCTTGCAAACTTTCCAGATAAAATGCAACATTCAGCACTACATTAGCGTAGCAGTTGACACCAGAGCTATTTTCAAAATGACATCCTACAACCTGTTCTTCATTTTCCTTATTCTTTTTGCTTGCAATTACATCACTCCTCTTTTTTTTCCTCTTCTCTACATCTTCATTACAGATATTCTCATTTCTCCTTTTACGAGAAACTACACGTTTCTCCAACACAGGATACTGACCTAAATGAGGAGCATAGCTTCTTCTTAATCTATTATACTCCTTTACACAGTTTGTATCAGCACTAACTTTTGAGTCATCAAAGTCTATCATGAATAAACCTGATAATGTTTTGACTCGTGACAAAGCAACATATGCCATACCTTCTTTGAACACAGTTGAACCAATGTTCACAAATGCACAATCTACAGTCAATCCTTGAGACTTGTGGATAGTTACAGCATATGCTAGCGAAAACGGAAACTGCTTCCTACGTACATATAAGTCTTTCACAAGCATGAAACGAACTGAACAACGACAAATGTCTTTAACTTCCTCTATCTGATCAAATTTTATCTGTAAACATTCAATTCCTTCTTTTTTCTGATAATTAATAAAACCCACAACTCTTCCCATCGCTCCATTCACTAAGCCTTTCTCAACATCCAAATTTCTCCTTAAAAACACTCTACAGTTCATGCAAACATAAAGATTTTTTTCTAATCCTGCTGTTTTGGAGATGTTCTTCTCTAGTGAGTCCAATTTATTTTTCAGTTTGCCTGTTACTGTGACTGTAATTCTTCCATCCTCAATTTTGTCCACTGCTTCCAATTTCCTGATGTCTTCCTTTTCCAATTTCAAAAGCTCCTCATTAAATATTGAGCATTCACGTAGAGTTGGCATTAAGCAGATGACACTTTTGTTTTCTGCAATATTCTTGTATATTTTCTCTGCAACTATTTCTTCCTTTGGAAATAAATTATGTAGCAGCCGACTCTGTAATGCTTTTTTCCCAACATCTGTGAGTAGTCCAATCCTGATATCTTTCAGAATACTTCCATATTCTTCATCGTTTGCTTGCCTCATATTAGTTGTAAGTTCCTTGTACTCAAAGAAGGACCAAATATTTGTATTTCCAATGCTTCCCAATGACTTCTTTGTGTCTTCATGTGTCACAGTATTAAACACTGGTTGTCCTTTAACTGGAGTAAGTTGCAAAAGATCCCCAAAAACTATGACGTGTTTTCCACCAAATAACACGTCATAGTCTGTCTTCAAAATTTGCTGCATTCTTAAATGCACAAAGGCAAGCATTAAGTTTGATACCATGCTCACCTCATCAATAATGAGAACTTGCATCTTCTTCAATACTTGTGAAACTTCCAAGGATGCTTCTCCAGTCAGCTTGTTGAATTGTATTTTGTTCTCATGCTCCACTGGTAACATTAGCAAACGATGTAAGGTGATTCCTTTTATGTTATATGCTGCTAACCCAGTTGGAGCAGTAACCACACAAGACAAAGTAGAATCCGTTTTTTGCTTTAGGTAGCTTCTGATGACTTTAATTAGGAAACTTTTTCCAGTGCCAGCTTGTCCGCTTACATACATCCTGATTGGATGAAATGATGTGCATGAGCACTCTTTTTTGATATGTAGAAATCCGTGATCAATTTTGTTTTTGATCTCTTCATAAATTTGTTGCTGCTCTTGATTCAGTTGTCTTTCCAAATTTTCTAAGTCTATAAATTCTTCTTGAGCTTGATTCATAGCCGTTTCCACTTCATTCATGGCTATTGATGCTTCATTTTCAACGATTGGTTGTCCTAGGGGATCTTGACTGTGTGTTCCTGAACTTTGGCTGTCCTGAGAACTGTCTCTAGCTATTTCTGCTGCAATTGTAGTTTCCTGTTCAATTTCTTCATTTAACATTTGCAGATAAGTTGAGAATGTACTGCATTGTATGCTGTCTTTGCAAGCATTAAAAGAATCTTCATAGCTCTGGAATTCTCCCAGTAGTTCATCCTCTGTACGCCATGGTTTAAACAACTGTAAAAGAGCCAAGTAGTAAAATTCTTTCTTGTCGGTAGTGTCGCAACTCAGCTTCCGGTGATTTATCAAACTTCCTTTGGTTTGCTTCACCAAACATCCTTCTTCACCAACAACTTTATATTTTCCACTGTTGATGTCTTCTGCAGCTTTCCGTGAATAAATGTAGTTCTGTAACACTTCATAGAGACACATGTTCTCCAGATGATGACTTCTCTTGGGATAATATGTGTCCAACATGTTTGTTTTCAATATGTCTGTACTTTCTGGGTCATTCTCAGCCAAATATTCAATTTCTCCAACAGATTTCAGTACCCGATTTCTCATTGCTGCAAGGCCTAAACTTGCCCAAATTATTCTTCTTGACTTCGAGTAGAGACTTGCAGAAGATAACCTATCTGAACATTCGTAGGATCCAATTTCTCGATGCGATAACATCTTCAAACTGAAACTGTACAGCTTCTTACTGACAGTCTTCTCGTGAGAAATCTCTTCCCACATTTCCTTCAATTCTGTTTTTTCTGATTTCGTAATGTAAGACGTTACATATCGAGCAACAGCAATGGAATTGTCAGCAACATACTGTATATCCATGTTAGCGTTCCACATGGATAAAATGACTGGGTTGTAGTCATTTATATTTTTTGATTCTTCTTTTCTTTTAAGGTTGTAGGTATTCTTAGGTGATTTTCTTGTGATAGTATGTCTCACAGCTGACATAAAACTGTTGACTCTTCCATTTGTAAGAACAGGTCTAGGAAATCCAAATCGACATTTAGTGTAGTATTTTTCTTTGCTCTTGTATTTCCGTCGACAGTATTTTCCACACCGATGACTTTGGAAACGTAGAACTTGCTCCTTTAACTTGTTCTCTTCTGTGCTTTTAGGTATAGCACATGTTGCATATTCTTCAATGTAAGATAACACTGCTTCATCAGTATCTGTTCCAAACTTTGGGGCATCCTTGATCCACAGCAGCATATGAATATGAGGAGCACCTCTTGCCTGGTACTCTTTTCTCCAAAAGAAATCCACTACTTCTCCAAGGGGTGGATTTTTTTTATTGCAGATGAAGGACATCATAGCCTCAAATCTATGATTGAAATATCTGCAAACATTAACCGGATCCAATGAGCACAGTTCTCCTGCTGTCTTGTATTCGATGTTTTTAATGTTTGAATTGGCCTCTCGTAGAAAATCCAGTAAATCATCCCAAGCGTACTCGGCACAGCTTAGGGTAAGGAACCATGTTGGTGTTCCTAAATTGCGTAACATGCATTTTAGTTCACCATGGCGTCGGTACCAATATTCATTTGTCCCACGCTGACAAGCCATCAGATTGATCAGTTGTGTTTCCAAATGATCATCTCGGTGCTGCACTTTCTCCATAAAATCCTTAGCAGACACATTTTGTAAATGTACTCCACTTTTTAAAATGTGATTTACTGCATAAGACAGTGCAGACAAGTCGCTTTCAAATAAAAGATGGAACAAATAAGGAATACTTTGTCGAAATCTGGGATCTTCAGCATATAGTCTTGTAGTTCGATACTCTGAAGCTGGAATCTGTTCTGGACGTTCATCGTATCGTCCTCCTTTTCCTTTAGGAAACAGCTGGGGAAAACATCGAGCTTCCAAGCTCTCCTCCCATACACTCACGGGATTTCCTTTTGCTTTCTTCATCTGAAAGAGATCAATATTGTCTCCCATAACTTCTTTCGAATGGAGAGGATGTATGCTAAAATGTTCATAAATTTCTTCTTCCTTTGACTTGTCCACTTTTTCAATTTGTCCAGTTGGTGTTTCTGTGTCTCCTTGTAAATCGTCTTCTTCTTCTTCTTCTTCTTCTTCTATATAAATTGATTCATACCATTTGTTATTTTTTTTCAAATACAAATTTGCTCTTTGTACTTTCCGCACATCTACCAGCTCCTGCCAAATCTTCTTATTCTTTGTAGGTACACCATTAACCAGAATAATTAATGGTTCAGTTTCCAAAGTATCCGCATCAATAGTTTCCATATTTTTTTTCAAATCCAAGGGCAAATACACCACTCTACCTTTTAAACCTCTCAGTAAATCTGAAGGAGGTAATTTACCAGTTTTGGGCTCCATACGTACTATGGTCTGGAACGGATGAACACATTGAATGAGTATAGACTCATATGTATTTAATTCAGAAAGTTCAGCAGGAATAGCATCCAATTCTAAATTATTATGTACAGCTCTGGTCGGCATTCTATTTTCCTCTAACTTGTTGTAGCAGTATTTACAAATACGCTGATCTTCACCCAATTCAAAACAATTTTCAAGAAATATATATGTGGCAAAATCCATCCACTTATAATTATCTTCATTTTCACTCTTTCTGTAGAGATCAACATTCCTAGTTTGTTTTCTATAATGAGTTCTGCGGCAACAAATACAAGTAACATTTGGTCTTTCATTAGAGATTATTGCAAATTTTGTTATGTGATCATTAAATGTCTTACTTACACAAGGTTCTACATTCTCTTCCACTTCTGCCTCATTTACTGTGTCCTTCTCTGCACTGTTTTGTTCAGGACCAAAGTAACAAAACTGAATTTCATCAACAACCTTCTCTACATCTGATACCGTTCCTCGGAACAGAGCCCTATTCAATTCATTTAACTTTATTGCTGGACTTTTGGCAAAATACAACCGTCTCACAAACTTTCTCATTTCAGTATGATGAACAGCCAGCATCCTAAAATGATGGAAAACACTATTGCACACTTTTCTAGATAGACAAGCAAGAGAATGACCCTGCAAACCAGTATTCTCTCTCACTCTGCATGGATCCAGACTTTGAAGCACCTTAATCTTTTGTTTTACACTTTTTTTACTATATTCTCTTAGAAACTCTCGAAATCTGTCAATAGATTCCTGACGCACAGTGCAAATACTACTACAATTCCAAGTGTACACTGGGGCTTTAGGACGTCTCCCCATTGCCTCATCTGCCATCACTTGTACCTCATCTCTTGGAACCATTATCTCCTTCTCCATTATGCAACCATTTTTTACTTCGTATGAACGACCTCTGGTGTCAACTGCATGCAGCAAACTATTACTTTGAAAATAGCTCTCTTCATTAAAAAAAGGTTCACTACTTGAACTATGCATCCACTTTCCTAAAAACACTTTACAAAAGTTTGTTCTGTTCACTACTCTTTTGCTTTTGCTTTGTGATTTCAGTACATTAACCATTTTATCTAATGTACGCATCCTATTCAAAATTAAAATGAATAGTTTCCTTTTTAATTCTAATGCCTTTGCTGCAATGGCTTCAATTTCTTTTTTTCTCTTGTAATATTTTGCCTTTTGCTTATATTTCTTTATATCCTTTATCAAATTGGACATAACTCTTCTCTGAAACATTTTTCTACGTATCTCTTTAAATGCTGTTTTTCTGTTTATGTTAAACTTTTCAATTGCAGAAGGTATATTTGCATTAACTAAATTCTCAATTTTTTGCTGTTCTCTATTTTTTGTTACATTTTTCCGAGAACAGACATTTTGTACATTTTTCTTTGTTTTGAATATTTTGTTTAGAAATTGTTTTTTTTGCTTACCAGAAGATTTTTTCTTTTTCCCAACATCAGCATCTTCTACTAACTTTGGTCCTCCAGTTGTCTTCAAATATAGTTTTTTTTTTAGCGTTTTTTGAACTCGAGATTTTGTAGGCATCTTAAATTTTGTTCACTGTTCTTCAGCAATACCTGAAAAAAACTAAAAAAAAAATCCGTTATTGTATTTAAATATATTACTAAATTTCTTTTCACAATAGTCACAAAACGAAATTTCTTTGCCAATTTGAATGCACACAAACTGCTCTTTTTTTTGGGCAAGTGAAAATCTCTTTTACAAACTGTCACATTATGAAACCACTTTTCAGATTTTTTAAAAAGCCCATGTCCACAGTGCTACACTCCACCAAGGGCAACCAGCCTTAGTGATGCTGAATGTATTTGCATTACAGACTTAAACCTGAAAACCCCACTGGCTTGTACATACTGTGCATGACTATACACGGCAAGGACATGGGTGTGGGCTAAGCCTCTGCTTCTTCCCCCAAAAATTCGCTCCCCCTTTCCATCTAATGCAACTGTGAAATCACCAGAGCAAGACGCAATAAATCTCTGTCTATAATTCTTCTATGCACACAGAGTCATGTTTTCACATTAGTGCCAAAACGAAATTTCTTTGCCAATTTCAAAGCACACTTACTGCTCTTTTATTTTTTCAGGGGCAAGTGAAAATCTCTTTTTACAATTTGAAATCACTTTTACAGACTGACACATTATGAAACCACTATTTTTGCTTTATTTAATTGCACGTGTCCAAGCTGTTTTTTTTTCAGACCACCACCATGTGCATTCTCTGTGACTGCCTACACTCCACCAAGGGCAACCAGCCTTAGTGATGCTGAATGTATTTGCATTACAGACTTAAACCTGAAAACCCCACTGGCTTGTACATACTGTGCATGACTATACACGGCAAGGACATGGGTGTGGGCTAAGCCTCTGCTTCTTCCCCCAAAAATTCGCTCCCCCTTTCCATCTAATGCAACTGTGAAATCACCAGAGCAAGACGCAATAAATCTCTGTCTATAATTCTTCTATGCACACAGAGTCATGTTTTCACATTAGTGCCAAAACGAAATTTCTTTGCCAATTTCAAAGCACACTTACTGCTCTTTTATTTGTTCAGGGGCAAGTGAAAATCTCTTTTTACAATTTGAAATCACTTTTACAGACTGACACATTATGAAACCACTATTTTTGCTTTATTTAATTGCACGTGTCCAAGCTGTTTTTTTTTCAGACCACCACCATGTGCATTCTCTGTGACTGCCTACACTCCACCAAGGGCAACCAGCCTTAGTGATGCTGAATGTATTTGCATTACAGACTTAAACCTGAAAACCCCACTGGCTTGTACATACTGTGCATGACTATACACGGCAAGGACATGGGTGTGTGCTAAGCCTCTGCTTCTTCCCCCAAAAATTCGCTCCCCCTTTCCATCTAATGCAACTGTGAAATCACCAGAGCAAGACGCAATAAATCTCTGTCTATAATTCTTCTATGCACACAGAGTCATGTTTTCACATTAGTGCCAAAACGAAATTTCTTTGCCAATTTCAAAGCACACTTACTGCTCTTTTATTTTTTCAGGGGCAAGTGAAAATCTCTTTTTACAATTTGAAATCACTTTTACAGACTGACACATTATGAAACCACTATTTTTGCTTTATTTAATTGCACGTGTCCAAGCTGTTTTTTTTTCAGACCACCACCATGTGCATTCTCTGTGACTGCCTACACTCCACCAAGGGCAACCAGCCTTAGTGATGCTGAATGTATTTGCATTACAGACTTAAACCTGAAAACCCCACTGGCTTGTACATACTGTGCATGACTATACACGGCAAGGACATGGGTGTGTGCTAAGCCTCTGCTTCTTCCCCCAAAAATTCGCTCCCCCTTTCCATCTAATGCAACTGTGAAATCACCAGAGCAAGACGCAATAAATCTCTGTCTATAATTCTTCTATGCACACAGAGTCATGTTTTCACATTAGTGCCAAAACGAAATTTCTTTGCCAATTTCAAAGCACACTTACTGCTCTTTTATTTTTTCAGGGGCAAGTGAAAATCTCTTTTTACAATTTGAAATCACTTTTACAGACTGACACATTATGAAACCACTATTTTTGCTTTATTTAATTGCACGTGTCCAAGCTGTTTTTTTTTCAGACCACCACCATGTGCATTCTCTGTGACTGCCTACACTCCACCAAGGGCAACCAGCCTTAGTGATGCTGAATGTATTTGCATTACAGACTTAAACCTGAAAACCCCACTGGCTTGTACATACTGTGCATGACTATACACGGCAAGGACATGGGTGTGGGCTAAGCCTCTGCTTCTTCCCCCAAAAATTCGCTCCCCCTTTCCATCTAATGCAACTGTGAAATCACCAGAGCAAGACGCAATAAATCTCTGTCTATAATTCTTCTATGCACACAGAGTCATGTTTTCACATTAGTGCCAAAACGAAATTTCTTTGCCAATTTCAAAGCACACTTACTGCTCTTTTATTTTTTCAGGGGCAAGTGAAAATCTCTTTTTACAATTTGAAATCACTTTTACAGACTGACACATTATGAAACCACTATTTTTGCTTTATTTAATTGCACGTGTCCAAGCTGTTTTTTTTTCAGACCACCACCATGTGCATTCTCTGTGACTGCCTACACTCCACCAAGGGCAACCAGCCTTAGTGATGCTGAATGTATTTGCATTACAGACTTAAACCTGAAAACCCCACTGGCTTGTACATACTGTGCATGACTATACACGGCAAGGACATGGGTGTGTGCTAAGCCTCTGCTTCTTCCCCCAAAAATTCGCTCCCCCTTTCCATCTAATGCAACTGTGAAATCACCAGAGCAAGACGCAATAAATCTCTGTCTATAATTCTTCTATGCACACAGAGTCATGTTTTCACATTAGTGCCAAAACGAAATTTCTTTGCCAATTTCAAAGCACACTTACTGCTCTTTTATTTTTTCAGGGGCAAGTGAAAATCTCTTTTTACAATTTGAAATCACTTTTACAGACTGACACATTATGAAACCACTATTTTTGCTTTATTTAATTGCACGTGACCAAGCTGTTTTTTTTTCAGACCACCACCATGTGCATTCTCTGTGACTGCCTACACTCCACCAAGGGCAACCAGCCTTAGTGATGCTGAATGTATTTGCATTACAGACTTAAACCTGAAAACCCCACTGGCTTGTACATACTGTGCATGACTATACACGGCAAGGACATGGGTGTGTGCTAAGCCTCTGCTTCTTCCCCCAAAAATTCGCTCCCCCTTTCCATCTAATGCAACTGTGAAATCACCAGAGCAAGACGCAATAAATCTCTGTCTATAATTCTTCTATGCACACAGAGTCATGTTTTCACATTAGTGCCAAAACGAAATTTCTTTGCCAATTTCAAAGCACACTTACTGCTCTTTTATTTGTTCAGGGGCAAGTGAAAATCTCTTTTTACAATTTGAAATCACTTTTACAGACTGACACATTATGAAACCACTATTTTTGCTTTATTTAATTGCACGTGTCCAAGCTGTTTTTTTTTCAGACCACCACCATGTGCATTCTCTGTGACTGCCTACACTCCACCAAGGGCAACCAGCCTTAGTGATGCTGAATGTATTTGCATTACAGACTTAAACCTGAAAACCCCACTGGCTTGTACATACTGTGCATGACTATACACGGCAAGGACATGGGTGTGTGCTAAGCCTCTGCTTCTTCCCCCAAAAATTCGCTCCCCCTTTCCATCTAATGCAACTGTGAAATCACCAGAGCAAGACGCAATAAATCTCTGTCTATAATTCTTCTATGCACACAGAGTCATGTTTTCACATTAGTGCCAAAACGAAATTTCTTTGCCAATTTCAAAGCACACTTACTGCTCTTTTATTTTTTCAGGGGCAAGTGAAAATCTCTTTTTACAATTTGAAATCACTTTTACAGACTGACACATTATGAAACCACTATTTTTGCTTTATTTAATTGCACGTGTCCAAGCTGTTTTTTTTTCAGACCACCACCATGTGCATTCTCTGTGACTGCCTACACTCCACCAAGGGCAACCAGCCTTAGTGATGCTGAATGTATTTGCATTACAGACTTAAACCTGAAAACCCCACTGGCTTGTACATACTGTGCATGACTATACACGGCAAGGACATGGGTGTGTGCTAAGCCTCTGCTTCTTCCCCCAAAAATTCGCTCCCCCTTTCCATCTAATGCAACTGTGAAATCACCAGAGCAAGACGCAATAAATCTCTGTCTATAATTCTTCTATGCACACAGAGTCATGTTTTCACATTAGTGCCAAAACGAAATTTCTTTGCCAATTTCAAAGCACACTTACTGCTCTTTTATTTTTTCAGGGGCAAGTGAAAATCTCTTTTTACAATTTGAAATCACTTTTACAGACTGACACATTATGAAACCACTATTTTTGCTTTATTTAATTGCACGTGTCCAAGCTGTTTTTTTTTCAGACCACCACCATGTGCATTCTCTGTGACTGCCTACACTCCACCAAGGGCAACCAGCCTTAGTGATGCTGAATGTATTTGCATTACAGACTTAAACCTGAAAACCCCACTGGCTTGTACATACTGTGCATGACTATACACGGCAAGGACATGGGTGTGGGCTAAGCCTCTGCTTCTTCCCCCAAAAATTCGCTCCCCCTTTCCATCTAATGCAACTGTGAAATCACCAGAGCAAGACGCAATAAATCTCTGTCTATAATTCTTCTATGCACACAGAGTCATGTTTTCACATTAGTGCCAAAACGAAATTTCTTTGCCAATTTCAAAGCACACTTACTGCTCTTTTATTTTTTCAGGGGCAAGTGAAAATCTCTTTTTACAATTTGAAATCACTTTTACAGACTGACACATTATGAAACCACTATTTTTGCTTTATTTAATTGCACGTGTCCAAGCTGTTTTTTTTTCAGACCACCACCATGTGCATTCTCTGTGACTGCCTACACTCCACCAAGGGCAACCAGCCTTAGTGATGCTGAATGTATTTGCATTACAGACTTAAACCTGAAAACCCCACTGGCTTGTACATACTGTGCATGACTATACACGGCAAGGACATGGGTGTGTGCTAAGCCTCTGCTTCTTCCCCCAAAAATTCGCTCCCCCTTTCCATCTAATGCAACTGTGAAATCACCAGAGCAAGACGCAATAAATCTCTGTCTATAATTCTTCTATGCACACAGAGTCATGTTTTCACATTAGTGCCAAAACGAAATTTCTTTGCCAATTTCAAAGCACACTTACTGCTCTTTTATTTTTTCAGGGGCAAGTGAAAATCTCTTTTTACAATTTGAAATCACTTTTACAGACTGACACATTATGAAACCACTATTTTTGCTTTATTTAATTGCACGTGACCAAGCTGTTTTTTTTTCAGACCACCACCATGTGCATTCTCTGTGACTGCCTACACTCCACCAAGGGCAACCAGCCTTAGTGATGCTGAATGTATTTGCATTACAGACTTAAACCTGAAAACCCCACTGGCTTGTACATACTGTGCATGACTATACACGGCAAGGACATGGGTGTGTGCTAAGCCTCTGCTTCTTCCCCCAAAAATTCGCTCCCCCTTTCCATCTAATGCAACTGTGAAATCACCAGAGCAAGACGCAATAAATCTCTGTCTATAATTCTTCTATGCACACAGAGTCATGTTTTCACATTAGTGCCAAAACGAAATTTCTTTGCCAATTTCAAAGCACACTTACTGCTCTTTTATTTGTTCAGGGGCAAGTGAAAATCTCTTTTTACAATTTGAAATCACTTTTACAGACTGACACATTATGAAACCACTATTTTTGCTTTATTTAATTGCACGTGTCCAAGCTGTTTTTTTTTCAGACCACCACCATGTGCATTCTCTGTGACTGCCTACACTCCACCAAGGGCAACCAGCCTTAGTGATGCTGAATGTATTTGCATTACAGACTTAAACCTGAAAACCCCACTGGCTTGTACATACTGTGCATGACTATACACGGCAAGGACATGGGTGTGTGCTAAGCCTCTGCTTCTTCCCCCAAAAATTCGCTCCCCCTTTCCATCTAATGCAACTGTGAAATCACCAGAGCAAGACGCAATAAATCTCTGTCTATAATTCTTCTATGCACACAGAGTCATGTTTTCACATTAGTGCCAAAACGAAATTTCTTTGCCAATTTCAAAGCACACTTACTGCTCTTTTATTTTTTCAGGGGCAAGTGAAAATCTCTTTTTACAATTTGAAATCACTTTTACAGACTGACACATTATGAAACCACTATTTTTGCTTTATTTAATTGCACGTGACCAAGCTGTTTTTTTTTCAGACCACCACCATGTGCATTCTCTGTGACTGCCTACACTCCACCAAGGGCAACCAGCCTTAGTGATGGTGAATGTATTTGCATTACAGACTTAAACCTGAAAACCCCACTGGCTTGTACATACTGTGCATGACTATACACGGCAAGGACATGGGTGTGTGCTAAGCCTCTGCTTCTTCCCCCAAAAATTCGCTCCCCCTTTCCATCTAATGCAACTGTGAAATCACCAGAGCAAGACGCAATAAATCTCTGTCTATAATTCTTCTATGCACACAGAGTCATGTTTTCACATTAGTGCCAAAACGAAATTTCTTTGCCAATTTCAAAGCACACTTACTGCTCTTTTATTTTTTCAGGGGCAAATGTAAATCACTTTTACACACTGACACATTATGAAACCACCATGTGTAACTACAACAAAAACAATTCCCATTTCTATTATTCATTTCTTAAGTTACCACATACATACCCTCTCAAACTGTAAACTCACCTTTAAAATTAGTTAGTTCTGAAAGAAATGTGACACTCAAACAGCAGATTATCAGAGCCAGGATCTCTGTTCTCTACACCTCTCTCCTCTCAGCAGAACCAGATAATGGCAAACTTTCCCTCTATTTTTCCACACATATACATGTAAGTTTCAAATCTCAGTGCTTCCCCCTTTTTTTCAAATGTAATGACACATTTCTATTGGTTGAAAACCAACCCTTTTCCAAAAGTACCCTGCCCCCAACTTGACTTCTGCCTAGTACCCTTCCCCCAACTTGACTTCTGCCTGCTACCATAGCAACAGCTCATGGAACACTGCTGTGTGCAGTTAGGTCAGAAGTTCGACACACAATGTTTCAATTCCACAGAGCAAGAGTGCTTGACTTTTCAAACCTAACAGCAAATCCATAGTACTGTTCTTTGGTTACACATTTTTTTGTACCAATACAAAACATGCTTCTTTTAATTTTCACATACAGCCTAGTTTTTTTTCTAGAATGGTATGAAACAGCCAATCAGTTCTTTTTGTTTTGTAAAAAATATGTATGCCTCCATTTCCAAACTGTCTTTCTTTTCATATTGCCATTCTACTGAAAGACACCTCCTGAGTGCATCCAGTTCTCCTTTGAAGATGTTCACAGTGTGGATTGTAGGGCACAGCTATGTCTTCTGGAGTGAAAAGTTTGCAGAGAAAACAGATATGGTGAGAGACCTTGCTTTGCCAAATGTAGACATTAAATGGATTGGTCAGAGAGGGTTAAAGTGGCACCAATTGATGCCATTGGTGAAATCCTTCATTCAAATCCAACACCCTGACCTCATAATAGTGCACTGTGGTGGCAATGACCTAGGCACTTTGACTGGGGTAGGTCTGGAAATGCTTATGAAGGACACCTTTGCACAACTGTTTACACTTTTCCCTAAAACTGCCTTTGTGTTTTCCAACATATGCCAAAGGCAAAAATGGAACTGGTCCAATCATTTCTGTCCGCAGATTGACAAAGCAAGAAAGCACGTCAACAAATCTGTTTCTGCTTTCCTCCGTGACTATGGTATGGGTGCCATTTACCACAACAACTTGCGTTATGACATGCAAGACATTTATAGAGGAGATGGTGTGCACTTCAATGATGAAGGGAACAGAGTCTTCCTCTTGAACCTTAGACTCTGCATCGGTACTTACTTGTAGGTACCACTAAAAAAATGACTTCATAAACACAACAGCTCTTTTTAGAGCTCCCTAATTTCTAAACTCTTAAATCTGCTTTTCATTTATTTATTTTTATTTTTTTTACCGTACGCTTACCGTAAGCTTACCGTACGCGTACCCCGTGATTTTTTTTAAAATCAATAAATGTTTTTTTTGTACTTTTCTGTCCTTCTTTGACCCCCTTACAATTGTTAGGGGGTCTGTAACTCTCCTCATTGCCCCCTTTCCTTGTTTTCACTCTTTTTTTTCAGAGTGAAATACACAAAATGGCGGCCGCCGCTTCCTGGTTTCGGCCGATTCGAATGTTTACTAAGATCTAAGAGCCAATCAGAATCGCGCTCGCGCACGCCACCGTACGCTTACCGTAAGCGTACGGTAAGCGTACCGTGAGCGGGCTCAGATATATATATTGATTTAAAGGCTATTTTCTCAGAATCTACTGAACAGATTTACACCAAACCTACAAAAGGCACTTCCTTGACCTAGGGACTACCTCTCTGCCAAATTTTGAGTCATTCTGTTCAGCCGTTCGGGCTGTAGCTCGTTCTAAAGGTCCTATGGAAAAATGCATGGGAAAAACGCGTTTTGGGACCCCCCTTTTATCTCAGCCCCCGCTTGACGGATCCCCCCGAGACTTTCAGGGTAGGAGCGGAGCGTAGCGCCCCACCTATTTTGAGAAATTCGCGAGGATTCGTCGACCGGCGCCAAAGTTATTCAAAATAGAATGTTGAGGTTTTCCTATGGAAACGTGGTCCTAACTATAACTACCTACTGGCGACCGCCAGTAGGTAATATATATATATATATACCAATAACATAACATCTATTTAAAAAAACATTCTATTATAAATGTAAACATTCAACTATTTAAAAATCTTTAAAACTACTCCAGTCACTGCAATAGTAGGGAAAGTGTTGGATAGCAGAGGGGTAAAAATTACTATTCCCACTCCAGTGAGTGCAACAGTAGGGAAAGTGTTGGATAGTGGAGGGGTGATAATTATTATTCCCACTCCAGTGAGTGCAACAGTAGGGAAAGTGTTGGATAGCGGAGGGATAACATTTACAATTCCCACTCCAGTCAGTGCAACAGTAGGGAAAGTGTTGGATAGCGGAGGGGTAAAAATTATTTTTCCCACTCCAGTGAGTGCAACAGTAGGGAAAGTGTTGGAAAGTGGAGTGATAAATTGTCCTATTCCCACTTCAGTTAGTGCATCAATAGGGAAAGTGTTGGACTGTGGATGGGTAAAATCTCACTCCAGTTAGTTCAAAATTAAAAACAAGCAAAATATCATCAACAGAATAAATATATATTTTTTAAAGTAATTAAGAAAAAATATAAATATGTTTGAAATGAAAATAAAAATGTTTTTAATATTAAAAATAAATAAAATAAAAACATATATTTTTAAATACAGATCACAAATACCTAGAAATATTATATTAAATAAAATAAAAAATTATGTTGAAACAAATATTTATTAACAAAAACATGAATGATTACATCAATTTAGTCTATTTACTTCCTAGCCTATGGCACCACACAACTCACAACCCACATCGAGAAAAAGAAAATGTATTTGCATAATTAATATAATTATCAATTAAACAAATACTATTAATTAAAAAACAAATTAAAACACATAAAATGTAATTAACTTCCCACCCTTTAAACTTATAATCCACACAACCCACACCTAAAACCGAACTGTAAAAAAATTAATTACACAATTTAATAAAATTAAATTAATTAACAAATAGTATTTAACAACTTATTATAAAGTACGTAAAATGTATTTACTCCCTCCCTTCACACCTATAAACCCAAACACAAAAATATAATTAAACAATTACCCTTATTAATTATCAATCAATTAATATTATTTATCAACTAATTATTAATGAATTAAGAATAAATTACTTTCCACCCTGTACCTCTAAAAACCCCACAACTAAAATTAATTACACAATTAATTATTAATTAATTACAAATAAATTTGTTCCCACCCTTTATCCCTATAACCCCCACAACCTGCACCGATAATTTACCAAAAAATCATAAAAACACAATTACCTTTATAAAATCGCAATTAAATAAATATCAATAAATATTCATACATTTATTATAATTCAATTACTTCCCACCCTATTCCCCTATAAACCGACAACCCGCTATGGAACTAAAAAACTCAAAATGTAATTAAAATAAAATGAATAACTCCTAAAAATGTAACACATATTTTAAAAAACAAAGAATACTTGTACAAAAAAAACACATCACATACATTTAAAATATATACTCAAATACATAACACTAATTAAAAAATCTATTTTTGAAACAACTATGGGGCCGATTCCGATCCTGGAGAAATATTCCCCGTACGAATCGTATCCGGATTTCTTTACGTACGAATCGTACAAGTCCCGTACAAACTGGCAAGTACGATTCGTATGTAAAAAACACCATACGAATCGCATTGGGAAAATACCCCGACACGTCCTCGGGTCGGAAAAAGTGTCCGACACGTCCCCGGACGGTTTTACGTACGACTCGGTAAACCGACGTCCGAACGCGCAAGTACGATCCGTCCCGTCCGTCCGAATCCACAACCGTATGGTAAAAACACCGTACGGAGAGAACCTCCATAGCAACCATGAAGACGTCCAAACATGTGCCCGCATATGCGCCGAACACCCCCCCATGTCCGCGCCGTACCCCCAGCCCCCCCCGGATGTCCGCGACATACCCGCACCCCACCCGTGTATGTCCGTGACGTACCCGCACCCCACCCCTGTATGTACGGTGCGGACCCCCACCCCCGTATGTACGGTGCGGACCCCCACCCCTCCCCCGTATGTACGGTGCGAACCCCCACCCCACCATGTACGGTGCGAACCCCCACCCCTGTATGTACGGTGCGGACCCCCACCCCCGTATGTACGGTGTGAACCCCCACCCCCGTATGTACGGTGCAGACCCCCAGCGCATAGCGCTGGGGGTCCGCACCGTACATACGGGGGTGGGGGTTCGCACCGTACATACGGGGGTGGGGTGGGGGTCCGCACCGTACATACGGGGGTGGGGGTGTGCACTGTACATACGGGGGTGGGGTGCAGGTACGTCGCGGACATACGGGGGGCTGGGGGTACCGCGCAGACATGGGGGGGCTGGGGGTACGGCGCGGACATGGGGGGGCTGGGGGTACGTCGCGGACATACGGGGGGGCTGGGGGGGTGTTCGGCACGTACCGAGCCCCCTTCTCCTCACGCTTCGCGGCGTACTTAGCTTTTCCGGCACTATTTGTGTGCCGTAAAAATATAGCCGTCCGGAGTGCTGTCGGTACGAATCGTACTTGCAGGTACGTAAAAAGCTGCCTGACTCCGTCCACATGTCGCGTACGCGCCGTCCCGGATCACATTTGTATGTGTTTTTGTGTCGGTCGGTGTTTTGTATGAATCGTACGGAAATGGTGTTTCCGTACGAATCGTACTTGCATGTTTGTATGGTTTTTTACCGGGTACGAGTCGGACGGAGAAAACGCTCCGACCGACGGTTCTCCAGGATCGGAATCGACCCCTATATTTTTGCAAACGATATTAATGACCTCTATGTTTAAAAAAATTATATTTCTTACCTCAAAGTCGATATTCTTGACCACAATATTCTTGCAGTCGATATTTCTGTGTCACTATATTTAAAACTCGATATTAGTGTAAGTCGACATTTCCAAATCAGGGCCCGATTCCGATCTCGCTAGGAAAGCCCTCTGTACGACTTGGCTCCGTAGGGCTTCCCGAGCGCAACGTGCTCTGGGAGTCCGGACAAGCAAATATGAGGCTGCCATAGGCTTACGGACTCAGTTCGCTCGGACTCCCATTGAACTCTATGGGAGCATGTGTACAGACGTGTACACAGGCTCCTATATCAGAAAAGGGGTGGGTAGGGAAAAGCGTACACTCTGTGGTGGGCACCCCATGGTGCCCGCCATACTGCGCATGCCTGTATTGGGGGGACCATGGGCACAACCCAGTGACAGATTCGGAGGGCCCCGGGTGAAGGGGGGCCTGCTACAGCCCCACAAAGTACGCTTCAGACAGCCATTTCGTCTCGCTGAGACCGAGGCGAAGCGGCTGTCCCAATCTTGCATCGTACTCGCTCGGTCGGAAATCGTCTCCATTGCGCGGCATGATTCAGCTACGAACGAGTCATACGGAGCGGTTCAGGTCCGGAAACGATTCGGTCGGCGCTTAAGCGATCTTTGCATCGTACTTGGTCGTTCGGACGGCTTCAAATTGGATCCAATAAGCTAAATCTGATTCGGAGGCCTTCCGAATGACATCGGAATCGGACTCTTAATATTTTGACTGAATACCTCCATTCAGGCAGAAGGAGCTGGATTGGGAAGGTCCATCTCTACTGCCTGTAGAGTCTAGCACCCCTCTACCTGCTACTGTCGATCCTTCGGGAATACGCATTGGTTCCAGTACTGTACGGTCCATACTTATGACAAGCACTAGTTTAGACTTGAGGATGTTGGAAACACCGGTGAGAGGACCAGTGGTGTGACTTCAGAAACAATTGGAAATCAGGGAGTTGCTGAAAACCAACATGTTCTGGATGTTGCAGACTTAGGGTCCCATTAGGAAAGTCCACCCGCCACCCTAGCAGTGCTGGGACCGGCTGCCAGCCATGCGGTGGTCCTGCACTGCCAATTAGGATACAACCGTCACCGTAGCGGTCGCATTCCGCATCTTTGACATTGCAGCGGGTGCTGCTATAAGCAGCACCCGCCGCAATGTCAAAGAGGCATGTTGCGCATTGCCATGCACAATGTGCCTGCCACCTTGTGCATGGCAATGAAGGGTGTACCATAGGTACCCCCCCATGTGCAGCCCCCCACCCCCTGGGGGCCCACAACTGGCCCCCACAGCAATTTCCACTAACCTTTCCATGAGAAAGGCCTTCTGAACCAGGCATCATAATATGGATGCCACCAATATTATGCTCCAGCTCCGCCTGGCCGGCAATCGTAACAATTGCCGACTGGCCGAAAAGCAGCGGATGGACTTTTCGTCAGCTGCAGTACCCCCCGCCATGGTAATATGGCGGGGGTAAATGTGGTTGTGATGATGGGCGGATCGCCAGTGCTGGCCGGGTGGTGGTGATCCATCCCCCATCATAATCACCCCTTTAGAGACTTGGTTGAGGGCTTACAATAACAGCAGGGAAGGCCAGAACAGTACATTGAGTCAGGGAACCATTATGCCTGCATTGAAGGCAAAACCATTTGATGTGGTAAGATTGAAAGCTGAGGTAGACAAGATTATTAGTGGGAATTTGCCTTTGGAGAGAATAAAGACCTATGAGGCAGATGACCTGTTGTTTATAGCAAAGGATGTCACCCGCAAGGCGAGATGAAAACATGAAAAGTTGTCAGAACAAGCTCAGAGGTATGAAGTAGATCTGTCTCGAACGAAAATGCTACAGAGGAATCATAGACTTAACTACAGTGACCAGGATCTGGAGGAAATGAGAGTGATGGGACAGAAGACACATGTCCGAGAGTTGTTTATAGGAACACAGGCTTAGAGCATGCTGGATAAGTGGGAGGAAAGGTGGTCTAAGAAGAAGAGTGCGAGAAAAGTGACTGGGAAAACACCACCTCCAGGAGGGGGAACACCTGGAGATGAGGCATACCCGTTATGGGACATGCCCAGTGAAGGGTATGTGTATGTGCATGTTCCGTGGAGTAGAGGTGACCTAGCTGCATTCACAAATGATTTTTCTAATATGAGGGAGAAACTTGCTGAATGGTAAAAGCAAGTCAATGGCTTTGTTAAAAACTTGAAAGTGTGGTGGATTGACTTAATTTCTTTGTTTGAAATGGTGGTTCCTAGTGATCTATGGTCTGCGTGTAAAATCGCTATTGATTGTTGAACCAGAGAAGGATCCTGTAAGTCACAGTCCTTCGCCTTTGGTCATGAAAAAGTATGATCAGATGATCACGTGGTTGCAGAACAAGATAGCCCCCAAGGCATCGATTGGGTTAAGATAGATCGACTGACCCAGGAGTCTAAAGAGTCACTGCATGCCTATTACGAAATACTCTTGCAAGCCTTTAAGCTATACAGTAGGTTGGACACACTTAACCCTAAATACATGGGTCAATTTGTCTCCAAATTTGTGATGAGATTGAGGGCGGAATTCAGCCTCATGATCCCGCAGCATTTGATTTGCTGGCAAAATGAGCCCGTGGATGAAATTCTGTGGTATGCTATGTTATTGCAGTGATGAGGTGGATTCCAAGCATCGGAGGATAATGGAGAAGTTAATGCTGTTTCAAATGCAAAATGCACAAAAGGGAGAGCAGGTGAAGGCAAATGGAGGGACAGTACTTCGTAATCAGGGAAATGTCCGGAGTGGTGTCCAGTGTACATCCAGTTCAGTGGGACAGGGGAGAGGAAGAGGTGTCCCCATAGATCCCAAAACAGGGATAGATGTTGCTACACTGAAAATGACCACGACTGTCATTTTTGTCACAAGATGGGGCATTGGAAGTGCGAGTGTCACTTAAATCCAGTGAATCATTCGCAGGAGGGTTTACTCATGGAAGTGACAGATTTGGTAAATCAATTATCGACAGTGACAAGGCCTAGATCCCTTAATGCAGAAGGGAATCAGAACCAGCTAATGCAAGTGCCGCAACCTTGGAGAATCTCGCAGGGCAATCAAACGCACCATCTGATGCCCTTTATGGAAGCGCTAGATGGGTTTGATCAGGTCCCATCCTTATAACGGTGCCAGAGGGGTGATGAAGGCTGTACACTTAGCACAGTCTTGGAGGTAGACCAGAGTGGACCATTTGTAGAAGCTGACATAGATGGTCATCCCATTACATTCTTGATTGATACTGGTGCTACCCCTCTCAGGAAAATCAATGCAAGTTGTAGGAGTTGCTAACAAAGGAATGACAACCCCTTTAACAGAAGAGGTTCCGGTGAAAATCGGAACATTTCTGGACCATCACCAATTCGTGGTGTGTGATTCGAGTCCAGTCTGTTTATTAGGGTGTGATCTCTTGTGCAAGTTGAATTGTACCATCTATTGTACATTTACGGGGATTGAGTTGCAGAATAATGATAATGACATTGTGTTCAAACTAGCAAATCAAAATCATTGTGTAGACATGTTTCCTCTGCTGACAGTGGAGGACATGCCGCTAGACTGGAGAGATACCATCTCTCCAGTGGTATGGGACTTTAGGGGGGAGGAAATTGAGCTGATTTGAGGAGTCTAGCTAGTCCGCATACAGACCAAGACTAATACAGAGTTTCCGAGAACACTACAGTACAACCTGACCCCAGAAACGGTGGCAGGGATCACACCTGTGATTGAGTCCATGATTGCACAGGGCATATTAAAGGAGATCATAGGAAGCCCGTGCAATTCATCTATCATGAGACTGAAGAAACCGAGCAGAAAGTACTGCATATTTCAGGACCGTAGGCAGGTGAACAATATTGTGATTGCATGTTGTCCTGTGGTACCGCATCCATCTATAATCCTATTCCAGATTCCTTGTGAAGCTGTCTGGTTCACTGTGATTGACCTTTGTCAGGCATTTTTCTTGATTTCAATGTATGAGGAAAGCCAATTTTATTTGTTTTCCGTCTGAAAAATCGTGTCTTAATGTGATGTTGTATCCCTCAAGCGTATACTGAAAGTCCATCCATCTTTAATCAGGTCTTGAAGAAGAACCTTGAAAGTTTGGTTTTGCCCCGAACCTCAGTGTTAGTTCAGTATATTGATGACCTCCTCATTGCATCTGAAACACGGAACGCTTGCAGGGACAATACTATTGCCTTACTGAATCACCTGGCTGACAATGGGCATAAGGAGTCTCCGATCAAACTTAAGTACTGTCTGACTGAAGTGTAGTATTTGTGTCATCGAATTGAGACAGGCAAGAAGAAGGTGTCACCAGAACGAGTGGAGATGATCATGAAAATAAATCCGCCTACTACCCAGAAAAGGGTTAGGATGTTTTTAGGAATGGTTGGCTACTGCCGACAATGGATTCTGAATTTCTTCTTGATGGCAAAACCCTTTCAGATGCTAACGCACAAGGATGTGAGTACCCTGGGACAATAACTGCTTTCTTGCCTTCTTGGAGCTGAGAGAGTACCTCTGTCGCACTCCAGCTTTAGGAATGCCTGATTACAACAAATCGTTTTTGCTTTTCTGCCATGAAAAGGAGGGTTGAGCTCTTTCTGTACTCAGCCAGACACATGGAGGTGCCCGTAGACCAGTGACCTATTTCTCAGCCACATTAGAGGCTGTAGCTTCAGTGTTGCCAGCATGTCTCTAGTCCAATGCTGCAACAGGTGTCAGTATTGAACAATGTGAAAGCAATGTGATGGGTCGTCCACTTACTGTTTATGTATCACATGCAGTTGAAATCCTGATGACTAGAACCAAAACACAGCATTTGACTAATAACAGGCAGACAAGATATGAACAAGTTCTGCTTGCAGCAGAAGATGTTACACTGAAGCGCTGTTCTGTGTTAAATCCAGCTACCTTGCTGCCTGTTCCAAATGCTGATGGGGAAAATGGTGAAGACCATGATAGTCTGGATGTTACTAAGCTTTGCACCAAGCCGAGACTTGACATTGTTGATGAACCATTGTCTGATCCCGATCAAGTCCTTTTTGTTGTTGATGGTTCATGGCTAAGAGACAATGAAGGTAACCTGAGAGCAGTGGTTTCTGCCTGTGCCATCTCTGGAGTTATGGAAGCTGCTTGTTTACAGGGAGCACACTCAGCACACTGATAGCCAGTATGGTTTTGGTGTAATTTATGACGTCGGACAGCTATGGTCACAGAGAGAGTTCCTAACATCATCAGGATCGCCCATTAAGAACGGGGAATATGTGAGACAATTGTTGGAAGCATTGCAGTTACCTAGGGAAGTGGAATTTGTAAAGTGGGCTGCTCACAGGAAGGGAGATGATTTTGTCACCACAGGAAACCACTACATGGATGAAGTTGCTCGTTTTTGTGCCACACATACATGCATTTTCAATGGGGAATATGTTGGCGAGAGTACAGAGAAGGCCGAACTCAGCATGATGCTAGCTGCTCTAGACAAATTGGATGAAGTTAGGCATTTGCAAATGGAAGCAACAGATCAGGAACAAGCGGGTTGGATCAGAGCAAGTTGTGAAAAGGGAGAAGCTGACATATGGTTTTCAACTGATGGTAGGGCAGTGTTACCAGATTGACTGCTGAGTCCAATGGAAAGACAGATTCATGGAGCAGCTCACATAAGAAGAGACACAATGGTGAGATTGTTTAGGCAGTTTAATCCGATGTTCCATGTGATTGCAGAAGCAGAGTGTCATCGGTGTAGTACGTGTCAACAAATGAATGATGGGCAGAAAACTGTTGTTGCCTTGAGCCACATTGGAAGGTCAGGGGGTCCTTTCAATCGGATCCAATTACAGTTTGTTGAAATATCTGTGTGTAGTGGATTGAGGTATATTTTGTTTGTTGTGGGCATGTTTTCTCAATGGGTGGAAGCTTATCCAACAGAAAGTGTAACAGTCTCACAGTAGCAGAATTATTGTTTAGGAAGCTTATACCTCAGTTCGGAATCCCAACTACATTGGAGTCTGATAGAGGAACACATTTCCACAGCGAGATCATGAAGCTGTTGTATTGAGCGTAGATCAGAGACTGAACTGTAGTTACAGGTCAGAGGCGCCAGGCATTGTGGAGCAGATCAATGAGACATTAACCCCTTCAGTGCCCATGACGAGCTGGACTCGTCATGGGCCGCGGTGGCGCTGTGCCCATGACGAGTCCAGCTCGTCATAGACCCCGCCCGCTAATGCAACGGCCGGCACTGGGCGGGGAAAGGGGCGGGCACTGAAGGGGTTAAAGGTGAGGTTGGCAAAGGCGTGTGCTTCGACATCTTTGAAATGGCCCGATGCGTTACCCTTGGTTCTAATGAATCTGCCCAGCATTCCCGATAGGAGAATTGGGTTAGCTCCGCATGAGATACTCATGGGAAGGGCGATGGGCTTACCTGCAGTACCACCTACAGCATTGATAAACATATCAGATGACTTGGTCCTTGACTAGTGCAAAGGATTGGCTAATGTGGTTCATTCTGTATCTTATCAGGTTGGAGCAGCAACTGCACCGACATTGAAAGACCTTTTCCATGATCTCAGCCCGGGAGATTGGGTGCTTGTCTGAAAGCACATAAGGAAAATGTTCATGATTCATGGTGGCACGGGCCGTATCAGGGGATACTGGTAACGAATACTGCTGTGAGGTGTAGAGGAGTACCAAACTGGATACACGCTTCAAATACCAGACAAGTCTCAGGGCCCTCTGAAGAAACAGCTCCTCTCCCAGAAGGGATTCTAGCCGTGATCACAAGGTCACTGGAGAGGGCTGGCCAAGATGTGGGGGTTTCTGAAGAGACTGAATACCCACCAGATCAAGCTGATGGGTGGAGGGTCAAGCTCCACAAGACCCAGGTATATACTTTGAGTTAGACTGTACAGTTGCGAGTGGTATAGAGTCTCACTCATCAGAAGAGACTGGTGTGGAAATTGGTCCTGTGCAGTCAAGAAAGAAAGAGGTTGCAAATGAATCATGGCCTGTTAGACAGAAAAGGAGGAACTTGAGACGTGCAGCTGAAAAGCAACTTGCACTAATTGGTGAATCATCTGAATCTGACCTGAGTGAGTCCGAACAAGCCCTAGGAAGTGTAAGGAGACCAAGGAAAGCAAGAGTGCTGTTTCAGAGATATGCTTCTCCTAAGTGAACTTATCTAGCTACAAATGCTGGGGAGAGCGAGATCCGAGATTTCAAAACTGATTGTCGAGATCCTGCTGAGAGTTCCTGGAATAGAGGCTAATGCAATCTTATCATTCATTGTGCCTTATCCACCAAGGTTGAGCGGTTACAGACATTCCGATTTTGAAAGATATCAAATTTCCGAGCTTTGGAAATCAACCGCCTCCTCAGGAAACTGCAGCATTCAGAGCAGAACTGTTACAGCGAGTGATTGAAGAGATTGGCTCTGATTTCATATGGGATGTAAATTGAACTTTCAACTGTAAATACAAATTTGCTTGAAAGAAGATAACCGAGGCCCGAGTGGAAGAAGAATAAAAATAGGGACTTTTTCCTTTGGAAATAGAAAGAGGTCTAAGGAAGTCTTCCAAGCTGTGTAAATATTGTGCCAGAGACTGATCCAAAAAGAAGTTGCTCAAAGACTTTGTTGTCAGTACATTAGAGGTGGAGAAAAAGAGACTCTGTGTGTTGATCCTCTTACAGCTACAATCCGAGCCACTTTAAAAATGGAGTCTGGAAATCTTTACTGTTGGCACAAATGTATTTTAGGTATACTTTTTGTAGGAGTAATCATAGGTATAGCTGAAGTCATTATGGAGTCCATTTTAAGCACACACAAAACTGAGGCTCAAGGAGTGGGGGTACATGGAACATTCACACCTACCACTGCTGTCTCAAAAGAGGGTAAATTAGGATCTGATGAAGACTTATTAGAGCAATCTTGTCACTTACTGCATATAGAGCTGTCTAAAGGTGATTACACGCTGAATGCTTATGCGAAGTTATTGTATGAGTATGTAAATACTATGGTTGTGAGAGACTGTTAATGTGTGAATGCAATTGCCTGCGTCGGTCGAGGACGGTATTATGTATCATCACCTGCCCTTGACGTATGGTATTAGTTGTAGTTTGGTCCTTAGCATGTTTTATGGAAAGGGTCTTTATGAGTACTATTTCTCGAATTATGATTTGGTACTTCCAGAGGTTCCAGTCTACAAACATCTGAACGAATATGATTATTACAAGCAGGAAGAGAGAATGGGAAGTATGTTGTACCCACAGTAATGCTAGACACTGCTTATGCGCGCAGACTCAACTTAACTTGCACATTGACAGATTTAGAAAAGAAGTTTGACATAGAGGCCTAACGGTTAAGCTTAATAATAGGGAAGAGGACTTTGAGTGGACCAAGGAGGAGTTAGCTCACAAGGCTAAAGGAAGCTATGGTCCTATAGCTCTAGATTTGGAACAAAGAGGCAAGCTTTGCATTCGACAGGTGCAGACCCGTTATGACACTATCTTTGTGGGACAGAGTGTATGTGATCACATCTTCCTAAATGATGCTTCTTCGAAGACGTTTCTACAGGGAGCAGGAGTATACTTTGTGCGTTGGAAGAATGAATATGTTCAGCTTCTGAACAATTGGTATGATACCTGTTATATGACTGTCATGTTTCCAGAGATATACCATGTGGAATATCTGGAGGGTTTGGAAGGAAAGTTGAATCATAAAAGTGTGGACTGAGTGCTGGTGAAATTGTGGTAGACGTATTTGGAGGGATGATACCTAGTTTGGGTGTGGCGTTGCATGACATCAAGATTAGAAGGTTGTCTATCATTGTCGATAAGTTGTTGGTTAACACAGCTCAGTCGTCGTTGCTCGTAGATGGAGAGATGGTTTCTATAAGGGCAATGGTGATGCAAAACCATCTTGCTATAGATGTGCTATAGATGTGCTATTGGCAAAAGAGGATGGAGTTTGCCTCATGCTGAAGGTCCAACAGTGCTGCACTTACATTCATACATCATGAGATACATGACTTGGCAACTGAGGGAGTTTGGGATAAGATTGGGAAAGGATTTGGAACGGTTGGAAGTTGGATGCTAACTTAGGAAAGGGAATCCCTGGATACATCTTGAAGCCATTAATAATTGTTGGGGTCTGTGGTATCCTCTTGCTAATAAGAGCATACAAATAACACAAGGCGAGACAAGTGGAGAATTCCTTAAGAGAGAGAGAACGAAGAGTGGAAAGACTACAGGAAAGTCACTATGAGAATCTTAAGCGGTTGTAGGAGTTTAGACAGTGGAGACTAGCTATGACATCTGTTTATTTCGGTCTACTCTACAGGGAATTCAATGGTTTTGTGATGACACAGGTCATCAGATGTAGCAGAAACCGCATTTTATTTGTAGCGATGCACTATAATCACATGTGTAGAGCACATCTGTATATAATCCTTTGTTTTATTAACATGAAGTTCTAGGATCGTAAAATGTAATAACGTGAATCGCGATGTGTTTTACGCTATTTAATGGTATTGTGGAGAGTTAACGTAGAAAGTGAACGTAATTAGTGGAAAACATTAACGTAAAGAACTCGACTCGTGTTGTGCAACTGACAGTTATTAATTTATTAAATGTTTATCACCGTGTCATTTTATATGTAGGTAGGAATATTAACTGAACTTGTCTTATTTCTTATGCAATTCCATGAAGCTCATATGCCATTTTCTTATGTTAGCTGAATCTTGTAGGCCTGAAGTGCAATTCCCATGGAAGCTCTCGCTTTAGAATCAACAGTTTGAATTTCATGTGTGCTGTGAATCTTGTTCTTTCTCACATTTTGCGTCAAAGGTGAAAGAAGTGCCTTGAAGCTAGAAGAAGGCTTATTTTATTAGTTAGGCAAGGAGAGAAGGGGGTACATCGTGGGCTAAAGTTAATAAGAGAAAATGTGTTTCATACTAGAGAAGGCCTGGGAATCAAGGTCAACATGTTGCAGTTCGGGAACATCACTATACCACGGAAAGCTACCTATGAGATCGAGCTCGCAGCGAATGACGTGACCCTCAAGGACTCTTGGGAAGATACCTGTAATATTGGAATGATGTAAGTAGGGAAAGTGGCCCACTTCTTCTCTGCCTGCAGAAGAGCATCTCAGAATGAACCCTGTCTCGATGATAAAAAATGTCTTCCCTTAATGCTTTCATGCTGATAAAAAAGAACCATCGGATCATAATTTTAGAATAAATCCAGAACCTATGGGCTCGGCCTTTCAATAGAGAGACGCATCCAGAACATCAAGGATAAAGTTGGCACACAGAAGACATCGATGTAGAGTGACACTGATGAGAATGAGCAATTAAGAGGGAGGGAATTGACCGAGCAGCGCAGAAGCGGGCAACCATCAGTCAGATGCCGTTTGAGAGAGAGAGAGACTGAGTCTCCTGGGGAATCCAGGATTCTCAAGTGAGATTGCTACTGATTGGTGGTTTCCGGAGGTCGGTCAGGACCAGGAGAACACTAGGCAACTATTCGGTGATCTGAGGGTGCGCCACAGCTAGGCAAGTCAGTGAGGAATGGGTGAAGTGGGATCTGGGCAGACAGAAAGGGCAGAAATCTTTGTGACCACACACCGTTATCACACAAGATATTTTTGTTGTTTACTACTGGGCTATAGAAGCAAAAACGATTATGATTAGAGCAAAAAAATGACTTATGTTATGATATTTCTAGTTGTAGGATGCACATTTATTTCACCTGGGAGGGTATCCTGGCACCTTTGAGGAGGTGTATTGGCATCTTTGGGGGCCTATTGGAAGAGTCAGGTGTTTTGCTTCTTCTTGAATTCAAGGATGGAGCAGGGAGAGGATGATGATGGCCAAGTGGACATGCCTGGATGGGGTGTAGAAGAGGATGCGTTAGTCGAGGTATAATGTGACTTGGTTGTGTAGTGCTTTGTAGGTGTGTATGAGGAGTTTGAAGAAGAGAACCATATGGATTTGGGAGTCAGTGGGAGTGTATTGAGGGGTTTTGGTATATGTGTGCGCTATTGGAGTTTGAGTGCAGGTCTTTTGGCTGTGCTCTGTTTAACTTGGACCTTTTTGGTGAGTTAGACAGTGATGCTAACCAGGGTATGACTGGGTTACAGGACAATCTGGCAATACCCAAAGGGCTGATCTGACAGGTCAGTTTGTGGACCATTTGTTGGGGCTATTTGTGGGCCTTTTTTATGGTCTGGTGGGCACTTTCTTTCTCTGGTATTTTCATTGAGGAAGAGCAAATGCATGGAGTCATCCAGATCTTGAAAAACATATACAGCTTATCTTTACAAGTTCAAAACTGCCCTGATTTACAAATGTGGGCTACTTTTTTAGCTATCTGATTCACTAATGGTGGCCACTTTTATTTTGGTACCTATGTCTACTTTCTGTCCCAGTCTCACCCCTGATGCCAACGAAGAGGCCATTTCCATGGTCGGGCCTGTTGATGAGGAGGGCTTATGTGACGGATCTGCAGGTGTCCAAGTTGAGCCATTTGAAAATTTAGTTGGGTAGTTTGAGGGTGTAGAAACAGGTGGAGGAGACCATGTTGATTTGATTCATCATGAAGTTTTTGCTGTAGATCATGATTCCAGGTTCTTGGCATTGTTCGATGAGCGTGGAGTCACTCAGAGCATGGTGGGCTACCACCCTGGGGAACAAAGTGAGGTGTGTTTGCCAAAGAGGACTACTTCTGTTTTGTTGCTGTGGAACTTGAGGCAGTTTCTTTTCATTCGGTTTCCTACCAAGGCATGTATCTAATGAAGTTGGATTGGGTGGTGTAGATCTCTCTTCTATTAGGAAGAGGATGAGCTGAGTGTCATCACCATAGCAGATGCTGCTGAAGCAATTGGAGAGAATGATGCTGGCTAGGGGCTTAGGGAGGACCTTTGTGAAACGCCGCAGATCAGGTTGGAAGCATTGGATGAGTAGGGGGGTCAGGATGACCATTTGGGTGTGTCCTGAGAGGAAGGATCTTATCCATCATAGTGCTGAGCCCCTAATTCAAGCCTCATGAAGGCATTGGATGAGGATATTGTGAGACATAGTGTTGAATGCTGCCGAGAGGTCTAGTGTGATGAGTGAACCTGTGTCACCTTTGTCCATGATGTTGCGGATGTCATCAGGGGCAGTGAAAAGGGCTGTCTCTGTGCTGTGGTTAGGTCTAAAACCGGACTGTGAAGGGTCTAATGCATGGGTAGTTAGTAGCCGGCATTGATGAGTCTGTCCAGGACTTTGGCTGTGTAGCAAAGCAGGGAGATGGGCCTATAATTAGCCATGGGCAGGAAGTCAGGTGAAGGTTTCTTATGGAGCGGTCGAATGATGGCAGGTTTCATAGAGTCTGGAAAAGCTGCGGTGCAGAGGGATGAGTTGAGAAAAGTTGAAAGGGCTATGCAAATGGGGTCGAGCCCATTAGAGAAGATGTTGTGCAGACACAGGTCCAATGGGGATCCTGCATGGATGCTCATGGTGTTGGTGGTTTTCATTGTGGTGATAGCTGGCCAGCAGATCAGTGGGTTTTACTGGATGCTTCTGTCATGAGAGTGGAGGGCTTAGAGGATTGAGGAGTCCAATTGGGAGCTGAAGTTGTTGTAGAAGGTGTTGATTTTGTTTGTGAAGTAGTTGAAGAGTTAGTGAAGATTTCATCGGAGGAGTTGGTCTGTTTAGCCTCCTTTTGGTGAGGGTGAGGCAGTTGGTGGTTTTGAGACAGTGGTGGAAGATCCGGAGCGCTGATTTGTAGGAGTGGCACCACTGTCATTTGTGAGACAGAGATCCTCAGGATTTCAGATTGCGTGTGACTTGGATCAGGGTGAGAGAGTGGTTCTCAGAGGAGTCAGGTAATCAATGCTGGAGGTGATCCATGTGTTGAAGGTCATGATGGAGCATGCTAGGTCATTGTGTTAGGGTGGGGTATCGACACAGGGGCTCAGAGATCCAGCTATCCTTGGGAATTTTGTTCCATTGAGGACAGGCGGTCTTGGTGTGGGTGGTTCAGGGCTGGTTGGGCAGGTGCATGACAAATGTATGAGGAAGTTGTCCAGCCAGGTGAGTGGTGCAGGCTTGTCAACTGTGATGTTGGGAAATTGATGGAGATAGGGTCGTGGATGTGTCCCGCTACATGGGTGGGGTCTTTTAACTGTTGCTTGAGTGCTAAGATGTTGAGGTCTTCCAGGAGAGTGGTGGAGTTGGAGTTGGTCTGCTTTTCTTGGTGGAGGTAGAGGTTAACGAGTCAAATGAGGGAGATGGATGTGAGGCCTAGAAGGGTGATGATGCCAGCAAGAGTGGAGATGAAACAGGATCTGGTGGGGTGTTAAAGTAGTGCTCGTCTCAGGGTTGTGGTGCTCGAGGTGCCTCTTTGGAAGGTCCTGTGTTCTAGCCAGTCACTTGTGTTAATTGAGTTAGTGGAGTAGTTGAGTTTCTCTCTGTAGATGATAGCAAGTCCTCTCCAGGTTTGTTGGCTCTGTCATGTCTTTCAATCTTGTCCCCGGTGGGGTTCGGGGGTGGTCACTGCTAGGTTCAGATGGGTTTCAGTAAAAAATAGTAATTTCGAGGAGAGGTCGTGCAGGAGGCCCCAGATTTCTATTGCTTGTTTGGTAAGTGAGCAGTTGTTGAGGAGTAAGCAGGTGACAGGGGTTTGTGTGTTGTGTGAGGTGGTGGAGAGCTTGGTGAGGTTGTGTGTGCAGTCTGTTGAAGTGGGGGATGGTGGTTGGGGGGATTCGGGTGAGGGAAGAGAACCAGCAGTTGGAGCAGGGGAATGCACTTTCTCTCCATGTAGGGGAGGCATGAGGATACTGCCCAGACATCTGCGGTTAAGGGCTTGAAGAGATTCAGCTGAGTAGTGTCTCAAACTGCAGTGAGTGGTCAGCAGACCAGAGGTCCTGCTGCGGGGACTGGAAAGGGCACAGACAAGAACAGACAGGCTTGCCTTTGGCACACCAGCAGCACAACAACTGTGCATGTCTGTGCTGCGACTGACATTAAGAGGCTTCTGGGAGCAGATAGGAGAAGGCTGGGAGCATGGAGGAGAGGATGGTGGGCGAGGCCATCAGTGCTAGCAGCACTGAAGCATAGAAGGCAGGACAGAAAGGGAGGGAAGGCGCAGTGGTCATACGTAGGGAGAAGGAACTGAAAAACAAGAAAGAAGAGAGCAAAAAGAGTAAGAGAGATCAAGTGGCACAAAGGTAGAGACAGTAAGCATCAGAAAAAGAGAGGCAGAAGGCTTAGAGATATGCAGCAAGCAAGACTGTAAGTGTAGAAATGCTGCAAACAATAAAGGGCATTAGAGGAGAATAGGCACAAGAAAAAATCAGTGAGAGCCAAGACAAGGGAGACAGTAAGAGGAGAAAAAGAGGCACAATGAAAAGGACAAGAAAGATATGGTTAGAGTAGGAAATGAGGAACAAAGAGAGGGACTGTAAATGAGAAAGATGCACAAGCCGATAGACAACTGAAGTCAAAGCGAGGCACAGAAGAGATTCAGCGGGGGAGAGGGGTAAAGTCCTAAAAGACTAGGGGCCAGATGTACGACCCTAAATTGCATGCGCAAACAGGTTTGTGACCCATTTGCTCATGCAAAATGGCTCTGTGCCATGTACAATTCCTAAATAGCGAGAATTTATTTGTGACTCGCTATTTAGGAATTGACAGTCGCTATTAGGAAGGGACGTTCACTTCCTAATAGCATCTGCAATCCAATGTATGAAAATGAGCATGCTAGCGGAATGAGATATATTCCATGCTTCGTATATCAGGCACCTCATGGTCTCATATTAACAACATCGCCCTCGCTCACCTTTAACGGTAATGCCACTATTACCCTCTATAACAATGGTATCATCCTTATCCAAGCCTCTAATAATAATCTAGCCATGATGGCCAACATCTTCCCTACACTCAAGAAGGCTATCTCGGTTAAATCCAATGACCCCTAAACACAACCTATCACCACCCTGGACCTAACCAGCCCTCCCCCTCCACATCTGGGAGGTCCACACTCGCCCAGAATCATCTCCCGCCTTTAGATGATCTCAGAACCTCTCTAGCCCATGTCAGACTGACCCAACACACTAGACCTCTGACTCATAGGCCGGGCGAGCCTGCTGGTTCCCTCCTCTCGCCATTCTCCAGTCCAATACAGGTTGACTCTCGAGCGCTCAGTCCCCCTCTCACCCTATCACCATCGCACTCATCGAAAGTTCACCCGTCACGCATCCCTCCTCTTACGCCACCTACTAGGTCGGAGCCTTGAAAATTGCCATGCACGGACTGTGCTCCGAAAACCTACTCATTCCTCACTTGACTGTCCCTGACTCACAGGGCAATGGCCCTCCCACCCTCCTACTTCTACCAACACCGCTATCTCTACATAATGGAACACCGCAAGTCTGCGCGGACCAACTCCTCCCTCTGGAACCTCGAAATACCGCCTTAGACCTCTCTGGTACACATCAAGACCCTTCCTCTCGGTCAGAACTCCCCATTCAACATTTACCCCTCTCACAGCATTCAGACTTGGTGGCACGCCTGGATGATTTATTTCTCCAGTTGCACTTTCTCACCGTCGAACTTCATGATCTGAAAGCCTTCTTGATTGAATACCTCCCCCTGATCAGTTCCCTCCTCTCCAATGCAAAGTTGCCCAGGGCACCGGCTAGTGGCAGAACTCGCTTTGGTCAGCCTCCTCCTCACTCCTTCTCCAAAACCATACCCCTACCTAACGCTTCCTCCCACCCCAGAACAGTGAAGGCCTATCTCGTGTCTAACGATGTCAATGACTTACTCATTTCTTACTCACTTGCCTCAGACACCAAGACGATTACGGAGGGTCAAATTCAAACTATTCACGCTAACCCTTACAGAGAACCCCCTCACAACTCTAGAGGCTTAAATACTTACAACCTTATGAGAGTGAACATCATACAGTCTCCTCCTCCCCTTATACCGGTCCAACTTAAATGTGTACTACTCAACTGCAGGTCAGCCAGCAAACACGCCTCTGACATATTCGACCTCATCCAACACAATGATATAGATGGATCACTGACATAATATCGAGAAGAAGAATATCGAACTACCAAAATATAGCAGGAAAAATATAGAATGCCAAAATATTGAATGCCTATCTCCAAACAGGTAAGTACAGAAATATCGAATCCAAAATATCGTTGTAAAAAACATAGTTAGTCAAATTATCGAATTTTTTAAATATCTTAAAAGTAATGTAAAATTAATGAAATAATACATATAATTAACTGGAACATACTTAAAAAAACTTAAATAAATGTAACATTAATAAATAATGTAAGTAAAAAAAAAAATAATACATATATTAACGTAATATTATTCAAAAATATTCAATATTTTTTGTGTAGGATAGCGGGCGGGTAAAATTTACTATTACCACTCCAGTAAGTGCAATAGTAGGGAAAGCGTTGGATAGCGGGAGGGTAAAAATTACTATTCCTACTCCAGAGAGTGCAACAGTAGGGAAAGCGTTGGATAGCGGGAGGGTAAAAATTACTATTCTCACTCCAGAGAGTGCAATAATAGGGAAAGCATTGGATAGCGTAGGGGTAAAAATTACTATTCCCACTCCCGAGAGTGCAACAGTAGGGAAAGCATTGGATAGCGGGAGGGTAAAATTTACTATTCCCACTCCAGTGAGTGAAACAGTAGGGAAAGCATTGAATAGCGTAGGGGTAAAAATTACTATTCCCACTCCAAAGAGTGCAACAGTTGGGAACGCGTTGGATAGCGTAGGGGTAAAAATTACTATTCCCACTCTAGAGAGTGCAACAGTAGGGAAAGTGTTGGATAGCGGGAGGGTAAAATTTACTATTCCCACTCCAGTGAGTGCAACTGTAGGAAAAGCGTTGGATAGCATAGGGGTAAAAAGTATTATTCCCACTCCAGTGAGTGCAATAGTAGGGAAAGCGTTGGATAGCGTAGGGGTAACAATTACTATTCCCACTCCAATGAGTGCAATAGTAGGGAAAGCGTTGGATAGCGTAGGGGTAAAAATTACTATTCCCACTCCAAAGAGTGCAACAGTAGGGAAAGCGTTGGATAGCGTAGGGGTAAAAATTACTATTCCAACTCCAATGAGTGCAACAGTAGGGAAAGCGTTGGATAGCGTAGGGGTAAAAATTATTATTCCCACTCCAGTGAGTGCAATAGTAGGGAAAGCGCTGGATAGCGTAGGGGTAAAAATTACTATTCCCACTCCAGTGAGTGCAATAGTAGGGGAAATAATATTTTAATATGTTATTAAAAATAAAGTAATTATTAATACCAAAAAATAAGTATTACATTTAATTACCAATTACACAATATTTAATAATTAATTATTTATAAATACAAATACATTTTCTTTAAATTAATTACCTATTAATAATTAACAACCAATTAATTTTCAATCATTAATTTATGAAATACAATTAATACCAATTAATAATTAATTAATAATAATTTAATTATCAATATGCAAAAAATATTTCTATAATTAATTATTTACAATTAAATTACTTCCCACCATATTCCCCTATAAACCCACAACCCGCTACAAATAATAATTTAATAAATTAACATAATTATCAAGTAAACAATTAATACAAATTAATTACCAATTAATACAAATTATTTAACAATTAATAATTAATCAACAACCAATTAATTTTCTATACCAATTAATAATTACCTCATAATAATTACATTACTTCCCCTATAAACCCACAACCCGCTACAGAAGTTAAACGCCAAATTACATTAAAAATTATTAATAATTCCTAAAAATTCTTATTTTATGTACTATAATTAAATTACTTCCCACCCTAATCCCCTATAAACCCACAACCCGCTACGGAATTAAATTACACAAAAATTAAATAACATAAAATTCATTACAACATACATTACAAAATTAATACATACTTTTAACACATATACTAACAATTAAAACACTATAAAAAAATTCGATATTTTTAAAAACTATATTATGACTGTCGATATTACTTACTTCGATATTATTTAAATCGATATTTCTTACCTGATTTTCGATATTCTTCACCACTATATTTTGGCAATTCGATATTCTGTCCATTCTATATTAAAAACTCGATATTCTGTCTTGTCGATATTTTTAATTCGATATTATGTCTGTTTACCGATATAGATATCATCATCCTCACTGAAACTTGGCTCAATCCCACTTCCACTCCCTTTCTAGACCTCTTAGTGCCTCCTATCCATGACATAATCCGTCTAGCCAGAGCTTTGAAGACGGGTGGTGGCCTAGCTTGTATACATCGGACCTCGCTATCGGTCTCCCACTCAGGGTCCTCTACCCCATCCCCATGCAAATACCTTTGTCTCAATATCTTTAGTCACAACCTTCCGGTTTGCAAACTACACACATTTTACCACCCACCAGGGGACAACCTCCCCTTCATCGAGTAATTAATGGAAATCATCTCTTGTAATGTTGATTCCGCTATGGCCCAAATCTTCCTTGGTAACTTCAACCTGCACTGGTTCAACCTCAATGACCAAGCTGTTACATGCCTCAAATCATTCTTAAATGATCATGAACTGATCCAACACTGTGACCAGCCAACCCATAATAAAGGAGAAATTCTGGACCTCATCATCTCCAAAGGTCACACCATCACACTGGACACCATTTCCCCATGCGATTGGTCTGATCATCACAGCATCTTCTTTTTTATCAACTTGGAAGTCTCTCTGAGGAAGGCTTAACCAGTGAAATCGAAGATTTGGAAAAGGGACCTAAGAAATATCAATACATCCGATCTAGCAACCCACTGTATATCTGCCCTCTCTCCACAAGCTGACATGACCGAGGTACATGCACTCACCAACTTCTACAACTCTACTATTGCTAGCATCATGGATTCCATTGCTCCACTCCAACAAAAAAACGCCTCAACTAAAATCTCCAAACCTTGGTTCAATGACAACTTAAAAACGGAGCACCGCCACCTTAGGACAGTTGAACGTTCCTGGAAATCGAATCCATTCTCGGACCAACTAATTATCCTCAGAAAGATAAGGAGCTCCTTCAACAAACAAATCAAGATCGCTAAGGCCGACTACTTCAGATCCCAACTTAATCAAGCCGCTAATCGCCCCAAAACTGTTTGAGCTGGTGAAACAACAATCGGTGGGAACACCAAACCGCTCTGTCTCTGAGGTTAACCCACATTCATGCGATGATCTGGCCGCCTTCTTTACTGAGAAATCCAGACTCATCAATCTTGATCTTGACTCCAGGAAGCCCCTTTTGCTAGCTGGGGGGTCTGTGCCCCCATCGACCTTATCAGAGAAGTTTGAACCGACCAGCCTGAGCACAAAGAACAATGCCTCTTGGGGCATCTTCACTCCCCTCAGCGAAAGAGACACCAACAAGATTCCTCAGAGTATCAACCCATCTAATCATTTTAGCAACCCGTTACCACCTTCCATCTTCAAAGAACTGAAGGAGGTCGTCACCCCCATCTGGACAAAGATTGTCAATGCGTCTCTCTCACAAGGTACGACCCCGGACTGTCTAAAAGCTGCGTAGGTAACACCTATACTAAAAAAGTCCACAGCAGATAGTTCAGACCTTATCAACTTCCGTCCTATCTCTAACATCCCCACCCTTGCCAAACTCCTAGAAAAATGTGTCCAATATCAACTCTGGTGTTGGTCCAGGAGATGGAAATTCTCGATGTGGGCACAATCTGGCTTCCGGAGTGGGCACAGCACCGAATCTGCTCTCACGCACGTTATGTATGACATTTTAAAAATGCTCGACCAAAATGAATCATGCCTCCTTATCCTCCTGGATCTTTCCTCAGCGTTTGACACTGTTAATCACGACAACCTCCTATCCGTTTTGAAGCCCAGGATGTGCCTTTCTGGTTCGGTGCTGCAATGGTTCTCGTCCTTCCTCCACCACAGATCCCAAAGAGTTAAGGCCAACCACTCTCTCTCCCAGCCATCACCAGTATCCATGGGGGTCCCTCAAGGGTCTGCCCCATCCCCTATCCCCCTTACTCTTCAATGTATTCTTGGAACCTTGGAACCTTTAGCTAATGCTCTAAACTCCACTGACATTCTCTTCCATATGTATGCGGATGATACGCAACTCTATCTGAAAATCTCCTCCCCGAATAACCTCATAGCACTCAACTCTACCCTAATAAATACTCAAAACTGGTTAACTGAGAACCACCTCTTGCTCAACACCTCCAAAACAGAGTTCCTTCTCATTTCTCCCCAAAATCACATCCCCAAGATAGACCTCTGGATGAACCACCTCACTGCCTTCAACTGCTCCCTCTTCATTGTTGTCAAATTCACACATGCAGTCATTGGTGGGGCCAATAACACCAACACTCACACTACTCCACTCACGAGTCTGCACACAGGAGGGACGATGATCTTGCACTGGACATGTGGGGGGTACCTTATTACCTATAGGGAAGAAAAGTTATTTTACAGAATATACATTAGCATTCACCACCTATAGATTCCTATTCCTAAACATCAAGTCACTCCACCACTTGGTCGACGGACCAATTAGTTGGATTGGTTGATGGTGATTTAGAATCAGCTAAAACACATTTAAGACTCAGAATCCTTTACTCTTTTCATTGAAAAACCACAAACTCGTAAATTCTGTTAATCTTTACTTTTATAATCTTTATTTCGACCATTTAGATCATAAAAGATATACCACAATAAAAACATTTAAAAAAGAATTAACATTCAGATAAAAAATAACACGTAACATTTTGAGCAGAAGTATAAATAACAACGAGTTACGAAATACAATTCATTCAATAGTTCTATTATCCCCAGCCTCAATCTGCTTTATATGACTTGCTCGAATGTGCCACATTGCACTTAAAAATTTAGCTACCGCAAACACAACCGGGGGCGAAAGATCTGTTTTTAACACTCTGTATGCATGTAGATAATGCCTAAGACCCAGGTTCTTAAGAAGGGGAACAAGCCAGTAATTTCTGGGTCTACGGTATGCTTTACAGAAAAAGATCATATGTAGGTCATCCTCCCGGGATTGGGTGCATAGAGAGCATTGCTCTGATGAGGGGGGATTGGACCACTGCTTTGTGTATGATCTAAGTGGGAGTGAGCTGTGTCTCCACTGAAGGAACAATTTTCTGGTCAAGACCGGACTAATATTGTCAAGAACTCTCTCTTGGTGGTACACATCTTTCGTTTTAACAAATGAGTTAGTAAGAGACCCCTCCTTTATAGCCCCTATAAGTTTTGATAATTTAAATTCATAAAATTCTTTTACCAGGAGTTTCCTAGGGATCCTAGCGTATTCCATTGATGACATATGCATTCTTAGAGCCACCTTGGGATGCTTCAGCTCCTAGTGATGTGAACAATGACTCTGCGGACAACTTGGGACACAATGCCTCCCTCAGCTGCTGTTGTGGGAACCGGATGGAATCCCCTTTGCTCCAAAACCACGCTACAGGGTAAGCCTCTGGGAATGTCTGTGGATGTGGGCAACAACAATGTTGCATCTACCACTTGGAACACATAAACAATTGGCATTTTTCCATGTGGGAATGGTTTGGTTCTTTTTAAACAAAGTGTACCAAAACAGTCTTTTCTTTTTCTAGGTACCATGGCTTTCTAAATGGTTGGGATCTCAAATAATATAATACTTTTTACATATTTTATTGGAAAGCCCCCTTTTAGAGGCTTTTAAAGAGTAGATTTTTAATGTTTTTAAAACTATCTGCTGGCTTTTTAGATAGCTTTTTAGATATTGACCCTTAGTATGAGGAGGGGGTGTTATATTCCTAGGTTAGGCCCATGTAGAGAAGCGGCTTATTTCTTACATTGTCCGCAGAAAAACATTTCCAAGCTGTAACCTTTTGCATACATTTGTCGGCACAGCAATGTTAGATTAGTTTCTCTGAAACTAAACTTGTTTTACATCTAGCTTCGCGCAACATTATCACAACGCCCTGAACATCATGTACAAGGTCTTGTTCCTTACTATGTACAAATGCCGTCACTATCTTCATCCACAGGGCGACAGGGCTATCTACATATCCATAGAATCACTAATCCATGTGTACATCGCAGGGCTGCTTTCTATTATAAAGGATGAGCATCCTGATAGATTAGCAGAGGAGGTACTTCTGCTGACACCGAGGGTCCGTGCATTCTGAAGAAATCACCACGCAGCGGTCTGACATCTCATGGGGGGTGTCCAGTTTGTGACCAAGACATGGTCCTTCACTCTATCCTATCAGGTAATGGGGATGGATCGTCCCTTGGGGGGATTCTTGGCTCTACACCTACACACACTTTAGGTACACTTAGAATAGTGTCTCCATAGTAGGAGTACGCTAGATTACTACCTTGTTTATTTGCTGCTTGTATATGCTGCTTCTATCTACTAATCATTGGAGCACACCTTTTTTAGGCAATGTCCCCCTATGTATGCACTGTATAGTCCTCTTAGAATGAATGACTGTGCGAAAGGTTTTGTACTGTTTCCACTATTCTTGCGGAATCAGGGTTGTCATGTTCAGTGGTTGTTAGAAACTATTCGCTCCCTGGTAGGTTAGGGGGGCTTACGGTGGCACTTTGAGCTAGCTGGTCTATAGGCCAGCATATTCTGCGGGGTGTCTGGAAGCAGTTTTGACACCAAGTCCTCAGTTTATGTTGTCCAAACAATGCGCATGTCCTACGGATTGGGATTCCAAGAGAATTGAGCCTTTTGGCCATTGTATGTTTTCTTCTGCCAGTCTTGCATTGCATTCAGTTAACACTGTCTGCCTATTGACTTACTACATGCATGCCCTGTGGGACATGGCCAGCGAGATCTTGACAGTGGTCAGGAAAGTCCTTAAGGCCTTCCTGGATCAGACAATTCATGATGAACCAAACATGTCCAAATATGTTGTCCGTGCTGGCCTAGATACTACAGATTGCCAGAGGAGGGTAGTTGGCACCAGTGTTGTGCTTTGCTTACATGCATAAATGGGGTCCACAAGATTTTCTGGCACTGTACAAGCCTCTCTCAGATATATACCTTTTGATTGCTCATGCCTTTCCAGTGAAAACACAGATTATATGTTGGAGCGCTTTAAGTAAAGTAGAGCCGTGGCATGCTTCCTGGGTCTGGTGACCACTGCTAAGCAGTTTCCACACCAATTCAAAGGTTCAAAGGCTATTTTAGAGGATTGGTGTATAGGTAAATACAATCTCCCCTACCAGTTCACCAGTCAACCCTGTCATTTTGAGGCTCTGGACATTGGTCTGGCAGGCATTGCACAGACCAGCAGGGGCATCCGTCCTCTGACTCCTTCTCCCCTGCTGCAACAGCCACCAAATTGCTTTATTTTGCCCTTAGTGGTATATACCCATACACTGGGGGGACCGGATACAGCACTTCCTCCCAGCATGGTGATCCATCACATCCAAAAGACTGGTCTTTCAAATTGTTCAACATGGCTATGCCCAACCTTTTCTTTTTGCCCTGTCAAACATTCCACCCATATCACAGAGAATCTCAGGAAATCACCTGCCCAATCATCTGCAGGAGTGCTATCGAGAGGTTACTGGACTCGGGAAGAAAAGAGGATTGCTACTGTCATTTTGTCTTTGTACTAAAAAGGATGAGGGTCTCTGGTCTATTTTGGCCCTTCAACTCTGAAGATCTGCCTTCGGAAGGCCAAATGCAAAATGCTCATTCTGGCCCAAATTATGTCTGCCATGGACCCAGGTGAGTGGATGATTTCCTTGAATCTGCAAAATGTGTGTCTTCCTATACAAGCCCTGCAGTCCCACTTACGTTACCTGTGGTTCAAGGTAGGCTTAGGCAATTATGTCAGCAACTCTAGGCAGCTTCGGTGCAAACACCATACACCACCTTTTTTCCACACAGGTTGGACTCTGGTGCATTTTTACCAAAATTCATTATGCACTTTCACGTAGGTAAATTCGCCACCCTGCCTGCATTCTTTGCTCATCCTAACCTCGCAAAAGAGGAGAAGAGTTCCCGTTGGCCAGACCTCATAGGGGCTTTAACCTTTTACATTAATCGTACCGAGAAATTCATTTAGGATGATCAGCTTTTTGTGGTGTTCTTCAGGGTGAAGAAAGGTTAGGGTGTGCAATAGCAGAGCCTGTAGAGGTGGATAGTCCGCTGCATCAAGATCTGCAATGCAGTGGCCAAAAAGCAGCCCCTTGAAGGTCTGAGATCCTGTTCTACCATCTAAATCTGCTGCCATATTGTTGACCCACAGAGTGCCTTTGACAGGCTGCAACATGGGTGTCAGTTAAGCCTGGGTGGAACTCGCTGAGTTTAACTCTGTGGAGTTCAGCAGAGTTACAGAACAACTCAGCGAGATTCCGTGTAATTCTGCAAATGGGCAGAAATAGGCATGTTGCACTACTAATGCTGTGATTTAGCACTGTGAGCTTGTTTTGCGCTGAAAATTTGGCACAAACTGCACCATGTGGCGCACCAGAAGGTGTCGCTTCTAGTGTTGTATTTTGTTGCCGCTCAAGTGGATTTTCTACTCGAGCAGCAGCTTTCTGACCGTGAACGGTCGCAACCACCCATGTTGGAGAAATCTCGCCAGGTGCCCTCTCAGCGACTGAAAATCACTCTTGGAGACTCCAAATCTTGCAGTAAGTGAGCTCCATGAGAGAAAAAAACTCTGCCATGCGTCGGTTGACCAAATTAGGCCAGAAGCCTGCGTTACAAGCATAACACAGAATGGCCAAAACTCAGCCATCTCTGCTGGCATAGCAGAATATATCACCCACCCCTAGTGTCAGTGGATATGTACATGAAGCACTATTGCCTTGATTGCCAGGTCTGGCAAGATGGTCACTTTTACCACTTGGTCCTGCAGGACTTTTTAGTCTCAATCCACTCTAAAGACCCTCCATCTGGGGAGGTACTGCGTTGGTAAGGTGAGGAATCTGCAGTTAGAAGTATCCCTAAGAAGAATATGTTACTTTCCATCAATATTGCTCTTTATTTTGGATACTCTATATAACCTCCAATTCCTCACCACCCTCCCATCTTCCCTTTCTTTGGAGTGACCTCTTTTTAACATCTGAAAAGGCCCCCAAGTTAGAGATCAGCACACTGGTACCAACAATTGTTCACGCTCCTCGTCTGAGGGCACTAAAAGGGAAATAATAAGCTGACATGGCATTTAAATGCAGCTCTGCTTTGTGACTTCTAGGGTAGGAATGGAGCCTACAGGGAGCCGAATCTCACTGTCAAGTAGCACATGGTAGCACTGTGGAAGAAAAGTCTGCAGATCTAGTCGGGTGCCTGGTAAGTATCCTAAGGTGAGGAATCTGTGGTTAGATAAAGAATCCACGAGAATGAGTGTTACTGAATGTGTGTAACTTGGTCTTTTCATCCTCCCCTGAAGGTTAGAATACTCCCATACATTTCTTACTTCTTGAGGATCAGAGTTTTGATGGTTAAAAGTCTCAGAATTTTTTGTGTGCTCATTTCAGTATGCTCATATGACAGTTGGACCTTCTGCTCTCTCTCTCTCTCTCTCTCTCTATTTGTGTGGGGAGCAAAAATGAATGCATTGTTGCTCTTGTTGGTGACAAATACCTGTTGCAGTTTGCAGAGACCTCGGTTAGTGCTGGGCCTAGTGGCTGTTTCTCATGGGATCTTAAAGGTATAATGCAAAAGCCCCTGCCCAAACAGAAACTTAGTAGCCCACCCACGGTTTGTCAGAATCCAGATTGCTTAATGATGCGCTTCACTGGCGACCAAGAGAGTACCATTAATGGCATCTGGTTCCTGTACACCAGAATCCCTCAGTAGGCACAGTTTCTAGACCATGGTTCAGTCATAGCACAGGTTCATGGCAGCAATATCGCTGTTCACTTTTAGTCAACATGACCACCGATCTGAGGATGCAACCCTATATTTAAACCATGCAAGTAGATGAGAAATGTTTATTTCCCATCCCAAATTGTTGAGGGCAGTCAGGACTAAGTGAGTGTTGTTCACCTCACACCTAACTACTCTGCCACAGGTAATTTGTTTGTAAGTATTGCAGGCAGGAAGGTGGAGCTGGGAGGGTCATGTCGCGAGCTTGAAAGACAAATGACACAAAATGAGCTGTACTTTCCTCATCTGGCTAACATACACAGACTTTCTATGCATACCTCTTGGGAAGAATGGGAGCAGAAATGAGGCAGAGGCTAACCTTATATTAGAGACAGCCCAAAACCTCTTTTAAGTGGACCCTGGTCCATAACAAAGGGCTTCGGGAATGTTCTAGGGACCACCTCCTATCTACATTCCCTGTCAAGCAAGTTCTCTCTATCTTCCATTTTGTGAACCACTTTTAAATATGAGATCCAAGATGGAGTCCTGTGCTCCTGCAGTCACACATGCACATATATTCGGGCTCATTCTGCCATTAAACACATTGTAAGCAGGTATATACCCTCCATTCCACAAATAGATGTAGCAAAGGGTTTGAGTGAAGGGACTGGCTGAACCATTCTTTTAGCAGTCGTGACCACTAGTCAACTTTACCTATATAGGTGCAAGAAAAAGGTCTGCCAGAATGATAGAATTACCTGCTTCAGTCACCACTATGAGTATTTCCCGTCCATTTAGAGGACAGAAGACATTCTTGATTAAGAAGAGTGCACTTGGTATGCCCCTCCTAGGTCAGAGAATCCCGCTTCATCTGATCACAGGTCTTCAGCATTCACACTTGATGCTCATATGTACTCAAGTTACGAAAAAAGAATACAAAAGTCACAGAGACTTGCTAAGGGGTACTCAGGAATGGGGTGCATACTCGAAGTGAGCCATGTAGTGGACATTCACATTCCAAGGAGTTGCCAAGTTTTATCAGTGGCATCTAGAAATCAATGGCAGATGCATTTTTGTGGTGATTTGGAGTAGAGTTTTTATGTAAAATGGAAGCTGTTTTGAGAATCCTTCTTGCAGTGATGTGGGGCCATTGTTGGAAGATGGTAGACATCTCCTGCCTGTTTAGACCTTGATCCAACAGTGAATCATTTGGCTCCATGCATAACTGAAAATGAGCACTCTGTCAATCAATCAATCAATCAGGGGGTTGTAAGGCTTGGCTACTCACCCATGAGGGTCTCAAGGTGCTGGGAGGTGGGGGCTGCTGATCAATCTGGGTGTGGAAGTTCAGTCGAAGAGCCAGGTCTTGAGGTTCTTCCTGAACTGTGTCAATGACGCGGATTGCCTGAGGTGGAGGGGCAGGGTGTACCAGATTTTGGTGGCAGGGATCTTTCCCGGATTCTGGACTTGTGGATCCGTGGGATGGAGGCCATGTTGAGTTGGGTGGAGCGGAGTTGTCTGGCGTGTGTGTGGAAGGCAAGGCAATGGTTCGGATATTCTGGTCCTGCATCAAGGAGAGCTTTGCAGGCATGCGTGAGGAGCTTGAAGGTGATTCTCTTGTTGATAGGGAGCCAGTGGAGTTGTTGGAGGTGTTGTGGAGTTGTTGAAGGTGTTGTGGAGTTGTTGAAGGTGTTGTGTCATGTGGCTGCGGCGGAGGATGTCGAGGACCACTCTCACTGTGGTGTTTTGGACGTTCTGTAGTTTCCTGAGCTGTTTCTGGGTGACGCCGGCTTAGATTGCTTTGCCGTAGCCCAGTTTCCTGGTGATGAGTGCATGGGTGACCATCTTTCTGGATTCTGTGGGGAGCCATCTGAAAGTCTTTCAAAGTAGGCGAGGCATGCGGAAACAGGATGAGGATACTGCGTTGATTTGGCAGTTTATTGAGAGCAATGAATCCAGTATGACGCCACGGTTGCGTGCGTGGTCCGTAGGGGTGGGAGGGGTTCCTAGTGCTGCGGGCCACCAGATGTCATCTCAGGCTTGGGGGTGGGTCCCAAGATCTGGGCTTTCTGGAAGGGGTAATCTCCTGTCTCTAAGGAGACACAGTGATCCTGAACTGGTCAGGGTGCCCTGAATCTATGAGTGCTTTCATGCTGCTTCACAACGTAATTGGTGAATTGAAACAGTCACCTAGTTACACAATTATTGTGGCGGTCCCTATTGGTCCTAATATTTTTGGTTCCCAGACTTGATCCATTTGGCAACAAAGGCCCTTCTCTAGCTACGGGACACAGTGGATCTTCTCTCTCAGCAGGGAGGCTCTGTGCTGCACTGTTGCCTTCGATCATTCTTTTAGTCGCCTAATGCCTGAGTCCGCCATTAGCCAATTAGGACTTCCTCGTTCACACTGTGTGTTCTGCAGGCAGCCAGGAGAAGTTTTAATGGGGCCAAACAGAAAGGCTTGATAAAGAGCATCAATCCGCTTGCTTTTGTGTTAAATGAAGTGCTGAAAATTCTGGCTGGTTACGCGGTGGCCAAGGTTCTGGTACTCTTACAAATCACTTTGCTTTTCAATCTCCTAATCAGTCTGCAGAAAAGGATGTATCAGTAATTACAAGTTACCTTCCACAGTTGGTCTTGTACTGGCAATCCACTGAAGACCCCTTCTGAGGACGAACCTATTCACAATGCTTTGCCCATAAGTATACGTGTAGTGAAAAGTAGCGAAAAGGACGAAGATGGGGTGGGTGCTTATGGGGTGGAGGTTTGGGGTGGTGGAGGTGGAGGTGGCAGTAAGGGCAGAGTCGTGGTAGGTAAATGGTTGGCGCACAATCTTTAACCATTACTGTTCCACTATGTTACTGAGCTTTTCCTGGCATCTCGGGGTATCGAGGAAGGTGGATTACCTGTTTAACCCTGACTAGGGTCAAGATCAGAATTTATCGCTTAAATAACATTTCCTTAGTTATCGCGATTTGTGAAACGTGTGTACCTGTTTTTCATAAGGTGGTTTGCTGAACCGGGGCCTTGAACCTACTTCACACATGGCACCGAGCAGCCCACCAGATGGGAATGGCGTTTGATCATTTACATCTCACAATTCTGCTCTGCCTTCTCCTTTTTCCGAGTGCTCTTTTTTTAAACTATGCATTTCTTCATTCCTTTTCTCACAGCCCCTGGAGCCCAAATGATTGATCGTCTTCAGCTGCAGAAAACATGCAGCCAGGCAGGTTTATAGAGCTGCTTCCAGCTTCAGTTCCTGCTCTGAAAGACGTGACATTTAAAAGCAGCCGCTTGGTATTGCATACATATGGCTCTGATGGTGCCTTTGAAAAGCAAGGGAGGTGTTGTGCTTGTCCGCTTCTGGAATATATGGCTCACTTGGACTCTGTCCGCCTTTGACCTCGGTGCACCTGCCCCTTGTTTCCATGGAAACCAGATGGTTAGATTTATGGGATGCTGTTATGTAAAAACTATCAGGGACTCAAAAGTCATAAGAAATTTCTTCAGTATGTCGAAAAGAAAGCAATTTGGTGCTTAACATCATAAATATTGGAACAGTTTGATTATTAACAAGCATTGAAAAAGCCAGTAGGTGTCACTTTTGAATAGTGCACACCCACGTCGACGCAGATGACAAATTTATACGAATAGTGGACCTACAGACATCCTTGCAGGCACAAACAAACACTCCTATCACCACCAACACTGAAAAAATGATACCCATGCACACAGACCAATAGTCATGCAGTCACCCATAAACACAGCCGAACAGAAGTCTTATGTTGGTAGTGTTTGTTGAGCAGTCCAAGGCTCTTTGAGGGAAGGTAGGTGTGAGGCATACAAATCCGCGAGACTGAAAGTACAAACAGTAATCCAAATAAATTGATTGTACAATCAAATACTTGCTTTTATGAAAAAATTAGTATTATAATATAAGCAAACAAACCATAGAGGAAACACACAAATTAATATACACGGGTTGGCGCTATAGAGTTGTTATAGGCTGCATTCCGGAGTACCTCTGCCCCTTCTAGGAACGCTGTTATCCCCCATTTGATGCTGGAGGTGACTTACAGATATGGCCTTTTCTATTTCACATGTGACAAAGTCTGAGTTTGGTTTTAAAAGATAACTTTAACAGCGGTACATGCCGAATTCATGCAAGTTCCCAACAGCTTTGCTGGCCTTGAACAGTCTTACCCATTCCGATGACAAGTGCAAGAGGAACAGGGCATGTCTCTGCTGGCTCCTGTCTCCAGATGCTGAGGGTCCAAGACCTCTTTCCGTCTTTCCCCGATGATGCGTTGGGCCTCCTGAGTCTTCAGATAGCCCATATTTGTGTTGGACATCCTTTTCCCGGTCTCCTTGCAATCAATAAGTGTTCCTAGCAGCAGGCTGGGTAAAACCTTCCAGGGCAACAGCCATGACTCTATGTTGGCTCCCTCCTGGCACATGTGGGGGGGTCGCTGATTGGTTCCACACAGAGGTGACAGATCTTACTACACTGTGTGCCCCCTCCTGGCAAAGGGTGGAGTCTTACTTCATGGAAGCCCCCTTCAGGCATACGGGAGTCGCAGACTGGCTCTGCACAAGTGCAATGACCCTTACTTCACGGTAGCCCACACCTGACATATGGTGGTTGCCAACTGGTTCTGCATAAGAGAGACGGCCCTTAACTCACAGTGGCCCCCTCCTAGCACACAAGGGTACATGTTACATTTGTGTAGTGGTACTGACTGGACAGGGCATCTCACACTTTGCTCACTGGGATCCACTCAGCAGGCACCCCACTGTGTCTTACTCCCTGAAGGGACTTCCCTCCTCCTCCCCACAGGATTCACTGGTTCTGGCAGGCAGTCAGAAGACTGGTGCTCCAGGCTCTCGGGGGCAAGTGGTCTTGACGCCCTGGGTGATGGCCTCTCACCCGGCAGGAAACTAGCAAATCTTGGTCCCTAGTCCTGGTCCCAGCAGCTAGAAGTCTTGATGATCTACTCTCCTGAGGTACAGTGCTGTTGAATGACTTCTGAGACTCATGCTCCCACCTTTTGAGCCCAAATCCAGACACAGATGTGATTTAGCATCTGGTCCATTGAAATTCAGGATGTGGGTGTCGACTCCTTTGACGTACCCTCTCATCTGCCCTATTGCTGCTCGAATAAGAATTCACTTTGAAAAAACAAAGACAAGCGGTGTTGGGCAAAAAAGGAGCAGTTGGTTTAATTAAAAGCTGCAGGACTACAGCACACAGAAATGGGTCTGAGGACTGACTCAAAGTACAAATGTTTTGAGCGTCTTTTTATACATTTCTTGAAGCTTCATAAAACAATTCATAGATCCTGTTTAGGGTAAGGAATGCAGGCTTAGTCATGCAGTTATAAATTATTTCCACCTGATGACAAATGCAGGTGGGTTTTAACCTTGTGTTGACCCATTGAGGGCCAGTTGGTAACATGTCCAGAAGTCCAGCATGGGGAGCATGTGATCACTGCGTGTGATGCATGTGTTGTCTGCTGATTGACTGAGTGTTCCTAACTTCATGTGGTATCTAACTTTATAGTGTTTTGGGAACGCGTGCCCCTCCGACCAAGTTTGCTTTTTTGGGGCCAATTTCCTTGGAGCATTGTGGTGTTGCTGCTTATCTGTGGGACTAATCTTGGTTTTTCCTTTACGCCCCTTTGTCCTGCTGGTTATAGGGCACCCGACCTGTTACCTGTCAATCCGTAGCCTGAGGGCTAGGTTGCAGGGCCGGCCTGAACACGTATTTTGACTCGGGGTTGATGGAGAGGTCATATCGGGGGAATTTCGCCAACAGTGACTCGACTTTATTTCCATATATACATGTATCATTGTGTACATCAACATCAATATTAACACTATCCTTTGTCTTTGACAGTCTGTCAAGCAGGAGTGGCTCCAAGTATGGCTGATCCACAACACAGGCCAAGGTAGTAAATGGGGATCACATCTAGCTGTCAGCCTCCACTGGACTATACTTTCTAAAGTTTCAATGGTCTAAGCCTTCCCCTTTTTCATGATTTCCTGGTCAACCTCTTCAGCCCTAACCTCTAGCTGATGATGAGCCCAAGCCCCACTACCCAGTTACTCTTCCTGGAATCAAAGTAACTTTTGATGTGAAAAGAGGATGCTCGGCTCCCCTTCCTACCCCGCAATAATTTCAGCAATCCACATCTCCTGTATGGGGGTTGTAGCCCTCACTCCACTAGCCTTTTGGCCCAGTTATTGCAAAATGGAAGCCATGACCAAAAAATCTGTATCAGGGATCCAGATATCCATGCAGCTGGGGCAATCAGGGCAGGGGTGCACCTCCGTCACCATGCAGGGTAATTTTCTGTCCCAATGCCGAAACGCTAGTGACATGCGGGAAATACACCTGTTTTTTTTATTTTGCCCCCTGTGAGTAGGATTTGTTACCGATCTGCTGCTCCAAGGGTGGAAAAAAAAAATCGCAAAGCCTCGAAAGCATACTTGCTTTTAGAAGCACTGTTAATGTCCAGGTAATGTACTTACCTAATTGCTTAAAGGTAAATGCATTGCCCAGGTACCTAACAATATACTTTAAACTACTTCCCCATCATGAAGGTCTATGTGCCACACCTGCCTTCAAGATCCGCCTGGCACCCTAGCAGACATGGGCCATAAACTAGCTTCCTTGCTGGGAACGTTGCTTTGAAGAGCATTGTGAAGGGTGAATTAACTGGAGATAATTACCATTAGGGTATTTACAATGTCTGGCCCCTGACAATGCTGGACTGCACAGGAATTCCTTATTCTGTGCCTTTATCACTGAGCAGAACAAGGAAGGCTAGTTCTGCAAGGCGTTTCATCCATACACTCATTTACTTTTCAGTCCGGGGCAAGCAGATGCTAAAACAGTAACGGCAGTTTTGGATCCGCTTATCACTAATTGGAAAAAATAAAGAATTTTACCCACTCCTACTCTTTGGAATTTGTCTATGACAATGCAATTTGTGTGTATACCAAAAAAGCACTGAACAACAGGAGACCTCAAAGTATGAATAAGACCATTTAAAATAAGGCAGATAAGAAGTTCTACTTTGGGGGCGGGATGCACTGTACTGCTCTTTGCACTCCCATATTCCTTGTATTCCTGTTCCATCACTTATCTTGTTCCTATAATAATACATATGTAGCTTCACAGTTCAGTATATTAATTGTTTTAATTTAAACAAATGGCATGCTCAGAATTTCCACATCTCTTCAGCTATGACAAACATTTGAGCCTCTTCGGGAGTCCTGTGGTAATCCCGAACCACACTTTAGTTTCTCTTGACCAACGCAGATATGACTACTATTAATCAGCAAATTCAGACACTGCCCCCTCCTTCAAAATGCTCTGCCATACTCCTTCAAGACCATTCAGCAAGACCTCAAATATGCAACCTATGGTCATCATTCTGTCGCCTTTATAGACACCAAAGCAGCTGGCTTAAAAGCTTAAAAAATAGAACAAGGATTGGCATTCATAATATGTCTGGCGTTGGCTGCCAGCCTTTTGGCTTTGGCGCTTTCAATTTTGTTCTCTCATAGTTTTGCAAAACTTAATTGTTAGGGAAGCGGCCAGGTCCTCATGAATCTAAGAAAAGAAACTTTGGCTTACGACAAAATATTTTTTATATATATTTTAGCAAATTGGGAAAAACACATCAATTCCCACCCTCACCCCAATCATTCCACTTTCATGGGGAGCTCACTACTTCGATTGTGCTACACATAAATTAGATAACATTGCACACATAAGGGAGAGGATGTGGTGTAAGGCCAGAGCTGCCGACTTTGGAGCTGGAGATCCTGGTCTGAGTCTTGGAATCGGCTCCACACCCTGTGATTCTGGGCAAAATCACTTAATCTCCCCATGCTTGTGAACAGCATTTAGATGGGTAATTAGCTGCACTATACAAATCTGAGTATTTATTTATTTACACATATCTTCCCCTTTGTAAAACATAATTCCCACAAAGTCCGAGTTTTATTACTGCAGTTCAATTGGTATTGTCCATGCCATCCACTCACTCTCCATTTTAAACTTCATCAGGCTCTTGTTGTTCCACTTCTACTTCCATTTGACCCCATTCGAGTAAGCTACCTTACTGCAATTCACACTGAAGTCAGCCAATGGCTGAAGTGGACTGCCTCACTTCCACTAAAAGGAGTGTCGCTTTTGGCTTGTGGCATGGCTTATACTCCATACAGTAGGACTAAGTTGGCTGTAGGGGCAAACAAATGATAATCATGGCTATAGGCATGATTTGTGTATTATGAAATGTTAAGATAAATGCAGTAGGCCTGATGCAATTATTGTGAAAAGCATATGTACAGGTTAATAGGCATTTAATGTCGGACTGGTATTACTCTACAGATAGGTATTTTGTTATATGGAATCTCACAGATTACCAAATTAGGCAAGAGTTTTGGTGTTGGTTACCTCCTGTGGTAAACCGTGGTTATATAAGATTTGCTCTGTGAAAATCCTTGTTAGGCCCTCTTAGGAGAGACAGTATTTTTCTTAGACAACTGTAATTGTGTATACCTTTCTAATTTTATGACATTGTGCTTGATGGTTACCTTATGGAAAATCTTATGCTCAAAGCAGTAGACCTAAATTGGTCATGGTGACAAGCTATAGGCCTGATTGGTGAAGTGGGAAATGTTCTGTGTGTTGCCATAAGTCTGATCAGCTCATTGTGAAATGTTATGACAAAGACAGTTGGTGAAAAAGAGTTGTTAAATCCAATAGGCCTTTAACAGTGGTTTGCTATCACACCAGGTTAGAGGCTATGGATGGGTTTTGTTACATGTAATCTCACTTATTGCTATAGTAGGCAAGGGTTTTGGTGCTGGCTATCCACTATGACAAACCATAGGAGTTTTCACTGTGATAATTCTTTTAGGCCCTATTAGGAGGGGTTGAATACTGTTTTATATTTTCTACATATTTGTAGTTTTATAATTGTATGCATGATGTTTGCCAGATTATAGGCTTTATCTGTTCATTGGAAACATGAAGCCAGATTCCATAGGTTTGATCTTTCATTATGAAATGTTATGACAAAGCCAGTAGGCCTCACCTACTTATTGTGAAGAGCACATGTATGTTGAAAGCTATAGTCTTTTAATGATGCATTGTTATTACACTGTGAAAAAACCTGAAGGCAGGTATTTTGTTACATGGAGTCTCAGAGATTACCGTAGTAGGAAAGGGTTTTGGTGTTGGTGACCCAACCAAAATAAAAGTGTGAAGAAGATGTGCAGTTCGATAATGCTTATTAGATTCTCTTAGGAGAGATAGTATTTTCCTTTGGTAACTGTAATTTTATATGTATTTATAATTTTATGACTGTAAGCCTGATAATTGCCTTGTGGGAAAGGTTTCACTCAGTACAATAGACCTGAGTTAGTTATGGTGACAAGCCAGTGATAACAGCTATAGGCTTTATTTGTGTGCAGGAAAATGTTATGCCATAGGTCTGGTCTGTTTATTATGAGAAGTTATTTCAAAGTCAGTAGGCCTCACTTATTTATAGTTCAAAGCCTTTGTTAAAGCCAGTATGCTTCTAGCAGTGGACTGTTCTCACATTTTGTTACAGGAATTTTGGTTACACGTAATCTTACAGATTACCATCCCTGGCAGTAATCTAGCCAGTTTGGAACAATTTGTCAGGGATATAAGCTGAGTTCAGGACAATGATGGTGCTGGCTCTATGCAGGGTTGACAAAGGCTTTATAGAGAAGAGGTTAGATATAAACAAAAGAGTACCTGAAGGCTGGGGTGGGGGGGAACAGGACAGAAGCTGGTTGGAAAAAGCAGTGAATAGGGAACTGGATGTCTATAGGAGAAACTTTGAAGCTAACCAAAGTACAAACAACAGGAAGGCAAAAGCAGGGAAGCACTAGACAAACTATCATAAGTGATAGTTTGTCTGCTCCTCTGAGATGATCTCCCTGTGAGGTAAAAAGGATTTTACAAGAATGCAAGGAGCAGATTAGTCTCACAGAGTTCAGGGAGACACCCAGCAGCTCCTATGAAGAAGGAGCGCTTTGGGGTTCTCTGTGCCAAAGGCAAAAGCCTTGAAGTCTAACTGACACCCATGGAAGAAATGAAAATCAGGATAATTACATAAACACACAAGCAGACAAAGGAGAAAAGTGGAAGATACACAAAAACAGGAACTGGGCTCATGGAAAATCTGAACTTGAATAAGGGTTGGGAACAGGACTGGAATTTACTAAATGGAATACACTGGAAACCTGCATATTAACGTGGACAGAACAGAAATATACAGTCAGAACAGGAACACAGAAATTTAAGACTCGGAATCTACATATGCAAAACAGATTGAGATATGTGCAGTCAAAACAAGGAACAAGGCAAACACAGAACCAAAGGGGCAGGATAAACAAGAGAAGGACAATAGACAAAATATCCAATCAGAATAAGAACATGGGATCAAATAACAATGAAAAAAGAAATCAAAAGTATAGCCTGGACTATAGAAGCAGGATCAGCAAAGTTCAAGGAGCACCAGAAGCAAGCTCAGTTGCAAGCCATTGCACGGTAGGCTTACAGGCAGAAATAGCAGGAGGCTCAGGAGAAGAGCATAGGTGCAGGGTGAGAGCCAGGTATAAGAAATCAACCAGGTGCAAGGAATCAGGGAACCACCATTGAAGGGAAGGCAGAACTGGGACTTGGAAAGTGGAAGACTAATAAGCCTGCCAACACAAGACAGGACATGGGACAGGGGAACCATTTTTTGACAACTAGGAGTAAACCTCTGCATTAGTTGCACTTTCTGGTTTTAACTATATCCTGGGCCGCCAACAATAAACACATTTGGTAAGGATTCCCAGAGATATTTTTAATCTGCACTGCACTACTTCACACAATAACACTACACCAGCTCTGCTGTAATCAGGCATTGTAGCACAACCAGAGGGCATTCGGCCACCCGACTGGGACCCCAATGATGAAGCATGACACCAACCAGGTTGATGTGTGAGGGGTCTTTTAAGAAAACCTAATGGTTCCTTGGCACTGCCTATCACATCAGTGAGTCTAGATGACCTTCTTTTCAGTGGGTCCATCCACATGGTTTGCTTATACAAGCCAAATATAACATCTACAGGCCTTATCGGTTCACTTGGAAAAAGGTTTCAGAGGCAATAAAGGCAGTAGGCCTCAGATATTGATTGTGAAAATCATGTATATATGTCAATAAGCGTGGATTGCTATTTCTCTATTAAAGACTATAGATAGGTTTTTTGTTACATGAAATCTCACAGTTTACTTTTCTAGGGAAGGATTCTGGTGTTTGGAACCCCCCTTTGAGGAAGCCCTAGGGTTGGAAGTTGTTAACTATAATAACTCTTTGGAAGGCCTGACAGGCTTAGTTGTCTGCTAAGATCTTGTAATAAAAAACCTATCAACTGATACTTACAACCGTATATAGATAGAAATAGAAATACTAACATAAACAGCCTTTGGGTGATATCTCTTCTGTAATCGGTCTGTCTGAGTGTGACTTACACTCTGCTTCTATCCATGTGGTTCACCAGCCATTGGCTCCCGTGCCCTGTGATTGACAAATTATCAAATGTGCACATTCAGCTGAAAATGAGTGCATTTCAGTGTCAGGGCTGGTTGATCAGTCTTTTAGGTTTGAATAGTCTTGTTTTATAGTTCTCCTTTTATTTCTATTTTTCTCCTTTGTTACATTTTTGAAGAAGGATTCTACAGTACTCCAGGCAGTGCTAATGGGTCACCTAGTTTCTGCTCATTTCATCTGCAACGTGTCACATTAAATGTGGCCTCTTCCTCTAAACCAGGTGACCCTTTACGAATGCTGTTGTCCACAGTGTTTTCCCATTCCAAGATGGACAACACGTTGTCGTAAAAAATGGCTATGAAGTACTCATACATTGGTGATAATGTTGTCTAATGAGCACTGAAATTAACAGTTATAGGGGTGAAATTTACCGGTGTCGTCATTGAAATTCTTCCACTGCTTGATAAATGTCCTTTCAACAGCGATATACTTGCTCCATCAGCCATGCATCTTTATCAACAATATTGCGATTAGGCTCATCAATTGTATATGGTTATTTATTTTGCATTTATTCATGTGGTAAATTTTATAATCAATCAATCAATTGGCTTTATTTCGATATAATGAATATCTTAAAAAGCAGTACATAGACTAATGAACAATAAAACATTAAAAAGAGCCAGTACATAGAAAAATAAACATACATTTCATACTACAAGTGGCACCAATAAATTAAATAAAAACAATTTAAAAATACAGATTAAACAAGGTGCAAAAGCCTAGTTGATCTAATACTCCAAGCCCATCCTAGGAACTTTGCTAAACCACAAGCAAAGAGGGGCCGTGGGTCATTTTTTAAAATACGTAAGGCCTCCTTGTAGTGTCTTATTCCGAGTTCTCTACAGAGTGGCTTTAACCATCTACTGCGGGGGGCTACATAAGCCAGGCATTCAAACAACAAATGGGAAACAGACTCTGACCTATTTTCACAGAATGGGCACGAAGAAGTTGTTTGGGCCGGAGCCTTCCACCTAGAGGTCAGTTCCCCAACGGGAAGTAGACCTATCCTGAATTGGAAATATAGAGCCCTGTCCCTGCGGTTTGTGATGATATCCAGGTATGGTTCACAAAAAGACACGTCCTTTACCGAGAGGAAATCCAGGGTGGTCCTGCACAAATTGGCATTGCTACTTCTGCCATCAGCTACCCATCTCCAATATATCTTCTTCAGGGCAGACTTTGGGGGGGGGCAGTTCTATTGTCCCAAGCATCGCCAAGGCCAAGATTGGCGAGAAGACGCTTGACTTCCCTCAACCAACAGATCTTAGACCAGCCTGGCAGCCCCATCACATCAGTTAGGCCATCCGCGTAGGTAGAAAATTCTGGAACTCTCCAGATTCGCGCCCATAAGAGGAGAGGGCGGAGCTTAGCCTGGTCACTAATTGACCGAGTACCCATATCTAAAAGCAGTGGGAGAGTTGGGGTACTATAGGGGAGCCCCATTAGATCTTTGTGGAATTTACTTTCTGAGCGGGATAGCTGATCCACATTATGAACCCCCCAAAGTTCGGCCCCATAGAGTGCTTGCCCTATAGATGTCTAGTATAGGCGCAAAGGATTTGAGGGTTGAGGCACGTTGTTCCTTAAGAAGGGCACCCACCACCCTCTTGTGGGTCAACATCATCTTTTGGTGGTGATATTTCCAACTCATAGAGTCGCAGAGACGGATACCAAGGTAATCGAACTCCGTGACCCTCTCGAGGGAAACAGAATCTAAGGTCGGTGGTTTAGCTATCTTTTTGGGAGGGTTAAGGACCAGGTACTTAGTTTTCCCAGTGTTAATGACTAGCCCCCTTGCATCACAAAAGGATTTAAAGCTAGTTAGCAGACTCTGCAGGCCTACCGGGGTTTTAGAGATCAGGAGGGTATCATCTGCAAATAGGAGGGTAGGTATTCTTCTGCCAGCCAGGGATGGTGCGTCTGCAGGATGTTGCAGCAGGTGCTCCACCACTCCATTGACATACAATGAAAACAGAGTGGGGGCTAGAACATATCCCTGGCGTACCCCTCTATTTACAGGTATTCGTGCTGTTTTTTGCCCCTGATTACCCCACCTGATCTGTGCAAAATTATCAGCATGGAGTTTTATCAGCATGCTTAGTAGATATGGAGGAATACCCTGTTCATTGAGCACACTCCAGAGTTGGCTGCGTGGGACCAGGTCAAAGGCAGTCCGCAGGTCTATGAAAGCGAGATACAGACTGCCTTTGCCCAGTACAACCACTTTCCAATACAACATCATAAGCCGGAAGGATTGCTCTATCGTCCCCATACCCGATCTAAAACCGGCCTGGAGATCAGAAAGAATACCCTTTTCCTCAACCCACTGCAGGACTCTGCCCAAGACCACTTTTCCCGCCACCTTCTGCGAAGAGTCTAAAAGGCTTATGGGGCGGTAATTGGCTGGGTCGTTCCGGCTCCCTTTTTTAAAAATTGGGACGACCTCAGCAACCTTCCATGAGAGCGGAAAAGTTGCCCCGCCAAAACTAGCATTCAGTAGTGCAGCGATAAGTTTTCCCCACTCCTCCGGATTAATACGTAGCAAATCCCCCGGTATGCCATCCGGGCCTGCTGCTTTATTGGGGACAAGACATTTAATCGCCCCTACCACTTCCTTAGCTGTAAACAGGAGCTCATCATTAAACTCGCAGGACGCTAGAGGATGGTGTTCTGGCAAACTTACCCCCTTACCCGGGACTGTTGTACAGAGCTGTGAGAAATGGTCAAACCACGCGCCCTCTGGTATGTTACATGTTATCATTGTATCCACGGGTTTATCCCTAGCTCTTAATAGGTCCCAGAAACCCTTTGTGTCCTTCCTTAGGCTTGCGGCATTCAAGTCGTACCAAAACTGGTTCTCCCATTCTACCTTTGCTTTGAATATAACCCTCCTATAATTGCCCCTTGCAACGCTTGTCAGGGCTCCATTCTTGGATTTCACAGCCTTTATTAATTCCCTTTTGGCGTCGCGACAAGCAGGTGAAAACCACCCAGCATTGCCCTTCGTGCCACCTCTTTTGTTATCCCTTTTACCCGCATTGTGGACTAAGAACAGTTCGCCTAGTGCGTTCGTAATTTGGGCGAACAGTGTGGGTACCTCTTGCGCACTAATGGAGGGGGAATCTAGACAAGGTACGATATTAGCGATTATAGATTTTATCTCCAAGATCTTTCCCTCATTACCAGCAATATTCTTCCATTTCAGACGCCTGCCACAGTTAGAGGGACACACTTCGTGTGTTGTTCTCCACACGTGTGGGATTGGGGGTAGGGAGCATCCCATCCACAGGGGGGACAAAGACAGAGACAGAGGGTTGTGGTCACTGTCAATGGACGGCAGGACCACCATGTCCACCAGATGAGCCCACAAACGATAATTCAGCAGAATATAGTCAATCCGTGAGGAATGCCCTACTCTGTTGAACGTGTGGGCCCCCATTTGATCTGAATTGGATCTGCCATTAGTTGCTCTAAGGCCATGCTCCAGGCAGAGGGCATTAAGATCAATGGCACTTTGGGTCCATCTTCTAATTGGCGGAATTTGCAACGGTAGGATGCCTCTCCTTGCATCATCATCTCTGGTGCCTAGCACATCGTCCACAGCAAGGGGTTCAAATGTACAGTTGAGGTCTCCCGCTAGCATGACGAGGGAATCAGCACTACAATTTCTGAGTTCCTCGTCAATGCCAGTTGAGGAGAGAGTGGTCGAGCCGCCCGGTGAGCCTCTGACATAAATGTTAAAAATTTCAAGCACTCTCCCTCCACCTGGCCCTCTCACTGTTAGTCTCTGGAGGTCAGGTGACTTAATAGCTATACATTTAATGAAGTACTGCAGGTAGATACTTATCCAGATTAAGAACCCTCCCGAGGGGCGCCCCTTCCCTCCACTCGGTCGTATGGCAGGGACTAAATAGGTGGCATATCCCATCTTATGTAGAGGTTCCAAGCACCATGTTTCCTGGAACAAGCAAATCCCAAACGATTCTATAAGTACATTCCAATCTGGTATGCTTATGTTCCGTGCAAGGCCCGCTATATTCCAGCTACCTTCAGGGGCGCACTGCCATCCCCTCCCCACCCCATTGTTAATTCACTTACAGGAGGGGCATAAGCAGTGGCAATGGCCACCTCAGTGATAGGCAACGCCACAGCATCTGTGATTAAAATGCCCCCCTCAATCGACTCCCTGCTGAGAAGAGACGGCACGAATGCTTCCGGGCAAGCCACCGATGAGTGCCCCCTAGATATAGTTGATAGAGAAAGGGTGCTAGCGTGTTTCCTCACCAGCTACTCTCCAGATGTTAGGCTATTAATAATTGATGTCTCCCCAGATGCCTCGTTATGCATCTCCTGTGTTGGGCAGAATGCATGTCAATAGCCTTGCCAAAAGCGACCATGCGGCTGGCAAGGGGTATTACTAAATAGGCTAAATTGGGAGAGGCTTCCACGAGTTTGTCTACCGTCCCAGTCCTCCCACATGGGGGTTCCGGCTGGGCTCGTTGGCAATATTGGGAGATTAAAATAACTAAGGTCGCGAATGCCAATTTGTCCCCCGCTACCTGGTAGGCTATGCTCCCTCACAGGTCCACTACATACATAGTTAGCAACCCTTGGATCCTCAAAATTTACTATGATACAATCCCCACTTATATTTTTTTGTTTAGTGCCAATCCAACCAACTCTCCTTACATGAATAATCCGTCCCTCCCAGAGTTTGGGCAAGGGTCTGTTTTCTTTAAGCCAAAACAGGGTCTTGTTATACAGTTCAGTAAATGTCTCACGCTTGCCCGGGCTAAGCACAGGCACCCCAGTCAGCACAGCTACAAAGGGCTGGCAGTCGGGGGGGTGATTAACATTGTGGGCCCTCCCACCCTTAAGACCCTCACCTGTCTGTTGTGCATGAGCCTTTGCAGGTTTAGCTAGTTTAGATGTTATAATCTCAGGTGTACTAGAGGCTACTGGAGTGGCGGCTGAGGTGATAAGATTAGCTTTACCAGGGATGTCGGAAGCTGTGGTACATGCCGTCTTTTTATCTGAAACGTTATTAGCGGCCTTAGAGGGCTTTGATTTCTCTACAGGCTTAGCTACTGACGGCCCAGGTTTCCTCGCTATCCCTCAGCCATAGCGGTAGCGTGCAAGTTACGATCAGTCACCTCGGGTACAACTGGTATAGTGCCTGCTGGGGTAACTGTACCTTGTTGAGCTATAGGGGTCTCCCTGCTGTCAGTTCCCCCCCTGGCCCATCCTCTCTAATTCTCAACTGCAATTTAATAAATGATTTTAGGGAGAAAAAGTTGTCTAGGGTTGCCTGCTCCATTTTATCCACCCGCTCTGATAGCCCCCTGATTTTATCTATCACCGGGAGGAGTAAGGACTTCATCATTTTCTCCATGTTTACAATTAGGAGAGAATCTGGAGGTAGAGGCGCTGTAAGGCTACCAGTCTGTTCTTTACAGACAGTTGCCACTGGCCCTCCAGATAACCCCTCCCCCTTCTCTCCCTGTAGCGGGCTTGGATCCCGCCCCACTACCTTGTGTAAACCACCCATCCTGACGCCAACCCGCCTGGGTCTCTTGTGGCCATTAGCCAGTTTACCTTTCCGTGGGGTGGACAATCTTTTCCTTTTAGTAGGGACTGGGTGTATTTCCTCCTGCACCACAAGGGCCGATTGGGGGGGCAACATCGGGTGAGTAGAAGGATTAGCCAGGGGCGACAAGGAGATGGCTGCCTCGCTAGCCATTAAATCTGAGGCCACATTCTTTTCAGCATGAAGTGCCGTGGCCGTCAAAATTTCCAGCCCGTCTATACTAGCTCTTAGGGCGGCCACACGGGGGTGGTCAAGGGGAGAAGGGACAGGTGGGTCCAGTGTTCACTCTGGGGAGGGTGCCAAGGCTATCGAGCCCAACGATGACCGTCTATAACCAGAGGGTCCTCGAGAAAGCCACCGCTCAGCCATGGCAATTTCATTATCAATAACATTGGCCACATGGGTAATAAACCGGTCCATGGTGCCAGCCATACCCCCCCTCATCCCCCTCCCCTCCCCCCCGCCCCTCCTCAGGCTTTTGCCTGAGCGGGTTGACATTGCTAAGACAAAACCAGCCCAAATATAGAAACAAAACCCCTAGCAGTGACCTGAGACAGCCAAAGGCGACTAGTAATATAGGCTACCTGGTGGCAACAGTCACGATTTTAAGAGGGTGGCCCAGTCCAACCACATGCAGCCCCAGACGGCCACGGCACTTTTTCCGGGCTCCCGCACAACGGGGATCAAGATCACTAAAGCGTTGCGTGTTACAGGCTATGAGCGTGGCCTCAAGACAGCGCGGACCAAGTGGACTGATCAGGGCAGGGATTCCTGAGAAAGCGAGTCCCTGCACTTGCGCCGTTCCCTCTGGCCACCTCCGACACCACAGGGTGGCCCCACAAAGCTCAAAGTACCAGGGCTGTGAGCAACTCCTACTCCCAACAGCCTTACTAAATCAGGGACAGGCGACGCGGCACCAGAAGAGAAATCGAGTTGGGGCCAGAATATACATGCTCAAGGTGGCTACAAGATCCAACGCAGTTATATACAGGCTTACAACGGCTGTACAAGTTGCATAAGATATCTGGCGGAAGTCTTACCCTCGACGTACCAAATGTTTGTAGAAGCAAGAAGCAAGAGGGGGAGCCCAGCCCAGCCTCCTCCGGCCTCGGACGGCCACAGACGGCCCGCCCTCTGCCCGGGCTCAGCCCGGCTCCGCCCGCGCGCGTCCGCGTAGCGGAGGTAGCTGTCTGTATTTAAGCGCCTCCAGGCGCGGCAACCAGGAAGTGGGCGGTGTCCCGAGGGAGGCTGGGAACTGTAGTCCGCCCCACTCCGCGGCCGAGCGATGTCAGCTGCTCGGCGGCGGGGGCGACCACAGCGTCAGGACTCCTGCGGTACTGTGGAGTCAGTGAAGGCAGCGCGACCCCCTCCTTGTTAGTCTCAGGTAGAAATGTTTATAGCATATTTGTCAGTATAAGTGAGATGAACCCAGTGAAATGATCAGTGGTGTCCTCTCCATTAGTAAGAGTGTGGGGGGAAGGTGGTATTGATGAGGTTATTTCAGGAAAGGAATGGGGTCTCAGAACATACTGCTTTTATATGTTTTTTAATTTGACCAACTGGAGAGAGATCCAAGCACTGGCCCCTGTTTGCAACGTCCGAAAACGTGTCTGTAAGTAGTTCTGGAACTGCTAGGTCATAGAAAGTGGATGGGAATGAAGTATGGACAATGTTCTGGGCTCAAAACCATGTATGTTTTATGCCTAATTTACAGAAGCTTTAAAACTACTCCTCTATAACATCGAAAGCGGATGCTATGATTTCCATGCTGGGGTGATTTGACTATATCACTTTAAAGCTTCAATTGCAAGTTGCCCGGATAATACTTTATATGTGATAACTCCTGGTAACACAAATCAGTATTAATATGTTGCAGCAAACACTGCACTTCCGCAATTTTTCCCACGTAGATTTCTACTATTTACTTGGGGAACAATGCCCTTAAATATTGAGACATACCTTTTTGGTTCGGTAAGCACCAAAAACCAATTTATGCCCCATTTTTCTATCAAAATTATTTTGTGGGCTAAACTTTTAATAGAAATTTGAAGCATGGGATTACCACTCGACCACCACCCAACCAAGAATCATACGATTACAAAAATACTTCATATTTCTCTGGGCATTTGCAAATTAATAATTGCCTCATCAGTGGGACAATTTCAAGCACATTATATTGCAGATAGGGCCTAAATATCTTTCACCCTAACAGACCCACCCTTCCTGTTCCGCAGAGCCAAATTCTAAAGGAGAACTCCTCCCTCAAACTTTACCCACCACAGCGAGAGCCCCAGGGGGCATATGTTACCTGCTAACACATGACTCCTGTTCAGTGAAATAGCATTCTAGTGCAGAAGAATGACAAATCCTGCCTCCCCCCACTCAATCAAATATGCCTAAAGCCCTCCAATGAGGGTATAGTACAGAATGCGGTAAGCCAGCACTCAACATGGTATATATAGGCTTCCATTTTGCCTCATAGAGAAGGTGAGTGCTATTCATATTGCTAATGGACTGTTCCATTGCATGAACAGACCAGAGTCTGGGGTGTCGCCAAGTGGAGGGCATTCTACCCAAACAGTGGGGTGCCATCTGCCACTCATGCTTTTGCGTTTCCCTAAATTCTATAGATTGTAGACCTAGAAGCATCACTGAAGGAAATGAAGCGAATGGGAAATAAGCATACCAGTAAGGCTCTCAACATCGCCACCTCTTCATCCCCAAAGGTCAAGTTCAAGGTCTCAGATTCGCCATAATTTAGAACCAGAGACCATCTCAAAACTTTTATGAAGATTTAATGTCATTTAATGTCACTAGCAAGGAAGTGCAGAGGGAGCCCACCGATAAAAGCATATTGCCTGCATATAATGAAATATAAATGACGCTGGCCAAAGATTCAATCAAGAGGACAAGCAGGAGTGAAGAGAGTGGTCACCCCTGCCTGATGCCTATATGAAGAGAGAAGGGTGCAGAGAGCTGCCCATTCAGGATGACCCTCTCTGTTGGCTTTGTGTAGTTAGAAAAAAATAAATCTTTATAAAATTAGGCCAATTCCCATTAAAGACCAGTCACCCAGTCAAAATCCTTCCCCCATCCAGGGATAGAAGAGTTCCATTTTCTTTAGAGAGGCTATCTGGACCATGTGGATAGTAGTTCGAATGTTATAATGTGTCTGATGGCACTGATCAAACACACTTTGCTTATGGTGGACCAGAGATGGTAGTACCTCATTCAGACAGGTGGCTAGAATTTTAGTATAAAGTTTCACGTCTATATTGAGCAAAGCTATTGAGGAATAAGATGCCCACAACCTAACTTCCTGTTTGATCTCCTCTAACTGGATCAGTTGCCCCAGGGCTACCCTCTGTAGATCCCCAATTTTAGGAAGCCTGATTTCCTCCAAAAAGTTCTCTTTACTTTTTGTGGACTTGGGTTCCATGATATACAGATCACAGTAGAGGTGGCGAAATGTTTTAGCTTTATCTGAGTTGTCAGTTTATTACCAACACTCTAATGGATTTCTTTTACATATTCTTTTTCTCGTTTACCCTTTAAGATTTTAGATAGCTGAGCACCCACTTTGTCTCCAGCAATCTAAGAGCATTTTTTCAAGGTGGGGAGGGAAAGTTCAAGGTTATTAGTAGAATGCATTAGGAGTTGTCTTCTGGCTACGATAAGTTTACATGTATTCTGGTGAGAGGGATTTTTCTATTGTATATCACTTCAAGTCTCAGATTTCTTATCCTAATTCTTGTACCTCTAGCTTACGAAGGCAATGAAGTTCAGCTGTTGCTGTTATGAAGCGACCCTGATGACTGCCCTAAAAGCATCCCAGATTATGCCGATCAAGACTCCCCTTGCTCTTTGATTTGAAAATATTAAACTATTTGCTGACTAATTTCTTCCCGCAGGACCGAATTACACAGAAGTGTGAGATGGAGGTGCCAACCGCATGGTCGCTACAAGAATCTCAGGCCCACCCGGGCCGCAACCGGTACATGGTCAGAAAATGCAATCGCTCCTGTGTGCACAGTATGGAACCTAGCCATTAGTTCAGTTGTCAAAATCATATCATCTATAAGGTAGTGCGTTCAGTGGACATGGGAATAAAAAGAGTGGCCTTAATCAAAGGTGTGTAGTTTGCGTCAAACATTTCAAAGGCCAATGTGTGCTAAGGATTTCTTAAGCGGTCTGGAAAAAGCCCTTTGTGAGTCAGCCCACTCTCGCTGTCTCTGCCAGGATCCAAAGCAGCATTACAATCCCTAGTTAGGATGATATCTCTGTGTGCAACTTAAGCTAGTTCTCTCTAAAATTGTACCAGGTAAGTATCCTGTGTCACATTAGAGGAGTAAACTGTGGCCAGGGTGATAGGGGACCCCTGCAAGATCTCGATCAAGATCAAGTATCTACCATCCTTATCAACTTTAATGTACGAGACAGAGAAGGGTGAGATAGAGGTCAAACTTGGCCAGGGGGACAAGGGTATCCCAAAAATATATACAAACAAAGGCATTAAACAAGGCTGTGAATTAGCTCCACTATTGTTTAACCTTTACACAACAGACCTGGGGCCTGATATTTCTAAAGTCAAATCCTTTCCTCCAAGCCTCAGATCATACCAAGTTCAAAGACTACAATACGCAGATGACCGAGTTATACTGGACCATAGTCCAACAGGTCTCCAGTGAATGCTAGACCAACTGGATCATTATAATTTAAGAAACGATTTGGTGGCAAAAGCAAGTCAAACTAAAATAATGTTTTTTTGGGGAAACTCAAAGGAAAAATAAAAAAAGTTTGGAAACTTTCCCCATCCAGAATAGCTTACGCTAAAACATACAATTATCTTGGCATCTGGTTAGCTGACCCGAGTAAAGAACACGCACACAGCTGAGATCAAGGGAAACCAAAGCTCGAAATCTAATATTTGCATATGCAAATTGAATGTAAAATTGCAAAGCCCATCAGTCGAGGCCATTATAAGAGTAATCAAGGACAAACTGATCCCAACAATTTTGCATGCCCAACAAGGCTTCCTATAAAAAATGGACCTAATGTTAGACGAATTACAAACAGTGGTTTATAAAAGGTTGTTCCAACTACCTAGACGTGCCCAGATACACCTTGAATTTAGTCTGGAAAAACAAGACCTTGTAAGTAAGTACCAGATTGTTAAGTTTACCTCCAGATACACCACGCAGCAGCAGAATCACTGAAAGAAGCCTTGCAGGTCATTTTCAAGGGACCTGCTAACAACTGGACTAGATATCTTCGGTCTGCATGTGCTGAACTTGCTCTTGAAATAGAAACCATAAAAACAAGCAATCTGTCAAACACAGCTCTCAAACAACAACTAAAAAAAGAGGTCCTGGTGAAATCCAGAGAACTGGATAAACAGAGCCTCGAACAGCAGGATCGCCACAAAGACATTCTCGCTTCCTATGACATCAAAGGACCACAATGCTACCTGAAAGTCCCATTAAGTAGGGAATATAGGAGAAACCTCTTGATCACAAGACGACTAGCCAGAGACGTTGTAAGGCATGGACAACGTGGGCTCTGGCCTAGGGCCCCAGCCTAACAGGGGGCCCCCTGATAGAGACAACTTTGTTCAGTCTTGCCCTGATGACCTTGAATAATTCTGAAACAGATTGCTTTTAATACATCTTCCTTTAATGTGTTTTTAGTGTGGGTGATGTGTGAGAGTCTATTACAGTTTGCAGAGAAATGTGTTTGTTTAATGCAGCATCCATAAAAAGTTTCTTCTAGATGACAATATGGCCTCAAAGATGAGAAATGAGAGGGTGTCACAGAGAATATATGCAGTAATGTTAGTGAGCCGCTGCTGTGGTACAATTTGAAAACACGTCGCTATCCCTGAATATTAGATACAAACACATTTAAAATTTGGATCAGTGTGCCTGGGCACTGTCAGTGACCTGGCTAAACAGGGATGAAAGAGCTGAAATTGAATCATAATTTGAAAGCTGTTCCGAACAGGGGCCCCCAACATACATTTTGGTCGAAGGCCCCCCAAATCCTTGAGATGTCGATTCAAGACCTACAACCACAATGGTGTCACCGTCCAACAATAACATCAAGGTGTAGGTTTTATGATTACAAACCCTTGTTCCTGTCTTATGCGTTTCTTACGTGCAAGGAGGCTATATCATTTTGGCTCACTTTTTCAGATACCATGGGCTTGGTTTGTTATAGACATTAAAAAAAAATATTTTAAGAACATTGAAAGACAGGCCCCAGGCACAGAGCATTTTATCATTATAAATGGTTTGCTTGATGTTAGGATGGTGTGTTTTTAATGTAGACCCTTCACCCTCATTTACATGGTATTACAGTTATGAATTGTTTTTACTTGATTTTATGATGATGACGAAGCCTGTACTGTTGATGATTTTAATTGATCGAACAATAAAAGTAAGAGAAAGGACCAAGGATCAGGCTTCTAGCCATGCCCTGCACCCCTTCATGGCTCAGCTTATGACGCCTAGTTCTTCCCCCAATTTTCAGCTACTTCATGAACACTTTCACTTCACCACACTCTCCAACGTTCTAATGATGACGTCACAGGTGTTTAAGTTATAACTGGCACTGAAACACTGTGCCCACAGGACACCTTCAAACACTTGACATACGAAGAGACAAATCTTGAGGAAATTATATATCTAATTAATAAACAAACACATTTTGCAGCTGATGTACTACACATCACTGAACCATTAATTGGTGTATCAGCATTACTTCAACTAAGGGTTTGCAGAGGTAGCGTGCATCCTCACAGCTCAGCCCGTGCCTGTTTCTGCAGTTGCAGTCATCCAGAGGGGTGTTACACACCATGTGAAGAGCATGAGACAAGAAAAGTAGTGGCAGGACTATGAGTTCTACTTTGGATGAAATATATTAACCTTAGGCTCCTTCCTTGTGTGCTTAGTCAATGTCATATTTTAAGTTTCAATGGTTTTTTATAAATTTTGTATACTGGTACCTTCAAAACAACTTCCCACATTAACAATCTATACCCTCAGTCCACCTCTCACACCAAATAAAGCACGTAATAAAACATCAAAGGCAACACATGGGAATCAACAGTGTGAGCTGCACCAGAATAAAGCAATAACGCTGTGCAGAGTAGGCCCAAGGCGCAAAGTCTCTGCTGACAAGTCCTGCCCCGAACGTTCGAGTTCAAGTAGGCAAGGATTGGGTCCCGTAGGTTGTGGAAGAGGTGTGACTTGTCCCCCAAGTCATAAGCGATCTTTTTGTGGCTCAGCAGGAGCCACACTATATAAATCCATGGCTTGGTTCTAGGGATGGTGGGTTTCCCAAGAGTAAGAGAATAGCAGCAAAGAAGAGATGGGAGATTTGTTTGCCTACTTTGGAGTGGAGTGAATAAAATCCCTTGAGATGTTTCCCTAGGATCACAAATTTATGGAATGGGTCTAAATCTCGGCCCTGGATTAGAGAAATCGTTGAGAAAATGGCATCCTATAAGTCCTCATGGTTACCTTAATGGTCCTGCAATGGGCTAGACAACCCCTTTTAGCATTAACTTCTGATGCTTGCTTGAAGAAATATGATAATTTCCTACATGCGTTTAAGAAGATGTTTGAAAGTCTTGATTTGTAGTATTTTGCTGTGAAAAAATTGTGTGCTTTTCATCAAGGTGGAAAGGATGTACTGACATTTGTAACAAGGTTTTGCCAATCAGTAGCTGAAACTACATGAGTTAAAGACCTCAAATTACTTTTTTTCAACAAGATTTGAGCGAAGAGGTTAAGGATGAGTGGTTTATTCACATCAACCTACTTCATTTTCTGTACTCATTGAATTAGTGCTGGTAATTGAACGTACATTAAAGGAAAGATGAAGAGAAAGCAAGAATTCAAGAGGACGTTATTCTGTTTTTACCTCCGTTTCTTAATTCGATCAATGAGATGTCATAGTCGAATGTTGCATCAAGAAAATTCTATGACATCTAGGAGTGCTTTGACAGAAAATAAAGAAAGAGTGCCTAGGAAATTTTGGGTTGCGTCTATATTATGGTAATCCTGGACATATGATTCAGACTTTTGTTAAATGGCCTAAGAAAAGTGTAGGAAGAATCCAATCATCTCCTGCAAAAGAGAAGACAAAGGAGTGTGTTGGCTTCTTTAGATTTGATGTTCTGTGAATTACACTGACCATCGTTTATTTCTCCAACCTATTAACTTGAGAAGCAAAAAACATAAAAGCTATTGATGCATTTGTTGTGTTGGACAGTGTGCCTGTGGAATTTTCATTAATCTGAAGTGAACCACTAAGAATATTATTTAATCAGCACTGATTGTGTCTCCCACACAAGTAGCCTTTCAAACCTGTCTCAGACCTGCCATTGCAAAGCCTGTGTGTGGAGTTTACAGCCACTTTGGCTTGTCTTTTAAAACCACCTCCCATGCCTTAAACTCCCCTTATATTACAAATAAGTCACCTCTAAGGTAGGCCCTAGGTAGCCCTAAGGGCAAGGTGCTGTGTAAGTAAAAGGTAGGACATGTACTTTTATGTTTTACATATCCTGGTAGTGACAAATAGCTAAATTCATTTTTCAGTACTGTGAGGCCTACTCGTCTCATAGGCTAGCATTGGGAATTCACAATACACTTTTTTATTTTTTAATAAATATTTTTATTAAACCAGCTCAGTATAACATACAGTCATCACATTCAAGTATTTGTATAAGGCATAACATTGTTATCGACAGCACACCTATTATCGCAACCCTCTCTTCGAGTCCCTAGTGAACCCCCCTCCCATCCCTTTACTCTACCTAATACCCATGGTATTTCTGCAACTGTCCCCAGATTTTACCCTTTGTAAATCACTTTCTCCTCCCTGGCGCACTAATCCATGTCAGATTTCCATTTACACACTTCTGCTATCTGTCTTGCCCCTCATTTTTGGGTTATATTTCGTTTTGCCACCATCGCAGCCACTTTCATCATCAATACACTTTTAAGCTGTAATTTCTGATTAGAAAGGTGTAGCTGCATCATGTTTCATATCTATGAAATGGTAATGATAAATCCTCTTTACTGGGGTAAATTTGGATTTAACATTACTATTTTAGAAATGGCGTTTTTAGAAAGTGGACATTTCTGTGCTCTTACTGCTCTGTGTGCCTTGCAGCCTGTCTCCAATACACGTCTGAGGTGGGTGACAGCTGCACTTTGTGCATTCCCTCTAGACAGCCACAAACACAGGAAGGGTGGGTGTGACAGAAAACTCATCTGTATTCATCTACATTCTGATAGCTCTTCCTGAGCAGGACGAGGAGGGAGGGGGAGCTGACACACCCGATAGGCAGTGACCTGTTTCCCACGCAAAGGGCTGATTACCCCCTACTGATAGTCTAGAGCCAGGGTTGAGAAGAAAGAGAGACCTGTGCATGCCAAGGCCTGCTTTGAAGTCGCCCCCACTTCAAAGGCACAACTGGGTAAAAGTACTGGGGTCCTGACCCTACCAAGAAAGTACACTCCTGGGCCTATGAGGAACTCTGACAGGAATAAAGACTCCTGTGCTAAAAGGATTGCCACTTTGCTTAAGTGCTGCTCTAGAAGAACTGATTTTCTGCTTTGCTGTGCTATGATGCTACCTGATGATGTCTACCCTGTTGAGGGCAAGGACTGGACACATCTGACTTGAACCCAAAGTGACCCCAAGGGCTTGCTGGTTTGGCCCGGTTCTGAAGTCTCAGGATGATCAAAGACTTTCTTCAACCCTGCAACAACACCTGGACCCTGTCATCTGTGAGTCCTGCCCTGCCAAATGGTGCCAATCCAGTCCTGGGCCCTTGAAAGGTAACTTCTGCAGTCCATAACCAACAAAATCGATGCAGTGACAAATTTGAGTCAATCCAAACTGACGAATTGCCCTTCGACACTGATGCAGGAGCTGATTGACAACATCACTTCGACGGACTGCACGGCTCCATAACGACAGACTGCGCGACTTGATTATGATGTTTTGCCTGCATTGTAAGTAGGTTCATCGTCGAAGCCTTCTTCGACTGCATGGATCAGAAATGACGCATTACCTGCATCCACGGGATCGACGGCGATGAATCATCGCCTCATCTGCACCTCACATTGAGTCTTTGAAGTTGATGCTTCCTCTATTCAATGTACTTTTTCAGCGAGTCCTGCGTGTTTCCTGTAGCCGGCCTCCCCTCCATCATGGTTGGCCTGAACTATGGAATTTGCCAAGTCCAGCATGACCTCAAGTAACCCCTAAGCGCTATTTGCTTCTAAGCACTACTTTTTCGATTTATTCTTTAAAAATTCATAAGTCCAATTCTCTTATTGGGTCTTGTTATACTCATAAACATATAATCTATTTTTATAACTGTGTGTGGAGTATTTTGTGTGGTGTTTTCATTGTGTTACTGTGTATGTGTGTTTCACAAATACTTCCGCCCTTTCCTCGTGCAATGAACAATGGAACTTGACAGACCCTCACAGTGTCCAATATTTAACAGTGTGAGTAGAGTAGGATTCCTTTAACTTGTGGATCTGAATTCTGCTCATGCATACAGGCGGGCATGGTGTGCACAAGGCCTAGCTATAGAATAGGTGTGCTCCGTGTCAACTACATACAGTGCATGATCAAACCATAATGCTGAAAACCCTCTGAAATTTATTCCAAATACATTTTTGGAAATTATGTGTTTTTTCTACAGTTACATACTAGATAGTCCTACTGAACAAACCCTTCGAAGTGCCTTGCAAATTCTTCTGTAGGAGGTCCGATGTGGTTACGATCCAAAACAGCATTCTCTATCATAGTCTCTCCATTCTCTGCACAAATGGCAAAATTGAAATGTCCGGTGACGTAACAAAAGTTATCATTTATCACATGATTGATGCTATCACTGACGATGACACAGATTACATAAAATGGATCTGCAGGGGAGCACACAGGTGTAAACCTGGTGCATGGCTGAAGGCCATGTATCACACATAGAAGAGTGAAAGGCGTGACCTCTGGAAACTGCTCACTAGACACAACAACAAGGCTATGCGTAAATGTACTACAGCCAGGATACTACAGCCAGGATATGAGCACAGGCTACAATGTGTGCATTATGTACAGTTCAAGGATGCAAGCTGTACTCTGTGAAAACAGCATACATCAGTGATAACATATGTGATGTGTCATGTCCTGTGTATTCACTTCACTGGGCTTCTCCGTTGGTTATGCCCTGTGAAATCTTAACACATGCTGTATCTATTGGTATTAATGCTGGCTTTGGTGATGCGATTTGTGATCATGTTCAAGTTCATGATAACTTCTCCCCAGCCCACCTTGAGGCGGGTACCCAGTGCTAACGTGCAACGCCACCACGAACCACTCATCTCCTCCACATCCCAAATCCAGACCTCCCATCGCGAACTTTCCACCTACCCACTGTGGCCCAGTTTACATCACTCTTGTCCGTACACACCAGCAATGCATTGTCCAATTGCTATTAATTACAGCACCAAGTCCTTCAGGCTTGTATAAAATTGTTCTGATGACGATCCTTATATTGTTTTAAAGGATCGAAATGTCGTCGACTTGCTGGAACACCGTGCACACAATCTAAATTGATATTTTAGTGTAAGGGTTGTTGTTTTCATTTTGTTTGTTTAACTGTCCGCATCGCATACAAGCTTTTCTTGGCCTGCCTGAATGTTTTGTTCACTGTATATGTTTTGTGAATGTGTAGGATGCAGGACTGTGTCCCACTTTATTGGTTCTTGTTCGATCTCCAATTATGCTATTCATTAAATTTGACTGTCCGGCTGGACAGGAGTAATATAGCACTGATTCTAGTCTATATTGATTGTTTATTTACATTAGTTCCTCCCCAAGGACCAACGGCTTCCTATTGAGGCACGGATATAATTTAAATTGGGCTGTCTGGCCTACAAAGCTGTTCATGCTAACTGTTCTCCCTACCTACCTCTCCAGCCTGCACAAGATTTTGGGTGGCACCAGAACTCTGATAAGCAAAAATCACATCTTTCTGGAGAGCTGCTGTGTTCTCTCACTCAGCACCAGTCCATCCCACGAGTCACCTCCCTTCTCAAGAACTCTCCCCCTGCGACCAACCACCAAAGCCACCTTGCTGTCCCTTTGCTAACGCCTAAAATCACATCTGCTTAGACTGTACCTGATTTGTTTAGCCTAATGTAGTATATCTTGGCTGCGTTGCACTGTGGTCTGGACTCCTTCCCGCCTCTCTTTCCATTCTATTTCCCCCTTCATTTTTCCTTGCTGGCCCTTCCATTCCTCTCCCCTTTCCTTGCTCCATCCATTCTCTTTGCTTTACTCTTGTGACTGCTCCCCTTCTCTCCCCTTCCTCTACCTTATTTCCAACTATTCCCTGCACTTATCCGCCTCCTTTCCCACTGTATTCTCTGCATTTCCACCCTGCTCCTGCCCTCCCATCTTCCTCTCTTCTCTCTGTATCCTCATGAACCCCATCTCTCCTGTGGTCCTATTCCCTTCCCCCTTCCCCGTTCCCATTCTATCTCCTCTGTTTCTACACCCTGTCCTAGCCCTCCAACCTCTACCGTTTCCCTCTACTTCTTTCTTATTTCAACTCTCACCCACCCCTTGCCTAGGTCCAGCCCCCTGCACCCCCCCACTCTCCCATCCTCCAACTACCTCTTTCCCTTCTCCACTTTCAGCCTCATCCTCATCCGTTCCTACCTACACGCTCTCATTCTTTTTTCTCCCATGCCTTCTTTCTCATTTACTCGCTCTTTCTAGCCACATCACTCACACTCTGTCCTCTTCTCTAATTCTCCCTCCCCCCCCCAGATTTCCTCCACTTCTGTCTGTGCCCCTTTCTACCTCATAATGCTGCTTCCATTTATGTTCTCCTGGTTCACCCTCTTCCACCTTCACTTTACCCTCTCCACCTCCATCTCTCTACCTATCTTACTCTCTCTGTCCCTCTTTTCTCCCACTCTCTCTTCCTCCCCTGCTCCAGCTCCCTTCCACTTCACTCCCAGTCTGTTCTCCCCACGTTTCCCCCTCCCTCCCCTTATAGTGTTGTGATATACCTACTTATTAATATTGATAGTAGGATTCGGATATAGATGTCACTGTTTTTGGAGCAGGGAAGAATTGGTTGATTCAAGCAGACATGGAAGAGGTTTGTTTTTAGTTGTTTCCTAATCAACTACAGAGAGGGTTTGGTGGGTCTATGCTCAAAGGAGAGAGAGTTCCAGGTAGAGGTATCAGCATGCTGACTGTTACTGAGCAAGAGAGGTTAAACACCAGGGATTTCCAGCTATGTAGTTTTCTTTGCCTACCAGAAATGGTTTGAAGAAATTGTTGTGATTATACAAGTATGAGGGCTTGTTCACTTGTAAAGCTTTATATGTGAAGCTGCATAGTTTAAACTTGATTCTAGCTGCTTAACCAGTGCTGATCTCACAGGTTTGACAGTATGTGTCAAATGGCAAGTGAGGACGGTGAGGCGCTTGCTACGAAAGCATTTCTTAAGCCAGCCTGTTGGCCTAACGGCTAGAGCAGTCGACCTCGAATCTGGGGAACTGGGTTCGAATCTCGGCAATGACGCTGAACATTCTGTGATTCTGGGCAAATCACGTAATCTCCCCGTGCCTAACAAAAATGAATGTGTGTCCTCATGTAAGGTAACTGGTGCTATGTAAAGCACTCTTATAACCAATTTGGGTCAAGTTTGTGCTATATAAAACTCTAAAAAAGAAAAAAAGCCTTGAGATGAATGTTGATCCAGGGATATTTGGTTTGATATTTTGGAGTTAGTAAAGGAAGAAGTCAACCAATTGAGGGCAAACCCAGCAATTTTATGAATGTATTTTTGTTGGTGGAAAGCCTTCTATTGATTTGATGTCCAGAAGAGAGGATTTAATTACATTTTGTGTCTGGGAAGAGATGAGTGGAAATGTGTTTTTTGTTGGTTGAGTTGGGCTAATTCTTTTTTACGTCTTTGAGTGTGTTTATACATGCCTGGAGAGAGAAGATATTCCCTTAAATTACGTTTTTAAATGTACTTGTGTATCATCTGCATTTTGGTGTATGGGGGTGTGGGAGGGATGGGTGAAACACAAATCTAGGAGGCATGAGGCGCTTATCTATTTTGGCGTTTATTTCCTTTTAGCAGCACAAAAAGAAAAATAACCAATAATACGAGTAGTAAGTCTTATGAGGAAAGCAAGAAGTCCTGGGGTTGTCATTTAGGGTCTCTGGGTTCTTCCTTTTCAGTGGTAACCTTCTTCTCTGGTTCTCTTTTCTTTTAGGCGCAGATTATTGTGGTTAGTCGTCCCCGGCTGTTCCAGAAAGAAAATAGGGAGTGGAAGGTAGGTAACGGTCTGGAGGATTTCATTTAGAAGGGATAGAGGTGACGGAGCGCAATGGTGCTCTGTCGTTTGTAGGGGTGAATTATAATGGATAGTCTGCATCCACATATATATTCATTTGTCGTGATAACAATTGGTTATTAGGTTGTATTTTAGCAATAACATGTAAAGGTGTAATGGTAGAAAAAGTATGGTGCCATGCAAAGAGACAACGTGGCATTCATGTTTAATATATATATTTTTTTGTCCTCATTCGCCATTGGATATAGACAGATTTATTTTGGGTTCCTCTGAGGCCCCCCTCTTGATTGGCGCCAACCAGAGAGCTCTGTATCCAAATGGATGCACTTTACACAGAACCTCTCCTTTTCATGGTTGATCTATTCTGACCCTCTCTCTGAGTTACCCACAGAACAACCGGAGTGGTGAAGTATCTTGGTGTAGAGGCATAATCATTGGACTGTGTTCGCCCCATTTTCCAACCACCTTATGCAGGGTAGCCAGAAGTCTTTCTTCTTACTTCTCTTATTCAGGGATGCCCTATATATCTCCATTGTATATTTTACAGAATCGATCCAATCTAAAATAGTCCGGGGTACATTTTTGATCCAATATTTACAAATTTCCCTTCGTGCAAGTAAAATCAGATAAAACAGGAGCTTATTTTTCTCTAAGGGCATAGATTCATGATTTACCATGACCCCAAAAAATACCAGCCTTAAGCTTACCTGTGCATCTACCCCAAGCATAGCAGAGATGTCTTTACGTACACCGGCCCAGAAATGTTGTAACATTGGGCAGCTCATAAACATGTGCACATCATCTGCTTTTTCCTGAAAGCACTTAGGGCATTTCGGAGTGGCTCCCTTCCCAAATTTGGAGAGCTTTAAGGGAGACCAGTATACCCTCTGGAGACAAAAGATGTGATTTCTCCTTAGGTTTTCAGCTTGGACTGTGGAATACAAAGTGTTACATGATACTTACCATAATTCTTCTAGATGGATCCCAGGCAAGCTCTTTCCCCACAGCTCCAATGAAAGTTCAAATTCGCCCTCCGCAAGATCGATCAGGAGCCAATATAAGTTTGCCACCTCTTTTTTCCTCCCGACTTTCCTTCTTAAGGCGGACTCCAATTCATTGGATATACCAATTGTTGTTCCGACTGCTTGGTGCCAACTTTTCATTTGCAGATACTTGAATTTGGACAACTCATTATCCGTGATGCTCCACAAGTCATCCCAAAAAAGCAGAGAGCCCTCTTTAACAAGTTGCTCCCAGCTCAGTATTCTGGCTTTTTAAAAAGTTATTGGGGAACCAGGGGCATCCCATATAGGTGCCAATGCACTGTAGTTGCTGATTTTTAATGCCTTCCTGATTTTGTGCCATGTGGAAGCTAGCCCATGCAAAATCTTGAGGCATACTTTTTTTAAATATCTGGGATCTCCGAATTTATATATAAAACCTTGGTCCCCTCCCTGCAGATCTAGCAGCATTACCCTCAACATTTTCCCGATATCTGAACCATCCGGTTCATTCAAAAGCATTTTCCCTGCCTTCATGAGGAAAACCCATGCATAGAAGACTAAATCCGGCAGACACAGCCCTCCCTTGTTTTTTTCCTGCGAAGTTTATTCCAGGAAATTCGTGTACCTTTAGATGCCCATATAAAGCTACTTATTTTTGACTGGAGTTTCTTCAGCCACTCTTCTCTGAAAACTAGAGGGATGTTTTGAAATAAGAAAATGAGTTTCGGAAGGACCATCATTTTGATTAAATTTACTCTGCCAATTATTGTCAATAGTAAGTGTGCCCACTTTTAGAGATTTACATATCTCCTTGCTAACTTTATGAAAGTTTGATTCCGGAATTTTCTCGATGTTCTGTGAGATCATGATGCCCAGTTATCTTATCTCTTTTTTCATTGTATATTGCTGCGTGTCCATATTCCACACCATGCACTCCGTTTTTGACGTGTTCACCTCTTAGCTAGAGCCACGGCCAAACTGCGAAGCCCAATTATATAAGATTTGGATTGCCGTAGTTAAATCTGACGTCTGCATATAAGGCCACCTTTTTTCCCCAGTTCCTATATTTAAAGGGAGATATTCCCGCATGTTGTCTGATCTTTTCAGCTAGAGGCTCGATATACAAGTTAAACAGTAAAGGTGATAACGGGCACCCCTGCCTAGTTCCCCTCTGGATTTTAAAAGAGGCAGACATATTCCCATTTACTAAGACTTTGGCTGTGGGGGTTTGGTATATCAGACTCACAGTCCGACAGAAGTTTTCCCCCAAATTACACAGCCTCAGTATTTATTGTAAATAGGGCCAGTTGACCCTATCAAACGCTTTCGTTGCGTCTAAGGTAATAATGGCCAGGGGCACTTTATGCAATGTAGTCAGGTCCTGAATTCCTCTCTCACGAACTAAGCCTTTTTGATCCTCATCTAAAAGACCCCCTACTACTCCATATAATCTCTCTGTTAAAATCTTAGCGAAGATTTTATAGTTGGTATTAAGCAGGGAGATGGGCCTGTATGAATCACAGGAGTTTGGTGGTTTCGATGGTTTGAGGATCAAAGCGACTGTGGCTTCAGTCCATGATAACGGCATGTTCCTACCCTCTTCAAAAATTTGAGAAAATAGTTCCTCCACTATAGGGATAAGGACCTCCATCAGACACTTATATAGTTCTACGGGTAGCCCATCTGGCCCTGCTGCTTTCCCAGATTTCCCTGCTGCTATCGCCTTTTTCACCTCGCTGCTTATAATTGGACTATTAAGATTTTTAGAGTCTTTCTCATTAATTCTGTTTGTCACATCTTGGCCCAACCAAACTTTAATATCTTCCTCCAGAACGGTTAAGTCTTCCTGGTAAACCTTTTCAAAGTGATTTTGGAAAGCCTCCTCAATCTCTGCACAGCTCCTGAGTGTGTTTCCAGAGGATTCGCATCTTAGTTATTTTAGGAAGCCTCTAACTTGGTCCTGTTTAGTTTTCCAGGCTAAAAGCTTTCCGCAGCCTTCCACATATTCAAAGTGGGCTAACTTACTAGCTTGCCATCTTTTCATGAATCTTTGTTCCATCACCCCAGCAAGTTCCAATTTGAGAAATTGAAATGCTGCTAGAGTGCCTTCTGTCATCAGACTACTCCCCTGGGTTGCCCCCACTTTAGCACTAGATTTCTTTTGTCTAGATATCTGAAGAGACGTTATGCATCTTCTCAAGAAGGCTTTATAGGCGTCCCAAACAGTTCCTATTGGGGCACTATCAAAAATCTCTTGTGTCTCTACACTCAAACTTCTTGATCACTTCTTCCTCTATTAGAATGGCATGATCTAAAGTCCATCTCCTATGTGTCGGTCTGACTGGTAGTTCTAATACTAGAGTTATTGCCAAGTGGTCCGAAAGATGTGCCCCCAGATGCTTTGTATCTTTAACCCATCTTTTCAGGTCATGATTAACTAGAAAGAAGTCTAGTTTTGATCTATGCAAAAAAAAATAATTGATGGACAGAATGCAGAAAAATGTCATACAATCACCCCAGTACAGAGATCTGGGCCTTAAATCCATAGTTGTTTTGCTCACCATGCCATTCCAGTTTGGACCCATTCATATGCAAATCAGTCTTGACCCTGCGCCCAATGGAAACAGTCCAGCCCGAACTGCTAGGCCAGGTCCTCCCTGGGCTGGAAACAAGCATCCTAGGACTGGGTTCGGGCTCTCAGCCCTCATCCGCCAGGATAGCTTGACTCCAGTGGCATGGAGAGCATAGGACCCACGTCTGGGCATACCCGTCCCACTTGGGGTGACAAATGTAAAAAGAATAATTGATGGACAGAATGCAGAACAATGTCATACATTCACCCCAGTACAGAGATCTGGGCCTTAAATCCATTGTTTATTGGCTCACCATGCCATTCCAGTTTGGACCCAGCCATATGCATATCAGTCTTGACCCTGCGCCCAATGGAAACAGTCCAGCCCGAACTGCTAGCCAGGTCCAGGGAGGTCCTGGCTTGGCAGTTCAGGCTGGACTGTTCACGTGAGGCACGGGGCCAAGACTGATTTGCATATGGCCAGGTCTAAACTGGGGTGGCATGGTGAGCAAAAGAATAATGGATTTTACCCAGATCTCTTGACTGGGGGTGAATGTTTGGATTGGTTCTCCATTCCGACCATCAATTGTGTGTCTTTTGCTAGTCATGATTTATGTCCATACTTCCTGTTATTAAAGGTGTATCCTCTTCTATTTCCAATTTTTACTCTCCATATATCTACCCATCCTAACTGCCTCATAGAAACCTTTATCATTGATCTCATCTTGCAGTTCGAAGTTGCTCTGCTTTTTAATGAGCGATCCATAACCGGGTCTAAAACCACATTGAAATTTTAACAACTCCGTAAGCATGCCTCTAAAAGGGCCAGGGTCATCTATGTATGGCCCATAGTATCCGCCACCGTACATTTATGGGAACAACACTTAATTTTGACTATGGCCAATCTTCCCATTTTATCTACTTTACTACTTTCTACGATAATGAAAGAATTTCTTTTAATTAATATTGCCACACCATTTGTTGTTATCTGTTGTGTGGTGCAGACTAAATCCTGGACCCAACTTCTGGACTTAACAAGGTTTCTCATTTCTGTGTCTATTAGGTGTGTTTCCTGTAGGATAAGAACCTGTTCTGGAGCGTCTTTTAGGTATTGAAGAATCTTTTCCCTTCTATAATTCGTTCTTAACCCATTTACGTTCCATGACAGAACCCTCAGCTGTACATTTGGATCACTTATTGGCGTCATATCCCCATCCCAAAAGGTTTCAAGGGTCATACCAAGACAAATCGGACAGTTTTAAATAAATAATTCTCCCACTGCTCCCCACTCAGTGCTCCCTACCCAACCCCCCGTAACCCATCGTGAGCCCCACCCTGGAGAACCCCCTCTTTTTTCCTTGATGGCCCTACAATGGCCTGTGGGGCCCCCCTTCTGGAGTCAGAAGAATATGTGATTCATGTTTAAACTGGTTTTGAGCTATTTTATGCTCCTTGCCTATCAATATTTATTGCCTTAACCAACGGAATTGGAGAGAGAGGAGATGTTTTTTTTTCCTCTTTCCTTTTCTTCCTCTAGCTTACCCCTCCCTCTGAGATGGATTGCAGGAAGTTTTCCGCATCTTCCACCCGTCTGAAGACTGCATTTTATTATTATGCATCACATTTAATTTAGCGGGGAATTTTATTTGCGCGGTTGCGCCCTGTTTCCTCAAGGGGTCAAGAAGCTTCCCCAGCTCCCATTGCTTGGTTACTGTAATTGATGAAACGTCAGAGCGTATTTCAAAAGTTATTCCGTCTGCTGTTAATGAGCTCATCTTAAGAGCACGATTCAAAATCTCCTCCTTTAGTTTGTACGTTAGGAAATGGACTAACATTTTTCTGGGTCTTGTTTTATTTGTGTTTAACCTAAACGGATCCCTGTGAACCCTCTGGATATCAGCCATAAGGGCTTGCTCTGTACTGTCAGTTTGAGTAGCTTGTCTGATCATTTTAACTACAAACTCCTTGAGATTGTTCCCTTCGGCCCCCTCGGGAATTTCGAACAGATGTATATTGTTTCTCCTTTGAGAATTTTCAAGGGATTCAAGCTTTTCTTGAAAGCCCATTTCTTTTTCTTTTATCCAGATTATCCCCAACATGCATCAATGTTGGCTTTTGCGATTCCTTAATTGCGATTATTAAGGAATCGCAAAAGCCTATGCATGTAGGAATCGCAGAAAAAATAGCGATTCCAACACATTTCTTAATTGCAACTCGCAAATTGCGAGTTGCAATTACGGAATGGCTTCCCATTCATTCCTATGGGCCTACATGCCCACAGGAATGAATGGGAATTGCATGTACAATTTGCGAGTACCCATTACACATGCAATTTCAAGGGCGCAAGGGTGCCAAAAGAACACCCTGTTGCACCCCTGAAATTGTGATGTGCACCCATGTTGCTCACACACATGTCCCAAGGGCATGTATGTATGTAACATGGGACTTTGAAAAATGCACTTTGGTGCATTTTTCAGAGAAATCGTAATTTACCATCACCTTTCATTTGACGGTAAATTGCGATTCTTAAATGCGAAATCACAATTTTCTTTACTGTATTGCATTGCATTTAAGGAATCGCAAATTGTGATTCCTTAAATACAATTGCAATTAAAGTAATAGCAATTTTGCAATTACTTAAATTGTGATTTTTGCATTTAGGATGATGCATCCCAAATGCAAAAATACCGGTCGCAAAGGGGGAGATTCTGAGAATCTGCCCGTTTTCGACCGGTTTTTACTTTGATGCATGTGGCCCTATATCTTTTGTGTTTTCATCTGCTTGAGTGACTAACGTCATTACAGTGGATTCCAAGGCTGCTGTTCTAGTCGTTAATGAATCTAGCTTCACCTCCATCTTTTCGCATGTCAACTTAATCTCAGCTTGATTTTTTTCCCACACATCAAATCTATTTCTGATTTCAGTTGTCAGCAATTGCACCAAGTCTGAGACTGACTGGGAGGCTGCCTGGCCTGGAGGTTCGTTTCTCTGATCCAACACTGGTCCTAGATCGTTTTCACCTATTTGCATGTCCCTTGAGACCCCCATTTCCCCTTGGTTCGGCAGAGGGCTCGTAACTGCACCTTTATTTTCTTTATCCGCAATTGGAATTTCCCTTATACCTTCTTCTTCTGTTAACTTCAAGTCACCTGCAAGCGCTTGAAATCTATTAGGGCTTAGGATACCTTCCGGATATTCAAATGCTTGGGGGGCACTGTTAGAGATAGTGCTACCTGTAGGTTTTATTATTAGGGTCCTAGGCATAACCTTAAAGAAATTCCTTAGCGAGGGGGTGAGTTTTACCTTGTGTTGGTTCAGAGGGGGAGTTTTTGTCTTTCTAGATGTTCTTCTTTTGGGATTAACCCACTCCTCCACCTCTGCTTCGAACTGAGAGGGCCGGGTTGTTGTGAATTTTTTTTCCACTTTGAGATTCCTGCTTTTGAGCAATATCCCAGTTACTTTTGGATAATTGTGATTCTGTATTAACAGAGTGTTGGTACTGGCTTGACCCAGCACTTCTCAGGACATATCTCTTTTGTCCCTTTGTGCCTCTAATACTCGTTTTCACCCCTCCTCCAAAACTCCTCTAGGATTCTTTTACAGTATTGTATCCCCTCCTTGCAACCCTATGAGGAACTTTCCTACCTGCCAACTTCCACACCTGCGGTGGTCTACCCTGCAGCCTTGGTCTTTTTCAGGTTCCCACGTGGTTCCTGTGTGGGGCACACCGTGCTTGTGCTGCCCCTTCCTCTGCCACCCTGGACGAAGATCCAGGCCACAGCTCTCCTCCCTCGCTTCAACTCGAGGGCTGCGCGGGACCAGAACAGCTGTCGACGGTCCCGAGTGCCCCGGGCTAGCCCCTCAGCTGCCGCCTCCGCAAGCTCCGCCGAACCTGCCACCGCCGCAGCAAAAAGGTGAAAAAAGAAAACCCGAACAAAGGAGCCCTCACGTATGCTTTCCTGTCAAAGTTTGATTCTGAATCCTAACGCCCACATACAGCAACCATTCAGAGCATTTTCAACTTGTTCAGCATATATTTAGAAAGAGTTAGACTCCTGACTCCTGGAGCCTCCACGACCTGCTACTCACTGGCCGCCATGCTCCCCCAAGACATAGATGCCTTGTGAGTTTTGATTCATGTTTAACATTGTAGTCCATAGTACTTGATGTCATTTTCTTAACGAAGTTGCTCATATGTGATGTTATGCATTTGATTTAAAAGCGCACTATATTAAAGTTGCAACTAGATGTCATTAATTATGTTTAACATGTAGGATTTCATAAGTTGCTTGAAATAAAATGAAAAATTATGTGCTTTTGTATTGCAATGATGTAGAAAGGCCTAAATGAAATGTTCACCCATGTGTGTATTTGAAAGGCCTATGTGTTTCACTCTTATGTCGGCCTATTTCTGTAGGCCTGAAATGTATTTTCCCTGGAGGCTCTCGAGTAGAGCTTGTTAGTGAAATTCATTTGCATGTTGAATTTGTTCTGTTCTCATGTTTCTGTTGCAGGTGGAGAAAGTCATCTTTGTTAGTTAGAATAATGTCTTTTGTTTAGGGGAGTTAGGCTCGGGAGGATGCGATACAAATTTGTGAGGAGCGCTGATAATTGGGAGACTGTGTTCTTTCTCACTGAGATAGGCCTGGGAATCAAGGTCATCGAGCCAGGAGCTGGGAGCACTGACATGAAATGGAAAATCACCTATGGGAAGTGTTCAGCGAGACGAGGTGATCCGTGGGTGTGTTTTGCGTTTTTGCGTTTTGTATTAGGGTTAGTGCCCCGAGGTGGAGTCAAGAGAAGATGTGAGGAGATCGTAGAAGAGAGAAGTAGCATCTTAGAATAAGCTCCGCAGCTTTGGCTACTTGACCCATACAACGTGAGTGTACTCCTTAGGAACTCTTCACGCATTGACACCTTTTCCTGATCTTGCCTGGGGAAGGCTAAGTAGTGATGTCACGATAGTCACCACAGATAAAGAAGGATCTTGACGTGGGGGCAATAATTGCCTGCGTTCTGCTTCTGGATATTGTCATTCAGTTTATGATCCATCGCATAAAATTAGCCCGTAGGTTTGGATTTGTATTAGTTCCCATGTATTTCTACAACCTCGTAATGAGGTGCTTGTACATTCAATTGTTTTTAGCCTTGAAATAAACCCACTAACTTGGCATTCGGCATCTGTTATTCTTCAGAGTCATGGTTCTTATAAATTGTGGTTTTGTTTAAATGAGTTACTTCTCCCCTCTACACTTCTCAGCAGGTAACAAAGGTGCATCGGCCATGACTTCCACAGTAACTTGGTAGGAAGGAACTCGGCCCCATCAGAGGCCATCCCCACACCCGTGGGCATAGGAAATTAATCTAGTGTGAGTTATGGATCCTCACTCCCTCCCCCCTATTCCTTGCAGGTCCTGGTTCTCTTGCTTTTACTGTTTCGTGATAAAGGGGAAGTGCACAAGAGGATCAAGTGATAATGTGCTCTATTCTACAACATCTCTTTCAGTTCTGCCATCACCTACACCCCTCTCTTCAGGGCTCTTTAAGCACTTTTATTGTCCTTTTAGTGGCTGTCTCTTTTATCCTTATGCCCCTTTCAAACTCAAAAAGAAAAGGAAAATAAAACATGTAACCAGAACCGGCGGGACAATAAAACAAGGAAGACAAAAGAAATGTGGTTTGAAAAAGAATTACGGGATATGCTCATCATTTTCAGCTACCATCACTCTCATGATTTGTATGTTGGGCCTTTTGTTTCCCACCTATCTCAGTCCGTTCCCTCTCCCTTCCTAAACCGTTCCCTCAGTCTCTCCCTCCCAGTACCCGCATATACCATGAAAGCCGCATCTCTCCTGAGTTGCGGAGGGGAGTCGGGCTTCCCGGGGCGACCACCACTCTTCACTCCAGGTTTCTGGTGTGTCGTCGTCTTCAGGGATTGGTCTCTTATCTCCGTCTCCTCTCTTGGCTCCTTTGACGTTTTCTCGTCCCTGGTCCGGTCTCTCTCCATGCCGTCCGGCTCCATGCTGCTCTCCTCCGCGTCTCACAGGTGCCTCCCCTTTTTCACTTCGGCCAATCCCTTTGTCCGCCACGGGCTCCCCGCTTTCATCTGGGATTGGTCCTCGTTATCAGAAGCCCCACCCCCTTCTTTTGTCAGCGGTTTAACCATTTATTTGTCTTTTGTTGCACAGGGGAAGAGTTGTTGGTGTTGTCCGTCCTGTCTGTTGTGCTAGAGCAAAAAAGTAGATGAAGAATGGTTCTTGTTATAGCGTTCTGATTCCTTAGGGTTGACGGGGTGGTTTCAGGGAGTGGGAGTGGGAGTGGGACCACGCCTGCCTCACAGGGGGATCTGTGTATTTGATGAGCAAATTCAACACCTTTAAGTAGAAGTTGAACAGAGCTGGGGTAAAGATTGAACCCTGAAGGACAACAAAAGGCATTGGAGTACCAGCGGCCGAATTGTATTAAAAAAAGTATGGGAACTGTGAAGCTACATGCAAAGGGGGCATGGTGAGTGAGGGTGAGACTGGGGTTAAAGACGTAGCTACAAAAGAATATTCTGTAACTTTTATCGGTCTTTCATCTTCAGGTAACTACATATAAAATAACGCACAGCTTAAATGAAAAATAGATACAAGTTAAGTTAATAAGAGGGAAATAAACTATTATACATTATGAAACCTCTACTAGTTACTGCACCTCAGAGGTCTGTGTGGTAACCAGAGGGCCATAGAATTGAGGCTTGGTTGGTGTAGTGGAGAATAGTGACTTGTGTATGCTTACTGCTACGAGTTTCAAGCCTGTGACAAAAGGCACTGTGAATATATGTAAGTCATCGTTTTAAAATTGTATAGACTGCTACAAAATGTGCAAAAAGATTAAGATCAAAATGCTTCCAAAATATAGATTTTAGTAATATGCAGAATGTACACAGTGCAAATGTTTTTTATCACTGTCATTTAAACTTTAAAAGCACACACTTCACTGCTTAGCTAGAAATGTACTTGCAATAACACTCAAAAAGAATAAATCTGTGTCCTCGGGAAGCTTCAAGTGATTTCATCAATGAAAGCCTATGCCCACTTCCAAGCACCATTTACATTTGCAGATTAAACAGTTGTGCACACTTACATTTCTTTCAGGCAAGCAGGCATCCTGGCAAGAAGGCTTGTTTCTTGTTTATCTACCTGCTTCTCCTTCGGTCTCACAGCACAAGAAACCCCCTGCCTTATACTTCAGCTGAAGCATTTCAACTGTTGGAATTAACTGACCCGGGACTGTACTCTTTTTTTCACAAAAAGTGGGGGAACTTTTTTCATAAATTAAAATACTATGGGCGTGATATGCCCCTCAGATCTCATCCACTTCGACCTCTGCGGAGTACTATTTGAAATGAAACTCATCCTCACAGCTTGACAGTGGTTGGTGAGAAAAGAGGAGAGTGAATTCAGAACCTTACCACAGAATGTCTTGCGATGCTTAAGGGTTTGGATATGACTGTCATCACCAACCCTGTTGAAGGCATGTAACAGGTCCAGAAGAAGAAATAAACTGCAGTTTCCTTCATCCAATATACAATGGACGTGGACCAGGATTTTTAGAGTAAATATCTCTATGCTGCATCCGTCTGGGCAGAAGGCAATTGTGCTACTCAGCTGGGTAGGCAAGCATCTCACCATAACTTTCCAGAGAAGTTAGATACTGATCGGTAATTGGACTGTATTCCTGGGTCAAGAATTCAACATTTTTGGGAATGGGATGATATGGCCAGTCTGTAATGCATCTGGGAAAATCCTTGGAACAGAAATGCGTTTATAATGTGCTTCAGGTAGATTCAAGGATGTAGAGGTTGTAATTAATTCTATCTTGTAAGCAATCCAAGTAGTAATTCTTCAGCTCAAGTTCTTTTTTTAAAGGCTTGTCTCTGGTAATGGTGGAGAAAGAATCCCAATGACTTGAGAGGAACAGGGTACCCTGGCTTAAATTTATTAGGGATACCATGTATGCCCTAGGTTGCCCTTCTTTTCATGAAAAGCTATCAGATATTTGAAAAAAGGATAGAGGGTGGATCAGGGAGTGTGTTCTCTCCCATAGAAGGGCCCCGAGAGAGGGTCGAGAATTACAGAATCCCGCAGTTAGGGATATTGTCTCTTACGAACTAAGCTGAGTCTGGTCCCGGGCACTTGGGAATGTATGCTGTTATACCAGGTTTAGGTTAGGCCCAAATAGGTGGCTACTCTGTTTACCGCAAGGACAATTTCAATCCTCCGATATTTGCACATGCCCGTGTGATGATATGTCTCCCCAGACCCTGTTACATTTTGTTTTATTCTGTAAATGTTAAATCCCTCTTACCAAATGCTATTTATTGCCTGTGCTACGAAAATCCAAATCTAGCAACTGTAGAGTGGCCTTCTTACATTTGCAGCAACTAGAAGGTCCTGATGTGTTCATTGCAATAGGCTCCTCTCTAACAAATGCACTTTGACTGCGTAATCCAATGATGTTTTAAAATGTGGTCTTTAAGGTTTTGAAGCAGACACCTTTTATTTATGTTTTTACTGCTTTTGGATGCCTTTCTTATCATTTTATGCTTATTACAACTATTTATTAATCTGTTTGTTTATCATTTATGATCTGCTTTGTAAGTGATCGAATAAACTATATTATTAATATTGATTTAGACTTAAGGTTTTAAGGAATAAAGGAACTCTCCAGGAATTGTCAGATCTGTCTCTGATTGAACTGATCTTGTGAGAATTGTAGGGAAGAATGCTTCACATTTAGGGGATTATGGAAGGGGCCTGTTTTCCTTCTCTGGATTGATTTGACAGGTTGAGGGACTTGACAATGTTGTTATGGATGAATGCAGATTTTGCAAGCCGAAGGATAATTCCTAGTCTGTTCTTAGTTTTTTGAGATTTTTGCTTTCCTGACCACTCTTCTTTTTGTTTCAAAGAGCACCCCAAATTTGGAGAGCTTTAAGGGAGACCAGTATACCCTCTGGAGACAAAAGATGTGATTTCTCCTTAGGTTTTCAGCTTGGACTGTGGAATACAAAGTGTTACATGATACTTACCATAATTCTTCTAGATGGATCCCAGGCAAGCTCTTTCCCCACAGCTCCAATGAAAGTTCAAATTCGCCCTCCGCAAGATCGATCAGGAGCCAATATAAGTTTGCCACCTCTTTTTTCCTCCCGACTTTCCTTCTTAAGGCGGACTCCAATTCATTGGATATACCAATTGTTGTTCCGACTGCTTGGTGCCAACTTTTCATTTGCAGATACTTGAATTTGGACAACTCATTATCCGTGATGCTCCACAAGTCATCCCAAAAAAGCAGAGAGCCCTCTTTAACAAGTTGCTCCCAGCTCAGTATTCTGGCTTTTTAAAAAGTTATTGGGGAACCAGGGGCATCCCATATAGGTGCCAATGCACTGTAGTTGCTGATTTTTAATGCCTTCCTGATTTTGTGCCATGTGGAAGCTAGCCCATGCAAAATCTTGAGGCATACTTTTTTTAAATATCTGGGATCTCCGAATTTATATATAAAACCTTGGTCCCCTCCCTGCAGATCTAGCAGCATTACCCTCAACATTTTCCCGATATCTGAACCATCCGGTTCATTCAAAAGCATTTTCCCTGCCTTCATGAGGAAAACCCATGCATAGAAGACTAAATCCGGCAGACACAGCCCTCCCTTGTTTTTTTCCTGCGAAGTTTATTCCAGGAAATTCGTGTACCTTTAGATGCCCATATAAAGCTACTTATTTTTGACTGGAGTTTCTTCAGCCACTCTTCTCTGAAAACTAGAGGGATGTTTTGAAATAAGAAAATGAGTTTCGGAAGGACCATCATTTTGATTAAATTTACTCTGCCAATTATTGTCAATAGTAAGTGTGCCCACTTTTAGAGATTTACATATCTCCTTGCTAACTTTATGAAAGTTTGATTCCGGAATTTTCTAGATGTTCTGTGAGATCATGATGCCCAGTTATCTTATCTCTTTTTTCATTGTATATTGCTGCGTGTCCATATTCCACGCCATGCACTCCGTTTTTGACGTGTTCACCTCTTAGCTAGAGCCACGGCCAAACTGCGAAGCCCAATTATATAAGATTTGGATTGCCGTAGTTAAATCTGACGTCTGCATATAAGGCCACCTTTTTTCCCCAGTTCCTATATTTAAAGGGAGATATTCCAGCATGTTGTCTGATCTTTTCAGCTAGAGGCTCGATATACAAGTTAAACAGTAAAGGTGATAACGGGCACCCCTGCCTAGTTCCCCTCTGGATTTTAAAAGAGGCAGACATATTCCCATTTACTAAGACTTTGGCTGTGGGGGTTTGGTATATCAGACTCACAGTCCGACAGAAGTTTTCCCCCAAATTACACAGCCTCAGTATTTATTGTAAATAGGGCCAGTTGACCCTATCAAACGCTTTCGTTGCGTCTAAGGTAATAATGGCCAGGGGCACTTTATGCAATGTAGTCAGGTCCTGAATTCCTCTCTCACGAACTAAGCCTTTTTGATCCTCATCTAAAAGACCCCCTACTACTCCATATAATCTCTCTGTTAAAATCTTAGCGAAGATTTTATAGTTGGTATTAAGCAGGGAGATGGGCCTGTATGAATCACAGGAGTTTGGTGGTTTCGATGGTTTGAGGATCAAAGCGACTGTGGCTTCAGTCCATGATAACGGCATGTTCCTACCCTCTTCAAAAATTTGAGAAAATAGTTCCTCCACTATAGGGATAAGGACCTCCATCAGACACTTATATAGTTCTACGGGTAGCCCATCTGGCCCTGCTGCTTTCCCAGATTTCCCTGCTGCTATCGCCTTTTTCACCTCGCTGCTTATAATTGGACTATTAAGATTTTTAGAGTCTTTCTCATTAATTCTGTTTGTCACATCTTGGCCCAACCAAACTTTAATATCTTCCTCCAGAACGGTTAAGTCTTCCTGGTAAACCTTTTCAAAGTGATTTTGGAAAGCCTCCTCAATCTCTGCACAGCTCCTGAGTGTGTTTCCAGAGGATTCGCATCTTAGTTATTTTAGGAAGCCTCTAACTTGGTCCTGTTTAGTTTTCCAGGCTAAAAGCTTTCCGCAGCCTTCCACATATTCAAAGTGGGCTAACTTACTAGCTTGCCATCTTTTCATGAATCTTTGTTCCATCACCCCAGCAAGTTCCAATTTGAGAAATTGAAATGCTGCTAGAGTGCCTTCTGTCATCAGACTACTCCCCTGGGTTGCCCCCACTTTAGCACTAGATTTCTTTTGTCTAGATATCTGAAGAGACGTTATGCATCTTCTCAAGAAGGCTTTATAGGCGTCCCAAACAGTTCCTATTGGGGCACTATCAAAAATCTCTTGTGTCTCTACACTCAAACTTCTTGATCACTTCTTCCTCTATTAGAATGGCATGATCTAAAGTCCATCTCCTATGTGTCGGTCTGACTGGTAGTTCTAATACTAGAGTTATTGCCAAGTGGTCCGAAAGATGTGCCCCCAGATGCTTTGTATCTTTAACCCATCTTTTCAGGTCATGATTAACTAGAAAGAAGTCTAGTTTTGATCTATGCAAAAAAAAATAATTGATGGACAGAATGCAGAAAAATGTCATACAATCACCCCAGTACAGCGATCTGGGCCTTAAATCCATCATTTTTTTGCTCACCATGCCATTCCAGTTTGGACCCAGCCATATGCAAATCAGTCTTGACCCTGCGCCCAATGGAAACAGTTCAGCCCGAACTGCCAGGCCAGATCCTCCCTGGACTGGAAACAAGCATCCTAGGACCGGTTTCGGGCTTTCAGCCCTCATCAGCCAGGATAGCTTGACTCCAGTGGCTTGGAGAGCATGGGAACCACGTCTGGGCATAACCCCTCCCACTTGGGGTGACAAATGCAAAAAGAATAATTGATGGATAGAATAGAATGCAGAACAATGTCATACATTCACCCCAGTACAGAGATCTGGGCCTTAAATCCATAGTTGTTTTGCTCACCATGCCATTCCAGTTTGGACCCATTCATATGCAAATCAGTCTTGACCCTGCGCCCAATGGAAACAGTCCAGCCCGAACTGCTAGGCCAGGTCCTCCCTGGGCTGGAAACAAGCATCCTAGGACTGGGTTCGGGCTCTCAGCCCTCATCCGCCAGGATAGCTTGACTCCAGTGGCATGGAGAGCATAGGACCCACGTCTGGGCATACCCGTCCCACTTGGGGTGACAAATGTAAAAAGAATAATTGATGGACAGAATGCAGAACAATGTCATACATTCACCCCAGTACAGAGATCTGGGCCTTAAATCCATTGTTTATTTGCTCACCATGCCATTCCAGTTTGGACCCAGCCATATGCATATCAGTCTTGACCCTGCGCCCAATGGAAACAGTCCAGCCCGAACTGCCAGCCAGGTCCAGGGAGGTCCTGGCTTGGCAGTTCAGGCTGGACTGTTCACGTGAGGCACGGGGCCAAGACTGATTTGCATATGGCCAGGTCTAAACTGGGGTGGCATGGTGAGCAAAAGAATAATGGATTTTACCCAGATCTCTTGACTGGGGGTGAATGTTTGGATTGGTTCTCCATTCCGACCATCAATTGTGTGTCTTTTGCTAGTCATGATTTATGTCCATACTTCCTGTTATTAAAGGTGTATCCTCTTCTATTTCCAATTTTTACTCTCCATATATCTACCCATCCTAACTGCCTCATAGAAACCTTTATCATTGATCTCATCTTGCAGTTCGAAGTTGCTCTGCTTTTTAATGAGCGATCCATAACCGGGTCTAAAACCACATTGAAATTTTAACAACTCCGTAAGCATGCCTCTAAAAGGGCCAGGGTCATCTATGTATGGCCCATAGTATCCGCCACCGTACATTTATGGGAACAACACTTAATTTTGACTATGGCCAATCTTCCCATTTTATCTACTTTACTACTTTCTACGATAATGAAAGAATTTCTTTTAATTAATATTGCCACACCATTTGTTGTTATCTGTTGTGTGGTGCAGACTAAATCCTGGACCCAACTTCTGGACTTAACAAGGTTTCTCATTTCTGTGTCTATTAGGTGTGTTTCCTGTAGGATAAGAACCTGTTCTGGAGCGTCTTTTAGGTATTGAAGAATCTTTTCCCTTCTATAATTCGTTCTTAACCCATTTACGTTCCATGACAGAACCCTCAGCTGTACATTTGGATCACTTATTGGCGTCATATCCCCATCCCAAAAGGTTTCAAGGGTCATACCAAGACAAATCGGACAGTTTTAAATAAATAATTCTCCCACTGCTCCCCACTCAGTGCTCCCTACCCAACCCCCCGTAACCCATCGTGAGCCACACCCTGGAGAACCCCCTCTTTTTTCCTTGATGGCCCTACAATGGCCTGTGGGGCCCCCCTTCTGGAGTCAGAAGAATATGTGATTCATGTTTAAACTGGTTTTGAGCTATTTTATGCTCCTTGCCTATCAATATTTATTGCCTTAACCAACGGAATTGGAGAGAGAGGAGATGTTTTTTTTTCCTCTTTCCTTTTCTTCCTCTAGCTTACCCCTCCCTCTGAGATGGATTGCAGGAAGTTTTCCGCATCTTCCACCCGTCTGAAGACTGCATTTTATTATTATGCATCACATTTAATTTAGCGGGGAATTTTATTTGCGCGGTTGCGCCCTGTTTCCTCAAGGGGTCAAGAAGCTTCCCCAGCTCCCATTGCTTGGTTACTGTAATTGATGAAACGTCAGAGCGTATTTCAAAAGTTATTCCGTCTGCTGTTAATGAGCTCATCTTAAGAGCACGATTCAAAATCTCCTCCTTTAGTTTGTACGTTAGGAAATGGACTAACATTTTTCTGGGTCTTGTTTTATTTGTGTTTAACCTAAACGGATCCCTTTGAACCCTCTGGATATCAGCCATAAGGGCTTGCTCTGTACTGTCAGTTTGAGTAGCTTGTCTGATCATTTTAACTACAAACTCCTTGAGATTGTTCCCTTTGGCCCCCTCGGGAATTTCGAACAGATGTATATTGTTTCTCCTTTGAGAATTTTCAAGGGATTCAAGCTTTTCTTGAAAGCCCATTTCTTTTTCTTTTATCCAGATTATCCCCAACATGCATCAATGTTGGCTTTTGCGATTCCTTAATTGCGATTATTAAGGAATCGCAAAAGCCTATGCATGTAGGAATCGCAGAAAAAATAGCGATTCCAACACATTTCTTAATTGCAACTCGCAAATTGCGAGTTGCAATTACGGAATGGCTTCCCATTCATTCCTATGGGCCTACATGCCCACAGGAATGAATGGGAATTGCATGTACAATTTGCGAGTACCCATTACACATGCAATTTCAAGGGCGCAAGGGTGTCAAAAGAACACCCTGTTGCACCCCTGAAATTGTGATGTGCACCCATGTTGCTCACACACATGTCCCAAGGGCATGTATGTATGTAACATGGGACTTTGAAAAATGCACTTTGGTGCATTTTTCAGAGAAATCGCAATTTACCATCACCTTTCATTTGACGGTAAATTGCGATTCTTAAATGCGAAATCACAATTTTCTTTACTGTATTGCATTGCATTTAAGGAATCGCAAATTGTGATTCCTTAAATACAATTGCAATTAAAGTAATAGCAATTTTGCAATTACTTAAATTGTGATTTTTGCATTTAGGATGATGCATCCCAAATGCAAAAATACCGGTCGCAAAGGGGGAGATTCTGAGAATCTGCCCGTTTTCGACCGGTTTTTACTTTGATGCATGTGGCCCTATATCTTTTGTGTTTTCATCTGCTTGAGTGACTAACGTCATTACAGTGGATTCCAAGGCTGCTGTTCTAGTCGTTAATGAATCTAGCTTCACCTCCATCTTTTCGCATGTCAACTTAATCTCAGCTTGATTTTTTTCCCACACATCAAATCTATTTCTGATTTCAGCTGTCAGCAATTGCACCAAGTCTGAGACTGACTGGGAGGCTGCCTGGCCTGGAGGTTCGTTTCTCTAATCCAACACTGGTCCTAGATCGTTTTCACCTATTTGCATGTCCCTCGAGACCCCCATTTCCCCTTGGTTCGGCAGAGGGCTCGTAACTGCACCTTTATTTTCTTTATCCGCAATTGGAATTTCCCTTATACCTTCTTCTTCTGTTAACTTCAAGTCACCTGCAAGCGCTTGAAATCTATTAGGGCTTAGGATACCTTCCGGATATTCAAATGCTTGGGGGGCACTGTTAGAGATAGTGCTACCTGTAGGTTTTATTATTAGGGTCCTAGGCATAACCTTAAAGAAATTCCTTAGCGAGGGGGTGAGTTTTACCTTGTGTTGGTTCAGAGGGGGAGTTTTTGTCTTTCTAGATGTTCTTCTTTTGGGATTAACCCACTCCTCCACCTCTGCTTCGAACTGAGAGGGCCGTGTTGTTGTGAATTTTTTTTCTACTTTGAGATTCCTGCTTTTGAGCAATATCCCAGTTACTTTTGGATAATTGTGATTCTGTATTAACAGAGTGTTGGTACTGGCTTGACCCAGCACTTCTCAGGACATATCTCTTTTGTCCCCTTGTGCCTCTAATACTCGTTTTCACCCCTCCTCCAAAACTCCTCTAGGATTCTTTTACAGTATTGTATCCCCTCCTTGCAACCCTATGAGGAACTTTCCTACCTGCCAACTTCCACACCTGCGGTGGTCTACCCTGCAGCCTTGGTCTTTTTCAGGTTCCCACGTGGTTCCTGTGTGGGGCACACCGTGCTTGTGCTGCCCCTTCCTCTGCCACCCTGGACGAAGATCCAGGCCACAGCTCTCCTCCCTCGCTTCAACTCGAGGGCTGCGCGGGACCAGAACAGCTGTCGACGGTCCCGAGTGCCCCGGGCTAGCCCCTCAGCTGCCGCCTCCGCAAGCTCCGCCGAACCTGCCACCGCCGCAGCAAAAAGGTGAAAAAAGAAAACCCGAACAAAGGAGCCCTCACGTATGCTTTCCTGTCAAAGTTTGATTCTGAATCCTAACGCCCACATACAGCAACCATTCAGAGCATTTTCAACTTGTTCAGCACATATTTAGAAAGAGTTAGACTCCTGACTCCTGGAGCCTCCACGACCTGCTACTCACTGGCCGCCATGTTCCCCCAAGACATAGATGCCTTGTGAGTTTTGATTCATGTTTAACATTGTAGTCCATAGTACTTGATGTCATTTTCTTAACGAAGTTGCTCATATGTGATGTTATGCATTTGATTTAAAAGCGCACTATATTAAAGTTGCAACTAGATGTCATTAATTATGTTTAACATGTAGGATTTCATAAGTTGCTTGAAATAAAATGAAAAATTATGTGCTTTTGTATTGCAATGATGTAGAAAGGCCTAAATGAAATGTTCACCCATGTGTGTATTTGAAAGGCCTATGTGTTTCACTCTTATGTCGGCCTATTTCTGTAGGCCTGAAATGTATTTTCCCTGGAGGCTCTCGAGTAGAGCTTGTTAGTGAAATTCATTTGCATGTTGAATTTGTTCTGTTCTCATGTTTCTGTTGCAGGTGGAGAAAGTCATCTTTGTTAGTTAGAATAATGTCTTTTGTTTAGGGGAGTTAGGCTCGGGAGGATGCGATACAAATTTGTGAGGAGCGCTGATAATTGGGAGACTGTGTTCTTTCTCACTGAGATAGGCCTGGGAATCAAGGTCATCGAGCCAGGAGCTGGGAGCACTGACATGAAATGGAAAATCACCTATGGGAAGTGTTCAGCGAGACGAGGTGATCCGTGGGTGTGTTTTGCGTTTTTGCGTTTTGTATTAGGGTTAGTGCCCCGAGGTGGAGTCAAGAGAAGATGTGAGGAGATCGTAGAAGAGAGAAGTAGCATCTTAGAATAAGCTCCGCAGCTTTGGCTACTTGACCCATACAACGTGAGTGTACTCCTTAGGAACTCTTCACGCATTGACACCTTTTCCTGATCTTGCCTGGGGAAGGCTAAGTAGTGATGTCACGATAGTCACCACAGATAAAGAAGGATCTTGACGTGGGGGCAATAATTGCCTGCGTTCTGCTTCTGGATATTGTCATTCAGTTTATGATCCATCGCATAAAATTAGCCCGTAGGTTTGGATTTGTATTAGTTCCCATGTATTTCTACAACCTCGTAATGAGGTGCTTGTACATTCAATTGTTTTTAGCCTTGAAATAAACCCACTAACTTGGCATTCGGCGTCTGTTATTCTTCAGAGTCATGGTTCTTATAAATTGTGGTTTTGTTTAAATGAGTTACTTCTCCCCTCTACACTTCTCAGCAGGTAACAAAGGTGCATCGGCCATGACTTCCACAGTAACTTGGTAGGAAGGAACTCGGCCCCATCAGAGGCCATCCCCACACCCGTGGGCATAGGAAATTAATCTAGTGTGAGTTATGGATCCTCACTCCCTCCCCCCTATTCCTTGCAGGTCCTGGTTCTCTTGTTTTTACTGTTTCGTGATAAAGGGGAAGTGCACAAGAGGATCAAGTGATAATGTGCTCTATTCTACAACATCTCTTTCAGTTCTGCCATCACCTACACCCCTCTCTTCAGGGCTCTTTAAGCACTTTTATTGTCCTTTTAGTGGCTGTCTCTTTTATCCTTATGCCCCTTTCAAACTCAAAAAGAAAAGGAAAATAAAACATGTAACCAGGACCGGCGGGACAATAAAACAAGGAAGACAAAAGAAATGTGGTTTGAAAAAGAATTACGGGATATGCTCATCATTTTCAGCTACCATCACTCTCATGATTTGTATGTTGGGCCTTTTGTTTCCCACCTATCTCAGTCCGTTCCCTCTCCCTTCCTAAACCGTTCCCTCAGTCTCTCCCTCCCAGTACCCGCATATACCATGAAAGCCGCATCTCTCCTGAGTTGCGGCGGGGAGTCGGGCTTCCCGGGGCGACCACCACTCTTCACTCCAGGTTTCTGGTGTGTCGTCGTCTTCAGGGATTGGTCTCTTATCTCCGTCTCCTCTCTTGGCTCCTTTGACGTTTTCTCGTCCCTGGTCTCTCTCCATGCCGTCCGGCTCCATGCTGCTCTCCTCCGCGTCTCACAGGTGCCTCCCCTTTTTCACTTCGGCCAATCCCTTTGTCCGCCACGGGCTCCCCGCTTTCATCTGGGATTGGTCCTCGTTATCAGAAGCCCCACCCCCTTCTTTTGTCAGCGGTTTAACCCTTTCTTTGTCTTTTGTTGCACAGGGGAAGAGTTGTTGGTGTTGTCCGTCCTGTCTGTTGTGCTAGAGCAAAAAAGTAGATGAAGAATGGTTCTTGTTATAGCGTTCTGATTCCTTAGGGTTGACGGGGTGGTTTCAGGGAGTGGGAGTGGGAGTGGGACCACGCCTGCCTCACAGGGGGATCTGTGTATTTGATGAGCAAATTCAACACCTTTAAGTAGAAGTTGAACAGAGCTGGGGTAAAGATTGAACCCTGAAGGACAACAAAAGGCATTGGAGTACCAGCGGCCGAATTGTATTAAAAAAAGTATGGGAACTGTGAAGCTACATGCAAAGGGGGCATGGTGAGTGAGGGTGAGACTGGGGTTAAAGACGTAGCTACAAAAGAATATTCTGTAACTTTTATCGGTCTTTCATCTTCAGGTAACTACATATAAAATAACGCACAGCTTAAATGAAAAATAGATACAAGTTAAGTTAATAAGAGGGAAATAAACTATTATACATTATGAAACCTCTACTAGTTACTGCACCTCAGAGGTCTGTGTGGTAACCAGAGGGCCATAGAATTGAGGCTTGGTTAGTGTAGTGGAGAATAGTGACTTGTGTATGCTTACTGCTACGAGTTTCAAGCCTGTGACAAAAGGCACTGTGAATATATGTAAGTCATCATTTTAAAATTGTATAGACTGCTACAAAATGTGCAAAAAGATTAAGATCAAAATGCTTCCAAAATATAGATTTTAGTAATATGCAGAATGTACACAGTGCAAATGTTTTTTTATCACTGTCATTTAAACTTTAAAAGCACACACTTCACTGCTTAGCTAGAAATGTACTTGCAATAACACTCAAAAAGAATAAATCTGTGTCCTCGGGAAGCTTCAAGTGATTTCATCAATGAAAGCCTATGCCCACTTCCAAGCACCATTTACATTTGCAGATTAAACAGTTGTGCACACTTACATTTCTTTCAGGCAAGCAGGCATCCTGGCAAGAAGGCTTGTTTCTTGTTTATCTACCTGCTTCTCCTTCGGTCTCACAGCACAAGAAACCCCCTGCCTTATACTTCAGCTGAAGCATTTCAACTGTTGGAATTAACTGACCCGGGACTGTACTCTTTTTTTCACAAAAAGTGGGGGAACTTTTTTCATAAATTAAAATACTATGGGCGTGATATGCCCCTCAGATCTCATCCACTTCGACCTCTGCGGAGTACTATTTGAAATGAAACTCATCCTCACAGCTTGACAGTGGTTGGTGAGAAAAGAGGAGAGTGAATTCAGAACCTTACCACAGAATGTCTTGCGATGCTTAAGGGTTTGGATATGACTGTCATCACCAACCCTGTTGAAGGCATGTAACAGGTCCAGAAGAAGAAATAAACTGCAGTTTCCTTCATCCAATATACAATGGACGTGGACCAGGATTTTTAGAGTAAATATCTCTATGCTGCATCCGTCTGGGCAGAAGGCAATTGTGCTACTCAGCTGGGTAGCCAAGCATCTCACCATAACTTTCCAGAGAAGTTAGATACTGATCGGTAATTGGACTGTATTCCTGGGTCAAGAATTCAACATTTTTGGGAATGGGATGATATGGCCAGTCTGTAATGCATCTGGGAAAATCCTTGGAACAGAAATGCGTTTATAATGTGCTTCAGGTAGATTCAAGGATGTAGAGGTTGTAATTAATTCTATCTTGTAAGCAATCCAAGTAGTAATTCTTCAGCTCAAGTTCTTTTTTTAAAGGCTTGTCTCTGGTAATGGTGGAGAAAGAATCCCAATGACTTGAGAGGAACAGGATACCCTGGCTTAAATTTATTAGGGATACCATGTATGCCCTAGGTTGCCCTTCTTTTCATGAAAAGCTATCAGATATTTGCAAAAAGGATAGAGGGTGGATCAGGGAGTGTGTTCTCTCCCATAGAAGGGCCCCGAGAGAGGGTCGAGAATTACAGAATCCCGCAGTTAGGGATATTGTCTCTTACGAACTAAGCTGAGTCTGGTCCCGGGCACTTGGGAATGTATGCTGTTATACCAGGTTTAGGTTAGGCCCAAATAGGTGGCTACTCTGTTTCCCGCAAGGACAATTTCAATCCTCCGATATTTGCACATGCCCGTGTGATGATATGTCTCCCCAGACCCTGTTACATTTTGTTTTATTCTGTAAATGTTAAATCCCTCTTACCAAATGCTATTTATTGCCTGTGCTACGAAAATCCAAATCTAGCAACTGTAGAGTGGCCTTCTTACATTTGCAGCAACTAGAAGGTCCTGATGTGTTCATTGCAATAGGCTCCTCTCTAACAAATGCACTTTGACTGCGTAATCCAATGATGTTTTAAAATGTGGTCTTTAAGGTTTTGAAGCAGACACCTTTTATTTATGTTTTTACTGCTTTTGGATGCCTTTCTTATCATTTTATGCTTATTACAACTATTTATTAATCTGTTTGTTTATCATTTATGATCTGCTTTGTAAGTGATCGAATAAACTATATTATTAATATTGATTTAGACTTAAGGTTTTAAGGAATAAAGGAACTCTCCAGGAATTGTCAGATCTGTCTCTGATTGAACTGATCTTGTGAGAATTGTAGGGAAGAATGCTTCACATTTAGGGGATTATGGAAGGGGCCTGTTTTCCTTCTCTGGATTGATTTGACAGGTTGAGGGACTTGACAATGTTGTTATGGATGAATGCAGATTTTGCAAGCCGAAGGATAATTCCTAGTCTGTTCTTAGTTTTTTGAGATTTTTGCTTTCCTGACCACTCTTCTTTTTGTTTCAAAGAGCACCCCAAGGCTTGTTTTGTGAGTTTTTTTAGTTTGGAAAGGGCAAGTGCATCAACAGTTCATTGAATGGTGTTATGATAGTTTGTGAAGAGAGTGTTGATACCATCTGAGAAATTAATCATTTTGAGTTATGGAGGAATAAGTTCTAAAAGTAGGTTAGGTGACAGGTTTTAGCAGTTTAATGCATTTTTCATAACTCATAAACTACTGAGTCTACACCGTCTGGCCTGTGTGCATCACAGTTTCTGTTGTGAATATTTGGATTTACAAACTAGGGGCATTATTTAGAGTTTGGCGGATAGGGTGCTCTACCACAAATGTAGCTGTTCACCCAACCTTGATTTCTGAACTTTCTTTTGTGGCCTTTGAAGGTCGATGTCTGTGAACACTTAAATCAGAGGCTATAATGTGAAGCAGATTAAATCTCTTCCATAGTAAAAACATGAGGGGTATAAAGTTATCCATGTGGAACATTAGTAAGTTGGAGTGAGCCCAACTGTGAAAAAATGAGGTAGCTATATTAAACTCTATTTTAAGAAGGAGGAAGTCAGAAGTGATACATGGTTTGCTCACCTTCCCAAACATCTAACCATTCGAAAACAAAAGGAGGGAATCCTTAACATGCTTCTCTAATCTCTCTGTACCCGCCCAAGGGGATTACCCAATTGTTTTTAAAAGGTCTCTCACCCACTGGGAATCCCAGCGGCATGATTAATCATAGTGTCCTTGTCCAGATACCTAATGTATCTGTAAGGGCTCAATCTTATTAACCAAGGAAGCTCTTTGATTATTGGGTGGGGTCCTAGATTTAAATGAGTCTAGGGTGTCCTGAGGGCTAATTTTGCTTTCAAAGGGCACCCTAAAGAAATTAAAAACAGGTGGGAATACACTAACAAAATTTGTATCCTCATATCCCTGAGTCAACATGTTTCAGCCATCACACTGGAGCAGCATACTTTTGGCTCCACCCTTTCCTGCTTGACTAGTCCCCATATATGTTTATGTTTGACTTCATGTATTCGTGTAACTTAACATTAGTAATGTAATATAGTGCGCTAGAACAGTTACAGAAAGTGCATTGACTGTGTAATCTCAACATTTATATGAGTGTGCATATTGACGTTTTCTTTACAGTAAAAACTAAGTGCATTTCTCACCTATATCTGCAATTGTGTCATTTGAATAATATTGTTAATGCTTATATATTCGCATACTCTTTTCAATACACTTTGCATATATTTTAAATCTGAAAACGTATCCAGTTGAATAGTAGTCTACATCTACATTGTAACCATATATGTATCTGTATCTGTAATCATGCATTTAGACATGTACTGAAATGCTTGCCGCACTAACTTGACCAAAGACTTTAGGCATTTGGATTTCCTAGTGTTTAACCTTTAATGTGAACATTTGCTTAGAATGAAATGATTTTTTCTCCTCTGCAGGTGCAGTCATGTGATCTAATGAATAGAAAAGGCACATTGTGTGAAAGAGATTCAGGAGGACTACTTTTTGGCAAGGATGAGAAGCCTCAACAAACGAAGGGAGGACTACAATTCATACAGAATAGGTGGACGGGAGGAATTCAAAGACGTTCTAAAGTGTGGACTAAAGGAAATGAATCTCGAGTGTAGTTGACGTGTTTTGTTGTTTGAAGATGGAAAATAATGAGACGTGACATGGGATTCTTGGAGGCCTTTTGTGGGTATGATTGATGAACACACTTCAGTCTTATTCTGATTCTGTTTAAACTTTGAGAGGTATAGACCTCTTTGCGACACCTCTGTTGTGTGGCTTCACGCTAGACAATATTTTTCCTTAAGAGAACTTCTATGGCGGTTCTGCTATGCTGCTATGCTGACACTTTTTTCTAGCTTCCCTGACTTAAATAGGGTTTCCCTGATCCCTAGATTAGAATAGGGCTTGATAGATTTCTTAGACAATCTCATGTATAGGCAAGAAGATTACAATTTTCAATCTTCTCACCAGACTTTGGGCCTGATTTAGATGTTGGTGGTATTCCTGCTGGAACGCCGCCATGGCGGTCTGAGGAAGAACACAAAGCCGTCTGCAGTCCCACCCACCGGATTACAACAGTAATCTCGGGCAGGTGGTGCGGCAGCAGCTGTGTTACAGAGGTGGGACTCTTTAGCTCATAGGAAAGCCTAAAGAGCATTCCACTGCTGTGACAGCGCCTCCAGCATGTACGTGCATGGTGTGGTATGCACCGTGTCATGCATACAACACAGTGCATGCTAGACCGTGCACTTTTGGGGGGGCAAATCATGTGGCCCCCGCACTCACCCTCATAGACAGATGTGCCTTGTTGGGGGTCCCCTTTACATGCCTTTCCGCAAAGCATTTCATGGCAGGATACCCGCTTGGAGGAAAGGCAGATCAGAATCTGACCGTCAGTGCTGGCATCAGCACTGCTGTGATTCTCGCCTGTTTTCCCCACTGCCGCGGGATCCTGATAGTTGTGGCGGTGTTCTGTCGGTCCCACCACCGTTATCCTGATCGGGCAGGAGGCCTGATGCGATGGCGGCGGTGGGATTGTCATACACTGGTGTGGCGGTGCCAGGACCACCAACATCTAAATAAGGTCCGTTGTTTCGCATTCACTTTGAGGTTATGGAATTCTCCATTTGTTTTCTGTTATTGAGGAGACACTTTGTCTGACGTTTTGGATATCTATTAGTGATTCTGTATTTTTAGGTCAAGCATTCGAGCCCTCTTGTATATACTTTAGTATATACTTATTATATACTTATATGTGTATGTACTTTGTGGGCTCTGGAGGACAACCCTAGGGCTTGTCTGCCTCTGCTTAGGGACTTTTTTTCTGTTCAACTGCCTCTATTTAACTGTCTTGATAGAAAACGACCAGCAGAGGTCAGCAAAATACCAGAATTGCTTTCTGCTGAGGGACTTTATTTTTATATTTTTCATGCAACTTTCTCTATTTAACTTTCTTGATAGAAAACGACCAGCAGAGGTCTGTAAAATACCAGAATCACTTTAGCATTCTCTAAATTCCAGTCCATAGTAATTGTCTTCCACAAGCATCTGTAGACAATAAAACATTTTTCAAATCTTGTATTTTCAGTGATAAGACCACCGAAGGCCCTGATTTTATATTAAAAACAGAGCTTTGGACTATAGCATCTCTCACTGAAAGGCAATATTTCTATCCATTTGGTCCCATACCTGGTGTGTCACACAGTTTGGTGCTTACTTTCCCTCCATGTTAAAGAACAGCAGATGTTTCAGCACCCAGTCTAATGTGCTGCACAGCTAAATACATATAAGGGCCCAAAGGTGAGACCAATTGCATTGAAAATGCTTGTTATACTATGTTTCTGAGACTGATTTATATCAGCTTGGCTTTGAATTTGTAAAAAATCCACAATTAATCCCATCTTCTTACTCAGAGTTTTACTGTGTGACCAAATGGGTTACAATGTAATTATGAATTTGTTTGTAATTGAGCCTATCTCCTTTTTATTTCTCAGGCACCTACAAACGCCAATTTCAGGGGGCAGGAAGAAGGAGCTCAAATTGTATGAGTTAGCAGATGGTAGCAGAGGCCGGTTAGGTCCTGAGATAGGAAGTTAGGATACTTTACATGAGACCAGTTAAGGTCCCAGAGCCCATGCTTTGATTTGGAGGATCGGTGGAGTTCCAGTGGTTTGTGGTGGAATGGTAAAAGAGGAGGAGTGAGTATGTATAGGGTTGCATGTGTATAGCTTATGCTTAGCTTGCGGTGTTATAACAGTTGTGTGATGTTTGGTGGAGGTATTTTGAATGTTGCAACAATGTGGTGTTTAATGTGAAGTTGAGAAGAATCAACACCCGAAGATTCCGCAGGTCATTTTATGGCGATAAATGTAGGGCTTCACACTTGTATTTGGCTTAAACAATGGCACAAGATCACTGAGGAAGAAGATGCATTGCCCTTATCCATGCTATGGTACATTTTATGTGAGAATCATTGAAAATTTGAGGAGGATTCTAGATGAGATGAAACCACAGCTTAGACCTACACAGTTTGAAGTGCTCAATGCCTGGGAGTGTGCAACTCATGTGAGAGAGAAGGGGCGAGCTAGAAAGGCAGTGCATTAATATACTGGTGCAAGGTGGGACGCACAACAGAAGAAGTGGAGAACAGACATGATAGAGGGAGCTAAGTTGTATCTGGCAGTGGCATAGCAAGGAGGAGTGGTCCACCACGGGCAGCATGAGTTTTGGGGGCGGCGGGTCCCCATCCCGCTATTACAATGCAGGAATCATCACCAGCACCCCTTGCTCTTCAGAGCGGCCGCGGGTGGCAAAGGCAGGGACTGCTGCAGGCAGCAAAGTGCCTATCTATGCCTCTGGTATCCGGTATTGACGGGTGATGAATTTGAGAAGGGCAGACATGAGAAGGTAAAGAGGGAGAGAGGAAATGAGGCAAGGGAATTAGCTGAGAGAGATGAAAACTGTGACAGCGACTCTAGTGATAGTCTTTTAGATGTTTTGTTGTCGGAGCGTCCGCCTCCATACAATGAGACCCAAACAAGATTAGGTGGCAGCGTTAATGCTAGTGGAAATTCTGGAATTTCTACTGCACCAGTGAATGTGAGTCCTAATGTAATGGGGGTCACCCCTGTGAATATGAATTAAAATCCAATGGGGGAAGTTTGGGGATATGTGGCTGTAGTACCCCATCTCCAAATGTTCCCAATGCTCTCACTGTCCTGGTCACCTTTGGCCCTGTAGTTCCTGTATATAGTACCAGCTCCAAGGGGGATGTTACACATAATGTGGCTGTTCCAACTGAATCGAGACCCCCAGATAAAGTCCCTATGAGCTTGAATATGAGGTTTATTCCCATGGTCCCAAGGAATGAGAGTTCCCCCAGTGGTGTGAGTGCAGATCCAATGGCGAATCAGACCGGATTTCGACCTTCAAGGTCTTTTCAGTGCTTACTAAATTTGGATTCGCTCACCTGGGACCAATCCCTGAATGTGCATAGTAGCACCCCCAAAGTAGGGCCAGTACCAAAGACTTCAGAGGTGTGGCTTGATGACTTGATGCTCAGGAGATAGACGAATGGCGGAAGATTCTCAATGCCACCTTGAATGAAAATGGAGGCACAGAAATAAGGCAAGGAATGATCAAGTCATCATTGAGAGTGAATTTGGTGGATGTAGCTAAATTAAAACTTAAATCAGACAAGATGATAAGTGGAAGTCTTGAATTGATTCGAACAGACACTTATCTGGTATAATCATCAGTTTGTGGTTTCTGACTCAAGCCCTGTTAATTTGTTAAGATGTGAAAAGCTGAATTGCACCATCCATTGTACACAGAGAGGTGTGTAGTTTAGACCCACAAGGATGACGGTTAATCAAAATCCGGTTGTTGCACTGGATCCTATGATGACAAGTGAATAATTACCCTTTGATGTTAGAGATACTGTGATGTCTGAGCTTTGGGAGCTTTCGGGAAGGACATTGGACTCATTAAAGGAGATAAGCCTGTCCATATACTGATAAAGCCAAATGAAGAATATCCCAGAACAACACAGTATAACTTGACCCCTGAAACGATTGCTGGAATAACTCCAGTAATGGAAACAATGATGAACCAAGTTATTTTGAAAGAGATTATGGGGAGTCCATCCAACTTACCCATTATGGGCCTGCAGAAGTCTTAGTGGGAAAAAACGCATAGTGCAGGACCTTCGCAAGATAAACAATATTGTGATTCCTTGTTGTCCTATGGTACCGAATCCTGCTGTGATATTGTTTCAGATTCCATGTGAGGCTGAGTGGTTTTCTGTTCATAATTTGTGTCAAGATTTCTTTTCCATACCCTTGCATGAGGACAGTCAGTTCCTCTTTGCATTCAGGCTTGACAGTCGTGTTTTAGTATGGTTCTGAGTCCCACAAGGGTATCTGGAGTACCCCTCCATTTTTTAACAGATTCCTAAAAAGAATTTGGAGTCTTTGGTTATGCCCTGTAACTCTGTCCTGGTACAGTATATTGACGACCTGCTGGTTGCGTCAAATACTCAAGAAACTTGAAAAACCGACACTATTGCATTGCTGAACCACCTGGCTGAGAATGGACAGCAAGCTGCAGTATTGTGTAAAATAAGTCTTGTATCTTCGTTATCATATTGAGAAATGAGTCAGAAAGGTGTTGCAGGAGCGATTCTCTGCGATTTTGCAAAATGAACTACCAACACACCAGAAAGAGGTCAGGATGTTCTTGCGAATGGTGGGCTACTGTTGCCAGTGGATACCCAACATTTCCCTAGTGGCCAAGCCTTTACAGAGGCTGACACACAAGGATGTGTTGGATTCGGTACCCTGGGGGAATGACTGCTTGTTTGCCTTCCTAGAGTTACAGAAAGCCTCTGCTGTGCCCCACCACTAGGAATGCCTGATTACAATAAAGCGTTCTCACTTTTTTGCAGTGGGAAAGAGGGCTGTGCTCTCTCAGTGCTTATGGAAACACATGCAAGTGCCCGTAGTCCTGTGGTTTACTTTTCAGCTACCTTAGATCCAGCACCTGCAGCTTTGCCCGGATGTCTCAAATATGTGGCTGCCATGGGTGTCAGCATAGAGAGATGTGAAGGCATGGTCATGGGTCACCCTTTAACAGTGTATGCGCCTCATTCAGTGGAAATACTCTTGACACGTACTCACACACAGCATTTGACAAACAGCCACCTGACCTGGTATGAGCAGATCATACTGGAGGCTGAAAATGTTACTTTAAAAAGATGTTCTGTTTTGAATCCTAACACACTGTTGCCTCTTCCTGAAATCAATAATGATGAAAATGAAGTGGAGCATGACTGTCTCGATGTCACTAAATTGTGTGCCAAGACCAGATGTACAAAATGAGACACCGCCTGAATCTGATTCTGCATTGTTTGTGGATGTCTCATGTTTGCGAGACCATGAAGGAGGTTTACAAGCTGCTTATGCAGTCTGCACAGTTTCAAGAGTAATAGAAGCTTTGTGGCTCAAGGGAGTGTTTTCAGTAATAGTGGCTGAATTGATTGCTCTTAGTAGAGGATGCTATGTCTCAGACCAGCAGAGAGTGACCATTGTCACTGATAGTACGGCTTTGGTGTTGGTGTTGATGATTTCGGACAGTTATGGCCTGAGAGAGGGTAAATGACCTCCTCGGGATCACCCATTCAGAATGGGGAGCAAGTCCGAAAACTCATTGAAGCATTGTAGATGCCTGAACAAATTACCATTGTTAAGTATGCAGCACATTGTAAGAGGGATGATTATGTGACCGTTGGCAACAGATATGCAGATGAAGTTGCCAGATACTGTGCTTACAATGCTTGTACCTTTAATGGAGAGTATACAAATGAGGGAATAGACAAGACCTGTTACAACCTTTTATTAACTACAGCTGATGCTTAGGAGGAAGTCAAGAGGACTCAGGAAGAAGTGTCAGAGGCTGAACAGTGAGTTGGGTCAAAGCAGGTTGTGTCAAGAGAGATGAGGATGAGATTTGGGGTTCAGGAGTTGGGAGACCAGTATTGCCTAACAGTCGTTTACCCTGATGGCCAGGCATTATCATTGTCCTACTCATGTGGGAAGGCACGCGATAGTTCAGCTGTTTAGGCAGAGTTGGATCAATCCAAGTTTCAGGTTGATGGCTGAAGCATTGTGCCACAGGTGCGTTGTGTGTCAACAGAATAATGTGGGGAAAAAGACTGCAGTAACACTGAGTCCCATAGTGAGGTCAGGTGGTCCTTTCAACAGGATGCAGTTGAAGGTTATTGAAAGACCTGTGTGCAATAGATTGAGGCACGTGTTGGCTGTTGTTGATATTTTATCATGATGGGTTAAGGCATGTCCCACAGGAAGGAATTACAGTCTCACAGTAGAAAAGTTGTTGTTAAGGGAGTTAATACCCAGTTTTTGTTTCTCGAATTTCTTTGTAATCTGCCTGAGGCATGCACTTCAACAATGAAATCCTGAGGATGCTGTGTGCTGCTTTACAAGTTGAACAAAGTCTGCATTGTAGCTAATGACCTGATGCTTCGGTTCTGGTGGAGCAGGTCAATGGGACTTTGAAATCCAGGCTTGAAAAAGTGTGTGCTCCTATGTCTTTGAAATGGCCTGATGCTTTGCCGCTTGTATTGATGAGTGTCCATGGCATACCTGATCGTAGGACAGGATTGTTCCTCCATGCGATAATCATGGGCAGGGGAATTAGACTGCCTGCTGTACCTGCAAATGTGCTTGTGACCATTACTGATGATCTGAAACTTGATTATTGCAAATGACTGGCTGATGTGGTACGTTCTGTGGCTCATCAGGTTGAAGCCCCTGCATCCCCACCTCACCTTGAGCAGTGCCATGACCTCAGCCCTGGTGAGTGGGTCCTAGTGAAAAAACACATCAGAAAGAATTGTCTGGCGCCTTGCAGGCGTGGGCAGTTCCAGGTAATCCTTGTCACCGCGACTGCTGTGAAGTGCAGGTATCTCCCCAATTGGGTATGCTGCCCACACTCGCTGAGTTCCGTGTCCCTTTAATAATATGACAGCATCCTTCCCAGAAGTACCAGTGATAGTTGACAGACCACAGGAGCAGGTTATTCAAGCTGTAGGGGACCAGTAAGAACCTGAAACTGCGCCTATGCGGCCTGAGGGGGGTCTTGGGGAGCCAGTTGTTGAAGCTGAAGAAGGAGAGGCTAGTCCTGTGGTTGTGACTGAGCCAGACTCGGACCCCGAACAAAGGGCCTAGTGCTGGAGAACCGCAAGTGGTCGCAGAAGAATGTTAGCCAAGAAGGTAGGAGAGAGGGAGACCTCCCGGTCATTTCTGAGGATACTGAGTATTCTGATCTGAGTGATGGAGATGGAGTGGTGATTACACTCAGAAGGTCAAAGCGAGCAAGAGTTCCCTGTCAGAGGTACTCTTCTCCTGAATGGACTTATGGCCACATGTATGACCATTTCATTTTGCGAGTCTCTAATTGCAATTTTTTGCGACTCATAATTAGGGACTCTCAAAATGCAATGTACTAATGTGACACATTTTGCGATTTCCAGTGAGGTTGAAAATTACCTACCTCATCAATATTTGTGAGGTAGGTTGCAATTTGCGACACATTGGGAATGGCCTGTAATTGCATGGATGGTGGCCTGCTGGGGTCAGCAGACCACCATGCCTGTGATTGCTTTTTATATAAAGCAATTTTTGTTTTTAAATGCAGCCCATTTTCCTTAAAGGAAAACGGGATGCATTTAAAAAAGAAAAATGAAAAGTTTCCTTTTCATATTTTAAGAGGAGGCAGGGGTCCGTGGGACCACTGCCTGCTCTTAAAAAATGTTGTTGCCCACATTCACAAAAGGGTCTCTTGGGAACCTTTCCCATTTGCGAATGAGTTACCACCTCCTTCAGGGAGTTGGTAAAATATAAATGTTTTGCGATCGCATTCTGGTAGCAAAACATTAATACATGCCCCTTCGACTCGTTATTAGGAAGGGACACCCTTGAAACACCCTTTCCTAACACCGACTCGCAAACCCTATTTTGCGAGCTGGTAACAGTTCACCGGCTCACAAAATACGGTTAACACATGCGAAAAGGCTATTAAGTGGTCGCATATGGCCCAATGTTTTGTTTGTGACCACTAAAAGCCATCATATATGTGGCCCTTACTTCCTTAATAATCACAGGGAGAACGAATTCTGGGAATTCTGGGATTACTGTGAGAGTTCATTTGAAACTTTGGTATCCTGATATTCAGTTCAATCTCACTTCTAAACTACCTTTGTTAGTGAAAATTAGTGCCTTGAGACACCTTGTTCTGGATGTGGCTGAGTTTCCTTTCCTGGATGCAAATGCATTCCCTGTGGTATCCGATGAACTGAAACACTTTATTCTGGAACTGATTGTTAATGAACTTGAACCATTTTTTTTTTAGAGACATTTAAATAGACTTTGTAGAAAGAAAGAAGAGTACTGGGGCCCTAGGCAGCTGAAGGAGCCTAAGGTTGTCTTTAGAAAAACACAGAATAGGGCAAAGGAGGACTCACAAAGAGTTTTGTACGTATTCTTACTGCAATAATTTGACCATTGGTTTTGCTGCTTGCATTGGTGGAAACTGACAGAGAAGACTCTGCAAATGCAACGTTCCACCCAACTGTTTAGATTTGAACGAAGAAATGGCAGTTAATTCTAATACTTACAGTCAATAGATGCATCATGAGAGGCACACTATTAGATGTAGTTGTAGTACTAATAGTATTGCTTACAGGGTTATACTCAGCTAGATAAAGGTCAGTAGAGCTCAAGCCTACTGTTGCCCCTACTACACTACATCCTGCTGATACTAACTCACAACTGTGCTTATTTGCTTATTTTAGATTGCTTTATGAATGCATTGACACGGAATGTGAGAGATTGATACGTTTGTACCCAATTGCCTGCTTCTGTTGCTGAGAGTATAACCTACCACCATATTCCTTTGACAAATGGAATTTCTTGCAGTCTTTTACTTAGCCTCTTCTATAGACAGGGTAGTTTCCAATACTATTTTTAGAATTATGATTTAATCCTTTCAGAAGCTCCTACGTTCAGATACTTGAATAAGAATCCTTATTTTAAAGATGCAGAGATTGCAGGCAAATAGCTTGCGTCTCTTAAGTCACAAGGCACTGCATATTCACACATACATAACTGGACTTGTTTAGTGTCAGATATGGAAAAGAAATTCTTGAATTTAGTGGAAGACAGAAGGAAAGATATAGGGGCATATTTACAAGCCCCTTGCACCACTTTTGCGTCATTTTTAACATGGTAATAATGATGCAAAAGTGGTGCAAGGGGCTTGTAAATCTGCCCCATAGAATCTAAATCTGAAATTGATACATATCTTAGGAGACACCACAGGTGGGGCTCACATTTCCAGTTGTCTTCACCTGTGCTGGGGCTTGTTACCCTTACCTGCATCTTCGACCTCGCCGGTTTTCGCACGCTGAGTGTCTCCCCTAGCTGCCGCTACTCTCCATCGCGCGGCCAGCGTAGGGGGAGACTACAGCTCCCAGGCTGCCCTGCGACTTCTGCCACACCTGAGGACCATCATCGCGCCCGGAGGCGCTGAAAACACAGAGGCTCCCTCGGTGGAGCGGGTCTCACATTTCCAGTTGTCTTCACCTGTGCTGGGGCTTGTTACCCTTACCTGCATCTTCGACCTCGCCGGTTCTCGCACGCTGAGTGTCTCCCCTAGCTGCCGCTACTCTCCATCGCGCGGCCAGCGTAGGGGGAGACTACAGCTCCCAGGCTGCCCTGCGACTTGTGCCACACCTGAGGACCATCATCGCGCCCGGAGGCGCTGAAAACACAGAGGCTCCCTCGGTGGAGCGGGTCTCACATTTCCAGTTGTCTTCACCTGTGCTGGGGCTTGTTACCCTTACCTGCATCTTCAACCTCGCCGGTTCTCGCACGCTGAGTGTCTCCCCTAGCTGCCGCTATTCTCCATCGCGTGGCCAGCGTAGGGGGAGACTACAGCTCCCAGGCTGCCCTGCGACTTGTGCCACACCTGAGGACCATCATCGCGCCCGGAGGCGCTGAAAACACAGAGGCTCCCTCGGTGGAGCGGGTCTTACTTTTCCAGTTGTCTTCACCTGTGCTGGGGCTTGTTACCCTTACCTGCATCTTCGACCTCGCGGGTTCTCGCACGCTGAGTGTCTCCCCTAGCTGCCGCTACTCTCCATCGCGCAGCCAGCGTAGGGGGAGACTACAGCTTCCAGGCTGCCCTGCGACTTTGGCCACACCTGAGGACCATCATCGCGCCCGGAGGCGCTGAAAACACAGAGGCTCCCTCCGTGTCGCGGGACATGCGTGGGCGGCTCCGGGCGGCGCCGGGCTAAGCCCAGGCAAAGGGCGGGCCCTCTGTGGCCCTCAGAGGACCGAGGAGACTGGACTGGGCCACTCCCTATGCAGCTGCACCTTGATGCCAACCGCCCCTGGTTCGCTAACATTAACAGTAAGCTGACCTGATTACATGTCCCCGTAAGGCTGTCACGAATATCGACACCTGTTAATTTATATGTGGTAGTTGTTGTTCACCACCTACTCCACACGCATTTGTTGCTTTGTTGCTTTGGGTAACGCACTAACTGTAACATTTATCATGAGTCTGTCTGTCTCTAAAGAAAAACCTTTGGGGAGAGGATACGCTAACCGAGGGACATTGGACAATTTTGTTATTAGACCTACCACAGAAATAGATAAGGACATAGTTCTGGACGAGCTACGGGCTGAGAGACGACGCTCTGTGGAGCATGTAAAAAATAACCGTTTATTCCTGCCCTCCTCGCAGGTAGTGATGTCATCACAACTTAGTATGTTTCATGGAAGCGGTGGGCATGATGCTTCCTTTGGTGACGGCACGCCTTTACTCCTCCGAGACATTACCCCTCCACCTGATCTAGATAACGAGCATATTGTTACCTTATCTCCTTTTCTGAATAATACTGTATCTGAAATGGATGTTTTGTTGGATGATCTACCATCCTCAGTGCAGATTGTCCAAAATACTACTAACACCTCGAAAAGTTCTCGATTACAAGGTTCCATATCAAAAAAAAGGAAGAAGAGGGGGACCTTAGTAAAAAAAGATAAGCCCAAAAATAACACCAAAACTGTTAATCCAAAGAACCTTATAACAAAAATTCCTACATCAGATACATTGGCTACTCCTTTATATTGTGCTCCAACTGAAACACTAGATACCATTTTATTGGAGAATATTGAGAAATTGATTAGATCTTTTACGTTGCCATTAACAGAAAAATTAAAAACAATAGCCCGACAATTGGGGAACCTAGAAAAGGCAATTGGGGAGATTAAGGAGGGAACTAAGGAGCTAGCAAAGTCTTTACCAGTCCGTCCGCCCATTGTATTGACTTTAAGCAACAATAATCAAGAGGGATTGACTGTTAGAGCCACCAGCCAGGTAAAATCAAAAACTCTGTATGTGATGTCCCCTCAAAAAACTTGTACAGATGTTCAACTTAAAGATAAAGATAACGAGGCAGAGGCGGCTAGGAAACTAAATACTCAATCAAACTGTCAACAAATTATTATAACACGAACTGAGTGTGAAGATCCTGTAAGGTCACCTGTTCCAAAAATTCTTAATGTAGATCTTCCTCCGGAAGCAGTCCCCCTTGTGGTGGTCCTCACTGGAGTTCCTCCTCTAGAGGACGGAAAAAGAGAAGACCACAGCCAACTAAAAAACAAAGTCATATTTTGGCTTAGGCAGAAACGTCCTCTTCCCCCAGAGATTAATGGAGAAATCCTTTGTGTTAGGCGTCTTTCCTGGTTAGGAAGTAGGACAAAAGACATCACGGGTGACATAATAATAATCAATTTTAGAGACAAAAGAGCAGTATGACACATCCTAAATTGGTCTTCTCTCAATTCTCCCAATTCAATTGAGGTACGTGACCTGACCAATTTTTTATCCCAGAGTACATTTCTCTGTTAAAAACAATCCGAATTTATTAATTCAAAACCAGGATGAGCGCAATAGACTCTTACCTCAATGTCAGGACATCTACCCTAGGTCCTCCTACAACCGTCAAACTGACCGTGCTACTCATACATCACAACATCCGGAGGACTGTTTAAGGCCCCCTTTTTAGGCCAGAGAGATTATTATAATTCTTTTTATCAACATAGGAACAACGCTGCAAGGCCTTTTATACAAAATCACAAACATCGTACTGCACCACTTTACCCTCAGCCCGATTGTTCCACTACTCCAATTCACTACCAGTCTGGTCATTCAAGGTTTTTATTTCAACAACAGGAGCATCGTCCTTGTCCTTCACTTTGTTATCAGGATGATTACTTCTTACCTCTTTATAATCGTTATGCAGAACTGACAGATTTAGAAGGAGTGGATTGACTGAATTCATATGGAGTAAAAAACAATGATACTGATAGATCTCAAAAGGTCCCCCCCATCAGTATGAAAGGCAATTTTAATTTTAACTCTGTCACACATACTTCTCAGGTCTCTAACCCAAAGTGCACCCAGAATCCTTTGTCACCTACGGATTTACCATCTAACCCCATAATCTTAAATCAATCCCAACTCATTTTGCACATAGAACAGAACTCAAATTTTACTCCCATACTCAATTCCCAGACATGCTTAGGAGAGGGGATAAAATCTCAAGTTGCAGTATTATTTTGGAATATAGCAGGCCAACGCTCAAAGGCTACTAATGATATATGGAGGGATTTTAGTCCTAGATTTGATGTCTTAGCACTTCAAGAGACCTGGGCCGTTGAAGCGATTCATATGGAAGGCTTCAAAACGTATTTTTCTCCTGCTCAACCTTCCATCTCAGGTAAAGCGAAAGGAGGTTTATCAATTTATATTTCAAACCTCCTCAACATAAAGAAAGTAGTGCCCACGAGCCTTGACCCAAACATCCAGATCCTCAGGCTGACTTTAAATAATAGGGACAGCTTCATCATAGTGAATTTTTACAATAACCTCCCTGAGGCTGAAACGATTACTCTGGTATCTCAGATGCGGTTTATATTAAAAACCAGAATTATGAAGACAATAAGCGAAGCGGTGATTATCTGGGGGGGGGGAGGACTTCAACCTGGGTCCATGCCACTTTACTGATAATAAGAACACATGTGGCATTTTGGACGAACTTGATAATCCAATTCCACACTTTGGACACTCAACCTTAGGTAATTTTCTAAATGAAACCTTATTTGATCTAGACTTGGTTCAGGCAAACACCAGGAATGAAAAGAAACAAACTTTGGCTCCCACATTTCATGGGAGAGGATATTCGACAACTATAGATTACATTTTGGTTTCAAATGTTGAGAGGACCAAAGACGCTGTTTTCACCAGACATTTAATCCCGCTTAGTGATCATTATCCCCTTAGTATTTCTCTCTCTCTGACCTATACACCAAAGAGAGGCCTGGGAACCATTTTATCACAAAATAACCTAGTGCTTAGCAGATTGAATGGCTACGCACTTAAATGGGGGAAAGTAGACCCTATGGAGGCAACTAAGCAAGTGATTACGAGGGCCAATCCATCCATCATGAAATGTCTCAACCCATATACAACCCACTCAGAGGTCATTGTAAGCTTTGAATTGATTGTTAGGGCAATCAACGAAGTATTGTGGGTGGAAATAAATCATACTTCAAAAAAGCAGAAAGGTTGGTTCAATCATGATTGCACGGTTGCATATTCTAATTTAAAAACGGCGTTGAGAAAAATGACTAGGGTCCCACATGAGATATTAACACTTAGGAAAGTTTACAATCTTGCATTAAGAACTAGGAAAAAAGAACTAAAAACCCAGCTCTGGGAGCAACTGCATGAAACTTTCTCCCAAAAAAACATGGCACTTTTCTGGCAAGTGGTAAAGTCTCCTTTCCTAACCGATAACACACATCATGCTAAGTTAGACCTAGCAATTGAGGAAAAGGAATGGGTTTTACACTTTTCCAAAATTTTCTCAGCTGATAGGGAGTCATCCGAACTGCAGGATTTAGACCATCTGAATCCTAACCCCTCGAATGAAGCATCCTCCATCTACCCTATCGACCTACAGTTTTCTCTGGAACAAACCGCCTCGGCCCTGAATACAAGCAAGAACGGGAAGGCACCGGGCCCAGACGGTGTTCCTATCGATCTATTTAAAAATCAAGCGGACCTCTGGATCCCTATTTTAACCAGAGTCCTGAATGCATCTTGCAAAATAGGTCTATTACCATCTTGGTCAAAATCCGTACTAGTCCCCATCTTTAAGAAAGGTGATCGGGACTCAGTATCCTGCTATCGCCCAATCTCTCTTTTAGACTCCCTGGGCAAGATGGCAGGCAGAGTCATTTTAGAGCAATTACAAGATTGGGCGGACGATGGTAGGATTATTTCAGATCTACAGTACGGGTTTCGCCAGGGCCTGGGGACCATCGAGCAGGCCCTAAACCTTTTTCTTTTGATTGATAAGTATGTGCACGTTAAAAAAGGAGATCTGTGTATGGTTTATGTGGATTTGTCAGCCGCGTTCGATTGTGTTTCCCACTCTAAACTTTGGGCTATACTGGCTGTCATGGGGGCCCCCTTGAACTTGCTTACATTTGTTAGGGAACTTTATGCTAATGCCACTGCAAGAGTCCGCTATGGGGTGGGGGGGGAGTTGACGGGCACTTTTCCAGTAGAAAAAGGGGTTAGGCAAGGATGTGTCCTAGCCCCTTTTCTTTTTACATTGTATACAAATGGCCTGGAAAAAGAGATGCTGAAGGGATCCCAGGATCTCCCGATGATAAATAAGCGCCCCATACCTGCATTACTTTATGCAGACGACTCGGTCATATTGGCCCGTACCCCCCGTGAACTCCAAAAAAATTTGAATAGATACTCCACATTCATGGCAAGTCTTGACCTGAAGATAAATATAAGTAAAACTTTTGTCATGAGGTCAAGTTCTTGCCATAAAAACACAACTAAAATGAGGGGCATCTATCTGAATAAACAAAAAATAGCTACCACTCATACATACTCTTATTTAGGCATAACAATGGATCACAAACTATCCTGGAAATCGGCAGTAGAAACTCGAAGACTTCTCTTCCTGAGAACAGTCACAACCCTTCTCAACTTCACTAGTAAATTGGGAAACAGAGCTCCAACTGAAATCATCCAGATTTAGAAAGCCAAATGTTTATCAGTGGCCTTATATAGGGCCGGCCTTTGGGGTTTTGTGAACACGGATACCATCCAGAAAGTTGAAAATTCTTTTTTGAGGTTTTGGGTCTCGCACATGTGGCGGACCTAGCAAAAGTGGAGCCACTTCTGTTATGGCGTAAAATATGGTCATCAGATAAAGCCACCCTCTCCCAGTCGCTCCTGTCTGACTGCTTAACCATGGATAGGGTTCATAGGTCTAAGTGGCTGCGGTACATTGCAACTTTTCTTCATGATTTGGGCTGGGACAAATACTTTTATAATCCTACATCAATATGTGAGGTCTCGAGAAAGATCCTAAAAATTAAAGCACTTGCCCATCTGGAGGAGATGAGACTATTGAGTGAAGTTAGTAGACCGTCTGTCACTCATAGTCTAATGATTCAATCGATACCCACAATACAGCCCTATATTACTTTTAATATGACAAGCTATGAACGCTATCTTTTGGTAAGACTCAGGATGAATTTTTTCCATCGATTAGTCGCATTTCCAGTACAAAATAATTGGGCTAAAACTCTTCCTGTTTGTCCTTGTGATCTTACTTCCCACAATCTACTCTCCATACCGTCCTCTTTTGTAAATTCTTCACGGAAACTAGGGAAAATTGCTTATTCCGTTTTTGAGGCGCACTGGCCACAGACAATGTCGCCCAGCTTTTCTCTTTTTACAGATGTTGGAGGGAGACCTGTTGGTATTTACAGTAGCTAGCTTTCTGAAATCTATTGTTCGTCATCGCAAGACCTTAGTACAAAGAGCTACTGAGTCCATTTAATGTTACTATTGCGATAACTCTAATGTTTTTGGCTGTGTTTATAGAAAATTTCCTTGAGACAGAGATTTTCTTCTTAACTTGTAAATAATCATGTTCTTTTAAGATTTGTAATTTTATCGAATGTTTCTGTTTTTATTAATAATCATTCTTTTATTGTATGCTTTTTATGATTTATAATATAAATCGAAATAAAGTAAGATTAAATTGAATAGTTAAGAAATTGAACTCAGGTCAAGGGAAATTTGCCCACCTTAACCTTAGATTGGCAACATAAGGGAAAGCTGTGTATACACATTGACCAAGTTATATAGACACAGTATTTTTAGGGCATAGCAAAAGTGAACATGTTTTCAAGGCAAAAGGGAAGAATGACCTTTTCTTGGAGGCACAGGATCCTGTGATTCCTGAAGTGTACTTTATTTGTGGACAGTATGCAAATTTTAAATTGTCCCATAGATAGCATGGTGCAGGCTATCTTTGTATATTTTTTCCGAAGATTTTCCATGTGGGGCATTTTAATTATTCTGTATGGAGAACGAAACATAGAACTAGATGAGGTGTTAGTGCAGCGGAAGTAGTATGAGATATATTTGATTCCATAATCTCATCTGTTGGGGTAATCCTGAATGATCTGAAAATTAGAAAGCTTTCTACAAGAGTAGATAAACTGACTACTAGTACTGAAAATTCTTTATTGCTTGCAAATACCAAGTTGGCTGAGATAAGGTCTATGGATTTGCAAAACAGACTTGCACCAGATCTTTTACATGCAAAAGATGGCGGAGTCTGCAGGATGTTAAAAGTTCAGCAGTGATGTACTTACATCCCAGATGAAAATAAGCACCTGGAGAAGTATATTCGGACTAGATCTGGGTTCAGAAAAGATTTGAAAGAGTTAGAAGTGACAGGTGCTTGGTTGGGAAGCCTTTGGGAATGGATTTTCAGCTGTAGGCAAATGGTTTGGAAGCTTGACAAGTGGAGTTCTGGGTGCCATCTTGAAACCTTTTCATAATTACTCTTTGTGCAATATTTCTATTCATGGTCTTTCAGGGATACAAGTATGCACAGGTTAGATGTGGCGTGAAGAGGAAGAGAACAGATGTAGAGTTAGAGGAGAGTCAGTGTAAATATTATGATGGCATGAAACGTCTGGAATATTTTAGATGAAAGATGATCAAGACTACAAGGTTTAAGATGGTCCGTCTAATAACATCTGATTGTAATCTGTGGTGGCTTGCTTTGCCATCAGAGTAGGGACTGGAGCAGTGTAATTTTTGCTCCACCCATTTCTGTTTGACTAGGCCACATGTATGTTTATGTATGGCCTCGTATTCGTGTGACTTAACATTATTAATATAATATAGTGCACTTAAACCGTTACAGAAAGTGAATTTACTGTGTAATCTCAATATTTATATGAGTGTGCATATTAACATTTCTTTACAGTAACAACGAATTGCAGTTCTCACATATCTGGATTTTGTGTGTTTGAATATTATTGGTAATTCTTATATATTCACGTACCCTTTTGAATACACTTTGCATTTATTTTATATCTGAAAATGTACTCTACATCTAAATTGTAACCGTATATGTATCTGTAAACATGCATTTACACGTATACTCAAATGCTTGCCGCACTAACTTGACCAAAAGGCCTTAAGCATTTGGATTTTTAGGGTTTAACCTTCAACATGAATGTTTTCTCTCCTCTGTAGGTGGAGTCATGTAATTTAAGGAATAGAGAAGGCAAATTGTAGTAAAGAGATAATGAGGTTCCAGAGGAGTTACCTCTGGCAAGGATGAGAAGCCTTAATGAATGAAGGAAGGACTGCTGTCCGCACGGAATAGGGAAACAGGAGGAAATCAAGGACGTTCTAATGTGTGGATCAAAGGAAAGAAATCTCAAGTGTAGTTGCCAAGTTTTATTGCTTGAAGATGGATAATAATGAGACATGTGACATGAGATTCTCAAAGGTTCTTTTGTGGGCATAATTGATGAACACACTTTAGCTTTATTCAGATTCCGTTTAGACTTTGAGAGGTACAGACCTCTTTGCGACATCTCTTTTGTGTGGCTACCTACTATACAATATTTTTCCCTTCAGAGAACTTCTACAGAGGTTCTGATATGTTGACACCTTCCCTGACTTAAATACGGTTTCCCTGATCTCTAGTTTATAACAGGGCTTATTAGATTTCTTAGACACCCTCATATATAGGCAGGAGGGTCGAAACTTTCAATCTACTCACCAGACTTTGTTTCTCATTCTCTTTATTACGCCTATGGAATTTCTCATTTGCTTTCTGTTATTGAGAATAAAATGTTTCAGATGTTTTGGATATTCATTAGTGATTCTGTATTTTTATATTACATTTCTGAGACTGATCTATATCAGCTTGGCTTTGAATTTGTAATAAATCCATCCTTAATCCCATCTTCTGACTCAGAGTTTTACTGTGAGGCCAAATGGGTTACACAGTATCTATGAATTTGTAATTGATCCTAACCCCTTTTATTTCTCAGGCACCTACAAACTTCCATTGCAGGGGGCAGAAAGAAGGAGCCCACATTCTATGCTTTAGCAACACCAAGGTCTCACCGGTCTAGTTGGCGTTCATCAGGATCGCTCAAGGATACGTAAGTATCCTATTTGTGTTCTTTCATTTGTGAAAGTTCCATTCACCAACTCATACATGTCATACATACGTACCCATTTCGTCTCTATATTCACATTTCTTTAGTAGGGTCCCATTTAGAGCTCACGGAGGGTAAGGAGGAAGGTGGACCTTGTAGTCAAACTTTTGTTAAAGGTCTCTTCCCGCACATGAAACTATTTGGTTCCTTCTTCCCCTGCATCTTCAAATACCTTCAAATTGTTTTTGAAGCTATATTAAAATCAGCACTGGGTAACACTGGGAGCAGTGTAACCACACTTATCCCCGGGAGGTCCCGGGGGAGCGAACTAGAGGCGTGGGGCACTAGGATCAGGCCAGCCTCCAATATAAAATGTTCAACACAAAGTGGGGCCGATCCCAGAGTCGTGACCTAGGTGCAGAAGACTTAAACTGTGAGTGTAGGGATCTCACAAAATGTGACAGACTGGTCTCACACACCACCTATTGTCATGCTTCATCATTGATCAGTCCTCGCCCTCCAGGAACTCGGTTTGGTGGAGGGCGGGCATACACCTGACGACTGGGATGAACTTCTAAACTAAGTCGGGGCCCGTGAAAAGTGAGTGAGAGTTAAAAACCATTATAATTACCAAATTAATTTTAATGTGGCAGTCAGCTATATGGTACTGTCCTCTATAGCTGGGATTATTAATCCAGCGGTCAACCGGATTTTGAATACTTCTTTGCTAAAAGGACAGGTTCCGGATAGATGGAAAGATGCCAAAATCCTCCCTCTACTTAAGAAGCCTGCCGCTGATCTTGCGGTAGCCTCAATCTATAGGCCAATATCTCTACCAAAGTTTTGGAAAAATGTGTGAATTTTATTTTCACTGAATATGTGGAAGCTAACCATGTATTACATCCTAGTTAGTTGGGTTTCAGAGCTAATTTTAGCACCGAAAAGGCCCTATTGGAGGTCTCCGAAGCCATCCAAGAGACATTGGACAAAGGGGGAGAAGCAGTGTTGATACTGTTGGACCACTCAGCGGCCTTTGTCACCATGCCCCAAGACTGGCTCTTACAGAGACTCCATGAGTGCGGCGTTGGGGGCACGGTGCTCAAGTGGTTTTCGTCCTTTCTTAATGACCACCAGCAAACTGTTTGGTCCCCCTCTTTTGCGGCCCCCATTCCCGCTATGAAGGTAGGGATTCCGCAAGGATCTATTCTGAGCCTGTCACTCCTTAATGTCTATATGGCTCCCCTCGCCCTGCTAGCTGAGGCACATGGGGCTAAAATAGTATCATATGCAGATGATACTCAACTGCTGTTCACCTGCGAGAAGGGCGCTGATTTCAGAGGTGGAGAAATCAATATTTGCCTGGCAGAGGTGGTCTCCTGGCTGAATCGGAACCGATTAAAGTGTAACCCAGAGAAATATTAGATCATTTTCTGTGGCCACCCTCCTTGCGAAGTATGGCACCAGGGGTGGCCGCAAGACAGGTCCCCCCCGGCAGCTTCAGTAAGCACTGTAAAGAACTTGGGGGTCAAGTTAGATGCCCAACTATCATTGAAGGCCCAGATACAAACTGTGGCCGGCACCTGTTTTGGCCTGCTAAAAATGTTAAAAAACTTTCTTCCCCTGCTGCCGGTTGCACACAGGAAAACGGTAGTACAGGCCCTAATCGTGTCAAGGCTTGATTACTTCAACATCATGTACCTTGGTCTAACGGAGTACTTATTAAATCGCCTGCAGGTAGTCCAGAATGTGGCAACTAGAGCTATTCTCATGGTTGGGCCCAGAGCATGAATTTCCACACATCTGAAGTCCCTGCAATGGCTGCCGGTTCAAAAAAGAATTCAATTGAAAGCTTTGGTTCTGGCTTTCAGGGCCTTCCATGACATCTATATTAGGAATTGGATTCAGCATAGGATTCAGCATTATGTGCAGCAAAGAGCCCTAAGATCTTCACAACAGCCGACGAGGCGGCCACTCTTTCCAAGTGCTGGACTCCCGGTTATGGAACTGCCTGCCTCTGCCTCTCAGGCAGGTCCAGGATCTGCTCTCTTTTAGGAAACAGTTAAAAACCTGGCTGTTCCAGCAGTAACAGCCTACAGTGCATGTCCGACACAGGTTGGTCTTCTGTCATGTGGTCCTTAGCGCCGGGACACTCTGTGGAGTAGCTGTGCTCTTTAAAAGTACCCATTTACATTACATTACATTACATATTTGTCCTTGCTGCCAATTTATTTTGGGGCAAAGCTATACGTTTACTGTCTTACTCAGTTTCTCATGGCTGTGTCCATTGTGTCTCCACCCCGTTTCTGCTCCACACCTTGGCCCCCAATTGATGGTTTTCCGTAATATCTTTTTCCAATTTTCAGCACTGGTCCTTCATCAGTGGGCCAAAGCATGACCTTAAAACAGCCGGTTGATGCTTGGGCAATATTGATAGTAGGAAGTGGCAACAGAGCCTCACTTATGTCACATTGAAATGATGCTACTTTAAAAAAAATGCTAAATAACACACAACCTCAAGGCTACTTCTTTTCTCCAACAGGCCTCTTCGTGCATCTAGCAGGCTTCTCCTTGCTCCCAGTAGACTCCTTATTACATCCTTCAAGTTCCTTCATTCACTTAGTATGCTCTTTCTTGGTGCCTGCAGCTTTCACAGAACTCATTGGTGGTGGCCATAAACTGCATGTTGAGAAACGTGAAGTACCCTGTCAGCAAATTCTGATCACTAAAGTGTGGCCCCACACAGCAGTAGAAAATATGCTCCTTTCTTTGCTTGAGCACGAGACAGCAAGACCTGAAAATTCTGGTTCAATCTTTGGTACTCTCCATACTGGACTATTGGAATTCTCTCCTTGCTGGCCTCCCCAAAACCCACCTATCTACTCTAAAATCCATCCTCCATTCAGCAGCACTTTTCGTCTACGTGACCAAAAGAAACTACAATATTACACCCATACTGATTTCTCTTTGCTGGCTTCCCATTGAAGCCAGGTCAATATACAAGACTGCTTGCATCAACCATAAAGCCATGTACACTTCCACCCCTCACTACCTGGTAACAAGCTCAAACCATCAAGTGGCTTACTTTGAAGCCCTAGAACATGAACCTAAATGCCCCATGGGAGGAGGGCAAAAAGGGGTGACCACTGTAGTTAAACATGCATCAAGGAGCGTCTCCTCTCACCTGCACTCCCACTCACGGATAAGAGAGCAGCAAGATAATACTCCTCTACAATAATTCTTTGAAAGAGGTTCTCCTTATCCGTTGCTTTTAATCTTACCACCGGGACCCCTGAATAAAACTCTGTTTCTGGGTACCGCGGTGCGGGCCCGTGGGGGATAGCAGCGCCACCCCCACGAGGAGCACACGCCAGATGATGAAGCATGACACCCATATGGGCGTGTGAGGGCACTTCTTCCAAAAAGAGAAATTCCCCCACCTTCATCGGTATCCAACCTTTAGTTGAAACTATATTCCACTCACAAGTCTTTTTCAGCAACCAGACTAGGCTGCTGTCTGTCTCTCTCCATTAGGAACAGTAACCCCCTAGTGATTACTTTTTTATTTTATGTACCTAGCCAAATCGGATAATGCTATTGTAACAGAGATCCTTGTGTTACCTGCAGATCATAATTACAACCCTTACAATGTAGCACAGTGAGTTACGATCAGGTATCAAGGAGCTACATGCCAACTCCAAGAATCTCATTGAATTTTTCTCAATCTCTCAATTCTAAGTTTTCTAAAGGGATTCCTTTAGGTGGTGGTATAAACTTAGTGGTACAGAGAATCCCAACCACTGCGTTCTGCAGACTCTACATGTTTTAGATCCTGATTTAGTGTTTCTCAAGAAAAAGACTTCTTAACATGTAATGCCTATCAGTATATATGGTATGTGATTCCTACACATTGTAACCCTAATTGACTTATGTAACAGTTCCTGTATGTTATCTTACACACTTGCATGATTCATTGCATTGGTATAATATCCGTGTGATGTAAAGCACTCTGAACCTATATTAGGATGAGTAGCAATAAATAAATTAATAATTAAGGTGCACATGTATCAACCAAACAAAAAGCGATTCCTTAATAGCGAGAAATAAGGAATCGTTATTAAGGAATCGCTTTTGGGCATGCATCAACAGATTCGGTAAATTTTAGCGATTCCTTAAAAATCGCTATTTTTACCGAATAATCAATAGCGGGGCATGCACACTCCGATTAGCTAATAGCGAGTTCGGTAATACCGAATTAGCTAATAGCGAATTCGGTATTAGCGAAATCGCAAATGACCGCGTCGCTCCGGGAACGTGTAGATGACATCACCAACCAGGAAATACTGCAGCCCCACCCTCATTGCCTCGACAGAGGAGCAAACAGGAGCTGTGAGTGAAGACTGCCTGTGCAGAGTGAAGCCACACCGACTGAGCTATCCGCCAAACCAAAGAACCATGGAGAAGGAAGCACCATCCAGCGCTGAGGCTGCACGCAAGCGCAAGCGCAAGTTCTCCGACAGGGAGCTAGAGCACCTGATAGAGGGAGTCAGCAGCAAGCACGATCGTCTTTTTGGTAAGCTGTCCCTCAAGGTGCCTGAGGGGGAGAAACGGCGCATATGGCTGCGCATCCGGGAGAGGGTGAATGCTGTTGGTGTGACGCCCCGCAGCATTGACGACCTCAAGAAAAGATGGTACGACCTGCGGAAGCGTGCTAAGGAGAGGATTGCGGAGAGGCTCCGGGAGGCGACCAGAACCGGAGGCGGCCCTTCGACGGTCCAAGCCAACACTGCCCTGGAGGAGCTGGTGGAAGGGACAATCGAGCGTGAAGCCGTCGTGGGAGTAACCCAGATGGACACCTCCGGCGCAGCCACAAGTGCCCAAGGTAAGATGCATGACTGTGCCCATACCCAGCATAGCGTAAATCCATTCCCATGCCCCCAGCAGGATCTGAGTGTGCGTGCAGCTTTGGCCCACACAGCTTTACTGTTAACACTAGTGCATCATGGGAGTTGTAGTCTAGTCAGCCCAGTGTGCATGTACAGGCGTAAATACAATTACGAATCACCACATAAGTTGAACATGGATAGAGACTGTTTATTTAGTGGATCACAGAGGGACATGTATGTGTACGACACTACGTAGGTGTAACTATCCCACTAATCATGCCCTGTTTCACACACAGATGCATCTCCTGGGGAATCGGACGACAGCGGGCAGCTGATTATATCCGAGACACCTGTGGATTCCGACATGGAGACAGAGCAGGATGCGCATACATCACCTCCACCTGCCACCCCACCACCACCACCACCACCAGCACCACCACCAACAGCACCACCAGCATCAGCCACACCAGCTGCAGCTACAACAGCCACTAAAGCGCCGAGGCGCAGGTCCCAAGTTGCGCACTTGCAGGTGATGGGAACACCCTCCACACAATTGGGACAAAGTCTGTGCACCATCACACCGCCTGCTGCACCACCTGGACGCGGCAGACTGCCACAGCGGCGCAGGGCTCGGCCAAGTTCTGTCTCCTCAGGCGACCTTGATCTCCCACAAACTTCTGTAATCGAGGAGAGGATGCTGCGTGTACAGCGCCTGCAGGGACGACACATGGCAACAATAAGCTCAAATATCGTGCGCCTTGCAAGGGAAATGCGTGCCATGACTGCGGCGGTTAGGGACATGACCACTGTGGTGGCAGAGGGCAATGGGCACCTCAGGGAGGACATCCATGAGCTCACCCGTGCCAGGAGGGAGGGCCATGAGTGCGAGAGGAGGAGGCACCGTCAGCAATTGGTGCGGTCCGCGGCCTCTACAAAGGCCATCACACGTCTCAGCAACAGACCTGGCCATATGCAAATCAGTCTTGACCCTGTGCCTCATGGGAACAGTCCAGCCCGATCTGCCAAGCCAGGTCCTCCCTGGACCGGAAACAAGCATCGATCGATGTATGTAAGGCGACGTTTACGCGCTTCCGCAATGCGTCATCTGTGTCTATGACGCGTTAGGTGCACGGATCCCGCGAAATATTTAACATTTAAAAAAACATATATATGTATTTCAAGTGAATATTAATTGAAGACAAACTCTAAACTAGTCTTAAAATTAATATATTTTTACATCTAATCCTATAATTTTTTTTTATTCAATATCTCGGATGCGCGCTGGGTGCGTGCTGCGTAAGCGCATGGTGCGCGGATCCCATGTGACCTGCAAAAAAAGAGATTTGATTGGTTCATTACACTTCCTGTTCTAACTATTGAAAGACCCCACCCAATTCAATCATTCTTCTTTGACCTTCTTTGGAGGAGCATCTCTTTGCAGAGAAGAAGATTTTTTAGACTAAGTTTAGACTTAGCTCTAACTTTTTTCAAATAAAAATGGCTTCTGGGCAGCAGGCATCACCTGGATCTCCTCATACATCTGAGGATGAATTTTTGGAGGAGTTACCACGCAAAGAATGTTTTTCTTCAGTGGTGTGGACATTTTTTACTTTTCCCGAGGGGCAGAATAAGACCAATGCCACCTTGGTCACGTGCAAGATTTGCAAAAGAATGCTGTCGCGAGGGGATCCTAACAAGAAATACTCGTGCGGCACGGCAAGTATGATGAAGCACCTGAGGACCCTTCATCCGAACAATCTTGCACGACAAGAGTGCCGACGGATGAGAAACACTCCTACTCCTGCGCCTTCCACCTCATCGCAGCCGAGCACTTCAAGAGTGCATCCATCAGCCCAAAACTTGGACATCCGTCCTCAATTTCAATATTTAAAAGTGCTCTGCACTAAGTGCAATGCAACTTAGTGCTACGGTGAGCAGTCGATCGATCTGATCTGCCGCCGGCAAGAAAGTCACATTTGCTAGTTCTTTTTTTTTTTTTTACTGTTCCCTGAAGTTTATTGTGTGGTTCCTCCTGTTTTTTTGAGGTTTTTTTTGCAGAAAAACCTAAAAAAATAAAAAATTGTTCAGAAAACCCCGCAAACAAATATAAAAGGAGAAAGAAGAAAAAAAAAGTTCTTGTAAGAACTAACTTTTCTGATTTAAAAAAAGAGCTAGATTTCTATGTTAGTGTGTGAAAGTTTAGATGAATGTATGTGTCGTACGTAATTGACTGAATGAATGCATTAGTAGCGTATGGTGAATGTATAAGTGCAGAACTATGAGGAAGTGCTGCAGCATCACACAGTAACCTCTTTAACTACAGTGTGCTGTATACTTCCGAAGCACAGGGATGCAACATATGTACATAAATATGTTGCAAATCTATGCTTCTCTCTGCACGGCTGCTTAAGCTGCAGCCATGTGGTGACACAGGCACCCTTGCACCATAGTGCAAGGATATCTGTGTGGTGTGCTGTTTGTTTTTCTGCAGGAAGACAAACCATCCTGCACAAAAACAATGAGAAAATGCATTTTTCTCCTTCAATGTATGCTGAACATTTCAGCATGCATTGAAGATATAAAAATGTGGAGAAATGAAAACAATTCTCCTTGTTGTGCTTTCCTACACCAATTATAGAATGGTGCAGCATTCACACACATATCGAGAATTATAATTTCTGATAAATCTAGACATGTGTCTTGTTCTATGAGTATTCAGTACAATCATGCACAACAACACTTATAGAACACCCTTTCAACGCAAAGTGGTGTGCATGATGAGGTTGTATTTACATGGAGTATAAAAAGTGCACAGAGTGTCTTTTCCTCTCTTTGTAAATATGAAAGAGTGTCTTGCGTTACAAAAAGTGCCATATTTCCGGTTTTTAAATTCCTTGCGAATGATAGAAGGTAAGCACAGAGTTTGGTCTGCAAAGATGTTCAAAGAAGAATGATTGAAATAATTGCGGTCCTTCAATAGCTACAATGGGAAATATTATGAACCCCTCAAATCTCTTTTTTTGCAGGTCACATAATATCTGATTATGGTCAGATTTCAAAACTACATAGGTATAAACAGAGTGTTTTTAGAAACGTGTTTCAACTTTGTAGTTTCTTGCAGACCTCCTCATTCTGCATATTGAGACTTAGTTAAACTTACCTTCACAGTAATAGGAATGAAAAATGGTATACATTTTTTTCAGACTTTCATTGCAATCTAAATTCATATAAATTGCTTATTTTAACATTTGGATCTGTGAAAGAAAAGGAAAAAAAAATTATAACATGTAATAATGCATTTTTTACAACACAGCATAATTTCCACAAAGTAATTTGTTTGCCTTTTTTGCTGTTCTCAGAATATATTAAATTTCACTAAAAATAGTGATTTCAATTGTACTCATCACGTAAGAGCGGACAAAAAAAAAACAATCAAAAAGATTGTTAAAAAAACAACAACATGCTATTCTCAACAAAATACCACAAGATAAAAATCACAGATATATAAAATGCTTACAGCTAACAAAATTTTATAAGTTTAACTTACAAAAACTGTAAATGTTGTCGCTTTAAAATATTCACCGAATCTAAGGATGAATTTTTGGAGGACGCACCACGCCCACAACGTTTTCCTTCAGTGGTGTGGAAATTTTTTACTTTTCCCGAGGGGCAAACAAAGATCAATGCCACCTTGGTCACGTGCAAGATTTGCAAAAGAGTTCTGTTGCAAGGGGATCCTAACAAGAAATACTCGTACGGCACGGCAAGTATGATGAAACACCGAAGGACCCTTCATCCAAACAATCTTGCACGAGAAGAGTGCAAACACATGAGAAACACTCCTGTTCTGTATCTGTAAAAAAGAATCACAAATAAATGTATATTAATAACTTTCAAATTTATACTATTCCATTACTGTACAAACACATTTTATATAAAAACTGACTAAGAAACTATAGCCCTGAACACAAGTGTGACGATCATTAAAACACTACATGCATAGTGCATACTACTTTGAAGCAGTTCATGCCCTAAAGCCTACCTCACTAAAAGACTACATGCTAACTGACTGAATGATTACAGTACTATATCGAGAGAGACACACTTGGTGAGTAACAGGGTGTTTGCTAGAAGTGTATGAATACTGACTGGGGAATTGAAGATGTGAAAGACAACTGTGTAGGTGGTTAGAGGCCTGCATGCATAGTGAATAGGCGTTTGAAGCAGTCTATGTCATAAGGCCTAGCTCACTGCATGAGTACTTGGGTACTGACTGAATGATTAGAGTACAGCAAGGAGAGTGCCTGGGTGAATTTATAAGTGGTAGGCTTTTGGCGCAGGGAATGTATTAGTACTTGGTACTGAATGGGTCATTAGAGGAGCGCAAAGGGAGTGACAGGATGTTTGCTGGACTGTATGGATACTGACTAGGGAATTGAAGATGTGAAAGACAAGTGTCTAGGTGGTTAGAAGACTGCATGCATAGTGGATAGGGGTTTGAAACAGTCCATGTACTAAGGCTGGGCTCAGTGCAGGAGTACTTAGGCACTGACTGAATGATTAGAGTACTGCAAAGAGAGTGTCTTGGTGAATTTACAAGTGTTTGGGTTTTGGCACAGTGAATGGATAGTACATGGTGCTGAATGGGTCACTAGAGGAGTACAAAAGGAGTGACAGGATGTTTGCTGGACTGTATGGATACTGACTAGGGAATTGAAGGTGTGAAAGACAAGTGTCTAGGTGGTTAGAGGACTGCATGCATAGTGGATAGGAGTTTGAAGCAGTCTATGTGACAAGGCCTGGCTCACTGCATGAGTACTTGGGTACTGACTGAATGATTAGAGTACAGCAAGGAGAGTGCCTGTGTGAATTTATAAATGGTAGGCTTTTGGCACAGGGAATGGATTAGTACTTGGTACTGAATGGGTCACTAGAGAAGTGCAAAGAGAGTGACAGGGTGTTTGCTGGACTGTATGGATACTGACTAGAGAATTGAAGATGTGAAAAACAAGTGTATAGTATGTTAGAAGACTGCATGCATACTGCAAAGACATTTGAAGCAGTCTATGTGGTAATGTATGATTCACAATATAAGTACTAGGAAACTGACTAAATCATCAGACTACTGCTAGGACAGTGCCTGGGTAAAACTTTTAAATTTATAGTTCTGGCACAGTGAAGAGAATAGTACATGGTACTGCACTTTAGTTTCAAACCCTGACTCATTGTATCAATGCATAAGCAAAGAATAGCTTCTAAAGCTACTAAAACTTGACAACATGACCGATTTTAAAACAGTTATCTGTCACCAAATACACCATGTTACCAAATGCTTCTATCACAATCCTTACCCAAATGTACACAGACTCACAGTGTGATTTTAGAAAAGCAACACTATCCCTAGCAGTTTACCAAAACTCATTCACTAGTCTAGAAGAGGTAAGGGTACTGCACACAATCTACATATTTAAGTACAGCACATTAGTGTCAAAGCATGACTCATTTAATCAACGCATAAGCAAAGACTGGCTTCTAATGCTACTAAAACTTGACAACATGACAGGTTTTAAAAGAGTTATCTGCCAGAAAATACACAATGTTACCAAATGCTTCTCTCACAGTGGTTTCCAAATGCACACAGTCTCACAGTGTGATTCTAGACAAGCAACACTACCCCTAGCAGCTTACCAAAACTCATTCACTACTGTGCAAGGGGTAAGGAGACTACACACAATCTACATATTAAAGTACAGCACATTAGTGTCAAAGCATGAATCATTTTATCAATGCATAACCAAAGACTGGCTTCTAATGCTACTAAAACTTGACAACATGACAGGTTTTAAAAGAGTTATCTGTCACCAAATACACAATGTTACCAAATGCTTCTCTCCCAGTGATTTCCCAAATGCACACAGACTCACAGTGTGATTCTAGACAAGCACTACTATCCCTAGGAGTTTACCAAAACGCATTCACTACAGTGGAAGGGGTAAGGGAACTGCACACAATCTAAATATTTCAGGACTGCACTTTTGTGTCAAAGCCTGACTCATTTAATCAAAGTGTTGAAAATTGAAACAGCGATGTGATTAAGCATTCACTAAAGACATGAATTCCCCTTAGGACTGAGTTTCTTCCCTTATGTTGACTAAAGTCTGGACTCCATTTTGTATTGTCATGTCTCCACGTGCTCAGCACGAGAAGAGTCCTATCTCCGTGTCAGTTGCTCTCGTTATCTGCCTAGTAACAGTCTATAAATAGTTCCTTTGTCCGTCCGGCGCATGCCCAGACTTGACCACATCTGTTATCAGTTAGTCCCTGCTTGACCATGTTTTCGCGGGCTCAAGGAGTGTGTTAACTCCGCCCATATATTGACTCTGTATCGAAATGTCCATAAAAGGCAATATTCCTTGCTTCATGTTGTATCCACCCACTTATGAGCCCCTCTGTTGTGTATAAAAGGGGACCGTGTACGCAAGTTCTTTGTGCTACTCTATGCAATACTAAAGAGTGTTGTATAGGTTGTAGGACCACCCTTAAGGGTTAATAAACTTTGTCTTTGTACTTTGCAGTTTCCGTGCCAACTTCCTTGTAGCTTCCATTACAGGAGAGCGAGCCCATGACACTTTTCTGAGGAAGTGATTACTGTTTTTCGGAAATATTCAGATGTTTTTGAGCCTGATGATGTGGTATTAGATGCTAAAGCATTACGTAACAGTGTTTTTTCTCCCTCTAAGGTGCCTGATGCGGCTCAACGGCTGTTTGCATTACGGGACGTGGCGAGCGACCTTAAAGAGAGAGCGCGCCTAAAAGCAGAGGAGGAAAAGCAGTCGGATTCACGTATCGGCGATGACCACTCATCTACCTCCCACTCAGATAAGAACGAACTAGTGCATGCTAAACCAATGCGAGAGGCGGCACCTTTGTATGTTCCTCCTAAAGGAGCGGGAACTAGTTTGGATATTACTTCCGCCGATGCTAAGGGATATTTTGTGTATAATTGGGTTTATACTCCCTGGCATAGGGCTGATGTTATGGCATTAAAGAATGCATTGCCTGACCCCCGCAAGAATCCAGCGGCCTTTTACGAAGAAGTCGAAGGGGCCTTGAATTCTTGTACGATGACCTTAGCAGATATAGATCTGTTCTTTGGGCTTATCTTACCGCCGGATATGTGGCGATCTGTGCGGAAGGTGGATGATCAAGCCGTTTTTAAGGCTAAGTGGTCTGAGATTGAGGATGAGGATAGGGAGAGGAAACCCGCGCAAAAACCGCCTCAGATTATCTTAGATCTCCCCGCTGCTATTTTGACCAAGTTGAAAACAATTATTCCCCCTAAAAAGATTGACTGGAATATGTTAGCCTCGTGTAAACAGAAGGTTGATGAATCAGTTGCAGATTTCTTTACGCGCTTTGAGGAGACATTTCATGATTTTAGTGGTCAGTCACTTACGGATGATACGGGTCGACACCTTTTTGTTGATAAATATGTGGCGAATTTATTACCGGAAATAGCAGCTCGTTTAAAAGCGAGTGAAAGTTCTTGGTCCACCTCGTGTCCGACATCCCTCCTGACTATAGCTCAGTATTATGAGCGTTAGGAACAAGAAGCGAAGGGGCAGGAGGAGAAGAAATCGAAAGATTTAAAAACAAAGGTGATGTTAGCGCAAGTGTATGGTCCGCCTCGTCGGGGGGTCGATAGAGGTAGGGGAGGATTCTATGGTCCCCCTTCGGGTCGGTCAGATGTTAATCGAAATCAATGTGCGTATTGTAAACAGTCGGGTCATTGGGCCAGAGATTGTCCAGCGTTGTATGCATCTCGCCAGGGACGTGGTCAGGGACCACCGAGAAGGAGAGGGGGCTTTTCGAATTTCAGAGGAAATTCTAATGATCGTGCTCGTTTTGACCCTAACGCGCAGCAACGAGATAGACCTAACGTATTTGATCGGCAACACCAGTATCAGATGTCTGGGACTGACCGCTCTGGGTACCATGATTCGCAGCATGCGTAGGATTGCGTTGGGTGGGGGTTGGAATCCGTTGAAGTGCCGGTTGATCAGAAGGGTCCTTATGTTTCAGCAAAGGTTTTGGGTTCTACTGATCGGTTCCTAGTTGATACAGGAGCCACCCGCAGTGCGCTGTCTAAACAATTGGTTCCGAGGGCTCCCCCATCTGGCTTAATGGTTACATCGGTAGGGTTTGATGGTACACTGTCTCAAAGCCCTCTTTCCCGACCCCTTGCATTCCATGTTGATCCCTTTTCTGCACCCTGTCCGTTTCTGCTTGCCCCGAACACGCCTGACAACATTATGGGTCTTGATATGCTCAAGCACTTCAGAGCTACGATCCGCTGCTCCCCTGCTGGCGTGCGTGTGATCTTGAATGATAATCACCCTATGACTGAACGTATGTGTGTGGTTGAAGAGGATACTGTCTTGGCTTCCCTCCCTCGTACTTTGTGGGCTACTTCGGATACTGATGTGGGACAGATGGTGATTCCGCCTGTCCACATTAGTGTCCAGGAGGGTGCGGTGTTACCGCGCCTCCCTCAGTATCGTATTTCCCAGGAAGGGGAGGAGGCACTTATACAGATTGTGCAGGATTTGATTAAGGTGGGAGTAGTGGAAGAAGTCCCCTATAATGTTTGCAACAGTCCCATCTTACCCATCTTGAAGAAAGATGCGGATGCCAAAGTTTATCGGTTTATCATTGATTTAAGGGAAGTGAACAAGATCGTGATACCTCAGTATCCGGTGGTTTCTGATATCACAACGTTACTTACTCGTTTTCAGTTATTGATTTGAAAAATGCTTTCTTTTCAATCCCTATTCATCCTGATAGCCGATACCTTTTTGGTTTTACTTTGAATAATAGGTCTTATCGATTTTGTAGAGTTCCTCAGGGCTACACAGAAAGCCCTAGCATTTACAGTCAAGCATTGAAAAGGCAATTGGATTCCTTTGTTCTGCCCGAGGGTGTCGCCCTTATACAATATGTCGATGACATCTTGTTGGCGGCTGACACTCCTGAGCTGTGTGAGAAGAGTACGTTATCCTTGCTTTCCTTTTTGGCATCTCACAATCACAAAGTGTCGAGGAAGAAATTGCAATTCTGTAGACCAAAGGTGACTTATTTGGGTCACCTTTTGTCTAAGGAGGGGCGTGCACTCACACCAGATCGTATTCAAGCAATTTTGGACACGCCAGTGCCTTCCACACAGAAGGACGTGCGTGCATTTTTGGGTCTTGTTTCTTTTTGTAGGCAATGGATATTAGGATTTTCACACATAGCTAAACCATTGTTAGCCCTTTTGACAAAGGACACACCGATTCCTCTTCCCTGGTCAAATGAGTGTGAAGTTGCCTTTCAGAAATTGCGACAGGCTCTTTGTTCAGCACCAGTGTTAGGGACCCCTGATTATGCGAAGCCCTTTTCCCTGTATGTGCATGAGAAAGATCGATGTGCATTATCAGTTTTAGTGCAGATGCACGGCGACAAGCAGCGCCCTTGTGCATATTTTTCGGCTGTACTTGATCCTGTTGCCCGAGCATTGCCTGGTTGTTTTCGCTCGGTTGCGGCGACAGCCTGGTCAATACGTCAAAGTGAGGGAATTGTGTTATCTCACAAGCTGTTGGTATTAGTCCCCCATGCTGTTGATGCCCTGCTTAATCAGACAAAGACGCAGCATCTGACCAGTGCCCGTTTAACGGGATATGAGTTGACGCTTTTGGCTCCTCATATTACGTTAAAGAGGTGTGTAACGTTAAATCCGGCAACATTGTTGCCGTTCCCGGAAACTCAGTCTGAAGCACAAAAAGCACACGACTGTATTCTTGTGACTGAGGAACAGACAAAGGGTCGTATTGATCTCCAGGATACGCCCTTTTCAGATGTAGATGGAGAACAATGGGTGGACGGATCATGCCTGAAGCTACCAGATGGTACGACTTCAGCAGCGTATGCAATTACCACATTACAAACAATAGTGGAGACAGCACGCATACCGCAGAAATCAGCTCAAGCAGCGGAACTGATAGCATTAACACGAGCATGTGAGCTCAGTGCAGGATTGTGTGTGAATGTCTATACAGATAGCCGCTATGCCTTCGGAGTAGCGCATGACTTCGGCCTACTCTGGAAGGAGAGAGGGTTTCTAACGTCACATGGAGCACAGATAATGCATGGCGAGTTAGTTCACAACCTTTTGACTGCGTTAACATATCCAAAGAAGATTGCTATAATTAAATGCAGTGCCCATAAGAAAGTGGTTGATAAAGTTGGAGAAGGGAATGCTTTGGCAGACCGGGTGGCACGAGAGACTGCGATGCAGCCTGGTGCTACTGCAATGTATGTTGTGAAGTCGCAGGTAAAAAGATGGCACGATGCAAGGAGAGAAGTGCTGGAAATACAGAGGACCGCTTCCGATAAGGAATGGGAACAATGGTCTAATGATGGAGAATTGGATGATGAAGGTTGTTGGAGAAATAAGCAGATGGATAGATGGAAGTTACCCACAGCTTTTGTACAACCTATGGTTCAGATGGCACATGGGCAAGCACATGTTGGAGCTTCCGCAATTGTAAAACTGCTTACTCAAGTCTGGGAGCATCCAGAGATTGCTAGCACGGCAAAGAGGGTAGTGCAGACCTGCATGATCTGCCTGAGGTATAACCCAGGAAAGGGTACCCGAACCCCAGCAGGAGGATTTGCGACACCCACTGCACCTTTTGAGGTTTTGCAGATGGATTACATCCAGCTTGAGCGCTGTAACAACCTGAAGTATGTTCTAGTGGTGGTTTGTGCCTTCAGTAAATGGGTTGAGGCATACCCTACGAAAGACAATACTGCAATGACTACAGCCAAGATACTATTGAAGGAGTTCTTCCCTCGATACGGGGTTTGCAGATTGTTGTGGAGTGATAACGGACCTCACTTTATAGCGGACGTTATAAAGTATGGCCTGAAGGGTCTAGGCATTACCCAGAAGTTCCATGCAGTATTTCACCCTCAGTCTGCAGGATTGGTTGAGAAGTATAACGGTACTCTGAAGCTTAAGATTGCTAAGATCCAAGCTTCGACTTCTTTGACTTGGCCACATGCTTTACCGCTGGCATTATTGTCAATTAGATCGATACCGCATTCTCGAACCGGTCTCACACCTTATGAGATCGTCTTTGGACGTCCAATGAATATTTGGGGTCCACCAAAACCTAAGTCTGTGTATGATGTACCTTGTGTAATGATGAATGATTATCTGGCACAGTTAACGGATAATTTGGTTTCTATTCATCAACAGGTCCGAGAGGCGCTCCCTGATCGGTCCACAGGTGAAGGTCATAATCTCCGACCTGGAGACTATGTTATGCTGAAGATTTTTGAAAGGACGAACAGCTTGGAGCCGAGATGGGTTGGTCCTGAGCAAGTCTTACTTGCAACGAGGACGGCTGTGCGGGTGTCCAATCGAAAGAACTGGATCCATTCCCTGCACTGTCGCAAAGTGCCGCCTGGATTGGTGGAGCCTGCTGTATTGACCGACCATCGAGAAATTCTGACTGCAGAGAAAGGCCGTGCTGTGGAACCGAACGACACTGAGGAGCTCTTTCCGGACCAAGCGATTCCTGGAGGAAGAAGATATCACCTCAGACCGAGGAAGTGACTGCTGTATCCAAAGTTGTCAGAACGGTCCTTAGGTTAGTGAAACGGAGAGCCAATGTGGCAAGGGGGGGGATCAGCCCTGCATTAGTGTAGCGACACCCGTCTTGGCCCGCTGGTGAAGAAATCAACCGCTGCCTAAGGGGAAGAGTTCTGACAACCTTTTAGTTTCAGGAAGGTATTGACTTTTCATCCTAAAATGGAGAAGAGGAAGATTCTTTGCGCAACAGGTTTTATTATTACAGTAGCTATTGTTGGTAAAACCACATGGTTTGTTGAGGATGTGACTCCTGCCCGGGAGTTGCTTGTTTTGACTACTCCAGTGCCTGAGGAGCACTACTTTTACACCCTTCCGTATCAAGAATTGAAGCATCGTCAGTCTTATTTGAATAACACTTTCATCCAGATGTTGCATCATACCCATGTTGCTACAAATGCTACGAACTGTTGGATATGTGGTATGATGCCAGCTCATCAGAAGAAAGGAGGCACGCCATTCATACCTCTTCCTTTTTCTCATAATGGCTCTTGTAGAGCATGGTACACTTTGCTTTTTGCCACACGGAAGCCTACAGTGGGACGATTACTCTTTAGACTTAATAGGGAATGTCACCAAGATAAAGATGGTTATCCACAAGCGAATGGGACAATATGGGAATGGGAAGAGTATCGACCAGACAATGAATCGATCCCCTACATTTTCACGAACACTAGAGACACTGTGGGGAAGGACCGATTTGTGATTCAAGTGGCACAAGCTCAAGCGGACCTGTGCGTCCAGAGTGTGGGTTATATTCCTGTTGGTGTTAGTGACTGTATCACTATCTTGAACATTGACGGGTTGAATAATAGTACCTTCTTAGCATCCCATAATACATACTTTGTATGTGGGAATAAGGGTTATTATCGTTTGCCAGCCGGTTGGTCCGGAGTATGTTATGTAGCATTCTTATTACCTCCTGTATTCTTGGCACCTGCATCTTATCATAAAGATTTGAAGTTGTTGAATAATGTGACTGTAGATAGGTATAAACGTACTCTATCTATTGATGATGTTGACCAAACTGATACTAGCTTGCAACAGTATATTGATTTTAACCTAGGATTGTTTTTCTTTGTCGGAGCTGCCCTAAATAGTAGGAAAGTTCGAAGATTAACAAGAGTTGTAGAGGCTGTGACAAATCAAACCCCTGCTGCTCTTGGGAATCTCACGGAAGAATTACAAATTACTAGAATTGTTGCATTACAGAATCGTATGGTGTTAGATGTTATGTTAGCTGACCGAGGTGGAGCATGTAAAATTATCGGGAGTAGTTGTTGTGTGTTTATTCCTGACCACACGCCATCAGTCTATAATGCTATCAATAGGTTACATAAAATTGCAGCTGAAATTCATACAGAAAATGGCACTTGGACCTTTTCTGGATGGTTTTGGGCATTGATCACTGCATGGGGATGGAAGGTTTTAACTGGTCTTTGTATTATCGTGGCAATTCTGTTTTCTTGTTGCATTTGTATCCAATGTGGTCCTTTGCTCTGTTCCCTATGTGTGTCATTCTGTATTCCTGATAAAAAAGCTATTGCCAATGTCACTTATCAGAAACATTTAACTAAAGAGGTGGAAGAGATGATGAAAATTGACATATATGATGATTATTCTAATAATCCGGATGTCTTCAGTAAATGCTGAAAGGGTCGTCTGTTGAAAATTGAAACAGCGATGTGATTAAGCATTCACTAAAGACATGAATTCCCCTTAGGACCGAATTTCTTCCCTTATGTTGACTAAAGTCTGGACTCCATTTTGTATTGTCATGTCTCCACGTGCTCAGCACGAGAAGAGTCCTATCTCCGTGTCAGTTGCTCTCGTTATCTGCCTAGTAACAGTCTATAAATAGTTCCTTTGTCCGTCCGGCGCATGCCCAGACTTGACCACATCTGTTATCAGTTAGTCCCTGCTTGACCATGTTTTTGCGGGCTCAAGGAGTGTGTTAACTCCGCCCATATATTGATTCTGTATCGAAATGTCCATAAAAGGCAATATTCCTTGCTTCATGTTGTATCCACCCACTTATGAGCCCCTCTGTTGTGTATAAAAGGGGACCGTGTACGCAAGTTCTTTGTGCTACTCTATGCAATACTAAAGAGTGTTGTATAGGTTGTAGGACCACCCTTAAGGGTTAATAAACTTTGTCTTTGTACTTTGCAGTTTCCGTGCCAACTTCCTTGTAGCTTCCATTACAGGAGAGCGAACCCTTGTATCCTGCGGGCCTAGCTGGGGCCTGTATTCATCAAAAGCATAAGCAAAAACTGCCTTCTAATGCTACTAAAACTTGACAACAAGACAGGTTTTAAAACAGTTATCTGTCAGCAAATACACAGTATTAACACATGCTTCTCTCACAGTGGTTCCCAAATGCACACAGACTCACAGTGTGATTTTAGACAATCAACACTATCCCTAGCAGCTTACCAAAACTCATTCACTACTGTGCAAGGGGTAAGGAGACTACACACAATCTACATATTAAAGTACAGCACATTAGTGTCAAAGCATGACTTATTTTATCAATCCATAAGCAAAGACTGGCTTCTAATGCTACTAAAACTTGACAACATGACAGGTTTTAAAACAGTTATCTGTCAGCAAAAACACGATGTTACAAAATGCTTCTCTCACAGTGGTTCCCAAATGCACACATACTCACTGTGTGATTCTAGACAAACAACACTATACCAAAACACATTTCTTCATCTAGAAGGAGTACTACATTTTAATATAGAATCATAACTCATTTCACAAATTCATAAACAATGACTGGCTTCTAATTCTACCAAAATATAAAAACAGCACAGTTATCTGTCTGCAAACACATGAAAAACACAAATGCTTATCACAGAATGGTTTCTACATGCACACACACTGTCAATAAGATTGTAGAGAAAAAAAGTACTCCCTACACTTTAGCAGGAGAAGTACGTTAGTCTGATTAAAATCAAAATAGTCTACATACATCCCCTCACAATTAAATAACGCACCTTTCAAGTTATTTTGTAGATTAAGAAGTATATAAGTCACACACCAGATTTTCTATTACAGAATCTCTGCACTGTGAACCTCTCAGCAAAAACAAAGAATGGAAAAGTTTCCCTTTCATTTTCCACACATATACATGTAAACATCGAATAACAATCCTTCACACATAAATTCAAAAGCAAACACACATTTCTATTGGTTAAACATTTCAACCCTTCCCCCAATCTGCCATCTGCCCGTTACCATAGAAACAGGTCCTGGAACACTGCACTGAGCACACAGGTCACAAGTTCAGCACACAATGTAGCTAAACAAGACAGCAAGTGTGCTTGACTTTTCAACACATCAGCTTATCATATATAATGTTCCTTACAATCTGTTTTTGTTAACCAATAAGAATCATGCCTTTAACAAACAGAAATATACACCCTACCTTTCAGTGTAAAAAGTTGTAATATAACCAAAGATTTCTTGTCTTTTTTCACATTTTTTTCCTTGGATCCGCGCACCCAACGCGATAGGATGCGCACACCGTGCGCGCATTTCGCCGTTTTTTTTTTATTTTTAAAAAGGGGGCCCCAGGGGGTCCTTTTGGGACCCCCTAAGCACCTCTAGAGGGTCAGAGTATTTCCACTCTGCCCCCTTTATATGTTTTACACACTTATTCCCCTTGCTTCTTCAGCCTCGCTTCTACCGAGGCAGAAAATGGCCGCCAACAGTTCCTGGTTTCGAATGTATATGGACACTCGTCAGCCAATTAGCATTCAGCGCGCGCTCGGTTCGGGGAGGGTGCGCATACGGTGCGGGTAGGGTCCGCGGATCCTCCCCGGTCATAGATATTTATGTACTTTTAACTCTAATTTTCTCAGGAACTACTGAACAGATTCACACCATTTATGCAAAAGGCACGAGTCTGAACTGTGGACTACCTCTTTGCCTAATTTGATGTCATTCCGTTCAGCGGTTCGGGCTGTAGTGACAACAGATACTATGGGAAATTCCATTTTGGGACCCCCCTTTTTTCTCGGCCCCCGCTTGACGATTCTCCATAATAACTTTCAGGGTAGGAGCGGAGCGGAGCAGGCCAAAAGTTTGGAAAATTCCGCGAGGATTCATCAACCGGCGCCAGACTTATTGGGAATAGAATGTTGCGGATTTCCTATGGAAAATAGGTCCTAACTATAACTATCTACTGGCGACCGCCAGTAGATAATTCCTTCCATAATATTTATGAAGGAATTCACAGTGGGGGTTCACAATACTCTTTGACTATAAAGTTATGCTTCATGTTTCTCAGAATTATAATAATTCCCATCTTCTACTGGAGATATGATCCGGTTACTCTCCGGTATATATTTATTATCCATGAAAAAAGGTTATGCTTAGTTTTGGTTATAACAGGTAAATATAGGTTTAAAAAAAACTTCAGACATTTACTGAAAAAACACAGTTAAAATGCAGTTATGGTTAGAAATGTAAGCCAAAAAACACTGAAATTTGCAAGTAACTTCATTTTGACCTTTGTTTTATTGGTGATTTTTTGGGAGTTTTTCAACCCCTGGGGGCGGACACCCACTACCTTCGGCAAGGCCTTATATCCATTCCACCGCGGCTGGGCAACCTCCTTTCCTCAAGGCCATTGGCTATATGCAGGAGGGGTTATTGTAGGGTTGGTGAACTGCAGAAAGCTTTGTGGCCATGGACCACAAACCTGCAGCAAGCTTCTTGTGCCTGTATTGGATCTCCCATAGGCACCGTGAACCTGGTTTTGGATTTGTGGTATTCCATGACAGGACCTTCATAGGTCCAAAAAACACACTGGGACTTGCCTTTCGCCCATGGAGCTTGCACTGGGTTCATGATCCCCAGGCAGGAAAAGAGGATATCTGTGGCTGCACGGTGCCACAAACTCAACATCACGGTCCATAAACCTGCAGCTAAATCATTATTTTTGTTATTGTTTATCCACGGGGTACCTCTTTGGGGGCTGCCCAAATGGGTCTAGGGTTCAGATGTTCTCACAACGGTAAAACACACAAGATGATGGACGGAATCTTGCACATTGGCAGAACATTCACCCCCAGTCACAGATCTGGGTTTAATCCATCGTTATTTTACTCACCACGCCACCCCAGTTCAGACATGGCCATATGAAAATCAGTCTTGAACCTGTGCCTCATGGGAACAGTCCAGCCCGAACTGCCAAGTCATGTCTTCCCTGGACCGGAATCAAGCATCCTAGGGCCGGTTTCGGGGTCAGCGCCTTGTTATTCCAGCGACCCACTGGGGAAATAATAAGCACGAATCTGAATTACGGCGGCACCCACTTGGGAGTGAGCTATGGTGAACTGCAAGTACCATGTAGCAACAGTACTTACGCCCATTGGGGCGGGACATATAAGAACATGCAGGTGTTTCATTAGTCTGCTGCCGTTACTTTCAATGCTGTTAGTGCCTGTGAACAAGGGCAGTGTGAATGCCCGAAAAGCGTCTGGCCGAATTTAATGTATCTGGAAGTGCAAGACTGAACCTACTGCAGTCCCCGTAATTAAAAGGTATCAACTCACCGTGGAGGCGTCTTCATTTGTGGGGCAATTCTTTTGTGGATATATATATATATATACATATATATATTATCTACTGGCGGTTGCCAGTAGATAGTTATAGTTAGGACCGTGTTTCCATAGGAAATCTGAAAATTCTATTTTGAATAACTTTGGCGCCGTTTGACGGATCGTCGCGAAATTTTCAAAACTAATGGGGCGCTCCGCTCAGCTCCTACCCTGAAAGTCTCGGGGTGATTCGTCAAGCGGGGGCTGAGAAAAAAGGGGGGTCCCAAAACACGTTTTCCCCATACATTTTCCCATAGGACCTTTAGTCGAAGGTACAGCCCGAACGGCTGAACAGAATTACTTGAAATTTGGCAAAGAGGTAGTCCTCAGGTCAGGGATGTGCCTTTTGCATATATGGTGTCAATCTGTTCAGTAGTTCCTGAGAAAATTGCAGTTAAAAGGACATAAATATCTGTAGGCGCGCTCCGTGCGCGCACCAGAACGTGCACAAGCGTAATTCTGATTGGTGGTTACAATCGGTCGAAATCAGGAAGTGTTGTCCGCCATTTTGTGTGTGACAGTGAAAAAGAAAGGTGGAGAACGTGAAAAGGGGGCAGGGTACAGAGTTCCTGACCCCCTAGCTTTTGTCAGGGGGTCCCTGAAGGACCCCGAAGAGTGAAAAAAACATTTTTTTTTTTTTTTTAAATCTCGAGGTGCGCGCACGGTGGAAAAAAATCATACAAAAATAGAATTAAAAATCAAATTTAAGTGTTTAGATATTAGGTGGTTCTAAAAAGAGCCATTGTGTGAATTGAGGAACAGAGGAACAAAAAAATGAAAAAAATTATGGCGTGCCGCATGTGTCCCGCTGTATCTTGCTCTCTATTAGGGGAATGCTGGTGTCACCATAAGAGAGAAGAGCATTGCACGCATTGCACCGTATATGCACCCTCTTGAACAGAGGGTGCATATCCAGAGGAACAGAAGCAGGTGAAGCTGCCGCCGCAGATGAAGTGCTCGGCTGAGCTGCCGATGATGTGCTCGGCTGAGCTGCTGCGGATGTGCTCAGCTGAGCTGCTGGAGGGTTGTCTCTAGCAGCTCGAGCAAAAGCCACAAGATGTACTCCTTTAACGTGCCTGATCATAGTGAAAATACTAAAAGAGTATTTCTTTTTAGGATCTCCTCTTGATAAGACAACACCACAAATAGTGCAGGTGACTTTTGGAGCATTCACCTTCTTCTGCCCCTCTGGAAATGTAAAAAAATTGCCATATAAAAGAGTCTTTCTGTTTCCTCTGTCTCTGTAGCACAAGGGTCTCCTGCTCACTCCCAGAAGATGACTGCTGCTCTGCCATTCTCAAGTACTGGAGTACTGGAAAAGCTGCTCAGCTCCTTCTCCCAGGGAATCAGAAGAAATAATGAGGGGAGTGGGTGTGGTGTTGGAAGTTTCTGGAACTGAAACTACTATAAACCAATGAAAAGTGTTGTTTCTTAATCACATGACCTGAAACTACTATAAACCAATAAAAAGTGTTGTTTCTTAATCACATGACTTGCCGTGTGCGCACCGTGCATGCACCGTGCGTGCACGGAGCACGAGCGTACGGAGCACGCGCGCATGCACGTACGGAGAACGCGCGCATGCGCGTACGTAGCAAGCGCGCATGCGCGTACAGAGCACGCGCATGCGGAGCATGCACGACGTACGCATGCGCACGTGGAGCACGTACGCATGCGCACACGGAGCACGTATGCATGCGCGCACCGTGTGCGCACAGACAAAAACCCATAAAAAAAAAAAACGTATAATTTTAAAGTGTTTATAAGTTTATAGAAGATATTAACTATGCTGTTCAACTTTATCCAAATAAAAAAAAAAAGAGCTGAGCCATTCCATATTACAGGATACAGTCAATCTATAACTATATACATAGGTAGCTTATTGTAAAATAAATATTTAAAAAATATAATAATACATTCATAAATTAGCATTTAAAAAACCTTGCAAATTCACTTAAAAAACCATAGGTTTCACACACGTTATAGTTAGGAATTAGCATTTAAAAAACCTTGCAAATTCACTGAAAAAAACATATATTTCACACACGTTATAGTTAGGAATTAGCATTTAAAAAACCTTGCAAATTCACTGAAAAAACCATAGGTTTCACACATGTTATAGTTAGCTGGACATTTCACTCGTACAAAACCATTGAAATTCCCCCGTTATACTTAGTTCAGCTAACTATAACTCGCGCGCCCGCAATCCACTGCTGATGACGTTACATATTACATCACTCATGACATGGTCAGTGACATCACTCATGACATCACTGATGACATCTCAAATGACATCACTGATGACATCACTGATGACATCATCCTTGTGTAAGAGTGGCAGACCTGCTCTTATCCGAATATAAACTTTGATACACACATTGAAAAATACAAACTAAGGTTTTGAATACTATAGAGATACCAATACCAGTTAGAACAACCTATTCAGTAATTCCAAAATCTACATGCGCATCCACTCATTCATCAACACTTCTATATAGTCACTCATACATGTACTCAGTCATCATATGTACTCATACACCTATACATCCTGTTACACACCTATACTCATACATAGAGTTACTCACACACATACTCACACATGCAAATAAACATCCATTTACTTGCATGTACAGCTATACACACACCAGTACACTTACTTCTACAGAAACGTACACATACTTACTCTCTAAAACAATCACTTATAGAAACACATACTTATTTATACAGGAACTCTTCCAATCTCTCACTCTCATATATCCTCACTTGTATACATCAATACTCACATGTACTAGTTCAAAACATATGGACTTACTCATAAAGACACTATTGAGACAGTCATTCACTCTCTTACTCACCCATGCACACACTCATCCACCCATACTGTCCTGCTCACATACTGTCTTCAAAATACATACAAACAGTGAGTCACTCATTCATGCATCCATACGCTAAGTAACATCTCCCACTGAACCATACAGACACTCATACTGATACTCTAAAAACGAACTAATAACCCATATACACACTCATGTAGCTACTCACCAACCCATGCAGCCACTTATACACAAAGCGAGACGCTGATACAGATATTTAAATATTTAAAGATTACTTACTAATACTTGTATTCACTAAGATACTGTTAATAAGTCATTTATACAATTAATTTTACCAAAAAACCCCATCCATTTAGACACCTATTTACCGATTTTTTCTTCCATTAACCTTTAGATATACATATACAAAAAAAATATAGTTTTCAGAAAGACACACATTCACTTGATGATGTCATCAGTGATGTCATCAGTGATGTCATTTGAGATGTCATCAGTGATGTCATGAGTTATGTCACTGACCATGTCATGAGTGATGTAATATGTGACATCATCTGCAGTGGATAGCGGGCGCGCGAGTTATAGTTAGCTGAACTAACTATAACGGGGGAATTTCAATGGTTTTGTACGAGTGAAATGTCCAGCTAACTATAACATGTGTGAAACCTATGGTTTTTTCAGTGAATTTGCAAGGTTTTTTAAATGCTAATTCCTAACTATAACGTGTGTGAAACATATGGTTTTCTCAGTGAATATATATATATGTATATATATATATATATATATATATATATATATATATATATATATATATATATATATATATAAACAAATCCAAATGGCTCCTTCCGGCTGCTGTGACCCGAGAGAGGTGGCGTACACTCCGGCGGAGCGTGCCGGTAATAAAGTTCCAACAGTGCAAAGGCAATTCTTCGTACGCTCTCAGAAAGACAGACCACAGGGGGCGTGGCTTCGGAGCCTTCGAAGATGGCCGCTACTCCCGGGAGCTCCGGCGAGCCGTGAGGGAACGTGACTCCTACGGGCAACAGTTCTTCGCTGAAATCGCCGAAATTGTGCATTTTGCCAATCGGAACTGCAACTCTCCAGAATGATGCTTTTAGTTTTTCATAGGGTGAGGCTGGAAAGCTTATTTTAATGATTTTTCTGTTACCTCACCGTCACGGCCGCCATTTTGTTTTGTTTTTTCAACGACCTTTTGCTCCTTATCTGCGGTTGTATGGCGGCTCTGATCCATTTTTGAATGCCTTTTTTGCTGGCAATATGTTCTCTCACCCTTCTTAAAGCAGCATCTATATTACCTGTTTGATGGTGAATATTCAGTTACTGCTCAATAATATTTCTTCGTTCCGACTGGGCTTTTTTCCTCCAAACTCTGACTTTACTTTCGTCTGAAGGACTTCAGTGAATTTTTCTCAGAGCATCATGCCTCGCGGCGGTTGTAATGCCGCCCGCTCCTCCATGGAGAGCAATTTAGAGGTTTTTAACCCTTTTGATGTTTTGCAAGAACATACTGATGATATTACTAAGGACTGTGTTGGCGCCAAATCCACTACTCCTCGCTCAAATGCTAAACAAAATACCAAAATACCTTCTGCGTCACCGTCCACCTCTGGCAAAAGGGTGAAGGCGAACCCGCCTTCTCCCACTAGTTCCTCATCCACGATCTCTATGGAACTCCTTTTAGATGAAATTCGTGCCCTTAAACCACATATGGAGGAAACAAACACCAGACTTCAAAATCTGGAAGCTAAATGGTCTCTCACTGAGAAGAGAGTTGGAGACTTGGAATTGCGGGTTGACTCCGTTCAAAATATCACAGCTCAGGTTCCTCTCATATCTCAGGAGGTGACTCAGCTTAAACAGCAGGTGGAAATGTTAGAAAACCGTAATAGGCGTAATAATCTGCGCATTTATGGCTTATCTGAAGGTCTTGAAGGGGCCAATCCAATCTCATTTTTCAAATCTTTTTTGCCGACTCTTTTGGGTCTTCCAGAAAATCCTTCATTGAACATTCAAAGGGCCCACCGTTTAGGTCCCTTAGCTCGTTCTCCCTCAGCGTCATCCACTAAGCCGAGAGGAGTCATCTTATACTTTCTGGAGTACACAGATCTACTCAGAGTCCTGCAGGCTGCCAAACAACGCGGAAAGATGACTTGGAATGGTTCTGCTCTTTTCTTCGCCCAGGATTATGCCAAACCAACTGCTGATCGTCGGAAGAAATTCCTAGACATGAGACCTGCACTACGCAGTTTAAATGCGCGTTATGGTTTATTTCATCCATGCCTTTTTAAAGTAACATACAATAACAAAACTACCAGTTATGAAGACCCAGCACAACTCCAGCAATTCCTGAACACTTGCAGGACGGAGTCCATGGAAGTGCCTCAGTCATGATGGACTTTTTGTTTTTAGCGGTGTCTGTTTACCTCACCATTAATGATATTTTACTCTCCCCTCTTGTATTTTGTATCGTATTTTGTATCGCTATGTTGTGCTAACGTGTTCCCTGTTTTCTTCCCCTTTTTAGGTAGCGATTTTGTGGTTCCTCATCGTTCCTTGTTATCCTCAGCTTGCCTAGCGGATGTCCCTTCCTTCGTCGTCGCTGTAGAATCCCCCGTTGTAGTGTCCCATCTTCCTCATGTGGCTTCACCAACCCCGTTCTTCACTGTTTTTGGTGGTATGTCTATTTGTCCTTCCTTGCTTTTATTACTTTTTTCTGTCGTTTTATGCCTTTGTTTTTTGTACTAATTGTTTTTTCTCCTCTTTTCCCTCTTCTTTTCACTGCCTTCGCTTCTATCTCTGGTCATATCTCTTCTCTAGTTGTATTTCCTCTTGTTTATATTCGATCCTCAATATTTTCGCTTCATATCCTTTTACTTTTAGCCTATTCTTTCCAAATCTCTCTCTTACTTCATGTTTTTTCTCTCTATTTCTTAGCTACTCCTCTAAAGCAATAACATTTTTTCTCCAATTTTTCCAAGATGCTTTGTATTTTATCACTATGTGTATATCTGACTTCCGTATAATCTCTTTGGTTAATTTGTAATGTTTAAATGTCGTTAAACTTAATTACATGGAATGTTAAAGGATTGGGTTCTCCCATTAAACGGCAGCGTGTATTATCTCACCTAGCAAACTTGAAAGGGGATATTGTGTTATTACAGGAGATTCATATAAAAGAAGTTGAAGTTGCCAAGTTACGTCGTAATTGGGTGGGTCATGTTTTTGCATCGCCTGGTTCAGGGAAACGTAATGGTGTTGCTATTCTCTGCCATAAACGCTTAAATATCAAGGTAATACACCAGGCTAATGATGCTGAGGGTAGATGGGTGAGTGCATCTTTGTTAATTGATAACATTCCTATCTCTATCTTCAATGTATATGCTCCTACTACACAGGACAACCTATTTTGGCCACAGATGCTCACCTCATTGATGCAATCCTCTAATGACTATCTCATTCTAGGAGGGGATTGTAATATGATTGTAGACCCCCTTATTGATCGTCACTCCAATTGCCATTTCTCTCCCTCTCTGATGCACACTCAATTTACCTCTACTCTCTCCCAACGGTCTCTCGTTGATTCCTGGAGACTTTGCCACCCTACACTCAGGGAATACACATACTACTCACCAGCCCACTCATCACAATCCCGGATCGACTACATTTTTATTTCTAAAGCTTTGATTCAACATATTACTCATTCTGAAATAGGTTCTATTTTAATTTCCGATCACGCCCCTGTTTCCTTACACCTAGATCTACTTCCACCTGTAAAAGGCACTAGAAGATGGCGATTTAACAATTCGCTTTTATTAGATCCCAATTTTACCCCGGCTTTTCTTGAGTTCTCTTCCTTATTTTTTACCGAAAATGAATCCCCTATGATTTCTCCTCAAGTGTTATGGGACACCTTTAAAGCTGCTTCTAGGGATTTCATTATTTCCTTTGTCTCTCATAAAAGGCGTGTTGCTTCCCAATCTTTACAATCGATTAATTTACAAATTAAACAAATGGAGCATTCCTACTACGCGACTAAATCCCCCTCTGATTTGGATAAACTTCTCAAGGCCAAATTTTCATTCAATAAAGCTTCTACTGAAACTGCGAACTTATGCTTACTCAAATCTAGCGCCAAATACTACACGGCTCAAAATAAGGCTGGCAACCTTCTAGCCAAATACCTTAAAGTTAAGAGGGAACGCACAAGAATTGAATCTATTATTTCCTCATCTAACATCACACTTCATAAAGATGAGGATATTCTGATGGAATTTACAAATTTTTATCAAAAACTTTATACTCCGGAATCCCCCCCCTTGCCAACTGATATAGGTCAATACTTATCCTCTATCCCCTCACCCTCTTTCCCAGACGTTGACTTTGCCCCTTTGGAGGCTGATATAAGCCTTAAAGACATTCAGGACTCCATTCAAGTGCTTAAAAAAGGCAAAGCTCCTGGGCCAGATGGTTTTACAATCGAATTCTACTTACATTTTTCTAAGCTGCTGGTTCCTAAGCTTCATCAATTGTTCTCCTTTTTTATCTCTTCCAAAAAATCTGAGGGCTCCTTTCAGGAAGCCTTGATTTGCCTCCTTCCTAAAGAAAATAAAGACCATACCCTATGTAAGAATTACAGACCCATCTCTCTAATTAATTTGGATTACAAAATCTTTGCAAAAATTCTGGCACTCCGTCTTGATAAAATTTTACCTCACCTGATTGGAAAGGAGCAATGTGGTTTCGTCAAAGGCCGTCACCTCTCGGACAATACTCGACTCTTTTTTAACGTATTGAGTAAATCTCACTCCTACCCACACTCTTTAGCTGCTATTGCGCTGGATGCCGAAAAGGCTTTCGATAGGGTCAATTGGCAGTTTATGTTTGCAGTTCTTGCTTGGTTTGGTTTTGGTCCGAAATTCCTCGCATACATCTCTTTATTATACTCCTTCCCTAGATCATTTATATTAGCTAATGGCCTTGTTTCTTCTTCATTTCCCTTATTTAGAGGTGTCCGACAAGGTTGTCCCCTTTCCCCCCTTCTTTTTATTTTAACATTGGAACCTTTTCTGACAAAGCTCCGAGAAAACATCAAGATCACCGGCTTTCCATACGGGGATAAGTATTTGAAACTTTCCGCCTATGCGGATGACATACTTTTATTTATTTCTAATCCTAAATCCTCTATTCCTTCCTTTTTATCCGAAGTTGCTGAGTTCGCGAAGGTGTCAGGTTATAAGTTAAATGTAGACAAGTGTGAGATTCTTCCACTAAATAAATTCTGTTTTCACGCTGACTTTTTGACCTCATCCTTTCATTGGAGCCCGACTCAGATTAAATACTTGGGTTTGTGGTTTAAACCCTCTATTAAGGACACTGTCGCACTTAACCTTAAAAACTTATTAGCAATTCTAAAAGATTCTACAGCTCGGTGGCACCCTTTATTTTTATCTTGGTGGGGTAGATTGGACTCTATTAAAATGATGTTAGTTCCGATAATTTTGTTCTATTTGTCCAATCTTCCAATCAATATACCTAAATCTTTCTATAAGAATATTTATTCCATCCTATCCAAGTTCCTATGGCATCATAAGAAACCTAGGATGTCTTTTGCTAGACTCAAATGCCCTAAGCAATCAGGTGGAGTTAACTTTCCAGATTTCACGACATATCATGCCTCATTTTTTCTCCAACACTCTGTTCCTCTTTTATCTGATCATAATTCTGATGCCCTTTCTCAACCTTTGTGGGTAAATATTGAGTCCTCTTTCTTTCATCCTTTCACTTTTGAAGAATTTATATCTTTGTCCCACATTCCCAAGAGCTTTTCCCTTCCCATCCTTAAACATTCTAGGAAAGCGTTTTCCCCTCTTTTTGTGGATGGTTCTGATGATCGCTCACGTTTCTTGCATTCCCCCCTATGGTACAACCCTCTTATTAAATTAAAAAATAGGACGTTCTTTTGGAAAGACTGGAGAGACCTTGGTCTTATTTGGACTCATCAATTGTTTCATGAAGGTTCGTGCGTTTCTTTTAATACTCTTCAATCTCGTTTCTCTTTACCAGTCTCCTTTGAACCGAAATATAATCTCATACGTGCGGCTGCACAGAGTAGCTATGATTCCCTTTCCTCATCTACCACTCACGCTATCCCCTCTCCTCTTCCTCTCCCTTGTTTACTTGCCTCTTCTTCTGCTTCCCAAATTTATAGAAAATTGAGAGAAACTCCTGTTACTCAGGGCAAATCCAAAGTAGAATCGGATTGGGAGACAGACTTGGAAGACTCCTGTTCTCCTACCATATGGCAGAAAATCTGGATCAAGCTAAGGAAGTCGTCTCGAGCGGCTAATACAACCCAGACGCTATTTTTCATCTATAATAGACTTTTGATCACTCCTGCTAAATTGAGCATGATTGACTCTTCTGTGCCTTCTACCTGTTGGACGTGTTCGGCCCCACTAGCAGATCTTAAACATATGTTATTTACATGCCCAGTGACTCACAAATTTTGGAATGACGTGTGGCGGCAGATCAATAAAATCTTTTCAACACACTTCCCCTTTACTCTCTCACATATTTTCTTGGGTAGTCTCTCCGACATATGGTCTTTCTCCACTACAGATACCTCCATTATTGATTTGCTTATAGCTGTGGCGTTTCAACAAATCACTAAGTCGTGGAAGGATGCCTCAAATATTTCTTTTCAGGCTTGGTGGTATGGGGTTTGTTATCACCATAGATTAGACAGGGCCTATGTATATCCCATTACCCTTGCTATTAAACGCGATGTATTATGGATACCAATTACAAACTTTTTGAATGAAGCTGCTCGTTCTCGGCCATTACACAATCCTCGTACAGAGGAAGTTCCCAATCCTCCTTGAACATATTATTGTTGTTTTTTAAGCATCTATACATATAAAATGTTTGTATTCTTGAATATTTCATATGTTGTGACTAGAGAAGTCTCTTTATACTCAATTGTACTTTTATACTTCTTATACATGCATGTTATACTGTAATAATATTTATACTTTTTATATTTCTACTTTGCTCTAATATTTGACAGTCTCTTTTTCCCTTTTTTGTTCCCTTCCCTTACCTCTTCCTTCCCTCTCTTCCCATAGGACAATTTTCTTTGTAATTGAATTTAGTCATGATGTTTTATTATGATTCTGTTATATTTTAAATCTCAATAAAACTTTCTTTAAAACTCAAGAAAGACAGACCACAAACGGGGATCTCTAGAAAGGGGTGTTTTAATTCACTACGCGTTTCAGCTCGAAAGCCTTGATCACGTGAAAGATTGTGTGCAAACATGGTGATTAATAAAGTCAACATCAACATAGGACAACCAAAGGATGGATGGTGTAACAGTGGCAGACATCTTGGAGTGCAAGATTCTGTATTGCAAATGATTCTATGTCATACTGTATCCGTCACACAAATAAAATATTCTGCGCCAGAAGGGGTTCAAAACGTAAAATAATATGACAGATAAAACAGCATTGTAATAATTCAATACAAGTGTGCTGAGTGACATAGTCCAAGAGTCACCATGTGCGTAAGCAGAGTAATGGTGCCACGAGCCTGTTGTACAGAAAATCCTGAGCTCTATGTGTGAGATGCAAATAGGTGGATGCATAGTGCACAAATGCATTCTGGCAATGCCCCAATGGTTGCTCGCACCAATTTGCCAGTACAGTTACACATGAAATTAGAACCATGTGGTGGATGAGAAGGGAACTGCCAGGTGACAAGTCCAGGAGGTGTGAGGGGCGTGAGAACAAATGCACGAACAGCTAGTGGAGTGCAAAAATAAGATAAAATAAACGAACCGGGTAAATACCCCGTCATGTGCACGCCCCAATGTTGGCATGTGCTGAGCTGCTAATAGAATCAGTGAACTATGGAGACACGGAGTGGTGTAAATTATCCACGGTATCAAAAGGAATTGTCCTGGTGGGAGTGTCCATCTGGAGGTATCCATCTAGGGTAGGTGGCCAAATGGCCTTAGCGCGAGACACTTATCTTGACAGTGCCCTTAGGACATGGCAAAATAGTAGCGTAAAAGGGGCAATGAAAACAAGAGCTAAATTGTAGAATACAAAAAGGGGAATGCACTATACCATAGTCCTCCAGTTGTCTTAATAGAAGAAACAAATTTCATCAGTCACCGTGTTCAAGGAGTGAAGGAGGGAAGGAAGGGTAGGTAGCCCGTGTGCGGTGAGTGATGGTGTTTGGGTACCTTCCTTGCTTCCTTTAAATGAAAAGAAGAAAAAACAGAATGTTAAAAAGTTGCTAGCAAAATGACTGTCGCAATGCTATATACAACACAATCAGAATCAATCGAATGAGGAGAAAGTTTAAGAACATCTCAGATTACAAGAAAAGGAAAGAAAAGAACCAAGGACATAATGGCAACATTGTACATTATTCTCTCAGATGCACAGCTAATTCTTCATCTTGATTGAGGCCCCCCGGGTCCTTGGTTTGAAAATCAATGATATGTTTGGACTCACGCTGCCTCAATTTGAGTACCCTGTTACCTCCTCTGGGATTTTTAGTGATCTGTTCAAGAATAAAGAATCTGAGGAGTGCAGGATTAGAAAAATGTTTGGCTTTGAAGTGGCGAGCCACGGGATATTTGTCGTCGTTATGTACAATTGCTCGATAGTGTTCTAAGACACGTTTTTTGGCAAGAAGAGTGGTGCTGCCTATATACCACAAATTGCAAGGGCATACTATAACATAGATCACGAAAGTGGTACTGCATGTGAGGAATTCCTTGATCTCTTTGGTGATACCATTGTAGGTGACCTTGTTGCAAAACGTGCTGTTCTTACAGGCTTTGCAGAGCCCACACGGAAAAAATCCCTTCAAGCCATGTTGTTGTCTGGTAGGGTATATGGTGACATCGCTTCTGACTACCAAATCCCTGATGCTTCTGCCCTTACGATAGGTGATACTGGGTCTATTGGGAACAGTCATGCCAATAACATTGTCACATTTCAAGATATCCCAATTTTTTGCTACAATTTTGTGAATGTTTTTAGAATCTGAATTGAAAGTCATAATCATTCTGGTAGTGTCAATGTTCTCATCTGGGCTTTCTACAATTTTGTCAGAAATGGTGAGATCTCTGGGTATAGCATCCGCTCTGTCCTTGGCTTTGCGAAGTACCCAGTTTGGGTAACCTCTATTTTTAAACCGTGTCATCATCTCTCTGCTGATGTTTTCGTAGGCGACTTGGGTGCTGCAATTTCTCTTAGCCCTCAGCAGCTCACCATAGAGGATACTCCACTTAAGTGTCTCAGGGTGACTGCTGAGGGCATGCAACACACTGTTACCTGCAGTGGCCTTTCTGAACAAAGTTGTCTGTATGGAATTATCAATGATGTCCAATCTGACATCTAGGTATTCGACACTGTTCTTGTTGATGTGACTAGTCAGAACAATATTGTTGCCTTTGATGTTAAGTTTATCAATAAATTGGATGGCTTGTTCTTCATTGCCATTCCAAATGATAAACAAGTCATCAATGTAGTGCATCGATGTGGTTACATGTTCTAGGTCTTCTTTATAGTTGGGGTTGGAAAAGACTGACTCCTCCCACCTGCCCATAAACAGATTTGCTAGGCTGGGAGCAAAACAAGAACCCATTGCAGTCCCAACCACTTGTCTGTACAGTTCACCATTAAAAAGAAAAATATTGTTGGTGAGACAATAGTTGATCATGTCCAAAATCATCATGCTATGATCTCTAAGGCGTAAGGGTCTGGTGTTGAGATAGTGTTCACAGGCCTCTATTCCTTGTTGATGGTCAATAATCATGTATAATGACTGGACATCTAGTGTAATGAGACAAGAATTCAACTCCCACTTGATGCCCCCAATCTTGTTGAGGAAATCTTTTGTGTCCCTGATGTAGCTGGGTAGGTTGCTGACATAGTCTCTGAGAAAATGGTCAATATATTTTGAGACATGTTCTGACACACTGCCCCTGGAGGAAACAATAGGGCGTCCAGGAGGATCTAAGGGGTTCTTGTGTAGCTTTGGTAATAAGTAAAGAGCTGGAAGAATTGGATGATCATTTTTTAAGTAAGTATATTCTTCCCATTCAAGTAGGCCCTTCTCTCTCCAAGTGGTGAGTTTGTCCCATAAACATGTGATGCTAGTGTTGTAGTTCTCCATGTTTATGTGTTCATAATATCGAGTGTCTGAGAGTTGTCTGGCTGCTTCTGTGATATATTTGTCCCTGTCCAGAATTACCACGTTGCCACCTTTGTCGGCTGGACGGATGACGATGTTACTGTCATCCGTGAGTGATTTAAGTGACTGTCTCTGTGCAAATGACAAGTTGTTTTTAAAACATTTTTTCTTCTTGTTCCTAAAGGTACACAACGACCTGCTGACAATGTCGTGAAAAGTGTCAATGGGATCATATGGGGAGGTGGGAAAGAATGTAGATTTGGGTTTGAAACCTGAGGAAACATGGCTGTCGGTGGTAAGGCCTAATCTGTCGATGACTTGTGTGGTACTACAAGGATCTTCATTGTAAGTACAGTTGGTTGCTGAATTCGCATCTTGGTCTAGATGTAACATATCAGCAAGTATGTCAATGTCGCCTAGTGTGATATTGTCTAGGTGCTGAGTTGTGCCAGTAATGCCTTTTCTAGAGTCCCCTAATCTTTTGAGTTTGTGCCATTTTCTTCATTTAAGTTTCCTAACAAACTTGAAGAGGTCTATTCTTGTGTCAGTGAAATTAAAAGAGGCAGAGGGGCAAAAGGACAGGCCTAAGCATAAAGTAGCTTTTTCAGTCTCATTGATGTTTCTCTTGGATAGATTGACCACTGTCTTATTTACCGTGGAGGGATCCATTAGTAAGCTTTTCTCGGGCGAGATCTCCTTCCCATATTGCCCCTTGCTCTGCCTCTTCCTCCATCGCTGCTGAAGTCTCTTCTGCCTGTTTCTTCGTCTCCTCGGCCCCTTCCGCAACCTCTCCCTCTCTGCCCCCGTGATCTTGTTGCCGGAGTATCCTGTTTCGTGCGTCTGCTCCGGCGCAGATCTCGATATTCCTCTAAAAAATTCACAGGTCTGTTATTAGCTTCGGTGTTAGAGGCTGCTTCAACAGACACATCGGATTCGGTGTCACTGGCTGTAGATGCAGGAGCAGGTAAAGTGCCGGTCTGTTCTGTTGTGGCAATAATATCTGTTTCCTTATTGTTGTATAAGTGGTCAAATTTCTTGCTGAAAGTGAGAATCCTCCCACTGTCATAGTCGTATCTCGGTTTAACTTCCTCTCTTTGCGTGCTTTAATTTCATCTTCGTGTAGCTTGAGGCGATCTTTCATGGTGTTCATGGAGCCCTCAACTTGTTCAGTGTCAGGGAGTTTAAGCAACTCTTCCGTGAGTTCTTGTATCTGCTTGATGAGGTTATCTCTCTCGATCCAAGCGTACTTGATCAAAATCTCCAACATTCTCTTTGAGCTAAGAGCAGAATTCTCAGACCACTCTGTGAGCATGTTTGGGTTTGGCGTTTCATATGTCGGTGTTATAAATATCCTTAGGCCTCTTGGGACCATATTTTGATCAACATAGTTCTGTAGGGAGATCGCCTCCCACCATCTAGAGATCTCCGACTTCTTGAGTTTTTCTAGGGTTCTAATCTTCTCCTCTGTTGAAGAGATGTGCGTTGGTGTCAGAACAGATGTGGTTTTGGTTCTTGGTTTTCTTGTAAATATGGCTTGGGCAGCTGTCCTCCTCTCTTCCTCCTCATTCATGATAGAACACGCCTTGCTTTTCAATCACGTTTGTGGTCTAATTTCCCCTGTATCGCTAACAGGTTCCTCCTGCCATCCAAGGGCTTCACAGGACAATGTCTAGTAGAAGATTCGTACCTTGATGTCTGTGGTTCACAGATGTGCCCACAGTGTAGATACGGCAGCGTTGCTTGAATGCCTACTTGTACATGAAAGTTCCGAGATTGCTACGATAGCAAGACATCAATGTCTCATCTCACACGGAAAGTCAGTGATAGATGTAAATCTATTCGTAAGGCTGGCAAGAGTAATGGAGGGAATCCTATTCCAAAAAGCCGCTTCTCCCGGGCACAACGCAGGTGTCTTGCCATAAGGAAAGTACACCGCGTCCAGACCCGTGGAGGCAGACAAAGTAGAAACAGACTCACCTCCTTGCCTTCGTAGAATACTGCAACTCGCTGCAAAGTGTTCACCGAGGATGGCCGGTCTGGATGCAGCCCTCCGTTTCAAAACAAATCCAAATGGCTCCTTCCGGCCACCTACCCTAGATGGATACCTCCAGATGGACACTCCCACCAGGACAATTCCTTTTGATACCGTGGATAATTTACACCACTCCGTGTCTCCATAGTTCACTGATTCTATTAGCAGCTCAGCACATGCCAACATTGGGGCGTGCACATGACGGGGTATTAACCCGGTTCATTTATTTTATCTTATTTGTGCACTCCACTAGCTGTTCGTGCATTTGTTCTCACGCCCCTCACACCTCCTGGACTTGTCACCTGGCAGTTCCCTTCTCATCCACCACACGGTTCTAATTTCATGTGTAACTGTACTGGCAAATTGGTGCGAGCAACCATTGGGGCATTGCCAGAATGCATTTGTGCACTATGCATCCACCTATTTGCATCTCACACATAGAGCTCAGGATTTTCTGTACAACAGGCTCGTGGCACCATTACTCTGCTTACGCACATGGTGACTCTTGGACTATGTCACTCAGCACACTTGTATTGAATTATTACAATGCTGTTTTATCTGTCATATTATTTTACGTTTTGAACACCTTCTGGCGCAGAATATTTTATTTGTGTGACGGATACAGTATGACATAGAATCATTTGCAATACAGAATCTTGCACTCCAAGATGTCTGCCACTGTTACACCATCCAGCCTTTGGTTGTCCTATGTTGATGTTGATTGAAGCAACTTTATTAATCACCATGTTTGCACACAATCTTTCACGTGATCAAGGCTTTCGAGCTGAAATGCGTAGTGAATTAAAACACCCCTTTCTAGAGATCCCCGTTTGTGGTCTGTCTTTCTGAGAGCGTACGAAGAATTGCCTTTGCACTGTTGGATATATATATATATATATATATATATATATATATATATATATATATATATATATATATATATATATCCACACCAAGTGCTCACCTTGAGTAAAAGCAAGCGGGACACAGCTCCGGGTACAGACAAAGGATTTATTGAGAAAAATCACAGCGCAGTCCTTGTAGTCCGTGAAAGCGCTTAGGCAGACGCGTTTCAAGCCGGAATGGCCGTCATCAGTGCCGGTCTCACAGGCTGAATGATTTCTCCTGGACTTGACTCAGAGACCACTCTCTATGAAGCAGTCTCTCGACTCCTCCTCCTTAATGCAGGTGTGTATTAACCACTTGTGACACTAGGTGAACTGCATGATGGTTATCACAGTCCATCGTGGTGCCTCATTCAGTAATGGGGGACTCCAAACATCAAGTGATGCCCCAAATTGTTGGCGCTGGACTGTGTGCCACCACAGAACTCCCAGATATGTTGGTCCAGCTCACACCTTTGTCTGTACCCTTATCAGGCAGCACCGTGCCACCTCCTCTCTCCCCTCACTAAGATGACCGCCTGATGGCAATGACTTTGCTCGGGGGGGGCGCCGCGTATGTTCTCCTCGTACTTCTCCAAAGGTTTGCTGATATACGCGGAGCTCCAGACCGAGAGGGCGTGTCCCATGCCCGTTTCAGCGTACCCGGCTATAAATCCACACCAAGTGCTCACCTTGAGTAAAAGCAAGCGGGACACAGCTCCGGGTACAGACAAAGGATTTATTGAGAAAAATCACAGCGCAGTCCTTGCAGTCAGTGAAACGCTTGGGCAGATGCGTTTCTAGCCGGAATGGCCGTCATCAGTGCCGGTCTCACAGGCTGATTGATTTCGTCTGGACTTGACTCAGAGACCTCTCCCTATGAAGCAGTCTCTCGACTCCTCCTCCTTAATGCAGGTGTGTATTAACCACTTGTGACTCTAGGTGAACTGCATGATGGTTATCACAGTCCATCGTGGTGCCTCATTCAGTAATGGGGGACTCCAAACATCAAGTGATGCCCCAAATTGTTGGCGCTGGACTGTGTGCCACCATAGAACTCCCAGATAGGTTGGTCCAGCTCACACCTTTGTCTGTACCCTTATCAGGCAGCACCGTGCTGCCTCCTCTCTCCCCTCACTAAGATGACCGCCTGATGGCAATGACTTTGCTCGGGGGGCACCGCGTTATGTATTCCTCGTACTTCTCCAAAGGTTTGCTGATATACGTGGAGCTCCAGACCGAGAGGGCGTGTCCCATGCCGGTTTCAGCGTACCCGGCTATAAATCCACACCAAGTGCTCACCTTGAGTAAAAGCAAGCGGGACACAGCTCCGGGTACAGACAAAGTATTTATTGAGAAAAATCACAGCACAGTTCTTGCAGTCCGTGAAACGCTTGGGCAGACGCGTTTCTAGCCGAAATGGCCGTCATCAGTGCCGGTCTCACAGGCTGATTGATTTCTCCTGGACTTGACTCAGAGACCACTCCCTATGAAGCAGTCTCTCGACTCCTCCTCCTTAATGCAGGTGTGTATTAACCTTTTGTGACTCTAGGTGAACTGCATGATGGTTATCACAGTCCATCGTGGTGCCTCATTCAGTAATGGGGGACTCCAAACATCAAGTGATGCCCCAAATTGTTGGCGCTGGACTGTGTGCCACCACAGAACTCCCAGATATGTTGGTCCAGCTCACACCTTTGTCTGTACCCTTATCAGGCAGCACCGTGCTGCCTCCTCTCTCCCCTCACTAAGATGACCGCCTGATGGCAATGACTTTGCTCGGGGGGCGCCGCGTATGTTCTCCTCGTACTTCTCCAAAGGTTTGCTGATATACGTGGAGCTCCAGACCGAGAGGGCGTGTCCCATGCTGGTTTCAGCGTACCCGGCTATAAATCCACACCAAGTGCTCACCTTGAGTAAAAGCAAGCGGGACACAGCTCCGGGTACAGACAAAGTATTTATTGAGAAAAATCACAGCACAGTTCTTGCAGTCCGTGAAACGCTTGGGCAGACGCGTTTCTAGCCGAAATGGCCGTCATCAGTGCCGGTCTCACAGGCTGATTGATTTCTCCTGGACTTGACTCAGAGACCACTCCCTATGAAGCAGTCTCTCGACTCCTCCTCCTTAATGCAGGTGTGTATTAACCTTTTGTGACTCTAGGTGAACTGCATGATGGTTATCACAGTCCATCGTGGTGCCTCATTCAGTAATGGGGGACTCCAAACATCAAGTGATGCCCCAAATTGTTGGCGCTGGACTGTGTGCCACCACAGAACTCCCAGATATGTTGGTCCAGCTCACACCTTTGTCTGTACCCTTATCAGGCAGCACCGTGCCGCCTCCTCTCTCCCCTCACTAAGATGACCGCCTGATGGCAATGACTTTGCTCGGGGGGCGCCGCGTATGTTCTCCTCGTACTTCTCCAAAGGTTTGCTGATATACGCGGAGCTCCAGACCGAGAGGGCGTGTCCCATGCCCGTTTCAGCGTACCCGGCTATAGATCCACACCAAGTGCTCACCTTGAGTAAAAGCAAGCGGGACACAGCTCCGGGTACAGACAAAGGATTTATTGAGAAAAATCACAGCGCAGTCCTTGCAGTCAGTGAAACGCTTGGGCAGATGCGTTTCTAGCCGGAATGGCCGTCATCAGTGCCGGTCTCACAGGCTGATTGATTTCGTCTGGACTTGACTCAGAGAACTCTCCCTATGAAGCAGTCTCTCGACTCCTCCTCCTTAATGCAGGTGTGTATTAACCACTTGTGACTCTAGGTGAACTGCATGATGGTTATCACAGTCCATCGTGGTGCCTCATTCAGTAATGGGGGACTCCAAACATCAAGTGATGCCCCAAATTGTTGGCGCTGGACTGTGTGCCACCACAGAACTCCCAGATATGTTGATCCAGCTCACACCTTTGTCTGTACCCTTATCAGGCAGCACCGTGCTGCCTCCTCTCTCCCCTCACTAAGATGACCGCCTGATGGCAATGACTTTGCTCGGGGGGGGCGCCGCGTATGTACTCCTCGTACTTCTCCAAAGGTTTGCTGATATACGCGGAGCTCCAGACCGAGAGGGCGTGTCCCATGCCCGTTTCAGCGTACCCGGCTATAGATCCACACCAAGTGCTCACCTTGAGTAAAAGCAAGCGGGACACAGCTCCGGGTACAGACAAAGGATTTATTGAGAAAAATCACAGCGCAGTCCTTGCAGTCAGTGAAACGCTTGGGCAGATGCGTTTCTAGCCGGAATGGCCGTCATCAGTGCCGGTCTCACAGGCTGATTGATTTCTCCTGGACTTGACTCAGAGACCACGCCCTATGAAGCAGTCTCTCGACTCCTCCTCCTTAATGCAGGTGTGTATTAACCACTTGTGACTCTAGGTGAACTGCATGATGGTTATCACAGTCCATCGTGGTGCCTCATTCAGTAATGGGGGACTCCAAACATCAAGTGATGCCCCAAATTGTTGGCGCTGGACTGTGTGCCACCAGAGAACTCCCAGATATGTTGGTCCAGCTCACACCTTTGTCTGTACCCTTATCAGGCAGCACCGTGCCGCCTCCTCTCTCCCCTCACTAAGATGACCGCCTGATGGCAATGACTTTGCTCGGGGGGGGCGCCACGTATGTTCTCCTCGTACTTCTCCAAAGGTTTGCTGATATACGCGGAGCTCCAGACCGAGAGGGCGTGTCCCATGCCGGTTTCAGCGTACCCGGCTATAAATCCACACCAGTTCCGGTCCGCTCCTATCCTGAAAGTCTTGGGATGATTCGTGTAGCGGGGGCTGAGAAAAAAGGGGGGTCCCAAAACATGTTTTCCCCATGCAATTTCCCTTAAGACCTTTAGCCGCAGCTACAGACCGAACTGCTGAATGGAATTACACCAAATTTGGCAGAAATGTAGATCTTGGTTCAGAGTCGAGCCTTTTGCTTAAATGGTGTAAATCCGTTCAGTAGTTCCTGAGAAAATCAAAATCAAAATCACATATATATCTAACCACACATCTCATCGTGAGATCTGATTGGCTGTCAGTACTTCATGCAAGAAGTGTTGGCAGCCATCTTGGGACCAATATACATGATAGCACCTCATTAAAAAGCATTGCAGTTAATAGAAGGTTTTAAGACTTTAGTTACATTATGAATCATTTGTTGATGATACCATACCCATTTTAGGAATTGTGGTGTGTTCTAAGGTGATTTTACCATGTGTAAAAGCCTTCTGCTATGATATCATGAATCATGTTTGAAAGAAATCTATTTTCTCATGCTTTTCCCACAGAGGTTTGGAAGTTGATCTATAAGCTAAACTGAGAGCATATTTTCTGTAAATTCACATTGTCTTTCTCAGTCATGTGAGAATGAAGTCTGACATTATCAGTAAAACATGTACATCCAACAAAGGCAGAGACTGTCAGTTGATTCCTTTGTGTTCTACTGCAGCTTCCCAGAGTGTTCTAAAGAACAACTTGAGCGCTAACATTCCTACTTATGACAAACGTATTGCACACCTGAAGCCATCTTGATTGGAATAAAGTGGTAACTCTTAAAACATTTAATTTAAAAAGGAACAAAATGAGGGGGTTCATTTTGCCATAGAAAGTATGATTAGTGCTGCAGAAAGAAAATTTAGGGCACATTTTGAGTGACTTCTCAAATCCTCTTCTATTTCATTAACAAATTTTGACATGCAGACTGAAACATGCACTTTCAATACCAGCAGCAGACTTCCTTGGTGAGCAGTATCTTTACTACAGTGATCTAATGAGCAACTAGAGTGCTAACATTCTGAATTTATGGCAAATGTGTGACACATTTAAATGCCTTCTTGATGGAATCAAAGTAAAAAAACTCAAAGTATTTCCTACTGAGGAGACTGTAGTAAATGAGGAAGTTAGGAAACTTCATAACAAATAAGTCTCCCAAAATGGCCACCAGAGACATAAGAGCCCAAATGTAGCACAAATATCACCCAGATGTAGCTCACATGTATCCCAATGACAGAAGTGTGCAAAACACTTATTTTTTGTGTTTTTGCAGTTTTATATAGTGCAGGCTTGTCATGTAAAGCACATGGAGTGCTTTACATGAGCATTGGTTACATCACACAAGATCAAATTCATTTTGGTTGTAGACATGGGGAGATTAAGTGATTTGACCAGAATCACAGAATGTTGAGCTGAAGCAGAAACTCCAACCTGGTTACCCAGTTGCAAAGTTTGCAGCTCTGGAAGTAACACCACATTCTCTCCCCTAAGTGCAACATTTAATCAAGTGGTCAACTGGATAAAAAAACATAAAGATAACAAATAATTTAAAAGTGCTTTTTTGCTATTTGAAAACTCAGAAAATATGTCCTTATTTTAGTTTTTTAGAGAACTAACCATAATGTTGATGCAAATAAGACCCTCTCATATATGTATTTTCTAAAGGAAATGCTCTAGGTATTACAGTTTTGATTACATCAAGATGACGTCAGGCGTTCCATACTTTTGTAATAAATATAGAATGTTAGGAATCTAGTTTTTCATTAGGATACTGTTGAGAGGCAGAGGCCAGGCGCACGGACTCTGAAAATTAAAGGCAGGTAGGAGGGAGCAGAGGCAACAATTTGACCACACTGGGCAGGCAGGAAGGGCAGTGGCAACACAACAGACTATGGAGGGCAGTGGAAAGGGGGGCAGAGGCAACAAACCAACAATACAGGACTTGCAAGAGAGGCTGTGGCAATATAATAGACCATTGTGGGCAGAAGGAAGAGGCAGTGGTAGTACAAGCATACATGCCAACAGACCCGATTCAGCCAGGAAACGTCCAATGTTTTTAAGCTCAAATGGCCTTTATGTGATCTGTCTCCTGTCTACAATCTCCTCTTTTTCAATGTAACTCAAAGGGGTAAATCAATACCCCAGTTTTTTTTCAAAATCTCCCTCTTACCAAGTTCAAAATGTTCGCAAGTATGGTACATTGGATCATGGAAGGCAGGAGGAATTGTGGTAGGGACATGGACTCGAATTGCAGACGACAGGAGGGACATGGAGAGGTGCACCAAACTGACCCTACAGGGCAGGCATCAGGGTTTGCAGCAGCACAATACACCACACAGGGCATGTGGGATAGGAGTGTAGCACAACAATCCATAGAGAGTAATAGGGAGGGGACCATGCACATGAACAACAGAGAACAGAGGGGAAAGAGGCAATGGTAGCTAGCTGACCATAATGGACAGACAGGAGAGAAAGCTGCAGCATAACTGACCATAAAGGGCAGGAGGGATGGATCAGGGGCATTACAATGGAACAGACAAGCCAGGAGGGAGGTAATAGGGGTCTGCACATGGAAACAGAGGGCTGGGGGCAAGGGGGCAGGGCAGGAGCAGCAAGATGGTACAAAAGGGGGTGGTGATGGACAGAGCATCAGAACCAATCAAATACTCACACCCAGTCAACAGATCTGGGTTTGATCCATCACCGTTCTTTAGCCCACTCTGCCACCCCAGTTCAGACATGGCCATATGCAAATCAGTCTGACCCTGTGCCTCATGGGAACAGTCCAGCCCGAACTGCCAAGCCATGCCTTCCCTGGACCGGAAACAAGCTTCCTAGGACCGGTTTCTGGCATTTCAGCCGTCTTCAGCCAGGCTTGCTTGAATCCAGTGGCAAAGTGAGCAAGGGACTCAATGTCAGAGCATACCCTGCCAACTTATGGCAAACAAAGCGGTACAAAAGAGGGTGGTGATGGACGGAGCATCAGAACCAATCAAACACTCATACCCAGTCAACAGATCTGGGTTTGATCCATCACCGTTCTTTAGCCCACTCTGCTACCCCAGTTCAGACATGGCCATATGCAAATCAGTCTGACCCTGTGCCTCATGGGAACAGTCCAGCAGCAAGATGACCATGGAGGTCAGGCAGAATGGGCACTAGAAACAAGACACACCATGGAGAGCAACAGTAAGACTATGCTGGCATACACACAGACAATGGAGGGAAGGTGGGAGGGGGTCAGGGGCAGCTAGCTGACCACACAGGGAAGGTGGGAGGGGCCATGGCAGGACAGAAGACCATGCATGGCAAGTGGGAGGGTTAGTGGCAGTACAATGGCTATGATGGGCAAGAAGGAGGGTGAAGGGGCATGCACAAAGGACCATGGAGGATAGAAGGGAGGTTCAGGACCTGGGCACAGACAAGAGAGTTCAGGGGAAGGGGCCTCAAAACAGACCGGTCGGGGCAGGCACGAAGGAGGAGTTGCAGCACAACAGACCAGGGAGGGCAGAAGGGTGTGGCAGTAAAATGGACCATGGAGGACAGGAGGAAGGGGATAGGGGCATGGCATGTGGGCAGGCAGGGTGGAGGTGGCACAGACAGGTTACAGTCATCTGACAATGCTAGGCAGGTGGGAGGGGAGTGGCAGCTCAACAGAACACTCAGAGTAGATAGGAGTGGCAGGTCCATGGAACATGGTGGGCAAAAAGGATGGAGCAGGGGCATGCACAAAGACATCGGAGGGCAGGGGGAAGGAGAATAGGGGCAGCAAGCTAAGCACATAGGCTAAGCAGGAGGTCAATGATGGGGCATAGAATTGGGCAATGGAGGGCAGAAGGAGTGGACTGGTACATCATGCTAAATGGAGGGCAGTGGCAGCACATCAGACCATGCATGGCAGGAGGGAGGAGGCTAGTCCATGGATTCAGACATCAGAGGATAGGGAGGAGGTGGATAGGGCAGCAAGCTAACTGTTCAGAAAAGGTGGGTATTAGGAACTTTATTGTTTTTAAAATGTGTGTCTGTACGAACTACTTAAAATATGAACAAGTATGCAACATAATCTCACTTTTATTCAGAAGAAGAGGACATTTATGACTGTGACTCCGGGTTCACTTGGCAGAAACACCCCCTGACCCTCCACCCCATCACAAAATGTAATGCCCGTGAAAAGGGTATGTGAATGCAGTGTTATATAGAACATAGTCCAGAGAGCAGGATTGAAAATGAAACCTAGATATAGTGTATGATATAAACTATGCACCAAAAAGTGTGATATAAGATGAACCTGGGCGTGAAATATTATATGCAATACATTGTGCGCAATGACAGATTCATTGGAGCGCGCGAGATAGCACAGGCACTAGCGCGTGCTATGCGATATGCGTCTTGGAGTGTAATATTTACAGGGCAGTGTTGTGTAACCTAACTAGTCTCTAAAGTTGTAATATAAAATATGTGCTGGGGAGTGTAACGTTGCATATACACTGTGACAAAGATATGGATCCCAGATTGTAATATGTATGGCATATCGCTGTGCGTTATAACATAGGCATCGAGGAAGGCACGTTAGATGGGGCAATATAACCCGTGCAAAGGCAAGTTTGGCATGACATATTCACAGGGTGGTGTTACAGTGCACATGGGCTAGAGAGTGTCATAGCATACGCACTAGCTGGTGGAATACAACACAGAGGTGTGTGGCACTCGGCGGGCACTGGTGGGTGTAACACAGCATTGGGCTCAGCCAGGAGCACGCTGTGACTCTCAAGTTAGGTTTCTCTCCTTTCCAGAGAGTAAAATAAAAAGTATTACAGATCCGGTGGTGGATGTGTGTTTTATTAACCATGAGAGGGGCTTCTTGCATAGTTTTTGTCGAATTTTTGTCGAATCCCCTTTGAATGGCTTGGTGTTCGTGTGTATTAAATGTGCCCGTCAATAGCTACCCATGTTTGTATAAATAAACGACAAAGGTGTCTACTTGGAGAGTACCTACCGGCGGGGGCGCCGGGATTAGGTACGGTAGGGCGTCAGACATGTCAGAGCTTCACTAGCGGTGTAAATACATTCCACATGGATTCATTGTATGCATAGTCACCTTTTAATGAATGTCACGCAAATCGTCATGGTGATAGGTACATACGGTTTGTACAGCATGTACTAGGTGTTTCTATAAATATATATTTTTTTAAAATAAGAAGAAAAAAAAGGCCGGCCCTGGGGGATGGGGTCCCCAGGGCCATAAGTGGCCTGAGGAGGGGGGCAACGCAGCCCCCCTCCTAAAGAATTTAAAAAAATAAAAAGGCCATGCTCTGGGGGTTGAGGTCCCCGGGGCCGATTAAGGCCTTGGGAGGGGGGCCACGCGGCCCACTTCCATATTTTATTTTTTTCAAAAAAAAAAATTAGGGGGCAGGCCCTGGGGGATGAGGTCCCCAGGGCCAATAAATTAGAAAAAGAAGGGGGGCCACACAGCCCTCCTTCTTAAAAAAATAAAATAAATAAAAGACCGGCATCACGCCGGAGGCCACGCCCCCTCCTTGCAGCACTCTGCAAACGCGCCCCCTGGCCAGTTGTTGCAACGCAGCTCTGTGGCTCTTACTGTAGGTACCTAGTGGGCCAGTTTGACCCTAGGGACCCTTAGGATTCAAGGGGACTTAATTTCTCAACTTAGAACGGCCACATGGTGCGTTTACACAGTGGTGAAGGGTGGGGACGGGGCCTGAGGTGACGTGTGCAAACACGCCCTGGGGCGCCTTTTAAGTTGGGGAAATAATTCCCTTTCAATCCTGAGGGATCCTGGGGGCCAACTAGCCCACCAGGTGCTTCCAGTAAGCGCCACTGCTCTGCGTTGCAGAGAGGTGGTGCAGGCTGTGCCCCTTTTTAGACCTCTCTGCAATGGCGCTTACTGGACGTACCTAGTGGGCTATTTTGCCCCTAGGGGCCCTCGGTATTCAAGGGGACTTAATCTCCCAACTTAAAACGGCCACAGGGTGTGTTTACACAGTGGGTAAGGGAGGGGACGGGGCCTGACGTGACATGTGCAATCACGCCCTATGGCACGTTTTAAGTTGGGGACATAATTCCTCTTCAATCCTGAGGGCCCCTGGGGGCTAACTAGCCCACCAGGTGCTTCCAGTAAGCGCCACTGAGCTGCGTTGCAGAGAGGTGGTCCAAGCCGTGCCACTTTTTACACCTCTCTGCAACGCAGCACTGTGGCGCTTACTGGAGGTACCTAGTGGGCTAGTTGGACCATAGGGACCCTCAGGATTCAAATGAACTTAATCTCCCAACTAAAAACGTCCACAGGACGTGTTTACACAGTGGTGAAGGGAGGGGGCGGGGCCTGAGTTAACGTGTGCAAACACGCCCTGTGGAGCGTTTTAAGTTGGGGAAATAATTCACCTTCAATCCTGAGGGACCCTGGGGGCTAACTAGCCCACCAGGTGCTTCCAGCAAGCGCCACTGAACTGTGTTGCAGAGAGGTGGTCTAGGCCGTGCCCCTTTTTACATCTCTCTGCAACGCAGCTCTGTGGCGCTTATTGGAGGTACCTAGTGGGGACCCTCAGGATTCAAGGGGGCTTAATCTCCCAACTTAAAATGGCCACAGGGTGTGTTTACACAGTGGGGAAGGGAGGGGACGGGGCCTGAGGTGACGTGTGCAAACACACCCTGTAGCACATTTTAAGAGGTAGTTTTAATCCCCCTGCCCTATTATATACTAGGGGCGGTCATGCGAATCACAGGGGGACCCCAACGCATAGTGTTCCCTAGTGTATGTAGGTGTTTTCACTGTATTCTGAGTGTCTTTTAACATAGCACTGGCTCTAGGACTGGTTAGTCAGACTCAGTTACCACCAGTATCTGTCTGAAAAAGTTGAGGGTACAGGATGATTGTGCAACAAGGCTTCTTTCTGCTCTTCTGTTTGTTCTTTCTGCATGTTATCCTTCTTCCTGCACTTTTCTTCATCTTTGAGGACTTCTGCTGCTTCTTTCTGCATTACTTTTTCTTTCTGTGCGTTTTTTCTTCTTTCTTCACATGTCCTATCTCTGTAGGCATAGTTAGAAATTAGCATTTAAAAAACCTTTGAAATTCACTGAAAAAAACACAGGTTTCACACACGTTATAGTTAGGAATTAGCATTTAAAAAACCTTAAAAATTCACTGAAAAAACCATAGGTTTCAGGGGCGTTATAGTTAGCTGGACTTTTCACTCGTGCAAAACCATTGAAATTCCCCCGTTATAGTTAGTTCAGCTAACTATAACTAGCGCGCCCGCAATGCACTGCTGATGACGTCACATATTACATCACTCATGACATGGTCAGTGACATCACTCATGACATCACTGATGACATCTCAAATGACATCCCTGATGACATCACTGATGACATCATCCTTGTGATAAAGTGGCAGACCTCCTCTCACCCTAATATAACCTTTGATACACACATTCAACAATAGAAACTACAATTTTCAAAACAATGGACATACCAATACCAGTTACAACAACCTATTCAGTAATTCTAAGATCCACATACACATCTACTCAATTACCAACAGTCCTATACGGTCACTCATACATGTACTCAGTCATATGTACTCATACACCTATACATCCTGTTACACAACGCCACTCATCCATAGAGTTACTCACACACATAGTCACTCATGCTAATAAAGAATCAAACATCCATTTACTTGCATATACAGTTATACACACACCACCACACTTACTTCTACAGAAACTTACACATACTTAGTGTTTTAAAAAAATCACTTATAGAAACACATACTTATTCGTACAGGAACTCTTCCAATCTCTCACTCTCACATTTACTCACTTATATACACCAATAGTCACATATACTAGTTTAAAACATATGTAGTTACTCATAAAGACATTATTGAGACAGTCATTCACTCAATAACACACCCATGCACACACTCATCCACCCATACAGTCCTGCACACATGCTGTCTTCAACACATACAAACAGTGAGTCACTCATTCATGCACCTATGTACTACGTAATACCCCCACCGAACCATACAGACACTCAGACACTCATACTGATACTCAAAAAACCAACTAATAACCTATATAGACACTCATGTAGCTACTCACCAACCCATGCAGGCACTTATACACAAAGTGAGAGACTGATACAGATATTTACATATTTAAACATTACTCACTAAGCCATGTATTCACTAAGATACACTTAATCAGTTAGTTATACAATCAATTTTTCAAAAACAAATCATCCATTTAGACACTTATATACCCATTTATTCTTCCATCGACCTTGAGATATACATACATAAAACATATTGAATTTTCGGAAAAACACACATTCACTGGATGATGTCATCAGTGATGTCATTTGAGATGTCATCAGTGATGTCATCAGTGATGTCACTGACCATGTCATGAGTGATGTAAGCAAGTTATAGTTAGCTGAGCTAACTATAACGCCCCTGAAACCTATGGTTTTTTCAGTGAATTAATATATATATATATATATAATTGCCCGTCCGGCAAGCAGCACTCATCAGCCAGCTTAGACATCAAGCCTTTATTGGTGCAGAACGTCTCCGGCATCCCAAAACTCATTAGCAGCTCGTTGCTCCCTCCATGCCTGACGCGTTTCGAAGTTATGAAAGCTTCTTCCTCAGAGGCTTAGGTGCTGTGAGTGTGCACGCTCTGGTTTCGACGCCCCTTTTCAATCGGCATTGCCTGCCCTGAATACCCTAAGCAGAGGATTATGGGCGCGGTAGTCCAGAGCGCCTCTCCTTTCGAAGCCAGCACCATTACTGCTTGTAAATTAAAAGCCCTCAAATGGGCCTCAAAATGCGGGTCCGTTCCCTATCCAGTCTGACTGCCCGCAAAGATTCAGTAGTTACCAAATCAGTGGCCCCCTTACTAACTTCGAAACTCGCCAGGCAACAAGGACGCTGTTGGACTGCCTGAGCTAGCAGGGTGCTGGCACCACTTGTACCAATAAAGGGTTTTTATACCATGATGGCGTCAGAGTGCTCCCTACATCAGGGCAACCTCAGGGAAACAATATGTAAATACATATTTATATATATATATATATAGATATATATATATACACTCCAACCCCCAATTTTCCCGAAGAGAAACCGGGGCCGACACATGCTCGGAGTTTTCACATGCTTTTATTTTCAAATTCAAGCGCTCCAAATGGATGAATGAAACGCAAGGCAGACGCGTTTCAGCCTGTCGGCTTTCCTCAGTGCCAGGTTCCATCAAGTGAATGTAGTAACATTTGGGGGCCAGTTTAAAATAAAGAATAGTCCGCTCTGATTGGTGCAGTGCGTTGAGCCAGCCTCCCCATAGCGCTGCTTCCACCTGTTTCATGTCGGGTTTTGATGCATTCCGTAGCGAGTGAAAAAATACAGTGACTCTTCACTCGAACAGCCAAATGGCTTCCCAGTCCTGCTGGCAAGGGCTTGCACTTAGTCCCGGCATCACATAAGTGGGTTCGATAAATCCCATTTGGCAAACTCCTAACGCAGCACACGACTGCGTCCTCTCTCCCCATCTGGTATTCCAACTCAGGTGAGTGTCCTTTCCATACGGGGGGGCGCCGCGCTGTAGTTTCATACAACACCAAAAGTTTTTAGCAAGTCTGCGCGGAGCTCCAAACCGGGAGGGCGTGCCGGTCAGCGGTGCTTGCTATACCGCTTGAACATACACTCCAACCCCCAATTTTCCCGAAGAGAAACCGGGGCCGACACATGCTCGGAGTTGTCACATGCTTTTATTTTCAAATTCAAGCGCTCCAAATGGATGAATGAAACGCAAGGCAGACGCGTTTCAGCCTGTCGGCTTTCCTCAGTGCCAGGTTCCATCAAGTGAATGTAGTAACATTTGGGGGCCAGTTTAAAATAAAGAATAGTCCGCTCTGATTGGTGTAGTGCGTTGAGCCAGCCTCCCCATAGCGCTGCTTCCACCTGTTTCATGTCGGGTTTTGATGCATTCCGTAGCGAGTGAAAAAATACAGTGACTCTTCACTCGAACAGCCAAATGGCTTCCCAGTCCTGCTGGCAAGGGCTTGCACTTAGTCCCGGCATCACATAAGTGGGTTCGATAAATCCCATCTGGCAAACTCCTAACGCAGCACACGACGAAAAAGTTGAGGGTACAGGATGATTGTGCAACAAGGCTTCTTTCTGCTCTTCTGTTTGTTCTTTCTGCATGTTATCCTTCTTCCTGCACTTTTCTTCATCTTTGAAGACTTCTGCTGCTTCTTTCTGCATTTCTTTTTCTTTCTGTGCGTTTTTTCTTCTTTCTTCACATGTCCTATCTCTGTAGGCATAGTTAGAAATTAGCATTTAAAAAACCTTTGAAATTCACTGAAAAAAACACAGGTTTCACACACGTTATAGTTAGGAATTAGCATTTAAAAAACCTTAAAAATTCACTGAAAAAACCATAGGTTTCAGGGGCGTTATAGTTAGCTGGACTTTTCACTCGTACAAAACCATTGAAATTCCCCCGTTATAGTTAGTTCAGCTAACTATAACTAGCGCGCCCGCAATGCACTGCTGATGACGTCACATATTACATCACTCATGACATGGTCAGTGACATCACTCATGACATCACTGATGACATCTCAAATGACATCCCTGATGACATCACTGATGACATCATCCTTGTGATAAAGTGGCAGACCTCCTCTCACCCTAATATAACCTTTGATACACACATTCAACAATAGAAACTACAATTTTCAAAACAATGGACATTCCAATACCAGTTACAACAACCTATTCAGTAATTCTAAGATCCACATACACATCTACTCAATTACCAACAGTCCTATACGGTCACTCATACATGTACTCAGTCATCATATGTACTCATACACCTATACATCCTGTTACACAACGCCACTCATCCATAGAGTTACTCACACACATAGTCACTCATGCTAATAAAGAATCAAACATCCATTTACTTGCATACACAGTTATACACACACCACCACACTTACTTCTACAGAAACTTACACATACTTAGTGTTTTAAAAAAATCACTTATAGAAACACATACTTATTCGTACAGGAACTCTTCCAATCTCTCACTCTCACATTTACTCACTTATATACACCAATAGTCACATATACTAGTTTAAAACATATGTAGTTACTCATAAAGACATTATTGAGACAGTCATTCACTCAATAACACACCCATGCACACACTCATCCACCCATACAGTCCTGCACACATGCTGTCTTCAACACATACAAACAGTGAGTCACTCATTCATGCACCTATGTACTACGTAATACCCCCACCGAACCATACAGACATTCAGACACTCATACTGATACTCAAAAAACCAACTAATAACCTATATAGACACTCATGTAGCTACTCACCAACCCATGCAGGCACTTATACACAAAGTGAGAGACTGATACAGATATTTACATATTTAAACATTACTCACTAAGCCATGTATTCACTAAGATACACTTAATCAGTCAGTTATACAATCAATTTTTCAAAAACAAATCATCCATTTAGACACTTATATACCCATTTATTCTTCCATCGACCTTGAGATATACATACATAAAACATATTGAATTTTCGGAAAAACACACATTCACTGGATGATGTCATCAGTGATGTCATCAGTGATGTCATTTGAGATGTCATCAGTGATGTCATCAGTGATGTCACTGACCATGTCATGAGTGATGTAAGCAAGTTATAGTTAGCTGAGCTAACTATAACGCCCCTGAAACCTATGGTTTTTTCAGTGAATTAATATATATATATATATAATTGCCCGTCCGGCAAGCAGCACTCATCAGCCAGCTTAGACATCAAGCCTTTATTGGTGCAGAACGTCTCCGGCATCCCAAAACTCATTAGCAGCTCGTTGCTCCCTCCATGCCTGACGCGTTTCGAAGTTATGAAAGCTTCTTCCTCAGAGGCTTAGGTGCTGTGAGTGTGCACACTCTGGTTTCGACGCCCCTTTTCAATCGGCATTGCCTGCCCTGAATACCCTAAGCAGAGGATTATGGGCGCGGTAGTCCAGAGCGCCTCTCCTTTCGAAGCCAGCACCATTACTGCTTGTAAATTAAAAGCCCTCAAATGGGCCTCAAAATGCGGGTCCGTTCCCTATCCAGTCTGACTGCCCGCAAAGATTCAGTAGTTACCAAATCAGCGGCCCCCTTACTAACTTCGAAACCCGCCAGGCAACAAGGACGCTGTTGGACTGCCTGAGCTAGCAGGGTGCTGGCACCACTTGTACCAATAAAGGGTTTTTATACCATGATGGCGTCAGAGTGCTCCCTACATCAGGGCAACCTCAGGGAAACAATATGTATATATATATTTATATATATATATATATATATATGTAAACACAGGACAACATCCGGGTGTAACTCCGAAATAAATCCAGCGGCACGCCAAGGACAACACAATATACCTTTATTGTGTCACACAAACAGAACTACGCGTTTCGGCGAAGCCTTTGTCAAGTTACTGACCTGTGCCCAACTTCCCCTAGAAATACAGGTCACGGTTCATAGACATAGAAGAAAACAAACTTCACGAACGCTCTGTTCGAAATGAAAATGTCAAATACATTCATAAATCGTGACTTGTCTATATACAATTGGAATTACCACTTCATAATAATACTGTGCAATTTTAGTACCGATTAACACAATAAACCTAAATTTGAATATAATTATAATTGTTTTAAGGCAAGTGCCTGAGCCATTCATTATTGCACATATTTTTTTAAAGAGACACAGAGCCATTTCGTGATCCATTTGATTATAAGAAAATTCGAGATGAATCTAAATGTAAGGCACCAAGGAATTCATGTCAAATACAGAACTATAGACAAATGAATAATTGTTGTTATCTGTAAAGGTAATGTACCCGCAATAAACAATGTCTAAATTCAGTAGCAGTAAGAAAATCCTGAGGGTAATGTACCCATACAATATACATACAATCAAAATGATCATGGTGCATCGAGCTATTAACAAGTTCAAGTATAGACCCAAACTCCAATTAATAGGACGTAGGGACGCATGCATAAAAATTTAGGTGCACAGTATTATTATGAAGTGGTAATTCCAATTGTATATAGACAAGTCACGATTTATGAATGTATTTGACATTTTCATTTCGAACAGAGCGTTCGTGAAGTTTGTTTTCTTCTATGTCTATGAACCGTGACCTGTATTTCTAGGGGAAGTTGGGCACAGGTCAGTAACTTGACAAAGGCTTCGCCGAAACGCGTAGTTCTGTTTGTGTGACACAATAAAGGTATATTGTGTTGTCCTTGGCGTGCCGCTGGATTTATTTCGGAGTTACACCCGGATGTTGTCCTGTGTTTACATATTGAGGCGGAGTTGTGACCGTTGCTGGCACCGGCGTCGCGAGGGAGGAGAGCGGGGATTTCACAGCGACTCTTGAAAACATTGGATTAAAACCGCTCCCACCGCTTCCATCGAAGTGACATCGTTATTTCGGGTAAGCAGGCGTGTCTCGGGAACAGGCGGGGAGGTGTCCGAAAATTCACACCGGAGGGTGGGGGTTTGGAGCAGTATCTCCGTGTGTTTCTCGTTTCCGCCCAAGCTACCGACATTGCAACAATTGGGAAGCAGACGCAGCACCCTTGCACATAATCCTACACAGGGTGCCGTAGGACTTGTTTTGTGAATGGACTTTGGATACAAATATACAATAAGTATATAACATGAATGAATGGGAAACTCAGAGAAGGAACGAAGCTCTATCCTTATTTGATGAAGGCTTGGACAATATAAATGTCCCAACAGCGACGAGTATTAGTGGTAATACAACGGAACCATCACTAAAACAGAAATTATCCCAACTTGAAAAGTTATCAAAGCGAGAGATCAATAAATGGTGGGAGATAACATCTTTAACCAACTATATTGAAGTGAATAGAGTGCCTAGAGGACTCAGGATTGCCATTATCCCAACATACGAAAATCCAAATCCGGAATTACTGAAAGAATGGTCCCTCTTTATGGCTAAAACCTGCAAAGGCATGTTGGAAATGTTGGTTAAGTATGCCAAAATCGATCTAGAAACAACCAGGAAGGAGTTATCGGAGTTAAGACAAGAACTGGATAATTTCAAGACTGAAAAGATTGTCATAGATTTTTTGAAACAGCTGGAAAATAACTTAAAATCTTATGAAGATACTATTAAGGCCAAAAAACAGAGGAAATTCCTACGGGATAAGAAGGATTACGCTGAGGGTCGTATCCTCACATATGCTAAACGCTTTGACTGGGCACAGAGAAATCTACATACCATCCAGAGACAGAGACAACAAGAACTGATATCAACTGGTTCCAGTTCCGAATTAAGTTCCGACACAGAGGCTCCAAGTGTCCCTTTAGGAGCACGACCATTAACCTTCCTACACGAGTTTCAGATTTTGAAACAGAGAAAGGATCAAGAGGAAAGACCACAATCCAAGAGAGGAAGGGGAAGAGGAAGAGGCGCAAAAAGAGGGAGAGGAACAGGAACAAGAAAAGAATCAGATTAAGGAAAAGACGAGGTGGCAGAACGAACTCAAGACTGCGCATACCCACAACGGAGGAGCAGAACAACAAATCAGTAATCAACCTGTCCTCTAGGATCCTAACATCGGAGGAAATATCACTACTGCAATTAGGACTCTCCTTCTGTCCCTCAATGGATATGGATTTTGTCAATACACGTATCGATCTATTCCTGTACATTCGCAAATTGAAATTGATGAAGATTTTCAAAATGAATTCAAAAACTAAACCAAGAACAAACGGAATGTTGGGAGAAGACAATTACAACTTGAATATTGAGGATGCAAATCTGATCATGAATTTACATTACATGGAGCAAGATGTGACCGGAATGTCTATGAAGGAAAAAAGTGAAATATTGATGAACCTGGGATATCAGACCGATGCAACTTGTTGTACAGGACTAAAACCCAAGTCCAAGTTTAATCCTAATGTGCCGCATGACAACATTGAGACTTTTAATCAGACTATGATTTGGGAAATCAATAAACTAAAGGAACAGAAAACTGGAAAATATAAAGATAATCTAATCAAGACACAAAGGGAAGCACTAAGAGCGTTAAGTAGTGATACCAACATAATCATTAAACCCTCTGATAAAGGGGGAATATAGTTGTCATGGATGTTTCCCAGTACAATCGTGAGGCTCTAAGACAACTACAGGATACGTCATGTTATGAGGAGATAAGTTGGGAAAGCTACAGGGCCTCAATTACCAAGTATCATACACTGTTGGAAAGCTGGAGGGTGGATGGTTTGTTATCTAAAGATGAGTTCTTATGGCTTAAGAATGAAAATCCACGGGTCCCTTGTTTCTATCTGCTCCCCAAAGTGCACAAACATCCTACTAGACCACCGGGGAGACCTATTGTGTCTTCCAACGGTGGACTTCTAGAAAACACATCGATATTCTTAGACCTGTTTTTGGCACCTTTTGTCTTCAAATTAAGATCATTTTGCAAGGATAGCACTGACTTCTTGCGAAGAATCCATGATATCACATGGGAAAGTAATTACCACATGATATCATTAGATGTCTGCTCCCTATACACCTGTATAGAACAACAAAAAGGTGTGGAGGCGTGCATGCATTTCCTAAAAGAAAGACACATGTCACTATGGGAACATACTCTGATGCTGAAAAAGATGATGCTGTATTGCCTAGAGGAAAACATATTCGTTTTCGAGAAAACACTGTATCGCCAAAAGTCCGGCACGGCGATGGGAACTTCCTTTGCACCTAGCCTAGCCAACCTGTTCCTAGGATGGTGGGAGGAGTGTGTGGTGTGGGTGGAGGAGAATGAAAGATTTATACAACACATCCCAATCTGGATCAGGTATATTGATGACCTGTTCCTGATTTGGGATGGACCCCTGGATTTAGCACAGGAATTCATCAATATTCTGGGACAAAATGATCTCAACCTCACCTTCACACATTCTATCAGCAACTCCCACTGCGAATTCCTGGATATCTCCATTGACATAGTAAATAATCAAATAGTGACCACCCTTTTTCGAAAGGAGACCGCGGGGAATACGTTGCTACACGCAACTAGTAATCACCCTGCACCCTTATTGAACAGTATCCCCTATGGGGAATTCCTACGAGCTCGTAGGAATTGTAACACCAAAGAAGGTTTCCTAAATGAAAAACGGGTTATGGAGAGGAGATTTGAACAAAGAGGCTATGCATCCAAGGTGATTGCCACTGCCAGTCAAAAAGTGGAAAACATGTCCAGAGCCGAGGTACTTTTTTCATCTAACAAAAAAGAAGGGAAAAACAAAGGGATACCCAGATTAATTACAACATATAACCGTAGATCCAATACCCTAAGGTACCTGATAAACAAACATTGGGGTTTGCTGGAATCGGACCCCATAATAGGCTCGGAAATAGGCGTAACACCAGCGATAACATACAGAAAATCTAAATCGTTGAGAGACCAACTGGTGCATAGTTATCAAAACGTATCTAACAGCACAAACTGGTTAGGAACAGCCAAGGGCTTTAAAAAATGTGGTTCCTGCAAGGCGTGTAAACACAGCAATAATCGGGATAGCTATACTGTTGGAAAGAACATAGCATTGAAAAAGCCTATCAAGAAATTCATCACCTGCACCAGTGACTATACTATCTATGTCCTGGAATGCCCTTGCGGGCTAAACTACGTGGGTAGTACTAAACTGCAGCTAAAAACCCGTATATTACAGCATATGAGGGCTGTAACCAACATGGATATGAACTACCCCGTAGCGAGGCACTATCAGGAAAAACATCAAAGCAATGCTGACTTGATCAAATTCTTTGGCATTGATAGAATCCTACCCCTTCCTAGAGGAGGGGATCGGGAAAAACTCTTAAGGATTACAGAGTCAAAGTACATTATTGAACTTAATGCAAAAATTCCTAACGGGATGAATTATGGGGAGGAATTAGCAACCCATATTGGTTAACTGACTCAGGATAGTGCTATCCGTTTCCTCTCTGTACTACCACACTGAGTGTTCTTCTTTTTTAATATCACTATCATTTTAATTGATATCATAGAGTAAACAGACTTAGGATGACACGAGATTAGTGTCCTGATCGATGAATACTGGCAGTCTCTCTTAACTATTAGCTAGGCTTAGCATAGCAGTAGAGACCTTCTGTATCTTCTCTATTTTATTTTATTTTATTTCTATTACTAATTTAATTTTCTCACTTAGTTTTCTTTTTTCTTTTATTAGTTATTGGGTTAATCAGGGTCGTCCCTCACACTTCACCAACAGCAACTGACATATCTGCCCACTTGTACCTTCCCCCGATATAACTTGGGAAATCACATGAGTTTGTTTGGCACCTAAATTTTTATGCATGCGTCCCTACGTCCTATTAATTGGAGTTTGGGTCTATACTTGAACTTGTTAATAGCTCGATGCACCATGATCATTTTGATTGTATGTATATTGTATGGGTACATTACCCTCAGGATTTTCTTACTGCTACTGAATTTAGACATTGTTTATTGCGGGTACATTACCTTTACAGATAACAACAATTATTCATTTGTCTATAGTTCTGTATTTGACATGAATTCCTTGGTGCCTTACATTTAGATTCATCTCGAATTTTCTTATAATCAAATGGATCACGAAATGGCTCTGTGTCTCTTTAAAAAAATATGTGCAATAATGAATGGCTCAGGCACTTGCCTTAAAACAATTATAATTATATTCAAATTTAGGTTTATTGTGTTAATCGGTACTAAAATTGCACAGTATTATTATGAAGTGGTAATTCCAATTGTATATAGACAAGTCACGATTTATGAATGTATTTGACATTTTCATTTCGAACAGAGCGTTCGTGAAGTTTGTTTTCTTCTATGTCTATGAACCGTGACCTGTATTTCTAGGGGAAGTTGGGCACAGGTCAGTAACTTGACAAAGGCTTCGCCGAAACGCGTAGTTCTGTTTGTGTGACACAATAAAGGTATATTGTGTTGTCCTTGGCGTGCCGCTGGATTTATTTCGGAGTTACACCCGGATGTTGTCCTGTGTTTACATATTGAGGCGGAGTTGTGACCGTTGCTGGCACCGGCGTCGCGAGGGAGGAGAGCGGGGATTTCACAGCGACTCTTGAAAACATATATATATATATGTATATATATATGTATATATATATATATATATATATATATATATATATATATTTTTAAACGGCCGTCACCATCGCCGCTCTACTACATCCTGGGCTCTCCTTTCCGCGGTGGTGAGCCACTTTGTATGCAGAAGAATAGCAGTCGTCCTTACCGCTCTCAAATTGAAAGGTACTTACAGGTGTATTGTGTAGTAAAATACTTTATTGTGCAGACCCCCCTGCACTGACAGACGCGTTTCGCCTTGCTGCTTTCTCGATGTCAGTTTCCCGTGCAAAAAAGAGCAGTATTTCAACATGGTAAGCCACATGATTATTCAGCAACAAGAATGATGGACTAACATTTCATTACAGTCCTAAAACCATGGTGGCCATCTTACATGATGTTTAAAAAAAAAAAAAAATGCTACAATGTTGTACTGCTAAAACGTGAGTAATAAAGTGCAAAGTGCAGAACGAAAATGTTAAAGCATTCGTTTTTACAAAAAGGGGGGAAACAGCAATGGATATTAATTATACTATAATACATGCTAATTAATATTGACTTTTCATATATTTCATATGTCATTTAGCAGCATTATTGATTTAACTTTATATTTAGTTACTTCCTTAAATACGGAGATTGCTGATGTCCCTAGTTGTCACAATTGAGCCCTGAATGGGCAAATGTCAGAGATGCCAGATTGGGATTTCCTGGTTAGGTCTAGTTGCTTTCTATCCCACCATGTCTTGTCTACCAGATTGTCCTACAGATGACAAAAGGTATATACTCATTTATTTCAAATGAACCCCTAACTCTTCGTCGTTATTTGATCCTATTGGAGTTTTAGTCTGGAGATCAATGATACATTTTGATTCCAGCACCCGCAATTTCCTAACTCTGTCACCACCTCTTTCGTCTCTTCCTACCTGATCTTTACAGTAGTATTTTAAGAGGTTTCTGTTGCATTGATGATGTTGCTCAAAATGTCGTGCAACAGGATAATTGACATCTTTGTTATTTATCGCACGTAGATGCGTTTTTTTGCCGGGTGTATTGTACTTCCAATATACCTCTTGGAACATGGACATTCCAAGCAGTAAACAACGAAATCAGAGTTACAGTTCAAAAGCTTTTTTATTTGTCTAACGGGCCTGGGATCCCCCGGTCTACCCTTAAAGGTCGTGACTTTGTTACTATTTTTACAGGGTTTACAGCGTAAACATGGGTAAAAACCCACAATATCAACTTTATTTTTCATCATTGTTGGATCTTCATAGTGGCTATGTATTAAGTGATCTTTCAAAGATTGACAACGTTTGTAAATTAATGGGCGATTTGGTAGATGTTTTTTCAAAACATTGTCTGTTTCCAATATATGCCAGTTTTTCTTAAAAATGTTCACAACTTTGTTGGATTTGGTGTTATACGTTGTGATCATTCTGGCATATTCCCCATCCATAGCTGTCCCCTTAGCTTTTGTTATTGGAAGTGCAAAGAACCCATCGAGTTCCTTTTAATCTTAAATCACCTGTGAAGTCTGATACCAAACCTTGCACCATATTGGTTTATTTTGGTAACTTTTTATTGCGACAGGAAATCTATGACAAAGCAAAACCAACAACAAAGCGCAGTGGTGGGGACTATTTTTTTTTTGTCCAACCAGATCTCTGTCACTTCATGGTGGAAAGACGATGGCGTCTTCAACAGATGATACAGCAAGTGCAAGATCGAAGAGGGCAAGCATATTTGCTTCATCCAGCCCGCCCAAAAGTGATAAAAGGAGATCAAGTCCGTTTTTTCACCTCAGAACTTAAAGTGAAAGAATATCTGGAGAACTGGGATACGAAATCATAGACTGATTAACCTAATACAGACTTTTTATGCTTTAAGCTTTCCTCTCTCTTTACCTGAAAGAATGCTTGGAGAGCTAGGATAGGTCATGTTTTCAATCTGTTATTGACCTGCATGCTTCTCCTTTATCCTTTCCCTTCTTCTCTTGTGTGTGCTATATTGCTAGAATGCTCGTGCTTTATTTTCTGTTTTTTGCTTTTTCTGATAATATAATTGCCAGATAGGTAAAAATACGAGTCAGGGGGCACCAATCATCGCAACAGACTATTTTCTGAATGCCTTTCTATATGGGATGGGGTGGGGGTGGGGTACTTGGGATAGTTAAGGGCATGGGCACGATGGTTGGGTGGGTGAAGGAAGGGTGGGGAAGAAGGGGAGGGGGTACTGATGTGGGCACTTAGGAGGGAGGGGCAGTAAAAAGGGGAGAGGATACAATTTAGAGAGGATACAATAAAAAAAATGTGAGACAACAGGTATCAGTAGGCAAGGGCGATATAGGCAGAAGATATCAAATAAGCTAAATGAGTAAAATCACTATATGTTTGATTAATGTAGGAGAACTTAATGATAGGTCAAAGTGTATCAGGACTGCTGAAATACTAAGAGTTGGGAAAACTGACATAATATGTCAGCAAGAAACACATATTCCTTGGGGGAAACAAGATAAGCTGACTTTAAGGGGTGTAATCGTGTAGCTTGTTCTACACAAACCTCAACTATTAGAGGGGTCACGATTCATGTAAGAAACTGTTTTGGATTACCTAACCGGGTTCTGGAAGATAAATGGGGGAGATGGGCTATCTCACAACTCCCCATGGGATTCACTATCTGCACAATATATGGATCAAATGAAGACGATCCAAATATTTTTTATGATTTAGAAATCGAGCTAGCATCATGGCCGGACCTGTTGGTAATTTGTGGAGATTTTAATATTCATTATGAGAAGGGATCCGACAGAACTAACGGAAATCAAGGGTCAAGATGGAATCCTCTATACAGAAAAGAAGGACATCATTAGGACCTTTGAGAAATTCTGTCAGGACTTATATATGCAGGGCAATAATGAACCTATGCCTACCAACGATACAGAGTTAATCTTCGGTAACCAGCGTAGACTTAGTGAAGAAATGCAGCAAGAGATGGATAAAGACATATCTAAAGAAGAGGTTCTTTCTGCCCTGCAAGCTATGGCCTTAGGGAAAGCGGCAGGTCCTGATAAAATTCCACTGGAGCTATATAAAGCAATTCAGCAGGAAATAACTCCTTTACTGCTAGATTTGTTTCTTGGAGTACAGTATAGTGGGATTCCCCCAGAGTCCTGGCAAAGAGCGGATATTGTGGTGTTTCTAAAAAAGTGGAAACTCACAGACAATCCTGCATCGTATAGACCTATATCCCTTATGAATGTGGATACAAAGCTATATTAAAAAATCTTAGCCACTAGGCTGGGGGGATCATAGCCCATCTAGCCTCACCATGGCAGCACGGTTTTGTACCAGCGACGGACACAACAGATCACATCAGACGTGCTATAGCCCTATTCGACATCACGGAGACAACAGGTGAGAAGATGGCTATGATCCTCCTCGATGCTGAGAAAGCATTTGATCGTGTGGCATGGCAGTATCTCTGGACAACTATGGAACAGAGGGGGATTTGGATCAGGTATATTGACTGCAATACAGGCAATGTACTATAAACCCTATGCTAGACTAAATATAATGGGTCAGGAATCAATTGCCATCGATATTGCACGAGGGACGAGACAGGGGTGTCCCTGTTCTCAGATATTATTCACTCTGTCTATTGATATCTTCATAGAGCAAATTCTTCAAAATAGGATTATCACTCCAGTTAAGTGCAATGGACATGAAACAAAAATAATGGCCTATGCTGATGATCTGGCAATTGTAACCATGGATCCAGAAACAGCAATGCCACAAATTCAAAAAGTAGCTGATGAATACGGCCAAAAATCAGGTTATCTGTTAAACGCGGGGAAAACTCAGATTTTATGTAATTCTAAAATCCCATGTAACGATCCTCGGAGGTTAACTGAGGTAATTTATCTTGGTATCTATATTAACAGCAATATGGAGGCCATTTGGAAAATAAATATGGCACCAATAATCAATAAGATTAGTCTAGACCTGCGCCGTCTAGATACACTCCGGCTATCACTTATAGGTTGATGCAATTTCCTGAAAATGGTTATGTTCCCTAAAATTTTATATATGTTCAGATCTATCCCAATAGAAATCTAAGATCACTTTTTAAAAAAAATAGACAGTATATTTAGTCATTTTTTATGGAAGTTCTCTAAAATTTGGTGCTCCCTTAAACTCCTAACGCTACCACAAAATCGAGGAGGATGGTCCATCCCCAATCTCAGATATTATTACTATGCATGCTTTTTACAGCATATGGCATTCGTGATCTTACCAGGTACAGGGAATCAACAATGTAATATAGGTGGGGATGTCCCCTCAATATATGAATTAGCAATAGGAGCCAATGCACAAAGAATACTTCTTCGACAAATTGAACCCAGCTATTATAAAAAAACACATTTAAGGTGGTGATAGCAATATGGAAAATTTGGAAAAGGATGATCGGCCTTGCGAAACTACCCATTTATAATAGATATATCCCACTCTGGTGATCTCCCCTTTTTCCTATCCCAATGTATGATAAATTGGCTAGGCAATGGGAGGGAAAGGGAATAGTGAGAGTGGGGGACCTCTACTTAATAGAACAGAGATTGTCGTTTTCTGATTTTCAACGAAGATATGGTATATCTACTGGAAAATACTTTATACACAGTTTACAAGCCTTCTAAACAGAATGAAGGAGAAGGGATTTTCCTTGCATAGGAGCTTGTTAATTGAAACTATCTGCCAGTCCCAGACAAAGATCAAATATATTTACAAAATCTTAATCAATACACTCCCGGATGATCTTGTACCAGCAGAAACTAAATGGGCTATAAGAATTGGAGACAGCAATATTGATCTGGATCGCTCTTTAGCACTAGCAAAGGAAACATTTCTTGCAGCAAACCTAAAAGCCCAACATTACTATACAATATATGACTTATATTTTACACCTGCAAAACTATTTCGATGGGGGAAAAGGGTGGACGATAAATGTCCCAGATGCAATCAAGGGCCAGCGGATATAGTCCACATGTTTTATAGTTGTGAGAAATTAGCTCCTCTAATAAAACAAATAGAAACATAGAGAATACCATCAGAATAACTCCAACTCTAATGTTGCTAGGATACGATGAGAAGATACAATGTGATAATCTGAAAAGTAAATTTGTTTTTATGGCTGTATCTGTAACACAACTTCTTATTGCCACTCATTGGAAGGATGTAGATCCTCCGTGTTTTCAAGCCTTGATCAATCGATTGCTGGCCATATATCACTTGGAAAAATCATTGTATAAATGTAAAGGCCAAGGGACGAGCAGGAGAGGCAGGGAAATTTGGGCCCCTATGAAAAAATGGATTAAAAGGCAAATTAGCCTGTAAGGAGACAAGTCGAATAGGGCCTCTGGATCTACTTTTTGGATCGAAAATCACTGCTTTATTAACTTCTCGGCTATTACCTATCTATTTGGTTATTTGTTATTGTTTTATATATATATATATATTTTTTTTTTATTTTACTCCTCTTTCTGGTGTCTGATTGCATTGTAAATATATATGAAATATTGAACAATAAGCCCCTGCCTAGCAATTAGATGTTAGGTGTAGCCTTATATGTGTAAATTGCTTATGAATCTGTGTGATCTTTATATTATACAAACTCTCTCCAAATAAAAAAAGAGGGAAAAAAATACAAAAAAAAATGAATGGTTAATGCAAGTATATAGACTGGTGATGTCTAAAGTTATTAAAAGCATGTCCGATTCCCAATACCCTCCATCAGTCTCAAAAAGTCTTGGGTATCCCTTATATATGATGATAGATCTTTCAGAAAAAATCGATATAAGTAGATGGATTTTCCAATAAACTGTTAATCGAGGCCGCAATAGGTCTCCCTGGGGGATTGACGGTATCTTTATGAACTTTTGGGAGATGGTAGAAAGTTGGGAGAACTGGTGTATCTCAATAGAGGAATTGGAACTCATCTTGATCTAACATTCCTTCGTCCCTCCAGGTTGTCAAAAGAATGTGATATGTCTCAATGCACTCTATGTACTCTCCTCTGTTGCTCCCAACATAACACTCTTCATCATCCAGTTGTCGTAAGGCTTCTTGTTGGTATTGTTCTTTCTTAAAAATGACAATGTTGCCTCCTTTATCAGAAGGTTTGATCTCTACAGTCTTATCCATCTTTAGATTTTGCATAGCTTTCCCTTGTTTCCTTGGAATATTATAATTATTAGCTTTATGATATTTTTTATTTTCCAGGCTTTTCAGATCAGTCAGAACAGCTGCATTAAAGACTTCTACTGCATCAAAGGGAACTTGTGGCACCACTCGCAAGCTTCTTTTTAGATGACTCTGTCTGCTGGATTGTAGTATACCAGCTGTTTCTTTGTCTGTGATTTCATTATTCGTCTCCTCTGATGATCTCTCACTCGATTAAAGGCTTTGGAAAATCACCAAAGCCTCTAAATCATGGCCACTCAATGAGTCCATATCAATGTCTTCTTGTGTTTGTGTGTCTGTAGCTTTGTCTACTTTTGGATGTAATAAGAAGATCTTTTGAAACTTGAGCTTCCTAATATAATTGAACAGATTTATCCTTGTCTGTACAAAATTATATTCCGATGTTGGACAAAAGCTCAAACCCAGTTGTAGTACTTTTAGTTCATCTTCAGTTAGTGGTCTATTAGAGAGATTTATGATGGGTTTTTTGTCCTCCTCTACCATTTGCCCCTTCTCCCTTTGTTGCGTGTCACCATTAGCGTTGGTGTTTCTCCCCCTACCTTTCTTACCCCGCCTTGTTTAGCGCCTTCTTGTTGGATGTGTTGTGGAGGATGGATTCTCTGCATTGGCCTCTGGAGGGTCTCACTTATCAATTGATACTCCTGAAAATAAGGGGTTCATTGATGTCTGCTCTTGCATCCGCAGCATTAGTATGCTCCCCATCTTTTTCTCCTTCTGATGTCTCATTCTGAGGTTTCCTTAACCGCATTGTAAGTTATACCTCGCATATTCATCCTTTTCTGTGGAGCATCGAACTTCCGTGCAAAGGTGAGAACATGGCCGGTGAGGTAATCTTGTTTGTCTCTGTGAAACTTAGTTTGCTTTCTCCTCCTGATAACAGCCTCATAGTCTTTCAGACGCTTAAGCATAGCGGTTCTCAAACTCTCACATTGCTGGACATCTTTGTCTTTTGATATCATTTCTTCCAGCTTTTGTATTTCTGCCAGGAATTTATATCGGTCATTCCATGCATATTTTATTAAAATTTTGACCGTCCCCTTGGCAGATTCAGATGTATGTTCTGCCCATTCTTTTAAAAGGAGAGGGTCCGGATTTTCATATGAGGGTACCATAAAGATACGTAGGCCCCTTGGAACTGAGACACAGTCCACATATCTTTGCAAAGAGGTGGCCTCCCACCATTTGCAGATTTCTCGTTCCTGTGCCTTTTCTAATGTTTGGAAGAGTATCATCAAATTGCTGGCAGGGACCCCAGGAGCGCGATACCTTTTTGTTACTCGCCGCTGCTCCAGATAGAGATGCGGGTTTAAAAATGTATATATCTGAACCTAACTATAACGACCCTGTAACCTTTAGATTTTACAGTGAATATATTACCTACTGGCGGTCGCCAGTAGGTAGTTATAGTTAGGACCAAGTTTCCATAGGAGCAACATTTTTTGTTTTGCTTATAACTTTGGCGTAGTTTGATGAATCTTCATGAAATTTTCCAAATGAATTCTTTGTTCATATCAGCTCCTATGTTGAAAGTTTGGGGGTGATTTGTCAAGGGGAGGCTGAGAAAAAAGGGGGGTTCCAAAACATGTTTTCTCCATAGGAAACTTTAGACAAGGCTACAGGTCGAATGGGTGAACGGAATTACCCAAATTTGGCAGGGAGAAGGGTCTTGGTCTAGAAAGCACGCTTTTGTTTATTTGGTGTACATCCATTCAGTGGTTTTGAATAAATATCGAAATTTACAGATATTGATATTTGGGATTTCTGCCATCTGATTGGCTGAGGCGTTACGAGCACGAGCTTGCTGCGTATTGGCTACGAGCAGTGCGAGCGGTTGCAACTAGGAAGTGTTGGCAGCCATTTTGTGATTCTGTCGAAGCGAGTAAGGGGAAAAACGGGTGAAAAAAGTAGGAAAGAGGAGGGTAGGAGCTCTGTAACCTCTGTGGGGTGTTTAGGTTGTGCTATACAGGGGTGCAAAGCGAACTACTCATCCCTACCGGTCTGAAAGTGCTGGGCTTTGGAAATTAAGCGAGGTATTGCCTAGAATCTGATGCTACTAAGGTGAGCTGCTGCGGGACTTGGGGATTAAAGCGTGAGCCCAAACTGTGTGTCTTATGCTGTGAAGTCATGTGCCCTCTCCGTTGCACCACACCTGTGGAAGTATTGTCAGCATGTGTTTATACCTACTAGGACGAACTACTGACCCCTACTGATCTGAAAGTGCTGGGGTACAGAAAATATGTGAGGTATTGTCTAGAGTGTGATGCTGCTAAGCTCAGCTGTTGCCGGACTCGGGGATGAAAGTGTGAGTCCAAACTGTGTGTCATATGCTGTGAAGTCATGTGCTCTGGCCGCTGTGCCACTTCTGTGCAAGTAGTGTCAGCATGTAGTTATACCTACTCGGAGGAACTTTTGTTTCGAACATTGTAACTTGTGTATGGTGCTTAGGGGGTGTTATACAGGGAGTGCGAAGGTAAATTTGCGCGTATCAAACCAATTCGGTATTTGTGAAGTGCAAACTACTCACTCGTACGGTTCTGATGGCGCTGGGGGCGTAAGCTGAGCTGCTGCCAGACTCGGGGATAAAGCCACTGAACTACTGACCCCTACAGGTCTGAAAATGCGGGGTACGGAAATTAAGTGAGGTATTGCCTAGAGTGTCATGCTGCTAAATTGAGCTGCTGCTGGACTCGGGGATGAAACCGTGAGCCCAAGCTGTGTGTCCAATGCTGTGAAGTCATGTGCTCTGGGCGCTGTGCCACACCTGTCAAAGGAGTGTCAGCAATATTTTACACGTAGTAGGAGGAAGTTTTGTTTGGAACACGGTAACTTGTATATGTTGCTGGTAAGTGATCTGCTGCACTGCCAAACGCAGTGCACCCAGGACATGCAGCAGACGTGCAAGGTATAGGTGAATTGAGTCGACCATGTGTTCGGGCTGCCCTGCTATGCGTCAGTGGCTCTGATTGTAGCTGCACTGGCTTGCCCTTTGCCAGTCTTGTGGATGAAATGGCACAGCTTGGTGCGATGAGCCGGGTCTGTGTGCAATGGGTGCAGGGCAGGGTTGTGGTGGGAGTACGTAAGAAGGCCATTTCACGCACACTAACTAGGACTTTTGAGTGTGGGATATTCACTCATTGTTCTCAAATCGGGCAGTGCGCAGTGTGGGAGACGGATGCAAATATTATCATATCTGTCAGGGGGGGCTGGCCACTTGCAAGTTCGTTCTTGGAGCAGCAGATGTGTTAGCGCAAGATAGCTCAGACAAAGAACCTTTGATCCTTACAGTAGCTTCTCCAGCTACATTTATACAGGATGTGTTCAAAGAACGTTGTGGATGTTGTGGGATATCTGCGACCCTGGTCATCATGGATGAGATGCCCAGCACGTGGCACATGGGTGGGTGCACTGTGTGTTACGTTGCCAAACAGCTGCTCCTCCCTCCCACTAGCCCCCACACTTTTGTGCACTGCACTGTTGTATCTCGTGCACTCCTACGGCACACCTTTGTAAAGGCTATTCGCGCAATTCCTGCGGGATTCCAATCACACCGTGACACTGCCGTTTGGAGGTGGTGCATGCCACTTTACAACATCGACTGCTGCGGCCCTTGTGGCGGCCACACCAGAACACAGAGACACACTTACTGCACTTCTTGCACACAGACATGTGTGAGACACCCCGTTCCCTTTGCCGCTTGTGCATGCAGGAGGATGCGTGCGTAGCCATGTCTCCAGGCTCACTGCCAATGCTGAGGTGACATGGTAACGTCCGCTGAAGACAGCACACTGATGTTGCAGGGCCCGTGCCTATCATGCTAAAACAATGGCCACACAGACATACTTGCTCAAATGCGGGTTCTGGGGGCGTTTCGCGGTCCTGGGGTTGTTGCGATGAGTGTTATGGCCCACATGGGTATCCATGTATCATGCTCATTGACTCTATGGCACCTGTGGGTGTTCAGGTGTGGCTCTTGGCTGTGTTCCCTTTCAGGCTGCAGGTAGTGGTCCTGTTTAACACCAGCAGAAAGCAGGTGTAAATTCTCTGGTGCTAACGCGGCTCATCGCCGGAATTTGTTTCACATCGCAGTTTTTGCCTTTCGTTGTGAAAGTAGTGATGTGGTATTTTCGTGTACAGAAAAATAAACAAACTGGGCAGTGAATCCCATCAAGATCCAGTACCTGACCCACTATTCACAATCAATATACATACAATGAGATTTTGCGTGTACACTGTAAATGCTCCCACTACCACAGTGCAATACAATGTAGGATTTTAGTATTTAGAATAAGTCGCAAAGGTGCACCTCGTGTCTTTTTGCACGGGAACGCCTACTCTGCATCTCATTATCAGCACTATAATACAACTACAGTTGAGATAAATCTAAAACACTATTCAGAAGCTGGTGCAAACTGCAGACATCACCAGTATTCCCGCGATAACTGCCCCAAAATGTAACACCATGGTGGACACCACCAAAAAACAGTAATAAGAACGAGAAAGAGTCACACGGCAGTTAAGTAACAACCAAAACTTTATTGAATTTTTTTTCCAAACTTTATTTTTTCGTAAACTTATATATAAAGGATAAAGTAAATGTAACAAAATGAACACAAAACAACAAGGTGGTAGACTCCTGTCGGGAGCATGAATGTCGATGACACAGCCTGGAAAATAAAGCACAAAATAAGGACGTGTGTAATGTGCGTATCAAAGGAGCGAGACACAGAGAAAGAAAAAAAAGCCAGAGAGAAAAAAAGAGGGAAGGAAAGAAAGGGAGTGAGAAAGGGAGAAGGTAAATAGAGAAAGAGAAGAGAAGGAAAGGAAGGAAGAGAATGGCAGAGAGAGTGATACTGCCGCCCCTGCGCATCCATGACCAAATAATTAACTGCTGTCACCGGAGTGTGTACCAGTGGGCACTCCACGTGCCCATCAAAGCTCCGCAGCCCGGCAGATCTCACTGATGTCGCTGAGTCCTCAATGGCGGAGACCTCATCAGCTTCTCCGCAGCCCGGCAGATCCCAAACATGTCGCTGAGTCCTGAGTCATCAATGGCGGAGACCACATCAGCTTTGGGTGCCGCTAACCCTGTGCCATGCAAGTCAGCGCCATGTGGTGGTAGGCCGCTGACGGCCATACAACTTAGGGTGCAACTAACCCTGTGTAACTCAAGTCCGTGCCACGTGGTGGTAGGCCCCTGACGGCCACATCAGTTTTGGGTGGCACTAACCCTGTGCAAGTCAAGTCCGCGCCACGTGGTAGTAGGCCCCTGATGGCCATACATCTCAGGGTGCAACTAACCCTCTGCGCAAAGTTTCATGGACTCTTTATGATAGAGACCCGTGGAGCAACCACCATCCAGTCACCACCGGCAATAAAGGATGTGACGTTGTCGATGCATTATATTTGCGTGGGCACATGGCCTGTGATGTATGTGCCGGATGGGTGTGGTGTGTGTGCAAACCTGCCATCAGGGAGTGGCCGTCACATGTTGATAACTAGAGCACTGACCTGCACACCAACAGCGAGGACGCCTGCGTCAGGTAGCTATGTGGGGGTGTGAAAACGTGTTTTCTCAATGGATTTTCCATAGGAAACTTTAGACAAGGCTACAGGTCAAACTGCTGAACGGAATTACGCCAAGTTTGGTTGGGAGAAAGGTCATGGTCCAGAAAGCGCGCTTTCTTGCATCGCATGATAATATTAAAGAAAGATCCCGGGAACAATTTAATATAATGGAGCTCTGTCTGTGCGAGATAACCCTTTCACGCTCCCTCTTCCCAACATCACCACTTCGCAGCTTTAGCGTTAGAAGCCAGTCCGTCGGGTGGCAGCTCTCTACCTTTGCAAGCTAGTACTCTGCTGTGCCTTTGGGAGCGGACGGCTCATAGTACTGCATCTGTGAGTCGACCAGACGGGCTGCAGTTGTCCCTCTGCGAGCCTGGGTGCGAACTGTTCATAAGTCACCCTTCATAAGCATTGAAAAGCCATTTTGTAATTCAGTCCGTCAGCTGGCATCTTTCCGAGGCATTTCTAAAAACATACCGGAGTTCTTTCTGTGAGAGATACCCCTTTCACTCTGCCTCTCCCCACTTCAGCAGGTAACGCACCCTCTTCCCACATTACCAACATATCCCCAACAACCTTCTTGGGCACAGAATTATCCCTGTGCGGTTGAACAAACAAGAATCTTAGTCGTGGATAGATTTACATAAAAAATATTTTATTTAAACAACAACAACAACAAATAAAACTGAAGGGAGTCTGGTGCTGTGGTCGCTGCCACGAAGTTGGGGTCACTGTCATTCAGGACTCAGGACACAGTTCCACATGTGGGATCAGCTTGTGTTGAACAGGGTTAGTGGCACCATGTGTCGCGCCTTGTGTTTTACAGGATTAGTGGTACCACGTGTCGCCGGCCTTGCATTTCGAAATATGCCTAACAGATGACTGTGTGTCTGGTGCTGTGGTGGCTGCCACGGACCTTGGGTCACTGCCATTCAGGACTCAGGACACAGTTCCACATGTGGGATCGTTTGACTTGTGTTGAACAGGGTTAGTGGCACCATGTGTTGCCGGCTTCTGTTGAACAGGGTTAGTGGCACCATGTGTTGCGGCTTGCGTTGAATTCTGCCTCAATAAGTCAATGTTGCGATGACTTGTGGTGCAGTGAGTTAGTGGCACCTGAAGCACTCAGCATGTGTGCACCCTGCGATGATGCGTGGTCCGGGCGGGCCTCACTGGTAGCAATGGGCCCGATTCACAGAACAAACTTAAGACTAAATCCTAAACTTAGTACCATTCTTGTATTCACAGAATGCACCTAGTACTTCTGCTATTCACAGAATGAACTTACTACTTTTGCTATTCACAGAATGAACTTAGTACTTTTGCTATTCACAGAATGGATTTACGACTACTAAACTTACGTCCGCACTCGGGCCGGAAATTCCGGCCCGGAGGCGGAGCTTCCGGCCTGGAGGCGGGGCTTCCTGGCCAGAGGCGGAGCTTCCGGGCCGGAGGCGGAGCTTCCGGCCCGGAGGTGGGGATTCCGGCCGATTTAGCTATGGCCGAAATCTCCACCTCCGGGACGGAAGCTCCGCCTCCGGCCTGGAAGCTCCGCCTCCGGCCCGGAAGCCCCGCCTCCGGCCCGGAAGCCCCGCCTCCGGCCCGGAAGCCCCGCCTCCGGGCCGGAATTTCCGGCCCGAGTGCGGACGTAAGTTTAGGAGTCGTAAATCCATTCTGTGAATAGCAAAAGTACTAAGTTCATTCTGTGAATAGCAAAAGTAGTAAGTTCATTCTGTGAATACCAGAAGTACTAGGTGCATTCTGTGAATACCAGAATGGTACTAAGTTTAGGATTCAGTCTTAAGTTTGTTCTGTGAATCGGGCCCATTGTCTTTACATGCTTTGAAAGAATCTTCATAGCAGTCAAAATCTCCAAGTAATTCCATTTCAGTCCTCCAAGTTTTGAAGAGGAGCAGAAGAGCTAGATAGAAAAACTCTCTATTATCTGGAGTATCACAACTTAATTTCCTGTGATTAATCAAACTTCCTTTGACATTCTTTAAGAAACATCCATCAGATCCAATTACAGCATATTTCTCTTCATTTATTTTTTCTGTAACATTTTTTCTAAAACTATAATGTTGCAGTATTTCATATAGACATCTGTTTTCCAGGTATGGACTTCTATTTGGATAGTATGCGAGGAACAGTAATTGAGTTGTCTGCAACATATTGTATGTCAATATTTGCATTCCACATCTTCAAAATTACTGGATTGTAATCATTAATGTACTTCGATTCTTGTGTTCTTTATATATTATAAATATTTTTGGGTGATTTTCGAGTGATAGTATGCCTCACTGCTGACAAAAGAATTCAATAGACAAAAGACATTGATCCGAGTGCGGCCCTCCCAGACCACGCCTCTTCGCAGGATACGTACATGCTGAGCGCCAAAGGTACTACTAACTCAGTGCACCATAAGTCATCGCCACGTGGCCTTATTGAGCCAGAATCTAATAGACAAAAGACATTAATCCGAGTGCGGCCCCCCGGACCATGCATCATCGCTGGGTACGTACATGCTGAGTGTCAAAGGTACTACTAACTCAGTGCACCATAATTCATGGTCACATGGCCTTATTGAGGAAGAATTCAATAGACAAAAGAGATTGATCCGAGTGCGGCCCTCCTGAACCACGCATCATCACAGGGTACGTACATGCTGAGCGCCAAAGATACTACTAACTCAGTGGACCATAAGTCATCGCAAGGAAGAATGAACAGTTTTATGTCAGCAGTGAGCACCTATGCAGATGTATAGACACCACCTGACTTATTTATACACATACCATCTCCCTGATTTATATAGATACTAACACATACTTACTCACTTATACTATCACTAATAGAAGTACACATTCATGTATATAGATACTCCTGCAATCACTGTCTCTCACGCATAGTCAATTATACACCCCAACACTCACATATACTGTCTAAAACATATATAGTTACTCACATATATACAACTGAGACATCAATTCACTAATCAACACACCTGTACACACAGTCACCTACCCATACAGCCCTTCCGAGATGCACTTTGGAATCTATACAACAAGTAAATCAGCCATTCAGACATGTATGCACAGAGTCAAACACCTCCCACCCACCCACATAGACACTCAGTCACCCATACAGATACTCACATAATCAATCAATAACCGATATAGACACTGATGTAGCTACTCACCAACCCATGCACCTGCTTACACACCAACTGAGTGACAAATATAGACATTCACACAGTTTAGTCACTAACCCATGCATTCAGTAACATATGTTCAATCAGTGATTTATACAGTCAGTCATGCATCTACTAAATAATCCATTCAGGCACTTTTACATCCACTCATTCTTCAATAGACCTTGGCATAGATATATATGAAAAATATTTAAACTTTACAGAAACACACATTCACTGGATGATGTCATCAGTGATGTCATTTGAGATGTCATCAGTGATTTCATGAGTGATGTCACTGACCATGTCATGAATGATGTAATATGTGACATCATCACCAGTGAATTGCGGGCGTGCAAGTTATAGTTAGCTCAACTAACTATAACGGGCAAATTTCTCTGGTTTTATATGAGTCAAATGTCCAAGTAACTATAATGTCCCTGAAACCTATGTTTTTTTAGTGAATATATAGATATATATATATATATATATATATTCACTGAAAAAACCATAGGTTTCAGGCCTGATATAGTTAGGAATTAGCATTTAAAAAACCTTTGAAATTCACTGAAAAAACCATAGGTTTCAGGCCTGATATAGTTAGGAATTAGCATTTAAAAAACCTTAGAAATTCACAGAAAAAACAATAGGTTTTAGGGGTGTTATAGTTAGCTGGACATTTCACTCGAACAAAACCATTGAAATTTCTCCGATATAGTTAGTTGTACTAACTACATCTCGCGCGCCCGCAATCCACTGCTGATGATGTCACATATTATATCATTCATTACATGGTCAGTGACATCACTGATGACATCTCAAATGACATCACTGATGACATCACTGATGACATCATCCAGTGAATGTGGTTTGGTTCGGTATTTAAATATGTATTATATATATATATATATATAGCAATTTGCATTGAAGAATGGGTGGATATATAAATATAAATATCTGGATGGAGGATTTAGTAGCAGTGTGATTGACTGTTTACTTGACTAATTTATAGTGTCTCGCTAAATTTATTTTATTTATTTTATTTATTTATTTATTTATAAATTTATACCGCGCTAGAATCGACTCTTGCTTAAGAGTATCTCTGCGCACAGAAAAAAAACAGAGGAAGAGAAGTTAGCAGCTACAGGTGACGGGAGAAAAGAAGGCACACCGCAAATCAGCGAGATTCCAGCTAACATAGTGAGGGATTACTAAAATAAAAACGTTTTGAGTTTTTTTCGAAAACTCAAGAATTCGGAACATTGCCTTAACTCATAAGGAAGATTGTTCCATAGGGTCGGGCCTGCCACAGATAGAGCTTTCCCCCCTTGTCTACTTTTCTTAATGGTTGGTACTTTAAGGTGAAATTTACTGCTAGATCTGAGGAGTCGAGTAGGAATGTAAGGGATGAATTTATCTTTCCAGCAAGGAGGACCAGTGCCATATATGGTTCTATGGATAAGACAGCATGTCTTGAACTTGATCCTTTTATGTACTGGGAGCCAATGTAGTGTGTCGAGAAGAGGTTTAGAAGGAGTTCTTGGGGGGGCATTCATCACCAATCTTGCCGCAGTGTTTTGTATCACTTGGAGTTTAGCTAGGACTCCCTGATTGGCCGATAGCAGGAGTCCGTTGCAATAGTCCAAGCGACTCAGCACTAGAGCCTGGACCAGAGTTTTTCTGATGGAATCAGGGAGTAGTGGAAACACTTTACGTAAGAGCCCAATAGCATGAAAGCATTGGCCAAAGACCCAGTTGCCATGTTGCTTGTAGGTAAGTTCACGGTCAAGACGGACCCCTAGATTTTTTGCGACCGTTTTGGGTTCAGGTACTTGTCCCAGTTCACTAGGCCACCACTCTGAGGTCCACAGATTTCTAACCTCTCCAAAGAGCATTACCTCAGTCTTGTTTACGTTGCATTGGAGATAGTTCGCTTTCATCCAATTTGCAACGGCTTTCATGCCGTTTGAGAAGGTTTCCCTCACTTCGTCGGTCAGATGCTTGAAAGGGAAAATAAGCTGCGTGTCATCAGCGTACGAGATAGGTACAAACCCGAATTCTCTCAAAATATTGGCCAGGGGTGCCACGTAGATGTTAAACAAAGTGGGGCTTAGACAAGAGCCCTGTGGCACCCCCTTGGTGATATGGGTTTCTGTCGACCTGAATGCACCCATGCTGACAGTTTGGGTGCGGTCTGACAGAAAACTCTTTAGCCAAGTTAACGCTGTGCTTTCTATTCCAATTGCGGTCAGACGTTCGATTAAGATGTTATGTGATATGGTATCGAACGCCGCCGATAGGTCCAACAGTACCAAGATCACAGAGTATCCTCGATCTTGGTACATGTGAAGGTCATCTGTCACCGACAGCAGAGCAGATTCAGTACTGTGTCGGGGTCTAAAACCTAACTGAGAACTATCAAGCTTGCCATGTAATTCTAGGTACTGAGAAAGCTGCTTATTGACATGCTTCTCTATGACCTTACCTAAAAAAGGGAGTAGCGAGATAGGCCTCAGATTAGATAAGTCAGTCCAAGGAATGGAGGAGTTTTTTCTAATAGGCCTTACCAGTGCTTTTTTCCATTCCTTAGGGACTTGCCCATCGGTAAGAGAGAGATTGATGAGACTTTGAATCTGAGGACTCAAGCTTTTTCCTACAATTGGAAAAATTCTTGCTGGAATAATATCAGAAGGGCTTCCGCTTTTAATCTGCCCTAGGTAACTTTCTGTCTCACTCAAGGAGATAGAGGAAAACGATTGTAAGTTTGTACCTGCTATCTCTTTATCCAGTACAATAGGTGATATAGTATCATCTATAGTGGGGGGCTGAGAATTTAGAATATTGTCGTGAATCTTGTTTATTTTATCGTTAAAGAACTGTGCTACTTCATTACAAAGTTGTTGTGAAGCCAGTTCCAAAGATTCACAAGCTGCTGGTTTCACAAATGTTTGTAAAGTTTGGTATAGTATTCTGGAAGAATTTCTTGCAGCTAGGAGAAGGGTCTGTAGGTGGGATTTACGGGCACTGCGAATTTTCTTGTGATATTTGGAAAGAGCTGCCCAAAAATGATTTTTATCCGTGTTATCCTGGGTTGATCTCCACACCCTTTCTAATTTTCTTACTTGCTGTTTGAGAGCTCTCAAGTGTTCTGTATACCATACCTCTTGTTTCCGAGCTCGGCAAGGTTTGTAGGTTTTTATAGGAGCAATCTTATTTACCACCTGGAGTATCGTCTGATTATAGAAACCTAATGCTATATCGACGTTCTCTCCTGGTGGGGCGGAGTATCTAGCAAAGGATTCTTGAAATGTTTCTGGAGTAATCTTGTGCCATGGTCTACGCCTAATAGGAAGGGCTAATGTCTGGGTGGAGGCTTTACCCAAGAATGAGGAAGAAAATTTCAACACAAAGTGGTCTGTCCAATTAACCTGGGTAGAGGAATCAAATATCAGGGTATTAGGTTTGGTTGAAAAAATAAGATCCAAGGTGTGCCCTGCCAAGTGGGTAGAACCAGTGTTTATTAGAACTAAACCAAGCACGGACATATCAGTTAAAAATGATTGTACCTCAACATTGTCCTTGAGGTCACAATGCATATTAAAATCTCCTAATAGTAGGAACTCATTATCAGGGTCGATATGCCTAGCCAGTACCTCCAGCAACAAGATATTGAAGTTGGTATAGGGTCCAGGGGGACGATAAACCAATGCCCCTTTATAACCAATATTCTTTGAGAAATTGATTTTAAAAACCAGAATTTCTAAATCAGGATTGCTAATTTCTTCTAGAATGGTTACTGATAAATTATTTTTGTACACAATAGCAATGCCTCCTCCAATTTTGGTAGGCCGATCGAGTCTGGCTATTTTGTAGCCCTCTGGAATCCCTAGTGTGATAGCGGGAACGGAGTGTGGTTTTAACCATGTCTCTGTCAAATAACAGAGTTCAGGCTGCGATGAAGCTATCATATCCCACACTTCACTGTAGTGTTTAGATAATGATCTAATATTACAGAGAAGTTGACGACTCTTATGCGAGTCATCTGGGAAGGTGATCACAGGGGGTACTTCAAGTGGAGTGATTTGCAAACAATCGGCAGAGGTTTGATATTTACAATTTCGGCATGAGAAGGGACCCTCCAAAATACGCCCTTCTTCCCACATGCAATCCTGAAGTGCCGGCTTCCGAATACGCAACAGCTCTTCTGAAGAATATTTTACCAGAGGTTTCATACCAGTCCTCAGTTTGATAGCGGTCATGGCCAATCCTCTAGCCCCTAGCCTCGTCCAGTCGCGGACGGGCGCAGACGGGCTTCTCTTTGGCTTGTCTTAGGCGTTCTTAGGCACAACCCTGCGCGCAACCGCTGCGCGCTTGGAGTGACGAGCACCCTTTATCGTCTTGCGAGGGCGAGGCTAGAGCGCTAACCACCCCTAACCCGGAAGTAACAGGGTCTGCCTGTCCGCCCTCCGCTCAACGGTGATAGCCACCGAGTCGGACCGAGGCGTGCAGGCTGTCAGCTGACCCAGATCTACTATCGCCACAACAGGTGAGTGGGGGGGGGGGGTTGACGGTATTTCACAGCCCTAATGACCGTTGAAGGAATAGTGCAGTTTAAAATTGATTTTTAAAATATGTCATAAAAGCAGCGAGTATTTCCAAATTTTGCTTACGCCTCCTGTAGCTTTCAAGCAGACTATGTAGACGCTGCCACCGTCCACAATGAGCCGCCACAGTCTGTCGTTCCTCGCTCCCTTTATCGTCTTGCGAGGGCGAGGCTAGAGCGCTAACCACCCCTAACCCGGAAGTAACAGGGTCTGCCTGTCCGCCCTCCGCTCAACGGTGATAGCCACCGAGTCGGACCGAGGCGTGCAGGCTGTCAGCTGACCCAGATCTACTATCGCCGCAACAGGTGAGTGGGGGGGGGGATTGACGGTATTTCACAGCCCTAATGACCGTTGAAGGAATAGTGCAGTTTAAAATTGATTTTTAAAATATGTCATAAAAGCAGCGAGTATTTCCAAATTTTGCTTACGCCTCCTGTAGCTTTCAAGCAGCCTATGTAGACGCTGCCACCGTCCACAATGAGCCGCCACAGTCTGTCGTTCCTCGCTCCCTTTATCGTCTTGCGAGGGCGAGGCTAGAGCGCTAACCACCCCTAACCCGGAAGTAACAGGGTCTGCCTGTCCGCCCTCCGCTCAACGGTGATAGCCACCGAGTCGGACCGAGGCGTGCAGGCTGTCAGCTGACCCAGATCTACTATCGCCGCAACAGGTGAGTGGGGGGGGGGATTGACGGTATTTCACAGCCCTAATGACCGTTGAAGGAATAGTGCAGTTTAAAATAGATTTTTAAAATATGTCATAAAAGCAGCGAGTATTTCCAAATTTTGCTTACGCCTCCTGTAGCTTTCAAGCAGCCTATGTAGACGCTGCCACCGTCCACAATGAGCCGCCACAGTCTGTCGTTCCTCGCTCCCTTTATCGTCTTGCGAGGGCGAGGCTAGAGCGCTAACCACCCCTAACCCGGAAGTAACAGGGTCTGCCTGTCCGCCCTCCGCTCAACGGTGATAGCCACCGAGTCGGACCGAGGCGTGCAGGCTGTCAGCTGACCCAGATCTACTATCGCCGCAACAGGTGAGTGGGGGGGGGGATTGACGGTATTTCACAGCCCTAATGACCGTTGAAGGAATAGTGCAGTTTAAAATTGATTTTTAAAATATGTCATAAAAGCAGCACCAATATATTGGATATGTCATAAAAGCAGCACCAATATATTGGATAATGACAAAACTGTGGGAATATCTGTCTCACTTTGTCAGTTGTTGTGTAAACTGCTGCACCAGTTGGTTACTAGCTACGTGAAAGTCTATATTATTTATTGATTAGTTAACTGAGTATTTGTATGGGAGAGTGAATGTGTGTGTGGTTCGGTGGGGAGTGTGTGACTGGCCAAAGATGTGTGAATAGTTGATTCAATAGGTATCTGAAGTTAAACCTACATGTTATAACAGTTGTTTGGGTGAGTGAATATCTTTATGGGTGTGGCAATGAACCAATATATGTCTCAATGGTACATGTCCAACAAGCTTGAAAAATAAAAGCCAGTGTATGTGTCAGTTGTTGTATATAAATAAGTATACATAAGACTCAGTGATTGTATGAGTGACTGTATGGATAACTATATAGTTGTAATAGTGTTTTTATAACACACTAAGTATGAGTTATTATCTAGCTGAATAAATGAAGTGGTGTTTTTATAAGTGTATAGCTAAGCAAAAGTAAGTATGATCCATTGTTTGCATAAGTGAGTAGGATGACTTCATAAGTGATTAGGATGTGTGCTGGTGTGCAATGTCGATATAGGTGTATAAGTATATTTGATAGTGTTCTATTGATCATTGACAGAGGGAATCTATAGGTAAGTGATTATATGTGTGTATAGATCTAGGAATCACTGAGTGGGTGTTTAGAAACTTGTATTGGTGTGTCAATGGTTTTAAATCTGGCACTTTCTATTTTACAGTGAGTGATAAAAGGTTATACTAGTGTATGATGAGGTGTATCTGATTTGTCACGTGGATGATGTCATCAGTGATGTCATCAGTGATGTCATTTGAGATGTCATCAGTGATGTCATGAATGATGTAATATGTGACATCATCAGCAGTGGAATGCGGGCGTGCGAGATGTAGTTAGTACAACTAACTATATCGGAGGAATTTCAATGGTTTTGTTCGAGTGAAATGTCCAGCTAACTATAACACCCCTAAAACCTATTGTTTTTTCAGTGAATTTCTAAGGTTTTTTAAATGCTAATTCCTAACTATATCAGGCCTGAAACCTATGGTTTTTTTCAGTGAATTTCAAAGGTTTTTTAAATGCTAATTCCTAACTATATCAGGCCGGAAACCTATGTTTTTTTCAGTGAATTTCAAAGGTTTTGTAAATGACAATTTTTAATGTATTAATTGTTATACTCAGATTTTTTATACTAATTTACTACATTGTGTAAAATGTTTATTTTTAGATATTTTTTTTTATTTACATTATACATTACAATACAAAATATACTTTCTCAGAATGAATTACTTTAGTTTAAATACTTTTAAGACTTTTAAGTACAGTAGTTACAGTTGTTGCAATGGGCAACACAATTTCAAACACAAAGCAACATTGAGCTCAATGTTAATTTCTAGCTTACATTTCTGACTTAATAAAAGCCCAGCCTGTACGTGGAGAAGTGTGGCTCAATGATTAGAGCGGCAGACCCTGATGCAGAGATCTAGCCCGGGACCAGGGTTCAATTCCCCGCCTCGGCGGGTCTTGGGCTCAAAAATTCCACGGACCTGATAATTCTCACCTCGGTGCCATTCCAATCATGGAGTCCCACTCTGCAACTCTGGGCAATAGCTTGCTTAATCTCCACAACGGCCCCCACAACGCTAAGGATGCCTGGCCTCCACCTTGGGGGTGCCCAGGAGTGGACGCCTCACAGGGAAAGCCAGGATGGGTTCCACAGTGGTATTCGTACAAGCGCCTTGGGACCCTTGCGGGTGAGTAGTGCGCTATACAGGTATCAATTTACATTTACAATTTACATTACTATGGCACAGGATTTGGACCATAGAGAGTACGGGACTCAATAGGGCGATAATAAACAACACAAAGAGATTAGACAATGCCCGCAAAATTTTATGGTTGAAATATATCGAAAATGTTATGCAGGACATTGGTTACCCTGAATATTTTATCTCGCCCGATAGTTTGAACCATATCAATCGGAAGGAGTTCAAAAAAGTCTGTATGACCCACCTAGAAGGTAACAGGTTGATGCTTGAGATGAATAAACCAATGGTGGTTAGATATCAACTAATTAATACCACGTGAAATATTCAACCCTACCTGCAACATGTTCCGGGTGGATATGACAGATACCTCCTGACAAGATTTAGGTTCGGGTCCTTCCATCATTTAAGTACTTCCCCAACTATCAATGATTGGTCAAGGGACCTATTGTTATGCCCCTGTGATAATGTCTCAGCTCAAAGTACGTGCTCTTATTTTGTAAGTTTTATACTAATGAGAGGCATAGATGGCTAATGCCACTCTTAAAACAGGGAGGTTGGAGGCAATGCCACCCTGCTTTTATGTATTTACAGCTGCTGGGAAATTGCTTTTGTATTGGTTCTATGGTGGGCTTTTTAAAATGTATATTGAGGACTAGGAAAGGCCTAACCAATTGAACTGCGAGAAATGTGTTGGACTGGAATAATATAGTATGAGATGGTTTACCCAGGGAGTCATAGAATGTTTACATGTACATTTCCATCTAATAGGATTTCACCTATGATAGCTGAGGATTAATGAATTTTAATATTTAATCGCTGATGATGTATTATCTTTTTAAATGTCTGCTTAATATTTTTATGTTTGAAATTGAATAAAGCTTGCTTTGATTGATTGAATTTCTAGTCAAATGCTATTAGTTAATCTATGGATTACTTTTCTAACCACAGGATTGGATGCTAGATTCAGTCCTTGGACATCTCCTGTAAACAGTTGAGTAAAAGCGTTTTGGTTACAGTAGTGATTTTTAAGGATTATTATTGTATTTTAAAAATTGACACTTAGAAAAAATTTCACATAGAATCACCAATGTTATCCTATGGCAGAAAATTCACTTAGCAGGTAAGTAGTGTTATCGTTACTTTTTCTTACTCAGTGGTGGATCCTGGATCCAGCACAGGTGAATCTCCTGTAAACAGTTGAAAGAATGTGTTTAAGTCATACGGACAATTTTTTAGGAATATTTTTAGTTTGTGAAAATAGACACTTAGAAACTTTTCTACTTAAAAGTCCACAATGGATTCCTATGGAAGGAACTACAATTTACTGTTAAGTATGCTTGGAATTACTTTTCAGGGTCAGTGCTGGTCTAAAGGATGCAGCCCTGGGTTCTCTCCTGATAACAGGTGAGTAAATCGTAATTCGTAGTTCGGCTGATTTTAGAGGAATATTTGTACGTTTCAAAAATGGACACTTAGAAACTTTTGCTGCTGAAAACCACACAATGGATTCCTATGGAAAGAAATACAAGTTACTGGTAAGTACGCTTAGAATTAGTTTTCAGGGTCAGTGCTGGTCTAAAAGATGCAGCACTGGGTTCTCTTCTGATACCAGGTGAGTAAATTGGAATTTGTAGTTCAGCTGATTTTAGAGGAATATTTGTAAGTTTCAAAAATGGACACTTAGAAACTTTTCTGCTGAAAACCACACAATGGATTCCTATGGAAGGAAGTACAAGTTACTGGTAAGTACGCTTAGAATTACTTTTCAGGGTCAGTGCTGGGCTAAAAGATGCAGCCCTGGGTTCTCTCCTTGTTAACAGGTGAGTAAATCGTAATTCGTAGTTCGGCTGATTTTAGAGGAATATTTGTATGTTTCAAAAATGGACACAGAAACTTTTCTGCTGAAAACAACACAATGGATTCCTATGGAAAGAAATACAAGTTACTGGTAAGAATGCTTAGAATTACTTTTCAGGTTCAGTGCTGGTCTAAAAGATGCAGCACTGGGTTCTCTCCTGATAACAGGTATGTCAAGGGAACGCGTACTTGCTTTTAACAAACACTCTAGACTCTGCAACAACGCTCTGAATCCCGATACATGGGTAGGCCCAGTCGGCTGTCAGTACTGTAAAGCTATATGTGCCCCGGAACCAGTACCTAATGTCAAATCATGGCCTTTTGTCCTGCAAGGGAGTCTCATTAACGCGAGGTCACTGTGTAAGAATGCCCTACACATTCATGACTTGATCATAGAGGGGGACTTAGATTGGCTCCTCATCACAGAAACCTGGCTAAAGGCATGGTGTAATCCTGATATAGCACTGGCCGTCCCGCAAGGTTTTCTTATTCAACATCTGGACAGACAGAATAAACGGGGAGGGGGCCTGGCCATCATCCACCGTGATACCATGAAATGTACTACGTTTGAGTTACCAGATATTAAGGGTGCAGAGGCCATGGCTTTCTGTTTAAATATCCATGATTTTTTCACATTCTCTGGTGCCCTGGGCTATCGTCCTCCGGGCCAACCCAATGATTTCCTGGATAGCATTGGTGACGTTCTGAGCGAGCTTACGCTCAGATTCGCTCACTTTACGCTACTGGGAGATCTCAATCTCCATCTGGACTCCCCGGAAGGACCAGGGGTAGCCTGTTTCATGGACATAATCAACATCCTTGGCCTGAAACTGTTGACACGGGAACCTACTCATACTGCAGGACATATATTGGACTGTTTCTGTTCTAACTCTGATGCTATGACAATTAAATCCCCTAGCACTCAAACCTGGTTAGACCATAAATTTGTCCCATTTGATTTGTCACTGGGAAACAATGCTTCAAGCATAATCGCTAGGAAAATTACCAGGAGCTCCAAACCTGACTGGAAAAAAACACTTACCCAGCCTGATCTCCTAGAGAAAGTAACAAATAGCAAACCCACACTAACTGGCCACACCTCAACAGACAATCAGTTGTTTTGTGAATGGATCATATCACTTAGTAAATCCTCTGGTCCAACAAGCTCAAATAATAATCTTCGAGCTACAAAAAACAAAAAACAAAAAGAGTACCCCATGGTTCTCACATGCGTTAAAATTGGAACTAGGCGAAGTTAGATCGCTGGAACGTAGGTGGTGCAGAAACTATGAGGTTAATGATTGTCTCATCTATAAAACAGCACGGAGACAGTACCATGCTTCAATTAAGCGGGCAAAAAAGCCTACTACCTAGAGGCAATCTCCTCTTCAGACAATGGGCAGAAAGCAATTTTTAAGATTGTTAACAGCTTCACCAACCCCAAGGTCCTCTCACAGGAAATTCCACCATCCCTGCCCCTCTGTAACTCCATTGCCAACTATTTTGAAAAGAAAATCCAAGACCTGGTCAAGGACTTTCCAAAACCTATACTGACCGCCTTAGAAACTGGAAGGAGAGACCCAATCCAGGAAAATATCAATATGCCCTGCCTTAATGTATTTGACCCCATCTCCTTAGAAGAGTCTCATCAGGCTATTCTTCTGAGTAAATCCGGATCTCCTTTTGATCCATGCCCCCCCTCGTTCCTACAAGTTTTGGTTAACGAGGTGAACCCTATCATTAACAGTATTATTAATTCCTCACTTTCCTCGGCTGAAATCCCTAGCGAATGGAAGTTAGCAGCTGTCAAGCCCCTCCAAAAGAAACCCCTGTCTGATCCGACTATCCTCTCCAACCTCCGTCCCATCTTGCTGCTCCCGTGGTTGTTTAAATTGACCGAAGCATTTGTCAATAAACAACTTACAGAATTTCTGGAAAAAAATAACATCTTGCATGCCAACCAATCTGGCTTTAGGGCTAAACATTCAACTGAATCTGCCCTTCTATTCACTGCAGAGATCCTGCGAACGGCTCTGGACCAAGGGAAGAAGGCTGTCCTGATCTTGTTTGATCTGTCGACACGGTCTCGCACTCTATCCTGAGTGATCGTCTTTTTAACTCAGGAATAAGAGAGGTAGCGCTGACTTGGTTCAAAAACTTTCTTGGCCATAGACGTCAAGTTACAGTGCTAGGAGAATTCAGCTCTGAGGAAAAACATATCAGTGCAGGGGTCCCACAGGGCTCTAGTCTTAGCCCTGTACTCTTCAATCTATATATGGTTCCCCTGATTTAGCTCATTTCTTCCTATCAGATCAGCACAATATCATACGCCGATGATACTCAGCTCATTCTGGTGCTGGACAGAGAGCTGCCTGGAGCTGAAGAGAACCTTAAAAACTGCCTCACTGCCACTTTCGAGTGGATGAAGTGCAACCATCTCAAATGCAATTCGGGGAAAACCGAAATCTTGCCTTTCGGCCCACAAAATTTGTTTTCACCCAAACAATGGTGGCCTGAAGATGCCAAAGCCCCCCCCAAATACCATCTCCTCTGCCCGTAACCTAGGCATCAAGTTCGATGATGCTTTATCATTTAAGCAACAAGCAGTGGCCGTGGCAGGCACTTGCTTTCACATCATCAGAACCCTCAGAAAGTTTTTTGACCTCCTTCCCCTTCCAGCAAGGAAAACGGTAGTGGTTGCACTTATAACATCTAGACTGGACTACTGTAACAGCCTGTATGCAGGAGCAAATAAATCTGTGCTCCACCGACTACAGATGGTCCAGCATGCAACCGCCCGTCTGGTCCTTGGCTGGCCTAGAAAGTCATCGGCCTCGGCAGCCCTCACTATCCTCCACTGGTTACCAATACATAAGCGTATCCTATTCAAAATCCTGGTTATCACTTTTAGAGCCTTTCAATCACAAAGACCCAGGTATTTGTTGAACGGCTTTAGGCGCTATCATCCTGCCCGGAGCCTGAGGTCCTATAATCAAATCCTCCTAGTGACCCCTAAATTCAGGCTCTCCAGTAAGGGTGGGAAATCCCTTGCTGTAATCGGCTCCAGGGCGTGGAACAAACTGCCACCTCAGCTTCGGCAAATTTCAACAGAAAAACTCTTCAGGAAAGCCCTGAAGACTTGGGTTTTCTCCTTTACAGACACTGCATACAAAGCCCTAGTATAATATGCACAGGATCCCTCGAACAACATCAGTAAGCCAACTTGTTCCATCTATGTTGACACCTAGCGCCAAGATGCTCCATGGAGTGATAGCTGCGCTATACAAATGTACTTTCCATTCCATTCCATTCCATTCCATTCCAACAGATGAGTAAATCGTAATTTGTAGTTCGGCTGATTTTAGAGGAATATTTGTACGTTTCAAAAATGGACACTTAGAAACTTTTCTGCTGAAAACCACACAATGGATTCCTATGGAAGGAAATACAAGTTACTAGTCAGTACGCTTAGAATAACTTTTCAGGGTCAGTGCTGGGCTAAAAGATGCAGCCCTGGGTTCTCTCCTGATAACAGGTGAGTAAATTAGAATTCGTAGTTCGGCTGATTTTAGAGGAATATTTGTACGTTTCAAAAATGGACACTTAGAAACTTTTCTGCTGAAAACCACACAATGGATTCCTATGGAAAGAAATGCAAGTTATTAGTAAGTACGTTTAGAATTACTTTTCAGGGTCAGTGCTGGTCTAAAAGATGCAGCACTGGGTTCTCTCCTGATAACAGATGAGTAAATCGTAATTCGTAGTTTGGCTGATTTTAGAGGAATATAGTATTACGTTTCAAAAATGGACACTTAGAAACTTTTCTGCTGAAAACCACACAATGGATTCCTATGGAAGGAAATACAAGTTACTGGTAAGTACGCTTAGAATTATTTTTCAGGGTCAGTGCTGGGCTAAAAGATTCAGCCCTGGGTTCTCTCCTGAGAACAGGTGAGTAAATCGGAATTTGTAGTTCGGCTGATTTTAGAGGAAAATTTGTACGTTTCAAAAATGGACACCTAGAAACTTTTCTGATGAAAACCACACAATGGATTTCTATGGAAAGAAATACAAGTTACTAGAAAGTACGCTTAGAATTACTTTTCAGTGTCAGTGCTGGTCTAAAAGATGCAGCACTGAGTTCTCTCCTGATAACAGATGAGTAACTCGTAATTCGTAGTTCGGCTGATTTTAGAGGACTATTTGTACGTTTCAAAAATGGAAACTTAGAAACTTTTCTGCTGAAAACCATACAATGGATTCCTATGGAAGGAAATACAAGTTACTGGTAAGTACGCTTAGAATTATTTTTCAGGGTCAGTGCTGGGCTAAAAGATTCAGCCCTGGGTTCTCTCCTGAGAAGAGGTGAGTAAATCGGAATTCGTAGTTCGGCTGATTTTAGAGGAATATTTGTATGTTTCAAAAATGGACACTTAGATAGATAGATAATGAACTTTATTCGATATGTAAAAACAATATCATAAAAGTACATACAGATAAAAAATTTGTTAAAAGAATAAAATTTCAGTTTTTTACAACAATCTCAAATTCAATTAAAATTACAGATGCACGACAGAACATTAATACATGTGTCAACTAGATCTGCATTGTGGCCCTCAGCTTCATGGTCATTTTCAAGTAGGATGATATGGCTGCCAGGGCTAAAGGGGTATCCAAAGTTTTTAGTTTATGATAAGCCACTCTATGTGAGCGTAAGCCCCATGATTTGAGCAAAGGTTTCAAAAAGATAGCCCTTGGGAGTTGATAAAATCTACAGAATAAGATACAATGTATATTGGATTGCATTGATAGGCCATCACACGGGCATTTCTCCAGGTCAGTAGACCAACAATTTGGGTTAGGAAAGGTTAAAAATCTGAAAAAACAGTCAGTACGAAAACGGGTCAGGAGCATGCGAGTAAAAGGCGATGGTTCTAAGAGTAGGTATTGCTGGATCCCATTTGTAATGGTCGAGTGATGATATTCCACAATTGAACTCTTTTGTTTTTCAGAGGACCATCGTTGGCTGCTCAAATGGATTAGAACAAGACGTTTTAGCTTAACTCTTGCTATTTTGCTTAGGGCTGAGGGGTCAGAAAATAATTCGGGATGCCCTAAGTCAGAAGACAAATTCTTTACATAATTCAACCATTTAATATTCCTGACTATATCCAGTTTAAGACAGTCTTTGATAATTTCTCTATTAAAAGGAGTCTCTTGGTTGGTCTAGACTTTATGCCATATGATGAGTGGGAAAGAGTTAATCATATCCGCAATATATGTAAGACCTAATTCAGCATGTACCAGGTGGGTAGATGTACCAGGAGGGACAGCCAAGAGATAATGCAGAAAAGCGTTCTCGAGGCGTTGAATTTGGTCTACGGAGTCAATCCCCCAAATCCCAGCTCCATAGATGCCAACTGAGATGCACTTTGCCCGATAAATCTGGAGTAAGGGGTTAATCGGGCGGCCCCCAAGTTTTTTTGAGAAATTGGTCAGTGCACCAATGGCTTTGGACAAGGCTAACCCCCTAGCTTGAGCTGCGGCATGCCAAGTACCCCTCTTGTTGAAAATGATGCCCAAATAAGAGAAACTATCAATACTGTCCAATTTTTGACCGTTTAAAAAGATAGAACGTGATTTTTTCCCGGTCCCTAAGCCGCATGACATTGTAAAAGTTTTAGAAGTGTTGACATTTAGGCCTCTCTTTGACATAAAGTCAGTGAATTCATTTACTGCCCTTTGTAGCCCCCTTCGGGTCTGGGACATAATTGCTGCATCGTCCGCGTAAAGCAGGATAGGTATGGGCTTACCATTTATTATAGGATAGTCATGGAAAGATTTACTTAAGTGATGTCCAACAGAATTGATGTAAAGGGTGAAAAGCAGGGGAGCTAATATGCAACCCTGCCTGACGCCACGCCTGATGAAAAATCTGTCAGAACATTCTCCAGTTCTGCCATACCTAACGCGGGCTGATGCATCCCTATACAGCTCTTTAATAAATGAGAGGATAAGGGGGTCTAATCCTATCTCTGTAAGGGAATCCCATAAGAGCTCATGATCAACACAATCAAATGCTGAGCTGAGATCGACAAAGGTAATAAAGAGATTGCCTTTTTTGGCCTGAGTATATTTAGCTATTATGAGAGTCAGATTCAGGCCTTGCTCAATAGTACCCTTCCCGTGCCTGAAGCCATATTGGAGATTGGAGATGATATCTTGATCATTTATCCAGTCGTGTATTCTAGTTAAAATAATTTGCCCGGCTACCTTCATGAGGGAATCTAATAGTGAAATTGGGCGATAGTTGGCGGGATTATCTCTCTTGCCTTTTTTAAAAATCGGGACAACGACTGCCTCAGGCCAGGTGGATATAAAGCCTGTTGTGTTCAGTGAGTTCAGGACGTTGGTAAGCAAATGTGCCCAAAGGTCCGGCTGCGATTTAAAGACATCTATCGGTACGCAGTCAGGACCTGGCGCCTTCCCGGAAGGACTTTCTTTTAGTGCCATCAATACTTCAAGATGGTCGAAGGAAATGTTCAGTGGAAAAGAGGTAGGAATATTTGAGTCTGGGAGGGGGTTAGAATTACTTCCCCTCTCATTCAATTGATCGCCCGGATCAAGGGGATTGTATAGGGCACTAAAGTGATTAACCCAGGTTTCAGCGGTTATGGCTGAGTCCAAGATTGGGGGCTGTTAAGATCGGAAAAAAGGAGCATTGACTGCCCTCCAGAAAGCGGTATTATCCCTCTTGCTGGAAGCTTCCATAAGAGCTTGCCAGGCCTCTGACTTCAGCTGATTTTTCCTGACCTGGCGTATAGTGTGGTAATTTTTTCTAGTTTGCTGGACTTCCAAGCAATTTCTGGGGTTAGATTTTAAAGCGGCTTTCAGGAGTCGCAGAGCTTTAGAGCAGTTCCTATCGAACCAACGATTGCTAGTGGAGGAGGGTTTCTTTGGGGGACATTCAAGCAATCTTTTTATTTCCAGTGAAATTTTGGAAAAGGAGTGACTTATTTCGTGCGGATAATGGAAGAAGGTGATAGGCATGTTTGGATATGATCATATGTGTTCTTCACCAAAGAATTTAAAAAGGTGGAGGGGACTACCTTGTCCCATTTAAGATAAAGCCCCATGGTAGTTCCTGGCTGAAGAGGTTGGGTGTAAAGAGGATTCTGCCTAACCTTGTGCTTAGCATGTGGGGAGAGTTTTAAGATTAACCCAATTGGGTAGTGGTCACTGATTACAGAGTCAAGAGTCTCCCAGTTAAGTATAAGCCCTGAATACCTGGAGGATATAAGTATGTAATCAATAGTAGTGTGACTACCTCTCCCATTGTAGGTGGGTTTAAAACACTTAGGTGGGATGCATAGTTCATTGGCATAGGATAGATTGAAGTGGGATGTTAAGCCATTTAAAAAGTCTCCTAATTTGGAATGTCGAAAATGTCTAGAGGAATCATCGGTATCAAATACCATTCCACAGGTTCCTTTAATGCTCTGTGAACACAGAGGGCAATTAAAATCACCCAGCCAGATGATTAACGAATCAGATTTATTTTGATTCTCTATTTTTAATAAATCGGTTTTTAGCCCAGTAAGTGTCTGTTCAAGATGAGTGCTTGGGATATTGTTGTAGAAGTTAACCAAAACAGTGTACTTTGTTGAACCACCGGTTAAACAAATGATCTGATAATTTGAGGTCCCTGTAATGTGGGCTGGTCTTAGTTGACATTCTACAGAGATGTAAGTCGTGAGGTCCCCTTTGCTTCTGCCATGAAGGCTAGGGGAAGCTGGAGTGTGAAAGGTCTGATACCCTAAAAGATGAAGCTCGGTAGTAGTCCATGTTTCCTGTAAGCAAATAATGCTATAGCGGGAGACGATCTGAACCCATGCAGGGTTGGTCAATTTGTCAGAAAGACCTGCAACGTTCCAGGACAAAAGGCTATCATCGAGTGGGGTTTCATTATCGATTACCGGATCTGTTGGGGTCTCGTTTGTTTCTTGCGATTTCTGGGGAATTGGTGGGGGAAAAAAATCCCTCATAGAATGATTAATCATAGAAGAATTAAGTAATAAATGACCAGTTACGCTCATTGGCTCAGAGGGAGTAAAGAAAGGAGCGATGTCTTCGAGCTGCTTACTCCCGAGATTGTCATTGAGCGGGGTATTTTTTTGGGGATTAAAGATGTCAGGTACTGAGGTGGTCAGCGGGATGTTAGTGATAAGGAAATTTTCCTCCGAGGGTGCAAAATTAGAAAGTGAATCTTGTTCATCCAAGCCGGATAAAATGGCGAATCTATTGGAAGTGGAAAGAGTGGAACAGTGGGCCTCGGCATTAATCCTCGATGGTGGATGTGGGATTTGGGACTTAGACAGGAGAGAGCGGGGGTAAAAGTAACTCAGATTGCGCGTTGAGATACCCGCGCCCCTGCTTGGAGTATACCAATCTACTATATGAGGTAATACCCTATGGTCCCTGAAGTTGATTATGATTATATCGCCCTGTATGTCCTTGGGTCTAGAGCCCAGCCATCTCAGTCTTCTCACGTGCAATATTTCGCCATTTATTTCAGGGGAAAGTGGTCTGTTTTGAGTTAACCAATGTACTACTTTGTTTTTAAGGCCTTGATAACTCTCCGTTTTACCCTGGGTAAGTTCTGGAACGCCAGTAAGTGTCACAACGTAGGGTGCTGCTTCGGGGGACAAGTCGATGTGGGAAGTCTTTTCCGCTCTATTTTTTGGAGGGGACTGCCACTTAGCATTGTTACCCAAGGGGACTGCAGGATGAGAGAATTGATCTCCTCCTTGAGCCCCTTCGGCAATAGTTTTTTTCCCTACTGTAGGCGTGGGAACGGGAGTGGTATCCATAGGGTTCAGGGTGCTAAACTGAGTGGCTATTTGAATGGATGAGGGAAGCATGGTGACTGGAGTAACATTTTTAGATAGAAAAGTGTTTATATCGCTATTTAGTGCGGTGAATGATGTATGTAAAGTTTCCAGTGAAGTTAACTGTTTTGCTATGTTTTTAACTCTCTCCACCAATGGTGAAAGTAGAGATTTTACCAGGTGCTCTATGTCAGCCAATAAGTTAGAATAAGGTGATATAAGGGGCTGTGTCAAATCTTTTGAATCTTTTGAGGGCCCGGCTCTCATTGGGTTGAATATAGTTTGAGGCGTAAGGATAAGAGGCTCGGAAGGATGGTCTTTTCGTCTTTTTTTATTTTTTGGCGCAGATGATTTTTTTGCAGCGAGCTTAAGAGGGGTGGGTCTAGTTTTTGCATGTTTTATCTTAGCCGTTTTGGTGGTCTGAATTGGGGTTGGGTCCTCAAGAGAGATATCCATTAATGATTGTAGGTTGGGGGAGCGTGTGTTAGAATGCTTTAGAATAGTCGTTGTATCCATTTTGTCAGGTGACTGCAAAGGGGGGGGCAACATCATCCGTGGGAACAGGACCCATGTTCCTAGTTGGAGGTGACAGGACCTGTTGAATGTGACCCAGGGACGAGCGCTTCTGATAGATAGGGTCCAATGATAAACGGCGCTCTGTAATGGCAATCTCTTGTTCAAGAACACTAGCAGCCCTAGTGATAAAGTGATCTAATGTCCCCCTAACCGAGCCCCCCACCAAAGAATGCCTAGGTTTTGAAGAGCGTGTTGTCATTATGGTTAGTTGCGTATAATAGATGCTGACAAGGTATTCCCAAGCAGTAGGAGACTATACACAACAGTTGACGTGAAATGACTAAAGTATAACAGATATAACTGATGAGAACACAAATATAAATGTGGAAAATAGATAGGAAACAGTGTGGTATTTCAATCACCTTCGTATTGGGCGGCTAATGAAAGCTGTACAGCCAACAACAGGGGGGGTGGCCCAGCCCAGCCTTGGTTGGCCTTGGACGGCCGTAGACGGCCCGCCCTTTGCCCGGGCTTAGACCGGCGCGTCCCGCTGCGCGTCCAGTGAAGCGGGAGGCGCAAGGCGCTTTTAAATCCGCTGCCGGGAGAAGGGAGGGGCAACAGGTGATGATTCTGCCCCCAAGGTGTTCCGGGCTTAGTAGTTCCTTCAATCGCCAAACAACAAAGTCCTCGCTCCTAGCGCTGCGCGTCCCGCGAAGCGGGAGGCGCGAGGCGCTTTTAAATCCGCCGCCGGGAGAAGGGAGGGGCAACAGGTGATGATTCTGCCCCCAAGGTGTTCTGGGCTTAGTAGTTCCTTCAATCGCCAAACAACAAAGTCCTCGCTCCTAGCGCTGCGTGTCCCGCGAAGCGGGAGGCGCGAGGCGCTTTTAAATCCGCCGCCGGGAGAAGGGAGGGGCAACAGGTGATGATTCTGCCCCCAAGGTGTTCTGGGCTTAGTAGTTCCTTCAATCGCCAAACAACAAAGTCCTCGCTCCTAGCGCTGCGCGTCCCGCGAAGCGGGAGGCGCGAGGCGCTTTTAAATCCGCCGCCGGGAGAAGGGAGGGGCAACAGGTGATGATTCTGCCCCCAAGGTGTTCTGGGCTTAGTAGTTCCTTCAATCGCCAAACAACAAAGTCCTCGCTCCTAGCGCTGCGCGTCCCGCGAAGCGGGAGGCGCGAGGCGCTTTTAAATCCGCCGCCAGGAGAATGGAGGGGCAACAGGTGATGATTCTGCCCCCAAGGTGTTCTGGGCTTAGTAGTTCCTTCAATCGCCAAACAACAAAAAAAAAATTAAGGTGGTATAAACCCCGTGAGGAATGGGCGGGACTGAACCTTCGATCAGCAGGCAGGGGCGGAGGCAGGAGGGAAGAGGACACAGCTGGTGTAAGAAACGGGCTGCTGGTCCTCGCAGTCCCGTGCGCCAAAGTACAATCCAAGTCCAACTGCCACAAGTGTTCCTAGACTGGATTCCTTGGTCACTGTGAGATATCAGGATCAGATAGTCTGATGGTAGTCTGGTGTCCCAATGGTAAAACTGGAGTATTTCAGCACTGTTGTCCTGGAAGCCCCTGCCACGGACCCCCAAACTTAGCCCTTAGAGTACAGTGATCGACGGTCCCCAATGTCGAGCCAAGAGGGAGCCAAGAGGGTAGGCCCAGCCCAGCCTCTCCAACGTTAGGATATCACCTGCGGCTCCCTGCCGCAACAGAAGAGACACTCGCGGCTCCCACCGTGCACAGGGAATGACTTGCGACTCTGCCACGACAAAGAAATACTCGCGGCTCTTGCAGCGCACGGGGAATGATCTGCGACTCCCCACTTGTGGTCAAATCCGGCCGTTGGACTCCCACTGTAGTGTAGCAAGTAGCAAATGCTTGTGCTACCACATTCCGGGGCTTACCGGGGCTTCCTGCAGCCTCCTGCGGCTCTTGTTCTGGCTCCGGCTCAGCTCGGCTCCCTGTTCGCGGAGCTCAGCTCTTGATCCCCACAGCTCAGCTGCCACTCGCCGGTTACCGCTGCTCTCCCGCTCCCGCGCTCACACTAGGTCTTAGAAACTTTTCTGCTGAAAACCACACAATGGATTCCTATGGAAGGAAGTACAAGTTACTGGTAAGTACGCTTAGAATTACTTTTCAGGGTCAGTGCTGGGCTAAAAGATGCAGCCCTGGGTTCTCTCCTTGTTAACAGGTGAGTAAATCGTAATTCGTAGTTCGGCTGATTTTAGAGGAATATTTGTACAATGGTAAAGGAAGGGGGCGGGGCCTGAGGTGACGTGTGCAAACACGCCCTGTGGAGCGTTTTAAGTTGGGGAAGTAATTCCTCTTCAATCCTGCGGTCCCCTGGGGGCCAACTATCCAACCAGGTACCTCCAGTATGCGTCAGAGAGCTGTATTGCAGAGCGGTGTTCAGAAGCCACGCCCCTTTTTACAACACTCCGCAACGGAGCTCCGTGGCGCTTCCTGGAGGTACCTGGTGGGCTAGTTGGCCCCTAGGGGACCTCTGGATTGAAAAGGAATTAATTCCCCAACTTAAAACGCTCCACAGGGCGTGTTTGCACACATATCACCTCAGGCCCCGCCCCCTACCTTCACCACTGTAAAAACGTGCCCCGTGGCGTGTTTTAAGTTGGGGGATTAAGTCCCCTTGAATCCTGAGGTCCCCTGGTGGCCAACTTGCCCACCAGCGACCTCCAGTATGCGCCATGGAGCTGCATTGCAGATAGCTGTTCAGAGGCCACGCCCCTTTTTTTTTACAACACTCTGCAACGCAGCTCCATGGCGCTTGCTGGAAGTGCCTGGTGGGCTAGTTGGCCCCTAGGGGACCTCTCGATTGAAGAAGAATGAATTCCCCAACTTAAAACGGGCCACAGGGCGTGTTTGCACAGTATCACCTCAGGCCCCGCCCCCTACCTTCACCACTGTGCAAACGCGCCCCGTGGTGCGTTTTAAGTTGGGGATTAAGTCCCCTTGAATCCTGAGGTCCCCTAGCAGCCAACTAGGCCACCAGGTACCTCCAGTAAGCGCCACGGAGCTGCGTTGCAGAGAGGTGTAAAAAGGGGTGTGGCCTCATTACACCTCTCTGCAACGCAGCCCCCTGGTGCATACTGGAGGTTCTTGGTGGGCTAGTTGGCCCCCAGGGACCCCCAGTATTCAAGGGGAATTAGCAACCCCTCTGCAAACGCGCCAGTGGGCGCGTTTGCAGAGTGGTTTAAGGAGGGGGCGTGGCCTCTGGCCCGATCCCGGTCTTTTTTTTTCTTTTTTTTAGAAGGGGGGCTGTGTAACCCCCTTCTTTTTCCATGTTTTTGGCCCTGGGGATCCCATCCCCCAGGGCCTGCCCCCAATTTTTGTTTATAAAAAAAAAAATCAGGAAGGGTGCTGCGTGGCCCACCTCCAGAGGCCATAATTTGCCCTGGGGACCCCATCCCTCGAGGCATGGCCCTTTTTTTTTAATGTAGTGGGGCTACGTAGCCCCCTCCTCTGGCCACTTTAAGGCCCCAGGGACCCCATCCCCCGGGGCCGGCCATTGTTTTTATTTATTTATTTATTTATTTTTTAATTGGGGAGGGGGGCCGCGTGGCCCCCCTCCCAGGCCACTTATGGCCCCGGGGACCCCATCCCCGGGGCCTGGCCTCTGTTGGGGGCCGTGGGGGGTTTCCCAATCCCCCCACAGTCCCAGCCGGCTCCCCGCATGCTGCGGGAGCCGGCATTGCTTTTCCACATGGGGAGCAGCTAACATGCTTCTCCCCATGTGGAAAAGCAATCAGCTTTGCTTCATTGAAGCGAGAGCAGGATTCCCTGCTCTCGCTTTATTGAAGATTGAAGCAAAGCAGTTTGCAATGACAGGGCAGGAGCCGCGAGGCTCCCGCCCTGTCATTGCAAACTACAGTGTCCTGGGGTGGGCACCCGGGACAATGCAGGAGCCGGCCCTGGGGGGTGGCGGTCCCCAGGCCCTATTCAAGGCTCCAGGAGGGGGGCCGCGTGGCCCCCTCCCACACTGACAAGTTGCCCCAGGGGGTGGCGGTGCCCGGGGCTGGTGGGGCCTGAGAGCCGCTCCATTCCAAATAATTTCAAGCCCTGGGGGGTGGCGGTCCTGGAGCTGGGGGGGCTGTGAGCCCCCCACCCATTTTCAATAAGCCCCAGGGGGTGGCGGTCCCCGGGGCTGTGGCGGGCCATGAGCCCCCCCGCATATAGTATCTTTGAGCCCAGGGGGTGGCGGTCCCCGGGGCAGTGTGGGGGGGATTGGGACCCCCCACACTCTTTTTTAATTCTGCCCCCGGGATTTGGCCCCCCCGGGGGGCCAATTACCAAAGAAGCACGGGAGCCCCGTGCTTCTTTTTTTTTATTTGCAGCCGAAATTCGCGCTGGGTGCGCGAATCTCACCGATTTTGTTTTTCAAAAAATGCTTTTTTGGGCCCTGTGGGTCCTTGTGGGACCCCCTGAGCAGGCCTAGGGGGTCAGGGTGTTTCTACCCTGCCCCCTTGTCGCGTTTTTCATGTTTGTTTTATAGGTTTCTTGTGCCTCGGTTCTACCGAGGCACAAGGTGGCTGCCAACACTTCCTGATCTGGAGTGTTGACAGCCAATTAGAATACAGCTCGTGCACGACAGGGTGCGCGCTGGGTGCGGGGAGGGTGCGCGGATCCTCCGAGGCCATAGATATATCTGTCTTTTTAACTCGAATTTTCTCAGGAACTACTGAACGGATTTACACCATTTAAGCAAATGGCACGAGTCTGAACTGAGGACGACCTCTTTGCCAAATTTGGTGTAATTCCGTTCAGCAGTTCGGGCTGTTGTTGCGTCAACAGGTCCTATGGGAAAATGCATGGGGAAAACGAGTTTTTGGACCCCCCTTTTATCTCGGCCCCTGCTTGACGAATCACCGTGAAATTTTCAGGATAGGAGTGGACCGGAGCTGGCCAAAAGTTTGGAAAATTTCGCAAAGATTCGGCAATCGGCGCCAACGTTATTCCAAATAGAATGTTGTGGATTTCCTATGGAAAATAGGTCCTAACTATATCTACCAACTGGCGACTGCCAGTAGGTAATATATATATATATATATATATATTACCTACTGGCGGTTGCCAGTAGGTAGTTATAGTTAGGACCTTGTTTCTATTCAAAAAGCGTTTTTTTGTTTTCCCAATAACTTTGGCGCCGGTTGACAAATCTTCGCGAAATTTTCAAATATTATGGCCCGCTCCAGTCAGCTCCTTTCCTGAAAGTTTCGGGGTGATTTGCAAAGCGGGGGCCGAGAAAAAAGGGGGGGCACAAAATGCATTTTCTCCATGTTATTTCCCTTAGGAAACTTTAGACACGACTACAGCCCAAACTGTTGAACGGAATTACACCAAATTTGGCAAAGAATTAGCCCTTGGTTCAGAAAGAGATCTTTTTTTAAATGGTGTGAATCCGTACAGTAGTTGCTGAGAAATTCGAAAAATAAGAGTAAAAAAATCAATTTCCCATAGGAACCCAAATTTGGCAAAAAGGTACTGCTTGGCTCAGAAAGCGACCTTTTTAAAAAATGGTGTACATCTGTTCAGTAGTTGCTGAAAAAATCAAAAATAAAAGTTTTGATATTTAGAGGCATGGAGGATCCGCGGACCCGCGCGGTGGATTTGCGCACCCTCCCGACCACAAGCTTTATTCTAATTGGCTGTCAATATTCCAAACCAGGAAGTGTTGGCAGGGATTTTGTGACTCTGTAGAACCGAGTCAGAAGAAAACAGGGAAACAAAGGTGACAAAGAAGAAAAGGGGGCAGGGTAGAAACACCCTGACCCCCTCGGCCTGCTCAGGGAGTTCCACAAGGACCCCAAGGGCCAAAAAAAAGCATTTTTTTTTTTAAAACAGTGGAATGCGCGCTGGGTGCTTCCTCGCTTTGTTACTTTTAACCCCCCAGGTGGGCCAGGTAGAATGAAAAATGGGGACACGCGGAGGCCCCTCATGCCCCGGGGACCACCACCTCCCCGTGGCTTTGGAATTGTTGGGAATGGGGCTGCTCGGCCTCCCTCCTGGAGCCTGTGTTGGTCCTGGGGACCGCCACCCCCAGGGCCGGCTCCTACAGTGTCTCAGAGTGCCCACCCCCGGGACACTGTTGTTTGCTACGGTAGGGTGGGAGCATGGTGTCCCGCCCTTTCGGAGCAAACTCTGGTTTGGATTTTGGAAGAGAGAGCAGGTTTCCCTGCTCTCGCAGGATGCTGGGAGCCAGCGGGACCGTGGGGGCATTGGGGCTCCCCCCACAGTCTCCTATGAAGTGCATAGGCCCCTGGGGATGGGGTCCCCGGGCCGAATATAAAATACTGGTAGGAGCTGGGTATTTTCTATTGAAAAATTTTGAGTCGTGACCCTAGCACGGCGCTCAGTGCGGCCCCCTAGTGTGCATGCGAGGGGTATGCGACTCCCAACATGGCCTGCTGGTGTGAACGTGAGGGGTGTTCGACTCCCAGCATGGCCCCATGGCGTGCACACGAGGGGTGCATGACTCCCAGCACGGCCCCCTGGTGTGAACGCGAGGGGTGCACGATTCTCAGCGAGGCCCCCTGGTGTGAAAGCGAGGGGTGCGCGACTCCCAGCGCGGCCCCTGGTGTGAACACGAGGGGTGCATGGCCCCCTGGTGTGAAAGCTAGGGGTGCGCGACTCCCAGCACGGCCCCCTGGTGTGAATGCAATGGGTGCGCAACTCCCAGCATGGCCCCTTGGTGTGAACGCGAGGGGTGCGCGAATCCTAATCGCACCGGGTGCGCGACTCCTAAAACAAAAAAATAAGATTTATTTTCATTAAAAATCTATATTATATGTTAGCATCTTGGGTGGCTTTTTGTAGCTACATGTAAGTGCCGATGCAGAGTCTGAAGTAGTTGAAAAAGACTCTGTTTCCCTCATCTGTGAAATGTACACCATCTCTCCTGTATATGCCTTCCATATTAAAACTCAGATTTTTGTTGTATGTGGACATCATACTATGGTCTCTGAGATAAGCAGAAACAGCTTTATTGACATTGTTTCTAGCTTTCTGAATCTGAGGACAAAATTGATTGGACCACTTCCATTTCTGTCTTTGGCATATGTTAGAGTAGACAAAGGCAGTTTGGGGGAAAAGCAACATCAGTTCTGCAAAGGTGTCCTTCATTAGCATTTCCAGACCTACCCCAGTCAATGTGCCTAGGTCATTGCCACCACAGTGCACAATCATGAGGTCAGAGGGTTGGAAGTGCATAAAGGATTTAACCAATGGCATCAATTGATGCCACTTCAATCCTCTCTGTCCAATCCATTTAATATCTACATTTTGGAAAGCTAGGTCATTGTCAATACCTCTGCTTTCAGCATACCTTTTGCACCAGAAAACATAGCTGTGCCCAACAATCCCCACTGAAAGCATCTTGAAGGGATCTCTGTAGGTAATCAGAAGATGTCTGTACCTGAGGTAGGCAGGTGGAAGAATGAAATATATCTAAAATGGTGGACAAGATGCTGTTTTTAGTAGAGATTTGATTGGCTGTTTAAGAACACTCTACATTCTAATGTAGGGTGCATTTTACTTTGTTAAGAAAGCATGTTTCTTATTGGTTATTTTGAAATGTTTGAAAGGTACAGCAGAAAGGATAAGGGCATGCTTTGCAAAGCCAACCACACCTGCTGTTGTTATATGCAACAGTGTGTGGTGAACTTGTGACCTGGCAGCTAAGCTGAATGTTGCATGACCTGTTGCTATGGAAACTGATATTAAGGAGAAGGGGTGAAGATGTCAGTTGAAAAGTATTATTCTCTGTGACCAATGGAAAATCGTTTTTTTCGATTTCAAAAACACTGGGAAGCAATGTCATTTGTGGGTTATGTGTATATGTATGAACAATTAGAGGGAAAGTTTGCCATTACTGGTTTTACATTGGAGAGTGTGCTGATCTACATTCTCTGTGACTGAAAGAAAATCCTGACTGAGTGTCTGAGATTTTTTATTCAACAGATGTATTTAAAAAGTGAGTTATATTTCAAGGAGATGTATGTAATATAAATTTGATATTTTTATGAAACTTTGCTGGTTAAATTAATTTGTTAAATGTACACATATATATATTGGGATAATTTTATTGTACTTAAAGTTTGTTTAAAAAAATAGTATGTGCATCTAATATATATATTATTAAGTGTCTTGAAAGGTATAGTTGAATGATGCTTCTTATTTAGTAATAATTGGTTTAATATGGATAAAGAATGTGTAATTTCAAAAACGTTTATATAAGGTGCAGTTTATTAGGCATGCATATTTCTTCTCAGTAAAAAAGGTACAGTTTAATAAAATGGCAAAAGTATAGATAGTTTGGTAAAATGAGGTAGAACCGTGCTGTTTGCAAGATGATCATAAGATATTAATGATTACAATTCTGTTATTAGTTTGTACATTTTGAGTAGTTTTAGAAATCCTCATAAAAAAGGTGTTGTTGATTACTCTTCTTAGTTAAGTCTGTTGAGAGGTACAGTTTGATGATGTTGCATATTTCTAGATTTCTTTGGCAATATGTATTTCAAAAGAAAATCAGTACATTTAACTCTTTCTGGTATGTAGCAGGTGTCTCCTTAAAGAGAATAGTATGTCATGAGTCATGTATTTGTTTAGATCACATTTATATAGTTGTAGCTATATCTACTGAATTAATGAGAGGTACCTGATAGATTACAGGAGTGCAAAGGTAGTGAATATGTGATTTTATAAGTGCATGAGAAGTCTTGTTGTGGTTTTATAATGTCTAATTTCGTAGTTAGTATGTAGGTAAATGTGCACAATCTATACGGTCCTATACCCCCCTGCAGCCTACTGATTTACTCCTGCAAAAAATCCATGTAGTTCAGTAATCACAGTGTGAGTCTCTGTCCACTCCTGCTATCATCCTGACATAAGCATATCCTTATCTAATCTCTCTGCCAAAAGAGAAGCACTTATAAACTCACCCTGCTGTCAACTACCAGCACTCTTCGTACTCACTCACTGTCTATGCACTTGTAGAATGACTCAGGCATTAAGAGATACAGTGCTATAGTCAAATGTGCACAATGTGCACAATCTATGCAGGCCCTTAACCCTCTGCAGACTACTGATTCAGTCCTGCAATACTCCAGATAGTGCTCATGCAGTGCCTCAATCACACTGTCACTCTCTGTCCACTCTTGCAATCATCCTGACAGAACCATGTCCTTATGTAATCTCTGTGCTGAAACACAAGCACCTATAAACTCACCCTGCTGTCAACTACCAGCACTCTATCTACTCAGTCACTGTCTATGCACTTGTAGAATGACTCTGGCATTAAGAGATACAGTGCTACAGACAAATGTGCACAATCTATGCAGGCCCATAACCCCCTGTAGATTACTGATTCAGTCCTTCAATAATCCAGATAGTACTCATGCAGTGCCCCAATCACACTGTCACTCTCTGTCCACTCTTGCAATCATCCTGACAGAACCATGTCCTTATCTAATCACTGTGCCGAAACACAAGCCCTTATAAACTCACTCTGCTCTCAACTACCAGCACTCTATCGACCCAGTCACCATGTATGCACTTGTAGAATGACTCTGGCATTAAGAGATACAATTCTACAGACTTATTTATACACACACCACCTCCCTTATTTATATAGATACTAACACATACTTACTCTCTTATACAATCACTAATACAAATACACATTCATTTATATAGACACTCTTGCAATCACAATTTATCCAGTCCCCATACAGAGTACTGACTCACTTCTGCAAGTAGTAGCCATGTACAACGTTATATACAACGTGTTTCTTTAGTAATACAATAGTATATTTTATAAATTTATTTTAATAATGTCATATATAATTTTCTTATTTTACAGATATTGTTCATCATCATTAAAAATAAACTTACCATGACTAGAATAACACAAAAGAAGAAACAACAAAAAAGGAGTATTATTTGAAGAAAACGGAACAACAAAAATTAGATGAACTACAACATGTGGGAAAAAAGAAAAAGTCTTCTGGCAAGAGAACAAAAGAATTTGTTAAAAAACTGTCAAAGTCTAAAAACAGTGTGCACAAAGGGGAACATATAAAGAATGCCCCAACAACAAAGAAGAATAAAAAGAAAAAAGGAGAAGTTAATGGAAAAATGCATTCTGAAGAATCAATGTATGGTAAAAGGAGAAAAAATCAGTTTGAAGAAATTAGAAATTAGAAAGAGAATGTTTTACAATAGAGTTGTTTTTAATTTGTTGAAAGATGTGAAGAAATATAAAAGAAGATCAGCATTTTATAAAAAGAAGAAACAGATTGAAACTATTGTTGACAACGCTTTTGAATTAAAAAGGAAATTATTCATTTTAGTTTTAAACAGAATTCGATCACTTGATAAGCCAATAAATTTTATGAAGGCTAAAAGTAAGAAGAAGAGAGTAATTAACAGAAGTAACTTTTGTGAGATTTGTTTGGGTGAATGGAAACACAGTTCAAGTTCAAAGCCTTTTTTTAATGAAGAGAGTTATATTCAAACCAATACATTGTTGCTTGCAGTTGATACCAGAGGTTGAGGTTATGAGGTTAAAAATGGTTGTTCAATTGAGAAAGAGAAGAGGGTTTCCAGAAATGTAGAAGAAGTGGTAGCTGATGAAGTTCTAGGGAGACGTCCTAAAGCTCCAGTGTATACTTGGGATTTTAGTAGTATTTGTAGTATACGACAGGAATCTATTGAAATTTTACGCAATTTCTTACGAGTCTATAGTAAAAAAAGTGTTAAACAAAAGATTAAGATGTTGCAAGGACTAGATCCTTGGAGAGTAAGACAAAATACCGGTTTGCAAGGTCATTCACTGGCTTGTCTTTCAAGAAAAGTATGACAAAGTGTTTTTCATAATTTTAGAATGTTAGCAGTACATCATTCTCAAATGCGAAAGTTTGTGAGAAGATTATATTATGCTAAAAGTCCAGCACTCATTTTAAATGTCAGTCAAAATACACTTTATTCGATTTTGAAAAATCATAAAAGCCATAAAACATCAATATATACAATTTAAAAAAATACATAGCTCTGTGATTTAACACGTCGAGGCACAATCGTCAAATACAGAGATACAAATACAAAGATACAAGTGGGGAGTGTAAGACAAAACAGATTTATATGGTCACACTTCACAATTTTCCCAGATCATACCATTTCCATAGTGGGCAAAGCCCTTTTTTTTATTATTCTGTATGCTGCTACCAAAAAACTAGCCACAGAAAATATAGTGGGAATACTGCCAAGAGACTGCAGATAAACCAGGGCTGGCCTAACTTGGACAAACCCAGCTTCTTTTAAAATGGGTAACAGATATTTGTTCCTGGCAACCCTATAAAAACTGCAAAACATCATAAAATTCATAGTGTCCCGGATGGAGAAATCATCACATTTACATGGCGGGCCCCTTTCAGGTTTGCTCCAAGACTGATAGCAGCCTAGGGTATATGGGATAAAATTAAATCTAAATTTAATTAACAGATATCTGTGAAAGGGCTTTGTTACAAGAGTAAGATAAGGCTCTAGGGACCGGGAAGATAACAACATATAGTGTGATCTGACTGTTGTTTTTGTCAGTTCGTGTTCCTCACGAGCCAGTCTTGCCTTTCCCATAAAATGTATTTTAATCCAATGAATATCCTCCTTCCTAATAGAAGACGGTAAATTAAATAGATTGGGGTGTCCTAACTGAGCAAAAGTGTGTCTCACGTATTCCAACCACGGGATTTTATTCATGTGATCGAGAGACATAACATCCTGCAGGATGGCATGGTTAAGGGATAATTCATTATTTAACCATGTCTTCAGCCAGCATAATAAGGGTGCCAATCTAAGCTTATCTGTTACATAGTCTAAACCCACTTCCCCGTGGATCGAGAAGATAGGGGTAGACTGGGGAACAGAGAGAAGATGTCTTAAAAACGTATTTTCCACTCGTTGTAGGGTTTCCTGGGTAAAATACCCCCATAATGATGAACCATATGTAGCTATGGAGATACACTTAGCGTTATATATTTTTAAAAGGGCTAATTTTAAGTGACTTAAACGGTGCTCTTTTGCATGGAACAGTATCAGATGTTACAAAAGTTTGTGATGAAATAGAGTTTCGTTACTTTGGTCCTGAAGAAGAGACTGGCCAAAGTGAGACATTGATAGAAGTAGATGTTGAAAAAAATGTAGAAAATAGTAGTACAGATAAGTTTGAAGAACAAATTACAAAGTTTAAGGTAATTTCGTGTGAAAGGCCAAATTACACTTGTATTTGTTGCCGACGAACTCACCATAGAAATCAGACTAGGACTGTTGATCTATATTTAAAAAGTGTAAGAGAAAATAATGATAAATGGAAGGAATTTGTAACTTATTTTTTGGTAGAGGATTGCTTTGATTTGGGTACTGATCAGCGTATTTGTAAATATTGTTATAACAAATTAGACGATAAGAAAATGCCTGCTAGAGCTGTCCATAATAATCTAGAGTTGGTAACTATTCCTCCAGAACTGATAGATTTAAACACATATGAGTCTATTCTGATTCAATGTGTGCACCCTTTTCAGGCTATTGTTCATATGGAGCCTAAAACAGGTAAATTGCCTCCTACAGATTTACAGAGAGGATTAAAAGGTAGAGTTGTATATTTATCTCTAGATTTAAAGAAAAATATTGAAACTATTGGTGTAGAAAATGTAGAAAGTGAACCACTAGTTATTCTAGTTAATGGTGTTCCTAGGGGCCGATTCCGATCTGGGTCGAAAGGGCACCGAACGCGATCTGGCTGGAAAAAGTTCGAGCCGTACGTATGTTTTCCGCCCGACTCGTACAACTGTACGAGCGAGCCAGTATGATGCGAGCTACATGAAAATCACTGGCCGAGTCGTTTCCGGGTCCGAACCACTCCGTACGTCTCGGTCGTAAGCTAACCGTGGCATGCAATGGATGCGATTCTCGACCGAGCCAGTACGATGCACACGTCGGACCGCCTGTGCGAGCCAGAGTGTCCGGCTCGCAAACGCTCCCGGAGTTGGACTTCGGTGGTCCGCGTTGGACACCCGACACCCGCAGCCGTACGACTCGCACACAGGGGGAGACCCATGGGGCTCCCCCACACAGGCATGTACAGTGGCACCGACGTGTACCCACTGTAGGGGGGGCACTTGTTCGAGACGTACCCATTCAGTCAATGGGAGCGCATGCACGTGTTGTACAACTGGCTCCCATTGACTTCTATGGGAGTCCGACTGAAGCGAGTCCGACAGCATACGTGCGCATCGTACTCGCTCGGTCGTACTGTAGGGGTCCGGCTCGGTCGGAAAACACTCCGGATCCGACTCGGTCGGAGTGCTTTCCGACCCGGATCAGAATCGGCCCCTTAGAGTAAGAAAATGTATCAGGAATTAGTTGATGTTAGGAAAGTGCCAAAGACAACATTATATCTTATAAAAAACAATGATTACTACAAAAATGTTTATGTAGAAGAAGAAGAAATAGTTTTAGGAGATGATAGTGAAACGTAAAGTGGTCAAATTGAAAAAGTTGACATGTCCAAAAGTGAAGAAATGTATGAACATTATAGTGTACATCAACTTCATTCAAAAGAAGTGATGGGGAATACTATTGAATTATTCCAAATGATAAAAGCGAAGGGAACTCCCATGAGTGTATGGGAAAAAAGTTTGGAAGCTCGTTGTTTTCCCCAGCTGTTCCCAACTGGAAAAGGTGGACGATATGACGAACGATCAGTACAGATTCCTGCATCAGAATATCATACAACAAGATTGTATGCAGAAGATCCAAGATTTCGACAATGTATCCCATATATATTTCATCTTTTGTTTGAGAGTGACTTGTCTGGACTTTCATATGCAGTCAACCACATCTTAAAAACAGGAGTACATCTTCAAAATGTTTCTGCAAAGGAATTCATGGATAAAGTACATCAGAGAGATGATCATTTAGAATCTCAACTGATTACTTTGAATGCATGTCAGCGCGGTACGAATGAGTATTGGTATCGTCGTCTTGGAGAACTTAAATGCATGCTAAGTAACTTAGGAACTCCTATGTGGTTTGTTACCCTGAGCTGTGCTGAATACGCTTGGGATGATTTACTTGAATTTCTTTGAGAAGCAAATTCAAATATTACAAATATTGAACACAAGACCCCTGGAGAATTGTGCTCTTTGAATCCTGTAAATGTATGCAGATATTTCAACCATAGGTTTGAAGCTATGATGTCTTTTATCTGCAATAAAAAGAATCCTCCTCTTGGAGAAGTTATTGATTTCTTTTGGAGAAAGGAGTATGAAGCTAGAGGTGCTCCTCATATACATATACTTTTATGGATCAAGGATGCACCCAAATTTGAAACTGATTCGGATGACACTGTTTTATCTTTTATTGAAGATTATGTCACCTGTGCTATACCAAAAAGAACAGAACAAAACACCTTAAGGCAACAAGTGTTACGATTCCAAAGTTATCGGTGTGGCAAATACTGTCGACGGAAATACAAGTCAAAGGAAAAGTTTTATATCAAATGTCATTTTGGATTTCCACATCCAGTAATATCCAAAGGAAGAGTAAACAGTTTCATGTCAGCAGTGAGACATACCATCACTAGAAAATCTCCCAAAAATACGTACAATTTGAGAAGAAGTGAAGAATCAAGTATATCAATGATTATAATCCAGTTATTCTCTCAATGTGGAATGCTAATTTGGATATCCAGTATGTTGCGGACAATTCCATTGCTGTTGCTCGGTATGTAACATCATACATAACAAAATCAGAAAAGACGGAGTTGAAAGAAATGTGGGAAGAAATTTCCCATGAGAAGAGTCTTAGTAAGAAATTGTACAGTTTTAGTTTGAAGATGTTATCCCATCGAGAGATTTCAAGCGTACGAATGCTCGGATCGGTTGTCGTCTGCAAGTTTATATTCAAAGACAAGAGGGATCATTTGGGTGAGTCTAGGTCTTGCTGCAACGTGAAATCAAGTACTTAAACCTATACAAGAAATTGAATATTTAGCAGTAAATGAATCGGGAAGTACAGATATTGTCAAAACAAACATGTTAGATACATACTACCCAAATAGAAGTCGTCATCTTGAGAACATGTCTCTATGAAGTGCTGCAATTTTACAGTTTTAAGAAAAATACTACAGAAAACATAAATGAAGGAAAATATTCAGTGATTGGTTCAGAAGGATGTTTGGTGAAACATACTAAAGGAAATCTGATTAATCACAGGAAACTTAGTTGTGATTAGGGGTGGGCGGAATTACCGGAAGTGCCTTTCGCCAAAAATCACGAAACGGCACAAAATCTCCGCGATCACGCGATATTTCGCGTGATCGCGGAGGTTGTGCTTCCGGTTGGGGTTTCACTTTCATAGTGGGGGAAAGGGCGGGAAGACGTTGCCCACCGCTGGTGTGTGGGGCAGGGCTTCCATGCAGTTCACATGCCGCGGGCCAGAGACCGATCAGAGCAGCAGACGAGGAGACAGAACCTCCTGGTGTTAGGAACTACACGGGGATTGCGCTCGAGAAAGTCATGGCTGCACAGTGCTCCATCAAGGACCACAGCTAATTTTTGACGGTAGATATGGGGAGAAAAGCACACCTGCCCAGCCTCGACCTAGCTCCCGAATGTTTTGTGCTGATTAATGCGTTACTGAATTTGAGCTTGCCTGCTGAATTCAACTCGACAAGGCGACAATTTCCGTTCCCTCACGGAAATTGCGACAATTCGACATTTTCACGTTCCACGCGGAACGCGAAAATGTCGAATTGTCGCAATTTCCGCGGGCGGAACGGAAACTGTCGCCCACCCCTAGTTGTGATACTGCTGATAAAAGAGAATTTTACTATTTAGCACTTTTACAACTGTTCAAGCCTTGGCGTACGGAATTGGAATGACGTCGAGATTTTCAGTGAAGATTCTTTCAATGCATGTAAAGATAGCATTGAATGTCCAGTTTTTGCAAATTATCTGAAAATGTTGAATGAAGAAATTGATCAAGAAGCTACTATTGCAGCTGGGATTGCTAGAGACAGTTCTCAAGACAGTCAAAGTTCTGGACCTCTGAGTCAAGATCCACTAGGACAACCAATTCTTGAAAATATAGCAGCAATCGCCATGAATGAAGTGGAAACAGCAATGCATCAAGCTCAAGAAGATATTATGGACTTGGAAGAACAACTAAATATTAAACAGAAATAAATATATCAGCAAGTTCGACCATGGTTTTCTTCATGAAAAGAAAGAATGCACATGCACATCATTTCAACCTATCCGAATGTATATTAGTGGTCAAGCTGGTACAGGAAAAAGTTTCTTGATTAACGTTTTGACCACTTATCTACGGAAATAACTGACTCACATTTGTTTTGTGTTGTAACTGCTCCAACTGGATTGGCAGCACACAACATTAAAGGAATTACATTACATCGTTTACTAATGCTACCTGTGGAACATGAAAATAAATTGGAATATCACAAGCTATCTGGAGAAGCTTGTTATGAAGTTTTAAGAGTGCTACAGAAAATGAAACTTCTGATTATTGATGAGATGAGCATGGTCTCAAACTTAATGCTTGCCTTTGTGCATTTAAGAATGCAGTAAATTTTAAAAGCAGAATACGATGTCTTATTTGGAGGAAAACATGTGATAGTTTTTGGTGATCTACTGCAACTTACTCCTGTAAAAGGACAACCAGTATTTAAAACACTTGTGCATGAAGACACCAGAAAGTCTTTGGGAAAATGTTGGAAACGTTAACATTTGGTCATATTTTGAGTACAAAGAACTAATTAAAAATATATATGCGACAAGCAAATGATGAAGTTTATGGAACCATTCTTCAAGATATAAGAATTGGAGTACTGACAGGACATGGCAAACAAGCTTTGCAAAGTCGGCTACTTACCAACTTGTTTACAAATGAAAATATAGATCCTGCAAAAATTTACAAAAAAGAGTGTTGTACCTTCAAATGAAGAACTTTTAAAGCTGGAAAATGAACAAATAATAAAAATGGAAGCCATTGATAAAATAGAGCATGAAGGAATTACTATTATTTTGACAGAAAAACTGAAAACAAAATTAGAACATTTAGAAAAATCTATATCTAAAACTGCTGGTTTAGAAAATAATTTATACGTATGTGTAAACTGTTGGGTTATTTTACGGCGTAATTTGGATGTGAACAAAAGGTTTAGTAAATAGAGCAATGGGAAAAGTTGTTGATTATGTTAATTATCACAAAAAAGATGGAATTGAATATTTGAAAATCAAATTTGATCAGATTGAAGAAGTAAAATAAATTGCTAGATGTTCTGCTAGTTTTTTGCTTGTTAAAGATTTGTATGTTCGTAGAAAACAGTTTCCTCTTTCTTTGGCATATGCGGTGACTATTCATAAATCTCAAGGTTTAAGTGCAGACAGTGCTTTGGTAAATATTGGAAGTACTGTATTAAAGAGGTTATGGCATATGTTGCTTTGTCCCGAGTCATAACGTTATCAGGATTGTATTTGATTGATTTTGATGAGAGAAACATTGGTGCAGATGTAAATTGTGTAAGAGAGTATAATCGGTTAAGGAGACTGTATGCTCCCAATTTAGGTGAATATACAATATATGAAAAGCATGTAGTAGGTTGAAAAAGAAGGTATGAGAATATCTGCAGTAAAGTTAAAGAGAAGAAAAAAAAATCAGGATAATGTTGAAAATCCCAGCAAAAAGAAAAAGGACACTATTGAAGAGATTGTCGGATATCAGTTGGAAAATAGTTCAGGTATCAACTGCTATGCTAATGTAGTGGTAAATGTATTTTTTCTAGAAAATCTGCTACGGAGCTATGGAGAGTCGAGATAAAAGGTTTTGTTCCTTGTTGTATTCTATTTTTGAAAAATTGAGAGCTGATAAAAGTAAAATCCAAACTATTTCTGATATTCAGAATCTTTTGGATGTATGTTCAGGTTGTACACAATTTACATATGAATATGCAACAAGATGCTCAGGAATTTCTAATTTATATGCTTGCAGCATTAGAAGAGGAAGGAATACAAATTGAAAATCTATTTAGACTTCGTTATACATGGAAACATGAAGGTGACAATTGTACGTTTACTTCTACCACTAACATAGACACTGAGAGATTTATATATTCAACAATACCAGATTGTAAAACAGTGTCTTTCAACAAATTAGTTAAAGCAGCAAATCAAAACATGAAGTGTAGCCAATGCAAATCAGAAATGTTATCAACACTATTTATACAAAAACTTAGACAATATATAATTTTAATGATACAACGTTGTACAGCTGATGAAAGAAAATTGGAAACTTTAATTAAAAATGTTGTAGCAAGTCAACTATCAATATCAGGAAGAACGTTTGTAGCAGTAGCAATTATTTTCCACGATGGACCTTCTACAACATCTGTCTATTTAAAATGCAATAAAGGATAGACATATTGTAATGATGCTCTTTTAGTTTTTAGATATCGTTTGCCGAACGAATTACCAAATTCATACCTAATATTTTTAAAGCCAAAGTTCTAAGAACATAATTCGGCTTATTGGCAATATGTTAAAGTGTATTAATATGATTACTTTGGACAATTTCAGTAGAAAGGATTTTGGGAATATCATTTGGCTTAGAGGAAAGATATCAATATGAACTAAGCACTTTTTCTGGGATATTCTGGCAACATATATTATAAAGAACATCATTTAGAGTATAAGGAAATTATAAAGAATTGTTAATTGAATTATTATTTCAGTTCTTTCTAATTGTAGTAACAATATTCTCTTGCAAAGAACATTTTTATATATGTGTGATTTGTATTATATGCTATGTTATTGAGGATGTTATTTTTACGCAATGTGCATAGATAGTTCACTATGTTGATAATATTTTTGACACAGAATTGTTTTTTTTTTTTAAACAATCTTCTTGATTGTTTTTTTTTGCCCGCTGTTATGTGATGAGTAACATTGAAATCACTATTTATAGGGAAATTTAATATATTTTGAGAACAGCAAAAAAGGCAAACAAAATAATTTATATTATGCTTAAATTATGTTGTATTTATAAAATGATAATATTATATATTATAACTATATTTTTTCTTCTCTTTTACAGATCCTAATTCTAAAGTTAAAACGTTTTTAAACTTTAAAATATAACAAACAACTGCAAAAAATGTTTACAATACTTTTATATCTACTACTGTAAAGGTAAGCTCAGTAATCCAAACACTATCCATCCACTACTACATTCATCCAGGCAGTATTCATACACACCTTTAAACACCTACTCACTGCTTATTAATGTCTAAAATACCTTGGGTACTAACCATACAGTCCACCAATCACTATGTTCCTGGTAATGCAGTTTGTATGTCATTTACTACTAGCATGTACTAATTCAATACCTCTGTCAGTACCCAAGCAGTTATGCATTTTCTCAGATGATCTCCTTGCAATACTCTAATGATTCAGTAGAACTATGTCCTTATCTAATCACTGTACCAAAACACAAGCACTTATAAACTCACTCTGCTGTCAACTACCAGCACTCTACCTACTCAGTCACGGTCTATGCACTTGTACAATGATTCAGGCATGAAGTGACACAGTGCTACAGTCAAATGTGCACAATCTGTGCAGGCCCCTAACCCCCTATAGACTACTGATTCACTCCTGAAATAATTTAAGTAGTACTCATGCAGTGCCCCAATCACACTGTCACTCTCTCACATCTCTTGCAATCATCCTGACAGAACCATGTCCTTAGCTAATCTCTGTGCCAAAACACAAGCACTTATAAACTCACTCTGCTGTCAACTACCAGCACTCTACCTACTTAGTCACTATCTATGCACTTGTACAATGACTCAGGTATGAAGAGACACCGTGCCACAGTCAAATGTGCACAATCTATGCAGGCCCCTAATCCCTTGTAGACTACTGATTCACTCCTGTAATAATCTAGGTAGTACTCATGCAGTGCCACAATCACACTGTCACTCTCTCCACTCTTGCAATCATTCTGATAGAACCATGTCCTTACCTAATCTCTGTGCTGAAACACAAGCACTTATAAACTCACCCTGATGTCAACTACCAGCACTCTATCTACCCAGTCACTGTCGGTGAACAGCCATTAGTACGCGGCTGTTTGTACGCATGCCATTACTTCGCAAGCGTTTCTACGCTTGCGATGTAACAGCGCATACCATTAGTACGCATGCTGTTACATCGTAAGCATTGTTACAATGCATGCGTTGTAATTGTATGCGCTATCGCCATCGTTATTTTTAATGCGCGTTCATTTCAAGACGAGGCTGGAAGCCGAAGCAGAGAGGAACCTCGTGAGACGAGAGGGACCATGAGGAGAGAGAGAAGTAAGTGGGGCTGTGTCGTTTTCAGGGTCGTGCAGGGGTAGTGCTTAAGGTTTTAGTGTTGTGTTTGTGTAGTGTAGTGTAGTGTACAGTAGTGTAATTGTGTTTAGTGTAGTGTAGGGGGTTGAGAAGGGTAGTGTTTGAGACTATGTAGTGTACAGGAGTGGAGCAAGGGGAAAGGTCGTGCAGGGGGTAGTGATTTAGGGTTTAGGGTTGTGTTGTGGTGTTTGTTTAGTGTAGAGTAGAGTTTTAGGGTTTAGGGTAGTGTCGGGGGGTCATGCAGGGTAGTGTTAGAGTGTAGGGTCAGGAAGGGGGATGGACGTGTAGGGGTAGTGTTTTAGGGTTTAGGGTAGTGTAGTGGTGTTTAATTAGTGTAGGGTAATGTAGGGTTTGAGGGTTAGGGTAGTGTTATGATATAAATAGTTAATGAAAATTTGTAAAAATAGTGGAAGGACTTTATTTTGAAAAAAATGACAATATGCTGGTACATTTTAGTTTCAAAAGATATTGTTTTTAAAAGAATAAGTAAAATTCAATCGTTAAAAAATGTATTATGATTTTAATGTTCGTTTTTTAGCTCTGAAATTTTTTTTTAAAATGGAAAAAAGAATGCTTGATTATCGGAAAAAAAAATAATTAAAAAGATGACAGACATATTCATTTTTGAAAAAAGATTGAAATTCCTGTTGAAAAGAAGTCATGAATTTTATTAATTAACGAATAATAAATTAATAGTCGATTTCTAAAATTAATCCCCCACCCAAAACCAATATTTCATTGTCATCCTGACACAGGGGATTGGTTAATATTTAAAAAATATTATACTTATTACGAGGAAAAAAAGCGTTTCAGTGGCATGCATAGTAATAAAATGCCTCGAAAAAGCATTTTAAGTACTTATAAAAGCAGTTGCGAAATAAAAGCATGCGCAGTAGAAACCTTCGAAGTAATGGTATTTGCAAAGTAAAAACGCCGAACTAAAAACATGCAAAGTAATGGTTCGCGTAGTAACGACATATATTCGTCACTGTCTATGCACTTCTACAATGACTCAGGCATTAGGACACGGAGTGCTACAGTCAAATTTGCACAATCTATGCAGGCCCATAACCCCCTGCAAACTACTGATTCACTCCTGCAGTAACCCAGATAGTACTCATGCTCTGCCCCAATCACACTGTCACTCTCTGTCCACTCTTGCAATCATCTTGACAGAACCATGTCCTTATCTAATCTCTGTACCAAAACACAAGCACTTATAAACTCACCCTGCTGTCAACTACCAGCACTCTACCTACTCAGTCACCGTCTATGCACTTGTACAATGATTCAGGCATAAAGAGACACTGTGCTACAGTCAAATGTGCACAATCTATGCAGGCCCCTAACCCCCTATAGACTACTGATTTACTCCTGCAATAATCTAAGTAGTACTCATGCAGTTCCCCAATCACACTGTCACTCTCCCACCACTCTTGCAATCATCCTGACAGAACCATGTCCTTATCTAATCTCTGTGCCAAAACACAAGCGCTTATAAACTCACCCTGCTGTCAACTACCAGCACTCTACCTATCCAGTCACTGTCCATGCACATGTACAATGAGTCTGGCATTACCACAGGCAGTGCTACAGTCAAATGTGCACAATCTATGCAGGCCCCTAACCCCTTGTAGACTACTGATTCACTCCTGAAATAATCTAAGTAGTACTCATGCAGTGCTCCAATCACACTGTCACTCTCCCACCACTCTTGCAATCATCCTGACAGAACCATGTCCTTATCTAATCTCTGTGCCAAAATAAAAGCACTTATAAACTCACCCTGCTGTCAACTACCAGCACTCTACCTATCCAGTCACTGTCCATGCACGTGTACAATGAGTCAGGCATTACCACACGCAGTGCTACAGTCAAATGTGTACAATCTATGCAGGCCCATAACCCCCTGCAGCCTCTAAATTCACTCCTGCATAAATCCAGGGAGTAGCCATGCAGATCACCAATCAGAGTCTCACTCTCTGTCCACTCCTCCTATCATTGTGACAGAACCATGTCCTTATCTAATCTCTGTGCCGAACACAAGCACTTATAAACTCACCCTGCTGTCAACCAGCAGCACTCTACCTACCCAGTTACTGTCCATGCACTTGTAGAATGACTCAGGCATGAAGAGACACCGTGCTACAGTCAAATGTGCACAATCTATACAGGCCCCTAACCCCCTGTAGACTGCTGATTCAGTCCTGTAATAATCTAGGTAGTAAACATGCAGTGCCCCAATCACACTGTCACTCTTTGTCCACTTTTGCAATCATCCTGACAGAACCATGTCCTTGTCTAATCTCTGTGCTGAAACACAAGCACTTATAAACTCACCCTACTGTCAACTACAACCACTTTAACTATGCAGTCTCGGTATCCTTCTGTCTATCCCATGCACTTTTCCAATCAATTATCAACCACAATCTACTTATCCTATTAGTTTGCGAATACCAGCACTATCTTCTTATCCTATCACTCTGCCAAAACATAAGCACTCATAAATTGACCATGTACTGTATTTGCAGCACTGTAATCATTCTAATTACTAATAATGTACTTATGGAGTGGTCTAGCCACTTACACAAGTATACCTCCAATATTCTGTACAGTATGCATGCAGACCTCAAACCAGGTATATACTATTCATACACTCATGCAAATTCCCACTTACCACCCATGCAGCCTAGCAATCCTCTTGTTACTCCGATGCTCTTCCTCAGTCACCCATCCAGCACTATCTTCTTATCCCATCAATCCACCAATAGGTAAGCACTTATAAATTGACCAGGCACTCTCTTTACAGCACTGTGATCGTTCCAATTACTACTCATGTACTTATGGAGTGGCCTAGCCACTATCACAGGTACACCTACAATACTCTCTGCACAATGCATGCAGACCTCTAACCAGATACATACTATTGCTACACTCTTCTAAATACTAAGTTATTACCCATGCAGCCTAGGAATCCTCCTGCAAGTCCTATGCAGTTCTCATATCACCCATCCGGTATTATCTACTTATCCTATCAGTCCGCCAATAACTGGCCTATTATAAATTCACCAGGCACTCTGTTTACAGAACTGTCATCATAGTAATTACTAGTCATGTACTTATGGAGTGGCCTAGTCACTAACACAAGTACACTTACAATATTCTGTGCACAATGCATGCAGACCTGTAACCAGATACATACTATTGGTACACTCTTCTAAATACTAAGGTACTACCCATGCATCGTAGGATTCTTCCTGTCACTCCCATGCACTTCCTCAACCACCCATCCAGCACTATCTACTTATCCTATCACTCTGCCAATACCTAAGCACTTATAATTTGACCATGCACTCTATTTGCAGCAGTGTGATAATTGCAATTACTAATGATGTTCTTATGGAATGGCCTAGGCACTAACACAACTACACCTACAATATTCTGTACACAAGCCCTACAAACATCTAAGCACATACATACTATTGGTACACTCCAGTAAATACTAAAGTAGTACTCATACAGCCTAGGATTCTTCCTGTCAGTCTCATGCATTTCCTCAATCACCCATCCAGCACTATGTTCTTATTGTACCACTCCGTTAATACCTAAGCACTTATGGGGCAGATTTACAAGCCCCCTGCACCACCAGTACCTCACTTTGTGTAATGTAGTGGTGGCACTGGGGGCACCTCCATATTTACAAGGATAGGAAAAGCCACTGTGCATGTCTTTTCCTCTGATTGAAAATACGGCCCCTTCACACGTAGCACTTTGGGTTGAAGGTGCGTTCCATGGCTGTTGCTCTGTATGTTCTTATACAACACCCCTGGAACTAGATACATCTCAAGATTTACGAGAAATCATAAATCTGGAGATGCGTGTGAATGCTGCACCACCGTAGAGGTGGCGTAGCAAGGCGCAACGAGGAGAAATGTTTTAATTTCTCCTCATTTTTTCCTCTTTCAATGCGTGCTGCATTCCACAGCATGCATTGAAGGAGGAAAATGCCTTTAGTGATTGTTTTTGTACAGGAAGGTGTCCCTTCCTGTACAAAAACAATCTCAGCACAACGCAGGCCTCCTTGCACCATGGTGCAAGGGTGCCTGCACCAGCCCCTGGCTACAGTTTGTGCGCCACTGCAGAGGGAAGCACAGAGAAGCAACATATTCATGAAAATATGTTGTATCCCTGTGCTTCGGAAGTGTCGCAGCGCGGTACAGCCAAAGGGCTTGCAGTGCCACGCTGCAGCACTTACTCATAGATCTGCTCCTATACATTCACCATACACTACTAATGCATTTTTTTTTTTTAAGAACCTTTATTACAATTTCGAAGAGATACAAGTATGGGCCTACAACCAACAGGCCGGCCGCTAAACGCAGTGTAAACCTAGGCATGACTTAACATTCACATCAATGAAGCAACAAAAAAAATTCTAAAGTGCTAATCATCGCAGTCGGCCGCAGCCGCAGTCCATAAACAAACAAGAAAGGTTTCATATTTTTGAGAAACAGAAAACATCAAACACACAAGGCAGAGGAAGTTAATGGCAGTAACATGTGCTCCTCGTATCGAAGGAGTAAACCAACCCGGGTAGACAGAGGGGGGAGGAGGGGGGCAAGGCAGAAGAGACAAATTCGCATGTCGCAGGAGCTTACAGGAATGCGCGGGCTAGGGAGACTGAGCGGCATCCATCTCACGCGTCTGGGGCGGGGCACAAATACCTCCACGATAGGAGTTCCAGGGACCCCACACCTTAATCCACTTCCCAGGCTTGCCTCTCGCCACATACACCGTTTTCTCTCTGAACATACACCAGTCCATGTGTTCCTTCCACTCGGAGACCGTTGGCGGCCTCTGGGAGCCCCACAATTGTGCAATGTCACGCTTCGCTACCATATAGCCTAGAGTCACCCATTGCGTCTGCGTCACATTGTAATCAGTCGGCTCCCAGACATTCAGCAAACATCTTCGTGCCTCCGGCAACAAGGCAACATGCGTGACTTCTTCTAACACCGCATGCACTCTGCACCAAAACCGAGTCACCTCCGGACACTCCCACAAGATATGGAGAAAAGTCCCCAGTAGCCCACAGCCTCGCTTACACAAACCATCCACCGAATACCCCATACGCATCAAACCAGGCCCCGTGACGTACACTCTATGTAGTATCTTAAGCTGGACGAACCGCAATCGGGCCGGGATAGCCACCTCTTTCGGGGAGGCCACCGCTGACACCCAATCCTCGTCGTCCAGTTCTAAACCATCGGCAATCCATGTCTCCCGCAATGAGGCCAGCAAACCCATTCGATCATTGATAATCTTTTTATAAATCAACGAAATGGTGCTATCCGGCACATAGCCGTCCAATACTCTGTCTTCCAACGGGGAATGCTCCGGAATAGCCGCCACGTCCGAAAACATGGAACACAAGGCATGATGAACTTGAGCATACCGATAGTATTCCCTATCATTCAACTGGTATTCAGTTTTCAGCATGTCGAACGTCTTAAATTTCCCTTTCGTCCAGAGATCCCCTACCGTGCTGATACCAATCGTATCCCACTTCTCAAAGCCTTTCGTAGTATACAGATAACCCAAACCCTGGGACGCGTACAATGGCGTAGCCCGAGTCAAGCGATCCCTCCACCCCATCGCCGCATTTGCTGCATGCCACACCTACACCGCGACCCGCGTCGGGCCCGTCAACCGCGCATCAAGGGACCCCGAGTATAGTGCTCGATTATAGTCTCCGCCTGGCAGTAGCAATTTGTCCATCTCAAAGGCCGGGTTCAAAGCAGGGCCATACATCCCGTGATTGACGGCAGCCAACTGGGAGGCCCAGTAATATCGCTTAATGTCAGGGAGGGCGACCCCCCCGTCATACCACGGTAGGGTCAGTTTGGCAAGAGCAATCCGCGGCCGCCCATCCCAAAACAATCGACGCTGGAGACACTCCACCTCCCGAAAATAACGGGCCGGCACTACGTCCATAGTGTTCTGCAGGGCGTACAAAAAGCGTGGTAGCGACATCATTTTGAACAATGCTGCCCGGCCGAGCGGCGAGAGCGGCAGCCGCCGCCAACCCGCCACATCCGCCCTTAGGCGCTGAAGGGGGGGGAGAAGATTCCGTTCATACCGGGCCACCGGATCCAGGGTTATAAAAATACCCAAATACGTGAACCCCGACTCCGCAATCTGGATAGGGCACCCCCGCGGAAGGGGGGGAGCCTCCCCGGAGAGAACGTATACACAAGACTTAGCCCAGTTAATCACCAATCCGGAGTTGCGACCAAAGGAGCTCAACACATCCACCAATACAATGAGCGATTTGCGCGGAGATGCAAGATACAAGAGGATATCGTCCGCATATAGGGAAACACGTTCCTCGTATTCCGGCGTCCAACTAAGGCCACGTATCGAGGGGTGCCACCGCAACCATTCCGCAAGGGGCTCCAAACAAAGCGCAAAGAGAAGAGGCGACAAAGGACATCCCTGTCGGGTGCCCCTACCCAAAACAAAGGGAGCCGACACCCGTCCGTTGACCACCACCTGTGCCAGTGGGTTGTCATAAAGCAATTTCACCCAACCGATAAACCCCGGGCCAAACCCAAACTTCGCCAATGCCGCCCAGATGTACGGCCATTCCAAGGTGTCAAACGCCATGGTAGCGTCCAAGGACGCCAAGATGGCCGGCTCACGAATGAACGGCGCGCGAGCAAGGACGCCATGCAGTCGCCGCAGGTTCAAAGCGGTATTGCGATGGGGTATAAAACCGGATTGATCCTGATGAATCAGGTCGCCCACAACCCAGACCAGACGATTGGCCAGTACCTTGGCGAGGATTTTGGGCTCCGCGTTTAACAAAGAGATAGGCCTGTAAGAAGTACACCGATCCCGCGGCTTCCCTTCCTTATGGATAACAACAATAGTAGCAAGACGTTGGTCAGAAGGGAGGGAGCCCGCCGCCTGAGCCTCAAGGAACATGTCCCGGAGATACGGGGCAATCGCATCTGGGCGCAGCTTATACAATTCGATGGGAAGTCCGTTAGGACCCATGGCCTTACCCGAGGCAATAGAGCGAATGGCCAAAGCAATCTCATCTGGCGACAGGGCCGCATCCATCAATACTTTATCCTCATCAGATAGGGAAGGCAGAGTAATGTCTCGAAGCAGCAGTCGAGAGTCTTCCTCCGATCGCTCTGAGACCGGAGAGTAGACCCCGTGAAAATACTCCGCAATGCAATCAACAATGTCACCGGGGTCCGTCACACGCACACCGTCCACCCTCTCAATCTCCGGCACCACTCGACTCGCTCTCTCCTTCTTATCCAACCAGGCAATCAACTTCCCGGCCTTATCACCCATATCGTACAGTCGCCCCTGTTGCTCCCTGCTCACACTCCTAGCAGATTCAGTAACCAGCGCCTTATAGTCGGCCTGCTTAAGCTCCAGCACATGCAATCTGTAATCCGTAACACCTTGCTCCAAATCACTCTCCAACTCGGTGATCTCATTTTCTAGCCGAACAACCTCCTGCGCCTCGCATTTTTTGGTGTGGGAAATGAGAGATAGGGCCTGGCCCCGCAGCACCGTCTTAAAGGCCTCCCAAAGGGAGATGGCGGAAGACACCGACCCCACGTTGTCATTAAAATAGTGTTCCAGAGACTTAACCAGGTCTGCACGAATCGTGGGGTTCCGGAGGTACCAGGGGTTGATCGGCGCCACCCTCCCCTCCGCCCCAGGGCGATATCTAGGTGCAGCAAAAGGGGGGAGTGATCAGATATACCGCGTGCCAAATGTTGCACCTCCCTGATCATCCCCGCTTGGGCCGCAGGCACTAGCATATAGTCAAGCCTCGAAAGACTACCGTGGGCTCCGGAGTGGAAGGTATATTGCGCTTGTCCAGGGTGTTTCAACCGCCAGCAATCTATCAGTCCTAGGGTATCCAGAAAGCCCCCCAGCCAGTTCTGGGCCCGAGGGAGGTCCCTAGGGGGGTATCGATTCTCAACTCCGGAAACCACAGCGTTAAAGTCCCCCCCCAGTACCAACACCCCCCCGGGAGCCTAAGCAGCAGGCGCCCCAAATCAGCATAGGTGGCCGTCTGCAGGCCCGGCGGCACGTAGACCACGACCAGCGAAATCAACTTACCCTCCCACCTCCCCACCAGCGCAGTGTAGCGCCCCCTGTCGTCGTGGAGCACCTCATCCACCACCAACGGGAGAGAGGTCCTGACTAAAATGCCCACTCCCCTCGAGCCAGAGGTGAAACCAGAATGGGCCAGGAGGCGATATCCTCATCTGTTCATGGCATGAAAAGAGTTCCCTATGAGGTGCGTTTCCTGCATAAACACAATGTCAGGCGAAATACGTTTCAAGAACTGCAGGACTACCCCCGCTTTATCCTGTCCCCCAGCCCATTCACATTCCAGGAAAGAAGTCTCAGTCCCCTACCCCCCATCCATCCCAGCACAAAATATCCCCCTCCTGGGGAGCACAATCATAATAGCACAGCAAAAAATATTACCCCGCCTTGTGAAACAAACAAACAAACCCCAACCCCACCCCATCAACCCCAACAAAACTCCCCCCTCCCTGCACCCCTGCGTGAGCCCGAAGAGCCCCCCCAACATGCTGTGTGCCTGTCGCCCCAATATGAAAGAAAGGACAAGAAAAAACCCCAGAAGGAGGAAAGGGCCCCAGCAAGCCCCCCGCAACCTCCAAATACCACGGGGCAAAGCGTTACAAACTGGAGTCCAGTGCAGCCACAGGTGCAAAACGTTACCAATACAGTCCATCACCAGGATCACAGTTCCATTCCTACTCCGTCAAACCCTCTCCGCTCTCCGCCGTCCGACCGTCCCGATCCCGACTCTTGGGCAGGGCATCCAGCCACTCTCCCACCGCCTCCGGCCGGTCGAAGAAGTGTGAGCGACCCTCTAACTCGACCCGCAGCCTAGCCGGGAATAGCATCGCATACTTGAACTCCATGTCTCTCAAGCGCCGTTTGATGGCCGAGAATCCCATCCGTTGCTTTTGAACCGCTTGCGTAAAGTCTGGGTAAAAGCTAACATTAGAGTTCTCAAATCGTAATGGCCCAGCCACCCTTGACGCCTGCAGGATAGCGTCTCTATCCCGAAAATTAAAAAGTCGGGCAAGGGTAGGCCACGGGGGGGCACCCACCTTGGGCGCACCCCCCGGAATCCTGTGGGCCCGTTCCACAGCGAAGAACTTGCTCAGCCCTTTGGGTGCTAGATGAGTCACCACTAGATCCTCCACAAAAAGATCCACAGCAGACTCCTCCGACCGTTCGGGCACGCCGATAATGCGGACGTTATTCCGCCTGGCCCTGCCTTCGGAGTCCTCAAGGCGACGATCAGTCAGGTCACTGGCGAGCTGCAACCTCCGCACCGTCGTCTGCAAAGCGGCCACATCTACCGTTAGGCTCGACGCTGCTTGGGTCAATGAGTCGACCCGGTCATTGGTTTTCGACAGGTCCGCTCTGACCAAGGTGACATCAATCAGCACCAAGTCCAATTTGTTAGCCAGAGTATCCAATTGCTGGTTCACAGTCACCTTCATCTCCTCAATGGCCCCCATGACATCCAACAGCGTCAATTCAGATGATGCGCCCGAGGCCTCCTTGGGCGGCTCAGGCGATTTACGCGATCCACTAGGGGATCCCTTTGGCTGCGCATAGCGGTCCATATTGTTGGCCTGGGAATAGGCTCCCCTCCGGGTAGATTTGGGTTTCAGTTTGTCGCCGTCCACTCTCGTCGTCATCGTCAGCGATCAGCAAGGTCAGCACCCTCCAGCACCCGGAGGAAGGTCAGGAGATCCGGGCCGCTAACTGAAAGAGGCCCGTTTACAGTTCAAGACTAGGCCTTGCACTCCGTACTCTGCGCAGCTCTCCCAATGTCCCACACATCAGTTTCGGTAGATCAACTCGAAACCGAAAGTGAAAGCACGGGGTCTGGGGCAGGCCCAGCCTGGCATGCCGCTGTTGTTCAATTCGCAGCCGGGCACCTCACCAACCCGAGTTCGGCACCAAGGCCGGAGAAGGCCGCAAACTTCAGATCGCCAAAAAACACGTTCCCGGAGTCCAATTTCGATTTGGAAAACGAGTGGCACCTTAGCGCAAGATCATAAACAAAAGCCCGTCGAAAAAATCAGGATTATGACAGGATAGACGTGGGAGGTTGCGGAGGCCCTCGGGAGCCACAAGCCTACGCGCCCATCTTGGTTGCGCGCTAGGCTCCTCCTACTAATGCATTCTTTCAGTCAATCATGCTCTACACATATATTCAACCAAACTTTCAGACATTACCATGCAATTATAGTTCTTTTTTTAAACCAGATAAGATAGTTCTGACAAGAACTTTATTTTTTGTTTTTTTGTTTTGTCATTTTTTGTTTTTTTGGGGTGTTTTTCTAAAAAGTAGACAAACAATGGAACAAAGTAAACAGGTAGGTTTTGGAATGAAACATCATCCCAAAAACAAAAAAACTAAAAAATAAATTAGCATTTATGGTTGCGCTGTGCTGCGCAAACAGCATCTACTGATTGTTCACCGTAGCAGATGATGGCTTTGCACTTAGTGCAGTGCTGCTGGAGAAATGCAAATTCTGGACAAATGTCTATCGGAGCTGTTGATGTGGACGCTCCGGAGGTGTTAGCAATGCCTGGTGGGGGATTTTTTGCTGCACGTCTCATCTCTTCTCGTGCCAGATTCCGGGGATGAATGGTATGTAAATGCTTGTACATACTCGCAGTTCCACACAAGTCTTTTTTTTCACTGCCTCGCGACAGGACCCTGTCACGCAGCGAGCAGGTGACTTTTGTAGCATTTACGTTTTTTTGTCCAGCCGGAAAGGTAAAAAATTTCCAGACCACTGATTCAGGACTCTGCTTGGGTGGATCTTCTTCCAACATATCTTCATCTGAAGAATGATGAGGAGGTTCTGAACCAGATGCCATTGTTCAAATGGAATATTTGAAAAAACACCAAAAAAATTGCAAAACCAGCTCTTGATGCAGAAGAGATGTCTCTCATCAATTGCTCCAAACAGAATGACTAAAATGGGTGGGGTCCTTCAACTGTTGCAATGGGAAATGTTATAAACCAATCAAATCCCTTTTTTTTTAGGTCACATGGGATTCGCGCACCCTGCGCTCACGATAAACGCACCCGACGCGACCTCATGAAAATATATTAAACAATAATATAAGTTTATTACAGGTACAAATATATTATTTTTATGAATACCTTAGATAAACTCTTGCCCTAATATGTACATTAAAGACACATACATATTATTTTAGAATATAAAAGCTTTTACGGGAGTCGTGCACCCAGCGCGCCCCAGCACGTATATGACGTCACGCGGGGCCTTCCACCGCCCAATCGCCGCGTACCTTAATGTGCATGTGTCGCAAATATGCGGGAAAAGGAGTCACACATCAGTCGCATACCTACCGCGCATATCATGTGATATGATACGTATATGACATAATGGAAGCCATGCACCCGTCGCATACCCTACGCGGATCCTTCACGACTTTTCAAAAATGGCAGCTAAAATACGCACACCAGCAGTGTTAGGTGCGCTTTGGGTGCGCGACTCCAAAAAAAAAAAAATTGGAAAAAAAATATAGAATTTAAAAAAAAAGGAGATTAAATAATTATATTAAAATAAACACTTGTATACATTTTTTTCAAAAAGAATTGCAATTTTCAGAAAAGTATATATAATATTGTTTAATAAATATTAATATAAATATTATAGGTAGTTTTAACTTCTTCCTCTTTCAGCACATGTCCTACCTCTGTAGGCATAGTTAGAAATTAGCATTTAAAAACCTTTCAAATTCACTGAAAAAAACACAGGTTTTCGCCACGTTATAGTTAGAAATTAGCATTTAAAAAACCTTTGAAATTCACTGAAAAAACCACAGGTTTCAGGCACGTTATCGTTAGAAATTAACATTTAAAAAACCTTAGAAATTCACTGAAAAAAACATAGGTTTCAGGGGTGTTATAGTTAGTTGGACATTTCACTCATACAAAACCTATTACATCACTCATGACATGGTCAGTGACATCACTAATGAAATCACTGATGACATCTCAAATGACATCACTGGTGACATCACTGATGACATCATCCACTGATAATTTCATGCATCTTCTCACACTCAAATATAACTTTTGATACACCCACTCTAAATTACAGACTGCCATTCTCAAAACCATAGGCACTCCAACACCAATAAATACATATCCACTCACCGATTATTAGGTTTACACACACATCCACTCTCTCACCTGTACAGTCACTCATACTAACGGTCACTCGGTACAGGACTATCATATTAACTCATACACCTATATAGACACTCACACACCACCACTCATCCATAGAGATACTCACACACCTACTCAGTCATGTAAATAATTAATCACACTCCCATGCACTCACCTTTACAGTTATACACACACCAGCTCATTTACTCATACTGATAAAAGTACACCCTCATCCATACAGCTACTCTCATAATCACACACTCTCACTTATAGCCATTTATATACTCTAACACACATATATACTGCCTTTCACATATGTAGTTACTCACACATGTACTACTGAGATGCACATTCACTCACTAACACACCCATACACACACTCACCCACCCATACAGTCCATCACAGATGCACTCTTGAAACCATGCACCCAGTGAATCACCCACTCACACATCTATGCACAGTCACACACACCCCACCCACACAAACACTCAGTCACCCATACAGATACTCAGACAACCAATCTATAACGCATATAGACACTTTTGTAGTTATTCACAAACCCATGCAGCCGCTTACACACCAACAGACAGACGGATACAGAAATTCACACAGTTTAGTCACTAACCCATGCATTCAATAAGATACATTTAACCACTAACTTAAAGTCAGTCACACACCTAGTAAATCATCCATTCAGACACTTATACACCCACTCATTCTTCAATACGCCTTTCCCTATATATGTTAAACAAATTTAAACTTTACAGAAACACACAGTTACTGGATGATGTCATCAGTGATGTCAACAGTGATGTCATTTGAGATGTCATCAGTGATGTCATGAGTGATGTCACTTACCATGTCATGAGTGATGTAATATGTGACATCATCAGCAGTGCATTGCGGGGGTGTGAGTTATAGTTAGCTGATCTAACTATAATGGGGGAATTTCACTGGTTTTGCATGAGTGAAATGTCCAACTAACTATAACGCCCCTGAAACCTATGGTTTTTTCAGTGAATATATATATATATATCTGAACCTAACTATAACATCCCTGTAACCTTTAGTTTCTACAGTGAATATATATATTACCTACTGGCGGTCGCTAGTAGGTAGTTATAGTTAGGACCAAGTTTCCATCGGAAGAGCATTTTATATTTTGCTTATAACTTTGGCGTCGTTTAATGAATCCTCATGAAATGTTGCAAACTAATTCTTTGTTCATATCAGCTCCTATGTTGAAAGTGTGGGGGTTATTTGTCAAGGGGGGGATGACAAAAAAGGGGGTCCCAAAATGTGTTTTCTGAATGCAATTTCCATAGGAGTCTTTAGACAAGGCTACAGATCGAACGGGTGAACGGAATTACCCCGAATTTGGCAGGGAGAAGGGTCTTGGTCTAGAAAGCACGATTTTGTTTATTTGGTGTAAATCCATTCAGTAGTTTTGGAGAAATATCGAAATTTACAGATATCAATATTTGGGAATTCTGCAATCTGATTGGCTGAGGCGTTACAAGCACGAGCTTGCTGCTTATTGGCTGCGAGCGATGCGAGCGGTTGCAAGTAGGAAGTGTTGACAGCCATTTTGTGATTCTGTCAAAGCGAGTAAGGGGAAAAAAGGGCGAAAAAAGTAGAAAAGAGGAGGGTAGGAGCACTGTAACCTCTGTGGGGTGTTTAGGGTGTGCTATACAGGGGTGCGAAGCGAACTACTCATCCCTACCGGTCTGAAAGTGCTGGGCTACGGAAATTAAGTGAGGTATTGCCTAGAGTCTGATGCTGCTAAGGTGAGCTGCTGCGGGACTCGGGGATTAAAGCGTGAGCCCAAACAGTGTGTCTTATGCTGTGAAGTCATGTGCCCTCTCCGTTGCACCACACCTGTGGAAGTAGTGTCAGCATGTGTTTATACCTACTAGGACGAACTACTGACCCCTACAGGTCTGAAAGTGCTGGGGTACGGAAAATATGTGAGGTATTGTCTAGAGTCTCATGAGGCTAAGCTGAGCTGCTGCCGGACTTGGCGATGAACGCGTGAGTTCAAACTGTGTGTCATATGCTGTGAAGTCATGTGCTCTGGCCCCTGTGCCACATCTGTGCAAGTAGTGTCAGCATGTAGTTATACCTACTCGGAGGAACTTTTGTTTTGAACATTGTAACTTGTGTATGGTGCTTAGGGGGTGTTACACAGGGAGTGCGAAGGTAAATTTGCGCATATCAAATCAATTCGGTATTTGTAAAGTGCAAACTACTCACTTGTATGGGTCTGATGGCACTAGGGGCGTAAGCTGAGCTGCTGCCGGACTCGGGGATAAAGCCGCTGAACTACTGACCCCTACCTGTCTGAAAGTGCGGGGTACGGAAATTAAGTGAGGTATTGCCTAGAGTGTCATGCTGCTAAATTGAGCTGCTGCTGGACTCGGGGATGAAACCGTGAACCCAAACTGTGTGTGTCCTATTCTGTGAAGTCATGTGATCTGGGTGCTGTGCCCCACCTGTCCAAGTAGTGTCAGCAATATTTTATACGTAGTAGGAGGAAGTTTTGTTTGGAACACGGTAACTTGTATATGGTGCTGGTAAGTGATCCGCAGCACTGCCAAAGGCAATGCACCCAGGACATGCAGCAGATGTGCAAGGTATAGGTGGGCGTGAATGGAGTCAACCATGTGTTCAGGCTGCCCTGCTATGCATCAGTGACTCTGCTTGTAGCTGCACTGGCTTGCCGTGTGCCAGTCTTGTGGATGAAATGGCACAGCTTGGTGCAATGAGCCAGGTCTGTGTTCAATGGGTGCAGGGCAGGGTTGTGGTGGGAATACGTGTGAAGGCCATTTCATGCACGCTAACTATGACGAAGGACTTTTGAGTGTGGGATGTCCACTCATTCTCAAATCGGGCAGTGCGTAGTGTGGGAGACGGATGCAAATATTATCTGTCAGGGGGACTGGCCACTTGCAAGTCCCTTCTCGGAGCAGCAGTTGTGTTAGCGCAAGATAGCTCAGACAAAGAACCTTTGATCCTTGCAGTAACTTCTCCAGCTGCATTTATATGTGTACAAAGGCCAGTCGTGGTTGTTGTGGGATGTCTGTGACCCTAGTCATCATGGATGAGATGCCCAGCACATGGCACATGGGCAGGTTCACTGTGTGTTACGTTGCCAAACAGCTGCTCCTCCCTCCCACGAGCTCCCACACTTTTGTGCGCTGCACTGTTGTATCTCGTGCACTCCTACAGCACACCTTTGTAATGGCTATTTGCGCATGTCCTGCAGGATTCCAATCACACCGTGACACTTCCGTTTGGAGGTGGTGCATGCCACTTTACAAAATCGACTGCTGCGGCCCTTTGTGGTGGCCACACCAGAACACAGAGACACACTTACCGCTCTTCTTGCACACAGACATGTGTGAGACACCCTGTTCCCTTTGCTGCTTGTGCATGCAGGAGGATGCGTGCGTAGCTACATCTCCAAGCTCACTGCCAATGCTGAGGTGACATGGTAATGTCCGCTGAAGGCAGCGCACTGATGTTTCAGGGCCCGTGACTATCATGCTAACACAATGACCACACAGACATACTTGCTCAGATGTGGGTTCGGGGGGCGTTGGCAGTCCTGGGGTTGTTGCGATGAGTGTTATGGCCCTCATGGGTATCCGTGTATCATGCTCATGGACTCTATGGCACCTGTGGGTGTTCAGGTGTGACTCTTGGCTGTGCTCCCTTTCATGCTGAAGGTAGTGGTCATGCTTAACACCAGCGGAAAGCAGGTGTAAAATCTCTGGGCCCGATTCACAGAATTAACTTAAGACTAAATCCTACACTTACTACTTTGTGGTATTCACAGAATGCACTTACTACTTTTGGTATTCACAGACTGCACTTACTACTTTTGGTATTCACAGAATGGATTTACGACTACTAACTTTACGTCCGCACTCGGGCCAGAAATTCCGGCCCAGAGGCGGATCTTCCGGCCCAGAGGTGGAGATTTTGGCCATGGCTAAATCTCCGCCACTGGCCGGAATCCCCACCTCCGGGCCGGAAGCTCCGCCTCCGGGCCGGAAACTCCACCTCCGGGCCAGAAGCCCCGCCTCCGGGCCGGAAATTCCGGCCCGAGTGCGGACATAAAGTTAGTAGTCGTAAATCCATTCTGTGAATACCAAAAGTAGTAAGTGCAGTCTGTGAATACCAAAAGTAGTAAGTGCATTCTGTGAATACCACAAAGTAGTAAGTTTAGGATTTAGTCTTAAATTAATTCTGTGAATCGGGCCCTCTGGTGCTAACGCGGCTTATCACCGGAATTTGTTTCACATCACAGTTTTTGCCTTTCGTTGTGAAAGTTGTGATGTAGTTTTTTCGTGTACAGAAAAATAAATGAACTGGGCAGTGTATCCCGTCAAGATCCCACTATTCACAATCAATATAAATACAGTGAGATTTCTTCATTGATTTTGTGTGTACACTGTAAATGCACCCACTACCACAGTTGCAATTCAATACAGGATTTTAGTATTTAGAATAAATCGCAAAGCTGCACCTCGTGTGTTTTGGCATGGGAACGCCTACTCTGCATCTCATTATCAGCACTTTAATGCAACTACGGTTGAGATAAATCTAACACACTATTCAGAAGCCAGTGCAAACTGCAGACATCACCAGTATTCCCGCGATAACTGCCCCAAAATTTAACATCATGGTGGACACCACCAAATAACAGTAATAAGAATGAGAAAGAGTCACACAGCAGTTAAGTAACAACCCAAAACTTTATTAAGTTTTATTTTTTTTATTTTATTTTTTCGGAAACGTATATATAAAGGATAAAGTAAATTTAAGAAAATGAACACAAAACAACAAGGCGGAAGCCTCCTGTCGGGAGCATGAATGTCGACGACACAGCCTGGAAAATAAAGCACAAAATAAGGACGTGCATAATGCGCATATCAAAGGAGGGAGACACAGAGAATGAAAAAAAAGCCAGAGAGAAAAAGAGAGGGAAGGAAAGAAAGGGAGTGAGAAAGGGAGACGGGAGATAGAGAAAGAGAAGAGAAGGAAAGGATGGAAGAGAGTGAGAGAGAGAGAGTGGAGAGAGGGAAGTGAGAGGGAGAGAGAGAGAGATATTGCCACCCCTTCGCATCCATGACCAAATAATTACCTGCTGTCAACGGAGTGTGTACCAGTGGGCACTCCACGTGCCCTTCAAAGCTCCGAGGCCCAGCAGATCTCACAGATGTTGCTGAGTCCTGAGTCATGAATGGCGGAGACCACATCAGCTTCTCCGCAGCCCGGCAGATCCCACACATGTCGCTGAGCCCTGGGTCATCAATGGCGGAGACCATATCAGCTTTGGGTGCCGCTAACCCTGTGCAATGCAAGTCAGTGTCACATGGTGGTAGGCCACTGACGGCCATACAACTTAGGGTGCGACTAACCCTGTGTAACTCAAGTCTGCGCCATGTGGTGGCAGGCCCCTGGCGGCCACATCAGTTTTGGGTGGCACTAACCCTGTGCAAGTCAAGTCCGCGTCACGTGGTAGTAGGCCCCTGACGGCCATACAGCTCAGGTTGCGACTAACCCTCTGCACAACTTTTCATGGACTCTTTATGATTGAGAGCCGTGGAGCGTCCGCCATCCAGTCACCACCAGCAATAAAGAATGTGACATTGTCGATGCATTATATTTGCGTGGTCACATGGCCTGTGACTTATGTGCCGGATGGGTGTGGTGTGGGTGCAAACATGCCCTTAGGGAGTGGCCATGACATGTTGACAACTAGAGCACTGACCTGCACACCAACGGTGAGTACGTCTTCTTCAGGTAGCTATGTGGGGGTGTGAAAACTTGTTTTCTCAATGGATTTTCCATAGGAAACTTTAGACAAGGCTACAGGTCGACTGCTAAACGAAATTACGCCAAGTTTGGTAGGGAGAAAGGTCATGGTCCAGAAAGCGCGCTTTCTTGCATCGAGTGAAAATATAAAAGAAAGGTCCCCCGGGGCAATTTTATATACCGGAGCTCTGTCTGTGCGAGATAACCCTTTTGCGCTCCCTCTTCCCAACATCACCACTTCACAGCTATAGCGTTAGAAGCCAGTCCTTCGGGTCGCAGATCTCCACCTTTGCGAGCTACTACGTTGCTGTGCCTGTACCTCTGCGAGCTACTATGCTGCTGTTCCTTTGGGAGGGGACGGCTCATAGTACTGCATCTGTGAGTTGACCGCTTGGGCTGCAGTTGTCCCTCTGCGAGCCTGGGTGCGAACTGTTCATAAGTCACACTACATAAGCATCGAAAAGCCATTTTGTGATTCAGTTCGTCAGCTGGCATCTGTCCGTGGCATTTCTGAAAACATACCTGAGTTCTTTCTGTGAGAGATACCCCTTTCACGCTGCCTCTCCCCACATCAGCAGGTAATGCACCCTCTTCCCACATTACTAACACACCCCCAACAACCTTCTTGGGCCCAGAATTATCCCTGTGCGGTTGGACAAACAAGAATCTTAGTCATGTATAGATTTACATATCAAATATTTTATTTAAACAAAACAACAACAAATAAAACTGCAGGGAGTCTGCTGCTGTGGTCGCTGACACGAAGTTGGGGTTACTGTCACTCAGGACTCAGGACACAGTTCCACATGTGGGATCGGCTTGCATTGAACAGGGTTAGTGGCACCACGTGTCGCGCCTTCTGTGGTATAGGGTTAGTGGCACCATGTGTCGCCGGCCTTGCATATGGAAATATGCCTGACTGATCAAAGGGAGTCTGGTGCTGTGGTCGCTGCCACGAAGTTGGGGTCACTGCCATTCAGGACTCAGGTCACAGTTCCACATGTGGGATCGGCTTGTGTTGAACAGGGTTAGTGGCACCACATGTCGCTGCTTGTGTTGAACAGGGTTAGTGGCAACACGTGTCAAAATTCGAATTGCGAGCTCTGTTGCCCGCAGTGTAGAGTGTTATTGAGTGTTTGTTGGCACTTGAAGATGATTTTCTTGATTGTACTAAAGCTATAAGTGATATAAAAAAAGTTCTTGAAGCAAGGATACTAAAAGGATATTATGTAGGTTTTAGGCCTGTGATAGTTACTTGCCTAGTGGACTATGTAATTAATTAATCAAGATTTAATTTTAATTGTGAGCCCTACTGACCGCAGTGTAGGTATATCATGAAAAGATGAAATATGTATAGAATACACTGTCGAAGTGTATGAGCCTGTGATACTGCTTGGTGTGGATGGGCCACAGTGGGAGCAATGTCTGTTGCCTACTGCGTCATCTGCAATCGCGACTGTATCTGAATTGTGAGCCCTGCTGACCGCAGTGTAGGCCAGAGGTAGCGTTGAGCAAGGGCCCACAGCTACATGCAGAGGTTGGTAGCCCCACCAGCCTGCGTAGTTAGGGTTCAGTGGCAGCACGTGTCGCCGGCCTTCCATATGCACATACGTGTCACTAATCGAAGGGAGTCTGGTGCTGTGGTCGCTGCCACGAATTTGGGGTCACTGCCATTCAGGACTCAGGACAAAGTTCCACATATGGGATCGGCTTGTGTTGAACAGGGTTAGTGGCACCTCGTGTCTCCAGCCTTGCATATGGAAATATGCCTAACTGATCAAAGGGAGTATGCTGCTGTGGTCGCTGCCACAGACTTGGGGTCACTGCCATTCAGGACTCAGGACACAGTTCCACATGTGGGATCGGCTTGTGTTGAATCGCGTTAGTGGCACCACGTGTTGCGCCTTGCGTTGTACAGGGTTATTGGCACCAAGTGTCGCCGGCCTTGCATACGGAAATATGCCTAACTGATCAAAGGGAGTATGCTGCTGTGGATGCGGCCACGGACTTGTGGTCACTGCCATTTAGGACTAAGGACACAGTTCCACATGTGGGATCGGCTTGTGTTGAACAGGGTTAGTGGCACCACATGTCGCCGGCCTTGCATATGGAAATATGCCTAACTGATCAAAGGGAGTATGCTGCTATGGTCGCTGCCACAGACTAGGGGTCACTGCCATTCAGGACTCAGGACACAGTTCCACATGTGGGATCAGCTTGTGTTGAACAGGGCTAGTGGCAACGCGTGTCGCGCCTTGTGTTATACAGGGTTAGTGGCACCACGTGTCGCCGGCCTTGCATATGGAGATACGCCTGACTGATCAAAGGGAGTCTGGTGCTGTGGTCGCTGCCACAGACTTGGGGTCACTGCCATTCAGGACTCAGCACACAGTTCCACATGTGGGATCAACTAGTGTTGAGCAGGGTTAATGGCACCATGTGTCGGTGGCCTTGCATATGGAAATATGCCTAACTGATCAACTATCTCTTATCTAGAGTATCACATCTTAATTTCCTGTGATTAATCAAATTTCCTTTGGCATTCTTTAAGAAACATCCATCAGATCCAATTACAGCATGTTTCCCTTCTTTTATTTTTTCTGTAACATTTTTTCTAAAACTATAATGTTGCAGTATTTCATATAGACATTTGTTTTCCAGGTACGGACTTCTATTTGGATAGTATGCGAGGAACAGTAATTGAGTTATCTGCAACATATTGTATGTCCATATTTGCATTCCACATCTTCAAAATTACTGGATTGTAATCATTAATGTACTTCGATTCTTTTTATATTATAAGTATTTTTGGGTGATTTTCGAGTGATAGTATGCCTCACTGCTGACATAAAACTGTTCACTCTTCCTTGCAATGACTTATGGTGCACTGAGTTAGTAGTACCTTTGGCGCTCAGCGTGTACGTATCCTGCGATGATGCGTGGTCCGGGAGGACCGCACTTGGATCAATGTCTTTTGTCTATTGAATTCTCCCTCAATAAGGGCACGTGGCGATGACTTATGGTTCACTGAGTTAGTAGCACCTTTGGCGCTCAGCGTGTACGTACCCTGCGATGATGCGTGGTCCGGGGGGGCCGCAGTCGGAGTAATGTCTTTTGTCTATTTAATTCTGCCTCAGTAAGGCCACATGTAAATGACTTGTGGTGCACGGAGTTAGTGGTACCTTTGGCGCTCAGCGTGTGCGCACCCTGGCATGATGCGTGGTCCGAGAGGGCCGTACTGGGAGGAATGTATCGTGCGTACTGGATTGCGTTATCTGTAATTGCTACTCCATCTGAATTGTGATGCCCGCTGTCCACAGTGTAGATTGAAGGCAGTAGTCTGTACAGACATAAGTCTGCGGTGCTGTGCCGCTAGGTTCGCAGGGGGCCTGTGTCGACGAGACCTGCGGTCATGGCGGCAGCCTCGTGGCAGGGTGAGGCCTGCCGCTCTGGCACAGTCGTTGGTCTTCACAGTTCACAAGTGAACCACGCCCAGAGCCCCGGCCTATTTATTCACACTCCTACGCTGAAGTGGTGTACGTCGGACCAGGCCACTCCGTTTACGCTTAGGCTTACAGGGGGACGACGATACAGCTACATGACTGAGATCGTCCCTAGTTTTTGACGTAACCTGGTTGGGTCCACTGTCCACAACACTACAAGCACCAGTTGTATTTGTGCACATGGAGAGGTGTGTGTTCTGCATAGTGAGATGCGTCCAGCACATCACCGCTACACTTTCCATTGTGTGCATTGTTATTAATGGGTGAATTGCTTTCTTCACTTATAGTTTGTTCACACCTGTCTCAATATTCAGCTATTGTGTGGCTGAGTGGCCATGCCATTTTCGGAAAGTTCACTGTCTTGTTCTGACTGCCTCGGTGGAAGAGGGGGGATCCCGGGGGTGGTGGTGGGTGTTGTGGCATTATTAGGTGTTGGAGCTGCTTGATCAGTAGGTCTATGACATGTGTTGGTCTTCAGATGTGGCTCTGGTCTGGGCTCCCTTTCATACTGTATGTAGTTGTTTCATATTTAAAAAACAAGAAGACATTAAATAATGAATAAAAAAAATACAAAAACAATTTTTAGGATATTAAAGTTACAAAATATCATTTTTTTTTTCAAAAACATAGGTTTTATGAACATTATAATTAGAAAATAGTATATAAATGACCGTGGAAATTCACAAAAAAACATAGGTCTCAGGAAGATTAAAGTTAGAAATTAGTATTTAAAATGAAATAATCAAATTTACTGAACAAACGATTGCCACATTTCCCAAAATTGAGCTATTATATGGCTAAGGGACCATGCCGTTTTTGGAGGGTTCGCTGTCCTGTTCTGCACTGCCTTGGTGGTAGTAGGGAGAGGGGTTGTACGGGGGGGAGGTCCTGAGGGTTGTGGCAGTGGGTGTTGTTCTTCTTGTGTGTCGGAAAAAACTATAGGTTAAATGAACATTATAATTAGAAGTTAGCATTAAAAAAACATTGAAATTCACTGAAAAAAATAGGTTTCAGGCATGTTATAGATAGAAATTAGCATTTAAAAAACCTTAGAAATTCACTGAAAGAACCATAGGTTTCAGGGACATTATAGTTAGAAATTAGCATTTAAAAAACCTTAGAAATTCACAGAAAAAAACATGGGTTTCAGGGACGTTATAGTTAGAAATTAGCATTAAAAAAACCTTAGAAATTCACTGAAAGAACCATAGTTTTCAGGGACGTTATAGTTAGAAATTAGTATTTAAAAAACCTTAGAAATTTACTGAAAAAACCATAGGTTTCAGGGACGTTATAGTTACTTCGACATTAGACTCATATAAAAACAGAGAAATTCGCCCGTTATAGTTAGTTTAGCTAACTATAACTTGCACGCCCGCAATGCACTGGTGATGACGTCACATATTATATCACTCATGACATGGTCAGTGACATCATTCATGACATCACCATGATATCACTGATGACATCTCAAATGACATCACTGATGACATCACTGATGACATCATCCACGTGATAGTCTGACACACCTCCTCACACTCTAATATAACCTTTGATACACGTACTCTAAAATACAGACTATCATTTTCTAAACCATGGACGCACTAATACCAGATACAAGATATCCATGCACTGATTCCTATCTATATATTGTGAGCGAGACATACACTCATACAGTCACTCATACATGCTGTCACTCATCATTACATCAGTATAATATTCACTCACATATACTGTCTAAAAACATACATAGTTACTCACATGTATACAACTGAGACATCAATTCACTAATCAACACACCTGTACACACAGTCAGCTACCCATACAGCCCTTCCGAGATGCACTTTTGAATCTATACAACCAGTAAATCAGCCATTCAGACATGTATGCACAGAGTGAGACACCCCCCACCCACCCACATAGACACTCAGACACCCATACAGATACTCATACAATCAATCAATAACCCATATAGACACTGATGTAGCTACTCACCAACCCATGCACCTGCTTACACACCAATTGAGAGACTAATATAGACATTCACACAGTTTAGTCACTAACTCATGCATTCAGTAACATACGTTCAATCAGTGACTTATAAAGTCAGTCATTTACTTAATAATCCATTCAGGCACTTCTACATCCACTCATTCTTCAATAGATCTTGGCATAGATATATATGAAAAATATTTAAACTTTACAGAAACACACATTCACTGGATGATGTCACCAGTGATGTCATCAGTGATGTCATTTTAGATGTCAGCAGTGATGTCATGAGTGATGTCACTGACCATGTCATGAGTGATGTAATATGTGACATCATCACCAGTGCATTGCGGGCGCACGAGTTATAGTTAGCTCAACTAACTATAACGGGCGAATTTCTCTGGTTTTATATGAGTCAAATGTCCAAGTAACTATAACGTCCCTGAAACCTATGGGTTTTTCAGTGAATATAGATATATATTCACTGTAAAAACGAAAGGTTACAGGGACGTTATAGTTAGGTGTAGATTTTGCACACATAAAACCATAGAAAATCAGCAGTTATGGTTATCTCAAGAAACCATAACTTGTGCCTTAAGGTAACTATAGCTTGCGCCGCCACCATGCATAGTTTTCTCATCAATACTTTTCTTGCAAATGTTGCAGTGATATTATCAATGATGTCATAGAAGATGTCATGACTAAGAGCTTGGCTAACTGCTGAATATGGTGTCAATATGATTTCTGAGGTCCCAGACTCTGCCCAATAATCTACTTTTACAATGCGCCACACCGATGCATTTGACTACCCAAATGACCCATAGTGGTGTTGCAGCCAACTCCAGAGTCCAGCGGATATGGGCACATGGCTGAGTGACCTCACAATGACATTAGGCCTAACCACGAGTCAACTGGAACAGCAGTGGCGGGTTCAACCTGTGCAGGGCATTGATGCAGTGGAATACAGGCCCCGACCACCGCCCAGCGGTGCTTGCGGTCAGCCCAGTGGCCTTTTGTGCCCTTCCTTGCCCAGACCATGCAACGGGCTGAGGCCACAGGCAGGCAAGCTGTGGGAGCAGATTTCAGGAAGACGGGCGGGAACTGAGGCCATCGGTCCCACCCAACAACATAATCCCGGTGCAGCACAACTGGAGTAAAGATGGCCCCAGGGCAGTGAAATCTGCTGACACGAACATCATGGCTGACGGATTGGCAGCTACGTGCTGAGAGCAGAGCTGTGGATCACGTGGACCCTTTGCTGCTTTCTCCAGCCCAGAGGTGAGGCCCCCGGGCCGTGTATCCCATAGATCTGCTACCTTCTAGTGCTCAAGGATTGACATATCATCCTAATATTCTTGCCAGGCCCCTGGAAGATCCGAACAGCACCGGGGCTACATTTGCATATACGCCAATTACCGGCCCCTATTTGCATACAGTTGGCATTTGGGAGGCTGCCCTGAACTTGCCCAATTCTCCATTCCTCCTGTATACCCCATACATGGTCCTGGCTGGACACCACAAGGGGCACTCTAGCGGTGCCTTGGGCCTACTTCACTATTCAGAACATTTGGCAAGGTAGAAGAGCAAGGCACCCTTTCCACCTCATGCTGCCCCTATTGGCCTCTCCTCGGAGGGGCCCTAACTACGGCACTGAGCCCCCCATGAGTGTGCGCTGTTACACCACACAGGAGGTGCTGATTTGATCAACACCCTGACGGTCAAGGCCCTTCTCTGAGATTGATTGTAAATCCTCTGACACTGGGGTATTCATCGCCTTGTGGACGATAGACAAAATAGGTGCTGAACAGACACACCATCTTTAATAACCTGAACTTGAAGCTAAAATATTATGAATTGGGGTGGCCACTGTGTGCCATAACCCAAATCACTTAAAGGCTCACTAATTGAGGAGATTCCATGAAAGGCTTTCCAGTGCTTCGCTCCACCTACATGTACCCCTGAGCTGCAATTTTCGGCACTGTCAGACGCATTGTATCCATATCCCTTTGCAGAAGGGGGTGCAGACCTCTTTCCACCAGTGATCAGTGTTGAGTCCCCATTGCCTCCACGCTAATTGCTCCAATCCTCGAGACGATCAGGCGCATCAGAACAAAATAGAGGACCTGCTGTGACTCCACAGCACCTGACTGCTCCTCATTTTATAATATAGAGGGCTGCATTCCACAAACAGTACGAGGCCCTTCACTGGATAAGTTAGACGTCATACTGCAAGAGACTCTCAAATAGCTATTGAACAATAATTGGGTGCCCACACTACCGACATCAGTCTTCTCCCAGGCGATCATAAAAGATTAAGTGACAGAGTCAAATCAAACAAAATGGCCATTACCTCACTGACTCTCTGGCAAAAGGAATAATCTACGGACATGACACTCCTCCAGCAACAAGTGGAGGCTTTCCAGGAGCGTGCAGAGGATGCCAAAGGGCGAGCACACTGCAATAATGTCAGGGTACTTGGTACACCGGAGGGTGTGGGGCTCCTAATGCCACACAATATACTGACATTTGGCTCCGCGACTGAGTAGCACCGCCAGGCCTGTCCAAACTATTCATGGTGGAAAGAACACACAGAGTGTCTGTGAAGAGACCAGCTCATGGTACACCACCAAGACCATTTGTGGCCTGCATACTAAATTACAAAGACAGATATCTCCTACTCTGTAGTGCAAGGAAAAATGTGCTGATCCTTGTGGACAATGCCCGCATCTCCATCTTTCCAGTTGCACTGTTGTCAGCCTCCTCAATCCGTAGGAGTCGTCCAATTATTGGCCCCAGTCTCTCATCGTACAGTGTCTCAAAATCCCACTCAGGAGGCAGTTGCGCACTGTTCCCATCGTTCACACCAAAGATGGTTAATGAACTGCTGGGCTGGATGCTCTGTAAGTACATTATCCTTTTGGAAATACCATTGACACAGTGCAGGGAACATGGATCCCATACAATACTGGTCCCATTAACATGCGACTCTGTTGAGATACTGTATTTCCCCCCACCAGATGGGCTACTATCCATGTTCCACTCTGATACCTATATTGTATACTGACCACACATGCTCAGTACTCCCTGATTATTTGTTGACCACTGTACCTCATTTGCTCAAGGTCATACCTCCATATCTGTACTCTAATTCATTACTGTTCAGCCTGTTAGAGAGGGATTGTTTAATTTTACACTTTTCTTATTGCTGGGCACAATCATATGATGACCGCTCTACATGGGTCACTGTCCCCATGACACCTTACCTTGGTGTGGTGCTTCTTGAGCTCATCTACTGCCAGAGGTCGGGCCCAGGATGATGGCACTATGCAATTGGTCAGCCAACAAAGACTCCCATAGGTGGTTGGCATGGTACCCCAAGGGCGATTGCTCAAACTGTTTTGTTGTTTCTACGTCCCTATTACAGTATTAGTCAAATTAGTTTCCATCACTCTACCTAGCATTGGGGTTTGCTTACGGTTTTGTTTCTGTTTACGGAAATTCAAAATCGTCACAATACTCTTCCAGTTCTATAGCTATTACATGCCAGAATGTGTCTCATCATAAATGTATGTTGCGCTTAATAGTTAATGGATGTGCGGTACAAGTATAACATGATGACATGAAATGCTACGGGCATGGGGTCGATACAAAAATGCAATATGATTCTGGGCAAGTTACCCCACCATAGGGCACACCTGGTGTGCTTGCAGGAGACAAATTTGATGTCGATGGAGCCCTCAAATTATGCAAAAAATGTAGGGGCCAAATATTCCACACATCCTACTCTGCCTATGCCCAAGGTGCTGCAATATGGAACAGGGCAGGGATTCCCTTGCAGCCATCGAAACCAGAATAGACATGCATGGGAGGTATGTGCTGGTGCATGGTACCTTGGATGGCACACCTATAGTGCTGGGGAGTATATTATATATGTCCGTAATGCAAAGCACAATACCTTTTTATCACATCTGTCCACTGTCCTATCAGACTGGGTGCATTACCCCTGATTCTTAGGAGGGTAGTTTAACGCAGTACTTGATAATGATTTGGATAGTTCATACCCCCTGTGCCCACTACCAGCTCGGTAAAATAAGCTAAAGCCCTGCAACAATGGATGGAGAGTTGGTCTATCTCAGATTCTGGCCCAGTCATAATGTGGGAATGCGTGAGTATCCATTTTATTCGCCCCGACACATGTTGCACACATGCATAGATAGACTTTTATGCACAACTTAGCTCCAAATTACAGTCACCCAAGCAGCATACTTTGGGAAAACATTATCAGATCATAACGCATTGGAAATTACGTTTACATGAGGCATGCTTACAGCTCCCATCCTCACATGGCTGTTACAACCTCTCCTGTTGGAAGATGGGGTATTTAGGGACACTCTATCCACCACAATAGATAATTAGTTAGCTAAGAACACTAACACTGTCTCATGCCCGCAAGCAGAATGGGAATCATTGAAAGTAGTGATACAGGGAACATCTATTGTTGCAGTAGTGGGCGCCCACAGGACGGTTCCCTGAGATCTTCTTCCTGTAGAATAATTCAGTAGTCGAGGATGATACACAAGCTCCTAAGCTACAAGAGGCCAGGATCGAGTATGCTGAATTGCTAGAACGTGTACCTATAATTGATCTCAGAGCATACAATGAAAAGACTTACACTGAAGCTGATAAGTCAGGGGCATTACTAGCCAGAAATATTCGACCAACACCTCCACCCACTCCCATTCTCATGATAACTACACCTCAAAACAAACAGGCCACCACACAATTAGAAATTAACATTGCATTCTAAGACTTCTATACTGCCCTCTATGTGCCCCCCACCCTGGTGAATCCTGAAACCATCCAATCCTTCCTCTCCCTCGGGTGACGGATGCAGACCGGGAACGCTTGGGTGCCTCCATTATGGCTGGTGAGATCCAAGGTGGATTAGGGAATTAGCCTTGAACAAAACTCTGATGGTCTACGGTGGAGTTTTATGCCACATTTGCTGCATGCCTGCTGCAACAACTGGAATGCCTTTATAAACACTCTCTGGCCACAGGTATACTGCCCCTTATGACTGCACATTCCCTGGTCACCTCTTTATTGAACCCTCACAAGCCTCCAACTGACAAGTCATCTTACAGGCCTCTTTCATTACTTAATACCAAATATACGATTCTCAGCAAAGTATTGGCCTATAGACTGCTACCTATGCTATAGAAACTGCTCCACAGATCAATGCAGCTTTGCCCACAACCACAACACTTCACTCGATTATATCATGGATGCCGTAAAAGGGTGCTTTCAATGGGTGGGTGCCTTTTTTTGGAATTAAGACAAGCCTTTGATACTCACAGCTGTGATTTCATGATCGCTGCCCTACAGAGTTGAGTAAAACTATTATACGCGGCACCAACTGCTAGGGCGAGAATGGGCCAACATATCTTTAGAGCCTATTCGATACACCGTGGCACCAGACAAGGTTGCACATTATCACCACTCCATTTTGTGTTGGCCCTAGAACTCTTAGCACAACAACCATGGATATAGGGACTCCCAATAGGGCCTTCTACTCACGCAATATTATTGTATGCTGATGAAACTACCAGAGTGTTTGACACCTTTGCAACACTCTCGGGTCTATGTATAAACACTGACAACTCAAATGCGTTCTCATTCATCGTTGACTACCAGAGACCAGTCTTTCCCTTCGGCGACATGAATCTGCAAATGACTCCCTATTCATTCCGATACCTGGGAATACAGGCATATCAAAATATGGTTGATGTTCTGGAGGGCAATCTTAAAAACAATCATGACTCTTAAGTCCTAAACCAGCTTTTGAACCACTTTCCACTTGGTGGCAGGCCAGTTAGTCCTTACCAAAATGGTGATGTTGTAACACTTGTCCTATGCACACGCTGGTATTATTAACATCATTGTTAAATTACATATTCCGTGACACAATCGCAAACATATAGTCTGTGCAACACAGCAAGATTAATTCTTATTTAAATGTTCTCAATAATAAGTCGTTAGGTGTTCTTCTGTCTTTTTGTTTCAAAAACGAGTTGCCCAGCCAACACGTGTTTCGTCGTGGGAAATGTCCCAATCGACTTCTTCAGGGCTACAAGAAAGAAAAGTGTGTATAGGATCAGCCAATCCAATATTATTTCCAAACAGATTTATCACAGCATAGTGAGCACCCCGTGACTGTTCAGGTGCAAACATGTCACATAGCAATGTGACCTTATCGTATAAAAGGTTGTAGTGAGCATTCATGTTGCCCCATATTTATAACCCCAAATGGTGGGAAAATCCTGGCATCTCCAGAGTGTGTTATGTACTGTAACATATGAGTACAATCATGACTATCGACGTACATCAGTTCCACACAAGTGCATCCTAGTCCTAAAGACCTCTTAGTAAATGGGAAAGCCGGTGGGACTCTGGCTCGTAGGGAGGGTCTCAGAGATAAGTTCATCAAATTAGAGAGGTTAAAAAAACCTGAAAACTCTACATGGTGGGATGGAGTCAGTTTGAGACAGTACCTCAGGCTCAACAGAATACCAAGGGGCCTAAGAGTCCAAATATTCCCTACATACGACGACTTACACGAGGATCATCTTAAACAGTGGGAGGAGACACTAACACATAATTCGAAAACACTCATGGGCATTTTAATTGACAATGCCGACCGCAAGGTCAAGAAACTACAACTGGAAATAAGCACACTAGAGGGGGAGATTAAAGATTTAGGCCTTCAGGAGGCAACAGATAAGAACTATGCAATTTTAGCAGAGGTTTTGGAGAGACACCAAGAAGATATTAAACAGCGTAAAACGAGGAAATTAAAAAGGGTTGAGAGTGGCTTTAGCGATGGGAGAATCTTCATGTTCGCGAAGAAGTATGATCAGATCACACGTAGTGAGAAAACTGGAAGTATTCGAACAGCACCCGACACCATCTCTATATCATCGAGTTCCACATCTTTAAGTGCTACTCTAACCAGTGACAGCAAAGTAGAGAGTGTGGCAGGCACACCGGGGACAACAAACAAGGGAATTATTTTTTAAGGGAACTACAGATGATAAAAAAAGGGGAACAGAATCTAACCACAGCGGGGGACATTACAAAAAAAACCCGTAGAGGGAAAAGATCAGGCACGAGAAGGGTACCAAACGCAACTCAGATAAGGGGACAAGAAGAGTTAGGTAGTCCACAAAGCAAAGAGGTAACGGTAATACATTTATCGTTGAAAAGATTGACAGAAGATATGGTCACTATATTGGAAAAAGGGCTTAGTTTTAGTCCGGTGGAGGGAGGTGATGTGTGTAAAGCTAAAATTGACTTGTTCAAGTTTATAAGGCGTTTGAAACTCAAGAAATTTTTCATGAATAATCCAAGAATAAACAAATGCAACAGAAACATACCTGTGTGTTTAATATCGGATGTACTGAGTATACAACATGTTTGCGACACACAATTGTTGTTATCAATCACTGATAAGGGACAGTCACCTATCAGTATGGAAACATTACTTAGCGACCTTGACATTGACACAGACTATAGTATAGCAAGTGGGCTTAAAACAAAATCAAGGTGGACGCCAGCACTAGCAGGGGGCAACTCCATAGACTTTTTCTACAAATTGGTGTTAGAGGACTTGGACCGAGCAGACACTAGAAACAGAAAGAGAAAACACAGAGGGGTGGACAACCTTAATAGTGGTGAACGTAAGGCCATCAAACTGCTTACATCAGATGACCAGATAGTCATTAGAGAGGCTGACAAAGGAGGAAATATAGTGGTCATGAACAGAGAGGACTATGACAAAGAACTAATCTCTCAGCTAGACAACACGATCTGCTATGAGAAATTAGAGATGAATCCCATGAGGCCACTAATACTTAACATCAATAGACACTTGGGAGAGTGGCATACAGAGGGGCTTTAGGATGAGGAAGAATACCTTTATCTCAAGATATTCAGACCGACCTTTCTTTGCCTATACACCATACCCAAGGTGCAAAGGACGTCCCTTTCCCCCCGGGGAGACTAATAGTGTCTGGCATAGGAGGACCGGCATAGGAGGACCCACTGAGAGGCTTTCGGAATACATAGACTTTTTTATTCAACCCAAGGTACAAAACCTCCCTTCACACATAAGGGATACCAAGCATATCTTGGGCATTTTATCGGATTTGGCATGGGAGGGACCTATGTTTCTCGTAACGCTGGATGTGGTGGGTTTATACACCAGCATCCAACCAGACCTGGGATATAGAGCTATCAAACACCTGCTAGAGAAAAGACCGGCACCACTATGGAAGCACACGGAAATGATGAACCTCATTCTCCACAATAATGTATGTCTATTCAACAATGTGTGGTACAGGCAGAAACGGGGAAGCGATGGTATCAAAAACATTTCCGTTGTTTGCCAACCTTTTTATGGGACATTTGGAAGATATTTGGATTTGGGGTGCAGAGGGCAGTTAGTGGAGTAAACATATTGTGTATTGGGGAAGATATATTGACGATTGACTCCCATCATGGTCAGGTTCAGAAGAGGAACGAAAGGGCTTTTGTCGGCATCCGAATTCCAATAACATGGGAATCAAATTCACCTCAAAACACAGCAGAACGCAGATTGAGTTTTTGGACATAGAGCTGTATGTCAGCAACAACACACTTCACAGTATGTTGTACCGTAAACCAACTGCTTGCAATCCACTACTACATGTGAGCAGCGCTCACCCCCCACATCAGAAACAAGCTATACCCTTTGGAGAGTTCACAAGGGCGAGAAGGAATTGTAGCAAAGAACAGGAGTTCATCTCATTCCTAGGACAAATGAAGGACAGATGTAACATGAGAGAGTACAACCACAAGACACTGAAATGAGCAGAAAGTAGGATCATGACGACACCCAAGACTGACACACTGAAGGACAGGAACAGAGACACGGACACTAAACAACCTGTTAGACTAATAATGAACTGCAACACCCTAACCAAATCAATGTTTAAGAGTATGAACAGACATTGGGACATCCTGAAGAATGACAAGACACTAGATGAATTCACCACCGGACGACCCCTTATCACCTACAGGAGAAACAGGACCTTGAAAACCATTCTCAGCCCCAGCATCCCCCAGACCAGAAAGAGAACAAATTGGCTCACCAATCAATCATTGGGTTTCCACAAATGTGGGTCTTGTGGGGTATGTAGATGGGCAGAGGACAAGAAAAAGATTTTCATGGGGATTGATGGACAGATACACACAATACAACACAACATTAACTGTGTGTCCAAATTTGTGGTTTATGTGATCAGGTTCAAATGTGACAGGATATATAAGTGGGGAGCACAATTAGGACACTCAAGGAGAGGATCAGTGAACATGTTAGAGCTTTGAAACAGGGGGACAAGAGATACCCTATGGCCGTACATGCAAGCACTTGCGACTTTCAGGGTCCCTTCAAACAGTTCTCTTTCTTTGGGTTTGATCAAATCCAACAGAAACAGAGGGGGGGGGGGGCAATAGGGAGTTGAGACTACGCCGCACAGAGGCAACCTGGATCAAGCGCCTTAAGATGGTGGAGAGGGGCTTAAACTCTGACCTGGAGATGCAGTATTTTCTGGGGGACTAATTATATATGGGAAGACACACATGCGTCCCAGGAGTGTCACAACGCATGTGGTACAACAGCTTTCAATCATCAGATCAAGCGACTGTACCAGGAACTTGCACTCAGGAGACAATGATGGCTTTAAATTTTTAATGGCTTCTGCGTCTAAATATATAGGACAGATGACACCGGCCCTTAAACTGTTTTTATGTCATGTGAAATAACATATTATTGTTTTCTTTCGTCATCTGCGTTACTTAAATGTAATGAACCCAACTTTCAACACTGTTTATGTAGAATGTATGGAAATATATATAACTGTCTTCTGTCATCACTGCGTCTTAACAATTTGAATTCTTACATATTGGATTGCACGAATGCCTGCGCTATATATTCTGATATGCATTTTTTTCTGCCCCTGTAATTTATGTCAGTGAACAACATGTAACGATGCATTTAGATTGTTGACTTCAATGATATATAAGTAAATGAATTGGTGGACACTGCGGCACACCGAACCGCAATTTTCACTTGGAGACCTGCCACCTTTTATTGAAACAGTTTTTTTTCTCCTTTTTTTAAAATGTGACTTTATGGCTTAAACTCCCGTATCTAGGAGACATTCGTGGTTATAATGGCTTAGCAACGAGTGATATGACTATAAGATATATTAACTAGGGATGATACCTATGTAGCGCTATATAGAAGGCCTGAGGCACAGATTTCGGTTTTGTATGATACATGGATACTAGGGATATCAGTATCACAAGTATCCAGAGGAAATATAAAGATTTTGGAGAAACAGGCAGTCGAGCATGATGAAAAAAACTTCTGCCGGAAACTGATATAGCCTTTTAAACTTTCAGAAACCCACCTCTGGCAATTTTTAAAGGTAAATGGAGTGCTACTGGACACTACCGACCCGATTGCGTGACAGCACACTGGCAATTTGATAGGTAAGAATTACACATCACATAATTTTTAATTACCCGCACCCAAGATGTCATACGTACCACAAGTACCTGTTAAAAATTAACTGCAACAGGACCATTATTTAATCTAGAAAACACCACAGTGTGGGGAGATCAATCGAAATGTAGGAAACAGAGGAATTCTCACACATACCTGGGATGGAAGTAGAACCGGCGGGAGGTGAGTGACATCTCACTGGCTCCATTGGTTTGTGTTCACAATGTGTTGTCAAGATTAAAACATATACTAATATTAAGGGAAAAAACCTTTGTCTTTCAGAACGGAACAGTTTTTATCCATTTGCTTGTCAGGCAGGACCAGTAACTAGATATCAAGATCACACTTTATTTGAGCTCAACCACACCATTATAAACATGAATGTCATACTAGGATCACAATAAATTGAAGATGGGGACATTTGGTCCTGTCTTTCCTTTTCACCCCGTTTATGATCAGAATTTTTGGCTTTCCCATTTACTAAGAGGTCTTTAGGACTAGGATGCGCCTGTGTGGAACTGATGTACGTCGATAGCCACGATTGTACTCATATGTTACAGTACACAGCACACTCTGGAAATGTCAGGATTTTCCCACCATTTGGGGTTATAAATATGGGACAACACGAATGCTCACTACAACCTTTTATACGATAAGGTCACATTGCTATGTGACATGTTTGCACCTGAACAGTCACAGGGTGCTCACTATCCTGTGATAAATGTGTTAGGAAATAATATTGGATCGGCTGATCCTAAACACACTTTTCTTTCTTGTAGCCCTGAAGAAGTCGATTCAGACATTTCCCACGACGAAACACGTGTTGGCTGAGCAACTCATTTTTTAAATAAAAAGACAGAAGAACACCTAACGACTTATTATTGAGAAAATTTAAATAAGAATTAATCTTGCAGTGTATTGCACAGACTATGGTGCAGATTTACAAGCCCCTTGCGCCACTTTTGCGGCACTTTTCCCATGTTAAAAGTGACGCAAAAGTGGCACAAGGGGCTTGTAAATTTGCCCCTATATGTTTGCGATTGTGTCACGGAATATGTAATTTAACAATGATGTTAATAATACCAGCATGTGCATAGGACAAGTGTTACAATTTAGCAGTGGATCATGCAGGCGGTCCAGTGGGAAGGTTGAGGGTGTGTATTTCCCTCACCTTTTGCACCGCAGAGATAGTAGAAATCAAATTACGCACACTCAGGAGGCGCCAAATCCACACTTAACATAAACCACCCCATTTTTTTCACCAAAATGGTGATGTTGCCATGCCTGCTGTACCACTTTGTCAACATACCGGCTGCAATCCCTGCTCGCATTTTCAAACGACTCAATACCCTATTATTTGCCATAACACGGGGTAAGGGCCGTCCTAGGGCTATTTTATCCAAACTTCAAATGCCGCCTGACAAAGGAGGGATGGGTGCTCCAGATTTAAAATCGTATTGTTTAGCTGGCCAACTGCACCAGCGCCATGCTAAACAGAGGCATCCTCCATAGCATATTCTGTTCCTCCTTACTGGCTTACAGCCCTTTACTGCTGCGGGTTGCTTTTGCTTATTGGAAAATGGCACTGCGCACCACCCAGCAAATACCCTATGTCCCAAACGTACCCCTCCTCGGCCTCCCCATGGCATCCAGGACCCTGAATGCAAACAGATTGCGACCCTCAGTGCAAGGAGGGGTTACCACTGTGGGTGACCTTTCCACACACAGCCTCCTTTTGAACTGTACTGATTTTATGTACACCCAAGGCCTGCAGAATATGCTTTTCCTGACTCATGCCAATGTCATCTATTATGTGCGCCGTTACTGGGTGCCGGAAGGCTCTGAGCCCCCCACACCTGGTTCGCTGGATATATCGGGGCCTTTGTATACACCTGATGGTCTCTTTGTCCACGAGGATCCATGAGAGGAGGACCTGTCCCATACTCTACAAGACTGAGAATGGGCCTTGCAACTAGAATATCTCAAGAAGATATCCCGTAATTCCCAATTTAAGTTCATTCAATTTTCCATATTACTCCGGGTTTACCTCACGTCGCACAAACTCCACAGCATGTTCGCTACAACCCTGTCTACATGTCCGCAGTGTCCTGCCCCAGACGCCAAACGTACAGTGGTCTACAGAAGAAGCCCATATCACTATAATGAAATGCACTATTGGAACCCTTCAAAGCTCAGGACCTGAAAGACATGTGACGGCATAAACCTCAGCAGATATCCCCTATCACCCGCAGTGCCCCTTGCCTATAGTACCAGACGGGGTACACGCGGGCAGCACCCACGGTATGAACCATGCTCCACACCTCCCAATAGCATCAAGACCGGCACCTGCACACTCCTAGTTTCTGATGACTTTAGTTTCAGCACGCCACCATGATTCAGGTAACGCTACAGACAAATTTCTGTTCATCATGACAATGTCTAGTTCATGGGAGGGGAGGGAGGGAGAGTTCTTTGGTTACATTGGTCTTTATTGTACTACATTACCTGGCACCATTGAATAAATGCCACCATGTTAGATTGGATGCTATGTTGTTTGACGATTACCAATACCACACCTAATGTCATCTACTATAATGCATTGATCTGCCACGGTTCATCAAAAATTGTCATCTGTGTTTATTCAAAACTGCAATAAAGTTTGTTTAAAAAAAAATAGAAGACGTTATGAGTAATATGTAGGGTAATTAGCAGTGCATGGTGAGAGCACGAGTAATAGTTACCTTCTGGAATGAATTAATATCTCCTACTAAACCACAGGAAATTTAAAAATAAATGTTTTGGGGACCCCAACCACCAGGCCTAAGGGATCAGGGTATTCAGGGTCAGGGTATTCCTACCCTGCCCCCTTGTGGTTTTCTTTGCCTTTTTTCTTGGGACTCAGCCAAGTCCGAGTCCCAAGATGACTGTTATAACTTCCTGGTTGAAGTGGTGACAGCAAATCACGGCATAGTTGTGCTGGGTGGATCCGCCTCTCTACGTACACATAAATCTTTTTCCTTTAATAACACCAAAACTGCTGAACAGATTTACACCAAATGATTAAAAAAGCACTCTTTCTGGACCAAGATCTAGCTTTCTGCCAAGCTTGGTGTAGTAGCGTTTCAGGGTGTAGTCATGTCTAAAATCCCTATAGAAAATTGCATGGGGAAAATGTGTTTTGGGACTCCCCTTTTTTTCTCGCCTCCCACTTGACGAATCACCACAAAACTTTCCAAACAGCGGCTGAAGCGAGTGGCAAACTAGTTTTGTAACTTTCTTTAAGATTTGTCAAATGGCGCCAAAGTTATTAGCAAAACAAAAAACACTTTTGCTATGGAAACAAGGTCCTAACTATATCTTCCTGCTGGTGACCACCTGTAGGTAAATACATAAATATAAATATATATTACCCAGTGGCAGTCGCTACTGTGCAGTTATACATAGGTCAGATATTCCATAGGAAAAACGTTTGTGTTGCTAATAACTTTGGCCCCTTTTGACAAATCTTCACAAACCTTTTCCAAACAGGTGCTATGTGTGAACTAGTTTGTGCACTGAAAGTTTTGTGGTGGTCTGGCAAGTGGGGACCGAGAAGAAGGGGGGTCCCAAATGCGAAATCCCCATGCTTTCTCCATAAACCTCTTTAGAAAGGGCTACAGCAAAATCTGCAGAACAGAATTCCACCAAATTTTGCAGGAAGCTAACTCTTAGTCTGTCCACAGACAGTGCTTTTTGCAATTTGGTGTAACTCTGTTAGGTAGTTTTTTTCAGAAATTAGGCATAAAAAATATTTGTATATATGGATGGTTGGGTCCGAGAGAGGCTGAAGAGACTCTAGCCATAACGCCAGTATAAAATGTGGCCCAGAAAGCTTTATTTCGTTTGGGAAAATTCACTGACTCCATCAGGCGCGAGCGCTCTGATTGGTTGCCAGCAACATGAGAAAAAGTTTGCTGGCAGTCATTAAAGGACTCTTGGACCTAGTCCCCTGTCCTAAAGTAGATTACAAAATATATAAGAGGGCAGAGTAGGGTTACACTGCCCCCCTAGGCCCCATGGGAGGCCCAGAGGGACCCAACGGAGCCAAAATGTAAAAGAATCTGTAATTGTTGCTGCGATCCCACAGGAATGAAAAAATGACAAATCCAAATGGCAGCCAGGGCCGAATTCTGTGATTAAAGGCCCTGGGGAGCCCACCTTGGGAACACATTGTTTATTTAAGGGGAAGGGGACACAAGGTCTCCTGCCCTGAGCCATTATAGGCCTGGGGCTTCATTAGGTAAGGGGAGGGGGCTCTTGCAGGCCCCACATTAGCCATTATAGGCCCCAGGGAGCCCTCCCCCGGGGCCAAAATGCCAAAAATGTAGAGGGAGAATGAACACTCCTCCCCCTGAGCCTTCAAAGGTCCAGTGGACCCCAAAACCCGGGGACAATGTATTTAATTGAGGGGGGACCATGCGGCCCCCTCTCCCTGAGCTTCGAAAGACCCTGGGGACCCCGTCCCAGGGGCCACTAAACCTTTTAAAAGGGAGGTGGGCCTTGCAACTTTATGACCCAGGGGACCTCATCCATTAGGTCCGGCTCACATACTGTATCCCAGGGAGCCCACACCCGGGACACAGCCATTTCCCTGCCCGCACTGGCGTGGACAGGGAAACTTATGTTTGCTTCTGTCTGGCGGGAGCATTTTTGAATCTCCCACCATGCTGGAACAAACAGTCTGCTCCCCATGAGCGGGAGCTTTAAAAATGCTCCTGCCACCTGGGAGCAGCCTTTTGATCTGTTTTCCTGCCAGCATTGATGCAGGTAGGGAAACAGATCAAGAGATTGCTCTCACCTGGAGGGAGCAGCAGGTGGGATCAATGCCAGTTTACACAGCATGCTGGGAGCGGGTTGGGGCTGCGGAGGCCCTGTAGGATCCCTCGAGGCCCCAAATTCATGGTGGGTGCCCTGAGTGGGCACCAGGGCACCCACCTGTAATTAAATGAGCCCCTTGGGGATGGGGTGCCCAAGACTGAACATGGCTCAAGAAGGGGGGCCCACCTTCCCATTTGAAAAAATATACGACCCTCTCCCCTTTAAAAAAAAGGCACTGGGAGATGGGGTCCCTATGGCCTAGAGAGGCTCTGGGAGGGGGCCACATGGCCTTTCTCCGACTGTGTACCTTTTTCTCAAAATGTAATAAAACAATTTGAACACAATTTTTTTTATCTATCTATCTATCTATCTATCTATCTATCTATCTATCTATCTATCTATCTATCTATCTATCTATCTATCTATCTATCTATCTATCTATCTATCTATCTATCTATCTATCTATCTATCTATCTATCTATCTATCTATCTATCTATCTATCTATCTATCTATCTATCTATCTATCTATCTATCTATCTATCCATCCCTGTGGGAATGGGGTTTCCAGGGCCGTAATATGTGAGGTCATTAGCAGCGCATGGCGGGCTGCAAGTAATAGTTAGCTTGCGGTTTTATAGTTTGAAAAGTTATGGTTGTCACTGACATATTTACCTAACTATAACCTTACTGTTATCTTCGTTTTTTCCAACGAGTTTTTTTTAACAAAAACAGATCTTTTTATCATACCTGAATATATGTATATGAATATACATAACATAATAATCTCTACTGGCGGTCGCCAGTAGATAGTAATAGTTAGGACATAGTTTCCATAGGAAAAGTGTTTATTGTTTTCCCAATAACTTTGGCGATGGTTGACGAATCTTCGCGAAATTTTCAAAACTTATGGCCCGCTCTGGTCAGCTCCTATCTTGAAAGTTTTGGGGTGATTTGCTAAGCAGGGGCCAAGAAAAAAGGGGGGGTCCCAAGACGAGTTTTTTCCATGTAATTTTCCATAGGTAACTTTAGACACGGCTACAGCTCGAACTGCTGAACGGAATTACACCAAATTTGGCAAAAGGTAGTGCTTGGTTCAGAAAGCGTCCTTTTTTTTAAATGGTGTAAATCCGTTCAGTAGTTTTTGAGATAATAAAGGAAAATATCTTTATATATCTGGGCGGGACCTAACTACACAAGCACAAGCTTGGCTCTAATTGGCTGCCAGCACTTCAATCCAGGAAGTCTTGGCAGCCATCTTGGTGCAATGCTTTTTAGGTCTTACCTAGTGATGCAGTGTATGCGCTGCACACTACACAAACACCACTGCACTACCCTAAACACTAAAACAATACCCCAGCATGACCCCCTACACTACCCAAACACTACTGTACTACCCTAAACCCTAAAACACTACCCCAGTATGACCCCCTACACTACCCAAACATCACTGCATTACCCTAAACCCTAAAACACTATCCCCAGCACGACGATCCCTACACTACCCAAATACCACTGCACTACCCTAAACCCTAAAACACTACCCCCTCATGACACCCTACACTAACCAAACACCACTGCACTACCCTGAAACCTAACACACTACCACCAGCATGACCCCCTACACTGCCCAAACACAACTGCACTACCCTAAACCCTAAATCTACCCCCAGCATGACCCGTACACTACACAAACACCACTGCACTACCCTACACCCTAAAACACTACCAACAGCACGACCCCCAGCACTACCCAAACACCACTGCACTACCCTAAACCCTACAACACTACCCCAGCATGACCCCCTACACTACCCAAATACAACTGCACTACCCTAAACCCTAAAACACGACCCCCTATACTACACAAACACCACTGCACTTCACCAAACCCTAAAACACTACCCCCATCATGACTCCGTACACTACACAAACATCACTGCACTACCCTAAACCTTAAAACACTTCCCCCTACACTACACAAACAGCACTTCACTACCCTAAACCCTAAAACACTACCACCAGCACTACCCCCTACACTACCCAAACACCACTGCACTACCCTAAACACTAAATCATGACCCCCTACACTACCCAAACACAACTGCACAACCCTAAAACACGGCCACCTACACTACAAAAACACCAAAGCACTACCCTAAAATCTAAAACACTACCCCCAGCATGACCCCCTACACTAAACAAACTCCACAGCACTACCCTAAAATCTAAAACACTAACCCCAGCATGACCCCCTACACTACACAAAGTCCAATGCACTACCCTAAACCCTAAAACACTGCCCCCTATACTACACAAACACCACTGCACTACACTAAACCCTAAAACACTGCCCCAGCACGAACCCCTACACTACACAAACACTACTGCACTACCCTAAACCCTAAAACACTACCCCCAGCATGACCCCCTACACTACACAAACACCACTGCACTACCCTAAGCCCTAAATCCACGCCCAGCACGGCCCCCTACACTACCCAAACACCACTGCACTACGCTAAACCCTAAAACACTACCCCCTGTATGACCCCCTACACTACACAAAAACCAATGGGCTACCCTAAACCCTAAAACACTACCCCAGCACTACCCCAACACTACACAAACACCACTGCGCTACCATAAACCCTAAAACCCTACCCCCAGCACTACCCCCTACACTACCCAAACACCACTGCGCTACCCTAAAACACTACGCCAGCATGACCTTCTAGACTACTCAAACACCACTACGCTACCCTAAACCCTAAAACACTAACCCCAGCACAACCCCCTACACTACCCAAACACCACTGCGCTACCCTAAACCGTAAATCTACCCCCCGCATGACCACCTACACTACCCAAACACCACTGCGCTACCCTAAACCCTAAAACACTACCCCCAGGATGACCCCCTATGCTATCCAAACACCACTGCTAACCCTAAACCCTAAAACACTAGCCCAAGCACAACCCCCTACGCTACCCAAACACCACTGCGCTACCCTAAACCCTAAAACACTAGTCCCAACATGACCCCCTACCCTACTCAAACACCACTGTGCTACCCTAAACCTTAAAACACTACCCCAGCACGAACCCCTACACTACCCAAACACCACTGCGCTACCCTAAACCATAAAACACTACCCCAGCACGACCGCCTACACTACACAAACACCACTGCGCTACCCTAAACCCTAAAACACTACCCCCAGCTTGACCCCCTGCATGACACAAACACCACTGCGCTACCCTAAACCCTAAAACACTAGTCCCAACATGACCCCCTACCCTACTCAAACACCACTGTGCTACCCTAAACCTTAAAACACTACCCCCAGCACGAACCCCTACACTACCCAAACACCACTGTGCTACCCTAAACCATAAAACACTACCCCAGCACAACCGCCTACACTACATAAACACCACTGCGCTACCCTAAACCCTAAAACACTACCCCCAGCTTGACCCCCTGCACGACACAAACACCACTGCGCTACCCTACCCCCTACACTACCCAAACACCACTGCACTACCCTAAACCCTAAAACACTACCCCCAGCATGACCCCCTACACTACCCATACACCACTGCACTACTTTAAACCCTAAAACACTACCCCCAGCACGACCGCCTACACTGCCCAAACACCACTGCACTTCCCTAAACCCTAAATCTATCCCCAACACGACCCCCTACACTACCCAAACACCACTGCACTACCCTCAACCCTAAAACACGACCCCCTACACTACCCAAACACCACTGCACTACCCTAAACCCTAAAACACGACCCCTACACTACACAAACATCACTAGACTACACTTAACCCTAAAACACTACCCCCTACACTACACAAACACCACTGCACTACCCTAAACCCTATAACACGACAACCTACACTACACAAACACCACTGCACTACCCTAAACCCTAATTATACCCCCAACACGACCCCCTACACTACCCAAAGACCACTGCACTACCCTAAACCTTAAAACACTAGCCCTAGTACGACCCCTTACACTACCCAAACACCACTGCACTACTCTAAACCCTTAAACACGTCCCCCAGCATTACCCTCTACACTACCAAAACACCACTGCACTACCCTAAACCCTAAAACATTACCCCCAGCATGACCCCCTACACTACCAAAACACCACTGCACTACCCTAAACCATAAAACACGACCCCCTACACTACACAACCGCCACTGCACTACCCTAAACCCTCAAACACTACCCCCAGCATGACCCCCTACACTACACAAACACCACTGCACTACCCTAAAACACTACCACCTACACTACACAAACACCACTGGACTACTTTAAACCCTAAAACACTACCCCCAGCATGGCCCCCTACAATACACAAACACCATTGCACTACCTAAACCCTAGAATCGACCCCAACACGACCCCATGCACTACCCAAACACCACTGCTCTACCTAAAACCCGAAAACTCTATGCCCAGCATGACCGCCTACACTACACAAACACCACTGCACTACCCTAAACCCTAAATTTACCCCCAGCACAACTCCCTATAGTACCCAAACACCACTGCACTACCCTAAGCCCTAAAACACTATCCCCAGTACGACCCCCTACACTACACAAACACCACTGCACTACCCTAAACCCTAAAACACTACTCCCAGCACGAACCCCTACACTACACAAATACCACTGCACTACCCTTAACCCTAAAACACTACCCCAGCACGACCCCCTACACTACCCAAACACCACTGCACTACCCTAAACAATAAATCTACCCCCAGCATGACCCCTACACTACCCAAAAACCACTGCACTACCCTAAACCCTAAAACATGACCCCATACAATAAATCTACCCCCAGCATGTCCCCCTACACTAAACAAACATCACTGCACTAACCTAAACCCTAAAACACAACCCCTACACTATAGACACCACTGCACTATCCTAAACTGTAAAACACTAACACCAGCACGAACCCCGAAACACTACCCAAACACCACTGCACTACCCCAAACCCTAAATCTACCCCCAGCACGACCCCCTACACTACCCAAACACCACTGCACTACCCTAAACCCTAAATCTACACCCAGCACGACCCCTTACACTACCCAAACGCCACTGCACTACCCTAAACCCTAAAACACTATCCCCAGCACAACACACAACACTACACAAACACCACTTCCCTACCCTAAACCCTAAAACACTACCCCCAGCATGACCCCCTATACTACATAAACACCACTGCACTACCCTAAACCCTAAAACACTAGCCCTAGCATGACCCCCTCCACTACACAAACACCACTGCACTACCCTAAACCCTAAATCACTACCCCAGCATGACCCTCTACACTACCCAAACACAACTGCACTACCCTAAAACGCTACCCCCAGTACGACCCCCTACACTACCCAAACACCACTGCACTAACCTAAACCCTAAAACACTACCCCCGGCACGACCCCTACATTACCCAATCACCACTGCACTACCCTAAACCCTAAAACACTAGCCCTAGCATGACACCCTCCACTACACAAACACCACTGCACTACCCTAAACCCTAAATCACTACCCCAGCATGCCCTCTACACTACCCAAACACCACTGCACTACTCTAAAACACTACCCCCAGTACGACCCCCTACACTACCCAAACACCACTGCACTACCCTACAGCCTAAAACACTACCCCCAGCACGACCCCTACATTACCCAATCACCACTGCACTACCCTAAAACACTACCCCCAGCATGACCTCCTACACTACCCAAACATCACTGCGCTACCCTAAACCCTAAAACACTACCCCCAGCACAACCCCCTACAGTACCCATACATCACTGCACTACCCTAAACCCTAAAACAGTACCCCCTACACTACACAAACACCACTGCACTACTCTAAACCCTAAAACACTACCCCAGCACGACCCCCTACACTACCCAAACACCACTGCACTACCCTAAACCCTAAAACACTACCCTCTGCACAACCTCCTACACTACCCAAACATCACTGCGCTACCCTAAACGCTAAAACACTACCCCCAGCACAACCCCCTTCACTACCCAAACATCACTGCACTACCCTAAACCCTAAAACACTACCCCTACACTACCCCTACAGTACACAAACACCACTGCACTACCCTAAACCCTAAATATACCACCAGCACGACCCCCTACACTCCCCAAAGACCACTGCACTACCCTAAACCCTAAAACACTACCCCCCAGCACGACCCCCTATACTACACAAACACCACTGCACTACCCTAAAACCTAAAACACTAGTCCTAGCATGACCCCCTCCACTACACAAATACCACTGCACTACCCGAAATCCTAAAAAACACTACCCCAGCAGGACCCTCTACACTACCCAAACACAACTGCACTACCCTAAAACGCTACCCCCCAGTACGACCCCCTACACTACCCAAACACCACTGCACTACCCTAAACCCTAAAACACTACCCCCAGCACGACCCCTACATTACCCAATCACCACTGCACTACCCTAAACCCTAAAACACTACCCCCAGCACGACCTCCTACACTACCCAAAAATCACTGCGCTACCCTAAACCCTAAAACACTACCCCAGCACAACCCCCTACACTACCCATACATCACTGCACTACCCTAAACCCTAAAACAGGACCCCCTACACTACACAAACACCACTGCACTACCCTAAACCCTAAAACACTACCCCCAGCACAACCTCCTACACTACCCAAAAATCACTGCGCTACCCTAAACCCTAAAACACTACCCCCAGCACAAGCCCCTACACTACCCATACATCACTGCACTACCCTAAACCCTAAACAGGACCCCCTACACTACCCAAACACCACTGCACTACCATAAACCCTAAAACACTACCCTCAGCACAACCTCCTACACTACCCAAACATCACTGCGCTACCCTAAACCCTAAAACACTACCCCAGCATAACCCCCTTCACTACCCAAACACCACTACACTACCCTAAACCCTAAAACACGACCCCTACACTACACAAACACCACTAGACTACCCTAAACCCTAAACACTACCCCCAGCACTACCCTCTACACTACACAAACACCACTGCACTACCCTAAACCCTAAATCTACCCCCAGCACGTCCCCTACACTACCAAACACCGCTGCACTACCCTAAACTCTAAAACATGACAACCTACACTACACAAACACCGCTGCACTACCCTAAGCCCTAAAACACTACCCCCAGCACTACCCCTACAGTACACAAACACCACTGCACTACCCTAAACCCTAAAACACTACCCCCAGCATGACCCCCTACACTCCCCAAAGACCACTGCACTGCCCTAAACATTAAAACACTGCCCCTAGCACGACCCCCTACACTTCCCAAACACCACTGCACTACCCTAAACCCTTAAACACGTCCCCCAGCATTACCCACTACACTACCCAAACACCACTGCACTACCCTAAACCCTAAAACACTACCCCCAGCATGACCCCCTACACTACCAAAACACCACTGCACTACCCTAAACCCTAAAACACGACCCCCTACACTACACAACCACCACTGCACTACGCTAAACCCTAAAACACTACCCCCAGCAGAACCCCCTACACTACAAATACACCACTGCGCTACCCTAAACCCTAAAACACTAGTCCCAGCACGACCCCCTACCCTATCCAAACACCACTGTGCAACCCTAAACCTTAAAACACCACCCCCAGCACGACCCCCTACACTACCCAAACACCACTGCGCTACCCTAAAAAACTACCCCCAGCACGACCGCCTACACTACATAAACACCACTGCGCTACCCTAAACCCTAAAACACTACCCCCAGCACGACCCCCTGCACTACACAAACACCACTGCGCTACCCTACCCCCTACACTACCCAAACACCACTGCACTACCCTAAACCCTAAAACACTACCCCCAGCATGACCCCCTACACTACCCATACACCACTGCGCTACTCTAATCCCTAAAACACTACCCCCAGCACGACCGCCTACACTACCCAAAAACCACTGCACAACCCTAAACCCTAAAGCTATCCCCAGCACGACCCCTACACTACCCAAACACGACTGCACTACCCTCAACCCTAAAACACGACCTCCTACACTACCCAAACACCACTAGACTACACTAAACCCTAAAACACTACCCCCAGCACTACCCCCTGCACTACACAAACACCGCTGCACTACCCTAAACCCCAAATCTACCCCAGCACACCCCCCTAAACTACCAAATACGACTGCACTACCCTAAACCCTAAAACATGACAACCTACACTACACAAACACCGCTTGACTACCATAAACCTTAAAACACTACCCCCAGCACTACCCCCTACACTACACAAACACCACTGCACTACCCTTAACCCAAAATATACCCCCAGCACAACCCCCTACACTATCCAAAGACCACTGCACTATCCTAAACCTTAAAACACTACCCCTAGCATGACCCCTTACACTACCCAAACACCACTGCACTACCCTAAACCCTTAAACACGTCCCCCAGCATTACCCCCTACACTACCCAAACACCACCGCACTACCCTAAACCCTAAAACACTACCCCCAGCATGACCCCCTACACTACCAAAACACCACTGCACTACCCTAAACCCTAAAACACAACCGCCTACACTACACAACCACCACTGCACTACCCTAAACCCTAAAACACTACCCCCAGCATGACCGCCGACAAACACCACTGCACTACCCTAAACCCTAAAACACTACCACCTACACTACACAAACACCACTGCACTACTCTAAACCCTAAAACACTACCCCCAGCACGACCCCCTACAATACACAAACACCATTGCACTACCTAAACCCTAGAATCTACCCCAACACGACCCCATACACTACCCAAACACCACTGCACTACCCTAAACCCTAAAACTCTACCCCCAGCACGACCCCCTACACCACACAAACACCACTGCACTACCCTAAACCCTAAATTTACCCCAGCACGACTCCCTATACCCCAGCACGACTCCCTATACCACCCAAACACCACTGCACTACCCTAAACCCTAAAACGCTACCCCAGTATGAACCCCTACACTATCAATCAATCAGTTAATTTGTAAAGTGCGCTACTTACCCGCAAGGGTTTCAAGGCGCTGGAGGGGGGGGCTGCTGCTACTGTTCGAAAAGCCATGTCTTGAGTTGTCTCCTGAAGGTCTGTAGGTCTTCGGTATGTCGTAGCTAGAGGGGGGGGGGGTGTTCCATGTCTTGGCGGCGCGGTGGGAGAAGGATCTGCCTCCGGAAGTGGTTCTACGGATGCGCGGGACCGTGGCTAGGGCGTGGTCAGCCGAGCGGAGTATCCTGTTGGGTACGTAGAAGGAGAGTCAGCTGTTGAGGTAGGCTGGGCCGGTTTTGTGGAGTGCCTTGTGTGCGTGGATCAGGAGCTTGAAGGAGATCCTTCTGTCGACGGGGAGCCAGTGTAGATTCCTCAGGTGGGGGGTGACGTGGTCGCGGCACAGGACGTCGAGGATCAGGCGTGCAGAGGCGTTCTGGATTCTTTGTAGTCTGTAGATGAGCTTGGACGAGGCTCCGGCGTAGAGGGCGTTTCCGTAGTCGAGTCTGCTGCTGACTAGGGCCTGGGTCACTGTTTACCTCGTGTTTGTCGGGATCCATCTGTAGATCTTACGGAGCATGCGGAGGGTGTTGAAGCAGGTGGAGGAGACTGTGTTGACTTGTTTGATCATGGTGAGTTTCGAGTCGAGGATGACTCCCAGGTTGCGTGCGTGGTCGGTAGGGGCCGGGGGGATCCCCAGTGATGCGGGCCACCAGGAGTCGTCCCATGCTGAGGGGTTGGACCCGAGGATGAGGATCTCCATCTTGTCTGAGTTCAGCTTAAGTGTGCTTTCCTTCATCCAGTCGGCGACGGCCTTCATTCCCTGGTGGAGGTTGGATTTGGCGGTGAGAGGGTCCTTGGTGAGGGAGAGGATCAGCTGCGTGTCGTCAGCATAGGAGATTTTGTTGAGGTCGTGCTGTCGGGCGATGCGTGCTAGTGGTGCCATGTAGACGTTGAACAGCGTGGGGCTGAGGGAGGATCCCTGTGGGACGCCGCAGATGATCTTGGAGGCCTCGGACCGGAACGGGGGGAAGCGAACTCTCTGAGTTCTGCCGGAGAGGAAGGAGGTGGTCCAGTCCAAGGCCTTCTCCCGGATCCCTGCATCTTGGAGGCACGTACGTAGTGTGTGGTGGCAGACGGTGTTGAAGGAGGATGAAGGCCGCTGTCTCGCCGTTGTCTAGAAGGATCCTGATGTCATCTGTGGCGGCGATGAGGGCGGTTTCGGTGCTGTGGTTGCTGCAGAATCCTGATTGGGAGGGGTCCAGGATGTTGTTGTCTTCGAGGTGACGGGTGAGCTGGATGTTAACAATCTTCTCGATGACATTTGCTGGGAACGGAAGCAGGGAGATGGGACAGAAGTTCTTGAGGTCGCTCGGATCCGACTTGGGTTTCTTCAGTAGGGCATTGATCTCTGCGTGCTTCCTGTTCTCAGGGAAGGTAGCGGTCTCGAAGGAGAGGTTGATGATGTTGCGCAGGTGGGGTGCGATGGAATTGCTGGCTTTGTTGAAGATGTGGTGTGGGAGAGGGTCGTACGGGGATCCGGAGTGGATTGTGCCCATGATCTTGATTGTGTCCTCGATGCTCACGTTGGCCCAGGTTGTCAGGGACTCTTGGACGGTGGGGTGCGGTGGGTCCGGTGCAGCGAGGCCCGTAGGGGTTGTCCGGGGTTTGAAACTGTCATGGATGTCGGTGATTTTTCGGTGAAAGAAGGTGGCGAGGGAGTCGCACAGGGCTTGCGATGGCGGGATGTCTTTGACGCTGGAGCTGGGGTTGGAGAGTTCCTTCACGATGTTGAAGAGCTCCTTGCTGTTGTGTGCGTTGTTGTCAAGGCGGTCTGTGAAGGAGGTCCTTTTGGCGGTCCTGATGAGGTGGTAGTGGTTGTGGATGGCGTCTTTGTGCGCAGCGCGGCTGTCCGGCGTCTTGTCGCTATGCCATATGTTCCCCAATTTCCGGCAGGTGCGCTTTGAGGCGGGGAGTTCCGGGGTGAACCAGCTGGCTCTTTTGCTGGTGTCTCTGTTGTTGGGTTTTTTCAGCGGGGCTACGGTGTTGGCGCAGTCATTCATCCAGCGTTCGAGGGTGAGTGCACCATCATCGGGGTTGGTGGGGTTGGTCGGAGGGTTGAGTGCAGGCTTATCTGTAGTTGTTCCTCAGTGACTTTGCCCCAGCAGCGGCGGGGGATCTGTAGGGTGCGGTGGTGTGTGGGGGGTTTTCAGAAGGAGAAGTGGATGCAGTGGTGGTCTGTCCAGGTGAGTTTAGAGGCGTGGCTGAAGGTGACGTGGGGGCTTGAGGAGAAGATGGCATCAAGTGTGTGACCGGCAATGTGGGTCGGTGTCGTGATGAGCTGTTTTAGTCCGAGGTTGGTGAGGTTGTCGATCAGGGTGGAGGAATTGTTGTTGTTGTTGTTCTCCAGATGATAGTTCAGGTCTCTGAGGAGGATGTAGTTGGTGGAGGTCAGCGCGTGCGTGCTGATGAGGTCGGCGATGGAGTTTCAGAATTGAGGCCGGGGTCCTGGAGGTCTGTAGATGAGGGTGCCTCTTAGGGTGGTCTTGGGGTCCGAGTGGATCTGGAAGTGCATGTGTTCGGCAGTGCTGAGGGTGTCGTTGGTGTTTGTTGAGACCCTGATGGTGTTTTTGTGGACGATGGTGATTCCTCCGCCGGCCCCGTTGGTGCGGTCTCTGCGGGTGATCTTGTACCCGTCGGGGATTGCTATGGCGATGTCTGGCGAGGAGGCTTTGTTCATCCAGGTCTCGGTCAGGAAGGCGACGTCCGGGGATGCGGTGTCGAGTAGGTCCCAGAGCTCGATGGCGTGTTTGTGTGCGGAGCGGGTGTTGATCAGGACGCATCTAAGTCAGTTGGGTTCTGTCGTGGCGGGTGTCTTGGTGCCTTCGAGGCAGGAGAAGCTGCAGTTCAGGCAGGTGAAGGGACCGTGGGTGCGCTTCGGGGTAGTCTTGCAGCAGGTGTGGGTCCTTCCTGGGTTGAGAGTGACAAGGGCGTTGGCGTCGTAGCGGAGGTAGTCTTCGTGGCTGGTGCGGGGGGCAGGGGTTCTGGCACTGGGCGTGTTCCAGGCACGGATGGGCGCAGACGGGCTTGCCTTAGGCGTGCCTTATATGGGGAGGAGGGGAGGGAGGAGCAGCTGGGAGGCAGGAGGTGTGTTTGCAGGGGCATTGAATGGGCGCCGAGGGGGCGGGCCGCAGGGGAAGCAGCGGCGGGGAGGGGGGCAGGGAAGCGGAGCGGAGCGACCGCGGGAAGGAGACGGGCAGGGGCAGGGCTCAAGAGGGCACGGAAGTCAGCAAACGGAGCACAGAAGCAAGGGGGCAACAGCAGGAAAACACGGGGCACAGCATCAAAGGGGGCAACAGCAGAAGAAAATGGGGCACAGAATCAAAGGGGCAACAGCAGGAAAACACGGGGCACAGAATCAAAGGGGGCAACAGCAGAAGAAAACGGGGCACAGAATCAAAGGGGGCAACAGCAGGAAAACACGGGGCACAGAGTCAAAGCGGGCAACAGCAGAAGAAAACGCGGCACAGAATCAAAGGGGGCAACAGCAGGAAAACACGGGGCACAGAATCAAAGGGGGCAACAGCAGGAAAACACGGAGCACAGAATCAAAGGGGGCAACAGCAGAAGAAAACGGGGCACAGAATCACAGGGGGCAACAGCAGGAAAACACGGGGCACAGAACCAAAGGGGGCAACAGCAGAATAAAACGGGGCACAGAATCAAAGGGGGCAACAGCAGGAAAACACGGAGCACAGAATCAAAGGGGGCAACAGCAGAAGAAAACGGGGCACAGAATCAAAGGGGGCAACAGCAGGAAAACACGGGGCACAGAACCAAAGGGGGCAACAGCAGAATAAAACGGGGCACAGAATCAAAGGGGGCAACAGCAGGAAAACACGGGGCACAGAATCAAAGGGGGCAACAGCAGAAGAAAACTGGGCACAGAATCAAAGGGGGCAACAACAGAAGAAAACGGGGCACAGAATCAAAGGAGGCAACAGCAGAAGAAAACGGGGCACAGAATCAAATGGGGCAACAGCAGAAGAAAACGGGGCACAGAATCAAAGGGGGCAACAGCAGGAAAACACGGGCACAGAATCAAAGGGGACAACAGCAGAAGAAAACGGGCACAGAATCAAAGGGGGCAACAGAAGGAAAACACGGGGCACAGAATCAAAGGGGGCAACAGCAGAAGAAAACGGGGCACAGAATCAAAGGGGGCAACAGCAGAAGAAAACGGGGCACAGAATCAAAAGGGGGCAACAGCAGAAGAAAACGGGGCACAGAAGCAAAGGAGGCAACAGCAGAAGAAAACGGGGCACAGAATCAAAGGGGGCAACAGCAGGTAAACACGGGGCACAGAATCAAAGGGGGCAACAGCAGCAGAAAACGGGGCACAGAATCAAAGGGGGCAACAGCAGGAAAACATGGGGCACAGAACCAAAGGGGGCAACAGCAGAAGAAAACGGGGCACAGAATCAAAGGGGGCAACAGCAGGAAAACACGGGGCACAGAATCAAAGGGGGCAACAGCAGAAGAAAACTGGGCACAGAATCAAAGGGGGCAACAGCAGAAGACAACGGGGCACAGAATCAAAAGGGGGCAACAGCAGAACAAAAACGGGGCACAGAATCAAAGCAGGCAACTCCAGAAGAAAACGGGGCACAGAATCAAAGGGGGCAACAGCAGGAAAACACGGGGCACAGAATCAAAGGGGGCAACAGCAGAAGAAAACTGGGCACAGAATCAAAGGGGGCAACAGCAGAAGAAAACGGGGCACAGAATCAAAAGGGGGTGTTGTAAATTGAAATAACGATGTGATTAAGCATTTACTAAAGACATTAATTTCCCTTTTATAGATCGTGTTTTCTCTGTTATGTTGACCGAAGCTTGGACTCCATTTTGTATTGTCATGCTTCCACGTGTTCCCCACGAGAAGAGTCCAACCTCTGTGTTAGTTGCTCTTGCAATCTGCCTAGTAACAGTCTATAAATAGCTCCTTTGTCCATCTGGCACATGCCCAGACTTGATCACATCTGTTATCAGTTAGCCGTGCTTGACCATGTCTTCGCGGGCTCAAGGAGTGCGTTAGCTCCGCCCACATATTGATTCAGTATCGAAAATGACCATAAATGGTAATGTTCTTCGGCCTCATGTTGTATCCACCCACTTATGAGCCCCTGTATTGTGTATAAAAGGGGACCATGTACGTAAGTTCTTTGTGCTACTCTATGCAATACTGAAGAGTGTTGTGTGGATTGTAGGACCACCCTTAAGGGTTAATAAATGCTGTCTTTGTACTTTGCAGTTTCCGTGCCAACTTCCTTATAGATTCCATTACAGGAGAGCGAACCCTTGTGTCCTGCGGGCCTAGCTGGGGCCTGTATTCATCAATTGGCGCCCGTCACGTGGGGCTCATCGGCGACTCGGATGCTCGAAGGACTGGTCGCGACGAAGGTGAGGAATTTGGCCGGGGACGTGATCACTGCCAGCGGCGTCTTAGCCCTGGCATCCCGAGGTTTTTCTTCCTTCCCTTCCGAGCTGACCGTCTGGGTGGCGCCGGTCCTCGACTGAGACCTCTTCTGTCGGTCTTGCCGTGAAAGCCGTTTGGGCGATTGTGGAGCTTGGCAGTTGGAATCTGGACTCTTGATTGGTAAGAACCGGTGTACGGTACTTGCTCCGAGTTTTTGAAGCCTGATCTGGCTATTTGAGTTTGATTTGTGATGACTAGTCATATTTTGAATTTGTCTTTGTGAATATATATGCGTTGCAACACATATAGGCAGGTAATGTGGAGAGATTTCTCCAGAGCTGTGTAACTTTGAACGGCGCAACGATTAAGTGCCATTTTTCTATAATATTGCATATTTTGCATTATTTCTGAGCATGCCTGCTTTCAGCGCACTCCGTAAGTGGTGTTGCTGTCTTGGGAACCGGTTGAACCTCGAGGAATCTGCTCCAGCTCCCCCAGAGGGGACTCCTAATAGGGATATGTATGTGAAGCATGGTCTTTCTTCCATAATGTACAGCACAGTATGGAGGAAATATACAAAAAAAGATCCTGAGTTGCGATGGCCTTTGTATGGATCGTTTGATATACGTAAGATTGAGTATGTGGAACAGTGTATGTGTAAGCGGCGTGCTCGTCAGGATATGTTTGAGTGTGTACGGTTGTGGGTGAAGGAGGTGCGTGAGCGAGAGAAGCGCGAGAAAGCGCTGTTTGATAAAGAACAACGGAAGAATGATCATGTGCGAGCACAGGAAGCGAAGCGTCGGGAGGACAGAGAGCAGACGGACATGCAAGAGAAAGAGCGTAGGCTGCAAGTTTCGGGTCAATATGCCGTTCGGCAGCCACTTTATCCTGTCCTTAATAATCTTGATGATGATTTTTATTTACTAGATCGCTCTCCGCCCCCTTATGTCGGCGCATCTGCTCCGAGGCCGCAAGATTCTGTCCCGGGTACGGGTAAGGTAGATACGCGGTCTATGTTATCAGCCGAACAAATGGCTGAGCTTCGGCAAATTTCCTTCCGTGCACTTAAAGGCAAGATATCCATAGAGGAATTATTCCATACTTGGGGGGCGTGGCGGGAGAGAGATAAATTGTATTTTCTGGGTCATTTCGCGGAGGAAGTGATTGATGCTTTCCGGAAACGTTCTGGTGTTTTTGAGCCCGACGAAGTGTCATCGGATGCTAAAGCATTGCGTAATGGTGTTTTCTCTTTTTCTAAGGCTCCAGATACGGCTCGGCGGCTGTTCGCCTTGCGGGACGAGGTGCTGGTCTTTAAAGAGAAAGCGCGCCAGCGAGCAGGGGAGGAGAAGCAGTCGGATTCGTGCACAACAGAGGGCCACTCATCCACCTCCCAGTCAGATAAGGATGACATAGTGCATGTTAAACCTATGCGAGAGGCGGCGCCTTTGTATGTTCCTCCTAAAGGAGCGGGGACTAGTTCGGACATCACCTCCGCCGATGCTAAGGGATATTTTGTGTATAATTGGGTTTACACTCCATGGCATAGGGATGATGTTATGGCATTGAAGAATGCGCTGCCCGACCCCCGCAAGAATCCAGCGGCCTTCTATGAAGAAGTCGAGGGGGCCTTGAATTCTTGCGTTATGACTTTAGCAGATATAGATTTGTTCTTTGGGCTTATTCTACCACCAGATATGTGGCGATCTGTGCGAAAGGTAGATGATGTTGCCACTTTTAAGGCTCGATGGTCTGAACTGGAGGATGAGGATAGGGAGAGGAAGCCTGCGCAGAAACCGCCCCAGAATATTTTAGATCTCCCTGCTGCTATTGTGGCTAAGTTGAAGACAATTATTCCCCCTAAAAAGATTGACTGGAATATGTTAGCTGCATGTAAACAGAAAGTTGATGAGTCAGTTGCGGACTTCTTTACGCGCTTTGAGGAGACGTTTCATGATTTTAGTGGACAATCGCTTACCGACGATACGGGACGCCACCTTTTTGCGGACAAATATGTGGCTAATCTGCTGCCGGCAGTTGCGGCCCGTCTAAAAGCGAGTGAAAGTTCTTGGTCCTCCGCTACACCGACGGCCCTCTTGACTATCGCCCAGTATTATGAGCGTCAGGAGCAAGAAGCAAAGGGCCAGGAGGAAAAGAAATCGAAAGATTTGAAAACAAAGGTGATGTTGGCACAAGTCTATGGCCCGCCTCGACGGGGTAGTAATAGAGGTAGGGGAGGATCTTATGGTCCTCCCTCGGGCCGGTCTGATTTGAATAGGAATCAATGTGCGTATTGTAAGCAATCGGGTCATTGGGCTAGGGACTGCCCGGTGTTGCATGCATCGCGTCAGGGGCATACCCCCGGTGGCCCGCGAGGTAGAGGGGGTTTCTCCAACTTCCGAGGGAATTCTAACGAACAGGCTCGTTTTGACTCTGCTGGGCAGCACCGAGATAGATCAAATGTTTTCGATCGCCAGCATCAGTATCAAGCGTCAGGGATTGACCGGTCGGGGTACCATGACTCTCAGCATGCATAGGAATGCGTTGGATGGGGGTTAGAATCAGTTGAGGTGCCAGTCGATCAGAAGGGCCCTTATGTATCGGCTGAGGTTTTGGGCTCTACTGATCAGTTCCTAGTGGATACTGGAGCGACACGTAGTGCGCTATCTAAGCAATTGGTTCCGGGGGCTCCCCCATCCGGCTTAATGGTCACATTGGTAGGGTTTGACGGTACACTCTCCCGAAGCCCTCTTTCACAGCCCCTCATGTTTAAGGTTGATTCTTTTTCTGCACCCTGTCCGTTTCTGCTTGCCCCGTACACACCGGACAATATTATGGGTCTTGATATGTTAAAGCATTTTAGGGCTACTATCCGCTGCTCCCCTGCTGGTGTGCGGGTAATATTGAATGACAATTACCCCCGATCTGAACGGATGTGTACGATGTCAGAGGATGCGCTGTTATCTACCCTCCCTCGTGCTTTGTGGGCGACTTCGGATACTGATGTAGGACAAATGGTGATTCCACCGGTCCACATTAGCGTCCAGGAGGGGGCGGTGTTACCACGCCTCCCACAGTACCGTATTTCCCAGGAGGGGGAGGAGGCTCTCATCCAGATAGTGCAGGATTTGATAATGGTTGGGGTAGTCGAGGAAGTCCCCTATAACATTTGTAACAGTCCGATTCTTCCCATACTGAAAAAGGATACGGATGCCAGAGTTTATCGGTTTATAATTGATTTGAGAGAAGTGAACAAGATCGTGATACCTCAATACCCAGTGGTTTCCGATATCACGACGTTGCTTACCTTGGTCCCGCCTACGGCGACCATGTTCTCAGTAATTGATTTGAAGAATGCCTTCTTTTCTATTCCCATTCACCCTGATAGCCGATATCTTTTTGGGTTTACATTAAATAATAGATCTTATCGTTTCTGTAGGATTCCCCAGGGCTATACAGAAAGCCCTAGCATTTACAGTCAGGCTTTGAAACGACAATTGGATTCCTTTGTTCTGCTCGAGGGGGTCGCCCTCATTCAATATGTTGATGACATCTTGCTGGCGGCTGACACCCGAGAGTTGTGTGAAAAAAGTACGTTATCCTTACTTTCCTTTTTAGCGTCCCACAATCATAAGGTATCTAGGAAGAAATTGCAATTCTGTAGACCAAAGGTGACTTATTTGGGTCACCTTTTGTCTAAGGAGGGACGTGCACTCACACCGGATCGTATCCAAGTAATTTTGGATACACCGAGACCGTCCACACAGAAGGATGTGCGTGCATTTTTGGGCCTTGTTTCTTTTTGTAGACAGTGGATATTGGGGTTTTCGCACATAGCTAAGCCATTGTTAGCCCTCTTGACAAAGGACACGCCTATCCCAATCCCTTGGTCAGATGAGTGTGATACTGCTTTTCAGCAACTACGACAGGCCCTTTGTTCAGCACCAGTGTTAGGGACCCCTGATTATGCAAAACCCTTTTCGTTGTATGTGCATGAGAAAGATGGATGTGCGTTGTCAGTTTTAGTGCAGATGCACGGCGATAAGCAGCGCCCATGTGCATATTTTTCGGCTGTACTTGATCCTGTCGCCCGAGCATTACCCGGGTGTTTTCGCTCGGTTGCGGCGACAGCTGTGTCAATACGCCAAAGCGAGGGAATTGTGTTATCTCATAAGCTGTTGGTATTAGTCCCCCATGCTGTCGATGCCCTGCTTAATCAAACAAAGACGCAGCATTTGACCAGTGCCCGTTTAACGGGATATGAGTTGACGCTTTTGGCTCCTCATATTACGTTGAAAAGGTGCGTAACGTTAAACCCGGCAACATTGTTGCCATACCCCGAAACCCAGCCTGAGGCGCGGAAAGCGCATGATTGTATTCTCGTGACTGAGGAACAAACAAAGGGTCGTATTGATCTCCAGGATACGCCCTTTTCAGATGTAGATGGAGAACTGTGGGTGGATGGATCCTGTCTGAAGCTACCAGATGGTACGACTTCAGCAGCATATGCAATTACCACATTACACACGATAGTGGAGACAGCACGCATACCACAGAAATCAGCTCAAGCAGCGGAACTGATAGCATTAACACGAGCATGTGAGCTCAGTACAGGACTATGTGTGAATGTTTATACAGATAGCCGCTATGCCTTCGGAGTAGCGCATGACTTCGGCCTACTCTGGAAGGAGAGAGGGTTTTTAACGTCACATGGAGTACAGATAATGCATGGAGAGTTAGTTCATAATCTTTTAACTGCATTGACATACCCAAAGAAAATTGCCATCGTTAAGTGTAGCGCCCATAGGAAAGTAGTTGATAAAGTTGGAGAAGGGAATGCGTTAGCGGATCGAGTAGCACGGGAGACTGCGATGCAGCCCGGTACTACTGCCATGTATGTAGTGAAGTCACAGGTGGAGAGATGGCATGATGCGAAGGAGGAAGTGCGAGAAATGCAAAGGACCGCTTCTGACAAAGAGCGGGAACAATGGGCTAGCGAGGGAGAACTGGATGATGAGGGTTGCTGGAGAAATAAGCAGATGGATAGATGGAAATTACCCACGGCTTTTGTACAACCTATGGTTCAGATGGCACATGGGCTAGCACATGTTGGAGCTTCCGCAATTGTAAAATTGCTTACCCAAGTCTGGGAGCATCCAGAGATTGCTAGCACAGCGAAGAGGGTGGTGCAGACCTGTATGATCTGCCTGAGGTATAACCCAGGAAAAGGTACTCGAACCCCAGCAGGAGGGTTTGTGACACCTACTGCACCCTTCGAGGTTTTGCAGATGGATTATATCCAGCTTGAGCGCTGTAACAATCTGAAGTATGTTCTAGTAGTGGTCTGCGCTTTCAGCAAATGGGTTGAAGCGTACCCTACGAAAGACAATACTGCAATGACTACTGCGAAGATGCTGCTGAAAGAGTTTTTCCCTCGATATGGCGTTTGTAGACTTCTGTGGAGTGATAACGGCCCTCACTTTGTAGCGGATGTTATAAAGTATGTCTTGAAGGGCCTAGGCATCACTCAGAAGTTCCACGCCGTGTTTCACCCTCAGTCTGCAGGCCTAGTTGAGAAGTATAATGGTACACTGAAGCTTAAGATCGCCAAAATTCAAGCTTCGACGTCTTTGACTTGGCCAGACGCTCTGCCACTGGCGTTATTGTCAATTAGATCAGTACCGCACTCTCGAACTGGCCTTACGCCATATGAGATTGTTTTTGGACGCCCAATGAATATTTGGGGTCCACCCAGACCTAAGGCTGTGTATGATGTACCTTGTGTAATGATGAGCGATTATCTGGCACAGTTAACGGATAACTTGGTTTCTATCCATCAACAGGTCCGAGAGGCGCTCCCTGATCGGTCTACCGGCGAAGGACATGGTCTCCGGCCTGGTGACCATGTCATGGTGAAAGTCTTCGACAGAACGAACAGTTTGGAGCCGAGATGGGTGGGCCCTGAGCAGGTCCTCCTCGCAACGAGGACGGCTGTGCGAGTCTCCAACCGAAAGAATTGGATCCACTCTCTGCACTGTAGGAAGGTGCCGCCCGGATTGGTGGAACCTGCCGTGCTGACCGATCAACGAGAAATTTTGGCTGCAGAGACAGGCCGTGCTGCGGAGCCAAATGCCACTGAGGAGCTCTTTCCGGACCACGCGACTCCTGGAGGAAGGCGATATCATCTTCGACCAAGGAAGTGAGTTTTCCAGTACCGGGACATACTGTCAGAACGGCCCTTGGGTTAGTGAAACGGAGAGCCGATGAGGCAAGGGGGGGGGATCAGCCCTGCATTAGTGTAGCGACACCCGTCTTGGCCCGCTGGTGAAGAAATCAACCGCTGCCCAAGGGGAAGAGTTCTGACAGACTTTTAGTTTCAGGAAGATATTGGGTTTTTATTTTTGCTTTGATATGGAGAAAAAGAAAATCCTTTGTGCATTAGGGTTCATGTTGACAGTAGCCATTGTTGGGATAACCACATGGTTCGTGGAGGATGTAACTCCCGCTCGGAAGATTCTTGTGTTGACAACTCCGGTGCCTGAGGAGCACTACTTTTATACATTACCGTATCAAGAGTTGAAGCATCGACAATCTTACTTGAATAACACTTTCATCCAGATGCTGCATCATACCCACGTTGCTACGAATGCTACGAACTGTTGGATATGTGGGATGATGCCAGCTCATCAGAAGAAAGGAGGAACGCCATTTATACCACTTCCTTTCTCTCATAATGGCTCTTGTAGAGCATGGTATACTTTGCTTTTTGCCACTCGGAAACCGACAGTGGGACGATTGCTTTTCAGACTTAATAAAGAATGCCATCAAGACAAAAATGGGTATCCACAAGCGAATGGGACAATTTGGGAGTGGGAAGAGTACCGACCAGACAATGAATCCATTCCCTACATCTTCACGAACACAAGAGACACTGTGGGAAAAGACAAACTTGTGATCCAAGTAGCACAAGCTCAAGCGGACCTGTGTGTCCAGAGTGTGGGTTCCATCCCTGTTGGTGTTAGTGATTGCATTACTGTTTTGAATATTGATGGGTTGAACAATAGTACCTTCTTGGCCTCCCATAATACGTATTTTGTGTGTGGAAATAAAGGTTATTACCGTCTGCCGGCTGGGTGGTCTGGGGTATGCTATGTATCATTTCTATTACCTCCTGTATTCCTAGCTCCCGCATCTTATCATAAGGATCTGAAATTATTGAATAATGTGACTGTAAATAGGTATAAACGTACTTTATCAATTGACGATGTGGATCAGACTGATACCAGTCTGCAACAGTATATTGATTTTAACCTAGGCCTGTTTTTCTTTGTTGGAGCTGCCCTGAACAGTAGGAAGATCCGAAGATTAACAAGAGTGGTAGAAGCTGTGACAAATCAGACTGCTGCTGCTCTTGGGAATCTTACGGAGGAATTGCAGATTACTAGAATTGTTGCATTGCAGAATCGTATGGTATTAGACGTTATGCTAGCTGACAGAGGAGGAGCATGTAAAATTATTGGAAGTAGCTGTTGTGTGTTTATTCCTGATCATACGCCATCAGTTTATAATGCTATCAATAAACTGCATAAAATTGCAGCTGAGATCCATACAGAAAACGGCACTTGGTCCTTTTCTGGATGGTTTTGGGCGTTAATTACCGCCTGGGGATGGAAGGTTCTAACTGGTCTCTGCATTATTGTGGCGGTTCTGTTTTCGTGCTGTATCTGCGTTCAATGTGGTCCCTTGCTCTGCTCATTATGTGTATCATTCTGTATCCCTGATAAGAAAGCTATTGCCGATGTTGCCCACCAGAAACGTTTAGCTAAAGAAGTTGAAGAAATGATGACAATTGACATATATGATGATTATCCTAACAAACCGGATGTCTTCAATAAATGCTGAAAGGGTCGTCTGTTGTAAATTGAAACAACGATGTGATTAAGCATTTACTAAAGACATTAATTTCCCTTTTATAGATCGTGTTTTCTCTGTTATGTTGACCGAAGCTTGGACTCCATTTTGTATTGTCATGCTTCCACGTGTTCCCCACGAGAAGAGTCCAACCTCTGTGTTAGTTGCTCTTGCAATCTGCCTAGTAACAGTCTATAAATAGCTCCTTTGTCCATCTGGCACATGCCCAGACTTGATCACATCTGTTATCAGTTAGCCTTGCTTGACCATGTCTTCGCGGGCTCAAGGAGTGCGTTAGCTCCGCCCACATATTGATTCAGTATCGAAAATGACCATAAATGGTAATGTTCTTCGGCCTCATGTTGTATCCACCCACTTATGAGCCCCTGTATTGTGTATAAAAGGGGACCATGTACGTAAGTTCTTTGTGCTACTCTATGCAATACTGAAGAGTGTTGTGTGGATTGTAGGACCACCCTTAAGGGTTAATAAATGCTGTCTTTGTACTTTGCAGTTTCCGTGCCAACTTCCTTATAGATTCCATTACAGGAGAGCGAACCCTTGTGTCCTGCGGGCCTAGCTGGGGCCTGTATTCATCAGGGGCAACAGCAGAAGAAAACGGGGCACAGAATAAAAGGAGGCAACAGCAGAAGAAAATGGGGCACATAATCAAAGGGGGCAACAGCAGAAGAAAACAGGGCACAGAATCAAAGGGGTAAACAGCAGGAAAACACGGGGCACAGAATCAAAGGGGACAACAGCAGAAGAAAACGGGCACAGAATCAAAGGGGGCAACAGCAGGAAAACACGGGGCACAGAATCAAAGGGGGCAACAGCAGAAGAAAACTGGGCACAGAATCAAAGAGGGCAGCAGCAGAAGGAAACGGGGCACAGAATCAAAAGGGGGCAACAGCAGAAGAAAACGGCGGACAGAATCAAAGGAGGCAACAGCAGAAGAAAACTGGGCACAGAATCAAAGGGGGCAACAGCAGGAAAACACGGGGCACAGAATCAAATGGGACAACAGCAGAAGAAAACGGGCACAGAATCAAAGGGGGCAACAGCAGGAAAACACGGGGCACAGAATCAAAGGGGGCAACAGCAGAAGAAAACGGGGCACAGAATCAAAGGGGGCAACAGCAGAAGAAAACGGGGCACAGAATCAAAAGGGGGCAACAGCAGAAGTAAGCGGGGCAAAGAATCAAAGGAGGCAACAGCAGAAGAAAACGGGGCACAGAATCAAAGGGGGCAACAGCTGAAGAAAACAGGGCACAGAATCAAAGGGGGCAACAGCAGGAAAACACGGGGCACAGAATCAAAAGGGACAACAGCAGAAGAAAACGGGCACAGATTCAAAGGGGGCAACAGCAGGAAAACACGGGGCACAGAATCAAAGGGGGCAACAGCAGAAGAAAATGGGGCACAGAATCAAAGGGGGCAACAGCAGGAAAACACGGGGCAGAGAATCAAAGGGGGCAACAGCAGAAGAAAACGGGGCACAGAATCAAAGGGGGCAGCAGCAGAAGAAAACGGGGCACAGAATCAAGCAACGGGGCACAGAACAGAATGGCGAGCGGGGGGCAGGGAGGCACAGAAGAGGAGCGGACAGGAAGAGAGATGAGGCGCAGGTGGAAGCCTGCGAGTCGTGGCGGGCCTCGACTTCGGTGGCAAGTAGTACACCTCAGCAGGGGTGCAGGCGGAGCTGCAGCGGGGGGGAGAGACCTACCAGGAAGGTCAAGGGTCGCTCTCCTCACCGCGCAGCGTCTGCCATATATGGGGAGGAGAAGAGAGAGGAGCAGCTGGGAGGCGGGAGGTGTGTTTGCAGGGGCAGCGAATGGGCGCAGAGGGGACAGGGCCGCAGGGGAAGCAGCGGCGGGGACGGGGCAGGGAAGCAGAGCAGAGTGACCATGGGAAGGAGACGGGCAGGGGCAGGGCTCAAGTGGGCACTGAAGTCAGCAAACGGGGCACAGAATCAAGAAGGCAACAGCAGGAAAAAGACGGGGCACAGAATCAAAGGGGGCAACAGCAGGAAAACACGGGGCACAGAATCAATGGGGGCAACAGCAGAAAAACAAGGGGGAAACAAATCAAAGGGGGCAACAGCCAAAGAAAACGGGGCACAGAATCAAACTACACAAACTACACAACTAAACAAACACCACTGTACTACCCTAAACCCTAAAACACTACCCCAAGCACGACCCTCTACACTACCCAAACACCACTGCACTACTCAAACCCTAAAACACTACCCTCAGCACGACCCCCTACACTACACAAACACCACTGAGCTACCTACACCCTAAAACACTACCCCAGCACAACCCCCTACACTACCCAAACACCACTGTGCTAAATTAAAACACTACCCCCAGCACGACCCCCTACACTACCCAAACACCAGTGCGCTACCCTAAACCCTAAAACACCACCCCAGCACAACACCCTACACTACCCAAACACCAATGCGCTACCCTAAACCATAAAACCCTACCATCAGCATGACATCCTACACTACCCAAACACCACTGCGCTTCCCAAAACCCCAAAACACCACCCCCAGCACGACCCCCTATACTACCCAAATAACCACTGCGCTACCCAAATCCATAAAACACCAGCCCCAGCACGCCCCCTACACTACCCAAACACCACTGCGCTACCCTACACCCTAAAACACTACCTCAGCACGACCCCCTCCATTACCCAAACTCCACTGCGCTACCCTAAACCCTAAAATACTACCCCCACCATGACCCCCTACACTACCCAAACATCAAAGCGTTACCCTAAACCCTAAAACACTACCCCCAGCAGAACCCCTACACTGCCCAAACACCACTGTGCTAAATTAAAACACTACCCACAGCATGACCCCCTACACTACCCAAACACCAGTGCGCTACCCTAAACCCTAAAACACCACCCCCAGCACAACCCCCTACACTACCCAAACACCAATGCGCTACCCTAAACCATAAAACCCTACCACCAGCATGACATCCTACACTACCCAAACACCACTGCGCTTCCCAAAACCCCAAAACACCACCCCCAGCACGACCCCCCTATACTATCCAAACACCACTGCGCTACCCAAATCCATAAAACACCAGCCCCAGCATGCCCCCTACACTACCCAAACACCACTGCGCTACCCTACACCCTAAAACACTACCTCAGCATGACCCCCTCCATTACCCAAACTCCACTGCGCTACCCTAAACCCTAAAATACTACCCACAGCATGAACCCCTACATTACCCAAACATCAAAGCGTTACCTTAAACCCTAAAACACAACCCCCAATAGAACCCCATACACTGCCCAAACACCACTGTGCTAAATTAAAACACTACCCCCAGCATGACCCCCTACACTACCCAAACACCAGTGCGCTACCCTAAACCCTAAAACACCACCCCCAGCACAACCCCCTAAACTACCCAAACACCAATGCGCTACCCTAAACCGTAAAACCCTACCACCAGCACGACATCCTACACTTCCCAAACACCACTGCGCTTCCCAAAACCCCAAAACACCACCCCCAGCACGACCCTCTATACTACCCAAACACCACTGCGCTACCCAAATCCATAAAACACCAGCCCCAGCAGGCCCCCTACACTACCCAAACACAACTGCGCTACCCTACACCCTAAAACACTACCCCAGCACGACCCCCTCCATTACCCAAACACCAATGCGCTACCCTAAACCCGAAAACACTACCACCTGCATGACACCCTACACTACCTAAATACCACTGTGCTACCCAAAACCCCAAAACACCACCCCCAGCACGACCCCCTACACTACCCAAACACAAGTGCGCTACCCAAAAGCCTAAAACACCACCCCAGCACGCCCCCTACACTATCCAAACACCACTGCGCTACCCTATACCCAAAAACACTAGCCCAGCACGACCCCCTACACTACCCAAACACCACTGCACTACCCTTAACCCTAAAACACTACAAAAGCACGTCCCGCTACACTACCCAAACATCAAAGCGTTACCCTAAACCCTAAAACACTACCCCCAGCAGAACCCAATACACTACCGAAACACTAATGCGCTACCCTAAACCCGAAAACACTACCACCTGCACGACTCCCTACACTACCTAAATAACACTGTGCTACCCATAACCCCAAAACAAAACCCCCAGCACGACCCCCTACACTACCCAAACACCAGTGCGCTACCCAAAAGCCTAAAACACCACCCCAGCACACCCCCTACACTATCCAAACACCACTGCGCTACCCTATACCCAAAAACACTAGCCCAGCACGACCCCCTACACTACCCAAACACCACTGCACTACCCTTAACCCTAAAACACTACAAAAGCACGACCCCCTACACTACCCAAACACCACTGCACTACCCTAAACAATAAATCTACCCCCAGCATGACCCCTACACTACCCAAAAACCACTGCACTACCCTAAACCCTAAAACACGACCCCATATAGTACACAAACACCACTGCATTACCCTTACCCTAAAACACTACCCCAGCACGTCCCCCTACACTAAACAAACATCACTGCAATACCCTAAACCCTAAAACACTACCCCCTACACTACACAGACACCACTGCACTACCCTAAACCCTAAAACAAAACCCTCAGCACAACCTCATACACTACACAAACACCACTGCACTACCCAAAACCCTACATCTACCCCCAGCACGACCCCCTACACTACCCAAATACCACTGCACTACCCTAAACCCTACATTTACTCCCAGCCCGACCCCTTACACTAACCAAACACCAATGCACTGCCCTAACCCCAAAACACTACCCCCAGCATGACCCCCTACACTACACAAACACCACTGCACTGCTCTAAACCCTAAAACAGTACCCCCGCACGACCCCCTACACTACACAAACACCACTGCACTGCCCTAAATCCTAAAACACTACCCCCAGCACGACCCCCTACACTACACAAACACCACTGCACTACCCGAAACCCTAAATCCACCCCCAGCACGACCCCCTACACTACCCAAACACCACTGCACTACCCTAAAACACTGCCCCAGCACAACCCCCTACACTACACAAACACCACTGCACTACCCTAAACCCTAAAACACTACACCCAGCACAACCCCCTACACTACACAAACACCACTGCAATACCCTAAACCCTAAATCTACCTCAAGCACGACCCCCTACACTACCAAAACGCCACTGCACTACCCTAAAACACTGCCCCAGCACAATCCCCTACACTACACAAACACCACTGCACTACCCTAAACCCTAAAACACTACCCCCAGCACGACCCCCTACACTACCCAAACACCACTGCACTACCCTAAAATACTGCCCAAGCACAACCCCCTACACTACACAAACAGCACTGCACTACCCTAAACCCTAAAACACTACCCCAGGATGACTCTCTACACTACCCAAACACCACTGCACTACCCTAAAACACTACCCCCAGTATGACCCCCTACACTACCAAAACACCACTGCACTACTCTAAGACCTAAATCACTACCCCCAGCACAACCCCCTACACTACCCAAACACCACTGCACTACCCTAAACCCTAAAACACTACCCCCAGCATGACCTCCTACACTACCCAAACATCACTGCGCTACCCTAAACCCTAAAACACTACCCCAGCACAACTCCCTACAATACCCATACACCACTGCACTACCCTAAACCCTACAACAGGACCCCCTACACTACACAAACACCACTGCACTACCCTAAACCCTAAAACACTATCCGCATTACGACCCCCTTCACTACCCAAACACCACTGCACAACCCTAAACCCTAAAACAACACACCCAGCATGAACCCCTTCACTACCCAAACACCACTGCACTACTCTAAACCCTAAAACATGACCCCTACACTACACAAACACCACTAGACTACTCTAAACTCTAAAACACTACCCCCAGCACTACCCCCTACACTACACAAACACCACTGCACTACCCTAAACCCTAAATCTACCCCCAGCACGTCCCCCTACACTACCAAACACCATTGCACTACCCTAAAGCCTAAAACGTGACAACCTACACTACACATACACCGCTGCACTACCATAAACACTAAAACACTACCCCCAGCACTACCCCTACAATACACAAACACCACTGCACTACCCTAAACCCAAAATATACCCCCAGCATGATCCCCTAAACTACCCAAAGACCACTGCACTACCGTAAAACCTTAAAACACTGGCCCTAGCATGACCCCCCTACACTACCCAAACACCACTGCACTACCCTATACCCTTCAACACATCCCCCAGCATTACCCCCTACAATACCCAAACACCACTGCACTACCCTAAACCCTAAAACACTACCCCCAGCATGACCCCCTACACTACCAAAACACCACTGCACTACCCTAAACCCTAAAACTCGACCCCCTACACTACACAACCACCACTGCACTACCCTAAACCCAAAAACACTACCCCAGCACAACCCCCTACACTACACAAACACCACTGCACTACCCTAAACCCTAAACCCTAAAACACTACCCCAGCATGACCCTCTACACTACCCAAACACCACTGCACTACCCTAAAACACTACCCCCAGTACGACCCCCTACACTACAAAAACACCACTGCACTACCCTAAACCATAAAACACTCCCCCAGCACGACCTCCTACACTACCCATATACCACTGCACTACCCTAAACCCTAAAACAGTACCCCCTACACTACACAAACACCACTGCACTACCCAACACCCTAAAACACTACCCCCAGCACGACCCCCTTCACTACCCAAACACCACTGCACTACCCTAAACCCTAAAACACTACCCCCAGCACGAACCCCTTCACTACCCAAACACCACTGCACTACCCTAAACCCTAAAACATGACCCCTCCACTACACAAACACCACTGCACTACCCTAGACCCTAAATATACCCCTAGCACGTCCCCCTACACTACCAAACACCACTGCACTACCCTAAACCCTAAAACACTAACCCCAGCACTACCCCCTACACTACACAAACACCACTACACTACCCTAAACCCTAAATATACCCCCAGCACAACCTCCTAAACTACCCAAAGACAACTGCACTACCCTAAACCTTAAAACACTGCCCCTAGCATGACCCCCTACACTACCCAAACACCCCTGCACTACCCTAAACCCTTAAACACGTCCCCCCTGCATTAACCCTACACTACCCAAACACCAGTGCACTACTCTAAACCCTAAAACACTACCCCCATTATTACCCCCTACACTACCAAACACCACTGCACTACCCTAAACCCTACAACACTACCCCCTACATTACACAAACACCACTGCACTACTCTAAACCCTAAAACACTACTTCCAGCATTACCACTACACTACACAAACACTACTGCACTACCTAAACTCTAAAACACTGTCCCCAGCACGACCCCCTACAATACACAAACACCATTGCACTACCTAAACCCTAAATCTACCCCCAGCATGACCACATACACTACCAAAACACCACTGCACTATCCTAAACCCTAAAACTCTACCCCCAGCACGACCCCTACAGTAAACAAACATCACTGCACTACCCTAAACACTAAATTTACCCCCAGCACGACTCCCTATACTACCCAAACGCCACTGCACTACCATAAACCCTAAAACACTATGCCCAGCATGACCCTCTACACTACACAAACACCACTGCACTACCCTAAACCCTAAAACACTACCCCCAGCACGACCCCTACACTATACAAACACCACTGCACTACCCTAAATCCTAAAACACTAGCCCCAGAACGACCCCCTACGCTACCCAAACACCACTGCGCTACCCTAAACCCTAAAACACTAGTCCCAGCAGGACCCCTACCCTAAACAGACACCACTGCTCTACCCTACCCCCTACACTACCCAAACACCACTGCGCTACCCTAAACCCTAAAACACTACCCCCAGCACGACCCCTACATTACCCATACACCACTGCACTACTCTAAACCCTAAAACACTACCCGCAGCATGACCGCCTACACTACCCAAACACCGCAGCACTACCCTCAACCCTAAAACACGACCCCCTACACTACCCAAACACCACTGCACTACCCTAAACCCTAAAACATGACCCCTACACTGCACAAACACCACTAGACTACAGTGAACCCTAAAACACTACCCCCAACACAAATACCACTGCACTACCCTAAACCCTAAATCTACCCAAGCACGTCCCTCTACACTACCAAACACCACTGCACTACCCTAAACCCTAAAACACGACAACCTACACTACACAAACACCACTGTGCTAACCTAAACCCTTAAACACTAGCCCCAGCACGACCCCCTACGCTACCTAAACACCACTGCGCTACCCTAAACCCAAAATATACCCCCAGCACGACCCCCTACACCACCGAAACACCACTGCACTACCCTAAACCCTTAAACACGTCCCCCAGCATTACCCCCTACAACACCCAAACACCACTGCACTATCCTAAACCCTAAAACACTACCCCCAGCATGACCCCCTTCACTACCCAAACACCACTGCACTACCCTAAACCCTAAAACACTACCCCCAGCATGACCCCCTACACTACACAAACACCACTGACACTACCCTAAATTCTAAAACACTACCCCCAGCACGAACCCCTACACTACCCAAACACCACTGCACTACCCTAAACCCTAAAATACTGCCCCAGCACAACCCCCTACACTTCCAAACACCACTGCACTCCTCTAAACCCTAAAACACAAAAACCTACACTACACAAAACACCGCTGCACTACCCTAATCCCTAAAACAATAGCCCCAGCACGACCTCCTACACTATCCATACATCACTGTGCTACCCAAAACCACTACCCCAGCACAACCCCCTACACTTCCCATACACCACTGCACTACCCTAAGCCCTAAAACAGGACCCCCTATACTACACAAACACCACTGCACTACCCTAAACCCTAAAACACTACCCCCAGCACTACCCCCTACACTACACAAACACCACTGCACTACCCTAAACCCTATAACACTACCCCCAGCACTACCCCCTACACTACACAAACACCACTGCACTACTCTAAACCCTAAATCTACCCCCAGCACGTCCCCCTACACTTCCAAACACCACTGCACTCCTCTAAACCCTAAAACAGAACAACCTACACTACACAAAACACCGCTGCACTACCCTAAATCCTAAAACACTACCCCCAGCACTACCCCTACACTACACAAACACCACGGCACTACCCTAAACCCTAAATATACCCCCAGCACGACCCCCTACATTACCCAAAGACCACTGCACTACCCTAAACCTTAAAACACTACCCCTAGCACGACCCCCTACACTACCCAAACACCACTGCACTACCCTAAACCCTTAAACACATCCCCCAGCATTATCCCCTACACTACCCAAACACCACTGCACTACTCTAAACCCTAAAACTGTACCCCCAGCATAACCCTACACTACCAAAACACCACTGCACTACCCTAAATCCTAAACCACGACTCCCTACACTACACAACCACCACTGCACTACCCTAACACCCTAAAACACGGCCCCTACACTACACAAACACCACTAGACTACCCTAAACCTTAAAACACTACCCCCAGCACTACCCCCTACACTACACAAACACCACAGCTCTACCCTAAACCTTAAATCTACCCCAGCACATCCCCCACACTTCCAAACACCACTGGACTCCTCTAAACCCTAAAACACAACAACCTACACTACACAAAACACCGCTGCACTACCCTAAACCCTAAAACACTACCCCCAGCACTACTCCCTACACTACACAAACACCACTGCACTACCCTAAACCCTAAATATACCCCCAGCACGACCCACTACACTACCCAAAAACCACTGCACTACCCTAAACCTTAAAACACTGCCCCTAGCATGACCCCCTACACTACCCAAACACCACTACACTACCCTAAACCCTTAAACACGTCCCCCAGCATTACCCCCTACACTACCCAAACACCACTGCACTACCCTAAACCCTATAACACTACCCCCAGCACTACCCCCTACACTACACAAACACCACTGCACTACTCTAAACCCTAAATCTACCCCCAGCACGTCCCCCTACACTTCCAAACACCACTGCACTCCTCTAAACCCTAAAACAGAACAACCTACACTACACAAAACACCGCTGCACTACCCTAAATCCTAAAACACTACCCCAGCACAACCCCCTACACTACCCATACACGACTGCACTACCCTAAACCCTAAAACAGGACCCCTTACACTACACAAACACCACTGCACTACCCTAAACCCTAAAACACGACAACCTACACTACACAAACACCACTGTGCTAATCTAAACCCTAAGACACTAGCCCCAGCACGACCCCCTACGCTACCCAAACACCTCTGCGCTACCCTAAACCCAAAATATACCCCCAGCACGACCCCCTACACCACCCAAAGATCACTGGACTACCCTCAACCTTAAAACACTGTCCCTAGCATGACCCCCTACACCACCCAAACACCACTGCACTACCTTAAACCCTTAAACATGTTCCCCAGCATTACCCCCTACAACACCCAAACACCACTGCACTATCCTAAACCCTAAAACACTACCCCCAGCATGACCCCCTTCACTACCCAAACACCACTGCACTACCCTAAACCCTAAAACACTACCCCCAGCATGACCCCCTACACTACACAAACACCACTGACACTGCCCTAAATCCTAAAACACTACCCCCAGCACGACCCCCTACACTACACAAACACCACTGCACGACCCTAAATCCTAAATCTACCCCCAGCATGACCCCCTACACTACCCAAACGCCACTGCACTACCCTAAACCCTAAAATACTGCCCTAGCACAACCCCCTTTTACTACACAAACACCACTGCCCTACCCTAAACCCTAAAACACTAGCCCAGCACAAATCCCTACATTACACAAACACCACTGCACTACCCTAAACCTTAAAACACTACCCCCAGCACTACCCCCTACACTACACAAACACCACAGCTCTACCCTAAACCCTAAATCTACCCCAGCACGACCCCCTACACTTCCAAACACCACTGCACTCCTCTAAACCCTAAAACACAAAAACCTACACTACACAAAACACCGCTGCACTACCCTAATCCCTAAAACAATAGCCCCAGTCGACCTCCTACACTATCCATACATCACTGCGCTACCCAAAACCACTACCCCAGCACAACCCCCTACACTTCCCATACACCACTGCACTACCCTAAGCCCTAAAACAGGACCCCCTATACTACACAAACACCACTGCACTACCCTAAACCCTAAAACACTACCCCCAGCACAACCCCCTTCACTACCCAAACACCACTGCACTACCCTAAACCCTATAACACTACCCCCAGCACTACCCCCTACACTACACAAACACCACTGCACTACTCTAAACCCTAAATCTACCCCAGCACGTCCCCCTACACTTCCAAACACCACTGCACTCCTCTAAACCCTAAAACACAACAACCTACACTACACAAAACACCGCTGCACTACCCTAAATCCTGAAACACTACCCCCAGCACTACCCCTACACTACACAAACACCACTGCACTACCCTAAACCCTAAATATACCCCCAGCACGACCCCCTACACTACCCAAACACCACTGCACTACCCTAAATCCTTAAACACATCCCCCAGCATTACCCCCTACACTACCCAAACACCACTGCACTACTCTAAACCCTAAAACACTACCCCCAGCATGACCCTACACTACCAAAACACCACTGCACTACCCTAAACCCTAAAACACGACTCCCTACACTACACAACCACCACTGCACTACCCTAACACCCTAAAACACGGCCCCTACACTACAAAAACACCACTAGACTACCCTAAACCTTAAAACACTACCCCCAGCACTACCCCTACACTACACAAACACCACAGCTCTACCCTAAACCTTAAATCCACCCCTGCACATCCCCCCACACTTCCAAACACCACTGCACCCCTCTAAACCCTAAAAAACAACAACCTACACTACACAAAACACCGCTGCACTACCCTAAACCCTAAAACACTACCCCAGCACTACTCCCTACACGACACAAACACCACTGCACTACCCTAAACCCTAAATATACCCCCAGCACGACCCACTACACTACCCAAAGGCCACTGCACTACCCTAAACCTTAAAACACTGCCCCTAGCACGGCCCCCTACACTACCCAAACACCACTACACTACCCTAAACCCTTAAACACGTCCCCCAGCATTACCCCCTACACTACCCAAACACCACTGCACTACCCTAAACCCTGAAACACTACCCCCAGCACGACCCACTACACTACCCAAAGGCCACTGCACTACCCTAAACCTTAAAACACTGCCCCTAGCACGGCCCCCTACACTACCCAAACACCACTACACTACCCTAAACCCTTAAACACGTCCCCCAGCATTACCCCCTACACTACGCAACCACCACTGCACTACCCTAACACCCTAAAACACGGCCCCTACACTACAAAAACACCACTAGACTACCCTAAACCTTAAAACACTACCCCCAGCACTACCCCTACACTACACAAACACCACAGCTCTACCCTAAACCTTAAATCCACCCCTGCACATCCCCCCACACTTCCAAACACCACTGCACTCCTCTAAACCCTAAAAAACAACAACCTACACTACACAAAACACCGCTGCACTATCCTAAACCCTAAAACACTACCCCAGCACTACTCCCTACACGACACAAACACCACTGCACTACCCTAAACCCTAAATATACCCCCAGCACGACCCACTACACTACCCAAAGGCCACTGCACTACCCTAAACCTTAAAACACTGCCCCTAGCACGGCCCCCTACACTACCCAAACACCACTACACTACCCTAAACCCTTAAACACGTCCCCCAGCATTACCCCCTACACTACCCAAACACCACTGCACTACCCTAAACCCTGAAACACTACCCCCAGCATGACCCCCTACACTACCAAAACACGACTGCACTACCCTAAACCCTAAAACACGACCCCCTACACTACACAACCACCACTGAACTACCCTAAAACCCTAAAACACGGCCCCTACACTACACAAACACCACTAGACTACCCTAAACCTTAAAACACTACCCCCAGCACTACCCCCTACACTACACAAACACCACTGCTCTACCCTAAACCTTAAATCTACCCCAGCACGTCCCCCTACACTTCCAAACACCACTGCACTCCTTTAAACCCTAAAACACAACAACCTACACTACACAAAACCCCGCTGCACTACCCTACCCCTAAAACACTACCCCCAGCACTACCCCCTACACTACACAAATACCACTGCACTACCCTAAACCCAAAATATACTCCCAGCATGGCCCACTACACAACCCAAAGACCACTGCACTAGCCTAAACCTTAAAACACTGCCCCTAGCATGACCCCCTACACTACGCAAACACCACTGCACTACCCTAAACCCTTAAACACGTCCCCCAGCATTACCCCCTACACTACCCAAACATCACTGCACTACCCTAAACCCTGAAACACTACCCACAGCATGCCCCCCTACACTACTAAAACACCACTGCACTACCCTAAACCCTAAAACACAACCCCCTACACTACACAACCACCACTGCACTACCCTAAACCCTAAAACACTACCCCCAGCACAACGCCCTACACTACACAAACACCACTGCACTACCCTAAAGCCTAAAACACTACCTCAGCATGACCCTCTACACTACCCAAACACCACGGCACTACCCTAAAATACTACCCCAGTACAACCCCCTACACTACCCAAACACCACGGCACTACCCTAAACCCTAAAACACTACCCCCAGCACGACCCCCTACACTACCCAAACACCACTGCACTACCCTAAACCATAAAACACTTCCCCCCAGCATTACCTCCTACACTACCCAAACATCACTGCGCTACTCTAAAACACTACCCCAGCACAACCCCCTACACTACCTATACACCGCTGCACTACCCTAAACCCTAAAACACTACCCCCAGCACAACCCCCTTCACTACCCAAACACCACTGCACTACCCTAAACCATAAAACACTACCCCCAGCACAACCCCCTACACTACCCAAACACCACTGCACTACCCTAAACCATAAAACACTACCCCCAGCACTACCTCCTACACTACCCAAACATCACTGCGCTACTCTAAAAAACTACCCCAGCACAACCCCCTACACTACCCATACACCACTGCACTACCCTAAACCCTAAAACAGGACCCCTTACACTGCACAAACACCACTGCACTACCCTAAACCCTAAAACACTACCCCCAGCACAACCCCCTTCACTACCCAAACACCACTGCATTACCCTAAACCCTAAAACACTACCCCCAGCACAACCCTCTTCACTACCCAAACACCACTGCACTACCCTAAACCCTAAAACACGACCCCTACACTACACAAACAGCACTGCACTACCCAAAACCCTAAAGCACCACCCCCAGCACACCCCCTACAGTACCCAAGCACCACTGCGCTACCCTAAACCTTAAAACACTACCCCCAGTATGACCCCCTACATTACCCAAACACCACTGTGCTACCCTATACCCAAAAACACTACCCGGGCATGACCCCCTACACTACCCAAACACCACTGCACTACCCTTAACCCTAAAACACTACCCCAGCACGACCCCCTACACTACACAAACACCACTGCACTACCCTAAACAATAAATCTACCCCCAGCAGGACCCCTACACTACACAAACACCACTGCACTACCCTAAACTGTAAAACACTACCCCCAGCACGTACCCCGAAACACTACCCAAACACCACTGCACTACCCTAAACCCTAAATCTGCACCCAGCACGACCCCCTACACTACCCAAACACCACTGCACTACTCAAAACCCTACATTTACCCCCAGCACGACCCCTTACACTAACCAAACACCACTGCACTGCCCTAACCCCTAAGACACTACCACCAGCATGACCCCCTACACTACACAAACACCACTGCACTGCCCTAAACCCTAAAACACTACGCCCAGCATGACCACCTACACAACACAAACACCACTGACACTGCCCTAAATCCTAAAACACGACCCCCAGCATGACCCCCTACACTACACAAACACCACTGCACTACCCTAAACCCTAAATCTACCCCCAGAAAGACCCCCTACACTACCCAAACACCCCTCCACTACCCTAAACCCTAAAACACTACCCAAGCATGACCCTCTACACTACCCTAACACCACTGCACCACCCTAAAACACTACCCCCAGCACGACCTCCTACACTACCCATACATCACTGCGTTACCCTAAAACACTACCCCCAGCACAACCCCGTACACTACCCATACACCACTGCACTACCCTAAACCCTAAAACAGGACCCCCTACATTACACAAACACCACTGCACTACCCTAAACCCTAAATCTACCCCCAGCACGTCCCCCTACACTTCCAAACACCACTGCACTCCTCTAAACCCTAAAACACAACAACCTACACTACAAAAAACACCGCTGCACTACCCTACACCCTAAAACATTACCCCCAGCACTGCCCCCTACACTACACAAACACCACTGCACTACCCTAAAACCTAAATATACCCCCAGCACGACCCCCTGCTCTACCCAAAGACCACTGCACTACCCTAAACCTTAAAACACTGCCCCTAGCACGACCCCCTACACTACCCAAACACCACTGAACTACCATAAACCCTTAAACACTTCCCCCCAGCATTACCCCCTACACTACCCAAACACCACTGCACTACCCTAAACCCTAAAACACTGCTCCCAGCATGACCCACTACTCTACCAAAACACCACTGCTCTACCCTAAACCCTAAAACACGACCCCTACACTACACAACCACCACTGCACTACTCTAAACCCTAAAACATGGCCCCTACACTACACAAACACCACTGCACTACCCTAAACCCTAAAACATTACACCCAGCATGACCGCCTACACTACACAAACACCACTGCACTACCCTAAACCCTAAAACACTACCCCAGCATGACCCTCTATACTATCCAAACACCACTGCACTACCCTAAAACACCACCCCTAGTATGACCCCCTACACTACCCAAACACCACTGCACTACCCTAAACCATAAAACACTACCCCCAGCACAACCTCCTACACTACCCAAACACCACTGCACTACCCTAAAACCTAAATATACCCCCAGCACGACCCCCTGCTCTACCCAAAGACCACTGCACTACCCTAAACCTTAAAACACTGCCCCTAGCACGACCCCCTACACTACGCAAACACCACTGAACTACCATAAACCCTTAAACACATCCCTCAGCATTACCCCCTACACTACCCAAACACCACTGCACTACCCTAAACCCTAAAACACTGCTCCCAGCATGACCCACTACTCTACCAAAACACCACTGCTCTACCCTAAACCCTAAAACACGACCCCTACACTACACAACCACCACTGCACTACTCTAAACCCTAAAACATGGCCCCTACACTACACAAACACCACTGCACTACCCTAAACCCTAAAACATTACACCCAGCACGACCGCCTACACTACACAAACACCACTGCACTACCCTAAACCCTAAAACACTACCCCAGCATGACCCTCTATACTATCCAAACACCACTGCACTACCCTAAAACACCACCCCTAGTATGACCCCCTACACTACACAAACACCACTGCACTACCCTAAACAATAAATCTACCCCCAGCAGGACCCCTACACTACACAAACACCACTGCACTACCCTAAACTGTAAAACACTACCCCCAGCACGTACCCCGAAACACTACCCAAACACCACTGCACTACCCTAAACCCTAAATCTGCACCCAGCACGACCCCCTACACTACACAAACACCACTGCACTACTCAAAACCCTACATTTACCCCCAGCACGACCCCTTACACTAACCAAACACCACTGCACTGCCCTAACCCCTAAGACACTACCACCAGCATGACCCCCTACACTACACAAACACCACTGCACTGCCCTAAACCCTAAAACACTACCCCCAGCATGACCACCTACACAACACAAACACCACTGACACTGCCCTAAATCCTAAAACACGACCCCCAGCATGACCCCCTACACTACACAAACACCACTGCACTACCCTAAACCCTAAATCTACCCCCAGAAAGACCCCCTACACTACCCAAACACCCCTCCACTACCCTAAACCCTAAAACACTACCCAAGCATGACCCTCTACACTACCCTAACACCACTGCACCACCCTAAAACACTACCCCCAGCACGACCTCCTACACTACCCATACATCACTGCGTTACCCTAAAACACTACCCCCAGCACAACCCCGTACACTACCCATACACCACTGCACTACCCTAAACCCTAAAACAGGACCCCCTACATTACACAAACACCACTGCACTACCCTAAACCCTAAATCTACCCCCAGCACGTCCCCCTACACTTCCAAACACCACTGCACTCCTCTAAACCCTAAAACACAACAACCTACACTACAAAAAACACCGCTGCACTATCCTACACCCTAAAACATTACCCCCAGCACTGCCCCCTACACTACACAAACACCACTGCACTACCCTAAAACCTAAATATACCCCCAGCACGACCCCCTGCTCTACCCAAAGACCACTGCACTACCCTAAACCTTAAAACACTGCCCCTAGCACGACCCCCTACACTACCCAAACACCACTGAACTACCATAAACCCTTAAACACATCCCCCAGCATTACCCCCTACACTACCCAAACACCACTGCACTACCCTAAACCCTAAAACACTGCTCCCAGCATGACCCACTACTCTACCAAAACACCACTGCTCTACCCTAAACCCTGAAACACGACCCCTACACTACACAACCACCACTGCACTACTCTAAACCCTAAAACATGGCCCCTACACTACACAAACACCACTGCACTACCCTAAACCCTAAAACATTACACCCAGCATGACCGCCTACACTACACAAACACCACTGCACTACCCTAAACCCTAAAACACTACCCCAGCATGACCCTCTATACTATCCAAACACCACTGCACTACCCTAAAACACCACCCCTAGTATGACCCCCTACACTACCCAAACACCACTGCACTACCCTAAACCATAAAACACTACCCCCAGCACAACCTCCTACACTACCCAAACATCACTGCGCTACTCTAAAACACTACCCCAGCACAACCCCCTACACTACCCATACACCACTGCACTACCCTAAACCCTAAAACAGGACCCCTTACACTACACAAACACCACTGCACTACCCTAAACCCTAAAACACTACCCCCAGCACAACCCCTTCACTACCCAAACATCACTGCACTACCCTAAACCCTAAAACACTACCCCCAGCACAACCCCCTTCAGTACCCAAACACCACTGCACTACCCAAAACCCTAAAGCACCACCCGCAGCACGCCCCCTACACTACCCAAGCACCACTGCGCTACCCTAAACCTTAACACACCACCACCAGTATGACCCCCTACATTACCCAAACACCACTGCGCTACCCTATTCCCAAAAACACTACCCGGGCACGACCCCATACACTACCCAAACACCACTGCACTACCCTTAACCCTAAAACACTACCCCAGCACGACCACCTACACTACCCAAACACCACTGCACTACCCTAAACAATAAATCTTGGCCCAGCAGGACTCCTACACTACCCAAAAAGCACGGCACTACCCTAAACCCTAAAACACGACCCCTTATAGTACACAAACACCACTGCATTACCCTTAGCCTAAAACACTACCCCAGCACGTCCCCCTACACTAAAGAAACATCACTGCACTACCCTAAAGCCTTAAACACTACCCCCTACACTACACAGACACCACTGCACTACCCTAAACCCTAAAAGACCGCCCTCAGCACTATCCCCTACACTACACAAACACCACTGCACTACCCTAAACTGTAAAACACTACTCCCAGCACGAACCGCGAAACACTACCCAAACACCACTGCACAACCAAAACCCTAAATCTACCCCCAGCACGACCCCCTACATTACCCAAACACCACTGCACTACCCTAAACCCTAAATTTACCCCCAGCACGATCCCTTACACTAACCAAACACCACTGCACTGCCCTAACCCCTAAAACACTACCCCAGCATGACCCCCTACACTACACAAGCACCATTGCACTGCCCTAAACCCTAAAACACTGCCCCTAGCACGAGCCCCTACACTACACAAACACCACGGCACTGCCCTAAATCCTAAATCTATCCTCCGGCATGACCTCCTACACTACTCAAACGCCACTGCACTACCCTCAACCCTAAAACACTGCCCCAGCGCAACCACCTACACTACACAAACACCACTGCACTACCCTAAACTCTAAAACACTACCCCCAGCACGACCTCCTACACTACACAAACCCCACTGCACTACCCTAAACCCTAAAACACTACCCCAGTATGACCGTCTACACTACCCAAACACCACTGCACTACCCTAAACCCTAAAACACTGCCCCCAGCACTACCCCCTACACTACACAAACACCACTGCACTACTCTAAACCCTAAAACACTACCCCCAGCACGACCCCCTACACTACCCAAACACAACTGCACCACCCTAAACCATAAAACATTACCCCCTACATTACACAAACACCACTGCACTACTCTAAACCCTAAAACACTAGCCCCAGCATGACCCCCTATACTACACAAACACTACTGCACTATCTAAACTCTAAAACACTACCCTCAGCACGGCCCCCTAAAATACACAAACATCACTGCACTACCTAAACCCTAAATCTACCCTAGCATGACCCCATACACTACCCAAACACCACTGCACTACCCTAAACCTACCCCCAGCATGACCCCCTACACTACCCACACACCACTGCACTACCCTAAACCCTAAAACACTACCCCCAGGGGTGATCTTTCCTTCGAGCTGCACTGCTGTGCTTACCGCAGTTTGTGTCCTTGTGTCTTTTGCAGTCCCCGGGGTGTGCTGGTGCGTTGTGCTCCCTGCCCTGCTGTTGCCGTCCTGGCCTGTGTGGAGCCCAGCGCGGAGCCGTACTACATTACCCAGCAGCCCTAGCGGCGGACCCGGAAGCCGCCGACCGCCGTTTTGCGCCTGGAGGCGCTTTAAAAACGGACACTGACACCGCATCGCGGGACCGCGCGCGGGCGGCGCCGGGCTAAGCCCGGGCAAAGGGCGGGCCCTCTGTGGCCCTCAGAGGCCAGAAGAGACTGGACTGGGCCAGGTTTCTGTGCATCTTGTCGAATGGTGGTGACCGCGCATTGACTATTGTTGCCATTTGATATATCCATTTGTTTTTTAATCTGATTGTCCTGTTTGTGAGTGCGTAGGCAGACACTAGGGTTTCTGGGCAGAAGCTTAACCAATAAGCGAACGGAATGGTTAAATCAAAAACTGATAAAGCGATGGCGGCTCCAGCTACCCTAGATAATTTCCTGGTCAGGAAAGTAACACAGATTAATAATGATAGACGTGTATCCTTGGGGAAAGGCATCGTGATTGAAGATACATTATTAGAAAATGATTCTCTAAGCCAGCCCCAAGACCCTGAGATCAACCCGAGTGGTGTTATCTCTACGGCCCTCCCAGTTGTCATTCCTGTAGAGGTGGAGGTCCATTCTGCTTCTCGGGTGTTGTCAAGTTCTGATGCTGAGGTACTAAATGAGACCCAACCTGAGACTAGGCATACGAGATCATGTAGAACACGGTCTCAAAGGGAGAACGGGAAACATAATAATTGTAAACCAAAAAAGAAGGTCGGCAAGCCAAATACTGGTACTGTTATACCAAACCCTTTTGTATTCGCGGCCACTAATGGTGCTGGTAATGGAGCTAATCTAAACTCGGATATGATTGCCGCACTCTTAAAAAACTTAGAAGCTTCTTTTACTGTCAAAATGGAGGAGCTTATTAAACCATTAACCACTAAGATTGATGATTTAGCTAAGGAAGTGATAAGGCTGGGTGACCTGTTATTGTCTCGGGAGATAGTTCAGCCTAGTGGAATTGATTACTCTGGGGGGAAAAGGAGAGATACTGCTGTTCCTAATGATATACAGAATAAGGGGAGGGGAGAATCTGCTGATACAGTTATCCCAGGACCCGTAACTTTTACCCAGCCGGATATTCCTGTGGAAACTGTTTTGCAGCAACAATTATCCATAACTCCCCACAGCATTAGAGCCTCTAGTGTGGCGAGACACAATGGTCATCTTACTCTACCACCAGACTGTGCTCTCTTTGTAGTAGTACTGACCAATGTGCCCCCTTGTGGCACCCACCCTGCATCTCCCCATGATGAATCCTTTATCTCTCTGAAAAATAAGACAGTGTCCTGGCTCAACAAAAATTGTGGATTTCCGATTTCCTATTTTGACGAAATATTAACAGTAAGGCGTGTAAACTGGGTAGGGCCGTCCAAAAAGTCTGGTTCAGGGGACTGTATAGTCGTAAATTTTAAACACCCCCAGCATGTAGCAACCGTACTTTTGAGAGCTGCTGCACTGGTTTATAACACAAATAGTATCTGTGTACGCCCCTTGGGTTATTTTTATGCACATTTGTGCAAACCACGACTGCAACAGAATTTAACCAGGCGGGGACGTGAACCTTTTACTCCCGTGCAAGAGACCCATCTTCTGCATAATATTACTAATTCCTGTGGTGTAGGTGGACCGATTGGCGTGTCTAATAGGAGTGTTAGTGCTGGACACTATCAATATGGGCCGAATCTTCACACACAGAATAGGTTCGAAGTATTATCTGGTCTTGAACTGTGCGATTGACGGGGGGCACCTGCAGCTCAGGACATCGGGGCTTCAGGTGAACCTACTAATCTAGATAATTAGGTAGGTAAATTGTCAGGATGTCTTGCTGTCTCTTGGAACATTGCGGGTCTTGCTGCCAAAATGTCTGATGTAAACTGGGTGATCTATATCAAACAATCCTCGATTATTTGTTTACAAGAAACCTGGGAATTGGGATGTGAACTCTTTTTGGAAGGGTATAGGGCCTTCTTCGTGCCAGCCTTGCCATCTGTGCGGGGTAGGCCCAAGGGGGGCCTTGTAATTTTTGTATCTATATTAATTCCCTGTGAAGTACAAAGAATTGTTGCACAGCATACAGGTGTAATGGGTGTAACCTTAAGTGGAGGTAATGTCCGTGTCGGGCTGGTGAACTTTTACAATGCTGTTCATGATAGTGGTGGCAGGAATCATATTTATTTTTTAAATTCCTTTGTCTCAAATTTTATGGAAAATGTGGGCCATAACCTCCTGATTATGGGGGATTTTAATTTGCATCCTTGTATAGACCCATTGCACAAATGTTTACCAGAAATGGTATGTGATCGGGCAGACTGTCTCCACATGGAGCACACAAAGGAGGGTGAACTGTGTAATGACTTTCTGAATGACCATGACCTCTGTTCGGCCATGTCTTTAAAAGACCCGCTATTTCGCTTTGATACCCCTACTTTTAAAGGGCATGGAAGGGGTACCTTTATAGACCATATATTGGTCTCTCAGACGATGCAAACTTTTGTGGATTCATTTACCATCGACTTTAGTGAATTCAGTGACCATAATCCTCTTATAATCGGTCTAAACTGCCCATGGTTCAAAAAAGGTATTACGAGTATCAGGCAAGGTAGTTTGGTTACAACTGATGGTAAGAGGCGCTTAAAATGGTCTATGGTCTCTGAGGATGTCCTCTATAAGAATATCACTGCAGGTTGTGCCGAGGACATCAAAGTTTGTATGAATGGGGGAGGTGAACCCAAGCTGGTTCTAGAAGCATACCAAAACATTACGGAAAGGGTATCAGCATTTCTATCGGTCCCATATAAACCCCGACTTAACTTAGGCCCGAGATGGTTCAGTCATGACTGTACTCTAGCTGCCTGTAATTTGAGGGTAGCCTTGGCAGCAACCCCGAGGAACAGGGAGGCCGTAAAACTCTGTAGAAAGGAATATAAGGCTACTATTGCTGCCCGTAAAGAGTTTTTGAGGAAAGAGGCCTGGGAGGAATTGCTTGATCAAGCTACTTTGAATAACAGCACTAAATTTTGGGGTCTGGTAAAGAAACCTTTTTTGACTGGGGACTCGGGAGATGGACTGGTTTGTTGTATAACAAAGGAGGAATGGGAGAGTCATTTTAAAAGTTTATATTATTCAGAGGCAGATGCAACTATGGTTGCTGTCCCCTCTGATAGGGAAAGTACTGCCATCATTTTTGATATAAATGAGGTTCTGGTTGCTATAAAGGGTCTTACTGCTAACAAAGCCCCTGGCCCTGATGGAATACCACCTGATCTTTATAAATCTGATCCAGACTTTTGGGCTCCCATTCTGACTGCTGTTTTTAATGCAGCAGCCACATTGGGTTGCCCGGAGACTTGGGGTCTCTCAACAATAGTTCCGGTCTTTAAAAAAGGAGACAGGGGTAGTGCTTTGTGTTATCGCCCAATCTCGTTAATTGATTCAATGGTGAAGATAATGGGGAGAGTTATACTCCAACGCCTAACAAGCTGGACGAACGAAAACAATATTTTGTCGACCTCTCAATATGGTTTTTGTGAAGGGCGTTCAACTATAACTCAATGTCTTAATTTGTTTCTTATATTGAATAAATATACTGTTGTGTATAAAGGAACAATTCACCTTGCCTTCATGGATCTGTCCTCTGCCTTCGACTGTGTCAACAGGGGGAGTCTGTGGCAGACCATGAAGGATAAGGGTATTGATAAGGGGATTGTGGAGTTCCTTGCGGACCTGCACAACGACACAAGAGCTAACGTGAGGTTTTCATCGACCGGGGAAACTACAGGAAGTTTTAGTATCAATAAAGGAGTACGTCAGGGGTGTATTTTGGCCCCTTTTCTTTTTAACTTTTATATAAATGACCTTGAGGCTGTCTTACAAGAGGTAAAATCAGACTGCCCTAGAGTTGGTCTGAGGGGTATCCCTCTACTTTTATATGCTGACGATGCGGTCTTAATTTCCAGAACAGAAGTTGGTCTCCAGGAACTATTGAATGTTTTTAATAATTTCATGTGTGATAGGGACCTCAAGGTCAACAACTCAAAATCCTATATTATGCATGTTGGCCGACAACCGAAGAAGAAGTTCAATTTTAAATTGAATGATGTCTCGATCCCTACCACTCAAACATTCACCTATTTAGGTATCTTATTTGATACCAAACTTAATTGGGCTCCTCACTTGGCCAAGAAAAAGGGGGAAATGACTAGAGTCAATGCCTCCATCTTCAATACTGCGTCTAAACTGGGGAATAAACCAAATGTGGCTATGATGAAATTATACAACTCTAAATCCATAGCCACTGCTGTATACGGTAGTGAGATATGGGGCTACATAAATGGCGAACAATTACAAATAGTTGAAAATAAATTTCTAAAACGCCTGTTATGTGTCCCATGTAGTACCTCGAACTTAATTGCACATGAAGAACTTGGCTGCCACTATTTATCCGACATTGTCAGTTTAAAACCTCTGTTATGTTGGGTAAAACTATGGTTAAGTGATGAAATCCCTTTAACACATTTGATAGTGGAAGACCTTATATCACTTGATCATGCCATGTGTGTACCTTGGCTTAAATACCTGAAGTCCCAATTTTTGAAACTTGGTTGCCTGAACTTGTTTGATAAACCGAGGGATATAGTCAAGGGTGATGTAGCAGCAATTAAAAAAGTTTTCTCTATGAAATGTATTGCCCTAAGAGATGAAGTTGAGCTCTTAAAACCTAATGTTAGAAAGTATATTATGCTGAGTACTTGCAATTCTATGGAAAAGTATCTAACATGCCCCTTCACCTCACATGAGAAATTTTTGCTGACCCGATTCAGGTTTAATATTTTCCATCTTCTCTTATTTAGACCCACGCCAGATATTTTTAAGAAACCTGTAGCTCCCTGTGGCTGCGACGGGAAGTCTCCACAGGATATGCTACATTTTATGTTTTTATGTACATTTTATGAATATGGAATATCCCCGTAGGAGATACCTTGTTACCCTTTTAAAGAAATTAAATTTTAAACAAATTAGACCTGCCTTTATGTACTTACAGCTGCTGCACCCGGATAGTGTCCTCCAGGTGTTAGAATTTTTAAAATTGACACTAAGATTTAGAAAATGTTTAGATGAGTAAATGTAACTTCCTCTGAACTATTAGTCGCCCATTGCACTTATGCACTTTTTTTCCTGTACTGTTTTGCCTTTGCACTCTTTTATGGAATTTATGTATTGTATGTCTGTGTGATCGATTTTGTCATTATTGTGATGTTTTTTAATATGAACTGTTTATTGATGTGTACTTTTATGGATTGAAAAATATCCGAAATAAAGTCATTATCTATCTATCTATCTACCCCCAGTACGACCCCCTACACTACCCAAACACCACTGCATTACCCTAAGCCCTAAAACACTACCCCCTGCATGACCCCCTACACTACCCAAACACCACTTCACTACCCTAAAACACTACCCCCAGCACGACCCCCTACACTACCCATACTCCACTGCACTACCCTAACCCCTAAAACAAGACCCCCTACACTACACAAACACCACTGTACTACCCTAAACCCTAAAACGCTACCCCCAGCACAACCCCCTACACTACCCATATACCACTGCACTACCCTAACCCCTAAAACAAGACCCCCTACACTATACAAACACCACTGTACTACCCTAAACCCTAAAACCCTACCCCCAGCACGCCGGTCTCACGAGCTCCCCTTCCTCCGTCCACCTGTGATTAGCATCAGGGCTTGACCCGTCATAAAACCATTTCATTCTACACAATCCCCCGGCTAATCTCTTCCACACCTGCTTGTTCCTGCTTTATGACTTGTTTCCCAAAACAGGAGATGCTCATGTTTATTGGGGGGACTATTGACATACGATGTGGGATCTGAACCTTACTGTGTAAATCATTGTGGGCTGGCCGAACTGGAATGTGGGATGGTCATCATGACTCTGCTTTTTCGTTTGTAATGTATACTTATAATGGCCATATCGTAAACCAAGGAATGTGTGCCTGGAGCATGATATTTTGTACTTAAGGAGAAGTCCGTTCCTATGATTTTCAGCAGTCTCCTGAGAACATACACGCTGTTGTACTTCTAGGATACCTGTCATTGGTCTGCAGCCAATAAACGAATCTTTGACTTCACCCAGAAGACTCTGTGTTTCTGTAGGTCCGGAACAGGGTGAACCCAGAAGTCATAGGGTGTGTGCCCCTGCACCGCTGGGTCTAAAATACCCAGTACTTCAGTTTGGCGCCCAACGTGGGGCGATTTCAGCGGTACCAGTCCAAGCCAGAGGTTCGTGAGGAGCTTCGTGTGGAAATTCCGGAGGAAGGCCGCCACTTCATCGACCCCTGCATGTCGACGTGGTCCGAAAGTCTTTTCTGCGAGGTTCTCCGCGTCCCGACGGCTACGAAGGACTGCTAACCTGATTAATCGACCTGTTTTGGACCCTTGACGAGTTTGAGAGAGCGAAACAATCGAGAGAGTCTTCTGGTGACGCCATCGATCAGCAATATTCAGTTAAGTATAAGTGGAGCGTCTCCTATTTGTTTTTGGTATCCTTCGGGATCGTTTGATTTGGTAATTTGATACTTTGGAGTTTGCAAACGCCAAAACCAGAGGACTCGTGTATTCACGAGAATATCGTAATCGATAATCCTTTGACGTTTGGATCTAGACTAGTGAGAAAAGATGCCTGGTTCTGGACTATTTGGTAGAATATTCTGTTTGGGTTGTGGAAAAGATTTCCAGCTAGAGGAATCATGTCCGGTTCCTCCGGTTGGAACTCCAACTTATGAGCTCTATGTAAAACATGGCGTAGGCCCCATTGCATATAACGAAGTGTGGATCCACTACACCAGGAAAGATGGTGTTTTAAAATGGCCCCAAAATGGTAGTTTTGATACCGATATTTTAGATAATTTGGAAATTAAATTGTTTAAGAAGAAAGGCCGGCCGGCGATGTTTGACTCTTTCCGCTTATGGCGAAAGGAAGCCAAACAAAAGGAAATTAAGCTAGCAAAAAAGAATAAGAGAGAGAGAGGTATGTCAGTAATGCAAGCAGCTGTACAATTTAAAGACAATGAAGAGGAGCAAATGAGTGAGCAATTGCACAGGCAGCATAAGTTAGGGATTGACAAATGTTACCCAGCTTTACCACATTCTAAGCAGAATGAGTCCGAAGAAAAGGAGAAAGATCCCCTGATGTCACATTTGTTGAGTTCGCCACCCCCGTATGCTCAAACTGCCACGGCGCCTCCCCAGCTTGTAAATATGCCACCTCCAGTGCATATACTGCAAGCCTTGCCGCAACCGCCAGTTGCTTTGCAGCCAGTTCCTATTCCTGTAGCGCAGCCCTCTCAAGCGCCGCCAGTTGTGCTTCCCACTGCCCCCGCACTTCCTGCGACTTTGCCTAATCCAGTAACTGCCTCCCCTAACACTCTTCTTTCCACCACTCCAGTACCCGTCTCTACATCCTCTTTTCTTCCCTCTGTTTTTCCCCCTGTTCTCGCCTCAGCTTCTCCTTCGGCGCGACAGCGCTTAGCTAATGTGGTTACTACATTAATGTCTCCTCTCTTTGAATCATCTGGTGCGACTCCTGGTTTACAGCGTAAGCAATTGCGTAGTCAGTTGCCTAACCCCGATGAGAAAAAGGTAATAGATAACATGGCGCGTAGATGGATCGTTTTTCCTTCACTGTATGATGTGGAATCAGTTGTCAACGTTTTTCATCAATGGGATGCCCCGAAACAGAGATATGTGTTTGAGAAAATGTGTGAAATTCTCTGTGAAGAATTGGAGGATAGTGGTAAAAATCCGAACCCGCAGGAATTGTGTAGAGTGAGGTTCGATTTTGGAACTGGTATAATTGTGGACCGCGAAGTAGATAAAGCAGTTGCGGTTGTATTGTCCTTTAGGAATGATGATTGCCAACAGTCATTGTTTGAACAAGAGGTCCTTGTGGGGAAAAAGGCAAAAGCGCGACAATACCCTATGAGAGAAGTTCCCCCGGTATGGAAGGAAGCGGTTGCAGCTGTCGGTGGTAACCCCGCTGTGGCAGCGCATTTCCAGCGTGTTTGGGTGCATGTTCCATGGAAGCGCTCTGAGGTGTTAGCGCTTAAGCAGTCCTTGCCTGATCCCCGTAAAAACCCAGCAGGTTATTATAAAGAGTTGTCACAGACGGCAGGGTCATGCATTATGAATCTGGCCGACATAGACATGTTGTTTGGTAATGTTGTTCCACAGCCTCTATGGGGGTCAATTCGTAATGTAGATCACAATGCAGAACTAGGGGATACATGGGCTAACATTGTTGCTGCTGATGCTAGACAAACTGGTGGTGCGAAACCAGAACCTTTAGTAGTTGAATTGCCTGGTAGAATCATCACGTATATGAAGACAATAATGCCTGCGATGCGCGTAAATTGGGACAAGTTATCCGCATGCAAGCAGAAGAAAGATGAGACAGTGTCAGACTTCTTTACTAGGTTTGAAGAAACGTTTATTGACCACAGTGGGCAGGATATGAGTACTGAGGGTGGCCAACGGTTATTTGTGGATAAGTTTGTGCAGAATTTACTTCCTGACCTGTGTAAAAAGTTAAAAGATTCAGAAAGTTCTTGGGCTGTTTCTTCTTCAGCGCAAATACTGGCTACTGCACAGTATTATGAAAATAGAGATAAAGACGAGAAAGATAGAACAGAAAAGAAAACGAAGGAACTGAAGACAAAGGTCCTTTTACAGCAGGCCTATCCGCCACGTGGAGGTCAGAATAATTATAGGCAACCCCAAGGTGTCTATCACCAGCCCCAACAATTTCAGAACAATCAGCAAATGAACGGGTATTACCAACCACGTGTCCCTATAGGTCCCAACCAATGTTCATACTGTAAAGAGGAAGGTCATTTTAAATACAGTTGTCCTAAATTAATGCAGCGGAACGGTAATATGTATGGCGCAAGAGGTAGAGGTGGTCAGCAAGCTCCTAGAGGCAGAGGGTGTGGAAATGCTCCCCAGAATGCGCGTCCTCTGCCGCCTCAAAGTACCATCAATAGCTTTGATCAGCAAGCTAACGCGACTAGTAATACAGCTCAGTATTATAATAATGATTATTATGCAGAAGACGGTGATGCAGAAAGTAATGATTACTAGGACAGCCATAGACAGAGAGAGGGAGTTGTTTCAGTGCCAGTGGATCAGAGTGGACCGTATGTGGAGGTGACTACAGCAAATGTAACGGAGCCTTTTCTGCTAGACACTGGTGCTGCAAAGAGTTCAATCATGCATTCAAAACTCCCTGGCGCACCTTTGTCTGGCGATATAAATGTTTCAGTAGGTTTTTCTGGCGCCCCAGTTAGGAACCCGATTTCTAGTCCCATGTCACTTTCTGTTGGACCTTGCGAGCTGAAAGCACCCCTGATTCTGACAACAGGTTGTGGTGAGAATTTGCTGGGATTAGATTTGTTGAAAAGATTGCACGCTACACTGTACTGTTCTCCTTCAGGAGTACAACTTACATTAGGTAAGAAAGTGATTTCCCCAATGTACTTGTCTAAAAACACAATGCCACCTGAATTGTCATCCCTTCCGGATGCCCTTTGGGCTACTGGTCCCAATGATGTGGGCCTCTTGGAGATACCGCCATATGTGGTGACTTTAAAGGCTAATGTCAGACTGCCACGTATTCCCCAGTACAAGATCTCTAATGAAGGGCAGAAAGCATTGTTAGACATTGTCAGCGACTTGATTAATAAGGGTGTGATCGAAGAGACAAGAGGCAACGTTTGCAATAGTCCGATTTTACCTGTCTTAAAACGAACGGACCCTTCACAGCCACCTGTTTACAGATTTGTGATTGATCTTAGAGAGGTTAATAAGATTGTTGTGCCACAGTTTCCGGTTGTCCCCGATATAACTGCCTTGTTAACGATGATTCCAGCCTCTGCTGCATGGTTTTCGGTGATCGATTTAAAGAATGCTTTCTTTAGTATCCCAATTGCAGAAGAGAGCAGAGATATTTTTGGTTTTAGTTTGGGAGGCCGAAGCTTCCGCTTCAAACGCGCTCCCCAGGGCTACTGTGAGAGTCCATCCATATACAGTCAGGCTCTGAAAGCGCAGCTTGATGCACTTGTTTTACCTAGTGGCGCTATCCTGATTCAGTACGTGGACGATTTACTGATCGCCGCGGATACTGAGAAGATTTGTAAAGAAGCCACATTATCACTGTTGCGCCATTTATCCGCTTTCCATCACAAAGTGTCTCTCTCTAAGCTGCAATATTGTCGACAAGAAGTGACCTACTTAGGTCATCTCTTATCGAAGGAGGGAAGGAAACTGACCCCAGAAAGAATTCAAGCCATTGCACAGTTGAGTGTGCCAAGAACACAGAGAGAAGTACGTGCTTTCTTGGGCATCACTTCATACTGTAGGCATTGAATCCCTAGTTTTTCTTTATTGGCAAAACCTTTGTTAGCCTTAACATGCAAAGACACACCGAATCCTATCCCATGGTCTGAAGAGTGCCAGAAAAGTTTTGTGGAATTGCGTAATGCATTATGTTCAGCACCTGTGTTGGGTACTCCTGACTACAGCAAGCCTTTTACATTGTATGTTCACGAGAAAGATGGATGTGCGTTGTCAGTGTTAACACAGCCTTTTGGCGACAGACCGCGCCCATGCGCATATTTTTCATCTACCTTGGACCCTGTAGCGAGGGCATTGCCAAGCTGTCTGAGAGCGACAGCTGCTGCAGCGATGTCTATCCGACAATCTGCTGGTTTGGTAATGGACAACACATTGATTGTCATGGTTCCACACGCTGTAGACACATTATTAAATAGAACTAAGACACAACACTTGACTAGTGCACGATTATCGGGCTACGAGCTTACACTGTTAGCTAATCACATACACATAAAGAGATGCAATACGCTGAATCCAGCTACATTGTTGCCAATTCCAGCAGATTCAGATGAGATTGAGCAACATGATTGTCTGTTCAGAACAGAAGAAGAGATGAAAGGGAGAGTAGATCTAAAAGATACTCCCCTGACTGAGTGTGATGGCACTTTATGGGTAGATGGGTCATGTTTCAAGCTCCCTAATGGTGACACGACTGCTGCATATGCTATCACGACTTTGCACACGGTTGTGGAAACTGCACGAGTGCCACATAATTCGGCCCAAGCAGCAGAATTAATCGCCCTCACGAGAGCATGTGTGTTGTCCGAAGGAATGAGAGTGAACATATACACAGATAGCCAGTACGCCTTTGGCGTGGCTCATAATTTTGGGCGACTGTGGAAGGAGCGTGGGTTCCTGACGTCGCATGGAGCTAAAATTCAGAATGGCAAGTTGGTGAATGATCTCCTTGAGTCACTGACCCTACCGTTGCAAGTTGCGATCATGAAATGCAGTGCGCACAGGAAAGTCACAGATGATGTTGGACGTGGGAATGCGTTTGCTGATGAGACCGCGAAAGAAACAGCACAGAATGTGAAGACCAGAATGTATGTTGCAGGCCCCGCAAGATGGGTTAATGATGTGGGAATGTGTGAGAACACAATAGAGAGTGTGAAGTCGCTTCAAGCTGAAGCCACAGAGGAAGAGTTAAGCAAGTGGAGAGAAAGTATGGGTAAGTTGGATGAGAATGGTTGTTGGATTGATCTGACAGAACATAGGCGATGGTTGTTGCCTGATGCATATGTGCTTCCAGTGGTTACTATGGCACATGGAATGGCACATATTAGTACGAAAGGTATGTGTAAGGTGTTGGCTCCAGTATGGCAGAATGCTGGGATTCCCAAGTGTGCAGAGAATGTGGTCAAGAATTGCATAGTATGCTTGAAGTACAACCCTGGTAGGGGAACCCCAACTCCGGCTGGTCACTTTGCACCCCCATCATGTCCATTTGAAGTTTTGCAGCTGGACTTCATTCACCTGGAAAGATGCAACAACCTGAAATATGTACTGGTGGTTGTTTGTGCTTTCTCAAAATGGATAGAGGCTTATCCTCTGAAAGATAACACTGCCCTATCCACAGCCAAAGCCCTTGTGAAGGAATTCTTCCCTAGGTTTGGGATGCCAAGAATGGTGTGGTGTGATAACGGAAGTGAGTTTGTGGGTAAAGTGATGAAGAATGTATGTGAAGGGCTAGGGATAAAGCAGAAGTTCCACGCTGCAAATCACCCCCAATCAGCTGGATTAGTAGAACGCTACAATGGAGCCTTAAAGCTCAAGCTGGCCAAAATCCAGGCGAGCACCGGTCTTAAATGGCCTGACGCTCTGCCTTTAGCACTTCTGTCCACCAGAATGACCATACACTCACGAGTGGGGCTTAGCCCTTATGAGGTCGTCTTTGGCCGCCCGGCTAATGTATGGGGCGTGCCAAGACCGGCGAAATTTAGTGAAATAGAACATCCAGTACTGCTCGATTACCTGTATGATTTGACTGTTAAACTGCGTGTTTTGCACCAACAGGTACATGATACTCTTCCCCAAGCTTCTGAACCTCCTGGACACCCTATCAACCCTGGTACGTGGGTGCTAGTCCGAAATTTCCAGCGCAAGAGCAACGACGAGCCCCGCTGGATCGGCCCTCATCTTGTTCTTCTTTCGACAAGATCAGCAGTGCGAGTGAAAGGGAAGAAGCACTGGATTCATGGTACCCACTGCAAAGTAGTCCCCTTGCCTCTGCCATATGACCAGTGGGTCAAGGAGGGTATCGCCGACTCAGAGACAGACATTGTACCTCGCTCTGTACCATTCAGTGACGCACGCATAAAAGGCACAGTTTCAGACCAAGAGAGTGACAATATTCTACAGGAAGCTGTGCCACCATCAAATCGACTGGACACCACTGAGCCTGAACTTTTGTTTCAAGACCAAACAGCACCTGGCCGTCTCCGCTATAATTTGAGACCTAGGCCCATGGACAAATAAAGATTTCCTCACTATTCTCCTTTTGACATTTTTGCTCTCCCATCTGAAGGACTTTCTTGATTTTTGTTTTTCGAACCACCATCCGGGTTCTGCCGCAGGGTCGCGGTGCCAAAACTTTGGGGTACAGGCCGAAGACGCTAGGTCGACGGTTCTGGTTGGTCTAGGGCGTTTCCCTGGACTGACAGGCGTACCCCTTAGCAGAAGAAACTCATCCACCGCGAGCGGCCCGAGTAGAGGATGGAGTTTTTTAAGATGGAGAGACCAATTGAGGAAATGAACTTTAACGCAAGGATGTGTAAAATTATGAAAAGTAAATGTTTTGTCTTTTTGTGTCTTTTTATACTGTGTAGTATCATAATGTTTATTGTAGGATTTGTGTTCTTCTCCGCTCAAAAGCCCATTGCACCCACTCAACAGCCTATACCTCTTTCTACTGCCTCCTCTCACTCTTTTCACCCTTTGCCTGAGCACGAACAGACCAGACGATCAGAGTTCGTAAATAACTCGTTTATCCAACTCTTGCACCAGCACCAACTGGTAATGAATACGACCAATTGCTGGGTGTGTGGGTTAATGCCACATACCATTAACAAGGGTATTCCCTGCCTGGTGCTGCCGTATAGTTACAATGGATCGTCATGGGCATTCCAAACCATGTTTCTCTATGCTCTATATACATACTCCCCTCGCCAACCGCGTTCCATCAGACCTATCACCAATAATAAGGCTTTGATGAAAGGAGTTGCCGATATGAGTAGGGATATCGATGCATACTCATCCATTCCCAAAGAAGAGTTGAGACCTTATGTAGGATGGAACGCGACGGGGTATAGTATTAGTTTGGGTGAAAGACAGCGAAAAATCTCATCTCCAATCTGGGTCGTACCCCACATGGGTCGGTTCTGCTTACAGGGTAATGGTCAGAATCCTAGAGCTCAACTGGGAAGAAGTGATTGTACTGAAACGTACACCTTCCCGTCACAGTTTTCCCCTGCGTTTTTGGCTGCTAAGGGCACATATTTCATCTGTAATGACCGAGCATATACATGGCTGCCCCCTGATTTCTCGGGCACATGTTATATTGCGAACTTGCTACCGCCGACATTTACTGCTGCCTCTGACTATCACAAGACCAGAGTTGTGAGAGGTGTGATTAGTAAGGAGGACACTGCCGGTCAGGAAGCGGGAGACTTCTTCTTGGGTTTCCTGCCGTTTTGGGGACCTATGGTCAATAGTAGGAACCTGAGACAACTGACTCGTGTGGTTGAATCCACTATCAATGTAACGGCTGGTGCCCTTAGTAATCTGACAGCTGAGCTCCAAGCGGATCGCCTTATGACTTTGCAGAACCGCATGGTTCTAGACGTTATTCTTGCAGACCGCGGTGGGGTATGCAAGGTCATCCAATCCAGTTGCTGCATTTTCATACCAGATAATGCTCCAACAGTGTATCAAGCCATCTCCAAACTCCATAAAATATCTGAAGCCATACACGTGGATAAGGGAGATTGGTCACTGGTGGGGTGGTTCTGGGAATTGATATCTGCCTGGGGTTGGAAAGTTCTGATGGTCATTGGAATGATCTTAGCCATTATTTTCCTGTTCTGTCTGTGCATACAGTGTGCTCCTGCGATATGTGGCCTCTGTGCTACCTTATGTGTAAGGAAACCTGTATCGAGGGACGAGCTAAGTAATAGGATGATGCTACAGCAACATCTCCATGACTTTGTGAACATTGACCTAGACTCAGATTAAGATGAGTATAGTGATTGCCTATGTAAGGGCAAAAGGAGGGTCTGTCGTACTTTAATTTTCGGGACCGCGTAGGGGACAGGGCCCTACCCCTGTCTATCTTGGTATTAGCGAACCGCAAATGGTAAATGCGGCATGTACGAGTGCTTTATATATCGTTCTAGCTATGAATGCACTGTGTACACGTTATTCTGCTCCACTACGCGGGTTCCATTTTGGAAGCAGTGGCCATCTTGTCATTGCCCTCACATAGGCTATAATGGAGTAAATACGGGCCTCACAGTACATGGGCTTTCCCTCTGACTTCTCTGTGACCTGGGCAGCTGGCTCTGCTGCCCCGGGTCAAACCGGTCTCACGAGCTCCCCTTCCTCCGTCCACCTGTGATTAGCATCAGGGCTTGACCCGTCATAAAACCCTTTCATTCTACACAATCCCCCGGCTAATCTCTTCCACACCTGCTTGTTCCTGCTTTATGACTTGTTTCCCAAAACAGGAGATGCTCATGTTTATTGGGGGGACTATTGACATACGATGTGGGATCTGAACCTTACTGTGTAAATCATTGTGGGCTGGCCGAACTGGAATGTGGGATGGTCATCATGACTCTGCTTTTTCGTTTGTAATGTATACTTATAATGGCCATATCGTAAACCAAGGAATGTGTGCCTGGAGCATGATATTTTGTACTTAAGGAGAAGTCCGTTCCTATGATTTTCAGCAGTCTCCTGAGAACATACACGCTGTTGTACTTCTAGGATACCTGTCATTGGTCTGCAGCCAATAAACAAATCTTTGACTTCACCCAGAAGACTCTGTGTTTCTGTAGGTCCGGAACAGGGTGAACCCAGAAGTCATAGGGTGTGTGCCCCTGCACCGCTGGGTCTAAAATACCCAGTACTTCACCCCCTTCACTACCCAAACACCACTGCACTACCCTAAACCCTAAAACACTACCCTAGCATGACCCCATACACTACCCAAACACCACTGCACTACCCAAAACCCTAAAACTCTACCCCCAGCACGACCCTCTACAGTACATAAACACCACTGCACTACACTAAACCCTAAATGTACCCCCAGCACGACTCCCTATCCTACCCAAACAGCACTGCACTACCCTAAACTCTAAAACACTACCCCCAGCATGACCCCATACACTACCCAAACACCACTGCACTACCCTAAACCCTAAAACTCTACCCCCAGCACGACCCTCTACAGTACACAAACACCACTGCACTACACTAAACCCTAAATTTACCCCCAGCACGACTCCCTATCCTACCCAAACAGCACTGCACTACCCTAAACTCTAAAACACTACCCCCAGCATGACCCCCTACACTACACAAACACCGCTGCACTACCCTAAACCCTAAAACAGTACCCCCAGCACGACCCATACACTACACAAACACCTCTGTACTACCCTAAACCCTAAAACACTACCCCCAGCACGACCCTCTACACTACCCAAACACCACTGTGCTAAATTAAAACACTACATCTAGCACGACCTCCTACACTACCCAAACACCAATGTGTTACCCTAAACTCAAAAACACTACTCCCAGCACGACCCCTAGACTACCCAAACACTAATGCGCTACCCTAAACCCTAAAACACTACCACCAGCATGACATCCTACACTACCCAAACACCACTGCGCTACCCAAAACCCCAAAACACCACGCCCAGCACGACCCCCTACACTACCCAAACACCACTTGTTAGAAGGCGATCCCAGGGGAGACAGGGAGGTTACCTGAACACCCTGAGACCTACCCTTGGGGTAACGTAGCCGGGCACTGACGGGAGACTCCTCAGGGGAAGAGTCTCGTATCTAGGATCGCACACACAGCACCACACAACAAAGAGACACCCCACGGTAGGTTCTTGGGAACAGATCCTTTATCTACTCAGCTACGTCAGATCTTTATGATCACCAAGATGGATATGTACAAATAGAGCACGGGCTCAGAGAGTCTCAGTAGGGAAAAGGGGGTAGCGGGACAGTCTTTGGGGATCCGGATCAAATGCAGGGGCGCACCCAACGCACAGCTCACAATCCTCAAGCCGGGGGATATGCTGCGGTCCAGCCGAACCGAGGGAGTCTTTAGGAGCCGCGAGTCACTCAGCAGGGCTCAAGCACAAGGTCGGAGGTCTTACGATCTTCAGGGGAGCCGCGAGTCACTCAGCAGGGCTCAAGCACAAGTTCGGAGGTCTTACGATCTTCAGGGGAGCCGCGAGTCACTCGGCAGGGCTCAAGCACAAGTTCGGCGGTCTTACGATCTTCAGGGGAGCCGCGAGTCACTCAGCAGGGCTCAGGTGTTCCAAGGTTGCAAGGGAGCCGCGACCACGTCAGCAGGGCTCTCGTCGTTCCAGAGTCGAATCTGCCAGATAGTCCCAGAGCACCTCTTGTTATAGGTCAACTCCTCTTTGATGTCCGGGGTCCGTGTAGGCAGGGGTCTTAGTGCCTGGGGGCTGCTCACTGGAGTTTCCTGCCATGTTGTCCTTTGATCCTTTTCAGGGCCGGGTCGGGAGGAGTCCCAGACACCCAGCAGGCTTGGAGCCAGCCCTCAGGGAGGCCGGAGGGCCAATCGAAACCCATCTCCCGAGGGATGGAAACTGCTCCTCCCTCTCTCACTCCATGGGAGCGCGATGTTCCCCAGCCGGGGCGGCGCCTCTAGGTATGGGTTGTGCTGGGGCCGGGCGGCCATCGTAGGTGCATGAAGTGGGCACGTGGGCCCTGTGGTGCTGGGAAGATGGGGGGGCACGGACAGGGAAGTCCGTGTGTGGGTCCTGGAGGGCAAGACCGGCTAGGCCGTGTACTGCGGGACTGAATGAGGTGTACGGGTCAGGGGGTGTGGCTCGGGGTCAGGGATGGCCATGCCACAAGGCCGGGTCTAACACCACTGCGCTACCCAAAACCCTAAAACACCACCCCCAGCACGACCCCCTACACTACCCAAACACTAATGTGCTACCCTAAACCCTAAAACACTACCACCAGCATGACATCCTACACTACCCAAACAGCAGTGTGCTACCCTAAACCCTAACCACTACCCAAACACTAATGCGCTACCCTAAACCCTAAAACACTACCACCAGCACGACATCCTACACTACCCAAACAGCAGTGTGCTACCCTAAACCCTAAACACTACCCAAACACTAATGCGCTACCCTAAACCCTAAAACACTACCACCAGCACGACATCCTACACTACCCAAACACCACTGCGCTACCCAAAACCCCAAAACACCACCTCCAGCACGACCCCCTACACTACCCAAACACCAATGCGCTACCCTAAAACCTAAAACACTACCCCCAGCACGACACCCTACACTACCTAAACACCCCAGCGCTACCGAAAACCCCAAAACCCCACCCCAGCACACTCCCTACACTACCCAAACACCACTGTGCTACCCTAAACCCTAAAACACTACCCCCAGCACAACTCCTACATTACCCAAACACCGCTGCACTACCCTTAACCCTAAAATACTACCCCAGCATGACACCTACACTACCCAAACACCACTGCACTACCCTAAACAATAAATCTACCCCAGCATGACCCCTACATTACCCAAAAACCACTGCACTACCATAAAATCTAAAACACGACCCCATATACTACACAAACACCACTGCATTACCCTTACCCTTAAACACTACCCCAGCACGTCCCCCTACACTAAACAAGCATCACTGCACTACCCTAAACCCTAAAACACTACACCCTACACTACACAGACACCTCTGCACTACTTTAAACCCTAAAACACCACCCTCAGCACGACCCCCTACACTACACAAACACCACTGCCCTACCCTAAACTGTAAAACACTACCCCAGCACGAACACCGAAACACTACCCAAACACTACTGCACTACCCAAAACCCTAAACATACCCCCAGCACGACCCTCTACACTATCCAAACACCAATGCACTACCCTAAACTCTACATTTACCCCCAGCACGACCCCTTACACTAGCCAAACACCACTGCACTGCCCTACCCCCTAAAACACTACCCCCAGCATGGCCCTCTACACTACACAAACACCACCGCACTGCCCTCAACCCTAAAACAATACCCCCAGCACGACCCATACACTACACAAACACAACTGCACTGCCCTAAACCCTAAAACACGACCCCCAGCACGACCCCCTACACTACACAAACACCACTGCACTACCCTAAACCCTAAATCAACCCCCAGCACTACCCCCTACACTACCCAAATGCCACCGCACTACACTAAACCCTAAAACACTGCCCCTAGCACAAACCCCTACACAACACAAACACCACTGCACTACCCTAAACCCTAAAACACTACCCTAGCATGCCCCCTCCACTACACAAACACCACTGCACTACCCGAAACCTTAAAACACTACCCCAGCGGGACACTCTACACTACCCAAACACCACTGCACTACCCTAATCCCTAAAACACTACCCTCAGTACAACCCCTACACTACCCAAACACCACTGCACTACCCTAAGCCCTAAAACACTATCCCCGGCATGACCCCCTAAACTACCCAAACACCACTGCACTACCCTAAACCCTAAAACAAGACCCCCTACACTACCCAAACGCCACTGCACTGCCCTAAACCCTAAAACACTGCCCCCAGCACAAACCCCTACACTACACAAAGACCACTGCACTACCCTAAACCCTAAAACACTACCCCTAGCATGCCCCCTCCACTACACAAACACCACTGCACTACCCGAAACCTTAAAACACTACCCCAGCGGGACCCTCTACACTACCCAAACACCACTGCACTACCCTAAAACACTACCCCCAGCACGACCTCCTGCACTACCCAAACATCACTGCGCTACTCTAAACCCTAAAACACTACCCCCAGCACAACCCCCTACACTATCCATACACCACTGCACTACCCTAACCCCTAAAACAAGACCCCCTACACTACACAAACACCACTGTACTACCCTAAACCCTAAAACCCTACCCCCAGCACGACCCCCTTCACTACCCAAACACCACTGCACTAACCTAAACCCTAAAACACTACCCTAGCATGACCCCATACACTACCCAAACACCACTCACTACCCTAAACCCTAAAACTCTACCCCAGCACGACCCTCTACAGTACACAAACACCACTGCACTACACTAAACCCTAAATTTACCCCCAGCACGACTCCCTATCCTACCCAAACAGCACTGCACTACCCTAAACTCTAAAACACTACCCATAGCATGCCCCCTTCACTACACAAACACCACTGCACTACCCGAAACCTTAAAACACTACCCCAGCGGGACCCTCTACACTACCCAAACACCACTGCACTACCCTAAAACACTACCCCAGCACGACCTCCTGCACTACCCAAACATCACTGCGCTACCCTAAACCCTAAAACACTACCCCCAGCACAACCCCCTACACTATCCATACACCACTGCACTACCCTAACCCCTAAAACAAGACCCCCTACACTACACAAACACCACTGTACTACCCTAAACCCTAAAACCCTACCCCCAGCACGACCCCCTTCACTACCCTAACACCACTGCACTACCCTAAACCCTAAAACACTACCCTAGAATGACCCAATACACTACCCAAACACCACTGCACTACCCTAAACCCTAAAACTCTACCCCCAGCACGACCCTCTACAGTACACAAACACCACTGCACTACACTAAACCCTAAATTTACCCCCAGCACGACTCCCTATCCTACCCAAACAGCACTGCACTACCCTAAACTCTAAAACACTACCCCAGCATGACCCCCTACACTACACAAACACCGCTGCACTACCCTAAACCCTAAAACAGTACCCCCAGCACGACCCATACACTACACAAACACCTCTGTACTACCCTAAACCCTAAAACACTACCCCAAGCACGACCCTCTACACTACCCAAACACCACTGCACTACCCTAAACCCTAAAACACTACCACCAGCACGACATCCTACACTACCCAAACAGCAGTGTGCTACCCTAAACCCTAAACACTACCCAAACACTAATGCGCTACCCTAAACCCTAAAACACTACCACCAGCACGACATCCTACACTACCCAAACACCACTGCGCTACCCAAAACCCCAAAACACCACCTCCAGCACGAACCCCTACACTACCCAAACACCAATGCGCTACCCTAAAACCTAAAACACTACCACCAGCACGACACCCTACACTACCTAAACACCCCTGTGCTACCGAAAACCCCAAAACCCCACCCCCAGCACACCCCCTACACTACCCAAACACCACTGCGCTACCCTAAACCCTAAAACACAACCCCAGCACAACCCCTACATAACCCAAACACCGCTGCGCTACCCTATACCCAAAAACACTGCCCCAGCACGACACCCTACACTACCCAAACACCACTGCACTACCCTTAACCCTAAAATACTACCCCAGCATGACACCTACACTACCCAAAAACCACTGCAATACCATAAAATCTAAAACACGACCCCATATACTACACAAACACCACTGCATTACCCTTAAACACTACCCCAGCACGTCCCCCTACACTAAACAAACATCACTGCACTACCCTAAACCCTAAAACACTACACCCTACACTACACAGACATCTCTGCACTACTTTAAACCCTAAAACACCACCCTCAGCACGACCCCCTACACTACACAAACACCACTGGCCTACCCTAAACTGTAAAACACTACCCCAGCACGAACCCCGAAACACTACCCAAACACTACTGCACTACCCAAAACCCTAAATTTACCCCCAGCATGACCCCTTACACTAGCCAAACACCACTGCACTACCCAAAACCCTAAATTTACCCCCAGCACGACCCCTTACACTAGCCAAACACCACTGCACTGCCCTACCCCCTAAAACACTACCCCCAGCACGACCCATACACTACACAAACACCACTGCACTGCCCTAAACCCTAAAACACGACCCCCAGCACGACCCCCTACAGTACACAAACACCACTGCACTTCCCTAAACCCTAAATAAACCCCCAGCACAAACCCCTACACCACACAAACACCACTGCACTACTCTAAACCCTAAAACACTACCCCTAGCATGCCCCCTCCACTACACAAACACCACTGCACTGCCCTAAACCCTAAAACAATACCCCCAGCGTGACCCATACACTACACAAACACCACTGCACTGCCCTAAACCCTAAAACACTGCCCCCAGCACAAACCCTTACACTACACAAACACCACTGCACTACCCTAAACCCTAAAACACTACCCCTAGCATGCCCCCTCCACTACACAAACACCACTGCACTACCCGAAACCTTAAAACACTACCCCAGCGGGACCCTCTACTCTACCCAAACACCACTGCACTACCCTAATCCCTAAAACACTACCCTCAGTACAACCCCTACACTACCCAAACACCACTGCACTACCCTAAGCCCTAAAACACTATCCCCGGCATGACCCCCTAAACTACCCAAACACCACTGCACTACCCTAAACCCTAAAACACTACCCCCAGCATGGCCTCCTACATTACCCAAACATCACTGTGCTACCCTAAACACTAAAACACAATCTGCAGCACAAACACCACTGCATTACCTTTACCCTAAAACACTACCCCAGCACGTCCCCTACACTAAAGAAACATCACTGCACTACCCTAAACCCTAAAACACTACCCTCTACACTATACAGACACCACTGCACTACCTTAAACCGTAAAAAAACACCTTCAGCATGACCCCCTACACTACACAAACACCACTGCCCTACTCTAAACTGTAAAACACTACCCCCAGCATGAACCCCGAAACACTACCCAAACACTACTGCAATACCCAAAACCCTAAATATACCCCCAGCACGACCCCCTACACTACCCAAACACCACTGCACTACCCTAAACCCTAAATTTACACCCAGCACGACCCCCTACATTACCCAAAACACCACTGCACTACCCTAAACCCTAAAACACTACCCCCAGTACGACCCCCTACACTACCCAAACACCACTGCACTACCCTAAGCCCTAAAACACTACCCCCCGCATTACCCCCTACACTACCCAAACACCACTGCACTACCCTAAACCCTAAAACACTACCCCCAGCACGACCTCCTACACTACCCAAACATCACTGGGCTACTCTAAACCCTAAAACACTACCCCCAGCACAACCCCCTACACTACCCATATACCATTTGTTAGACTGGCACCATTGGCGTGGGTCACCCTTCCATTTTTGTCTGTGCCTCAATGTGTTTTGTGTTGGTGTTAGCTGCTCAGGGCACTGTGCCACTGCCATCCAGTGCCACAGTGCAAGTGCTCCCTATGGTAAAATGTATTATGTGAATTGACTTCCACGTTTGGTTTATTTGGTTTACTGTCAGTCCCTGGTAGAGTGCACCAGGGGTGCCAAGGGCTTGTATATCCAAATGCTGCTAGTGGGCTTGCAGCACTGATTGTGCCACCCACCGAAGCAGCGGGGTAAAATGTGTCTAGGGTCTGCCACGGCAGAACCTGCGCGCGGTCTGGTACCTTCGCGCTGACTGAGCCAGTGTCCCCACTTGCCAGTCCCTAAACCTTCCCTTTACTACATGTTAGTCACCCCTCTGGTAGGCCTAAGCGCAGGGTGCATTGTAGGCATAAGGTAGGACATGCCCTGATGTGTGTGGCATGTCTTAATAGTGAATTACAGCCATTTTCGTTTTTCACTATTGAAGGCTACCTGCTCTCCATAGGCCAGGATGGGCTGCTGGGATCACTACACGCTGTGACCCCAGTGGACTCAGAGAGCATGGTAGAAAGTCATGTTTAGTATGCCTGAACTCGGGATAATAAAATACATCTTTTAGTAAAGGTTATTTTAATATCCTGGGTTTGCAAATGCTACTTTTAGAAAGTTAGCCTTTGCGTGCCTGACCATCTCAGTCCGCCTCTGCTGGGGGGGTGTGTGTTCTGCCTAGCAACAGTACAGGAGCAGGGCTGGGGGATTCCAGGAGACAGGTTGGCTGCCAAGTGGTGGGTAGAGAGATTACACCAGGATGGGTGGGAGGAGTACACCCTGACTCTTGAATAGACCTGTGCTCTGCCACCACAAAGCCGGCGCCGCCCCCTATGGAGCGGCTGATGTCTCTGCCCTGCTGCTGAAAGGAACAAGCCGAGTCACCACAACAGAGTGCTCCAAAACTGGACTGAGCCAGGCCCAGGCCCCCTGGCGCGAAGGAACAAAAGAATCACTGTATAAAAGTAGGAGCCTGGCTCCTAAGAAATCAGATCCAGATTGAACCACGAAGGAACTCTGCCCGACTAGAAGGACCTGGAAGAAGCTGAAGGAGGAGTAACTTTCCCTGACCTGAGGGACTGGCCTGCAGTAGGTGCCTTGCTGAGGAAGGAGAGGAAAAGACTGAAATAGACTTTGCACTTTGTTTTCAAATATCTCCAAGGGCTTGGAAGAAGAGCTTGCCCCCTGAACTGAACCCCAGGACCAGTGGGTTCACCGTGTCTCCGCTCGTCTGAGAACTCGAGCCGTGTGCTTTCTCCCGCCGGAGTGCTCTGCGCACCTTGCCACCCCTCCTAGGGCCGTGACACCCAGAAGCCTGGCCGCCTCCCCTCGCCGAGAGCCCCGCTCTACCTGAGTCGCTCTGGACCCATCGAGGCTGGCCGCCCCGCTTCCCTGTCACCTGCCTGCCACTGGAGCGTGCCTGGTGCCCTCTCGCTCTCCCGCCGGATTTCTACTTGGGAAGTGAAATCAAGCCTCGGACGGCCGCCCGTACGTCGTCACGTATCCGGCCGCCCCGCTTCACCTCCCAGCCTGAGTCTGACCGTGCCGCCCTCCGCAGTGACCTCCCGCACAGTCCGTGTCGGAGGCCCTGGGCCGCACCTGTCTACCGAGAGCCGCCCGCTGAGTTCTTGATCCGGAAGACCCACGAGGTGCAGAACCTGCATCTCCCCTGAAGACTCGTCCAAGCACATCGCACGTTCCCAGGTACAGTGAACTCTCTATCGGACTCGGGATCCGCAACGTTCTGATTTCCCCGTATCACTGTATCCCGGGTGCACTGCACATCATCGTGACTGGACCGACTCAACCGAGCCCTGTGAAGCGCTTGTGATCGAATAAGTTACCAAAGACAAGAACAGTGCCTAATTATCATCTTGTGGCTTCCATTTCGCAACCGTTATTGATGGTCTTGTACATGCCTGCGTAACAAAGAATCTTTTATATAAAGCATCCGTATTTTTGATACAACTTACGCCTGGTGTCCGTTTGTGGGGGATCGTTGTGGTTTACTGTGTGTGATCATAAATGCTTAACTGACTAGCGCCCTGAAGTTTAGCCCTGACTGCTCGCGCCACACTACCTATAGGGTGAGCAGGGGTTGTTCTGAGGGGGTAATTCTCTCGCCCTGAATAGAAGAAGGGACCATTGCTTGTCACAAGTACCTACCTGTGCCAACCGGAGGTTCCCCATTCTAACATTGGTGGCAGCGGTGGGATTTCGAATTTGCATTTATGATTTACATACAGTGAATTATTGATCACCACATAGAGCAGACCTATAACGCAGCCACAGATTGATTGACAGTTGTTGCTAAAGAAGAATCTCCACCTTAAGGAACCATGCCTAGCTCAGTCAATGGAGGCGGAGCGTCCTCTGTATTCTCTGGAGTGGATGACATCGATTGGGAGCCCGAGGCACTGAGGAAGTGCACAAATGATGTCCTGAAGGGATATCTCTCCAAGTACAGAATCAAGCAAAGTGGACTAAGCAACAAGGATCAGTACGTGACAGCGCTGAGAGCCTGGCACGAATCAAAGTTCCCAGAGAATGCACGGGAGGTGATACCCCCTGAAGGTGTTTTGGAGCCTAGCAGAGGCCTGTCGCCCGAGGAGATGGCCGACAGGAGTGCTGCACGAGCACATGAGGTGGAGATGGCAAAACTGCAAATGGAGATGGAAAGGCAGAAACTGGCCATGGAGCATGAGGTAAAAATGAGGGAGTTGGATCTCAAGGCCAGGAGTTTAGACAACTCACCCTCTGGTGGCAGCAATTCAACAGAGTCAAGGGTGCACATTCCTAAAGATGTAGTCAAAGAATATTATAAGCAGGATGATATTGGGCAATGGTTCAGGGCCTATGAAGTAGCCATGTCCTCCCACCGGGTCCCTGAGAAGGATTGGGGAGCGGGGTTGTGGGGAAGGTTCCTGAGTGAGGGGCGGGACACACTGCTAGACCTCCCCTCTGATGTCCACACATCCTATCCACACATGAAGGAGGCTCTTATGACAAGGTATGGGTTAACTCCTGAATTGTACAGACAGAGATTTAGGGATTGCACCAAGAAACCTGGTACCACTTATGTAGAATATGTGACCTTTTTTTGCCGAGCGCTGGATGGTTGGGTGAAGGGTAGCAAAGTGAATGATTACCAAGGGCTGTTTGATTTAATTGCATGGGAGCACTTGTCGGATAATTGTTTTCCTGAGCTATGCCAGCACCTGATCGATAGCAAGCTGTCCAACCCGAGGAAGCTTGCTGAGGAGGCGGACCGCTGGATCAGCACCAGGGTCCACAAGGGTCCCATGGGAGGCCCCGCCAAAGGTGTTCAGGGTCCCCAGCAGAAGAGTGGGGGGGACAAGGGTAAAGAGAGGGAGTTCTACAGAGGGCCCCAAAGTAATTCCCAAGAGAACCAAGGGAAAGGTTCTCAGCCACCCCCACCCCCGAAGCAGACCGGGGCCCCGACAGTTAACCCTGTTCAAAGAGGGCCCCTCAGATGTTACAAGTGTAACAACCTGGGGCACATTTCCGTGGATCCCAAGTGCCCCCTGTATGGCAAACCAGCACCCTCTGGTGCTCCACCTCCCAAGCAGGTGAATAGTGTAGCCTTGGGGAGGGAGATAGATGTCCAAGGGGCGGGGGATCCCGTACAGATGACCCTAGTCTCATTAGGAGACAGTGAGATGGTCGCTGAGGCCCAACTGCCCCCCAATACTCAAAAGTATGGGCAGTGGGTGACCATAAATGGCCGAAGGGTGGGGGCTCTTAGAGATACAGGAGCCAGTGTGACTGCTGTCAAGCAACACCTGGTGTCTCAAGAGCAGGTTGTCCCACACGCATTCTGCCGTGTTGTCAACACCGACAACACAGAGAGTCAGTGTCCAGTGGCTCAGGTTCCCTTTGAGTGGGGGGGGGTCTCTGGTACCCTGCAAGTGGCTGTGAGAGAGGCCATGCCTGTTGATTGTCTCCTAGGTAACGATTTGGAGAGCTCCCCTTGGGAAAAGGTGGAGAAGACAACTCACCTGCGGATGGTGGGCTTGCCTGATTGGGCGTGCGTGACCACCCGGTCGATGGCAGCCGGTAGGGGTGTTGAAGGAACCCTGGAGCCTGAGGGAGAGGCCCAGGAACCGGCCTTAGAGAGAGGGCAAGGGAGGCACGGGAATCCGGCTCCTGAAGTTCCCACGGCCCAGGAGGAAGCAGACCTTGAGGGGGATGCCCTGGAGCCTACCGGGGAACAGATAGCCGAACTGGGGGACCTGCCTGAGCTGACCCATTGGCAGCAAGAAGGAGGCCCCACCAGGGAGGAATTCTGCAGGGAGCAGAAAGAGTTCCCCTCTCTAGAGGGTATGCGGCAGCAGGCTGCAGCCCAGGCCAATGGTGATCAGTCCGGAACTCACTTGATCTACTGGGAGAGCGACCTCCTATACTCAGAGCCTAAGGTTGCTGAACCTGGGTCAGCCCGTGCGCTGGTGGTACCCCAGAAGTTCAGAGCCTTCCTACTGGGGCTGGCTCACGACGTACCGTTAGCAGGACATTTGGGGCAGGACAAGACCTTTGAAAGGCTTGTCACCCACTTTTATTGGCCCCAAATGCACAGGAGTTCTGACACTCACTGCAGGACATGCCAGACTTGCCAGGCAAGTGGCAAGAGTGGAAGGAAGCTGAGAGCTCCACTCCAACCTTTCCCTGTGGTCAGTACCCCATTCCAGCGGGTGGGGATTGACATTGTGGGGCCGCTGGACCCCAAGACAGCCATGGGCAACAGGTTTATCCTGGTCTTGGTGGACCATGCCACCCGGTACCCTGAAGCCATCCCTCTGAGGACAGTGACGGCCCCCGTGGTGGGACGGGCACTGATGGGAATTTTCTCACGAGTAGGATTCCCTCTAGAGGTGGTGTCTGACAGGGGGACCAACTTCATATATGAAGTCCCTTTGGCAAGAGTGTGGTGTAACCTACAAGTTCACCACCCCTTACCATCCCCAAGGAAACGGGTTGGTTGAGCGCTTCAACCGAACCCTGAAGGGCATGATTATGGGTCTCGAGGAACCCATGAGGCGTAAGTGGGACGTCCTCTTACCATGCCTTCTCTTTGCGTACCGCGAGGTGCCACAAAAGTCTCTAGGGTTCAGTCCCTTTGAGCTTTTGTATGGCCACCCAGTACGAGGACCTCTTAGTCTGGTCAAGGAAGGCTGGGAGCAATCTCCCAGGAAACCTCCCCAGAATGTATACAGTTACATGCTGGCTTTCCGGAACCAGACTAGGCGTTTCAGGCAACTTGCTGAGGCAAACCTGGAAGCCAGCCAGGAGGAAATGAAGCGGTGGTACGACCAGAACGCCACTCTGGTTGAGCTTCAACCTGGCCAAAAAGTGTGGGTCCTGGCCCCTGTGGAGCCTTGTGCACTCCAGGACAAGTGGACAGGACCCTTTGAGATTGTGGAGCGCAAGAGTTCTGTCACCTACTTGGTGAACTTGCGGTCTCCTAGGAACCCCTTAAGGGTCCTACATGTCAATCGACTGAAGCCCCACTTGGAGAGGTCCGAAGTGGGCATGCTCTTGGCCACCGATGATGGGACGGAAGAGGAGTCCGAGCCTCTTCCTGACCTCTTGGTAGCCTCAGAGCGAGACGGGTCAGTGGATGGAGTTAACCTCTCACCCACCCTGACCCCTGAGCAACAGGGTGACTGCCGCCAGCTGCTGGGGCAGTTCCCTGACCTGTTCTCCCTGGTTCCTGGTATCACAAATTGGTGCGTCCATGATGTAGATACAGGAGATAGCTTACCTGTGAAGCACAAGGCCTACCGGGTAACTGACAGGGTCAGAGCCTGCATCAAAGAGGAGGTCTCGAAGATGCTTGCTCTAGGGGTGGTTGAGTCCTCCAGCAGTCCTTGGGCCAGCCCAGTGGTCTTGGTCCCAAAGGCTGCAGCGCCGGGTGCCACGCCCGAACTCTGGTTCTGTGTGGACTACCGAGGAATCAACTCAGTCACGAAGACTGACGCGCACCCCATCCCCCGAGCTGATGAGCTCATCGATCGGTTAGGGGCTGCACGGTACCTCAGCACGTTTGATTTAACGTCTGGGTACTGGCAGATCGCCTTAACTGATGGGGCCAAAGAGAGGTCCGCATTCTCTACACCAGATGGGCATTACCAGTTCCGGGTGATGCCCTTTGGGATGAAGAATGCCCCTGCCACCTTCCAGAGGTTGGTCAACCAGGTGTTGGCTGGGCTGACCGAGTTCAGCGCCGCCTACCTGGATGACATCGCAGTGTTCAGCGGCACATGGGAAGAACACCTGCAACATCTCTGGGAAGTGTTGATGGCGCTGCGCAAGGCAGGCCTCACGATCAAGGCAAGCAAGTGTCAGATCGGGCAGGGTTCAGTGGTGTACTTGGGACACCAAGTGGGGAGCGGCCAGGTGGCGCCCCTCCAACCCAAAGTGGAAACCATCCTGGCTTGGGAGCCCCCAAAGACCCAGAGGGAGGTGAGGGCCTTTTTAGGACTCACAGGGTACTACAGGAGGTTTGTCAAGGGGTATGGCAGCATCGTTGCCCCCTTGACAGAGCTGACTTCGAAGAAGCAGCCCAGGAAAGTGATATGGACTGACACCTGTCAGAAAGCCTTCGACACCCTGAAAACTGCCATGTGCACGGCGCCCGTGCTCTTGGCTCCTGACTTCTCCAAAGAGTTCCTTGTGCAGACGGATGCATCAGAGCATGGTGTAGGGGCTGTTCTCTCACAGATCACTGAGGAGGGCTTTGACCAACCCGTAGCCTTTATTAGCAGGAGGCTACTTCCCCGGGAACAAAGGTGGAGTGCGATAGAACGAGAAGCATTTGCTGTGGTCTGGGCGCTGAAGAAGCTAAGACCCTACTTGTTTGGGTCTCACTTCCGGGTTCAGACTGACCACAGGCCCCTCAGATGGTTGATGCAAATGAGGGGTGAGAACCCAAAACTGTTGAGGTGGTCCATCTCCCTACAGGGTATGGACTTTACTGTGGAGCATCGCCCTGGCACAGATCACGCCAATGCTGACGGTCTGTCCAGGTTTTTCCGCCTTAGTGATGAAGAACTCCCTGGGGTAGGGTAGTTCTCCCCACTTTTCAGCTGGAGGGGACACGTGTTAGACCTGGCACCATTGGCGTGGGTCACCCTTCCATTTTTGTCTGTGCCTCAATGTGTTTTGTGTTGGTGTTAGCTGCTCAGGGCACTGTGCCACTGCCATCCAGTGCCACAGTGCAAGTGCTCCCTATGGTAAAATGTATTATGTGAATTGACTTCCACGTTTGGTTTATTTGGTTTACTGTCAGTCCCTGGTAGAGTGCACCAGGGGTGCCAAGGGCTTGTATATCCAAATGCTGCTAGTGGGCTTGCAGCACTGATTGTGCCACCCACCGAAGCAGCGGGGTAAAATGTGTCTAGGGTCTGCCACGGCAGAACCTGCGCGCGGTCTGGTACCGTCGCGCTGACTGAGCCAGTGTCCCCACTTGCCAGTCCCTAAACCTTCCCTTAACTACATGTTAGTCACCCCTCTGGTAGGCCTAAGCGCAAGGTGCATTGTAGGCATAAGGTAGGACATGCCCTGATGTGTGTGGCATGTCTTAATAGTGAATTACAGCCATTTTCGTTTTTCACTATTGAAGGCTACCTGCTCTCCATAGGCCAGGATGGGCTGCTGGGATCACTACACGCTGTGACCCCAGTGGACTCAGAGAGCATGGTAGAAAGTCATGTTTAGTATGCCTGAACTCGGGATAATAAAATACATCTTTTAGTAAAGGTTATTTTAATATCCTGGGTTTGCAAATGCTACTTTTAGAAAGTTAGCCTTTGCGTGCCTGACCATCTCAGTCCGCCTCTGCTGGGGGGGTGTGTGTTCTGCCTAGAAACAGTACAGGAGCAGGGCTGGGGGATTCCAGGCGACAGGTTGGCTGCCAGGTGGTGGGTAGAGAGATTACACCAGGATGGGTGGGAGGAGTACACCCTGACTCTTGAATAGACCTGTGCTCTGCCACCACAAAGCCGGCGCCGCCCCCTATGGAGCGGCTGATGTCTCTGCCCTGCTGCTGAAAGGAACAAGCCGAGTCACCACAACAGAGTGCTCCAAAACTGGACTGAGCCAGGCCCAGGCCCCCTGGCGCTAAAGAACAAAAGAATCACTGTATAAAAGTAGGAGCCTGGCTCCTAAGAAATCAGATCCAGATTGAACCACGAAGGAACTCTGCCCGACTAGAAGGACCTGGAAGAAGCTGAAGGAGGAGTAACTTTCCCTGACCTGAGGGACTGGCCTGCAGTAGGTGCATTGCTGAGGAAGGAGAGGAAAAGACTGAAAGAGACTTTGCACTTTGTTTTCAACTATCTCCAAGGGCTTGGAAGAAGAGCTTGCCCCCTGAACTGAACCCCAGGACCAGTGGCTTCACCGTGTCTCCGCTCGTCTGAGAACTCGAGCCGTGTGCTTTCTCCCGCCGGAGTGCTCTGCGCACCTTGCCACCCCTCCTAGGGCCGTGACACCCAGAAGCCTGGCCGCCTCCCCTCGCCGAGAGCCCCGCTCTACCTGAGTCGCTCTGGACCCATCGAGGCTGGCCGACCCGCTTCCCTGTCACCTGCCTGCCACTGGAGCGTGCCTGGTGCCCTCTCGCTCTCCCGCCGGATTTCTACTTGGGAAGTGAAATCAAGCCTCGGACGGCCGCCCGTACGTCGTCACGTATCCGGCCGCCCCGCTTCACCTCCCAGCCTGAGTCTGACCGTGCCGCCCTCCGCAGTGACCTCCCGCACAGTCCGTGTCGGAGGCCCTGGGCCGCACCTGTCTACCGAGAGCCGCCCGCTGAGTTCTTGATCCGGAAGACCCACGAGGTGCAGAACCTGCATCTCCCCTGAAGACTCGTCCAAGCACATCGCACGTTCCCAGGTACAGTGAACTCTCTATCGGACTCGGGATCCGCAACGTTCTGATTTCCCCGTATCACTGTATCCCGGGTGCACTGCACATCATCGTGACTGGACCGACTCAACCGAGCCCTGTGAAGCGCTTGTGATCGAATAAGTTACCAAAGACAAGAACAGTGCCTAATTATCATCTTGTGGCTTCCATTTCGCAACCGTTATTGATGGTCTTGTACATGCCTGCGTAACAAAGAATCTTTTATATAAAGCATCCGTATTTTTGATACAACTTACGCCTGGTGTCCGTTTGTGGGGGATCGTTGTGGTTTACTGTGTGTGATCATAAATGCTTAACTGACTAGCGCCCTGAAGTTTAGCCCTGACTGCTCGCGCCACACTACCTATAGGGTGAGCAGGGGTTGTTCTGAGGGGGTAATTCTCTCGCCCTGAATAGAAGAAGGGACCATTGCTTGTCACAAGTACCTACCTGTGCCAACCGGAGGTTCCCCATTCTAACACCATTGCACTGCCCTAACCCCTAAAACACGACCCCCTACACTACACAAACACCACTGTACTACCCTAAACCCTAAAACACTACCCCCAGCACGACCCCCTTCACTACCCAAACACCACTGCAGTACCCTAAAGCCTAAAACACTACCCCCAGCACGACCCCTTACACTACACAAACACCACTTCCCTACCCTAAACCCGAAAACACTGCCCTCAGCACGGCCCTCTACACTACACAAACACCACTGCACTACCCTAAACCCTAAAACACTACCCCCAGCATGACCCCCTACACTACACAAACACCACTGCACTAACCTAAACCCTAAATAACTACCCCAAGCATGACCCTCTACACTACCCAAGCACCACTGCACTACCCTAAACCCTACAACACTACCCTCAGCACAACCTCCTACACTACACAAACACCACTGCACTAACCAAAACCCTAAAACACTGCCCCCAGCACGACCCCCTACACTACACAAACACCACTGCACTACCCTAAACCCTAAAACACTACTCCAGCATGACCCCCTACACTACCCAAACACTACCACACTACCGTAAACCCTAAAACAGTACCCCAGCATGACCCCCTTTGCTACCCAAACACCACTGCACTACCCTAAACCCTAAAACCCTACCCCCAGCACGACCCCCTACACTACACAAACACCACCACACTATCCTAAACCCTAATATTCTACCCCATCACGACCCCCTACACTACCCAACCACCACTGCACTACCATAAACCCTAAAACACAACCCCATATACTACACAAACACCACTGCATTACCCTTACCCTAAAACACTACCCCCAGCATGACCCCCTTTGCTACCCAAACACCAGTGCACTACCCTAAACCCTAAAACCCGACCCCCAGCACAACCCCCTACACTACACAAACACCACTGCACTGCCCTAAACCCTAAAACACTACCCCCAGCATGACCTCCTACACTACCCAAACACCACCGCACCACCCTAAGCCCTAAAACAATACCCTCAGAACGACCCGCTACACTACCCATACACTACTGCACTACCATAAACCCTAAAACACGACCCCATATACTACACAAACACCACTGCATTACCCTTACCCTAAAACATTACCCCAGCATGTCCCCCTACACTAAACAAACATCACTGCACTACCCTAAACCCTAAAACACTACCCCCTACACTACACAGACTCCACTGCACTACCTTAAATCCTAAAACACCAGCCTCAGTACGACACCCTACACTACACAAACACCACTGCCCTAACCTAAACTGTAAAACACTACCCCCAGCACGAACCCCTACACTACCCAAACAACACTGCACTATATTTACCCCCAGCACGACCCCTTACACTCACCAAACACCACTACACTGCCCTAACCCCTAAAACACTATCCCCAGCATGGCCCGTACACTCCACAAACACCACTGCACTGCCCTAAACCCGAAAACACTACCCCCAACACAACCACCTACACTACACAAACACCACTGCACAGCACTAAACCCTAAAACCCTACCCCCAGCACAACCCCCTACACTACACAAACACCACTGCACTACCCTAAACCCTAAAACACTACCACCAGCATGACCTCCTACACTACCCAAACACCACCGCACTACCCTAAACCCTAAAACAATACCCTCAGAACAACCCCCTACACTACCCATACACTACTGCACTACCATAAACCCTAAAACACGACCCCATATACTACACAAACACCACTGCATTACCCTTACCCTAAAACACTAACCCAGCACATCCCCCTACACTAAACAAACATCACTGCACTACCCTAAACCCTAAAACACTACCCCCTACACTACACAGACACCACTGCACTACCTTAAATCCTAAAACACCAGCCTCAGTACGACACCCTACACTACACAAACACCACTGCCCTACCCTAAACTGTAAAACACTACCCCCAGCACGAACCCCTAAACACTACCCAAACACTACTGCACTACCCAAAATCCTAAATCTACCCCCAGCACGACCCCCTACACTACCCAAACAACACTGCACTAAATTTACCCCCAGCACGACCCCTTACACTCACCAAACACCACTACACTGCCCTAACCCCTAAAACACTACCCCCAGCATGGCCCCGTACACTCCACAAACACCACTGCACTGCCCTAAACCCGAAAACACTACCCCCAGCACAACCCCCTACACTACACAAACACCACTGCACTAACCAAAACCCTAAAACACTGCCCCCAGCACGACCCCCTACACTACACAAACACCACTGCACTACCCTAAACCCTAAAACACTACCCCAGCATGACCCCCTACACTACCCAAACACTACCACACTACCGTAAACCCTAAAACACTACCCCAGCATGACCCCCTTTGCTACCCAAACACCACTGCACTACCCTAAACCCTAAAACCCTACCCCCAGCACGACCCCCTACACTACACAAACACCACCGCACTATCCTAAACCCTAATATTCTACCCCCATCACGACCCCCTACACTACCCAACCACCACTGCACTACCATAAACCCTAAAACACAACCCCATATACTACACAAACACCACTGCATTACCCTTACCCTAAAACACTACCCCCAGCATGACCCCCTTTGCTACCCAAACACCAGTGCACTACCCTAAACCCTAAAACCTGACCCCCAGCACAACCCCCTACACTACACAAACACCACTGCACTGCCCTAAACCCTAAAACACTACCCCCAGCATGACCTCCTACACTACCCAAACACCACCGCACCACCCTAAGCCCTAAAACAATACCCTCAGAACGACCCGCTACACTACCCATACACTACTGCACTACCATAAACCCTAAAACACGACCCCACATACTACACAAACACCACTGCATTACCCTTACCCTAAAACATTACCCCAGCATGTCCCCCTACACTAAACAAACATCACTGCACTACCCTAAACCCTAAAACACTACCCCCTACACTACACAGACTCCACTGCACTACCTTAAATCCTAAAACACCAGCCTCAGTACGACACCCTACACTACATAAACACCACTGCCCTACCCTAAACTGTAAAACACTACCCCCAGCACGAACCCCTACACTACCCAAACAACACTGCACTAAATTTACCCCCAGCACGACCCCTTACACTCACCAAACACCACTACACTGCCCTAACCCCTAAAACACTATCCCCAGCATGGCCCGTACACTCCACAAACACCACTGCACTGCCCTAAACCCGAAAACCCTACCCCCAACACAACCCCCTACACTACACAAACACCACTGCACAGCACTAAACCCTAAAACCCTACCCCCAGCACAACCCCCTACACTACACAAACACTACTGCACTACCCTAAACCCTAAAACACTACCCCCAGCATGACCTCCTACACTACCCAAACACCACCGCACTACCCTAAACCCTAAAACAATACCCTCAGAACAACCCCCTACACTACCCATACACTACTGCACTACCATAAACCCTAAAACACGACCCCATATACTACACAAACACCACTGCATTACCCTTACCCTAAAACACTAACCCAGCACATCCCCCTACACTAAACAAACATCACTGCACTACCCTAAACCCTAAAACACTACCCCCTACACTACACAGACACCACTGCACTACCTTAAATCCTAAAACACCAGCCTCAGTACGACACCCTACACTACACAAACACCACTGCCCTACCCTAAACTGTAAAACACTACCCCCAGCACGAACCCTTAAACACTACCCAAACACTACTGCACTACCCAAAATCCTAAATCTACCCCAGCACGACCCCCTACACTACCCAAACAACACTGCACTAAATTTACCCCCAGCATGACCCCTTACACTCACCAAACACCACTACACTGCCCTAACCCCTAAAACACTACCCCCAGCATGGCCCCGTACACTCCACAAACACCACTGCACTGCCCTAAACCCGAAAACACTACCCCCAGCACAACCCCCTACACTACACAAACACCACTGCACAGCCCTAAACCCTAAAACACGACCCCCAGCACAACCCCCTACACTACACAAACACCACTGCACTACCCTAAACTCTAAATCCACATCCTGCACGACCCCCTACACTACCCAAACACCACTGTACTACCCAAAACCCTAAAACACTGCCCCCAGCACAACCCCCTACGCTAGACAAAACCACTGCACTAACCTAACCCTAAAACACTGCCCCCAGCACGACCCCCTACACTACACAAACACCACTGCACTACCCTAAACCCTAAAACACTACCCCAGCATGACCCCCTTTGCTACCCAAACACCACTGCACTACCCTAAACCCTGAAACCCTACCCCCAGCACGACCCCCTACACTACACAAACACCACTGCACTACCCTAAGCCCTAAAACACTACGTGCATGACCCCCTACACTTCCCAAACACCACTGCACTACCCTAAACCCTAAAACATTACCCCCAGCATGACCTCCTACACTACCCAAACATCACTGCCCTACCCTAAACCCTAAAACACTACCCCCAGCACAACCCCCTACACTACCCATACACCACTGCACTACCCTAAACCCTAGAAGAGGACCCCCTACACTACACAAACACCACTGTACTACCCTAAACCCTAAAACACTACCCCCAGCACGACCCCTTCACTAACTAAACACCACTGCACTACCCTAAACCCTAAAACACTACCCCAGCATGAACCCCTTCACTACCCAAACACCACTACGCTACCCTAAACCCTAACACACTACACTCAGCATGACCCCCTACACTACCCAAACACCACTGTGCTACCCTAAACCCTAAAACACTACCCCCCGCATGACCCCTACACTACCCAAACACCACTGTGCTTCCCTAAACCCTAAAACACTACCCCCAGCATGACCCCCTACACTACACAAACACCACTTCCCTACCCTAAACCGTAAAATACTGCCCCCAGCACGGCACCCTACACTATACAAGCACCACTGCACTACCCTAAACCCTAAAACACTACCCCCAGCACGACCCCCTACACTACAAAAACACCACTGCACTAACCTAAACCCTACAACACTACCCCCCGCATGACCCCTACACTACCCAAACACCACTGTGCTTCCCTAAATCCTAAAACACTACCCCCATCATGACCCCCTACACTACACAAACACCACTTCCCTACCCTAAACCGTAAACACTGCCCCCAGCACGGCCCCCTACACTACACAAGCACCACTGCACTACCCTAAACCCTAAAACACTATCCCCAGCACGACCCCCTACACTACAAAAACACCACTGCACTAACCTAAACCCTAAATAACTACCCCCAGCATGACCCTCTACACTACCCAAACACCATTGCACTACCCTAAACCGTAAAACACTATCCACAGCACAACCTCCTACACTACACGAACACCACTGCACTAACCTAAACCCTAAAACACTGCCCCCAGTACGACCCCCTACACTACACAAACACAACTGCACTACCCTAAACCCTAAAACACTACCCCAGCATGACCCCCTACACTCCCCAAACACCACCGCACTACCCTAAACCCTAAAACACTACCCCCAGCATGACCCCCTTTGCTACACAAACACCACTGCACTACCCTAAACCCTAAAACACTACCCCCAGCATGACCTCCTACACTACCCAAACACCACCGCACAACCCTAAACCCTAAAACTCTACCCACAGCTCGACCCCCTACACTATCCAAACTCCACCGCACTACTCTAAACCTTAAAACACTACCCCAGCACTACTCCTACACTACACAAACACCACTGCACTACCCTAAGCCCTAAATCTACCCCAGCATGATCCCCTACACTACCAAAACCCCACTGCACTACCCTAAACACTAAATCTACCCCTAGCACGACCCCCTACACTACCAAAACACCACTGCACTACCCTAATCCCTAAAATACTACCCCCAGCATGACTTCCTACACTACCCAAATACCACTGCACTACCCTAAACCCTAGAAAAGTAACCCCCACCCCATGCCCAATCCCTCTTACCTGTCACTCCTCGTTGTTCCTGCTTCACGTCGTCTCTGAGGGGCGGTGCATGTCATTGTGAGGAAACCGAACAGCCTATGTGTCCTTACAATGACGTGGATTGTCTACATTTTTTTAGAACTCATGGTCATTTACCATACATACCTTTATAACGAAATTCGTTGTAAAGGCATGCGTGGTAAATGACCATGCGTTCTAAAAAAAATGTGTAGTAATGACTTCGCGATGTACAACGCATGCATGGTGATGCATGCGTTGTAATGGTGTTGCGAAGTAAAAAAGTTGTTGTAACAGCTGTTTACCGATCGAAGCTGGCCCCTGTTCTTCACTGAGTCTTTTATTTGATTTGGAGGAAGGAATGTGTTTTTTTTTACTGAAAAGTGCATTCCCAGCTTTTGTTTTGTGATAGTGTCCGCGTGGCCTGGTTTCACTTCCGGTAAGAGAGTGGAAGAGTCGGTTTCGATCTAAAGGAGTTCTGTTGTTGGACAGGGCCGGCGCAACACGTCATCAGAAAACACAACTAATGGAAAGCGTCCTCCCCTTAGTGTGGAGCAGTGCCATGAGAGGTCAACGAGTGTGCGTCCCACTGCAGTTTAACAGTACTGTGCCATTCTAGGTTACGGGAGGCAGAAGCGGCATCCATCGCAGGTCCTCTTGTACACTAAAAAAGGACCAAACAATGCTTTCCTTTCTTTTTTTATTCTGCTGCACCATCTGTTCTTTATCCTCTACTGCAAGCGGATCAACATCTGCAAAACTAAAAGCCATTGTTGTATTAAAAATAAACAATCACACAAAAAAGGTATATCAATATAGAGGGAAGCAAGAAACAGGTCTTCTCTCTATCTAGTAAGAGAAATATCAGAAGGATGGATCCTCCCTCTTTCACAATGAAATTGATTTCAACCAATCAGATTCCGTTTTTCTTTTGCTGACATGAAGACGCATAGGGTGCACGCACTCGTCACGCACCCTTCGCGACCCGCGAAAAGCATATATATCATTATACACTATAAATAAAAATTTCTATAAACTTTTAATATGTATATTAGCAAAACTATTCAGTCTAATATCATTTTCAAACTTTCTATAGTCATTTTTTTAACTTTAAAAGTACACCGAAGTCTCGAATTCGGCTCGATCTCAGCGCGATCACGGCACGACCGTGAAAATACGCGTGGGGAGATGTTAAGCACATTAAGCAGCTACACCGCACATTTCGTAACTTTACTTTCGTCTAAATTATATTGAAACTAATACTTTAAAAATACTTTTATCAATAAATTTAGAAAAAAACTTAAAGGAAAACTTGTATTTATAATTAATTTAAAGATATTTCATACTTTACAAATCACGCCAAAGTCGCGACCCCAGCGCGACTTTTCAAAATGGCTACCGGAATGCGCACAGCCATTGTGTAGGATGCGCAAAGGGTGCGCGACTTCTGTATAAGATTACAAAAATAAAAGAATGAATATAGTTTTCCTAACTAAAAATTATTCGCAATTTTTTAAAATATATATATATATATATGTATAGAAAATTTAAAAAACATAGGATTGAGGTACACTAGACTTACAAATTTTCATTTAAAAAACCATTTGAAATTCACTGAAAAAACCATAGGTTTCAGGCATGTTATAGTTACAAATTAGCATTTCAAAAACCATAGAAATTCACTGAAAAAAACATAGGTTTCAGGAACGTTATAGTTAGTTGGACATTTCACTCATACAAAACCATTGAAATTCCGGTGTTATAGTTAGTTCAGCTAACTATAACTCGCGCCCCCGCAATGCACTGCTGATGATGTCACATATTACATCATTCAATAACTTTGGCGCCGGTTGATGAATCTTCGCGAAATTTTCAAAACTAGTGGGGCGATCCGTGTCAGCTCCTATCTTGAAAGTTTCGGGATGATTCGGCAAGCGGGGGCCGAGTAAAACGGGGGGCCCCAAAACGTGTTTTCTTCATTTTAATTCCCATAGGAAACTTTAGACACGGCTACAGCCCGAACTGCTGAACGGAATTACACCAAATTCGGCAAAAAGGTAGCCCTTGGTTCAGAAAGAGACCTTTTTTTAAAATGGTGTAAATCCGTTCAGTAGTTTCTGAGAAATTCAAAAAATAGAGGTAGGAAAATCAATTTCCCATAGGAAACTTTAAACACGGTTACAGCCGAAACTGTTGAACGGAATTAAACAAAATTTGGCAAAAAGGTAGCCCTTGCTTCAGAAAGAGACCTTTTTTTTAAATGGTGTAAATCAGTTCAGTAGTTGCTGAGAAAATCAAAAAATAAAAGTTTCGATATTTAGAGGCACGGTGGATCTGCACACCCTCCCGATCATGAGCTTTATTCTAATTGGCTGTCAACACTCCTAATGAGGAAGTGTTGGCAGCCATCTTGTGACTCGGTAGAACCGAGTTACAAGAAAAGAGAAAAATAAACGCAAAAAACAAGAAAAGGGCACAGGGTAGAAATACCCTGACCCCCTAGGCCTGCTCAGGGGGTCCCACAAGGACCCCCAGGGCCCAAAAAAGTATTTTTATATATTTTTTTACAATCAGCAAAATTTGCGCACCTAGCGTGAACTTTGGCCGAAAAAAAAAAAAAAACAAGAGCGGGCTCCCGTGCTTCGTTATTATTTAGACACCCGGGTGGGCCAAGTCCCTGGGGCATGCAAAATTGAAATTGCGGGGGCCCAGGCAGCCCCCCACAGCCCCGGGGATCGCCACCCCTGGTGCTTTCCATAAATATTTGCGGGGGTACAGCCCCGCACAGCCCCGGGGACCACCACCCCTGGGCTTCTTATTTTTAAAGTGTGGGGGGCCTCTAAGGCCCCCCAAACCCCGGGGACTGCCACCCCCTGAGGCTTTTATTAAGTATAATCGTAGGGGGTACACGGCCCCCCCACTGCCCCGGGGACCGCCACCCCCAGGGCTTCTATTTTCTTAAATATACACCTGTGTGGGGGGGCTCGAGCTCCCCCATGCCCCGGGGACTGCCACCTGCCCGGGGCACTAATATTCAAATTAGGGTGTCCGTAACGGACCCCTGAGTTCCGGGGACCACCACCTCCCCGGGGCTGTGCAATAGGTGGGAGGGGGGCCGTGCGGCCCCCCTCCTGGAGCCCTTAATGGCCCTGGGGACCACCAGGGCCGGCTCCTGCAGTGTTCCAGGGTGCCCACCCCCGGGACACTGCTGTTTGCAAAGACAGGGCGGGAGCCGCGCGGCTCCCGCCCTGTCATTGCAAACTGATTTTCTTTATTGAAGCGAGAGCAGGGAAACCTGCTCTCGCTTCAATGAAGCAAAGCAGATTGCTTTTCGACAGGGGGAGCTGCATGTTAGCAGTTCCCCATATGGAAAAGCAATGCCGGCTCCCACAGCAGGGACCATGGGGGCATTGGGACTCCCCCCACGGTCCCCAACGGAGAGGGCCAGCCCTGGGGTATGGGGTCCCCGGGATAGAAGTGGCCCGGGAGGGGGGCCACACGGCCCCACTCCCCTACAATTTTTTTTTTTAAAAAGGCAGGCCGGCACCGGAGGATGGGGTCCCCAGGGCCATAATTGGCCTGAGGAGGGGGGCCAGGCGGCCCCCCCTCCAAAAAATAAATAAGAAAACAATGGCCAGGCCCCGGGGAATGGGGTCCCCGGGGCCAGAAGTGGCCCGGGAGGGGTCCCCAGGGCCAGAAGTGGCCCGGGAGGGGGTCCACGCGGCCACCCTCTCCCCCCCAAAAATTAAAAAATAAATAAAGGCCGGCCCCGGGGGATGGGGTCTCCGGGGCCCAAAACAAGTAAAAAAGAAGGGGGCCACACAGCCCCCCTTCTAAAAATACATAATTATACAAAACACCACGATCGTGCCGGATGCCCCGCCCCCTCCCAGCAACATTCTTCAAACGTGCCCTGTGGTGCGTTTTACAATGGGGAATTAATTCCCCTTTAATACTGGGGGTCCCTGGGGCCAACTAGCCCACCAGGTACCTCCAGTATGCACCACAGAGCTGCGTTGCAAAGAGGTGTAAAAAGGGGCGTGGCCTCTGAACACCTCTCTGCAACGCAGCTCTGTGGCGCATACTGGAGGTACCTGGTGGGCTAGTTGGACCCCAGGGACCCTCAGGATACAAGGAGACTTAATCCCCTAACCTAAAACGTGCCACTGGGCGCGTTTGCACAGTGGTAAAGGGAGGGAGCGGGGCCTGAGGTGACGTGTTCAAAGACGCCCTGTGGCACGTTTTAAGTTGGGGAATTAATTTCTCTTCAATCCTGAGGGTCCCTGGGGGCCGACTAGCCCACCAGGTACCCCCAGTAAGCGCCACTGCACTGCGTTGCAGAGAGGCCACGCCCCTTTTTACACCTCTCTGCAATGCAGCTCTGTGGCGCTTACTGGAGGTACTTGGTGGGCTAGTTGGACCCCAGGGACCCTCAAGATTCAAGGGAACTTAATCCCCCAACTTAAAACACGCCACTGGGCGCGTTTGTATAGTGGTAAAGGGAAGGGGCGGAGCCTGAGGTGACATGTGTGCAAACACGCCCAGTGGCGCATTTTAAGTTGGAGAATTAATTCCCCTTCAATCCTGAGGGGCCCTGGGGGCCAACTAGCCCACCAGGTACCTCCAGTAAGTGCCATAGGTCTGCGTTGCAGAGAGGTGGCCCAGACCATGCCTCTTTTTACACCTCTCTGCAACGCAGCTCTGTGGCGCTTACTGGAGGTGCCTGGAGGGCTAGTTGGACCCCAGGGACCCACAGGATTCAAGGGGACTTAATCCCCCAACTTTCAACGCACCAGGGGGAGTGTTTGCAGAGTGGTGGAGAAAGGGGGCATGGCCTTTGTCTACCTCTCACCAATCCCACTGTGTGGGGCTTACTGGAGGTAAAAGGTAGGCTAGTTGGCCCCTAAAGGACCCCCTGCAGTGAAGGAGACTTCAATCCCCATCCAAGAGCGTGCCAGGGAGTGCGTTTGTAGAGTGGTGGGCAAAGTGGGCATGGCCTGGTACGAGTACTTAGCATTGCTGCTGTGTGGGACTGACTGGAGGTAATAGTTTGGGAAGCTGGCCCCCAAGGATGTCCTTGGGGGCCAACTACCCCTCTTGTTCCCTACATTAAGTCCCACACAATGGGTTTGCTAAGACGTCTTCGGAGGCCATGGCCCCCTTTCTCTACCACTCTGCAAACGTGCCTCGTGGCAGACTACGGGATGGGAATGAAGTCCAATTTAGTCCTAAGGGAGCTTGGGGGCCAAGAATCCCTCCTGGTACCTCCTGTAAGTCCTACGCAGCGGAACTCCTGAGCATTGTTTGGACGCCCAGCACCCTTTCTCCACCACTCTGACTTAGAGGTCATTTTAATCCCCCTGCCCTATTATGTACTAGGGGCTTACAGAGGAGGTCATGCTAATCACAGGGGTACCCCAACGCATAGTGTTCCCTGGTGTATGTAGGTGTTTTCACTGTATTCTAAGTGTCTTTTAGCATAGCACTGGCTCTAGGCCTGGTTAGTGAGAGTCAGTTACCACCAGTACCTGTCAGAAAAAGTTGTGGGCACAGGATGATTATGCAACAAGGCCTCTTTCTGCTCCTCTGTTGGTTCTTTCTGCACACGTCTTGCTTCTTCCTGCACTTTCTTCGTCTATGTGGACTTCTGTTGCTTCTTTCTGCATTCCTTTTGCTTCTTTCTGTGCGTTTTTTCTTCTTTCTTCACATGTCCTACCTCTGTAGGCATAGTTAGAAACTGGCATTTAAAAAACCTTGGAAATTCACTTAAAAACCATAGGTTTCAGGCACGTTATAATTAGAAATTAGCATTTAAAAAACCTTTGAAATTCACTTAAAAACCATAGGTTTCAGGCAAGTTACAGTTAGAAATTAGCATGTAAAAAACCTTAGAAATTCACTGAAACAAACATAGGTTTCAGGGGCGTTATAGTTAGTTGGACATTTCACTCGTACAAAACCATAGAAATTCCCCGGTTATAGTTAGTTCAGTTAACTATAACTCGCGCCCCCGCAATGCACTGCTGATGACTTCACATATTACTTCACTCATGACATGGTCAGTGACATCACTAATGACATCATTGATGACATCTCAAATAACATCACTGATGATATCACTGATTACGTCATCCTTGTGATAGAGTGGCAGACCTCCTCTCCCCCTAATATAACCTTTGATAGACACACTCTAAAATACAAAATACCATTTTCAAAACAATGAACACATTACAACATACCCATTCACTAATTCCAAGATCTACACACACATCCACTCATTCACCAAAAGTCCTATAGTCACTCATACATGCACTCACTCATCATATGTACTCATACACCTATACATACACTTACACACCGCCACTCATCCATAGAGTTACTCACACACATAGTCACACATGCAAAGAAAGTATCAAACATCCATTTACTTATGTATACAGTTATACACACACCACCACACTTACTTCTACAGAAACTAACACACACTTACTCTCTTAAACAATCACTTATAGAAAAACATGCTCATTTATACAGGTACTCTTCCAATCTCTCACTCTCACATATACTCACGTACATACACCAATACTCACATATACTAGTTTAAAACATATGTAGTTACTCATAAAGACACTACTGAGACAGTCATTCGCTCACCAACACACCCATACACACACTCATCCACCCATACAGTCCTGCACACATGCAGTCTTCAACACATACAAACAGTGACTCACTCATTCATGCATCTATGCACAAAGTAATACCCCCAACGAACCACTCAGACACTGATACTGATACGCAAAAAAACAACTACTAACCCATATAGACACTCATGTAGCTACTCACCAACCCATGCTGCCACTTATACACAAAGTGAGAGACTGATACAGATATTTACACATTTAAAAATTACTCACTAACCCATGTATTCACTAAGATACACTTAACCAGTCAGTTATACAATCAGTTTCACACAAAAAAAATCATCCATTTGGACACTTATATACCCACTTATTCTTCCATATACATATATAAAACATATTTAAATTTCACAAAACACACATTCACTGGATGTCATCAGTGATGTCATGAGTGATGTCACTGACCAAATAACTATAACGCCCCTGAAACCTATGGTTTTTTTCAGTGAATATATATATGTGTGAAAAAGGCCGCATGTCTGGCGGCCAAAACGTGTCACTTTTGGATATCTTTATGTTGGAATAAAGACATTTGATTCATCATCGCTTGTGGAGTCTGTGCCTTGGTGTTGCGCCGGTGTTACTGGACCAGCCCTAGGATTTTCTTTGTTTGGACCACATAGCCATTGGATTTATTTTTTAAGGAGTATCTTTTCAATCAGTAAGCAGTAATGTCTGATGACGCGCTTAGGACCCGCGAGCTCGCCGCGGAGGAGATGTGCTCTGATGATATTGAGAACCAAACAACTGCTGATGCAGAATGAAACGTTGAATCCAATGCCAGAAACAACAGCCTACAGACGAATTTCAAATTACTTGAAAAATACAAACGCCAAGAACAGTCGAAGTGGTGGGAATCGCGCTCATTGAAACGGTATCTAGATGTAGGGAGAATCCCTAGGGGACTACGCATCATGATAGCCCCCAGTTATGAAGCGCCTAATCCCTTCATGATGGCTGAATGGGGTGAATGTAACCTTGAATCATCCAGACGACTTGTTCAGATATTGGTGAAGTATGCTGACATTGACAGGGCTGAGTTACAAATTAAGATTGAAGCCCTGGAAGAGAGTATGAAACAGCAGGAAGGAGACGCTAGGCTGGAACAAAAAATGAGGGAAGAAATGACAAATAGACTGGCAAAGGAGGAAGACAAAATAAAGATACGCAAAACGTTTAAATTTAAAAGAGATCGCGATGATTATGCCAATGGCCAAATCTTTACATTTGCTCGACGATATGATTCATTGAGAGTGGCCACAGCTAATAAGCGTACACAAGGAGGCAACGAAACAAATAAATTACGTGTAGAAGTATCCTCAACGTCAGAGCTAAGCTCAGCACCCGAAAGTGAGTCAGATAATGAAGGTGGCAGAAAAAACGTGGAGCATGGAATTAAGCTAACGTTGGGGGAAGAATTGGACACTTTAAAACAGGGCAGAAGGGATACTCTAAGACCTCGCAACCAGGGGATAGCTGTAAAACAAAATCCCAAAGGAGAAGGGAGAGACGCCAGGCCCGCAGGAAATGGAGAGCAAAAAAAGCGGGGCCGGGGCCGAGCCAGGAGAACTTAGCTAACCCCACAGAGGCGCAGAATAGCTCTGACACAGTACTACAAAAACAGGAAGCAAATACTATAATCAACCTAGCCAACATAGACTTGTCAGAAGCAGAAAAGCAGTTACTCTCCCTGGGATTAACCTACTGTCCAGAGTCCAACTTCCAGTACACACGAACAAGGGCTGATGTTTACCATTTTATACGTAAACTCAAGCTTAAGAAACTACATCTGCAAAGGCCCAACGCTAGTCAACCTCTGTCAAGTACATCAAAAGTAGCAGACAAGAAATTGACAGGATTGGTGGTCGCAGACATGAATCTATACCAAGATTTGTGCCAATTGGCTGATGGAGAGCGATCAAACAGCCAGGGGGCACCATGTATGAGTGGACAGATCAAACCGGATACCCCCTTTAAGCTCAAGTCTAAATTCATCCCCCTTGTAGCGCACGATGGACTGGACTCGTTTAGTGACCACGTGGTAGGACAAATTAAAAGGTTAACACTTGCCACGAATAAATGTAAAAGAAGGTACACAAACAACCAAAGAAAGTACAATCAACTGATTCTTAAACTACAAAATGAGGAAGTGATCATACGAACCTCAGACAAAGGGGGTAACATTGTTCTCTGGCCGAAGAAGGAATACCTAAAGGAAGCGTATAAACAGCTAAATGAGGTTCAGTGCTATAGAAAGAGTACTCCACTTAAATATAAAGCAACCCAAGACTCCTTGTTTAAAAGTTTACTAGGATGGAAAAGCCTGGGACTTTTGAGTTGGGATGAATATAAATACATTAAAAAAGAACATCCACCGGTGCCGTTTATCTATTTTATACCAAAAGTCCACAAATGTGTTAATGCACCTCCAGGCAGACCAATCATTGCGGCTTGTGATGGGCCATTGGAAAATCTTTCTAAATACATTGACTATTTCCTACAACCTCACATGAAGAATTTAAAGTCGTATGAACAGGACACCAGTGACTTTTTAACAAAGATCAAGGATTTGTCTTGGGACTCAGATTTATTGCTTGTGACCCTAGATGTATGCTCTCTTTATACTTGTATAAGGCATCAAGATGGATTAAGAGCGGTTGAGTACTTTTTAAACATGAGATCTATGGTATATGCACAACATACCTGAATGTTATTAGACATGTTATCGTTCAGTCTAGAAAACAATCAATTCCTTTTCAATGGCCAGCATTATCAGCAAGTACAGGGTATAGCGATGGGGCCAGTTTCTCCCCTAGCTACGCCTGCCTCTTTATGGGCTGGTGGGAGGAACTGGTCCTCATGCGTCAATATGAACATGTTTATACCACCAACATTGTCTCCTGGATGCGCTTTATAGATGATCTGTTTATTGTGTGGCGAGGTAGTGAAGAGAGTGTGGTAAAATTCATAAATGAAATCAATTGTAATGATCTTAATCTCAAGTTCACTTTTAACATCAGTAAGTACTCAGTGAACTTTTTAGATGTCCAAATTCTAATAAACAACAATATTTTAACAACTACCCTTTTTAGAAAACCCACGTCAGGAAATACACTTTTGCACGCATCAAGTGCACACCCTCCACATCTGATCAAGAGCATCCCCTATGGGGAGATGCTCCGCATCCGCCGAATATGTAGTGATCCGGAGGATGCGAAAATTAAACAAATGGAGAGTAGCGCGAGGTTTTTAGCTAGAGGGTATAGCCCCAAAATAGTGCAGGCTGCTATGAAAAAATCCCAAGAAAAGGCCAGGGAGGATCTTCTAGTGTACAGATTTAAAAGGCCACAGTTGACCGTGCAGGACAAGATGCAACCGGTCAGGCTCATTTTAACATATTCAAAACAAGAAAACGAGTTGAGGAATATTATCAGACATAACTGGCACTTTATTCAGGATGACCCAGTGATAGGTGCCCTTTTGCCCTCAAACCCGGTAATATCCTTTAGAAGATCGAGGAGCATGGGAAATGCGTTGGCTAACAATAGTCAGGAGAACTTTCGGAAGGATACTTGGCTAACCACTAGAAAGGGATTTTTTAAATGCCTATCGTGCAGAGCATGCCAGTTTGGTAGCAATACAAAAACCTATACTACTGCCTTTTCCAGAACAGAGAGGGAAATTAAACAACATCTAACTTGCAAGACGGAATATTGCGTCTATGTTCTGGAATGCGATTGTCACCTAAAGTATATTGGCAGTACAAAGCTGGCAGTGCACAAGCGTATTCTGCAGCATCTAAGGGCAATAACTAATAAGGACCAGAGTTACCCGGTTGCGAGACATTTCCAGGCGATACATGACAGTAACCCACAACATCTCCGCTACTTTGCCATTGAAGCCATACCATTGGCAAAAAGAGGCGGAGACAGAGAGGCCAAATTGCGCCGCCTGGAAACGAGCTACATTTTGGAATTTGACTCTAAGTCCCCGGGTGGGCTAAATGTAACAGAAGATCTTCACACATTTTTATGAGGGCTTATCGATTTATGTTTAACTATTTGTAGCTCGAGTAGCAACCCATTTGATCATAACTCAGATGCAATGCACGATGATCCTAATATGTATAATACAAAGGTCATGAGGAACTGTTTTAGATTCAATACACTTAAAGGCCCTTTATGGAATGATATCATTGTATATAACCTATACTTTTTAGATTTTGATAATTGGTTTTAGACAGGAGGGTAGTTTCTTATCTTTGCGTCTTTTAACTGATTATATTTAAATTGGGTCCCTGTGTACTTGACATCTATATCACTCCTTCACATGGTATCAAACAACAATTACGTTTACATGAAACTGCAGTCGCATAATAAAATTTGGTCCACACAGGCATATCTACATTTGAAAGGGTGTATATATGCCACAAACGTTTTGGCATTAGCACATTATTGGCACAAGTCACTTTTTTCCAAGTACTGTAGCATATAGTCACTTTAAATAGTTTGGTTATCAATCTTTGAGGCAGGGAGGGTAAGAAAAAGCAATTTTTTTAAAATATGATAATAGCTTTAGCCATACAAATTGACCAATGTACAATATGATATGGAGCCTTATATGGTAATGGTAAACATAGATACCACACCTTTTAGTCCTATGCCTCAATAACAAACCAGTGATTGACTAAAAAGAACATATTTGGAGCTTTGGTAATTGGCTTGTCAACTATATATATCTTTTTGGAAAACTATCTCCCCTGGAACGATTTATCAGGACTATGTGGGAAGATAAGTTTTTTCTTGTATATTTATATTTACTTCGAGGGAGCACGTTAAGTTTTAGACACTTTTGAATGATTATATGTACTACCTATGAACAGTAGAAATGAGGTTAGGAATGCATTTATGCTTTCATTATTGGGATTGTCTTGAAATTTTAAGCCTCTAAAAAGTGAAAATATTTACAGTTGGTAAAAAAGCTTTTTTTCGTATTAGTATTTTACTAGTATATTTCTTCTATGTTTATGGATTTGTACATGCACTGGCACTTTAAATTCTGGGGTAGTTGCTAAGCGCAGTCATGTGATCAAGGCCGCCTGAACGGCCGAAACGCATCGAGACATACTGCTGAAATAAAGAATATTGCACCACTGATGGTCTGCACTCGTCATTTCTGCATAAAGCAGGGGGAAAGTGTCACGAGTTGGAAGTGATATCTATATATATATATATCCTCAAGCAAACAGCTCCTACTGGAACGCTGTGACCCTCGAAGGGTGGCGTACACTCCGGTGGAGCGTGCCGGAAAGTGATCCAATTGCAAAATCGTTTCGTACGTACGCTCTCAGGAAGGAAAGGCAAAACCAAATTTCTCAATGTCAAGTTTAATTCACACAATGTGTTTCGGCGAAAGCCTTGACCACGTGTGAAGTGCAACAAATTACAGAGACTGATAAAGTTCTCACGATCCAATGGAAATAAACATAGGACAATCTACACAGTGTAAATACTGCGAACATGGCGGCCATTATTGAAAGGATAAAATGCCCTTCTACACATTAAGTTTCAATCTACCAACTCGTAATGTTGGGTTAAGATACATACAAATAAGCAACATTACAGTAATCCGTTTGTTATCTCATTTGTGTGTTAGGATGAAACCGTTACGTTTTGTAAATATATATCATCCTATTGGTTTGTAGTCTGCAAGTGTACCAAAAACATACAGTCCCATTGGACAGCACACACGAATGGTTGGCATGAGGGTCTCAAAACACACACATATTGTGCAGCGTGTATACATAGCCGAACACAACAGTAATCATGACATAGTGAGCACATAGTGTGCACAAGTTAACAAAGAACAGTCCATGACTTGAACGACAATATCACAATGTGTCGGATTTGCAAGAAACCATATGTGGCAAATGCCCTAAGATAGAAAAGAAAGTTCATGGCCAAAATAGATCGTGTAATTATCAGTAACCATTACTTAAGACAGCATCTGCAAAGGATGTGCTAGATGTGTTTTCATACCGGATGAAAAGGGTAGGTTGCCCGTGCTGGTGAATATGTGAAAATGGGCCCCTTCCTTTTCTCCTGTGAAAAAAGAAAATTAAAAGGAGAAAAAGATAAAAGAAAATTAAAATCAATTGACGGCATCCATAATGTATAGATATAAATAGCAAAATGCAGTAGCCGCACATCCAAACAAGGAAAAGAAGAAGCACATTACGAAACAGCATTAGGCTGACATCTGAACATACCCCCTTGTAGGGCCGCCCAACATTTTGCAGTAAATGAAGAGAAACACAAACCATGCCAAAGTCCCACATACTGACGTAGTGCTTCTCAACATACTAGGCATGACAGTAGTTTGAAAAACCAAAAACCAAATGCTACCAAGACAAACAAGGTCAGAAGGTTTAAAAAGGTTAGAAAGGTAGCATAGTCAGGGAATGCAGATAAAGGATCTATGACCTCTCTTTGAGGTGAATGGATAACTCCTCATCCATGTTCAAACCCCCCGGAATTTTGGTCTGAAAATCTATGATATACCTGGATTCACGCTGTCTTAAAGTAAGTACCCTATCACCACCTCTGGGATGTCTAGGAATATGTTCAAGAATAGTAAAACTTACATCAGAAACATTGGAGTAATGTAATTCTTCAAAATGGCGTGCCACGGGGTACTTGGGGTCATGATTGGTGATGGCTCTTAAATGTTCCAAGACCCTCTTTTTAGCTGGGCATGTTGTACTACCAATGTACCATAATTTGCAGGGACATTCTATCGCGTAAATCACAAAACTGGTACTGCATGTTAGGAATTGCGTGATCTTTCTTGTTATGCCATTATATGTTAGAGCACCTCTAAACTTGCTGTACCTGCATGCCTTGCAATGGCCACATGGATAAAATCCAATTAGACCATGGCTAGTAGTGTTGGGAAGTTGTGTTATATCATTTCTGACCACAAGGTCACGGATATTCTTGTTACGTCTGTACGTAATAGTCGGTCTACTGGGAGTACTACTCCCCAGGACACTATCGCTTTTTAAAATATCCCAATGTTTGGCAAGTATATGTTTGTTTTTGTGTGAGTCAGAATTGTACGTGAGGATCATCCTGGTGTTGTCAGTGTCTTCATCTGTCATGGGCTCTATTGAGTCAGACAGAGTCTCTGCTCTTTCGATAGGTTCTGCCCGATCTAAGGCTTTTTTAAGGACCCAGTTAGGATAGCCCCTAGATTGAAATCTCTCAATAATGTTATCCCTCTCTACTGCATAAGCTGCAATGTTATTGCAGTTCCTTTTCGCCCTCAGTAGTTCCCCATAAGGTATGCTCCACTTCAATGCCTCTGGGTGACTACTAAGGGCGTGTAAAACACTGTTGCCAGCAGTGGCCTTCCGAAACAGGGAGGTGCACATCTGGCCCTGTTTGATTTCTAGGCAAACGTCAAGGAAATCCGTCCTCTCTGCACTAATGTTACCTGTAAGTAAGATGTTATACTTGTTGGTGTTAAGTCTCTCAATAAATTTCTCAGCGCCCCCTTTAGTACCATTCCAGATGATAAACAGGTCATCTATGTAGCGGAGCTACATGATGACCTGTTGGAAATCTTTTTTCATAGTGGTACTGCCAAAGATCTCTTGTTCCCAATAACCCATGAACAGATTAGCAAAACTCGGTGCAAAGCACGAGCCCATTGCAGTACCGTTAATCTGCCTGTAGAGGGCGCCATTGAATGAAAAATGTTGTTATTTAAACAAAAGTGTATCATTTCCATGATCATTTTACTGTGTTCTTGATATCTGAGTGGCCTCTGTTGTAAAAAATGCTCACATGCCTCCAGCCCTTGTTGGTTATCTATGATAGTATAGAGTGAGTGTACATCGAGGACAATAAACAGAAAATTAGTGTTCCAACTCAACTTGTCAATCTTACACACAAAGTCTTTTGTGTCTCTCAAATAACTAGGCATCTGAATCACAAAATCCCTCAAAAAATGGTCAACGTATTTGGATATGTGTTCACTGACACTACCAATGGATGAGACTATGGGGCGCCCTGGTGGTTTGGTGCTATCCTTGTGCAGTTTGGGAAGTAGGTAAAGTATGGGAAGTTTAGGGTGATCGTTTTTTATATAACAAAATTCTTCCCACACCAGAAGTCCCTAATCTTTCCAAACTGATTACTGTAATGTTGCGTATTTGTATGTATCTTAACCCAACATTACGAGTTGGTAGATTGAAACTTAATGTGTAGAAGGGCATTTTATCCTTTCAATAATGGCTGCCATGTTTGCAGTATTTACACTGTGTAGATTGTCCTATGTTTATTTCCATTGGATCGTGAGAACTTTATCAGTCTCTGTAATTTGTTGCACTTCACACATGATCAAGGCTTTCGCCGAAACGCGTTGTGTGAATTAAACTGGACATTGAGAAACTTGGTTTTGCCTTTCCTTCCTGAGAGTGTATGTACGAAACGTTTTTGCAATTTATATATATATATATATATATATATATATATATATATATATATATATATATATATATATATATTCACTGAAAAAACCATAGGTTTCAGACATGTTATAGTTAGCGGAAATTTTACTGATAAAAAACCAATGAAATTCCCCCGTTATAGTTAGTGCAGGCAACTATAACTCACGCGACCGCAATCCTCTGCTGATGCTAATACTGTATTTAGACACTTATTTGCCCATGTCTTCTTCCATAAATTTTTAGCTATACATATATTACAAATATTTTTTTTTCATAAAGACACATATGTCATCAGCAGAAGATTGCGGTCGCGTGAGTTATAGTTGCCTGCACTAACTATAACGGGGGAATTTCATTGGTTTTTTATCAGTAAAATTTCCGCTAACTACAACATGTCTGAAACCTATGGTTTTTTCAGTTAATTTGCAAGGTTTTTTAAATGCTAATTCCTAACTATAACGTGTGTGAAACCTATGGTTTTTTCAGTGAATTTGTACAGTTACTTTACGCCATTCGTGGCGTGCACGCCCACTTAACGCAGTTCGTTCCGTGCGCGCACGGTGCGCTTCGCGCACCGTGCGCGCACAGTGAGCACGCGGTGCGCTTCGCGCACCGCGCGCCCACTTTACGCAGTTAGTGCCGTACACGCAAGGTGGGCACGCAGTGCGCTACGCGCACCGCGTGCCCACGTTACGCACCGTGCGCACATGGATGACATATTATGCGCTTCCTTGTGATAGGTAATCTGTTAAATTTAATTTGTAAGTAATGACAATAATATGCCATGCACAGATTTTTTTTTTTTTTTTAATTAAAATTTGTAGCGTAAGCGCACCGTACGCGTACGGTAACCGTAATCGGCGAAATTTTCAAAAAATAAAAATTTACCGTTTTTGGCTTTGGGGGATCTTTGAGGACTCAACTAACATGGCTATGTGCATGGGCGCTGGCTAAATAGCCCCTTTATATGTTTTTTGCCTTTGTTTACAGCCCCTCCCTCAGAGTGCGAGAGAGAAAATGGCGGCCGCCGCTTCCTGGTTTCGACCGATTCGAATGTTTACTTAGATGTAACAGCCAATCAGAATCGCGCTCGCGCACGCCACCGTACGCGTACGGTAAGCTTACGGTAAGCGTACCGTAAGCTGGCTCAGATATATATATTGATTTAAAGGCTATTTTCTCAGAATCTACTGAACAGATTTACACCAAACCTACAAAAGGCACTTCCTTGACCTAGGGACTACCTCTCTGCCAAATTTCTAGTAATTCTGTTCAGCCGTTCGGGCTGTAGCCCTGTCTAAAGGTCCTATGGAAAAATGCATGGGAAAAACGCGTTTTGGGACCCCCCTTTTATCTCAGCCCCCGCTTGACGAATCCCCCCGAGACTTTCAGGGTAGGAGCGGAGCGTAGCGCCCCACCTATTTTGAGAAATTCGCGAGGATTCGTCAACCGGCGCCAAAGTTATTCAAAATAGAATGTTGCGGATTTCCTATGGAAAAGGGGTCCTAACTATAACTACCTACTGGCGACCGCCAGTAGGTAATAACTTCTTTCGCTTGGTCACAACCACCGCAACTCCAAATCAAAGGGCGCGTCGTCCGCCCGGATCATCCAAGCTCGATCCGTATGAATTCTCTAAACTGCCGTTACCAAGGTAAAGGATGACGACGCCATGTCTTGCAAAAATAAACGATTTTAATGTTCAGCTGCTGGACGCGTTTCGCCTATCCTGCAGGCTTGTTGGTGAACAAGCCTGCAGGACAGGCGAAACGCGTCCAGCAGCTGAACATTAAAATCGTTTATTTTTGCAAGACATGGCGTTGTCATCCTTTACCTTGGTAACGGCAGTTTACAGAATATATATATATGTATATATATATAAATATATATATATTCCCATAGTTTTACTCCCTTGCTTGGAGGCGCACTCAGGAAACAAGCAGGACCCCATCTTTTGTTGCAGAGTCCTTTATTTTCAGCAAACCGGCATTCTTTTAAAACCAATATAGATGCCCTACGCGTTTCAGTGCTGCTTGCACCTTGTTCACGGGCTGGTGTGCCATTTCCTGGCAGATTCTCGAGGGCGCCAGGTCAGCTCCTTTAAATATCAGTTGCTCGCCCCCTGGTGGGCTTGCTTCGGTGCAAAACTATTAAGAGGCATTATGGAGCTTGAAGTCTTCCTTCATGTACCGACGCCCTGCCGTGATAGCTGCCATCAATAGTCCTTCATTTTAATCCTTTTTGTTACCCTCCAGTGGGTTGTTTGTGAAGAATCCAGTTTTCCATTCACGCTGTTTAAACTTGATCCTCTGCTAAGTGCTGAGACTCCGGTGCCTCGCAGCAGTCCATGTTTCTTTAATGGCGGTGCAGTCTCCACGACCGAGAACTGGCCGTAATATGTATTCCCATAGTTTTACTCCCTTGCTTGGAGGCGCACTCAGGAAACAAGCAGGACCCCATCTTTTGTTGCAGAGTCCTTTATTTTCAGCAAACCGGCATTCTTTTAAAACCAATATAGATGCCCTACGCGTTTCAGTGCTGCTTGCACCTTGTTCACGGGCTGGTGTGCTATTTCCTGGCAGATTCTCGAGGGCGCCAGGTCAGCTCCTTTAAATATCAGTTGCTCGCCCCCTGGTGGGCTTGCTTCGGTGCAAAACTATTAAGAGGCATTATGGAGCTTGAAGTCTTCCTTCATGTACCGACGCCCTGCCGTGATAGCTGCCATCAATAGTCCTTCATTTTAATCCTTTTTGTTACCCTCCAGTGGGTTGTTTGTGAAGAATCCAGTTTTCCATTCACGCTGTTTAAACTTGATCCTCTGCTAAGTGCTGAGACTCCGGTGCCTCGCAGCAGTCCATGTTTCTTTAATGGCGGTGCAGTCTCCACGACCGAGAACTGGCCGTAATATGTATTCCCATAGTTTTACTCCCTTGCTTGGAGGCGCACTCAGGAAACAAGCAGGACCCCATCTTTTGTTGCAGAGTCCTTTATTTTCAGCAAACCGGCATTCTTTTAAAACCAATATAGATGCCCTACGCGTTTCAGTGCTGCTTGCACCTTGTTCACGGGCTGGTGTGCTATTTCCTGGCAGATTCTCGAGGGCGCCAGGTCAGCTCCTTTAAATATCAGTTGCTCGCCCCCTGGTGGGCTTGCTTCGGTGCAAAACTATTAAGAGGCATTATGGAGCTTGAAGTCTTCCTTCATGTACCGACGCCCTGCCGTGATAGCTGCCATCAATAGTCCTTCATTTTAATCCTTTTTGTTACCCTCCAGTGGGTTGTTTGTGAAGAATCCAGTTTTCCATTCACGCTGTTTAAACTTGATCCTCTGCTAAGTGCTGAGACTCCGGTGCCTCGCAGCAGTCCATGTTTCTTTAATGGCGGTGCAGTCTCCACGACCGAGAACTGGCCGTAATATGTATTCCCATAGTTTTACTCCCTTGCTTGGAGGCGCACTCAGGAAACAAGCAGGACCCCATCTTTTGTTGCAGAGTCCTTTATTTTCAGCAAACCGGCATTCTTTTAAAACCAATATAGATGCCCTACGCGTTTCAGTGCTGCTTGCACCTTGTTCACGGGCTGGTGTGCTATTTCCTGGCAGATTCTCGAGGGCGCCAGGTCAGCTCCTTTAAATATCAGTTGCTCGCCCCCTGGTGGGCTTGCTTCGGTTTGCTGAAAATAAAGGACTCTGCAACAAAAGATGGGGTCCTGCTTGTTTCCTGAGTGCGCCTCCAAGCAAGGGAGTAAAACTATGGGAATACATATTACGGCCAGTTCTCGTTCGTGGAGACTGCACCGCCATTAAAGAAACATGGACTGCTGCGAGGCACCGGAGTCTCAGCACTTAGCAGAGGATCAAGTTTAAACAGCGTGAATGGAAAACTGGATTCTTCACAAACAACCCACTGGAGGGTAACAAAAAGGATTAAAATGAAGGACTATTGATGGCAGCTATCACGGCAGGGCGTCGGTACATGAAGGAAGACTTCAAGCTCCATAATGCCTCTTAATAGTTTTGCACCGAAGCAAGCCCACCAGGGGGCGAGCAACTGATATTTAAAGGAGCTGACCTGGCGCCCTCGAGAATCTGCCAGGAAATAGCACACCAGCCCGTGAACAAGGTGCAAGCAGCACTGAAACGCATAGGGCATCTATATTGGTTTTAAAAGAATGCCGGTTTGCTGAAAATAAAGGACTCTGCAACAAAAGATGGGGTCCTGCTTGTTTCCTGAGTGCGCCTCCAAGCAAGGGAGTAAAACTATGGGAATACATATTACGGCCAGTTCTCGGTCGTGGAGACTGCACCGCCATTAAAGAAACATGGACTGCTGCGAGGCACCGGAGTCTCAGCACTTAGCAGAGGATCAAGTTTAAACAGCGTGAATGGAAAACTGGATTCTTCACAAACAACCCACTGGAGGGTAACAAAAAGGATTAAAATGAAGGACTATTGATGGCAGCTATCACGGCAGGGCGTCGGTACATGAAGGAAGACTTCAAGCTCCATAATGCCTCTTAATAGTTTTGCACCGAAGCAAGCCCACCAGGGGGCGAGCAACTGATATTTAAAGGAGCTGACCTGGCGCCCTCGAGAATCTGCCAGGAAATAGCACACCAGCCCGTGAACAAGGTGCAAGCAGCACTGAAACGCGTAGGGCATCTATATTGGTTTTAAAAGAATGCCGGTTTGCTGAAAATAAAGGACTCTGCAACAAAAGATGGGGTCCTGCTTGTTTCCTGAGTGCGCCTCCAAGCAAGGGAGTAAAACTATGGGAATACATATTACGGCCAGTTCTCGGTCGTGGAGACTGCACCGCCATTAAAGAAACATGGACTGCTGCGAGGCACCGGAGTCTCAGCACTTAGCAGAGGATCAAGTTTAAACAGCGTGAATGGAAAACTGGATTCTTCACAAACAACCCACTGGAGGGTAACAAAAAGGATTAAAATGAAGGACTATTGATGGCAGCTATCACGGCAGGGCGTCGGTACATGAAGGAAGACTTCAAGCTCCATAATGCCTCTTAATAGTTTTGCACCGAAGCAAGCCCACCAGGGGGCGAGCAACTGATATTTAAAGGAGCTGACCTGGCGCCCTCGAGAATCTGCCAGGAAATAGCACACCAGCCCGTGAACAAGGTGCAAGCAGCACTGAAACGCGTAGGGCATCTATATTGGTTTTAAAAGAATGCCGGTTTGCTGAAAATAAAGGACTCTGCAACAAAAGATGGGGTCCTGCTTGTTTCCTGAGTGCGCCTCCAAGCAAGGGAGTAAAACTATGGGAATACATAAATATATATATATATATATATATATATTTCGGGACAGAAATTCCCTGTAATATGCTATGTATTACCATACCATTATTGAGTGCGGGACGGGAGGAGCCATGACTCACGTCAGGCAACGTTTCGAGTGGGCCATGGTGCCACACCACTCTCTCAAATATGGTATTAATTTGCACATCTACACAGATTTAAAAAACCTTGCAGTCTATTATGTAGAAAATATCAGGAAAAAAAAATTGCATATTACTTCGCAAAATCATTACATTGTGCCTTTCCTTCATGGGATATAAATTCTGCACAGGACACAAACTTTCAGTTTATAACAGAAACAGCGAACTCCAATAGAAATATTATGTCAGCTAATCCAACTGCAGGTGGGTAAGGCTGCCTCAAAGTGGCCACACAGGGGCAGCAGATGATATGACTTTAAAATAACGCATAACGTTCTGGGAAAATCGGCATTCATGCCATACTGAAATAGATGATCCTGTTTTAGCAGAAATGAAATTGCAGTATTTAGAAGGGCCCATTTAGTGCTATATTACAACAGCTAAAGCATCATAATATTGCCTTTCTTAGGAGGCTATTATGAGCCAAATAAAGTTGTTTTGAAACTTAGGGATACAAGATTACATCTAAACCATCTATCTACCTGCATACTTGAGTGAGCCAGTTTATATCCTTCTGTCATAAGACAAAAAGTGAACACTGCAAATGCTAATTTAAAACAAGGGCTTTATCACATAAAGTAAGCACTTGGAGTGCTAAGTTTAGACTGACTTTCTGTCACTGTTTTGGGCTGACTGGTGTTTAAGTAGTTGAAGAGCTGTAGAATGTAGTACATGGCTGCTATCCACTTTATCTTTATGTTGACATATTTGAAGTAAACAACAGAACATGAAACAAAAAACATACACAAAGTAACAACACCACAATTAAAACATAGCAGGGCACATCACAACAAAACTGTTAAATAGAATGCAATACAACTGCAGTACCACACTACAAAACCAATCGCAACAATGCAGCACAAAAACACTGCAATACAAAGAAGCATTTGCAATGCAATCGGTCTTGCCTTTGGGAGCTTATATGTATTTACATATGCAGCACATTATTGTGGGTACAGCAACATTTACTGTTCTAATGTGCACAAAGCAGGGAAAGGATGCAGTACCACAGGCTCCCATCCTGTGATTCTGGATAAATCACTTAAGCTCCCCGTGCCTAAAAGAACAAAATAAAGGTGACCTTTGGTAATGCATCTGGTGCGCATATATAGCGCTCCAAAAACCCTTTGGGCGAGTATGTGCTATTTTTTTTCAAAACTGCAAAAAATTATAATGTATGAGGTATTTATAAAAATAAATTCTTCCCACTATCTGTTTTGTCTTCATTTAATGTATTCACGTTTACATATTGGGTGTAGAACACAACCCTTAGGCATTTTATAATTGTTTACTGTCCACTGACCAGCTGACAAAAACCATTCAAGCAAGTGGAAACGAATCTGTGATTTTATGTTAATCTCTTAAAGGTGCAGTGAAGTATGGGAATGGAAGCCTGAGTTGCTTTATTGGTTGTATGGCGCAGGGAAGAGATGTGTTTACTAGATGTGACAACGGTTGTGTCAATGGTGGTACCTTCATTTCATACTGTGGAAATATCGTCTGCTTTTGATGATCTGTAGAATACTCATTGTTCACTCATAGCCCTTGTGGTATGTTCATTCCCATAGATACCAATTTATCAGCCTGTGTATGAGTTCCATTTTTATGTTTTGACTGCGCCTATGAGTGACATTTTGAGTGAGACTTTACCAAGTGCAGTTAGCAAGGAAACCTGTATGAGACAACACAGCACATCTTTCAGATTTTGCAGGACCTGGGTTAGATTATCAACTACTACTTGACGTACGACATTGTTTTTAAATTATACAATTGGCTTACTTTATATAACCAACTTTTTATTGATTGTAAAGGACAGTCTATCAACACTACACAGCTGTTCGCCTACAACCATACTGGCCGGCAGCAAAGGTCATAGCTTCAAAAGGCAGTCACTTTAGAACAATGGAGACCTGTACCCCACGTCACAGGCCCAGCTGTAATTGCCAATTGCTTAATTATCCCCCCGCCCAGTAGGCACTGCGCCCTGCATATTCCATGTTGGCAACACCAGCGGAAGCTGGTATAGCATTGCCGAGCTGGCTGTGGCACAACATACCTCGCCAGACAGAGCTAGCGTGATATCTGTAGATCTATGTAATTTCCCCTGTGGCTTGGTTGCAAACGTGCGTATACCAGCTTAAGTAACATAGATTACAGTCGCATCAGATATTGCATCCTAGCTATCAGCGTCAGCCCAAGCGGACTGTGCACAAATGACCCATCTATTATTTCTCGTCCAGAAGCTACAAAGAGTAGGTCTTTTAAGGTTTGATATTATCCAAAATTTGTTCTAAGCTCGTTCACCAGCATTCATGTATACCTTACAGTGCATTATGAGACACAACAATCAGCAGACAGTACTTAACATTACGAAAGCGGCTTGAAGGGCACATCCGCTCTGCGTTACTGCGGCGTTGTTGCAATAGCCATCCACTATATTTCCTAAGCAAGGTTTAATAAGAAAGAAAACCAACCGTTAAGTAGGGGATTAAGGCGGGAGGAGAGGAGAGGAATACTGGGAGGGGGGGAGCAGACATGGCGGGAGGGCAAATGAAAGTAGTACTCCGCTACCATTATCCAGCCCCCCTTTCCTAATCCAGAAGTACCACCCCGAGAGGACCCGTGTTTCCTTTTGGCGATGTATATGATGCAGCAAGAGGTAATGACCATGTTTTGTTCAGCTGGATTTAGCGGCTCTCCGACAGTGAGAGCAGCTGCTCTGTGGACCTCCAAAATCCCCCCGGATCAGTAGGGCCTATCACATCATCAAACAACTTTAAGGCCCGGAGCCGCGGCGGTTGTAATCTAGCGTGCTCTAGCCTCCCCAGATGGTCCACCAGAGGCTTCCATAGCTTCCGGAACTAAGTATCTCGGAATTGAAGGCGTGCCGTGAGCAGCTCCATCGCCACCACATGCCACAAGCGGGTGAACCACACATTTATGGAAGGTGTCTCTGCCTTCTTCCAATATAGTGCCACCGTTTGCTTTGCCGCACCCAGCATGTGGAGGCTTAGGTGCCAATCCCGGCCCGTCATAGCTCGCATAGTCGCTGGTCTAAGGCCCAAAATGATCGTGAGCAGGTCCTCTGGTAAGGGATATCCCAACACCCTTTTAATGTGGCTGAGGACCTCTTTCCAATAGGTTGTCAGGAGAGGACACGCCCACCAAATATGTATGAAGTCTCCCAGTGCTTGAGTACAGCGCCAGCATAGAGGAGACACCTTGGGAAACATCTTTTGAAGTCGGACGGGGGTATAGTACCACTGGGTCATTACCTTGTAAGCTGATTCCTGTTGGGGGATGCTACGAAAGGTTTTGGGAATGTCGCCCCAAAGCCGCACCCACTGGGAAGGGGTAACACCTGAGCCGGAAAGGTTCTGCCACCGCAGTTGAAAAGGGTGGGGATCAAGATGCTCTGTATGCTGGAGCACTTTGTATATGCGAGAAATTAGACCCTTATAAGTGCCAAATGTGCGTGCCAACCTCTCGAACGGAGTGAAGGGCCACGTGGCCGCCTGCATCAGTGAGAAGCCCTGGATCCAGTGCCGAAGCTGTATGTATTGGAATTTGTCCCTCTCCGTTAAGCCGAATTATTGCTTGCATTGGGCAAAGGTTTTAAAGTCCCCCCCCAGAAATAAGTCCCGTATTGTCCTACAACCAGTTTCGGTCCAGTTCTCAAAATAAGGCGGACGACACGCTGGGGGGAACTGCGGGTTGCGAGCAATAGGAGTGTGAGGAGAGGGGAAGGTGGTGAGGCCCCTGCGAACTGCCACCTTGTCCCAGATCTCGAGGACCGTTTTAGTGGGGACAGCCATGTACGCACTGCGGTGGCGCGCCTCCCGAGGCAACCAAGCATGGTCCCAGAGCGGGCGACATGTAACTGCCCTATCCATGTGAAACCACACTTTTTCGCTCTCCCATGCTCCCCATTCTAGAATAAAGCGAAGATGCGACAACCAATAATAATCAAGCAGGTTGGGACAGGCAAGTCCGCCCCTATCCCGGGGGAGCTTCAAGATTTTATTAGAGAATCGCAGTTTCTTACCCCCCCATATGAATGCGATCAGTTCGCGTTGCAACCCCTGAATTTGGTGTTCCGGAATAGGCGTCGGTAAGGTTTGAAAGAGGTAGAGGATCTTTGGTAATATGGACATCTTAATGGCGTTGAGGCGGCCAAGCCAGGAAAGGGGCAGGGCTTTCCATGTGCGCAAATCGTCAAGGACTGAGAGCTTACATTCCTGCCAATTGGCCTGTGCCCAGGTAGCCAGGTCCGGGGTCAGATTGAGGCCAAGGTATCTCACCGACCTGCTCGCCCACTGGTAGGGAACGCAGGCCTGTAGTGCCTTAATTTCCTCTTCTGGGACCGTGATATTTAGAGCCCAGGACTTCGTGTGGTTAATTTTAAGCCCTGAGGCGCATTCATAGGTTTGGAGCAACGAGTGTACCGCCAGAAGCGAACGTAACGGGTCGGACAGTGTGAGAAGGAGATCGTCAGCAAAGAGGGCAATCTTGTGTTCTACACCCATAAGGGAGATACCACTAATATCGGGGGACTGGCGAATCAGAATGGCGAGAGGTTCCACCACTAAAGCAAACAGCAGGGGTGACAAGGGGCAGCCCTGCCGGGTGCCCCTGCAGATAGAGAACGGCTGCGTGAGCTGACCATTCACTCACACCCTGGCCACCGGCGAGATATAAGGAGCCATAATGCGCGCCACCATTTTAGGACCCAGACCTACCTTCTGTAAAACTGCACGGAGGAATGCCCAGTCCACCCGGTCGAACGCTTTTTCAGCATCGAGCGACAAGAGGCAGGCCGGTATTCCCCAATGCTTGGCTTTCCCTACAATATGGGCTATGCGGCGCACATTGTCTGCGCCTTGACGTTGGTGGATAAACCCACCTGGTCCGGGTTGATGAGATTGGGTAAGTGGACACTGAGCCGTTTAGCAATGATTTTAGTGTACAGCTTAAGATCCATATTTAACAGGGCTATGGGCCGATAAGAGGAGCAGAGGGTATGGTCTTTCCCAGGCTTCGGGATGAGGGCTATTTCAGCCATCGCCATATCTGAGGAGGGCCCAACTGACTCCGCGAATGAGTTGAAAAGACGCAAGAGATATGGCTGTAATTGCGGTAGAAAGGCACGAAAGAACGATACCGGGAGCCCGTCGGGGCCAGGCGTTTTACCCAATGGAAGATCTTTCAGGGCGCCAGCTATTTCCTCTAGAGTGATCGACTCCTCCAGGAGCTCAGAGTGGTGCGTACTCAATGGCTCCCAATCGCATGCACCCAGGGCAGTCGATACCAGATCTGGTGCCGGTGGATCTCCAGCGTAGAGAGATGAGTAGTAGTCATGAAACGCTTAGAGCTTTGCTGATTCCATGACAGCCCAAGCTCCATCTGCCCCCTGCAGTTTTGCAATATGGGCCTTGGCCGCCCGTGTACGCAAGCCCCGCGCTTAGACAGTGCCTACCCTGTTGCCGCCGTCATAAAAGTGCTGCCGGAGCGCAAGTAGTGCATGTTTGGCCTTATTTGTTCTATGTACACGAAGCTGGCCCTGAAGGACTGCTAGACGGCGTTTGTGAGCCACCAAGGGCCGCTCCTGGGCCATCTTTTCCAGGGTCCTGATTTCGCATGCAAGCTTGTTTTCATATAGGTGGGCTTCTCGTGCCCTAGCGACAGCTATAGCTGTGAGGGTGCCCCTTATCGTAGCCTTGAAGGCGTCCCACAGGAGGGGGAGGGGAGTCCCCGGCAAATAATTATTTTCAAAATACGCCAGTATAGCTGCCTGAATTTCCTCCCTATCAACCGGGTCCCGCAGAATTTGGTCCGGAAACCGCCATCGACACGATCGGGGCAAGCGGGTGAGGCGCTCGTGTAGTAGCAATTCCACGTGGGCATGATCCGAGACCGAGATACTAGAGTGGGACGCTGACAGGGTATCTTTAAGCAGAGAGTGGGACACAAAGAGAATGTCAATGCGGGAATAGGAGCGATGCGCATGGGAGTAATATGTGTAGTCTCTCAGCCCCAGTGAGTGGTAGCGCCAGACATCCACCAGGTTTAGAGCAGTAAGGGATTTTTTCACTGTTGCAGACATGGCCCCGACCCCGTGAAAGGCTCCCCCACAGCGATCCAGAACCGCATCCCATACCAAGTTGAAGTCGCCTCCAACTATGAGGTCCGAATTCACCGGCTCAAGGTGTTCCCTAATTATCCTGCGCAGGAAGGCATCTTGACCCTGAATGGGGGCATATATATTGCAAAGCGTGAGCGTGCTGTGTCCTCTCACGATCTCCACCCTCAAAAGCCGACCCTCAGTGTCCCTAAGCACCTTAGTGTCGCCCTGTGGGAAACCCACCCTGCAGAAAATGGCTACCCCCGCTGTCTTAGTGGCTGCTGAAGACCAAAACTGGTGAGGGAAACGTGGGTGAGCCATGCGAGCCACATCGGACTTGAGGAGATGAGTCTCCTGTAGGAAGATTATATCGGGGCTCTGCTGCAGCAAGTATCTCCAGATTTGGCGCCTTTTGTTAGGTGAGTTAAGCCCCTTTACATTGAGGGAGACAATCTTCCAATAAGGTATCGTGGTCATTGACACTGTTCAACTGGTGAAGCTTTTCCCGTGAGGCTCCCCCACATGCCCTCGTGTCCCCCCCGCCAGGAGGGTAGAAAGGGAAAAGAAAGGGAAGAAAGAAGGTAAGGTCGGGGACAATAACTGAAGCGCTGAAACGGCCAACATGGCCAACAAAGCCTATTCCAGTCTAGGGAGTAGCCAGGCGCAGTGGCACAGGTTATCCCGGAGATGTCACTCTCCCAGGAATAGGAGTGGGGGTCGATCATCACTATCTCAACAAATCCAGTTTACCGGGATTCGGCCCCGGGCCGCCGCCCCAGAGATGTAGCTGCATTGCCGAGAAATGGGCGTTACATACGCCCCGAAGTGAGGTATTCAAGGCGTTGGACCGGGACCCAGGCCAACCGCTGGGTGGTCAGGTGGAGAGCCTTCTCCTCCCTAAGGCCCGCGGCATACACATCGCTGCATTACTGGAGGATTCATTTGGGAGCGGACACCTGTGATCCCGCCGGCGACGAGCCACCCTCCAGGGATCTGATATGCTGTATAATGTCTTGTTTGTCCCGTGATGATCTGCTTTCAGCCGGAGAGAGGGGGCGCCCAGGGCGGTGTACCTTGGACCATCGAGGCTTAAGTGGGGCTCGAGGCCCGGCAGGACGACGCGAGGGACTGACCGGTGGGTTGTCCGGGATTTGGAGCAACTGCGCTGCTTCTCTGTATGATCGCAGCACCCGACGCCTGGATTCCCATTGGAATATGAGGGCAAAGGGATGGCCCCATTGGTAGCGGATGTGGAGGTCCCTCAGCTTGTCAGTGATGGGTCGAAAATCCCTCCGGCGTCGGAGAGTCGTGGGGGCCAAGTCCTGAAATAGCTGGACCGGAGTGCCTCTGTACAGGATCTCGGGTTTGTCCCTAGCCGCCTTAAGGATGGCTTCCTTTTCAACGAAGAAATGGACCCGTGTCAGGATATCAGGAATGAGCCCAGGTCTCTATAACACAAATAACCCCGAGGTCTAAAGTCGCCGACTAAGAAAAACGAAAAAATGGTGTGCCGATGACAAACAAAATGCCCACTTCAAGTAATGAAAGGGCAATCCCTTTAAGGACGTAATCCCTCACTCACCCTGGGTGACATGCTTCATCATATGGGATTCTCCTCCCAGAGAAAAATCCTAGTTTCTCTGGGGGCTACGACCCCCTCTCTGAGAGGGAGGAGCTCAGGGATGTTTTGATTGTGTACTAAAGGATAGACTAAATCCACATATGACGAGCTACGTATGAGTGAGGGGTGCAGTGCTAAACAATTGATGGTGCAGTGAAGGTGTATTAAAACTAGTCACCGGACGGCAAGGAAGATTCTCTTGACACAACCGTGCCGAAGCTAGATTAAAAACGTGGACACCACTAGACCAATGTAAGCCATGGTGTGTGACAATGGAAGAAGGTCGACATGTTTCAGCCTAAACGCCTAAGTGGGCTCGGCTTTCATCAGGACCAAAAGCTACTGCAAGATAAGAAACTGTGTGCTGCCTACACAGAAAAAAGGATACTGTGAACACCCAATAGTTACTGGATGGGTGTGTGTCGTTTAGTCATCTCAGGCATCACCTAAATGAAGAGAACTCAGTTTAAAAATCAAGTTGGTTCAAAATGCAAGGTTAAACAAACATCAAACGTGAGAAATAATAACTAATTGCATGAACCACTCACCCGTAAACACTGGGTGCAACTCTAACCTCCACCTGGCATCCGCTCAGGAAGTGGAACATCGCCCTGAAAAATGATGTAAGAAACTCAGAAGTTGATATCTACATCTCAGGAGCGAATGTTCGAAAAACGGGGTGGACTAATAAACTAGAGGAGAGGGAGACCGATATCTTCAATAATTTCACAAAGTACTATATGCATGAAGAACCCAAGGCTGTGCCAGGTTCTCTGGAAGCTATGCGCTATTGACAAGTGTTGCTGTGTTAAATGCTTAATTAAAACACATTCAAAGAAAAAACAATAAATCTAAATTCAAACAATAAATGAACTCGATGTACAAGCACACGAGTGCATGGAGCATAATAACGAATGACCCCTTCGTACTTGAAGGGACAAAAGGGACAAAAGCCGCCAAAGAGACGACTAAGTGTGAATCAACACTAGAACTAAATATCGGTTACAATAAATCACGATAACCAAGAGCTAATCCAAACGCTTACCTATCCGTCGGGGTACCGCGGCTGATATGAGCCTGAAGCCGGAGGTCCCGCGGGACGGGCAAACGTGCAATATGAAGCACCAAAGTCTTCGAACAGGGACCAATAGAAAAGCTCGTCCTACAAAATGCGTGTAATGAGGAAGCCAATCACCGCTGTAATGCCACGTTGTACTCGTAGTCAGGGCAACGGTGAAAACAGCCAAAGGAGTGGTATCAACTTAAAGGGACTGTGCGCAATAACCCAACTTAAAAATTAAAAGCAACACATCAGTGCCTACCGTGTGTATCTAGGCCCCGGACTGAAAATAGTACCTATATCGGGGAGACCTTAAATAAAAGTGCTAGCTCCGATTAGGGAAAAAACCAAAATTAGATATTGGTGAGCTTAACATCAGCTCATACGGCGGAAACGAGGTAAATGCAATTAATCAAAGCATTCGCTCTGTAATTCTCACACGGACGCTCGTCATTAAAAACGAGGATCCATACCGCCCTTAAGAATATGCATTGTATACAAAAGAACCATCATAAACGTTCTATGATGCATAACAAAAAACAGCGAAACACTCAAAATAGTCAATCAACGCAAAGTGTCAGACCTAGTGATTTTAGAAGGTAGCTAGCGCTGAGTCGCGCTAGCCAAGATCAGGGTTAATGACATGGTAAATGTATGCCCAACATAGATAAGACCTACTGCACCAAATTATTTACACTGGACGGTCCTTGACAAACCTGTTATACCATCCCACCTGACAGACTGCTCCTCCTTTCTGTTTAAACGAGAACAGCGGTGGGTTTACACACTTAATACGCATGTCAAAGGATTGAATGATGACATTCCTTGGCTATCATTATGATATTCACATATTCTTTCCCAGTCCCGCATTACTACACATTTAGCTGATGGGATTAGTGTAAAGAGCCAGTTATGAGTAGGTCTTATCTATGTTGGGCATACATTTACCATGTCATTAACCCTGATCTTGGCTAGCGCGACTCAGCGCTAGCTACCTTCTAAAATCACTAGGTCTGACACTTTGCGTTGATTGACTATTTTGAGTGTTTCGCTGTTTTTTGTTATGCATCATAGAACGTTTATGATGGTTCTTTTGTATACAATGCATATTCTTAAGGGCGGTATGGATCCTCGTTTTTAATGACGAGCGTCCGTGTGAGAATTACAGAGCGAATGCTTTGATTAATTGCATTTACCTCGTTTCCGCCGTATGAGCTGATGTTAAGCTCACCAATATCTAATTTTGGTTTTTTCCCTAATCGGAGCTAGCACTTTTATTTAAGGTCTCCCCGATATAGGTATTATTTTCAGTCCGGGGCCTAGATACACACGGTAGGCACTGATGTGTTGCTTTTAATTTTTAAGTTGGGTTATTGCGCACAGTCCCTTTAAGTTGATACCACTCCTTTGGCTGTTTTCACCGTTGCCCTGACTACGAGTACAACGTGGCATTACAGCGGTGATTGGCTTCCTCATTACACGCATTTTGTAGGACGAGCTTTTCTATTGGTCCCTGTTCGAAGACTTTGGTGCTTCATATTGCACGTTTGCCCGTCCCGCGGGACCTCCGGCTTCAGGCTCATATCAGCCGCGGTACCCCGACGGATAGGTAAGCGTTTGGATTAGCTCTTGGTTATCGTGATTTATTGTAACCGATATTTAGTTCTAGTGTTGATTCACACTTAGTCGTCTCTTTGGCGGCTTTTGTCCCTTTTGTCCCTTCAAGCACGAAGGGGTCATTCGTTATTATGCTCCATGCACTCGTGTGCTTGTACATCGAGTTCATTTATTGTTTGAATTTAGATTTATTGTTTTTTCTTTGAATGTGTTTTAATTAAGCATTTAACACAGCAACACTTGTCAATAGCGCATAGCTTCCAGAGAACCTGGCACAGCCTTGGGTTCTTCATGCATATAGTACTTTGTGAAATTATTGAAGATATCGGTCTCCCTCTCCTCTAGTTTATTAGTCCACCCCGTTTTTCGAACATTCGCTCCTGAGATGTAGATATCAACTTCTGAGTTTCTTACATCATTTTTCAGGGCGGTGTTCCACTTCCTGAGCGGATGCCAGGTGGAGGTTAGAGTTGCACCCAGTGTTTACGGGTGAGTGGTTCATGCAATTAGTTATTATTTCTCACGTTTGATGTTTGTTTAACCTTGCATTTTGAACCAACTTGATTTTTAAACTGAGTTCTCTTCATTTAGGTGATGCCTGAGATGACTAAACGACACACACCCATCCAGTAACTATTGGGTGTTCACAGTATCCTTTTTTCTGTGTAGGCAGCACACAGTTTCTTATCTTGCAGTAGCTTTTGGTCCTGATGAAAGCCGAGCCCACTTAGGCGTTTAGGCTGAAACATGTCGACCTTCTTCCATTGTCACACACCATGGCTTACATTGGTCTAGTGGTGTCCACGTTTTTAATCTAGCTTCGGCACGGTTGTGTCAAGAGAATCTTCCTTGCCGTCCGGTGACTAGTTTTAATACACCTTCACTGCACCATCAATTGTTTAGCACTGCACCCCTCACTCATACGTAGCTCGTCATATGTGGATTTAGTCTATCCTTTAGTACACAATCAAAACATCCCTGAGCTCCTCCCTCTCAGAGAGGGGGTCGTAGCCCCCAGAGAAACTAGGATTTTTCTCTGGGAGGAGAATCCCATATGATGAAGCATGTCACCCAGGGTGAGTGAGGGATTACGTCCTTAAAGGGATTGCCCTTTCATTACTTGAAGTGGGCATTTTGTTTGTCATCGGCACACCATTTTTTCGTTTTTCTTAGTCGGCGACTTTAGACCTCGGGGTTCTTTGTGTTATAGATACTTGAATTGGGGATCTAACCCTGTGTGGTCTCAAAACTTGTTCCCTCTGACCCTCCGGTTTCTGAACCGTCTTTGTTTGTGTGATGAGCCCAGGTCTCCCAGGTGGCCCAGAGACCCTGTGCGCACGGTCCAGGGTTGGCGGTGAAGTGTGGTCATCTCCCCGAATTTCATGGAGTAAATCCGCCACAAACGTCATGATATCTGTACCTTCCGCTCCAATTGGAACACCCCGTATGCGTATGTTGTTTCGGCGCCCCCTATTCTCCAAGTCCTCTTGTCTAATCTGGAGCTCAACATGCTGTTCCTCCAGGGTTGCAATCCGCTGCCAAAGGTGTTCCTGGTCTTCCGTGCGAGCATCGAGGGTCTTCTCCATATCGTCCACTCGGCCCCCTAGTTCCCCCACATCCCTCCGGAGCTCTTTAACACATGCCTGAACTTCCGTACGAAGCGAGCCAATTTCGGTTTTGAGGTCTTTCATAAACAGCGCCATGAAGGACTGTGTCACCGGCTCTGCTGAGTTGCCAGCACCCGACGGCAGAGCACCCGACGGTGCCACACCAGGCTTGTTCCATAGATCCATAACTGTGGTGTCTTTGGATGGCGCCGGTGGCTCCTTCCCCGATTTAGTGCGAGTCATGGTTCAGCAGTGCCGTTAGGTAGACTCCCAATGTGGCGGGGGGCGGTCACACCACCTCCACACTCCGGCCCAGAGCAGCACTGTCCCAGTCAAACAGGAGGTCAGAGCAAGAGCGTCCCCCCTGTAGGCCGCCGTGGTAGCCCGTCGCAGTAGTTCGAAGAGTCCCCACCAGTGATGCCCGAGGCAAGAGCAGTAAAGGTCAACGGCAGCCGTCTGAAGTCAGGGCCCCCAGGCCCCCCCGAGCCGCCAGTGCTCACTCACCCCAGTCGCTGCCTCCAGATATAGTCAGGCGCACAGGGGCCCCCAGCCAGTCCGATGTAGCGGTGCCCGGCCCAAAGTCCACTCGCCTCCCCGGGTCGGGAGGGCAGAAACTAGATCACTCAGCGTTACAGGGCGTGTACAGCAGGGCAAGCGGGCAACAATTCGCCAGGGCACAGGCAAACAAAGGGCTACTTTTGGGTTGCAGGCCCCTCCAGTCGCCACTCCCATGAGGCTCCGCCGCAGGGCCCCACCCGCCCAGCCACAGCCAGCGCTTCAGAGTCTCAAAATGGCAGCAAGCACCCCTCCGTCTGCACCATCACACCTCAGTCAGTTGGCGTTGCCGTTGAAAGGCTCCGGCCCCGATCTCTCTGCGCCGCGTAGCCCCTGCTCAGTGCCACTCCTCCAGCTGGCAGCGCCGACCCCGCGCCCCCAGGAACCCTCAGCTTACCCCAACTGGGCGATAGAGCCAGCAGACGTCCCTCCACACCCGGCGTTCAGGAGTCCCACAGTCCGGGCAGCAGGGAGCCGGCGGCGGTAGGAGCCCCCCAGGGCGGAGCCCCACCAGTTGCAAGCAGTGTGGGCCCGTTCCCGCTCCACACTCCGCCAAACACCAGGGGACCAAGACCAGGGCAGTCCAGGCGGCAGCCTCCAGGCCTTCCCAGGCTTGCGATTCAGGCCCCTGCCCCAGGCCACTCTCAGTTCTCAGGCAGGTCAGAGCTTGTGCAAGGGGATCATCCACTAGTCCTCCCCAAGGTAGCGAGGCGCCGGAGGCAAGCCCCGGAGATCAGTAGGGCTCCACTGCCCGGTATCTCACCAGGCCCCCGCAGGCTCAGGGTCCACAGCGGCAGCAGCGAAGTGGCGACAACAGGACTCGGCCTCTCCAACAAAGCGCTCCCCAACCAGCAACAGCGGCGTGCCCCAAGCCAGGTACCTCTGCAGTGTCGGCCACCACTACGGCACCGCTGGTCCCGAAGTCGGGATCTCTCCAAGTGCCTCCGGGTGCCAGCCACAAAATGGCGGGCGCGATCCTCCCCGCCTCTGCAGCCCGGTCTCCACCGCCGTCCAGCCAGCCGGGCAGGAAGTTCAGGGCGCCGATATCCTCCGTCAACCACACCGCTCTCTATGCTGCCCAGGGCACTCCACCAGTGGCCCCCATCGTATGGCTGCAGGGTTCATCTCCTCCGTGGCGCGCCGAGGCTGAGCTCGCAAAATGGCGGGCACGCTCTCTCCAGCCGGAGCCTCCCCTCCAACACGGCGTTTCTCCACAGCCGCTCAATTCCGGGGTCCCCGAGCCGCCAGGTAGCCACCTGCTCCTCTCCGCAGTTTGTTCACCCCCAATTGGGGCGCCCCCGTGGCCGTCGCACCGCTGTTAATTGCTGTTTTTGCCGTTGGCGGCCCGGAGCCCCAGCAACGCGCGTCTCACTCCATCTATAGCGAGACCACGCCCCCAATTGGCTTACTTTAAAAGGCAGGCTATGTCTCATGAACTTAGATTCAGTGATCCTTAAATCTGCTCATTTCTGAACTCCACTAAATGCAAGGCATTTTAATCACCCAAACCTCACGCAGACAACAAATAATACGCAGCTGGCTTTGACTAATTCTGCGAAAACCATATTCATATATTCTATAAAAACAGCTCTTCAGACGAGTACTAACGGCTGCAGTATGACCCTAAATCATAGATTTCTATCTGAATGTGGAAAGGTCTGAAGAAGCCGAATAAGCCATTCTCGGGCTCTGCCCTTCCCCCACTCCTGGAGACATGAAAAACTGATGCTGGGGAAGGCCGAACGCCAACTGTCGAATAGCGCGCTCAGAATTGTACCCGTTTGTTAACAGTACCTGAAATATTGAAAATCAAAATGCGAGGCACAGCTACACTTGATGTCAGAGTTAGACAGTATATTCTCTATATTGAGAAGTGTTGGAGGCGCCACGCCTTTGTGTGCAAATAAATAACCCCCTGCTCTTGATTCCTCTTTAATTATGGGCATGTTTCACAGCTGATCATTATACATGTCGCCGCCTGCTTGTTTGCAGGAAATGCTGTGTATTGCTGGCGTGTTTTTTAAATTTTATTTTTTAACCTGACACTTTGCAGCAGGCAGAAGAGGGAAGAGGCAGCCGGGCAGCCGGCGCTGCAGTGTTTCACAGGCAGGGTCCGTACCACAAAGTGGTGAAGCGAGGGAGCCCGGCTGTAGGCTGGAAGCGTGCAGCCCTTAGTTTGTAGACTCCAGGAGCTCACTCCGCATTTGCAAGCTGGCAGCAAAAAAGAAGGGGCAGTGCGGAGGGTGGTTAGGGCCAAACCCACGCAGAGACTCGCGGCAGTTTGCCATCCCAGCTGGGGCGCATCCGTCCTGCACTGCCGGTTGTTGGCCCTTTTGGGGCTGCCTTGGGACAGTCTGGCCTGCAAACGGCACACGCCTCCCATGTCTGCTCCCAGGCAATAGAAAACCAAAACTCACAAACACCATATATTAAAATAGACTTGGCAAGCGCATGAACTGCCTACGTGCACTTAGATTGCCAATCACCTGCGCAGAGCTGCTTTTATCTGGCGCTGTGTAAGGCGACTCTGCCAGTAACTAGAGCGGAGGGAAGGAAGCCGGTATGCGATGGTAGATGAGTCATGTTTCCCATAGACGTTGTGAGTTTTCTTATGAGAACAGCGCACTGCTCTCATCACGCACCCAGGAAGGGGAGAGGAAGGAAAAGGGAGGGGGACGAGAGAGAAAAAACAACACGGACTGCTGGTAGCGCTCGTGCTTGGAGCAGATAATAGATATGCATAAAAAGAATAAGGGCAGCAGCTGGCAGGCAAGAAACAGCACAGGACCACTAAATGCTAAAGAAACAAGCACTGGCAAAGTCAAAAAGTCGGACATTCACTGCCAGCTTATTGCGCTGCCAAGGCTTGTTCTGCTCTTATACCAAAAAACAAGCCCAATCCTCCGTAAAACAAAGCCCAAACTCAAACTAACATCCTACTAAAAAGAAGTCCAATTGCTTAAAAGCCTAAAAAATATAACCACGAAGAGGGAGGCATGGCAAAAAAGTACCCCCAATAAAACTGTGGAATTAGGAGGAGGTGGGAGGGAGGAAAACTATATTTAAATGTAATCAGCTGTGGTGCCGCAACTACACACAGGCAAACAGAAAGAGCAGGAAACAAAGAAATAAAGTAGTCCCCCAGAGAACAGACAAAGAACTGTAGTGTGATGAGACAGTACTTAGTCCCTGCTGCATGGGAGGAACGGAAGAGAGAAAGGAAGGACAAAGAGGCAGGACTGACCACTGGCAAGCAAGAATTTTTGAGGGACACTGGAACAAACAAATCAAAAGCTGGGGGATGGCTTTAACCCAACATAAGAAATTACAATAGGTCTCAAATGCTCAACCTAAAAACCAAAACGCATCAACACCTCAACAAGACTCCACACAATAAATATGGAAAATCTTTCATGTCACACATTACCACCTTCAGAATCCTGTTTTCAGGAGCTGTTTCTCCCTTATTAGAGTACTCCAGAAGATTCTCCTGATGCTTCCAACTCAGGCTAGAGCACTGACAGTAAGAAGTACTATCTTGAGCAGGCTGGATTACTGCAATGCCTTGCTGCTGGAGTCTTCAAGGTATTTGACTGAGAGACTCCAAAGAATCCAGACATTGGCAGCTAAACAAGCTTTAATGAGGTCACAATGTTCATCTGCCTCTCAGACTCTTTTGGAGCTGCACTGGCTCCCAGTATTGCAAAGGATACATTTTAAGTCGCTTCGCATTGTGTTTAAAGCTCTGCATGTTGTTGGACCTAAACCAACGCAGAACAAATTTGTATGGTATGTCCCCACCCGGAGCCCTTGTTCTTCCTCCACCAAACTGGTGAAAGTGCCCAGATTTAGAAGAACAAAATCAGGAGGTAGGGCCTTTAGCTCCCCAGCAACGCGGCTCTGGAACAAACTCCTAACGGAGATCAGACAGTTGGAAGATCTTCTTCAGTTCAGAAAAAGAATAAAGACATGGCTATATCCCAGAGCATGATTCCTACAGCTTTTTAGTCCTCTTCTGGCAACATTGCCCAATGCCTATCCTCATCATCTGTGATTAACTGGGCAAACGTATCATAGCACCAGGGTACCCGTAGGGTGATAGTGTGCTTTACAAGTGTCGATAACAATAACAATAACAACTATAACAGTGGTAAAGGGAGTTTAAAGCAATTACTATCTTAATTTGGCACCAAATATATGAAATAGCGCCAATGTTAGACCTGTCATCTTTAGGGTGGTCTTCCCCCAAACTTTTTACCTGCTTACCTCCTCTGTTTGCTGTATCTTTTTGTTGGCCTTGGGACTCTGAGCACTTTACCACTGCTAACCAGTGCTAACGTGCATGTGCTTCTCCCCTAAACATGGTAACATTAGTGTATACACAATTGGCATATTTAGTTTACTTATAAGTCCCTTGTAAAGTAGTGTCCCATATACCCAGGGCCTGGAATCTAAATGCTGCTAGTGGACCTGCAGCACTGATTGTGCCACCCACACAAGTAGCCTTTCAAAGCTGTCTCAGGCCTGCTATTGCGAGGTCTGTGCAATTACTTGCCAAGCCTTAAATTCCCCTTTAATTACACATGTCACCTCTAAGGTAGGCCCTAGGTAGCCCTATGGGTATGTTGCTGTGTAACCAAAAGGTTGGACATGTACTTCTAAGTTTTTCTTGTCCTGGTAGTGACAAATACCCAAATTCATTTTTCACTGCTATGATGCCTACTCCTCTCATATGCAAGCATTGGGAATTCCTTAATAAACATTCAAGCAGCAATTCCTGATCAGAAAGGAATAGTTACATCACGTTTTATATCTTAAGAATGCTAATGATAATTCCCCTAAATTGTAAAGTTGGATTTTACATTCCTGTTTTAGAAATGCCACTTTTAGAAAGTGGGCATTTCTCTGCTCTTGCTGCTCTGTGTACCTTGCAGCCTGTCTCCAATACACAGCTGGAGTGAGTGACAGCTACCCTTTGTGCATTCCCTCTAGACAGCCATAAACACAGGAAGGGTGGGTGTGACGGACAGCATTCACCTGCATTCTGATAGCTCTTCCTGGGAAAGGGGGAGCTGACACACTTGAATAGGCAGTGTCCTGTTTCCCACACAACGTGTTGATTACCCCCTACTGATAGTCTGAGCCAGGGCTGGGAGGAAGGGGGGACCTGTCACTTGAAGGGCCTGCATTGAAGTCATCCCCACTTCAAAGGCACAACTGGGTATAAGTACTGGGGCTCTGATCCTACCAAGACTGTAGACTACTAGACCTGTGAAGAACTGCTGTGCTACAAGGATTGCCACTCTGTTTGATTACTGTTCTGCAAGAATGGATTTTCTCTTTTGCTGTGCTGCCCTGCTGCCTGCTGATTTCGTACTGCTGAGGACAAGGACTGGACCCATCCCACTTGAACTTAGAATGACTCCAAGGGCTTGCTGGCTGGCCCCCTGTTCTGATGTCTCAGGGCCATCAAAGATTTCCTTCAACTCTGCAACAGCACCTGGATTCTGTAATCTGTGAGTCCTGCCCTGCCAAGTGATGCCAATCCAGCCTTAGGCCTTTGAAAGGTGATTTCTGCTGTGCAGAACTATCAAAATCGACGTTGTCACGACTTTGCGCCATTCTGAACAGACACATTGTCATTCAATGCCGATGCAAGAGCCGATCGACGCCATTGCTTCGACTGACTGTGCGGCTTGAGGATGATGAACAGTGCGGCTCGACGACACTGCAGTGCCTGCATCATAAAGAGGTTCGCCGATGAAGTCTTCCTCTCATGTGTGGATCAGAACCAATGCATGGAGATTTCGATGTCAACGCTTGCTCCATCCAAAGGTACTTTTTGAGCAGGACCTGCGCGAGTCCTAGAGCCGGCCTGTCCTCCTCTGCAGTCAGCTGCAACTTTGTATTTATCCCGGTCGAGCGTGACCTCAAGTAACCCCTAAGCGCTAATTGACTCTAAGCACTAGATTTTGATTTAATCTTTAACATTCAGAATTCCCATTGTACTTATTGAATTTTGTTGTTTTGCTCTTGTTTTACTCATAAAATTCTTGTCTATATTTCTAATTCTGTGGAGTATTCTTATGGTGTTTTCATTGTGTTACTGTGTGTGAATGTTGCACAAATACTTTACACATTGCCTCTTTAGATAAGCCTGGCTGCTCTGTACCAAGCTTCCAGAGGGCGAGCGCAGTTTATCTTTTAGTGTGTATCTACCTTACTCTGAATAGAGTGGTGGTTACTGCTTGTACAGGGTGCATACTGTGACCACCAGAAACCCCAGTTCTAATAGCAAGTCAAAAATGTTTTGTGATCCTGCCGAAGGACTCAGTACACCTTTGGGCTGACTAGTGTTTTAAATAGTTGAATAGCTGCATTAGTGTTATATGACCACCTTAAACACTTGTAAATAGTTACTTGTCACAAGAACTTCAAAAATATCTGTTGCTTCAAGCTGGAAATCATGATTGCCACGCATACCATCTTCAATATCCTATTTTCATAACACTGTGCTAAAAGGAGTTTAAAGCAAGCACTGCCTTCATTTCCCACCAAGGACAAGAAATAGCGCCGGTCAAAAATGTATTTTGATCCTGCCCAAGCTCTTGGCTGACTGCTATTTTATATAGTTGATGAGCTTAACTACCGCTACATTACCACCTTAGTCAGTGATATATGGTTGCATATTACAAGAACTTTAAATGCATCTACTGCATTTTGCTGGATATGTATCTGCATTTGTAGACATCTAGAGTAAATATCAAAACATAACACTGTTGCATAACACATATGCAAACAACCAAACAAGACAATCAAATCAGAATGTGGCACAACAACCAAAGCCAAACACAACATCACATTGCAGTAATGCAGTACAAAAACATAGCAACACAAAAAACAACGGAACACACAACCACCACAAAAAAATGTGACTCAACAAATATGTACAAACATTCTTATCACACATAACCACCTCCAGAAAACTGCTTTCATAATATGGTGGTAAAAGGTGTTTAAGGTGGGGGTTCTGGTGGGGAGGGTCATATTATCGTTTATGTCGTGGGGGTTCACCGCTGATCCGACCAGCTTGACTCAAGAATGTATGTGTCCTCATGGAGCTCCGGCACAGCTCTCTCTTCTGTGGCTCTGTTTGATGACTGAGGTTGGGTGTGACAGACAAGTGAGAAGATACATGGACCTGAAGCACGCCCCCACCGGAAGAGAATTGGTGGTGCAGTCTCAGTAGCAAGGTGCATTCCTCTGGGAATGCCTGATGACAAAGGTGGTGTAGGCCCTGGGATCATGTAAATTGAAGGGAATACTGCCAGAGTGAATACCGGAAGTGGTGAACTGTGCCTAGGGAGAGAAGGTGAGAAGTCTGTTGGGATCAGTTACTGGTTCTGACCTTTGATTAACCTGGCAGTGAGGTGGTGCTGTGGCAAGAAGTAGGAGGAGGAAGTAGGAGGAGTAAGGAAGACGACATTGAAGGAGCAAGTGAGGTGTAGTCACTGAACGAGAGAGGGAGAGAGATAGAGAGAGATAAACAGTTCTACGTTCCAAACGAGGGACACATTTTTTATATTCTCTGATTATATCAGGTAAACCCAGAGTACATGGATTCAGTCAACATTTCCAGAGGATTCTTGACGGAGAAATACTGATGGATGAGTCTCCAGCTAATGGGATGGCTTTTAAGGCATATTGACTTCCAAACAGGAAACCAAATGGGATGGTAGTCACTGAACGAGAGAGATAGAGAGAGAGAGACAGTTCTACACCCCAAACCAGAGACACATTTTTGATATTTCCTGATTATATCAGGTCAACTCAGAGTAGATGGATTCAGTCAAAAGTGTTGTGTGATCCGGCCACTGTGTGTCGTAACTGAACTGCATATTGAGAATGTGCGTCTCACTTTAATGGTAAATTCTAGCATATTTGATTATCTTTCATAGTTTTTCGAACAGACACCCTATAGAAAAGAACACATGAAGACAATAATGTGTTATGATGGATGCCATAGGACAAATTATGCGAAATTGAGGTGTGGGCTGTGGATGCCTATGGGGGATGAATGTAAAAAACGTACAGGCGTGTGCACACATAATATATACATGTGGGTTATCTTAAGCTATTAGTGGCTGAGGAACGCCGTTTAGAACATGATGTTGGGATTACTGACTTGAGAAGTGTTTTCGAAGGCAGTCTTGAAGGAAGGAAGAATAGAAACGACCATGAGCTACGGGGTGTGGCTTTCACCTGGACAAATAAGTAATACAAATGAAAAAAGGATTTAATTGGACCAGTAAAAAGTAAGAATGGTATCAGGATTTGATATGAGGGAGGAGGATTTGGTACGGTGAACAGGTAAGTCTTTGCGTATTGTTAATTATGGCTAAGGTGTGTCGGTGGTGTAAGTGGTGATCGGCCATGGATTTCTTTGAATACATGGGTAGGGAGCTTAAATCAGGGACTGCTGATGAATGAGGGCCAACAAAGATTTGGCATGGCATTTGGGGTCATGACATGAGAGGGTCAGGAGTACTCGGATGGCAGAGTTAAATACTTTGGTGATAGGACAGAGGGCATACTTGGGGAGGCCCCTGAGTAAGCTGTTGCAGTAGCCTGAGTGCTCATGAAAAGTGTCTTTATGAGTTTTTCTCCTACATTTAATGGAATATGGGAACGGATTTTTTATACAAAGCTGCTGTGGATGTGCTGGAGAAATAGTTCAGACACAATTGGGAATCAAAAGCAGTCCCAAGGTTTCCAGCTGTAGGGGAGGGAATGAGGGTGTAAGAGAAAGGTAATCAGAAAAGTTGAGTGAGGCACGAAAGTAGAGGATTTTAGTATTGTAGGAACTCAGGGTGAGGGAGTGCGGGGTTTTCAAGTGACAGGTGATTAAATGACAGCTAGACATTTTAATTTGTTGATGAGGGTGAGCATGGAATTAAAATAAGAACAGGACTGTAGTCGAAATTCAGCTAGTAAGAAATAAGGAAGTCTAGAGAGGTGGGTGTTAGCAAAGAGGGAAGGATGGGGTGTGTGAATCATAGCTCCAGGAGAGTGAAAATGAGTGGTTAGAGAGGCAGGAGGTGAATCCTTCAAAATAAGTCGTAAGAGAGGTGAATATGTTGTGCAGGATTGGCAATGTCAATTGCAGCTGAGAGGCCAAGGAAGATGAGAAAATATGACAATCAATCAATCATTCAGTAAACATTATTCGGTTGGGATCACAATCATAAAAGCGTACAAAAAACATAAAATACGTAAAATGCAATAAAATACATAAAACACAGGAAAAACTGAAATGCTAGTCCAACGATCCTTCCAGATTTTCATAAAATGCAAAGGCCGATAAAAAACAGGTCACCATCAGTCAATTGTTTTCTGTTTTAATAATCATTAAACAGAAGGAGTGGTTAAAAAGCACATACAATCATGTTTAATCAAAGTCCATAGTGCTCCGTGACCGGCTCTACAACTAATATTTTTGGGGGATAAGGGTAAGGTGGGATACAGTGCCGTATGTTTCTGAGTCTCGTCAAAAGAACTAGGACCTTTTTAGTGTGCATTTTATGGAAGTCACAGAAAAAAAGAAAGTGTAATATTGACTCACTGCAGACATCATTACAGGGGCATACTATAGAGTCGAGTTTGTGCTGATTGTCAAGAGGCAAACAGAGTAAGTATTAAACTTATCATCTCTGAAAATAAATAACCAGGAGCGCTTCCAATTCCCTCTAACCTTCCATAAACAGCTAGTGGGGGCGACCTCAGGCCTTAAACTCAGGTAACTTGCAATATTTGGTTTCAAGGACTCTGCCCTTATCTTATCTACTTGCGACTGGGCAGTAACAATGCTAGAACGTGCTTTTTGCCGAGGGCAGTGTGAAAAGCTATATCCGAGAAAGCATGGGCTAGGCCAATTCATCAAATGATTTTTTAATGTACGCCAGTCATGGGTTAGAGAGGCCCTTGTGACAGGCCAGACAGTCTGTATTTATATCCTTTGCTAGTGACGCTTCCTCAGCCTGCCACATGGATAGCCACAATAGGGGGGGTCTGGTGCAAATGAGGTCGCTCAAATAAGTTAGACCCAGCTCTTTATGGCAGATGAAGTGGGAAGTAGATAAGGGGGCAGCCAAGATGTTCCTGAAAAAAGATTTTCTTTCATCTGTAAGGCCATGCATTCAGTAATGCCCATGATTCCTGCCCCATAGGAAGCTATCAGAACGCACTGGGTGGCGTAAATCTACAACATAGGGGCCAACGACCTTCCACCCAAAGGGCGTGGGAGACTTAGGAGTGATCCAACCACTCTAGATAACTTTGCCCTGCAGTCTGAGATATGTGGAGCCCACGAACCTGATGAGCAAAAGATAAAACCCAAATAAGAATAAGTGTTTATGCTTAAAAAAGAATTTGGGCCAACTGAAATGCTTGAAAGTTGAGTCCGCTTAGGGCCACATGTCATTATAAATGATTTATGAAAGTTTGTTAACAAGTTGAGGTTGGCCATGAAGAGCACAAAAGATAGGACTAGTACATGCAACCAGGGCATTAAGAGTGTGAGCCATTGAAACGGCATCGTCTGTATTGGGTAGTGCTGGGAGGAGAACACCATTTATCCTGGGAACATCGGAATTGCTCAGAGTAAACTGAGTGCTGAGCTTATTAATGTAAAGGATAAATAGCAATGGAACAAGCATGCATCCTTGGCAGACTCTGTCTCCAATACTGATTTCATTCGACACCTCACCATTTTGGCCGAACCTGACCCTGGCTTTTGTGTTTGTCTGCAATGAAACTAACGAATGCACAAGTGCCACATCAAGTCCCATCTCAAGGAGGAGTTGCCAAAGCTTTGACAGATTTACACAGTCAAAAGCCATGGACAAGTCCATGAAGGCTAGATGTAGTGAGGTCGCCTTGCTACTGTGTATTTATCGATGACTAAATTCAAATTTAAACATTGCTCCACTGTGCCAGCTCCGGTATGAAAGCAGTATTGACAGGTGTTTAAGATGTTGGTGTTCTTGACCCACTGTTGTATCCAATTGTAAAAGACCCAGCCAAGAATTTTAGAGAGAAATTTGGAGAGACTCGTTTCGCATGTCTCAGAGAATCATTAAACCCGCTAATTTGAGGAGAAACCATCTGTTTACAGCTTATAGGGTCTATTGAACTCCGGCTAAACTGTCCCGGGTTTCATCTGATAATTACTTTTGTCCAAGATGCAAATTTCCGGCAGCAGATGACACCCATATGTTTTTGAATTGTCCCAAGATCTCCGGTTACTGGCGGTCCGTTTGCCGTTTTTTAGAAGAGCTCTTAGGTGTACCTATCACTAGTTGTCCCAGATTGATCTTTTTCGGTATTTTACAAGGATATAGTACAAATATTGCTGCACAACTTGTGTTTTACGTGATTGTCATTGCCAGGAGAGAAATCTGTAGACAATGGAAGTCTGAGATTCCTCCTAAATTTGTTGATTGTTTGAGAAATATTATGTGGATTAGCCAGTCAGATATCGCGTGTGATCAAAGAAATTCGGAGACACTTTGGTCTCCTCTTCTGGCCTGGTTAAAGAAAGACTGATGGGTCCAATGATTAAGCCAGGGGTCTGTGGTCCATGCTTTCCTAGCACCAACGTGATTCCCAGTGGTAAACGGAAATGGATAAGGAGACAGCCCTTCTCTGGGGGAATCCAGCGGCTGCACATAGGCCCCGAGGGCAGGAATCGAAATGGTCGGTGTGGAGGGCCTGGACAGTTCCCATCTAGAGCAATCACTATCTGGCGTATGTATGAGGACTTAAAAAAAAAAAAAAAAAAAAAAGAATTTTAGCAGGGAGATCAATCTTGAAATAGGTTGATAGCAATGGGGTTTGTAATAGTTAAATTTTTTGAAAATTGGGACAATAACAGAGCTCACCCAGGAGCTGGGTATGATAGAGTAACTTAAACTATTGAAAACGTTGGCCAATAAAAGGTCCAGAGGTTCACATTGCATTAAATGTAGTCTATGGGAACATCCTCTGGCCCCGGGGATTTGCCCCCATGCACTGCTGAGTGGCTAAGGTAACTTCCTGTAGGGAAACCTGTAAGAATGAAAAAGGTCCTCGAATACTGGCATTTTGAGTTTTAGGTAAGTAGCTAAAGAAATCTTGGGGAAATGGGTCACCCATGCCACTATGTCAGTGTGGCAAATAATGGAGATGTATATCTGATCAAAAGATCGCATGCTGGATACAGATTTCCAGAACGATTTGCTATCTTTTGAATTGTCCATATGTTTTTATATATCCCACAGCTGGGTGATACCTTCATTTCTTCTAAGAGAGGTTGCTATTTTATTTTGCTTCCGGAAGATGGCTATAGCAACGTGGTCTCTAAGCTTCTTATTTAGGGCTCTACGCAAGAGACAGTTAGACAGAGAACACTCATGATAAAACCACCGCGGGGCCTGCAGTGCTGGTCTATGCGGTTTACAGAAGAACTGTATGATCTTATTGCAGAGAGCCACAAAAGAACTATCACCCTGCGGCCTACTCAAGGCATCCTATGACAAAGTCAGTATTCTCTGTTACTTCTTTCCTCAAAAATTGGGGGATCTGACAATTTCCACTGGAGTCTTTTGATTGTCTGTGGACAAAGATAGGTTACTGAGACCAGATACAGTTTGAGAATCCTTTCTAGATGGAACGTCCAAGGCTATCGCCAACAGTGTTATGATCACCAAAATTTGTGTTGATAATGGTGCCGTATGACGAAAAATTAATAAAATTTCGGGAAACAAAAACATAGTCAATTACTGAGAAACATTTCCTCCACTAAAAGTGGGTAGGCCCTGGTTGTTGATTCCAGCCATTTTCATCGCAATAAACAGGTCAGAAGAGGCAAGAAAGACCTCAAGCTCTTTGTCCCTCAAATCCCATTCTACACCAGCATCTGAGACGTAGCATTTGCAAGTATTTGACAGCTTAGCATGAAAGTCTCCAGCTAGGCATAAGTACGGTTGCTGTCCCTCAGTAGATTTTCGCCCCGCAGTGGTGGAAATGTAATCAAACAGACTCTGGAATCTTTGAATAGGTGCATTAAGAAAATCATTATTCTAACAGTTAATAAGGTACAAAGTCAAGGACCCCTTAAAAAGTCACACTTAGAAGTTGTTGTCTGGTGTATTTAAGGCCTCTGACAGTCAGTTGAGATGAGCTGAAATGATGAATCTGTAGTCATAACTGAGGGCTGCCTCAATGGACTGGATAGTGCAGAATTCCCACTGGAGGGGCTTGATTGGGTGTTGAGTAGGAGTTTTACACCACATCAAATAACCCCTTCGACTTTTCCTTTAATATTTTGATTAAGGGTTTTATGGATAGCATCTCCATATTATTGAACAGTTTGCAAAAAACACGCTGAAATGATGCACTTAAACTTCTTGATCAAATGATTCAGTTTGAAGTTGGAGCAATTCTTTACTATGGGGCAGACATTTGTGGTGGTAGCATTGATTGCACTTGGATAGGGTGACTGCAATGATGCCTGTGGAAGAACTCCACTAGTCTCACCAGGTCTGTAGCAACAGGTCACTTGCAGGCTGGTTCGAAATATGTTTCAGGAAAGGATAGAGAGGCTACCGCTCCATTTGTCTATGTAAATGCCTTAAATGATGTCCTCGTGTTCACTATTCAGCAACAATACTGGGAAAAAATTGTTTTAACTCTTTGCCATGAGCAGGTACAGGTTTTTACAAATACATTTCTGCTGATGCTCATTCTTTGCAACACTCCCATTTGCTCGTTGTAACAACATTGCATTGCAGCAAAATTAGATTATTTGCCTTCAGGTTCACTTATCAATGTCGCTGAAATACATTTTACGAAGAATTTCATAAATAATAAAAATTTGACATTAAAGGATTTTAAGTGCCTCTGCCCTTTTTCTAATTTTATTTTTCTGGCTACAGTGGATGTGCTCGGTCCCCTCGGAGCACATTTGCGCTGGGCCGTCTACCAATAATCCTCAATTATTATATGATATAAGATAACACTTTGAATTACATTTCCTTTGTGCATATTATTGAGGCTTGCTGAGGTGGAATCAGGGTGTAATTTCTGTCTTGAGATGGACGATTTCGTGTTGTTGGGGAAGATGGGAGTAGTGATGTAAGACTCGTGTGCAAAGGAACGTGGGTTCAAGGAAAGGATTGAGGGCTGGCTGAGAGTGGGTCCAAGTTTGACAAACAGTACAAAGTGGAGCTGATTGTTGTGTAAGTGAGTGGGAAATGTGTGGTTGATTGATGATAGCGCTATCAGCAAGGAGCTCAGCTAAGAGTGTGTGTTCTGTGTAATAATATGGCTTGTATAAAACATCAAACAGCCAAAGAATTGCCCATTAGATTGGAATTTCTCTCCTGCCCATCAACAGACAACTCTCTCTTTGCATCTCCTTTTCTGTCCACCATTTTATTGTGTTGCTTTCCTATTTCCTCTCCTTTTCCTCTGACATCCACCTTTCTCTTCGTTCCTCATTGTTTCATCATTCTGTTGCTTTTCTAGTTTCTCTTCTTTTTCCCCTGACAGCCCTCTTTCTCTTCCCAACTGTTGTTCATTTTTTATGCGTTTTTCTTTCCATTTCACACGTTTTCCATATTATTCGTTTCTCTCTCATTCTTTTCGATCCAATAATATATCTTTCTTGCACTTTTTTTCTTATTGTTTAAATAGTTTCTTATTCTCTCGCTCTTTGCTTCCTGTTTCTCCATCCTTTCATTCCTTCATCTTCTCTCTCTCCAAGTTGTTTGGCTTATTTCCCTTTTCAACACTTTCATCTTTTTGTTTTGGCTACTTTATTTTCTTCATATTCTCAATTTCTCTCTCGCCCCATTCTACTTTATTTATTTTGTATTTATCTTTCACTCGTTTTCTTGATTTCGCTCTCTTTCTTGTGCTTACACCCAGTCACTCATAAAAACCGCAATTAATCTGTGGATGTGGGGTCTCTTAGCCTTCTGCCTAAGAGTCTACTGTACCAAAGCATCACAAAGCGTACTTCAAATGTTCAGTAATAGATATGTAATCAATTCTGGGAGGCTAAGTCACGAAACACTCTTGGTCAGCTTTGCCTCAAGTGGGCAAATAAAAGTACAAAGTGAATTGTCCCTGAATAATTCGCTGCAAGACAGTTTGTGGAGTTTTTGTCAGCCTTTGGAATTAGTGACAGATGGTGTAGACTCAGCATTAGGCCAAACCCTCTAGCTAATGAGACTGGCGTGATAATGAGCCTCGCACAAAGAGGGAACAAAGACGAGAACAGTACCTTTGCTCTCAGTTTACTAGCTGTCTGAGGGCTAAGGGCCTTCTCTGAAGAGAACAGAAAGAGCAGCGAATCAGTGTCCATTGTATTTAAAGAAGCTTTTAAAATCACTTACATATATCTAGCTTCGAGAACTTCCTGATTTAGAGTCATGCTAAACACTCACCATTGTTACGAAGCAGACACGTTAGTGCAAAAGTCAACTTCTCATTCCTAAACAGTTATAGCTTCACTTGATGCAAAGCTCAACCTCAACCTCGCCAGAAGGACCCACATTACACCCCACCTCAAGAAGCTACACTGGCTCTCGATCCAGAATAGATGCCTGTTCAAGATGTTGACCCACGCATAAAAGGCCCTACACAATGAGGGACTAGTGTACATCAACAAACACATGACCTTCTACAACCAACCAGACACCTATGATCCGCCTCCCTCTTCCTTGCAGACACCCCACTGAATCCACCATGCCAAGAGCAGCGGATGCTCCTTCTCACACTTTGTGGTCGAAAGCCTGGAATAACCTTCCCCTGTACCTCAGGGGGGTCCAGCAATTCAGGAAAGGACTCAAGACCTGGTTGTTCGAATGAACAGATAGATCACCATGAAGCAGCTAGCAACCTCAGCGCCTCGAAACCCTCACGTGTGATTTGCCGCGTTTTACAAATCCTGATTAATTGATGCAATAGATATAGGTTAGGCCAAACCAAGAAAAGCTTCCTCAAGGGCACAGCACAAAAGTGCATGAAGCAGTTCTGCAAGCTACTTTCAAACACTGGTTAGCACAGTACAGATCAGGTGGGATGTCTGATACCCTCTAAGCAGGGAGGTACACCAAAAGCTGGAGCCCTAGGTCAGAGCCTATCTGACTGAGCCTTAAAATGTCCCTATCCAGCTATTAGGCACAGGTCTTCATTTTTTGTGGTGGGGTGGAGTAGGAGCAGTGGCCTCGTAAACCCCCTACTTCTGCAGTTGAAGGGAGGGTGGTGTTTACACTCACAGTTCTTTATGAGCCTTTCCTATCTGCAGCTCTGCAACAAAATATCTTTAAAATACGGGACATTGACACCAGAGGTCAAGCAATGAAAGTTAATTACAGCAAAGAAATGAAGAGGAAATAGAGAAAGAAAGAGAGAGCGAGCGAGGGATGGATGGATGGAAGGATGAGTGAAAGGAAGGGCATATGAAAACAAAGAAGAAACTGTGATGAGAAGGAAGGGTAAAAAGGATGAACGGATGGATGTAACAGAGAATGGACTGATGGATGTAAGGATAAAACAGTATTTGCATGAGTGAGAGAAAGAAAGTGTTTGGAAAGATAAAACCTGGTAGAAATTCCAGTCTCATATATATCTATATCAGATTCATCTGAATGTGAGTCAGTTTGTGCCACGGATAATTTATCAGGTGCGGGATTCAGAGTTGCAAATCGATCAATCGCCGGGAGTCTTTCGTTGCCTCCTCCCAGTTTTGTTGGCTCCTGGACTGTTACATCGTGGCTTATCCCTTTATTTGCCCCCATTTTAGACAGTGGGCTAAAGATATTTAATATGCTGGGTTGCAATGCAGTTGTCTTGTCTGTCGCAGTCGCCTTTGCATTTGCTTTCAGGTCTTTAATAGTTTGCAACCGTTTTGCTTTTTTTAACATTAATTCCGTTTCTGTAGTCTCTTCTAGATCTTTCTCTTTCTCTTTACCTTTCTCTTTGAATTTTTCCTTCTTGTTTGTTTTGTCCTTATCTTTATCTTGATCTTTATCTTTTTCTGGGCGTTTTCTACCTCCTCTCTCTTTCCCCTTCTCCTTCTCCTTCTCCTTCTCTTTATCATTTGGTCTATCCTTCCGCACATCTTTTTCTTGCTCCTTGCTTTTTATAACCATGGCTTTAGTACCTCTAGTTTCTCGTTTTAGAAGTATTGGTTTTAAAGTGTGGCCATTATCCACTTTTTCTGTCTCTTGTATTTTCTCGGTAAAGTCAAGTTCTTCATTCCATTGTGCGCTCTCGATATGTAATTGAGGCATGAGCTGATCAGTGACCAAGTTTTTATCGTCTGATTTAGATGGCTCCTCCTGGGGGCTTTCCTGGAGAGTCTCATTTCTTTCTGTGTTCATTACATCCATCTTCTCTATCTCTGCTATCTCTGCTTGCTTTGTAGTCTGTTCGTTATATTCTATTTTGTCACGATGTCCATTTGGTTTTGGTTTTGTTTGTGCACGGCGCAGGAGGGCCGATTCCTGCTTTAGGCTTACCAATTTTAATGCATTTGAGATAGTCCAGATATCCAAGATTATATGCCAGTCCTGTGCTTTCAATTGGCAATTGAGTTGACACGGGAGATCTGATTTCTTTATACCACCTCTTGTATTTTGTTTATTGCGTTTTCTTTGTGTCTGTATTCTATCTCTTTGTAAATCTTTGACGCATACCTGAGTTGCAGGCACTATAACTGTTATTGCCAAATCTATATTCTTCTTAGTACATGCTAGGTCAAGTTTAATTTCTCTCCCCAGACTCTTGCGCGCAGCAGCAGTACTTATATATCTGTGCTGATGTTCACGGTTTCTCCACCGAGACTCCTCTCGCATTATGCGGTATTATGGTAATGTGCTATGTGGATGTGGCCCTTTAAGAACTAGGCGTCCCCCTTTTTTTTTTTTTTGAATCCAGGGCACGACTAACCACTGACAGCCTCCAGACAGGCAATTTAGAAAACAAGATCAAGTCAAGTCAAATCAGAGTCATGTCAGAGAACAGATCCTCTTCTGTCTGACTTAAAAGAGACAATGTTGGCCGGTGCACAGATGGTATTTCCCTTTTGACATTTAATATTTATTTTTTAGGAATGACTTAGTGTAGGTTTATTACTGGCAGTTCAAAGTCTGTCTTTAGTAGATTCAACTCCATTCAATTCACAACTCCCGTCCCTCGCTCTCTATCGTCAAGAGCATCTCAGCGCTGTACTCTAAGGCGGGTTTCCCCATCCGTTAATGCCTTCGCTGCCTGATATTAAACTGAGGCTCAAGCCACAAAAGCTACCAATGAGACAGATAATATAAATGATATTCTGGTAGTATTCTGGTACTACTGCAGAATTTTTTTTGTCATTCGCCCTTTCACTCGTATTTTTGACTATGACTCTTTACTCGAAGAGACGCTGCTACCGCTCGACCACTCTGCCGTGACTCTCTCCACTTAGCCTCAATCAAGTCTTCAATCCCAGTCAGGTCCGATGTCGGCACTGATAATGATTATCACTTAGGATGGCTATAGAGCAGACAGCAGGAGGAGAAGGTAACAAGCAGCAAGCAGCAAGCAAACAGTCTAAGTGAGACGAAAGCGCCGAGCATCGGAGGACAAAGAGCAACCGTTAAAAGTGCGTTAATACGGTGGTACTGTAATGCGGCAGTGCATTGAATCGGATACCGAGTAAGTAAACAAGCAATTACGGCCACATGGGGAAAAAGCAACAGTCTCAGGATTTAGTCAACTTCACCTGAAAGTCAATCCGGACTGCAGGATAATCTCTCGGTTTTCTCACTGCTCATATCCTTCGCACAGATCATCAAGACTGACTTGCCTCGAAGTAATTAAGTTAAATTCATTCCGTCGCACTTAGCTCAAATGTTACATGCGCCCAATCCGACTCGACCTCGAACTTGGACTTGACCCGAGCCGTCTCCGCTGTCTCCGCAGTTTCAGCTGCTCAGCTGCTTCAGCCGCTGAGCGCCGCTTTCACTGCAGACCTTGGTGCTTGAAGCTCGAAACTCGGTCTTCTATCCTCGGTACTTGGTACTCGGAGCTCAATATTTAATGCACAGTAAGTTGTCTCGGTCTGTCCAGCTCAATCGTAATTCATTTTCGCTCTTAATTCTCCCGATACTCCCAGTGTTCACGCAGGGATTTTGCGAGGGCAGGAGGGAGCTCAGTCAGCGTCCAGTCCTTCTGCCGCCATCTTGCCTCTCACATTCTTTCTTTTCTACCTCTAGTGAGGCAAGTGGTGTTAGTAAAAGACAAGACCAAGACCAAGATCCAATAACCCAGGAAATATCAGGTAGCTCTGGTAAATGGAAAGAGAGTGATCCGGGGCAAGGAAGTACTCCCAGGAAAAAACTGGAGAAAAGAAAAATAAGGAATAAGAGATTAAATAAATCTACCTATGATGAAACCACTGATCAAGGAAGTAATACAGAGCTTACCAACTCTCGTAAAAACTTTAAATCTAAAAAACCGAAGGAAACATCAGCACCCCGAGAAAGTAGTAGGGAGGGATTTACAATGTATATCTCTGAAGACGATGAGGTAGGAGAAACAGACGAACCATCCTTGAAAGAGATATTGACTTCAATAAAGAAGCTGCATACAGATATAAAAATGGACACTCAAAAACATCATGTAGCTATCCAAAAACTACAAGGGGCTGTAAATAAAGTTGGTAGTACCTGTTTAGCAATCTCTGAAAGGATGGCATCAGTTGAAACCCGGACCGACCATCTAGAAAAGGAGGTTACTTACCTACAAAAGCAGGAAAAAAATCAAGAAAGTATCATACAGGATTTAATGACAAAGGTTGAGGAACAGGAAAACAGGGCAAGGCGAAATAATCTGCGATTCCTAGGGATCCCAGAAGGGGCCGAAGACAACGACCCTAGGGGGTATGTGATTAAACTCTTAAAAATATCTATTCCTGAATTGCAAACTTGGGACCTAGAGAGAGAAGTTCAAAGAGCCCATCGTTTTCCCCTCACTCAGTCAAAGAAAACACAGAACCAATCAAAATATCCAAGGGCAATGTTGGTATTCTTTGGAAATTACTTACTTCGAGATTCTATATACGATCTAGCTCGTCCTACAAGCAAGAGAGAGTACAATGGCAGTACATACTTTGTCAGGCCAGACTTCGCCCATGCAACTGTTGAAAGAAGATGGAGACTGCGGCAGCTATTTACTCCATTTGAACAGACTGGAGCTAAAGTATATCTACAAAATCCTGCTCGACTAAAAATAATATTTAAGGGGGCAATCCGTAGCTTCACGAGTGAAATCCAAGCGGAAAATTATCTCAAAGAAATTTCAGAGACGGTTAAAAAATAGCATCTGAAAACGAATAAGAATTAATATCTTTCTTATAAATATGTATTGCACAAAAAGTATTTTTTTATAAGAATAACCCTACTGTGAGTAATTACATGAGATCAATAATAAATATAACTCATGTAGGAAGTAATATCCGAAAATATACTCAGTAGGATTATAATCCTGGACTTAAAAGATCTCTTTATTCTCTCTTTCATTCATTTGAAATATAAAATTCACGCAGGGTGGGGGGGGGGAGCACTGAGGCATACTAATCTTCGGGCGCCCACACCTGGTTCCGGCTGGACCCAGGATGCCTCAAGTGGAGGTAAGGGGGGGGTGGGGGGGTTGTTTGGGGAGGAAAGGGGGGAAAAAATCATCATCAGAAAAGGAAAGTAATCTAAAACGGGTGGAAAAAAAGAAAAATGATGCGCATAGTCACAATTAATGTATGTGGTTTAAATGAGGCAAGGAAAAGAAGGGAGGTGAAAGAATATTTTAGAACTTTGCAAGCTGACATCATCTGTGTTCAGGAGACGCATATAGAGATATCACAGAAATCTCTATTGGAACACCTGGGATATAAAATCTTGACTTGTACGACTCAGGGCACCAGAACACGTGGGGTCGCAATACTAGGACGGGGGAATGAAATCATACTAAAAAAACAACAGGTAGATAGTCATGGCCGATGGGTCTTGGCGGAGTGTCATATACAAAATTTTAAGTTTACGCTATGCTCTATTTACGCACCAACAGTTGATGACCCGGAAACCCTTATTTATATAAATTCTCAATTACCAAACTGGTCTCTCCCCATTATACTCTGTGGTGATTTAAATATAAATGGTATTAATGGATTGTGGAGAGACGATCCCGTAAGGTTCATGGGCAAAAAGAAGAAAACCCATAGAGCATTGATACAACTTATGCAAGACAATGGCTTAATTGATATTTGGGAACATAAAAATGGAGGAGGAGGCAGCACATATTATTCGGCCCCCCACAAAACCCTAGCTCGACTAGACTATTTTTTGATTTCTCCTTCGATAATACCGCAAGTGAAAATTAAAAAGATGCCCAGATTGATTTCAGATCATAATCCGCTTTTTTTGGAGATCTCTATACCAAACTCATAGAAAAGAATAAATAGCTGGACTTTTGAGAGAGCATTGTTACAGGATACAGATTATGTTACACATATGGAAACTTGGTTAAGAGAATTTTTGGAAAATAATAGGGATACAGCGCCACCTCAAATAGTATGGGACGCAATGAAGGCAGGTATCAGGGGGGAAACTTTAAGTTACTCTCTTAGACGGAGTAAACAGGAAAAAGAAATTATGGAGAAGAAGACAAACTTAGTAGCAAAACTAGAGGAAGATCTGGTAAGAAGTATAAGAGGGAAGGAAGATGTGACAAAAGCAACGCAAAAATTAGCCAAAGCAGCAGTGGGTGAAGTATATGCTGCAAAGGCAGCTGGTAAATACTTAGCTAGAAGAGAAGAGCAACATGAATATAGCGAACAGGTAGGACGAATCCTGGCGATAAAAACCCGGCAGGCAGCTACTCAGGGGCAGATAACAGAAATGATTACTGAGGCAGGAGGACTAGTAAAAACACCAAAGGAAATCTGCTCTGTATTTCAGAACTTCTATAAGAAACTGTATACTAAGGATCATGGAGAACCAGAAGCAATAGAAATCGAGGGATATTTAGAATCCTCCTCTCTAGATAACCTTACAGAGGAAGACAAGAACTCTCTGGAAATCAATTTCACCCCGGAAGAAATACAAAGAGCTTTCATGGATCTCCCGTCAGGAAAAGCAGTCGGACCTGACCTAATACCATTAGAATTTTATAAGAATTTTTTTTCAATTCTAAAAGCAGACATTAATAATCTAATGGGGTTAATACAAAATGGGGCTGCCCCTCCTGGGTCTTGGGGAGAAGCTTCAATGGTGGTGTTTTTAAAAAAGAATAAAAACTCTATGGATCCCGGATCATACAGACCAATCAGCTTAATGAATAGTGACACTAAGGCCTATTCTAAAATTCTGGCAAACAGGTTGAGTACGATAATTGGGAAGATAGTAACACCCTGGCAACATGGGTTCATACCGGGGCGGGGGACAGCTGATCATATTAGAAGGGTATTTACGTTGTTGGACGGTACGACGGCCTCACGAGACCCTATGTCCTTAATATTGCTTGACGCTGAAAAAGCATTTGATAGGGTCTCGTGGGATTTCTTATGGGCAACATTGAATAAATACAATTTTGGGCAAGTCTGTATAGGAGCATTAAAAGCCCTGTATAAAAGTTCAAGCATTAGATTGAGAGTAGGGGGGGAACTGAGTGAAGTAATAAAAATTGAGCGTGGGACCAGGCAAGGATGCCCATGTTCCCCTCTACTTTTTGCTTGTTATATAGATCCATTTATTAGACATATAGAAAAAAATAAAAATATCACCCCAATTGTGTTGAATGGATATGAGACCAAAATCTTGGGATATGCAGACGACTTAGCAATTACATCATCAACACCAGCTATAGCAATAGGAGAAATTGAGAAGGAGGCTAAGAAATATGGATTATTGTCAGGATACAAATTGAACCAAGGGAAAACACAAATAGTCTTAAATCAATTTGCAAGAATTAATGATGATAGAGTTATAGAGTCTGCGGTCTACTTAGGGGTTATTATAACATCCGATCTAACTAAGGCAGTGGAGAAAAATTTGACCCCATTAATTAAAAAGGCAAAACTAGATTTAGATAGGATTGACAATCTACATCTAACAATTATAGGGCGATGTAATGTTATAAAGATGTTGTTTCTGCCCAAGATTTTGTATCTATTCCGCACAATTCCTTTATTATTTGTCAATAATTGGTTCAAGGAAATAGAGGGGATGTGTAATCGATTTATTTGGGCAAAGGGTAGAACTCGAAGAGCTATAAAGAGGCTGGCATTCCCTAAAGAACAGGGGGGGCTCGCAGTTCCTGACTTTAAGGCATATTATTTTGCTTCAGTCCTTCAGTATTGTAAAGGACTTCTCGGTGGGAATACGAAAGATATTTGGAAGAGTAGCGTGAGTATCCCGGACATTTATGATCTGCTGGTTTTGGATTCTAACAAGGGACTTCTTACATATAAAGAACAAAACTACTACAAAAGAACGAAGTTCAAGGTTTTGGGGGCGGCCATTTCACTATGGTCAATTATTAAGAAGAAAATTAAATTAGGAAGAATGAATTTTTATACCCCTTTATACTTGAATGAACTCCTTCCAGATGTATTTCATGATGAAGTTATGAGGCGATGGGATAAACTTGGGGTTGGTATGATAGGAGATATTATGGACCAGTCAGGATTAATAACATTTGAAAGGGCACAGCAATTATATAAATTGGATCGGAGAGATTTTTTCAAATACTTACAGATAAGATCAGTACTGCAGAGAAAACAAGCAGGCTATTGTAAGGTTACTAGGATAGACCTGATGGAACTTATTCGAGCTGAGAAGGGATGCTCAATCTCTCAACTCTATGGTGCATTATGCCAATATAAGGAGGATGATAGAGAAAAGGTTTTTGAAAAATGGAGAACTAAACTTAATTTAGTTGGGAACGAGGGGGAAAAATCACTCAGACTTGGAAACACTGTTCTAAAAGTCGCAAATTTACAGGCACAATATTACAAAACTCTGCATGAATTATATTATACTCCGTATAGAATTGCCCGCTGGGGGGGTACGAGTGGGATCTCTTGTCCTAGATGTCAGAGTTTGGAGGCAGACACAATACATATGTTTGCAACCTGCCCTAATCTAGATCCCTTTAAACAAGCTATAGAAAACTTCTTTAAAGACGAATTGGGGATCTTTATTAATTTAACTAATGAGATCATGGTTCTTGGTGTGGTAAAGGAAGGGCAGGACATACTCCATCAAGAATTTCTGTTTATCGCAATGACGTTGAGCCGGCTTTGTATTACAACGGCATGGAAAGATTCCAACCCTCCTTCATTCCAACAATGGCTTACAAAACTATTGGCTATTTACAATCTAGAGAAAGCTCTATACAAAAAAAAAGGTGGGAATACAAGGCAGCTTGGGAAACGGATCTGGGCCCCACTTGAAAAATGGAAACTTAAAACAGATGGCTAAACTAAAAAAAAAAAGGGGGTAGACCTATACTCATACAGACATGGTGTTAGATGGGAATATGGAAACTCCTCGATAATTAATTATATACATCTCTGATTCTATGTCTCCTTCTCAAGATCTTTCACCATGTTTTTGTTTTTCTTTTTCTTTTCATATATACAAATGATATATTGTATTTTTATATATACTTTAAGAGATTAAAACCTAAACCGAAGGAATTTTGCTGTATCAGATATTTATGTTAAAGTAAATTTATGTATATATTTTGTTTTGATGATGTTCAATAAAAAATTTAAAAAAAAAAAAAGAAAAAAAAAAAAGGAAAGATAAAACCTGGATGAATGGTCGCCTGGATGGAGGTGAGGAAGGATGGATTGCTGGATTGATAAAAGGAGGATGAATTGGTGGATGGATGAAGAAGAATGGGTAAAAGGACGTATGGATGTTCGGAAGTGTGAGTGAAAGGATGGATGGATGTAAAACTAATAATGAAAGGGTGGATGGATGGAATGGTGAAAGGATGGATGTACGTATGAAAAGATGGCTGGGTGGATGTATACATGAAAGGCTTAAAGATGAATGGAAGGGGTTATTAAGGACCTCATCTAAAGTTGGTGGGGCTTACTCACTTTGCTCACCCAATGGCCCTCGAGGTATAGATAAAAGTTGGAGGGTATTTTAATTTGCTGGCTACTACCTTGTGTAGGACAATATTGTACCTCAGGTGTTTTTATAGTAAAATGAGGGAGTGCATGAGTAGGTCATCCATTTCAGTTTTTTTCTTTGCCTTTTGGTATTCGTAATTCCTGATATTATAAAAAAAGTATGAACTGAACTACAAATACCAGAATGCTAAGTCACATACACAAAACCCGGACTGGGTGCGCTGTTTACCCATGAGCCTTGGAAACGTGCGACCTCTGCTCATAGATGCTTCTTCACAACTCATGTACACAACATGCCAGGCTGCCTTTGGGACGCCACGCCGCTGCACCATTTGACCCATGTATGGCTACTACAAAATGAAGTGATCTGCCAGTCCTACCTAACCTGTAGTTCCCCTTCGTATCTTGGCATTAGTGAGAAGGACACACATTTATTGTGATATGACTCCATGTACCATTGACAGCCCATGTTTAGTTCTGAGCTATTATTTCACAACAAGCCTTTGCAATCCATGTGAGCTAAAACTAAAACTCCGAAAATGCACAATTGCATCAACAATGCGTAAATAATCCCTGTCGGAAATTAGGAATTTTAATTGCTAAATAGATTATTTCAGTAGACCGTGTATTTAATGGAGTGGGACAAACATTGCTCCGGATATTTAAAGTACGAAGAACAGAAAACGGGGCAGTGAAACAGCGGGACCGAAATGCATCCACAACTTCCTCCATTGTTTGCTAACTCATTATTTCTAATCAACTTTAGGGCAGTTGCCGCCCATCAAGATAAAAAAGCAAAAAAATGGCCAAGACCAAATATTTGACCTGAGCTCAGGGTCCAGATACCTCTGAGTATGTACGTGCAGAAGGACACTGATGGTCTCTTGTGGCTGTGCCGAGAAGCACACCTCTTCAGTTACACTGAGTCTGTTACTTTGAAGCAACCAATTAAGATCTCAAAGAAAATCCCTAAACTGTTTCATACATCCAAGCAGACCTGTAACCCGCTGACAAGGTTCACTCAGCCTTGTTTACTCTCTTCTCTGGGTGCAGCACCTGTTTCCGGAAGTCATTCCATTGTCCTCGCGCTGGTCTTGGCTTCAGACCACCTGCTGCAGATGACGCAGATTCCCTTGGACTCACATCCTTGACCGACGCTTCTTGCTGGCAGATCTGATGCATACCGAAGATTCACGGACTCGCTCAACCTCCACGCGTCATCATCTTCCCAAAACCATGTATTTATAGCTGGTATCTGCTGCTAAAGGAAGGCTTTCTTTTCCTATTAGCCTTTGGCCTGGGGGCTTGAAATAATCCTTCGCTCCCAGAAAGCTGGGAAAGTTGTTATTCTCTTCCTTCCTGCTTACATTATGGTCCCGGCGTAAATTCGAGGCGAAAAGTGGAAGCCCCCTTAAATTACTGATTTAAACACCCGTTATTTGATATCTTTCGTGCTTGTGCTTTTTTGTGTGTGATAGTTTCAGCTTCTCCAATGACCTTCCTGCGCCTTTATAAACGAGATTGGAAGAGGCAATTTAGAGATTACTGCAGTGCTTAATTTGTAAAATATTAAGTGCCAGGGCTCTGACCAGGAGGCCATTGCAGCTTGCACCACCCATCGCCTTTGTCATCGCTGCCAGAACAACTACTAGCCATCTCTCTTGCATGTAAATACGACACTTCAGATTATTCCAGGTCCCCAAAGCTGAATGGCTGGGGAGGCAGGTATTAGCACAGTTTTAATGTATATGTGTTCCTAAACAACAGTTGTTCTGCTCATCTCTACATTAGATGAGCAGCGCCACCATGTAGTAGACTGTTCTAAGTATAGTGTTGACAGTTAGGTGCCGGTGCTGAGGACCAGAAAGCACTGGCTCAAATTAAGTACTGGATTACTGTCATATGAGGTACTATAGTGTTCCTTGCACGTGTTCCAGTGACTAATCTGGCAACTCACAGTAATAACAAGTTTTGGTAAATGCATTAGGTTTCGCCTAAGTGCAGGGCTTTAAGAGGGATGAAAAAACTGGGGGGGTCTCTCAAAGAGGCGTGGCCAATGTAATTAAGGGCGTGGCTTAAAAAATGTAAGCTAAAAATCTGTGCTTAGCATAGTGTGCTTCCGGACTTGTATTTTGCTGTTTCTGTCATTGCATCCACATATATGATACAAGTAACATCATACCTAAAACATGTCAGGACTATTTTCTTTGTCAATGGCTGTTAGTTGCATAAGATAAATATGCAGTAACTACGGCTTGTATATAATATTGAAAAAGCTTCCACTTAAAGCCCTGGAGACACCACGACAATGTTGCTGCTCCTGAGTTTCAAAAAGAGAAGGGAAGTCCAGAGAAAAAATGACTATCTTTAAAGGATTTCCGTTTCCCTACAACACTCATCCTGGCACGACATCATGCTTTAACTTCTCCACTAGTGAGAAGTGAGCTGTGTGAGCACGCGCACATCCATATGCCTGCTGTCACTGCAGTCCGGAAAAAAACAGACCGTCTGTGCCAAGGCACAAAACAGAGCCCTATAGGGACCCATTGCAAGGCCCCCTTTAAAAAACTGCCGGTGCTCAGCACCGTTGAGACCCGGCCCACTTAAAGCCCTGCCTATGTGTTTAATAATAAGTAGATTTTTATTGTAAGTTGTAGCTTGCCGAGTAGTTGTACAATATGTTACAGAAAGTATGTTAAAGTGTTATGACTTGTATATTTACAAAAAGGTAATATATTGTGCTGTTACTAGTGATATAGTGTGGGGGTAAGTAATAGCAACATTTTGAAAAATGAAATGAAAGAGGGAAATAATAGAATGAATTGATGTGTTTAGAGGAGTTCTGACAAATTTTGGGCCCGGTGCCGCTGCACCCACTGCACCATTCAAATCATGTCCCATATGCCTGCAGGATGAATGCATTTGTGACTGCCTGTTTAGTAAAAAAATATAGCAATATTTGGTGTTTAGAGGAGTTATGATAACTTTTGGCCCCAGTGCTACTGCACCTGCTGCTCCATACAAATCATTACCCTTTTGCCTGTAAGGTAACTGCACTTGTGACTGCCTGTTTAGTAGTAAAATATTGCAATGTTTGGTGTTTAAAGGGGTTCCTATAGGCTTGGGCCCCGGTGACACTGCACCTTCAGCCCCATTGAAATCATGGGCTTAGTGCCTGCTAAATAACTGTACTTATGACTGCCTGTTTAGTAGTATAATTTAGCAATATTCTGCGTTTAGTGGAGTCCCTAGAGCTTTTGGCCCCGGTGCCACTGCACCTATTGCACCATTCAAATCAAGCCCCTTTCAACTGCAAGATAACTACAATTGTGTCTGCCTGTATAATAGCAATATTAGGTGTTTAGAGGAGTTCAGACAACTTTTGGGCCCGGTGCAACTGCACCTGCTGCACCATTCAAATCATGACTATGTTGTCTGCAAGGTAACTGCAATTGTGACTGCCTGTTTAATAGTAAAATAGAGCACAGCTCTTGTATATTAACTTTATTTATAATGTGCAATGTTTAGTACAACATTCTGAATTTGATCATAATGAACAAATAGATTAGGTTGAAACAATGAATCCGATAATGCCTACAAAGTGCAAAGAAAGGTACTGAGGCATGACTAAGAAATGCCACAAACATTCTAAGACTAAAGCATCTGCTTTACTCAACTAAGTAATACAAGCATTGGCAAAGCCAATAGGTCTCGTCTATGCAAGAACTGCTGGCTTTGCCAATGTGTTTTCTAGGCATGTTGTACACTAGTGTAGTTCTAGTTAAGTCTGGCTAAAAGTTAATGGCATAAAGGTGAGTGACATTGCGTTGAGTGTCGTAGTGTGTCAAGAGTGTTGTAGAGGGGTGTAAAGTGGCATGGAGTGTAATGGAGGGAGCAGAGTGTCAGAGTAGGAGGGCATAGAGTAGAGTAGAGTGTTGTAGAGTGGAGTGGCATAGAGTGGAGTAAAGTAATGTGGAGAGGTGTAGAGGCAGCTGCATAGAGTGGAGTAGAGTTGCATAGAGTGGAGTAGATTAGAGTGGAGTGACATAGAGTGGAATAGTGTAGCAGAGTTGAATGGCATACAGTGGCGTAGAGCATAGTAGAGTGGAGCAACATAATGTGTCGTGGAGTGGCATAGAGTGGAGTGGAGTGGTGTGTCATAGAATAGAGTGAAGTAAAGTGGTATGGAGAGGCATAGAGGGAGTTGCATAGAGAAATGCAGAGTGGAGAAGAGTGTTGTAGAAAGGCATAGAGTGGAGTAGAGTGTTGTGGAGTTGAGTGGTATAGAGTAGAGAAGAGTGTTATAGAGTGCAGTGGCATAGAGTAGAGTAGAGTAAAGTGTAAAAGTGGAGTAGACTAGTGGAGTGGAGCATTGTGGAGTGTAATGTCCTAGAGTGGAGTATCATAGAGTGGATTAGAGTGGCCTAGAATGAAGTGGTGTAGCTATAGTCATGCAGAGTAGATGGGCTTTGAGTGCAGTGGCATAGAGTGCATTGGTTTTGAGGAAAGTGGTTAAGAGTGCAGTGGTTTAGAGTAAAGGGCAGTGGTGTAGAGTTGAGTGGTGCATAGTGGAATAGCACAGCATAGATTGCAGTGGCGTACAGTGGAGTAAAGTGCAGTGGCATGGAGGCGAAGGCTATGTTTTTCAGCTGCCCAATCTCAGGCTGCCTTGGGTGTATCAAATAAATGGGTGTGAGAATTATGGATGACCTTCAAGGTAGCAGGAAAAATCAGCATATATTGCTACTTCATCACCCTGAGTTTTTTTTAACCTAATGAAAGGGTTTAAGCTTTGGCTGTACTCCTTGGGAATAATCTGGAAAAATCATACTGTGCGCTTATTCAAAATTGAGATCGCCGACTTTCCGTGCTTCACTAAAGATGAAGTCTCTATCACAGAAGTGGAGGACTGGTTAAATGAGCAGTCAAGAGGGTGCTCCTGGTGAAGGTCTGTGGGACCAGGGACCTGTGGGCACGTTCTAGCACAAACTATGAGATAACTGTTCAGGGAGTATCCAGGATTGTAACCAGGATTCAAGAAATTCTTCTGGTACTGCTACCTCTGATACTTCTGGAGATCCCACAAATTGCAGGTTACTGCATCTCAACCTGTTTTCAGCGTCTTCCACTCTTGCCTCCAGTTGTTTTGAGGGGGCTAGTAGCTTGGTGACTGAAAACCTAGAGTGTATATTGTGAAGACCGCGTCTGAGCAAGGTTACGTTCAGATTCACTTCACCAATTTTAGTTTCCACTGCTTCTTTGGAGACTTGGATTGTCTTGAGGATGATGCCTGTGTCAGCAGATTCCTCCCAACGTGGTGATGGCAACCTATTTTTACTTTTGATACCCACAACTGAGTGTATGGTAGCAAATGTATCAATTTTTGTCTGGGATTGTGATGAGGCACATTTATCTTTACTCATAGCATATTCTGAGCATGGCAGGCTGTTGAGTGTTACTGGTGTGCCCATTTATGCCCTTAGAGAGTGTCTAATGAGTGTTCGCCAGAGGGTGACCCGCTTACCCCAGGGCCTAGAGGACCCTGTAGCACCCAAAGAGGGCAGCAGGTGCATTTAACCCATGAACTTGCAGTGAGTTTATATCATTTACGAAGTCTTGCGACGCAATACTGCAGATAGACCCAGTGCAGTGCAGTCAGGTCATCAGACCGATCTCAGTGGGGCCCAAGGGGAACAGCGGTCAGGAGACATGAGGATATTATGAAATCAGTGGGAGCCTTGTGGGGAAAGGAGATAGCTGGGGTTGGTGCTGCCCACCTTTAGAGAGACCCCATGGGACCTTAGTTCTTATCCCTCAAACAGAAATCTCAAGTCTCGATGGACCTCCGGACCCACCCAGTCCACGGGCCTACATTCAGGGCACCTCCAGCAGAAGAGGGCATGCTGCACTCTGGGGACCCAACACCATGCTCACTGCTGCTGCCGCCAAGCCTCCCCTCCGAGGGTGCCCCAACTCACTACTCACTCCAGCTGCTGCTCCAGACTTCATACCCCTCTCCAAGGTCAAGGGTCCAGTCATGGCCTTGCTAAGGCTCTCGTTACCGCTCGGGGCCAATCTCAGGGCTTCCTCTATGTCTGAGTTACAGTTCTGCCTTTGGGGGTGAGTGGGGGGTTGCAACATTTGGCGACCGACCTCCCCTTGCACCCCGGAACTGCTCTTCCACTACCCAGGCGCACTCCTGTGCAGAGGCGTTTCAGAAGGGACTCTGCTGTCAGAAGACAGATGGGGATGGGGCACCAACCTCTGCACAATCCCCAGCACTGAATCAAGTATGGGGTAAATTTCACTGCCTCAGGTCACAGCATCGCACTATCAGGCAGCCGCCACACTTCGTCCCGCGGCTTCCTGGCCGGCCACTGCAGATGTCGCTGCAGAACAGTGCAAGGTGCGGTGCTGTGAGAGGCAGGCAAGGCCCAGTCCGCTCTGATGCAGTGCATTGTGGTCCGCCTCCTGCTCTTATCCACGTCAGTCTCTGGGGTGCTTAGCAGGGTCAGCTAGGAAAGAGCAGCCTGAAGACCACGTTTAAGAACATGCAGCCATATGCATTTGTGAGGATGATGTAGGATGATGTGGAGGCCTGGGGAGTCTCGCTACAGGATGTACGACATCCTGGCACCCAGGTCACACCCCCATCATAAGAAGTGAACTAAATAAACAGAAAGTGTAGGGTAGTGGAAGAATAGGGCAGGAGGTGAACTCAGTACTATGTAACCTTGGTATTTAAAAGCAGTGGATTTCTGCAGTGCCAGTGGTAGGCATGCTCAGGACCCCTAAAACACACAAGATGATGGACGGAATGTTGCACATTGGCAAAACATTCACCCCCAGTCACAGATCTGGGTTTAATCCATCGTTATTTTGCTCACCACGCCACCCCAGTTCAGACATGTCCATATGCAAATCTGTCTTGACCCTGTGCCTCATGGGAACAGTCCAGCCCGAACTGCCAAGCCATGTCTTCCCTGGACCGGAATCAAGCATCCTAGGACCGGTTTCAGGGTTTCACCCCTCTTCAGCCAGGATAGCTTGACTCCAGTGGCGTAGTTAGCACGGGACTCACGTCTGGGCATACCCGTCCCACATAGGGCGAACAGCAAAACACACAAGATGAAGGACGGAATGTTGCACATTGGCAAAACATTCACCCCCAGTCACAGATCTGGGTTTAATCCATCGTTATTTTGCTCACCACGCCACCCCAGTTCAGACATGGCCATATGCAAATCAGTCTTGACCCTGTGCCTCATGGGAACAGTCCAGCCCGAACTGCCAAGCCATGTCTTCCCTGGACCGGAATCAAGCATCCTAGGACCAGTTTCGGGGTTTCACCCCTCTTCAGCCAGCATAGCTTGACTCCAGTGGCGTAGTGAGTACGGGACCCACGTCTGGGCATACCCTTCCCACATAGGGTGAACAGCAAAACACACAAGATGATGGACGGAATGTTGCACATTGGCAAAACATTCACCCCCAGTCAGTGCTTAATTTGTAAAATATTAAGTGCAGGTGCTCAAATTTGTTTAGGAGACCACACCCCTTCGCCCGGCTCCATCCACTTCCTCCACTGGCTCCACCCACATGTCTCCACCGACATCCTCAACTGCCACTGCTGAAAGCCAGATGTAATACCGCATCTGAATTTTCAGCAATGGAGCCTTCCTTAAGTAAGGATTTGATAGTAGGCTCCCCCAGCCCGAGAACATTTTGAGAATAATTAAATCAAAAAATGCACTTAAAGCACAATTTTGGAATAAATTGGCTTAAATGACTAATGCACTCAAAGGAGACACCTATAATTACTACCTTATGGGTCCCATCATCCTAATGTTTATGCCTATGCTCCTAAATAACATGCCATTAAAATGCCATGCCAGAGCTCACAGGGAAGGTTAAGTGCTGGCAGTGAAGCAATAGCAATATAGCACATATAGACAGAAGCAGAGAAAGGATGAAAACTGTGATTAAAGGAGAGAGAGCATCGGGCAGATGGTACAGGGCAGTAATATTGGAGTCACCGATGGTGCTAATTTTGAACAAAAGAAATACAGGAGTGTTGTCACAATATTGTTGTGATGCGCACAAGTTGTTCTTCTGGGTATCTGGGTTAGACAGTTCTTGAAAGATGCTGAAGATTTCTCTTATTCAGTCAGACCTACTAGATGAAGTTTGTAAATTAAGACTTTTTGTCTCTCCTTATGACACTATGGAGGCCTTACAGGTATCTTTTAGAGAGGGGCTATCTTCAGTTAAAATAGTCTTGTGCAACTTGCATTACAGGTGGAGACTGGTGTGTTTCAGCTCCACTGGCACCACATGGAACCATTTTTTGTGGATTTAATGCCAAATTTAGTGTTTCTTGTTTTGGTTGGGACAAACTCAAAAGAGAGTAGTGATGTATTGTGGCATAGATTGTCCAGTAAGGCTTCAGTGCCATCCTAGTTGAGAAAGTTAGTTGTAACAACATTCTGTTAGCTCAAGCTCGTCTGTGCTGACATATCTAACACCTGGATGGCATAATTGCATATCTCTTTCTTTCAAACAAATGCAAGCAATTCTACAAACCTGTGTCCTAGTCCATTCATGTATATCATATGGAAACATCTGCCATGAATGGTACAGGTGTCATCATGTCAAACCTAAAAGGTAGCTGACTTAAGATGTGCTGAATGCTAATCATTGTGTATGTGAAAGGCATCAAGGAGGTTGGTGTTTCAGGTGACAAATGTAACAAATTATGCACTTACTGGCTCCCTCCATGGTCATTATTTGTAGCCCAACACAAGACGTGTTGTTTACTCGGTATCAAAGTTCGATTGCCATTAAATATATAATACAATTTAACTTCAACACTTAGTGTTTGAAACAACTGAATATGTGATTTGAAGGCTGGAAATGTTCATTGGCGTTACATCGGGTGTTATACTGTCAGCATTCGTTTTTATTAACACTCCAGGCTTTACATTTACCCACGTAAGGCTGATTTTGAAAGAGTTTTGCGGTCACAAAGGCTGGAATTTTCAAAAAGGAAACAAAAAGTATAGAGGTGAGAAAAGGAAAAAAACGTTAATGAAAGGAAAAGTGGAGAAAAGGTGACAAAAGGAGGAAACCCCAACAGTCAACCTCAGCAAACTAGAAATACGTTTTGTATTTTTTCATGGGCATGCATTCAGAAGCCATTTTTGTTTAGAGAATTTCTTTAAAATCCTATTTTATCATTAGCTACGAAAAAAGGTTTCTTAAGCACAATCTTCCCTGAAAACCTCAAGGGACGGTGAGGTCCCTCTTTGCTTACCGGCGCTTTACAGGGATGGTCAAAGAGGGAGGTATTTTCATTTTTTGGATAATTCCTTGTCTGGCATTGATAAGCAGTGTGACAAGCTGGCACCTCAGGGTACCACGAGGAGCTTGCACCAGGGAAGTGGGAGGACCCGTCCTCATCCTACACTTCCCATCGCTCTGTTTATATCTCTCTTTATCGGGCTTGTGGCCTGACTGCCGGAGACCATTAATTTGCACATCAATTCAATATCTCGCTCCAGCATTAGACCTCTTAAATCCTTTGTCTTTGCTACTAATTGGCCTGTGACAGTCACACTGTGCAAAACGAACTTGCATCGCCGAGCACCAGCCGCACACCGAAGCTTCCAGGACAAACCAATCAAACCTTTCATTGACTTGTACAGACTAGGCCTGGGCCAAAATTCCGTTCCGCTTGCGGAAATTGCGATAATTTAACATTTTCGCATTCCGCGGAAAGCGTGAAAATGTCAAAATTTCCGCAATCCGCATCTTAGCGGTAATATGTTCCTTGCTCGCGCTGTAAAAAAATACATTCTCGCATGCGCGCGATCGCATTACCTGAATCCCTGCATTCGCCGACAAGTTTTCCCGACCTGGTCGCGTTCTCCACGAGATGTTGGATTGTTGGTAGCCATATTGCGCTGTCTCGTGACAGTTCGCACCCGCATTAACGTAATTTGTCTCGCGATCACGTCATTTGTCGCGCGATCGCGTCTTTCTTCTCGCGATCATGCACCGCAAGAGTATGAGGAGATTGAGATCTCGAACACGTCATTCTCCACCGCGCGCGAGCGAGAGCGTGAGGATGCGGGCACGTCTAATCGAACCCGAAAAGGAGAAAGAGACCCCGAACACGTCATATACAACGCGACAGGGAGTGAGAGAACGCGATCAAGTCATTTTGGACACGCCATCGACATCCGGCGGAAGTAATGTGAAGCTCGAGAACTCGAACATGTAACATTTTCAATTTGGAGAAGAATATCAGCTCTAGCAGCATGAAACCTTCTGCAAATGATGATTTTGGATGAAAACAACTCCTCAGATTGACATTTGGCTGTCCTTTTTTGTGAAAGGAGTCCTTTTTTAAAAAGGTGGGGAGAGGGAGGAAGTGCCACAGAATCTCCAACTTCCTGTTCCTGTCCAGCAGGCTCCTCCCAGTGCTTTGTCCATCTCCTGCTCATTCTGCCTTTGGATTTTGAGCTGGAAAGATCACTCTTTTTGTCTGCTGCATCATTGCAATTGGATTTGAGGATTTTTTATTTGGATATTTTACAAGTAATTGGTTGGTCTAATGGGCTGAGAAGTTTGATATCAAACTTGCCAGTTTTCAGTAAAGCCATTATGGTGCTGTGGAGTTCGTAATGACAAACTCCCTTACCATTTACCCTTCATGGCGTTACTGCACTTACGGTATGCAATCATAATATCGAGTTTTAAATATCGATATACCAAAATATCAATATTTAAATCTCGATATGACAGAATATCGACCTGCAAGAATATCGTCAACAAGAATATTGATATGCAGGTAAGAAATATCGTTTTACTGAATATCGAAGTTAGTAATATTGTTAGTGAAAATATTGTTGTTTATAATATTGACATTTGTTTCAGTGTACTGTATGTTAGCATATGTGTTAAAAGTATAGCTTATTTTTTAATGTATGTTAGAATTTTTTAGAAATAATTTATTTTATGTTAATACATTTTTGCGTATTTTAGTTCCGTAGCGCGTAGTGGGTTTATAGCGGAATAGGGTGGGAAGTAATTTAATTATAATATATTTATTATTAATTTTTTAGAAGTTATTAATTTAAAAAATATATAAGTATTGTGTTTTAGTTCCGTAGCGGGTTGTGGGTTTATAGGGGAATAGGTTGGGAAGTAATTTGATCCAAATTATATAAATAATAATTTTATTAATTACTATTTTTGAATTTCATTATTTGTATTGTTAATTGTGGTAATTAATTTTTGATTAATTAATTATTAATTGGTTATTAATAATTAATTGGTAAATATGTTAATTGTGGGCTGGGGGGGCGGCGCGTATGCGGGCACATGTCTCCATGGTTGCTATGGGAGTTCGGTGTGGACGGTGTTTTTTCCATACGGTTGTAACATCGGACGCACGGGATGGATCGTAATTCCTCGGTCGGACTTCACTTTTCACATTTGTACAGTAAATCGTCCGTGGACGTGTCGGACACATTTTCCGACCCGAGGACATGTGGGGAATACTTCCCAATGCGATTCGTATGGACTTTTTACCATGCGAATCGTAATTGGCAGTTTGTACGGCACTTGTGCGATTCATACGGTAAAAAGACCGGATACGAGTCGTACGGGGAATTTTTTTACCGGATCGTGATCGGCACCTCTATCTTTAAAAAGGTAAGTACAAAAACATCGAAACCAAAATATCGTTGTTTAAAATAACGTTGTATAAAATATTTTTTTTTTAAATGTCTTAAAAATAATATAATATGAAGTAAATACTAGATATAATTAATAAAAACATAGTTAGATTTTTTATATAAATGTTAAAAATGATAAATAATAAATGTAACATTAAAAACATTAAACATAATTTTTTATATATATATTAACTCAATATCATTAATAAATAATGATTTTATTTAATTATAAAATGTTAGAAACATAATAGAATTTATATATATATATATACCTGATGCACCCTGCACTTTGTTTTTTGGAATTAAGAAAAAGAAAGAAGGAAACAAAAATAAATGAATTGAGCAAACTGACAAAACTGACCTGGATTTGCTGCTTTGGTGTGCTGTCTTTCTGTGACCCTCTGAAACTTGGTGGACACTCTTGAGGGTTGAACATAGGAAAATCCTTTCATATATATATATATATATTCACTGAAAAAACCATAGGTTTCACACAAGTTATAGTTAGCTGTACATTTCACTCGTAAAAAACCAATGAAATTCCCCCGTTATAGTTAGTGCAGGCAACTATACCTCACGCGACCGCAATCCTCTGCTGATGCTAATACTGTATTTGTTCGTTTGGGGGCATTGCAGTTGTTGTAACTACAATTTATTTTTGGTAACTATCATCATTCATTTTTTTTTAAATGTTGTGGGTAGTAGTAGTCAGTAGTAGGCCCAAGCTAGTCATGGCCTCATGGGTGTGTGCATGATGAAGCAACTGTTCCTTTGGTGTTTTTTGAATGTATTTCATTTTCAAGCATCATTTAGAGCCTGGATGGCATTGGAATTAGTTGGGAAATGTGTTTTTTTGGGGTGGGCTTTCTGATGTGGCTGGTGGCCATTTGAATCCTAGGCCTGCAAGCTTGCCCGGCCTTGTCTGCCAACAGGCCTGCTTTCATCCACTAGGATCAGAGCAGGTAGCCACAGCTTTATTAATCAAGTGTTTTCTGTGTGGTCTATTGAATTTAGACAACATTTAGGGCACGGATGGCATTGGATTGAGTTGGGGAAGTGTGTTTTTTTGGGGTGGGCTTTCTGATGTTGTTGGGCCTGGCCATGTAGCTGGTGGCCATTTTGAAGCCTAGGCCTGCAAGCTTGTCTGGCCTTGTCTGCCAACAGGCCTGCTTTCATCCAGTAGGATCAGAGCAGGTAGCCACAGCTTTATTAATCAAGTGTTTTCTGTGTGGTCTGTTGAATTTAGACATCATTTAGGGCATGGATGGCATTGGATTGAGTTGGGGAAGTGTGTTTTTTTGGGGTGGGCTTTCTGATGTTGGTTGTCTTGAAGACATGCTTTTGTTGTGTGTCTGGTGTGTGCATGCACCCTGCAGACCTTTTTGGGGCCTGTGAATGTTCGTATTTGCATTTTGTTGCATTAAAAAGGCAGAGCAGTGTGCTTTAGCATGCATCCTTCACCTGGCTTTTATAGGCCTTTTGTCAGCTCCTGGTGTTTCCCAGGCCCCCTGCTTGTTTGTGATTTGTGAGTGTCCTGCATTGGCATATAGGCCTGCATGGTTTTCCTATTGGCTTACTGCTTCCATCCATCCACCCCCTTTTGCCAGCAGCAGCTCCATGGATGCTGAGATGCTCAAATAATTTAATGGCAAATAGGGTCCACCCCACTTCCATTACATTTTTATTTTGGTGGTTCTTATTAACTTTCCTATCCTTCCTGAGAGTGTAGTGTGTGACTGTACACAGTAGTATAACCTAGCCCTTGTTAAAAAAAAAGTAATAAATGGCTAGACTATATCTTTTGTTTGCACTAGTACAGTAGTAAGTAACTGAACCACAACCACAAATGCAACATTTCACTGATGTTCTTCTCCTGGCTTATTTGCTTTTAGGTGCACAAAAAGCCAGAGGAGGAGGTGTCATCAGCATCACCCGACTACCCGTTGTACTGCCAGCCAGACAGAAGTCCTGCTGCGCATCACGTCCACGCGTGACCAGAACTTGTTGTGCATCTGCATCCTGCCTGACATCTGAAGAAGATGGCCCTAAAGAAAGGTACCAGGTCCAGTACCAAGAAAGTTGCCGGTGAGAAGAAGGAACAGAAAAAGGAAGTGCCATTAACCACGACTGGTGGTGTGCCGGCCAATGTTTTTTTTGGCACCAAAAAAGTTACGCCTGCAGCAGCGTTGTCCGGGAACCAAGCTGGGAGCAGCACCTCAGCACCAGTGGTCCAACCCCACCAACCTAGGCCCAAGGGCTTTAGTGTCACAGAGGTAGCCAGTCTACTAACGAGCAGCGATGTTGAAGAAATGCCATTATCGCAAAGTAGTACACAATCAACACAGGCGCAAACTCAGCAGATAAGTGTGCAGCCGCAACAAGAACAGCAGCGGCCGCAACAAGAACAGCAGAGGCCGCAACAAGAACAGCAGCAGCCGCAACAGCCCACCATAGTAGTTGTTGCTCCTGACATAGGGGCATTTCAGGAAATCGAGCTTCCTGCAGACAAAGTGGAGCAAAGTCAAACCACTGTTTCAGAAGATCTATTGTCTTCCAGACCACCAGCAAGGAAAAGGAGGCTTAGTCCATCATCTTCTTCTTCAAGCCCCGCTTCTGATGATCATGATGCCACTTGGCACCCACCAGCTCAGTTGAGAGTGATATACACCACAAGACAATGCTTCTGAAAAGGAAGGTCCCAGAAAAACTTAGAGTTATGGAGGTAGATGTAGAAGAGGGGGTGATGTTGATGAAGACGAGCCGGTCATCACGCACATTACTCCCGCCCCAAAGGAATTGGAGACCAACATTCTCACCCTATCCAGAAAGGCTGCTACTGAGCGGGATGTAGCACGGATATCACCAACACAGGTTACACCACCACTACATCCAGCTGCCATATTTTCCAAGGCCTGGCAGGGACCTACATCCAGCTCCACCATCTCAGTAGGTAGTGGTAGTAAAAGTCACAGTCTCGGTGCACAGGGTCACATTTCAAGCACACCCTCCAGTTCATCTGGTATTGAAAGTGGCACATCCAGCAGTGCCAGAAAGTTCTCCTCCCCAGTTTGGGATTTAATTTCTGTTAGCACCAAGGAGGAAAACGTTGCTATATGCTCAATTTGTTGGTAAGGTGTTCGGCGGGGTAAGCTTGGTAAAAACTATGGTACCGGAGGCCAAGTAAGTCATCTCAGAATACACCACACTATCGTGTGGGAGAATCACCTACTTCAGTTAAAAGAAAGTAGAAAAACTCAACCCATTGAAGTTGGTCAGGAAGAATCAGGGAGCGATATTATTGCGGTGGAAGGTGAAGAAGAGGGAGGCATTTCTAGCCCTGTCGCCAGTAGTGCAGTGGTACCACCCACATCCTCCTCAGTAACATCTGAGTGGCACAGCAGTAAGAGCCATACTTAGAGTCAGGCTGAGACACCAAGGCGACCGAGTACCGCAATGATACAAACTGTGTCATTGAGCCTAAGTGGGTTAATGAAAACAGCCCCACAAAGGAAAGTAATCCAGCCTACCATTGAGAGCATGCTTAGGTTGGAGGGGCAGTTCCAACGCAACCACCCAACGGCACGGTTGTACAATGCAAAGCTGGCTAAAATGTTAGCGCTGGACCTTCTTCCTTTATCATTTGTGGAAGGGGTGGCTTTCCTTGAATTTGTGTCAGCCATCTGCCCTAAATGGAAGGTTCCCAGCCGGCCCTATTTCGCAAGAATTGCTGTTCCGGCACTACATCATGATGTGCTGGAATTGGTTGGACAAGCTTTGCAGCAGAGTGCTGTTCACAATATCCAATTGACAACAGACATGTGGACCAGTTGCCCAGCCACAGATTACATGTGCATCACTGCACACTGGGTCTTTTTTGTGGGGGTTAGAGATAAGCTATCTGCACGAGGTGCTGTTGACACAGCTGCGATTTTTAAAGGTACTCGGAAACATGCAACTGTAGCCATGTTCGCCATGGAGAAATCTCATACGGCTGTAAACATTTTGCAAGAGTTTCGCAGCAAGGTTTTAGAATGGCTGCGCCCCAGAGGGCTTAGTATTGGTTTTGTTGCCACAGACAATGGCAGTAATGTACTTAAGGCCATGGATCTTGGTTCCTATTTCAGGGTTCCGTGTTTGGCGCACTGCATAAACATTATAGTTCAAGACTTTCTGAAAAAAGAACCCATAGTCAGCAACTTACTGGCCATCTGCCGAAGAATATGCACTCATTTCAGCCATTCTTTTAAAGCTCGGAAGCAGCTGAGGATCATCCAACGTGATAATAGGATGCCAGTCAAGGCACTCATCGTCTGTATGAGCAGTACAGGTCACTCCATTAATACGTCTGGAAAAGAGGGGATGCTACTGTTAAAGGCATGAACCTTGAGATGGAGCAATGGAGCCTAATTAAATGCCTGACTAGAGATGCTTCGTCCTTTTGAGGTCTTCACACGTGAAGTCAGCAAGGAGGACTGTACAATGGGCCAAGCTATCCCATTATTGCAAATGCTAGAGCATCAGCTGAAGAAGGTTTCTGAATCATACAAAGGTGTAGAGGACAAAAGGGAAGCCTATGACTGGTGGAGAGCTTAGCCCTTTGATTTATCTGAAAATACAAGGATAGAAAATAAAATTTTGTCACAAGAAGATTACATTTGTGCCACAATTCTGGATCCACGTGCAAAATTTGGACTGAAGACATTCTTTGCTTTTTCAGAGATTGATGTTGCCCGCTACAAAACTTGTATAGCTGAGGCAGCCAGTAAGTTGGAAAACGAACGGCTGCTAATTAAAAGCCCGCAAGATCAACCCACAAGAAGTACTGCAGCAGGCCATGCAGGATCAAGTGCAACTTCGTCGGCTGAGGGCAGTGCGTTTGAATCACAACACTCACCATCCCTATCGACAACAGCAACAATAACTGGATCATTAGGCCCAGTAGAATCGTTAGACGATTGGTATGGACAGTTAGGCATTAATAAGCACAGTGCTGATGCACAGAGAAAAGAGCCCGAAAGCTTACCAGCAGCACCCGTGAACATTGAGCGGATGGTCCAGGTCTATCTGGATGACCCAACACAGGTGTACATTGATCAAAACCCATTGCAGTATTGGTATAGGAAAAGGTCTGAATGGCCACTGCTCAGCAGGCTGGCGATAAGCTATCTGGCTTGCCCTGTCGCAAGTGTCTCTTCCGAATGTGTTTTCAGTGCTGCTGGTTCCATTGTAACATTGAGAAGGACCAGTCTCTCGCCCAAAAACGTGGAGAGGTTAACAATGATCAAAATGAATCAGCACTTCATACCACCGAATTACACAATACATGAATCAATGGCGGAAGATGAGGACAGCGGCTCAGGTGACGGAAGTAGTGTGTCACATGATTACCTACTACTGGCTGACCCCCCAGAGTTTGAGGACGAGCTATACTTCCCTAACAATTAGGCTTGCACTTACTGTCTTCCTCCCCTTTTCCCCCCTTTATTTGTGTGTCTGTCGTTCCGGTTACAAACTTGTGAATCACAGCAAATCCATTACCGCGGTCTTCTACTCTTCTTATTTAATATACAAGTTTCAGGTGTAGCAATTTGACAGTACAGTCCTCCGAATCCAGCTCCTCCGCTCCGTCATACTGAATCTCCCGCCCAAGTCCTTTGCCGTCATGAATGATGATTGGATAATGGTAAATAGAAGAACAAATTCAAACTTTCCTAGTCCCGCCAAAAGAAGTGGAGCATGAATCAGATGATTACTATAGCTATCCTCCTTTCAGAGCCGAGAGAGACTGCCCATTAACTGAAAATAAGATGGAACAGGTAATGATTGATGCCATGCATTGGACGCAGAGTCGCAGAATGAATGATTTTGTTGTGTTTGTTGTGCATGAAGTTATGTAATTGTGCACTAATCATCTTTCTACAGTACACACTAAACTTAACTCAAGGTGAATTTTCCACTTCTTGCAAATAAGAAATGTGTACTTCTCCTGCAGCTTGGTGATACATTGCTTTTAATTCCATGCAGGAAGGGGACTCACTCAATCTGTGCAATGAGTATGATTGACACAACAGCAACGTCCATGATGATGATGGCGAAATAGACGGCCCGTTAACTTAAGATGAGAAGGAACAGGTAATGACAATTAATGGCATGCATTGGACACCTGACTCTGAGCGATTGGTGTTTGTGTTTTCATTGTTTGTTTGTTGTGCACAAAGTGAAGTCAATGTGTACTAGTAATCTATCTTTCTATACACACTAAAGACTGACTCAAGTCAATAATATTTCTACTCTTGTTGTGTAATAACAATTTTACTTCTACTGCAGACCGATCTTCACAGTCAGTCAGTACAACAAGTATCGGAGATGATGATTGATGGAATAATAACAAGTCAGGAGGATGTTTCATGAGTGGCATAAAACTTAAAAGCCTAAAGGTAAACACGTCAACAACAACCACAGCAGACCCAAATGTCTGTGTAGAAGTGGAATAGAGTATAGCGGTGGGATGACTGCGGTGCATTGATTTACTAACTTAAACTGTAAAATGCTATGTTTGGAATGGATAATGTGCTTTGCCTTTGTCCAACTCTTTAAAAAAACAAGAAAAAAAGTACTCTAAAGTCTAAACGTAGGATGTGCTACTGCTAAGCAACGTGCCGTCAGGCCTGTCACGGTGGGCCTGCTCTCTCCTGTTATTGTTGAAGGTCAATTCTGGAAACAGACTAGAGTAGAGATGATGCATACATGCCACCTCAGAAAGTGTTCTTGTTGCACTACACCATAACTTGTGCATTTGTTTCAACTTTGTTTCTCAATATCCCCTTTGTTTTTCCATCTACAATTACAGGCCGGGCCTTGCCCTATACTTGGGAAAACATTACAATGCACACTTACCTTACCAATAAATCGACATTTTTTTTCCAGCTGGGCAGTGGAGACACACCCAAGATTGATGGACGAGAGGACCAAGAGGAATGCCGAGATGCAAATCCAGTCCACATTTTTTACCAGGATAACACAGTAACAGTATCAACTTTTATCTTCTTTTAAATAATTTGAATCATTTTTTTGTATACAATCTTTACAACAGTGTGTTCTTGTTGTTGTCATTATCATCATTAGGTTTGCTCTCTGTTTACGATTCTTCCCTACCAATATTTAACATTTTTATTTGCTATCTGTAAAAGTATTAAGGCCGGAACAACAGAACAAGAAGTGTATGTAATCCGGGTCTCTCATCATCATGCATGCATTTCCTTTTTCTCCCTTAACATATGGATATGGTAGGCTTCAAATATTGTCGTTTGTTTGTCCATGCATACTGTTTTTCAATGTCAAACCTTTCCCAAAACCTCCTTCCCATCCATTCAACAAACCCTAACCCTCTTCCCCTGGGCTGTGTGACTTATTGTCGAGGTGTGACTAAATTAAATGTACACCAATACTTAATCACACGCTTGCTGGGGCGGATGTGGCGAAAGCAACAGTACTTCAATTTCAAGGCAGAGCGATGATCTTCTTCTGCTTGCCCACCCATGAGTAGGATATTTTAGAGGTTTTTTATTTAACAAAGGAACATATACCTCAGCATTAATTGCTGGCATTGATTGGATTTGTTTGTTGTCATTCCTCATATACAGCACTAATTGTTAGGCTGTAGGCCTAGTCAAGTGACTCGACACAACTATAGTTTGTAACTCTGTCTAGTAGGCTATCCCAACCACCATTATGTTTTGTTGTAAAATATTTTAGCATATTATTGTTGCTCGGTAAGTTCTGTACTGTACTTCATTATACTACTCCTCTAACAGTCTCTCAAAGGCGATTGACTGTCTCCTTTTCTTTTTTTGCAAATGCTGCTGCCCTGCCAGTGTCTACTACTACTACTATACTACCACCACCACCCCAATCATGGCATGTTAGAAAAAGGAAACCATCTTCACCATGCAGCCATTGCTGTGCCTAAGTTAAACATCAAGCACAGGTAAGAGAAAAGTTTGGGGGAGGCAGAATTAATAATGGACATGTTTTCAATGAATTCAATTTCACACACCCCTTTGAGTCCAGATAAAGAATGCATAGACTAGAGGAGAGACTGAAAGTACTAGTAGGACAAATCAATCAGTGAGGGGTGTCGCATCTATCTGTTTGTGTCTTACACAGTCAGCCAATTATTTAAATCAAACACTGGCTATGGGCGGCCCTGCGCCAGAAAGGAAACAGTGTGATTTAAAACAGTAACCCCACCTACAAAACATTAACAACATTGCATGTAATGTAGAAAACTATATTTAATTTACCCTAACAAAAATAAACTAAAAACCCACAAAAGCTGACCCACCCCCCTCCCTAACCCCAACCAATGTCCGTAGGAAAGTCCAGGAGAAAATAGTAGTCCGAAAAGCAAAAACCCAACGCCCAAACCAGTTCCCACCCACCCAAACAAGAATTAAAAAAGGGGCAGAAGACAGGGACTAAGGTGTGGGGCGGGACTGAAGGAGAACACGCATCTGCTCCTCTAAACGGGCGACGCGGCGTCTGAGGGCGCGGCAGTTGCAGCCACAGTGGGGGGCACCAGAGATGGCATTGCAGTGGCGGTGGGCAGCCGCCAGACGGTGGCGCCGTACCGCTGGAGGGCGATGGCTGGGGCCCGGGGCACTGGAGGAGGCCACCAGCCACCGGTATTCATGCTGGATTGCCTCCAGCTTCCGGCGCCGTGCCTTGGCGGCCAACTCCTTACGATTGAGTTTAGGAGTAGCTGTGTATCAAAAAGAAAAAAACAAGACAATTGTAAAATATACTCTTAGAAAAACAGTAAGACAAGTTAATTATTTATACACATAGTGGCATGGTAGAGTAGCACTATAAAGCACAGTAGTACATAACATTTTAAATCTCACCCGTCATTCTTCCTTCCACTCGTCTTTCACTTTTTAGTTGAACAGTGCACCAGGTGCCCTTCTCCATAAAACTTTCAAAGCGGAGTTGAAATCAGATAGATGAGGCCATTGGTTACTCAATACTCCCACTCCTATGCCAATTAAGGGGATTCTAGTCTTCTAGTTCACTCTTCAAACGTTCACAACAACTCATACTTACTTAGGATATCAGATGGCGGGCGGACTTTGTCCGCCCGCCATCCTCACGCTAAAAAGGGTGGGGTCCTGTGGGGACAATTAGGAGGATGCGCCCGGCACAGTGGCGGGCGCATCCTGTTTTTTTTACATTCTGGTTAGCGGTGCCGAAAGCAATGCTAAAAATACATGTTGTGCTGCTTTTCCAAGCACAACATGACAGGCCCCATGCGGAGCCTGTCACATTTTCCTTTGAAAGGCAAGGGGGGTAACATAGCATAAGTACCCTCCATGGGGGCCCCCAGGCATACTCTGCAATGTCTGCATGCCTTTCCGTGGTGGACGGCAATGCCACCATGCAAAGGCATTCCAAAATGCAGATTATATGACTGGCGGTGTGTTCAGAGAGACACCACCACCATATTGAACCCTTTTCCGCCTGGTCGACATGTGGGGGGTCTGACTCTTTTCTACAGGGATGCGGGAGGTTTGCCCCTGCGGTGTCTGCAGTGAATACCGCCAGCCCGGCGGGGGCAATACGCCCGCCATCCTAATGGGGCCCTAAGTCTCAACAGTGCAGTATATATACAGTACACTCTTGCAGTGAGTGTACTGTCAAGTTCAACAATAGTTAAGGATTATGAATCTAACTTACCACCGCCTGCCACCGGTGCTGCCACTCCCCCTACCACTCCATCGTCGGTATCTACAGCAACTGCTGCATCCTCTCCCTCCGCGTCGCCTTCACTGGCCCCGACAATGGTGGTCGGTAGTGCACCTAGAAAACATTACACATTTATTAGGCGTCATATACACCTCCCCCTATTGATCAGAAGCAAGGTTGAAAAATGAGTTAAAACTAACATACATCACTAGTACAAATCAGGTAGTAGTAGAGTAGACACTAATAGTTATGTATGGTCCCCCCTATGGTCATTCTAGCCTTTGCTTAGTCAGCCCAAGCCATGCAACCATTTTACCTTTGTGTCTTTTATTTTTGCACATGTGACGTTACCTTGCAGCTTTTTGTATAAGACACCTTTGAGCCCACATGACCTGCCTCACACTGCTACTGTCTACGCGCTGCATACAAGCGGTCAACAAAAACATTAACAAGCCACTTTTTTATGAAGTACTGGTGTACTGTTAGTCTATATAGCTTATCCATAAATGCTACACTTTTTGGCACGGCTGAGAAATGCTTGCAAGTTGCAATATACGAACGCGCACCATTTCATTTTTCGCATTACAGACGGAAGATTCCCTTCTAAGAACCAGAGCTTTGCAGAGCTTATGAATGATGCAACAACTACCAGTACTAGGTTCTTCTAAGGTGAGGGGTCCCTTCACTCAGAGATCTCCATTTATACATTTATATAAACTAAATTCCTAGGGGATGGTGGTGCTGCCTTCCACCACTGTTCAGTTATCATGATTTAATTCCCAACTGTAAGTAAGTGTAACAATGTTTATTGTTTTAATGTTATTGATTTTCCGGTTGGTGCTGTATTATATAATAGAACAGTGTACAGAGCTTCTCAATTCAAAATAAACATTTTGAACTTACATAGACTTGGTGGTATTTGGTGTGGACTAACTTACACAAGTGAGAAAATTAAAGGAAGGGTGTGCATGTGCATTGCTTCCACGACTGAGAGGTCGGGTGTGTTATGTTCTTGGTTGTCTACTTGTTGGGTATCTTGGGGGAAGGGTTCGGAGACCTAATAGTTATGACAAGTCAGTACTATAGTCGAGCAGGGGATTGTGGTGGGTTCTGAATTTCTGATTGAGGTGTGTGAGGAAGGTCCAACCTACCATCACCAACATCCTATTTTCTTGTGCAAAGGTCTGTATGTGCAAGATCCCTACAACAGTAGTAGTATGTCCTTTAGGCTATCATATCAAAATAGTAATAAATCTGGTTGGGCATTTGTTGCTGTGAATTGTCAAAGCCTCAAGATTAACAATGACTCAAGATCAATAAGACTAGAAGTAGTACAAGAGGACGACCCAAAGGACTGGACTCAATGGCTAGAGCTACTGGTGAATCTGAGTTTCATTACAACCTTTCAAATAAAGAGTGGCACTGACCAACTGGGCAAGCTTAGCTACTACAGTACAGACAGACTGATAGTAGTAGTAGTACTGAGAGTCATCATAGCAGAGGCAGGGATAACAAGATTTTTGAAACCATACAGATCGAAGGATAATTGTTGGTAAAAAATAGCATTGGGAAACTGAAACAATAGTTCGTGAAAAATATGGTGCAGTAAAAGTTATGGAATAAGAAATATTATTAAAAACAAGAAGACTTACTGGGGCCAGCAGAGGAGCCCTCATTGGTGTCCTCCTTGTGGTGGTGGTCTGACTGTCCCGCCGACTGCCCACTCCCTGTCTGTCTGCCCCTGGGTGCTGATGAACAGGAAAGATATAAGAAAGAGACAAACATTGATGGATGGTGTCAAACAAATACAATATTTTTAAAGAACGGTCAAAAAACACTTATGTAAACAACAATTTAAATAACTAAATTGACCGATCTCATCTGGTTAACAAGTAGTATCGGGGGATTTGCGGATCGACTACTTAAGTTACTATTTATCAACAGTAATCCAGTCTTCCATTCTGATTCCAGAATACTAAGTTACAACTAAGCCTAAGTACGACGTACCACCCGACCTAGACCACCTATTCCAGGCATGCCAATTGTACATTAAGTATGCATTTCCACTTCTTTTATTCCTCAACAATGCATATGGTCAAATGGAGGACACATGACTACATTTTTTGTATACACCAAATTTTGGGTTGATTGATTGATGCTGATGTTCTGCTAGTGCTAAGCCAATTACCACCACTCATTGAACAAACTAGAAAAGGTTCTAATAAAGACTGGCGTACTAGCAGCATGTCACGTAACTGAGGGGGCATCACGCATACCACTAACAAATTAGAAACTCATACAAAGTACCTAAACCTAAGTATCAATCCGCCCCAATCTCTTAGTGACAGGACAAAGTAAGGAGTGGACTAGAGTCACTGTAGCATTACGTAAATTAATTTCTCTAAAATAAACTCTAACAGAATCACGTTAAGCTAGCTCAAACGCAAAGTTGCAAACAAGTAAGATTAGTAGTAGCGCAGAGGAGCTCCTGTGTCAGACTTTTAAATGTAATTAACCTGGAATGTAAGCAGCAACATTCTAGCTGGTTGGAAGAAAAAAAAGATATTCGCAATATATAACACAGAGCAGAAGAACAGACACAAAGTAGTAATAATTAAATAGTTACTCACCAAGCCCCGGGACCTCCACTTCTAGTAGGTCCAGCAGGTCCTGCTCACGGTCCAGGATGTCGGACCACCGGTGCGTCAACTGCGTCTGGGTGCACCGGACCCCAGAGCAGCGCAACACTGCCAGGCGCACCGTCCCCCACCGCTGCCGACGCCCCGGAGGCCGTACCCGGACCCAGGCCTGCCACCAGCTGCCAGGGTTGAGGGGAGGTGGCGCTGCACAAAGAAAATGAGTGCAGCCAACTCCACCTCCCCAAATAAGGCCCGTGCCAGCACCCCTTGTGGGCGCCGCCTTCCGCAAGGAAGGTGGTCGCGGATCTGGCTGCGACGACGAGCCCTACTACCCTTTGACATGGTTCTGGGACGGGGCGGGAAAGAAAAGGTAATAAAATTAAAGAAGTAAAGGAAATAAATAGCAGGCAATAGAAAGAGTAAAAAAGTAGCTAAAAAACAAAAAAAAAGGAGACAAAAACAAAAAATATAGAAGCAGGAAAATAGTTAGAGAAATAATAATTAAGAAAGATAAAAAAAAAGTGGCTTTAAACAAAGGATTGAAAGATGTAGGGAGGTTTCAAAATCAGGCTCCAGAACCATGCAATAGAGTGAAAAACAAGATGGCCGCGCCCATTGCGACCACGTGCGCAAGTTCGCGCGATATTTTCTCCCCGAGCAAGCAAAAAGCAACGCAATCAAGTAAAAGCGTTCGCGAACAGGAAATATCTACCGCGAACGGGCAGGAACATGCATTGCGCGACCCGGAACAAGAAGTAAACATCGCGAGAGGGCGGGACAAGTGAAAACAAGATGGCCGCGTCCGTGAGCAACTGCATTGGTAAGTTGGCGAGCCGCGATCACGCGAAAAATACCACGAACAGGCGGGAAAAAAACTTCCACGTCTTCGCGATATTTCCGGCGTGTTTGCAGAGATTTTTAGCATTTTCGCGATAGTTTGCGAAAGTGAATTTCGTAAATTCCGCCCACCATGGCAGACACTGAACATTGTAAAATAAACAGATGCCACATTTCAGGTGCCCATGAAGAAACTGCGGTCAGAAAACATTTAAGAACAAGCAGATTCCACCGTTCAATGACCTATGTGGCATGCTCAGGTAATAGCAGAGTTAGACACTTCTTGAAATCTGCCTTTTTCAAGAGGCTTGCTGCTGCACGCTGCACAGCATGCTGCTACTTCAGTTAATTGTGCCGGACTGCTGGGTAGTGCGTGCGTGTGTTCCTCATAACGATATGCATAGCAGCCAAGGTTTCAGATTGCTATGTGTGGCCTTTTCATAATTTCAGTGTAATTATGAGTTACATTTCAACAAATATGAGTGACACTTTCTTGTGAGCAAAATCAAGAAATGAAGACGAGGGAATCATATAGATATCAGAAATTGCACCCATTTGAGTATAGCTGCTAATGTTTCAGATTGCTTATGTGTGACATTTTCATAGATTCAGTGGATGTATGAGTCATTCAACGACTAAATGTGTGGCACTTTCCTGCGACCAAAATCATACAAGGAAGTCTATGGAAATAGACAAATATCAGAAATCACACAAATTTGAGCAAGAAGAAAGTCGAACTCTGCAGCAGGTGCAGTTAAAGCTATTATTTAATTTTTAAATAATCAGCACCCTCCACCCAACCTCCGCTCCAGTTAGCAGCTGAACCACATGTAACAAAGAGATCTCTGTGACAAATGCAGCAACCCACTGAGTTATCCACATACAATACAGTTCAATACACTACAATATGCTGGTAGACTTTCTTTGCAGTAGGCATATTAACCCTTTCGCTGCTTTATGGTCAGAGAGAAAACTGCGAGTAGACAAAACTCTGACCTCTCTCTCGAGGGGGAACATTAATCACCTGACTCACCTCTAACTTAGCAAGTCTCACTGTGCTGGGAAAATAAAGGCTTATGCTTCATAGTGCCACTGTCAAGCACGGATATTAAACACTTTTTCACTAATAAACCAGCAAAACTGTTAGTTGAGACAAAACTTTCATCTTAGATGTCCCTTCATTTACAGCACAGACAGACAAGTTAGTGTGCCCATTTCCAAGGCACACAGCTATCTCGTGCTGGAGTCCCCTCTCCAGTCTTGTAACACAAACTTTTTAAATGTCAGCAGTAGCAGTTTAATAAATGAATATCTGACTTACCTGAATCTCTTTACAGCTGTCAGAATGATTTACGGAGAGGACCTGCAGGTGTGGCTCTGCGTGGCTCACTACCCTGTCTCTTGTTCTCAGTCGGACAGCGTGCCCTGCTGCAGTGCAGCCTCAGCTTGTGCCACCTGCTCCCACTACGAGACTCACGCTGGCTGGCGTGGTGAGTCCAGGGCATAAGTTGGGCTCTGCCTGGGCAGGGCACGCACAGCAACAGCACAGGTCCAGGTCAGGAGGAGGTGAGCAGGTGGTCAATCCTTAAACACCGTCTTCCTCCTTTAACTCTAGGCCTTGCAGCAGGCCAGGGATTTATTTCCTGGGTGCTTTGGGGCCCGACTGGCAGGCAGGATATTCAACATCCTGCCACAAAATGTGCGCCGACAAGACATGGCTCCTCCGCAACAGTGTGTCCATGTGGGACCTGACATGACCCAGGGAGCTGTAACAGAAAGCAGGTTTGGCGGCGCTAGTTTAAAGAGCACCTTAGTATAAGTAAGTAAGCCTTCAATGCCACATAAACAGTCTGGGTAATTAGTCCGGGTAATTGATGCGTTTCGGTAGGAAGATAGGTGCCTCTGCAGAGATAGTATTGTCCGGGCACCGACCCTCCCGTAAAGTACAGGAAGTGTGTGAATCCTCAATCCGCTGCTCCTGCCTGCCCCGGAGAACATTTATATAATGAAAGCAATACCCTGCACTGACTTTCCACTCAATACCCGGAAGTGCTGCACCTTTTCAAATCAAGCGAGTGCACTATAGCAGGCACAATTCATCTTACAAGAGGAGCAAGTTTAACACTGTGATAAGGATCTGTGCCAGAAAGACAGAGTTTCAACAGTCATTTATATTGGCTGACACTACACACACACGTTGTGCAGCCGTTGATGTGAATTGTAACTTGGCCCTGACTTCTAGACCCAGCCCTGATAAATAAGGGCCGGTGCTAAGCACCGGAAAGCACCGGCACACATTAAGCACTGTCCCCAGTCACAGATCTGGGTTTAATCCATAGTTATTTTGCTCACCACGCCACCCCAGTTCAGACATGGCCATATGCAAATCAGTCTTGACCCTGTGCCTCATGGGAACAGTCCAGCCCGAACTGCCAAGCCATATCTTCCCTGGGCCGGAATCAAGCATCCTAGGACCGGTTTCGGGGTTTTACCCCTCTTCAGACAGGATAGCTTGACTCCAGTGGCGTAGTGAGCACGGGACTCACGTCTGGGCATACCCTTCCCACATAGGGCGAACAGCAAAACACACAAGATGATGGACGGAATGTTGCACATTGGCAAAACATTCACCCCCAGTCACAGATATGGGTTTAATCCATCGTTATTTTCCTCACCACGCCACCCCAGTTCAGAGCAGCCTGAAGGCTACGTTTAAGAATATGCAGCCATATTCATTTGTGAGGATGATGTAGGATGATGTGGAGGCCTGGGGAGTCTCGCTACAGGATGTCCGACATCCTGTCACCCAGGTCACACCCACATCATAAGAAGTGAACTAAATAATCAGAAAGTGTAGGGTAGTGGAAGAATAGGGCAGGAGGTGACCTCAGTACTATGTAACGTTGGTATTTAAAAGCCGTGGATTCTGCAGTGCCAGTGGTAGGCATGCTCAGGGACCCTGCCCTTTTTTTCTTTATTATTATTTTCTCTCTTTTGTTTTTGTTTTTTAGCAAACTGAGCACTGGTTACATAATGTTGTCACTAAATAAAAAGGGCCCTTCAACTTCAAAAAGTCAATCAGTCTGATCAACATTTCCCCAAAAACTCTTGCCACTGCAAATTAAAAAAGATAGAATCATTTTTAAGTCGCAGGGAAGGTCAAAAGAGATGTTTTGGACAATCAAATGGGTTTTGAATTTTCTCTACTTCAAAGGTTCTATTCAAGACGTAAAAAAAAAGTCTGCACTGCTTTCTTGGATTTCTCAGAAGCCTTTGATTCAGTGGATAGAGATAAACTATGGAAAAAGCTGGATTAACTATGAATGAATACCTGTCGTTTTGTGACTCTTCAGATGCACCTGGTAGTAAGTAGGTTACATTGAGTAGGTGCTGTTTGACACATATGGTGTTAAGCACTTTTCTGAAGCAGAGGGAAACTGGACAGCTCTTCTATCAAACTTGCCTCGGAGTTTTTAGTTGAAGTCAGGGATCCTGGACTTGGCACACAATGTGCGCCTTGAAGCTGTAGTTGGCATCAATGCAGATGATCTTGTTTGTTAACCCAGATTATTTTCATCAAGCTAATCTTGGACTTTATTTTGCTTGCAAGCATTGAGAATTTGAATAAATACTCTTTTGGCTGTTTTCAAATTGAAAAAGACCTCAGATATCTCGGGGTCCTATCATGAGGGGCTTCCCTACTTCAGCACAGATCCGAGCGCCGGTTTTCATGCCCCTGAAATGTGTAAATCAATTACTTTAATCGAATATTTCTCAGAGTTGGTGCATTATGTTAAATAGCATAGCTCAGAAATAGAAAGAGGCAAAATATTGCCCACTGTTTCAGAGCTGTAGCATCTGAAAATAAAGTTCTAACTTGTGGAAATATCAGGTTATTTGAATAGACTTTTCGTACTTCATGCACATAAAACAGGTGCTCTGCTCTGCACAGATGAATGGGAGCCTACCCAGATACGACAGTTCTACAGCTGAGCATTGTCTGCTCTGAAACACAGAAAATAGGACTTCTCACTCAACTCTGACACAATAACCCAAATGGTCCAGCGGTGCTATGGGATTTCAACATCAAAGTGCAAATGTAACTGATGACATAGCTCTGTTGCCCTTTGAGAGACTAGAAAAGATAACTGTTACAGGTAGTTGCACGAATAGGACACCTGCCTGTGCCTTGACAGTCAAATAATTATTGATACTTCAGTCACCTTTGTGATTGTTGATTATACAAGCATTACTAATACCACTAAAGAGAGAGTCGGGGGAAGAAAAAGCAACCCTACTGTCCCCAAGTACAATGCAACAAACACAAAAGAAGTAGGTTGCCTGTACCCATCAACTGGGCAAACAGATCGTGGTAAGATTTGGAAAGTTGAATACTGCAGTGCACGAATGGTCTAAGTAGAGGCCATCCTTAATGGAAGAAGATGCCTCACACACAATATTGTGTCATGCTTCTTCATAGGCATTCTCTCACCACACTGGTAAGATGGTGCTACCAGGGCAGACTCAACCTACGCAAAGACTTGGCGAATGGAGGAAGTTCTTGCATAAAACTTACAGGACAAAATCGGGATCCAGTTCTATTAAAAATACCTAGAGGTTCCTTGGTTATCACCTTTATTAGTGAGGACCTCAGGTACGTTAAAAATGAGTATGTTGATGGAGTCTACAGAGCATATTGTCTCTTAGTCCATCCTCTAATAAGTCAACATGTTTCTGCCCACTCACAGAGCCTAAAAGGTCTGAGGTATTCGTCAGGGCTGTTGGATCCCTATGAAAACGCTTTTGGCTGTTCAGTACATCTATTGCATGCTAAAGTGGGGGAGTACACCTAAGAGAATGCCAATGATGAAGCATGACACAATATTGTGTGTGAGGCATCTGCTTCCATTAAGGATGAACTCTTCTTAGACCATTCGTGAACAACAGTATTCAACTTTCCAGATCTTACATGATCTCTTTGCTTAGTTGATGGGTGCAGGCAACCTACTTCTGTTGTGTTTGTTGGATTATACAAGCATCCCACTTCTAAAACTCTCTAGCCAAAGGCATTGAGCTCATCTATGGATGCATTAGCACCTTAGCTGCTGAGGCTTTTCCACCCACAGTTCTGGGCCTTTTTGATGTTTGGGACAGTTTAAAAAAACGTATCAAGGCCAAATATGTGTCTTTTTTCCCCACATTTTGGGTTTCTAAATGAACCAAGGGTATGTGGATCCAAGAAAATTGCCTAAATATAGCAAACATTTTGTATTATTATGAAAAATGGTAAAGAACTGCTGTGCAAGAAAGCACACCTTTTTGTTTTATAAAATTGTATCAACAAAAGGTGTGCTGTGCTAGGATCACCCTCCTACCATCTTTCAAAAAGGAACAGAACTGTAAAAGTAAAAATAACAGTTTTTGTGGTTTCTACTTAATTTCAGTTTGTATTGGAAACAGGTGTGAAATGCAAGGGTGAACCCACAAAACCTATACAGTTCTGAACATTTTTCAAAATTCTAAATTCAGTGATGGAAGATTTGGTCTTCCCAATGGAAATTAACCATTCTAAACCAAACCTGGAAAAAATAAGAAAAAAATAGAAATAGGTGACAACAATTTCCTCTGTAACCTTTTGGCATTTTGAAAAAGTAACACACCGTTAACCCCTTCTATGCTCATGACGGAGCAGTTCCGTCATGAGCCACGGTGGGCGTGTGCTCATGACGGAACTGCTCCATCATGGCACCCACCCATGGGGGAAGCGCTGGCGCTCCCTCCATGGGCAGCCCATCTAGCCCCCACAAAGGGGGATGGCAGCGGAAGAGTTTCCGCTGCCACCCCGACACCCCACATGCAATCTCATGACGTCAGCACACAAAGCGTGCGCAGACGTCATCAGGAAGCGCTGGACGCACTGGAAACCATTTGTTTCCAGCGCGTCCTGGAGGAGCCGGTAGGTTTGTGTGCTCCGGTGGCACGGGGGGAATTCGTAATGTATTGAGGCACCGGGAGAGAGGAAAGAGTATGTCCTCTCCCCTGATGTCTCAATACAAGGCATTTCTGCAGCACGATCGTGCACAGCGTCGCAATCGTGCTGTAGAAATGCCCCCACTAGGCACCAGGGATGATTTTTTAGTAAAAGGAAGCGACCCCTTGGGCAAGGGTCGCTTCCTTAAGGGGGCATCTTATTTTTTAGACTTTTCTGCCTCCCCTGGGGCCAGATTGCCTGGGTGTTTTTGGCATTTCTGACCCCCGTGGGGGGGGGGGGCAGAAAAGCCCACTAGAGCTAGGGAATGGAAGCGACCCCTTGGGGAAGGGTCGTTTCTAGGGGCCTCATGTTTTTTAAAATGTGTTTTCTGCCCCCCTAGGGGCAGATCGGCCCGTGTATTTAGCCTTTCTGCCCCTAGGGAGGCAGAATACCCCACTAGACACCAGGGAGTCGTTTATTTATGTAAAGAAAGCAACCCCTTGGGCAAGGGTTGCTTCCTTATGGGGCACATTTTTTTTAAAGACTTTTCTGCCCCCTCTGGGGACAGATTGCCTGGGTTTTTTGGCGTTTCTGGCCCCAGGTGGGCAGAAAAGCCCACTAGAGCCAGGGATACTTAAAAAAAAAATCGGAAGCAACTCCTTGGGGGAGGGTCGCTTCCAGGGAACACATTTTTTCAAAATGTGTATTCTTCCCCCCTGGGGGCAGATCGGCCCGTGCATTTGGCCTTTCTGCCCCCGGGGGGGGGGGGAAGAATACCCCACTAGACACCAGGGAGTTCTTTAAAATTTAAATGGAAGTGACCGCTTGGGCAAGGGTCGCTTCCGGGGGTCATTCATTTTTAATGTGTATTCTGCCCCAACTGGTGGCAGCTCGGCCTGTTATTTTGGCCTTTAAGCCCCCGGGGGGGGGCAGAAAACCCACTAGGCACCAGGGATTTTGTTTTATGTGTAATGGAAGCAACATGGTTGCTTCCAAGGGTGTAAAATTTGGTTAATGGTTTTTCTGACCCTCCTGGGGACCGATCTGCCCCTTTATTTGGGCCTTTTTGCCCTAAGCGGGATAGGGGAGGCAGAAAATCCTACTAGGCACTGGGGATTTATTTCTTTTGCAAGGGGGGCATATTTCTGTCTGCTGTTTTCTGCCCCACCCTCTGACAAGCTCACCCGACCCCTTGGGCAAGTTCACCCCCCATTTTTCACAGCCCTATTTGAAGGTCCATCTGGCAGATTGACCATTTGGATAGTGACATAGCGTATTATAATGTTAATTGTTTTATTTCTTGTGAATTGCAATTGTAATGCTTTTTTTCTCCCTTTTTGTTCTAGTTGAAAGCTTTTGCTCTTTAGACTGTTCCAGGTTGCGGTTTCGTTACTTTGGGTTCTGCGGTTTGTGTAGTTGCTTGTGTTTGGTAAGAGACTTTTTTTTATACAATGTAAATGAGTTTCATTTCTCTGCATGAATGTGTTTTTTTGCAAATGGTGTAATAATAGCAGTATGTTTGGCTTCTGTTTTTTGAGTGCCAAAACTTTTTGCATTTGTGCTCGATGTGTATTTTGCTGTCTTGTGAGTAATTGGTTTTGTTTTTTTCTTTCTAGTGGGATATCGTTGGATTTTGCTGTCTCTCTGCAGAGTAGGTGCTGGTGAGTGTAGCTATCTCTTGCAAGTGAATTGTATAGTTTGAGTATATAGATCTTTGTGATAAAGGCACACATTTTTTTTACTTACTTATTTTCTTATTTTGCACAGAGTTGGTTGTTGTTGACTTGTTTGTGCTGTCTCCTTTCTTAGTAAGGATAATGGCTAGGCACAGGATTACTGCTCAGCAGGTTGCTGGTATGCTCTTTGAGTCTTCCTCTAACCATGGTTCAGAGACTGACTCTGCATCTGAGGCAGAGGAGGGAGCGGAAGATTCAGGCAGTGAGTTTTCTCTCCACATCGAGTAATCGGATGATGAAGCTACTCTCAGTGGGGATGATTAGTGAGGATGAAGTGCCTGTTTTCGAGGAGGACATTGATGTGCAGCAAGAGGCACCTGGGCTGCAGCCTGGGGCTGCAAGGCTTCTAGTTGGAAGTGATGACCTCTGGGTTGCCCCAGGCATGGTGCAGCCGGCATTGCCAGACTTTACTGATGTTCCAGGGTGTGAGTGAATACAGAATAATTTTTGCCTGTCGCGGGTACTTGGGCCTCCCACACGAGTGAGGCACCATTTTTATCGGGAGACCTGAGGCAACGCTGGGTGGTAGGAAATATACGTCAGCCCGGTGATGCCACAACTTTCCCACACAAAAATGTGTGAAACAAAAGTGATTTTTCTTCAGCTAAATTTCAGGTTTGCAGGGGATTCTGGGCATTAAAACTTTCGGAGATCCATGCAAGCCATACCTCCCTGGAATCCCCCGGGTGTCTAGTTTTCAGAACTGTGTGGGTTTGGTAGGTTTCCCTAGGTGGCCGCCGAGCTCTGGGCCAAAAAGTCATGGGACCCCCCCTTGCAAAACCAGGTCGTTTTGTGATAGGCAATTTTGATGTCTCCTCAATATGTTTTGGGCCCTTGCCTGTCGCGGGTACTTGGGCCTCCCACATGAGTGAGGCACCATTTTTATCAGGAGACCTGGGGGAACGCTAGGTGGTAGGAAATTTGTATCAGCCCAGTGTTGCCACAACTTTCCCACTCTAAAATGTGTGAAAAAGGTGATTTTATCAGCTAAATTTCAGGTTTGCAGGGGATTCTTGGTATGAATACTTTGGGGGATCCACGCAAGCCTACCCACACAAGTGAGGTACCGTTTTTCTCTAAAGACTTTGGGGAACATAGGGTGTGTGGAATTGTGTGGATCTATGCAGATTCCAGAACTTTCCACTACAGAAATGTGAGGAAAATGTGTTTTTTGGACAATTTCTTAGGTTTGCGAGAGATTCTGGGTAACAGAATCTGGTGAGAGCCAGTCAAGTCATCCCAGCCTGGATTCCCCTGGGTGTCTAGTTTTAGAAAATGTATAGGTTTGCTAGGTTTCTCTAGGTGACGGCAGAGCTTGGGTTAAAAAAGTACAGCTATGCCCTTTGCAAAAAAGGGGTAATTTTTCACTGTGAAAATGTGGGGTGTCCACGTTGTGTTTTGGGCCGTTTCCTGCCGTGGGCACTAGGCCTACCCACACAAGTGAGGTACCGTTTTTCTCTAAAGACTTTGGGGAACGTAGGGTGGGTGGACATTTTTGGATCCACGCAGATTCCAGAACTTTCCACCACAAGAATGTGAGGAAAATGTGTTTTTTTTTTACAATTGTTTAGGTTTGCAAGGGATTTTGGGTAACAGAACCTGGTGAAAGCTAGTCAAGTCATTCCATCCTGGATTTCCCTGGGTGTATAGTTTTAAAAAATGTATAGGTTTGCTATGTTTCCCTAGGTGCCAGCAGAGCTAGGGTTCAAAAACTACAGCTAGGCACTTTGCAAAAAAAGGGTCATTTTTCACAGTGAAAATGTGGTGTGTCCACGTTGCGTTTTGTGTTGTTTCTTGTCGTGAGGACTAGGCCTACCCACACAAGTGAGGTACTGTTTTCTCGAAAGACTTTGGGGAATGGGGGTTGGGTGGAATTTTGTGGATCCACACAGATTCCAGTACTTTCCACCACAGAAATGTGAGGAAAATGTTTTTTTGGACAATTTTTTAGTTTAGGTTTGCAAGGGATTCTGGGTAACAGAACCTGGTGAGAGTCAGTCAAGTTACCCTATCCTGGATTCTCCTGGGTGTCTAGTTTTCAGAAATGTATAGGTTTGCTAGGTTTCCCTAGGTTCCGGCAGAGCTACGGTTAAAAAACTACAGCTAGGCACTTTCCAAAAAAAGGGTAATTTTCACTGTGAAAATGTGGTGTGTCCACATTGTGTTTTGAGCCATTTCCTGTCGCAGGCACTAGGCCTACCTACACAAGTGAGGTACCATTTTTATCGGGGAAACTTAGGGTAACACAGAAATGTAGAGCAACTGTTATTACCTATTGACTTTCGATGCATTTCTGCCTTCCAAATGAAAGACTATGTGTAAAAAAGAAGTCATTTTGAAAAATGACCTATAATTCTCATACTAGTATGGGTACTCACAATTTGGGAAATGTGCAAATATCAACTGTTTCTAAACTCTATATTTTGTTTCCATTACAGAAATACATAGGTGTCTTTCATACCGATTTTTCCATGTATACATTTTCCCACAATAATTGCTATATACCCGGTACATAATAAAAAAACATTGCAAGACGCTGCTCAGTTATTAGCGCTGGGTTCATCGGGTTCTTGGTGAACCTACAAGTCCTATATATCGCCACAACCAGAAAAGTCCAGCGGATGTAACGGTATATTGCTTTGAAATAGCTGTCATAATTAGAAGTTACAGGTGAAAACGTTGACACAAATGGCTGGTTTTTTCAACTAATTTTCAATTTTTCCTATATTTACCTGTTTGTTTCTATGAAGAAAACTTGAAGGATCTACACAAATGACCCCTTGCTGAATTCAGAATGTTGTCTACTTTTCTAAAATGTATAGCTTTTCAGGATCCAATATTGCTTTCACACCCATTTCTACCATTAACTGGAAGGAGGTTGAAAGCACAAAACATAGCAAATAGCTATGTCTCCAAAAAATGCCAAACTGTGTAAAAAATGTTGGTTTTCTGACAAAAGTCTGCATGTCCCTGTAAGCTGTGAAGATGATGATTTTCAGCACCACAACCCCTTTTTTGATACCATTTGCAGGGAAAAAAACAAGCTTTTATCTGTAGCCCTTTTTTCACATTTTTCCCCAAAAAACCAACATTTAGCTGTATTTTGGCTAATTTCTGGGTCCCCTCCAGGGGACTCCACAACCCCTGGGCACCTTTAGAATCCCCATGATGTTGGAAAAAAACAACACAAATTTGGCGTGGATACCTTATGTGGACAAAAAGTTACAGGGGCCTAATCGCGAACTACCCCAAATAGCCAAAAAAAGGCTTAGCACAGGAGAGGAAAAGGCCTAGCAGCGAAGGGTACTCTGTCAGAATGTTCTGCTCAGAGGGATATATAGGATCTTATTTACAAGCCCCCTGCGCTATCGTAGCATCACTTTTTATGATGCTCTGGCGGCGCAGATTACAAAATCATATCTATTAGGTCATGCAAATCCACTGTGCATGGCTTTGGATAGCCTCATAAAAGTGGAGTGCGCAAGGCAGTGCAAATCGCTATGTTGCCTTACTCTGCGCTTGGGAGGTGTTCCAAGGGTGTTGCGGTGGGTTTTCTCACGTAACACCCATGGATTTTGGCGCTGTCCCTGATTTACAAGATAATGTACACCTGGGAATGCGCCAAGTTCTTAGGCTTCCCGAGGTGAGGCAGTACGAGGAAAAATATCTTTATTTCTCCTTATTGTCCCTCATTCCATGTGTGCTGCATTCATAGAAAGAGGAAAACGCGTCTTAGGATTGTTTCTGTGCCGGAAGGTGCCCCTTCCTGCACAAAAAAAGTCCTGCCACAACACAGGCACCCTTGCACCATAATGCAAGGTTGCCTACGTTGACACTAGGCTGCCGAAACTGTGCTAGCACGGGGAAGGACAGGAATGCACTGTATTACATAAATACAGGGCATTCCTGCCCTCACACTTTGGTGTAGGGCAGTGCAGGAAGGTTACTTGCTTCGCTGCCCTGGGCCAAATCCCTGTAAATGAGGGCCATAGTGTTTGGTGGTTGTCCAAAAATACACAGGACCTAGAGTTAACAAGTGAGTTACAGCTCACAGTAATATTCCATTGTGTACCAGCCACGTGTTAATTCACATGAATAAATATAATGAATGAAACATTTGTATGAAGGAAACCTAAAGATCTTTAAACTTTTCTCAAATTTATGAGTTTAGGAATAATGGTCATTTGTGAATTTAGTTACCCATACTATCATGTGATTCAGAAGGCAGTTTGCAAAATGGGTTATTTTTTTTAAACTGGCTGATATTTGGAAGCGCAAAATTTGAGAGAAAAGCAAATGTTCCTCTATTCTGTGTTTTCATGCTATTCCTGATCAAAAAGGTACCCCACATGTGGGGCTGGGCCTATCGCATAAGACATGATAGCCCCAAAATACAACATGGAGACAGCAAAATATTGCCTTGAAAACTGACCCATTATAGTACTATAGGCAGCTGCCTTATGTGGGACCTAGCTTGGCTGCAACTGAAGAAACCTACCAAGCCCAGATTTTTCTGAAAACTAGACACCAATGGTTGCCCAGGGTGCTGTGGCTTACATGGATCCCTCTACGTTTCAATGCGGAGAATGCCCTGCAGCCTTCACCTTTTGGCTAAAATCACACATTTTCCTCACTTTTGCATGAAGGAATCTTTCGGAATTGATGGGGATCCACAAAATTCCTATCGCCCTACATACGCACACTTCGCCCGATAAGAACAGTGCTCCAGTTGAGTGGCTGGCTCTATCACCCATAACATGACATGCAGCAAAACACCAGGTGGAAACATCGACTTTTCATCATGAAAAAGTAACACTTTTGGGCAGGTTCCCTGGTCAAACAGGATTACTTTAGAAGCCATCCCAGAGTCATAGGATGATCATCCAACTACTTTAGAAGTGATTTTCACGTCATCAGACATCATCAAGCTCTTGAAGTCATCAGCAGAGTTTAGAAACTTCAGCCTGATGATTCAAGAATGACTTGAAAATGAGTATCTGATGACTTCACAAGAAGTAATTGTTTCTGATGACCTGAGGATGACTTGAAAATGAGTACCTGATGACTTCACAAGCTGTGATTGAACCTGATGATCTCAGGATAAGTATTTGATTACTTGACAAAAGGAAATTGTTCCTGCTGATCTGAGCATGACTAGAAATTGGGTTTTCAATTATTTCACAAGCACAGCTGAACACTTGAAGAGCCAATTCACTATTTTGCTCAATTTTTATGTTTAACATGTTGACTAGTTGGATGATTTTGTAATTATTTGCTTATTACTGGACAATGAACGCCATTTAGATATTACATAATTTTTTTAATTATCTGCAAATATGCATAATGTCTGATTAAGAAAACTGTGTGGAGTCAGTCACTGGTTAATTAGGACTGGGGGAAATTTGCATTATGCCTGCATGATTCTCGTAATGTTGGGAATATTCCCAAAATTATGCTATTTTGCCAGTATGTGTAAATATGCACCATTCATGGTAAAACGTACAGCAAACCCTCCCATTTGTGGTTAACATTTACCGCTAATGCATAGGACTAATAATAATGTTAGCACCTGTTGTTCACTGTTCATTTGTTTAAATGTGTCCTTGAGCCAAAATACCGAAAACTGATGCTGGGGCAAATTTCATGCTAAAATATAGCATGAAACGACAGATGTCCACTTCGCGCAATTACGTGTAATTTCATGTAATTACATGAAAGCAATTTACAAAAAATTTGCGCAACCCTAGATACTATTTTTTGGTCTTTATTGACTTTTAAACCATTCGAACTGATATTAATGGGTAGAAGCAAGCATTGGGTGTTAAAAAGATCAATGCATGATACTGATATTGATAAAAAATCGGACACTGTGGGCAGAGCTACTAATATTAAATCGCAAAGAACTGAGCAATTAGCGTGTAGTGTAGGGTGTGTGCACATTTTAAAAGGAAAAAAAGGCAAACTATACAGCACGTTTCCGTTACCAAATCCACTTGACACTTTAATTTGATGTATGTAAAGACACACATTTTGGTTAATAGCAACTGTGCAACATTTTTATGCGCTCTCATACAGAAAGGAAGTGGACTAAAAAAAATTAGAAAACATACACTGGGTGAGTTACACCAAAGACACAATGTGTAGAATTCATTACTAGACATAATAAACGCGAATTATGCTCAGTGAGACACACCACTTCCAGACGGCATGCCCGAGGCGCTTTGTATTTCATCATGATCTGCCGGGGTAATAGTTTGGGGTTGATTATCTCTAAAGATAGGCATTTATGGTATTTACTAACAATAAAGGCCAGACTGTTAGGTTTTGGGGGTCCTGTTGTTTCTGAGAGCACCCGCCCGTCACAGAGGGTAATTGCTTGGATTCTGTGGGAGTGCTGTAAACACAAGGCCTTGATGAAAATGCCCATTAGGTCTGGCAAATGTCATGTTTGGAGTCGGTGCTCGACTCCCTGCGCGTGGTCTACGCTATGGTGGCACCAAGCAGCTTTTCTTTGAAATTAAGTGAAAGGATGCAGCGTGGTAGCGGCTGGACCATAGTGCCAATGTGTGTGCATGGCTCTCAGCTGCCTAATGGTGCAGTGGTGCTAGTGAGAGGGATAGACATGAGGGATAGACATGACACTTTCCTACTCTCCCTGTTATGCAACACATCCCATTAGGGTGCTGCACTTCGTTCAGCGACAGTTTTGTAAATCTGGGCCTAACATTAGAACTCGTGGCATTGCAAAAAAATCTTGGTATTGTGTAAAAAAGGCATATTACATCCAAGTTGCCTGTTTTTTTCAGGAAAGTACATTGAGGAGTTGGTCCTCCAAAAGTTTTCCTACCAGCAAATCCATATTCGTAAACTACTAGTGGGACCTTGCGAGGCAATATTGGCAGTCGGCTAATGTGCTCCTAACATGGAATTGTCAAGGTGTAATCCAACCCGGAATTATTTATTAGTGATCCACAGGCAATCTATATTATTAATTAAATCATCTGGGAGTAATCTACACTTGTCCTTCAATTGGATTAAAATCATCCAAGAATATTTCACAATCATCTGAAAGTCCTTATGTAGTCATCATTTATTAATCCACACTCATTCTGTAGTTGTCCTTAAATACTACTGAGTAATCCATGCTCATTTTTGAGTTGTCATTAAATCATCCTAGAGTAATCTACACTCATACTGAAAATGTGATAGGGCCATTCTAAAGTAATCAATAGCCATCCTGAAGCGGTTATAGGATCGTCCAGGAATAATCAACAGTCATCCTTAAATTGTCTAGAGCCCATCCTGAAGTAATTCTCACTCATCCTGAAGTTGTCACTTAGTATTCGTGGAGTTGTAAAAGGTAATCACTCCCTGCCAGTGGAAGTCATCAGAACACCATCCTAGAGTAGTTTTTGTGATTACAGTAAGAGTCATCTCATTTAAATATTCTGCCCTATGGGCATACTTCAGGATGGCTTGGGATGACTTCCCCTGATAATTACAGGAATAGCCTGGCTGAAGTCATCGGATGAGTCCAGAATCACTCCAGGATGATCTTCCTTTTTGACTAGGGTTGGGTGCCTGCGATTTTTGGATTAGGCTCAGTTGCCACCCAGAGAAACCTACTCTCTACTAAATCCATATATTTTTTAAAAGCAGGCACCCTGGACACCGAGAGAGTCCGGAGTGATGTGAAGTATGGGATTCCACCACAGTTTTTTTTACCCAGAATGCTTTGTACATCTCAAACGTGGGCTAAATTCACATTTTCTGCTCCCTTCTGTGTGGGAAATCTATCGGGATCAACAAACTTCCTACCACTCAGTGTTCTCATGGCAATCCCCAAGGAGGGTTCCATAAGTGAGAGGTGATAGCTGCTTTCTCCCACACTGATCAATTCTCAGAATGCAAGGGAAGCTCTGCCCTAACATCCTGAGTTTCAGTTTAAAAAAAAAAGAAAATCATCCTGACGCTGGCAAAATAAGAATTTTCTTTGTCAATGTGGGTGGCGAATTATTTACTTCCACTGCACTTCAAAGGTAATGTGGAGGAAATGAACTGTTCATCCACTGCATTCAAGTGGTCAAACAAAGTATGAGATCTTGGAGCCAAAGTACAAACTGCCAATGATAAAGAACCCCAGAGTTTGCTGACATAAGGGAATACCAAGCAAACCAGCTTCAGCACAGTTGATTGTGCTGGCATTTGATAATGAAACGGTCTTCGTGGGAGTCACTCATTGCACAGAACAGGCGTATCAGTGAAAGCTTCTCAGCAGACAACCAAAACATGTACAGTGCAGCCAGCATCAGTGCAAGAGTGCGTTAACAAACAGTAGAGGTATACCATGACGAGCAGAAGTGCAAACACCCTCTGCTGACTGAAATTATAAAGTATTGCCAGCAGGACTGTACACTTCACATACAACATGAACAGTACAATACATCCATCAGGTGCAATGCTCCTGGACTAATACAGAGCAGGGCAAAACAGACAACGAGTGTGCACTTTTGTCTTAATGGGATACGATTTACATTTTAGCCAAATACAGTAAAAGGTTTCTTCACACCAGAAAGTGATGTCATAAATGACGTCATAGAACATATTATGAGTGATGCAATATGTGAGGTCATAAGCTGTGCATGGTGGGGAGTGCAAATTACAATTAGCTTTACTAACTATAACTGGTGAATTTCAGTATTTTGTATTTAGTTCAAAACGTTAATGTGGTCCATGACTTTTCATCTAACTATAATGTCACTTTTACCTTTGTTTTTTTCAGTGGATATATACAGGAAGTGATGCGGTTCTCCAAAGTCGAGGGCTATGGAAAACTAAATCTGCACCTCATTGTGAGCTAATAACTCAGTGTATCGGTCAACCTATTACACCAGGAGAGACCGGGTCACTTGTATCCAAATGCTCTAGTAGAATTACAAAGGAATGAGCAGGAACATGAGCAAAAGCAGGAGTGTGAACATGAGTATGAACCTAAACATCAGTGCCATAAAAGTGTTGTCATGATCAGTGTAACTCACCACTACACTAGCACATATCCATGATCACTCTAATATTCCTATAAGGTGAGGAGAAGTGGATATACGAAAACTGCTGGGAGAGTGATTGGAAAAAGGGGTGGGTCAGGGTCCATGATTTAGAAATAGAGCTTTGAGCCGGGCGCCTAGGCACTGAATTCTATTTACAGTTGAATGCAACGAAGAGAGTCAAAGCTTTTTAAACTCTCAATGCATGCCAAAATACAGATAACATTATACTGTAGGAGTTTATCAGATAGAGAGCCCTGTGGAGGCCACTAGTAAGGGGAGGAGTAGAGCCTGTATATATTCTGTATTGTATCTGTATTTTATTTAGAGTTCTCTAAATGATTTCTTGTATGAAGCCATACTGAATAACTGTGTTAGCCACGCTTCATGGATTGGTGTCATGTGGGTCCTCAATATCGGAGAATACACATCTTTGCTACCACCAAGAAAGTCAATATCTAGCGGTGCCAATGGGTGTCAGTCTCTCAGACATCAGTGGCATTGTGTCACAATACCAGTTTAATGGAAGGACGAAATGCTAGTGTTAGTCAATGTTTGCGTGGAAGCGGAACCTTGTGCCCCAAAATTCTGTCCCTCCCAAAATTTAATGCACCCAAAATTTACTTGTGGCTCCACTGTGGGTTTGATCTTGCATTAAAGGCCCCTTCCCCAACATTAGACTTGACATATGTGTCACAAATAAGTAACTGGGACACTCAATAACTGAGTTATAGATCAGGGAAAAGTTGATGGGTTATATTACAAAATCTCAAAATCAAGTAGTACAAAAATAAAGACCCAGATATAGAGTACATAATCCAAAATCCAAACTATATTAAGTCCCAAATGAAAAGCAAAATCAATAAGAAATCGAGCAACTTCCTTGAGGAACAGGAAAGTCTTCGGGCTCACCCCCAAAACCAAGGAGTTCTTATACAAAATTCTTGCAAACAAAATTAGAGAAAACTGTAGGTTCATCATGGAATGACTAGAAGTAACCAATAGTGGGAACATTGAAGAATGAATCATCCTCATAAGGCCTTTAACATTATCCCATTTCGAAGACATCTTCGAGCACGTTCAGCAGCACATTGTTGTGGGAAGTTCAATTAACATGCAACATTTCTAAACAATGGACTATAACCAGCATAAGAGTGCTAATCCAGCAAATGAACTACAGCAGAAGGACCTTGGGTTCTTGCCGCGTTAGAAACATTAGAAAGTTCATTCACAATACGTGCACATTTAGCAAAACTACTTTATTATATAATTTTGCCTTTGCTCTGCAGAGTCTTTGAGGTCAGAAGAAGCACAGGGGAACCAGATGAGAGAAGAAAGAGACAGGAATAAGATGACAATGCAGCATCAGAACAGCATCCATGTTAACTTAAAATGGAGTTTTCAGCAAAACATGACCTAAATAAAATACGTAAATAAACATCTGTACATTATTGTAAACTAATTTCATCCGCATTCATAATAGTTCTGTATTCCTGCATTAGATAAATTATTACAATCATTATTCAGCAACATTTATTTTTCAAGAAAATGCAAATTTAAAACACTTTGACATTTACCACACATCTGCCCTGTAAGGGGTAAATGTTGGACATGACCTTAGGATCTGTGGATATGTGGGAGCAAAATGTTGTACTCAAGAATTGAGACACCCCGAAATTTACCGCAGTCAGATTCTCACATTCCTTTGGATCGGAGTTGGTTTTAAACCTCAGTTTCATGAGGCAATGTGTCCTTGTGTTAAGGCACAGAAATACAATCAATTAAATAAATGATTTTATTGCAGAATTCAGGAAAGAATAAGTAGTAACGAGTAAATGCAACGAAGACTCTCAAATGCAGAGTTACACAGAGCATGCAGAAATCAGAAATTATGTTAAGTCCCAAATGGGCAGCAAAATCAACAAAGAAATGGACAGAATCCCTAGTAGAATAGGAAATTCTTGTGGCTCACCCGCAAAATCGAGGTTGTTTATATTTTATTTTTGCACATGAAATTACAGAAACCACAGCCAACTGAGGTCTGTGCAAATGTATCATTTCATCAACAAATCAGAGCACATGAAAAATAAAGGTCACATTGTTTTAACACCTAAGCACTATCCCATTACATGAATTATTATTTAAAGTCACATTGCTTTAACACCTAGGCACTGACCCATTGCATAAATTAGTATTCAACATCCTCTTTGCTAATGTCGTCCAGAAAAGCTAGAGCAGCACTAGATACACAAACAATAATGATTTATGTGAATGAAAAGATCACAGCGACCAAACAGAATGTCCTTGTAAATGTGTCTAGTCATAGTGGAACAGAGAAAAGTTCATCATGAGCAGAATAACAATATCAGTGAGAACAAACCATTACATCTCTGCTTGGCTGTGAGCTGCAGAGTTTGCGAGGAGAGAAGGTGAGTGGGGGGAGAGAGCAAGATGTGTGAAAGAGTTGACTTCTATCTTGGACAAGATGGCTTTTGTTCAAGAATGTGACCTATTTAACATACATGAGAAAAACGCACTTCTACACATCGTAGACACTTTGTTCCTAAAGCAATAGCACTACATCAGAGTATACATGTAACATTGAGTGTGAATATTCATTCTGCTCATTGTTACTAATGATGGACAAAAATATAAACCCATAAAAATCTCTTACAGGCAGTCACAATCTGTGTAGTTATACCTCCAGCACTTGGAGTCCCTGTGAAGCCCTACTTTGAGAAGTTTGGATCGTGCCCAGCACCAATTGTGTAGTGTTGGACCTAACATCCATGTTGTGGTTTTTCCCCAGCCTTTTGCCTTCTATCTTCCTGATTTTTATGAATTTGTTTTTGCTGGTGTTAGGCCTATGAACACTTTACCACTCTAACCAGTGCTAAAGTGCTTGTGCTCCCTCCCTACAGCATGGTCACGTTGGCTCCCACCCAATTGCCACATTTAATTTACGTGCAAGTCCCTAGTAAAGTGGTAATAAATGTACCCAGGGTCCATAAATTAAATGCTACCAGTGGGCCTGCAGCACTCTCTGTGCCACCCACTTAAGTAGCCCTTTAAACATGTCTCAGGCCTGCCAAGTGCCTGTTTGTGCAGTTTAAACTGCCATATCGACCTGGCATAATAAACCTTTTGCAAAAACCAAAGGAAATGATGGACGGAGTGTTGAACATTGCAAGCACTCACCCCCAGTCAACTGATCTGGGTTTAATCCATCACCGTTCTTTAGCCCACTCTGCCACCCCAGTTTAGACATGGCCATATGCAAATCAGTCTGACCCCGTGCCTGAAGACGGCTGAAATGCCAGAAACCGGTCCTAGGATGCTTGTTTCCGGTCCAGGGAAGACATGGCTTGGTAGTTCGGGCTGGACTGTTCCCATGAGGCACAGGGTCAGACTGATTTGCATATGGCCATGTCTGAACTGGGGTGGCAGAGTGGGCTAAAGAACGGTGATGGATTAAACCCAGATCAGTTGACTGGGGGTGAGTGCTTGCAATGTTCAACACTCCGTCCATCATTTCCTTTGGTTTTTGCTTTGTTCGCCATAAGTTGGCAGGGTATGCTCAGACGTGAGTCCCTTGCTCACTTTGCCACTGGATTCAAGTAAGCCTGGCTGAAGACGGCTGAAATGCCAGAAACCGGTCCTAGGATGCTTGTTTCCGGTCCAGGGAAGACATGGCTTGGTAGTTCGGGCTGGACTGTTCCCATTAGGCACAGGGTCAGACTGATTTGCATATGGCCATGTCTGAACTGGGGTGGCAGAGTGGGCTAAAGAACGGTGATGGATTAAACCCAGATCAGTTGACTGGGGGTGAGTGCTTGCAATGTTCAACACTCCGTCCATCATTTCCTTTGGTTTTTGCTTTGTTCGCCATAAGTTGGCAGGGTATGCTCAGACGTGAGTCCCTTGCTCACTTTGCCACTGGATTCAAGTAAGCCTCGGCTGAAGACGGCTGAAATGCCAGAAACCGGTCCTAGGATGCTTGTTTCCGGTCCAGGGAAGACATGGCTTGGTAGTTCGGGCTGGACTGTTCCCATGAGGCACAGGGTCAGACTGATTTGCATATGGCCATGTCTGAACTGGGGTGGCAGAGTGGGCTAAAGAACGGTGATGGATTAAACCCAGATCAGTTGACTGGGGGTGAGTGCTTGCAATGTTCAACACTCCGTCCATCATTTTCTTTGGTTTTTGCTTTGTTCGCCATAAGTTGGCAGGGTATGCTCAGACGTGAGTCCCTTGCTCACTTTGCCACTGGATTCAAGTAAGCCTGGCTGAAGACGGCTGAAATGCCAGAAACCGGTCCTAGGATGCTTGTTTCCGGTCCAGGGAAGACATGGCTTGGTAGTTCGGGCTGGACTGTTCCCATGAGGCACAGGGTCAGACTGATTTGCATATGGCCATGTCTGAACTGGGGTGGCAGAGTGGGCTAAAGAACGGTGATGGATTAAACCCAGATCAGTTGACTGGGGGTGAGTGCTTGCAGTGTTCAACACTCCCTCCATCATTTCCTTTGGTTTTTGCTTTGTTCGCCATAAGATGGCAGGGTATGCTCAGACGTGAGTCCCTTGCTCACTTTGCCACTGGATTCAAGTAAGCCTGGCTGAAGACGGCTGAAATGCCAGAAACCGGTCCTAGGATGCTTGTTTCCGGTCCAGGGAAGACATGGCTTGGTAGTTCGGGCTGGACTGTTCCCATGAGGCACAGGGTCAGACTGATTTGCATATGGCCATGTCTGAACTGGGGTGGCAGAGTGGGCTAAAGAACGGTGATGGATTAAACCCAGATCAGTTGACTGGGGGTGGGTGCTTGCAATGTTCAACACTCCGTCCATCATTTCCTTTGGTTTTTGCTTTGTTCGCCATAAGTTGGCAGGGTATGCTCAGACGTGAGTCCCTTGCTCACTTTGCCACTGGATTCAAGTAAGCTGGCTGAAGACGGCTGAAATGCCAGAAACCGGTCCTAGGATGCTTGTTTCCGGTCCAGGGAAGACATGGCTTGGTAGTTCGGGCTGGACTGTTCCCATGAGGCACAGGGTCAGACTGATTTGCATATGGCCATGTCTGAACTTGGGTGGCAGAGTGGGCTAAAGAACGGTGATGGATTAAACCCAGATCAGTTGACTGGGGGTGAGTGCTTGCAATGTTCAACACTCCGTCCATCATTTCCTTTGGTTTTTGCTTTGTTCGCCATAAGTTGGCAGGGTATGCTCAGACGTGAGTCCCTTGCTCACTTTGCCACTGGATTCAAGTAAGCCTGGCTGAAGACGGCTGAAATGCCAGAAACCGGTCCTAGGATGCTTGTTTCCGGTCCAGGGAAGACATGGCTTGGTAGTTCGGGCTGGACTGTTCCCATTAGGCACAGGGTCAGACTGATTTGCATATGGCCATGTCTGAACTGGGGTGGCAGAGTGGGCTAAAGAACAGTGATGGATTAAACCCAGATCAGTTGACTGGGGGTGAGTGCTTGCAATGTTCAACACTCCGTCCATCATTTCCTTTGGTTTTTGCTTTGTTCGCCATAAGTTGGCAGGGTATGCTCAGACGTGAGTCCCTTGCTCACTTTGCCACTGGATTCAAGTAAGCCTCGGCTGAAGACGGCTGAAATGCCAGAAACCGGTCCTAGGATGCTTGTTTCCGGTCCAGGGAAGACATGGCTTGGTAGTTCGGGCTGGACTGTTCCCATGAGGCACAGGGTCAGACTGATTTGCATATGGCCATGTCTGAACTGGGGTGGCAGAGTGGGCTAAAGAACGGTGATGGATTAAACCCAGATCAGTTGACTTGGGGTGAGTGCTTGCAATGTTCAACACTCCGTCCATCATTTCCTTTGGTTTTTGCTTTATAATAAATCTTTTGCCAGGTCTAAACCTTCCTTATACGTCACCCCTCAGGTAGGCCGTAAACAGCACACAGGGCAGGGTGTAGTGTATTAAAAAAGTTGACTTTAACGTGTCCTGGAAGTGAAAAACTCTTAAATTCATTTTTCACAACTTCAAGGCCTGCCTCTCGCTTAGGATAACAGGGGATTACCTTATTACATTTAATAAGTGATAACTTTCAGTTGAGAGCAGGTAAAAACGTTGACTTTGGTCACTAAAAAATTGTAGTTTAAAACCCTCTTTAATGGCAAAGTTGCATTTTAAGTCACAGTTATGAAAATCCCACTTTTAGGAAGTTGGCCTTACGTCCCAACCAGCTGGTATCTGCAGCCTGTATCCTGGGTCACATGACTAGGTGTAGCTGGCAGTTGGTCTTTGTGTGTTACCCCAAGACAGTGAGACAAAGTTGAATAGATATTGGCACGATGGGCCATCTCTGACTTGTTAGGGGAGTGGAGCTGTCATCTACCTTTCTTGCACATCACAAAGGCTCTGCCTGAGTACACTGGTCTTTTTATCACCTAGACAAGCTGGGACCTGGGCAAGGAAGAAGGAAATCCCTGACAACTATGTGGGGGGGAGGGCACTAGAAGCTTCTCCCACTTCAAAGTGGGCACCAGGTATAAATAGAGGACCCTCGGGCCGAACTCTTCAGTACACATCTGAACCTGTGGAAGACTCAGAAGAAGGATTGCAGTGCTGCTCTGGTGCAAGAAGGACTGCTGCCCTGCTACTGTGCTGTCTGAGTGAGAAGGACTGGACCCGAATCTTGAACCCAGGACCACCAGAGTGACTCCAAGGGCTAGTTAGCTGGCTTCCTGATCAGAGCTTCAGGGACAGAAAAGGCTCCAACCACCCTGCAACTGGACTCTGCCTGCTGTGAGTTCTGCCCCCCAAGTGGTGCCACCCCAGTCCAGGACCCTTGGAAGTGAGTCTGAAGGTGCTCTGCCAGGCCAGCTGTGGTCCTAGCAGAACTGACTCAGCGTGATGCATTATCCCGTAGCTCCACAACGGAACCACCGCTGTGTGATGCATCCCAGATGCAGGACCTCCGAACCACTGAGGCGCAAAGGATCTGCAACGCAGGACCTTGTATCGCAGCCCTGCAGCTCCTAAGAACCACCGCTGTGTGATGCATCCTCGACGCAGAACCTCGCCAGCAGCCCTGCAGATCCTTGGAACCGCTGATGTGCAACGCATTCTGAACATAGGGCCTCACAGCGCAGCCTCACAGCGCCTCAGAACCATTGCTGCATGATGCAATCACTATGCGGGACCTTCCAATGCATCACAACCAGGATTTAAGGTACTTTTTTCAGCTGGCTTGGTCTTTGAGCTAACTTGGTCCTTATATTCAGCCAGCGTTTTGTCACGGCCGGCCTGAACTTGTGACTTTGTCCAGATATCCCCAGTTGGTGCTTTGTGCTTTTAACCACTATCTTTATCTAAACATTTAAAATTGCATATGACCACTTCTGCTGATTGGACTTTTTTGACATTTTGGTGTCAAATGATTTATTACATTTTACTCTATTTTTCTAAGTTGGTGTAGGATTTTTCTTGTGCTGTGCTTTCACTATATTGCTATTTATGTGCTGCATAAATACTTTACACGTTGCCTTAAAGGTAACTGACTTCTTTTTGTGCAAAGCAACCAGATAGTTGAGCACAGACTAATTATGAGTTTGTTTGTGTTTCACCCTTACAAGAATTGTGGTTTCCACTTATGTAGGGTTTCTCCCCCTTAACCAGTCACCCAATTTCTTACATGTAGGATCTCATAATAAGTAAATTTTAGCCTGGCTTTTCATAAGGCTTTGTCATAGACCTATAGTATTAGTGATCTTTCAGATTTGTATAGTCTTTGGAAAGCAATCTGTGCCATGTCTGTCTCATGTTGCAGCATTTAGGTTGTAGAACAATTCACTTATAATAGAATCAAGAGACGACCTTTGAATACACCCCTCCATTGGACGTATAGCAGTATGGGTGAAGTTGGGAGCAATAAAGGTATGGTGCCTGATCTGCATTATTTTAAGCAGGGTCTGAGTTGAAGACATTACTATGGATTGTTAGTGTCCGGGCCACATTCCGTATTATGTTTGCTAAACTTTAGTTTGAATCACACCTTCCACCAGTGGGTGATCCACATCAGTACGGTCAACTTTGACCCAGGTGTACCAGCATAGATCTGACCTCCGATTTTTAAAGCAATGTTCTACCAAAGCATTGCCAAGGAATAGACATATTGTGTACCGTGTCCCCTCCTGTCAGTAGAGAACCTGCAGTTGGGTTCATTTTTGAGACCTAGGGGGGTTTGATTCCATTAATAGATCAAGGCCCTGGCAGGCTATGTATTGGCATGCTTTCGAGCCTTACTTGCAATGGTATGTGTGTTACTGTGTTGTTCAGGTGGACAAGTTGAGAGAGTTTTTGAGCCATGAGGTAATATTCAATGTGCAGTAGTCCAAGGCTTCCAGGTTGCGTGTGTGCATGAGGTTTCTGGAGCTCCACGTGTTGTCTGTCAAAGTTTCAAATAATTCCTTAATATCGTGATTGATCCATTATACCCTGCATCTATGTTCCGTCAGTGGACTCATTCCCATGACATAATTGAATCAAGGGGCCATGATCATGACTATTTTGATGATCTGCATCTGCCTGCAAAAAGCTGTTACAGCTCAGAGCATCCTAAATAATTAAGGTTGCTTGTGAGGTTTCCAAAATTGTGTCTATCTATAACGTTTCTGGTAGTTTCAGTTGTCATGAGAAGGCCCTACACTTAATCCAATAAATCTTATTCCCAGAAAACCTTGAAAAGGTCTCAACTAATAATAGTAGCTCCAGAAGCCATACTTCATGGGTTTGAAGAAGGTAAATAGTATATCGTGGGCATTTAAGAGCACTCTGAATTCCCCAGCAGAAGTTGTGATCCCCTTGAGCTCCCATGCATAGTGGATCATAATTGAGAGTGGTTCCATGGCGTTTATAAAGAGAAGTGCGTATACCTGGCATCTCTGCCAGGTGGCACTCTGGATTGCAAAGGGTTCAGATATGAACTAGCTTCAATTCACTTTTGCCTTCGGGGACTCATAAAGCTGTTTGATTTTATACTTGAAGTCTTGCCCTACACTGATTCTATCCAGTATTCTGAAAAGGTAGTCATTTATGCTGTTGTAGGCTTTTTCAGTGTCCAATGAGAGCTCATTAATGTCTTCAGGAAGTCCCCAGATTCTCAAAGTAAATGGGACAGAGTTGATAGGTGTTTCTGAGAGTAGCCCCAGATCAGAGTCTACTTGTATCTCATGTATTAGGAAGGGGATCATCTTTCACAGCTTGTTCACCAGGATTTTCACCAAAGGTTTCAGGTCTATGCTGAGGAAGGAAATGGGACTGTAGTGAAAGGTGTCTTTACCCAATTTAAGTATCTGTGAGATCTGAGCTTTATTAGAGGAGGCATAAGAATCTCTGAGTATTCTGCTTCCTTAAAGACTGAATGTGAAGATTTAACCAGAAAGGTGCTGCCTATTCTGTAGAATTCCTTAGGGAAGCTGTCCTGACCTAGACAATTATTCTATGGGAGGGACGCAATCACTTCTAATGTACATTTACCTTCCAGGAGCAACCACCGTTCTTCTGAAATGTGAGCGATGAGTAAATTGTTCAGGAACCTTTGTTCCTCCTTAGTGGTATCGGTGTGAGTCAAATAATATAGACTGCTATTGTAAGAGGCAAAGGACTCCACAATCTCCAGTGGATGGGTGTAGGAGGCCTTTGTCATCTAGCATAAAGTGCATAGTCATCTTTGACTCCCTCTGTGTCTGTTTGCCCAGTTAGAGGCATCCCAAACTTTGCCCTCACTCACAATAGCACCATTTCAGTTAATGTCAATGTATATCCTGCTTCATTAGTGCAAACTGTATTCAGAGCCAATTTCTCATTCCCAAGTTCCCTTGATAGAGGTTTTATTCCTTGGTTACCTCACTAACTGTAATTGTTCCTCTATGGCTTTTTTATTAGTCAATGTATATTCCTTAATAGTTTCTTCCCTCCAGGAAGTCTTACCTGTGGCTCATAGGTTTGCGCTGTGTTTTTGGCTACCAAACAGGAGCATGATCAGAAGCACCATTTTACAGGGTATCCCAAGAAACAGTGTTTGTCAATGGGGAGGTGTATATTAGGAAGAAATCAAGTTTGAAACTCGTCTGTATTTTCAGAAGAGGAACATATACTCTCTCAAAAGATCCATAAGGCCCTAGTGTTGTATGATGTCCAATAACACCAAGCTGTGTAGTGCACTAGTGCTGTCTGGGGATCCAGATGTCACTGAACAGATCCATAGGGAGGTTCTATTCTCCTCCGATCAGGGTACTAATCATTCCAAATTCAACTAACAGTCCATTCAACAAGGTAAGCATAAACTGAGTCAATGATTATAGCCTTCCACCACACATTGTGCTTTGTGAATACGTAGTGGCAATTTGAACAGTCCATGTCTTGCGATTTTAATAGCTAAGGACTTCCTAAGCAATATATTCACCCTTCATCTCTATTAAGAGGCTAGCAGCATTAGTCATTTCATTCCGACCACCCTGAATTCTGCTACTGCCCACCACTGGTACAACAAGTTTTATCATGGCGTATCTGTCTCAGCAGGTAAATGATGTGTCTCTTGTATTAGTGCAATATTGGTATGCTTTCATGCCAATTAATTTAATATTTTATTCCTTTTGCTATAACTCAACAGGCAGTGGACATTCACAGAGCCAACTCTAAGCAGTTTATGCTGGGGTGGTATGGGCCAACAGATCCTGAAAGCATAATATTAGTTGTGAGCGGGCGAATGAAGTCAGGGTTGATCGGTGCTAACGGTTGGGCTAGTTTGATGGTCCAAGGAAAAAAATAGACCGGATGGCAGTCCCTTTGTTGTATTCATCCCTGGAGCAAAGGCAGTGTATGCCTGATAGGATCAAGGATTCCTAAATGGGCATGGGTTGGGGTGAGAGGGATTTGAAGGATGGTAATTGAAGCAGCAAATAGGATTGGGCGAGTCCCAGTTCAAGCAGTTTATTCCCTCAAGTAATACCAATAACCTTTCAACAATATCTGTGTCAATTAGGAACAAAGATCTGATGGTACAGGAAAGTAGTATTAACAAGTCAACAGTTGGGAATGTCTTCAAACCAATGAGCTATGCTTCAACCCAGGAGCCCAATTAATGCCAAGAGGCCAAGATTGTCATTAGCAAATATGGAGGGGGTGGTACGACTAATTCAGACATGGGTGCGGGCGGTTTTCCATGACAGAATGCCAAGCATCAGTGCCATCTAATGAAGTAGAAGTGGACACGAGGGGCATAGTAGAAAGGGAGAACAGGAGGAAGCATACTCAGTAGGTCCAGAGGGATGTTGTCTATTGAATATTAGTCAGTTTGCATTTCCTTCTATGCATAATATTGATTTGTTGAGTAATTAAGATGGAGTGTAGGGAATTGAGGGGAAAAAAGGACATAGGGATATGGAGCCATTGGTCTCCACCTGGCAGAGCAAAACCTCCCAAGGATCTGTGATGGAATGGGGTGGAAAGGGAGAAACTAGTGAATCTGTAGGATGACAAAAACCTACAGGGAATGATAACCCTGATCAATGCACTGGAAAACGACATGTAAAACTGTATCGCTAAGTATCCACTTGATGAGCTTGTCCCCCCACAATTTTGGTATGCTCTTATTATGTTTAACATCTTGTAAAGTGCAGGGTTACTCCATTTGGAGTTTCCCCGTGCTAGGATTCTAAAAACCACAAAAGTCCAACAAAACATCACTGGATCCTATTTAGGTTTGTTTGAAGAACCAGGTCTTGAGTTTCTTCCAGAAGGTAACTTCAGAGTGTTTCTGTCTCAAATCAGCTGGGTGGGTGTTCCAAAGCTCAGCGGCCAAGTAGCTGAACGAACGACTTTTCATTCATGCTCTAGCTACTCTGGAGAGCACAGTGAGTGCTGCCCCTGTAGATCTAAGACACCTGTTAGGATGATAGGATTTCATCAAAGAGTGAATATAGTGGGGACCTTTCAAATTCTAAATTTTATGGCAAAAGCATAAGGCCCTGGTCCTAGAGTAGAGGCAAACAAATAATTGCCCAAGAGACATCCAGCACACAGCTTCTCTCCAACCACCAACATCCACAATGGCCAACTTACCATTGAATCTACCTCAACTCTGGCAAACGTGCACTACATGTCGTCCCGACTGGCTACCAGGCCTGTACCATTGACACCAGGGAGAATTTCTCCACGTTAGAGATACATCTTCTCAACCATAGTCTGGTAAGCACCTATTTCCGTCAGGCCAGGAACCATTTCACAACTGATAGAAGCTTCCATCACACCTCCACTGGTAATTGGAATAATGTGCTTATGGGCATCTTGGTCTCTTATTCAAAAGACCATAATTGCCAAGTTTGGGTTTCTTAACCCACAGTAAACACGCTTGCTATGTTGATTGCAGCTGGTCAGGGTCTTTCATCTGACATCACCACTTGTAAAGCCCCTCCTTCTGACAGTCATAACACGTGATCACCCTGGGCTTCAAATAACCTTTCAATCCTCCCTTTTCTTTGTGTTCCTGACTGAAAACCCAATTCCCTTTTATCTTGTGTTGCCTCGTGGACCCTTAAGAATTGCCCTGGCACATTACTCCAGTTTCAAACCAGCTTATTGAGATTACTTCTCTCGCCCTTTGGCTAAGAGCTATGGTGCTTCAGCCCTTATTAGCTAACCACTTGATAGCCAACACTGCAAGGTTGACTGGATCATTTTTCGTCAATTCTGGCATGTGTTGCCTAAATGGGAAAGAACACTCCTCCTTGTTTTGCTCTATCATGATCAACAGTTTAATTGCATGAAAATCCTTGGCCTCCATCCCGCTTACACATTTATTCCAGTCATGCAATACACCATAAATCAAGTTTCAGCCGAAACATCATCCGCTCTCTTTCAACGTCTGAAGGTGACTAAACTGGCTGCAGCCCTACCACCTTATCACACCCTTCTTCATTTGCTTTTAGGTCATTTGATGTACTACATGTATCTCTTCAATGGCTTCTTTTGGCCAGCGACTCATTAAAGTGCTCCTTTAAACACATAATTTAAAGTCTGTGCTCTAATAGCAATCTCAAAACCCACAAACCATTCAAAATATCCTGGACTTCAACATACATTTGCAAAAACTCTTTTGGAAACTTGGCAGGTCCTTTTACAAAGTTGGATTGTTTCTCGTAGATACAGCCATCTCTGCTGCTATTGTGAGCTTCACCTTATCAAAGTCTGGAGTCTTGCTCTTCAATACTCTGTCTGTACCCATTGCCTGCCTTTCCCTTTCCCTTGCCCTTTCCCTCTCCTCTCTCTACATAGTTCTTTCCTCAGAGGCCCATTCCCTCTGTCACTCCTACCTCTTTTCCTCGTATTCCTGGTGTGCTGTTCTCAAATATTCCCTCTCAAACTCCTTGTCCTCCTCCTAAATGCAAGTTATAAGTCTCATCTTGACTTAACCCACCCAAGGGAGACCACTCCCTCCTTGAGTTACTAACATGGTATCCTCTCCAGAGTACATCATAGTTTTTTCTATACTGCCCAGTTTCTCTAACTAGTCCTGAACATATCTAACAAAGATCCCCCTATCTTTGTTCCTGGGAGCCTTTCACTCTTTCTCCAAACACAGATTCCCTAAACGATCTAAGCACAATCTGGATCTGTCAGATTTGGAAGTCTCTTTTCCTTTCCTCTGTAAGTAGGTGGGGTTCTTGGGACTCAGCACCTCCAGCAGAAAGTATAGACTTGAGGTAATGGGCCATCAACTTTAAAAGACAGAACTTCCGCCAGAAACCAGCCCTGATCACACAGCACTCCTTAGTGTACTCCTTGGTCATGAAAGGCTTGGGAATAGAACAAGGTGGAGTGGGTAGGGTCCTATCTCTATACACATTTTTTAGATCAGGAATATGATTCCACTGCCTCAAACTTCAGAACTGGTTTGGGGTGGTTCTCTTTCAAGTGTCCTTATGCAGCTCTCTAAACACAGCCTTTGCGTAAAGAGATTCTCATCACAGCAGGCAGCTCTGTTGCTTTCTCCAAATAGTAGCATCAACAACATGGGCACAATGTAGTGTAATGGTTCTGCACCTGGCTTTTATCAGCTTCTCTGAAGCAGTAATCATGAATAGACAAGAGAGAAGGCCTGACCTATAAACGTCATCACCTTGAACAACAGAAACTGCAGTCCCACCACTTACCCCTACCATCAAACAAATGGTAGTGTTCAGAAAGAACTAATTAGCAGCCGCTTGCTGACAAAAGTCCTCATTGAATTTCTAAATGTAGACCTATCTCCATCCTTCTCGCTTTAGTGTATGGATCACCAATCTCCTGCCATAAAAATGCAGGCAATACACTTCCACTGTCTGGAGAATCTGTCCTTGTCCTTCATCTTTGTCCCTGCCAATCCAGGAGGATCCAAAACGGATTGATCCCACTGGCTTCAATACGCAGACTCACTCACACACAGAGTCCTACAATTGCACATGTGCTACATGCACACTATACATGCACACACACACACACACATTTGATATACAGCATTGTGTCAGCGTGAGGTTCTGGGCCTTCACATAACAACTGCCTTTATATAAGAGGGGAAGTAGAACACACTCTCAGTGACACATCTGGTCACACTGTCAATCTCAAAACATGATATGCTCCACCATTGCTTTATGTGCTATACTCAAGACTTAAACAGTAGTCGTCTGTCCAGTGTGAGAGCACGCTTGGTATGCCCCTCCAGGCCACAGGACCAGGCCAATACTGTGCATAGGTTGAGAAGAATTGAGGGAAGTGGGTATTTCAATAAGGAATCCACTTTCCCTTGGGTTTTGCCTGGCCTACGATAAATTTGAAACTTAAGCCACTGTAAGACAAGAAACCACCTTAATACTCTTCCATTATTCCTTTAATTCCGTGCCAGTTGAATACGTGGTGCGTGATGAGTATATAATAAAATTGCATACCCCTTTAGATAATATCTTAAGACTTTGATCACCTACAAGCACTCTTTTCCCACTACTGAGAAACGTTTCTCTCTGAGATACAATTTTCTAACGATAAATAAGAAAGATTTCTACTGGCCTTTTGTGTCATTTTGCAAAGGAACTGCTTGTTACCCAAATTCTAAAGCATATGTTTGGAGTAAAAACGTTTCTGAAAAGTCCGGAGATTGCAAAACAGGCTTAAATGAAATGATCTCTTTTAATATCTCATCGGCCTTCTGAAGTTGCCAATTGAGAGAATTGTAGAATAAATCTGCGGTAGTATCATATAAGCCTCTAGAACGCTATGAGATCTTTTTAGTTTGGGGAAACACCACTCCTTTTCTTGCGGTCATTTTTTCTTCCTGTGGCTTTATGATACCTTGGCCCTACATATATCTTACATATTTAACCTGCCTATTTTTCTATTTACTTTTTTCAGGTTCATTTTTCGCACAATAAGGAGCCTCAGAGGGAAAGGAATGATCAGGTCACCCTCCAATCAAACTGCAATAACAACAATAAGACCTGATCATCAAAGGCACCTCCTATTGAGGAAAAATATAAGTGGAGGAAGGGGGGGGTTTCGTAACTCTTTCTCCCATCAACAATCCTAACTTTCAACTGAGGTAATGTCCTCCCATTTTATTGCCTAATTTTTGATCCTGAACCCTTAGAAATGACAGTCACTGTAAATCCGCACCCTCAGTTTATACAGAAGTGTGCCACCAATAATATTATCAACACAAGTCACATATACATGTGTATAAACCAAAAAAGTGTGAAAGGACACAATGGCACCTCACGTGCGCAACACTAATGGAGCTGGCTGATTGTTTTTCACCAGCTATGCCCACGTTTCTCATCATTGGTAGCCATCTTGCCTCAAGAAATGAAAATAGTGTCCAAAACAAATAGTGGTGAAAGAAAAAGAACTTGTAGTGTATGTATCACAAATACCACGAGTATGACCCCGTGAAGTTAAGATTGAAATAAGATGCATGATTCCCAATGTCAATTTTATATTCAACTCGTGCACTCATTCAAATTAAAAACAACCTGCATGTATGCAGACCACTTGATGATGGGCCGACATGTTACATTGCCTATTTAATTTCTTGGCAATTTCGTCAGGGCAGTGAGGTCGTCAATCACCTTACTGGACACTTATAGTATTATACACAATGACATGTGGAAGCCAAAGCCCCTTGTACCAGCTCTCCACTTGGTCACTTGAGGGATATTCCAACTGTGAGTCCCTCTTCTAGGCACATACACCTACTGTTGTATGGAATCGCCTACATGTCCGGGAGCGGGTCTTCTCCTCCCCTCATTTTTACTCAAGCCTGATCTGGACTAGTAAGGACCTTCTTTACATGCCCTACATGTTGTGACCAGGAACGACTGTAAATGACAACATCACCAATTTATGCACGTGTATAATTCTAGTGTGTTTTGAGCAAGGAATTCATAATGTGTTGGAAAGTGACTGGGACCCAATAAAGGTTGAGGGGCAATACCATGAACTGATATGGCCCATTAGAGGTCAAGAAAGCCATCTAAAGTAGGTGTAATATACTGAGACCCATCAAGTTTCTCAATCATTTAATTGATCGAAGGAAGAGGATATGTCACATTTAGAAATTGTATTACCTTGCCTAAAATGTTGCAAAAGTGTATGGTATTATCAAACTATGGTTCTAGTCCACTGGTGAATATCAGTCACTTTTAGTTAGCTCAATTACCTATAACTCTTAAATTGTGTGTACCTCCTCTTCAATTGCTGCTCTTTGCACTTCTGGTATCCTATATATATATCTGTGTGATGATTTTACATTGTGCTATGAAACGGTGAATCACATGGGTACATCAGGAAATTAGGGAAAATATATTGGGGAGTTTTCCTAAAATGTCCATCAGCTAATTTTCTACCTTCCTCTCAATTGCTCATCTATGCTAACCAAGTCTTCTTAGAAGCCTGTTACAACACCGCTAGGATTGGTCCTTAACATTTTCTTTAGCAAGTTTGCATGGTACATCTTAGTCTCTTTCTTTATGCCTTATAATTCTTTTTGATAAGTGACAAGAGTTATTTTCACTAGACCCTTATAGGGACATTTCTGCTGACTCAACGTTTTGTTATCAGAGGTGGGAATAATGAGCAAAACCCAATCCCCTGGCTGAAACCCTCTCATTTTGTTTTTTCTTTCCTAATTCATTTTATGATCCTTTTGACTCTTTTCCACATTACTTTTTATATTTTCCTGTAACTTGCCAAGGAGGTCTCATATTTGGCTAACCTATTCGAATAGTGGCTTCCCAATATTTGATTCTCTCTCCCACACCTTTTTAGCCATATCCAGTAAGGTTGTAGATTTTTGTCCAGAGAAAAGTTCGAAAGGAAAGGTTTCTACTTTTTGACACTGGATTGCAAATGCAGTTAGGATCATTTTATCTCACTCTGTGTTTTCCAACCTAACTAGTTTTTCAGGCTAAAAGTTATGATTGAAGCATACCACTCAGCCAGGTCATCTGTTTGAGGGTTGTAGACTGAAGTGCAAATTCCTAATTAAGTATATATTTTAGTCATCATGTTAGACATGAACTCACTGTTTTGAGCCGAGAGAATTTGCTGGGGAATCCTACTTTAGAGAAGATATCTACCATAGCATTGGTTCTTTATAGAGTTTTCAGTTGCCTTATAGGCATGGTCTTAGTATATTTGGTAACATAATCAACTAAAACAAACAAATGAACCTGCTTGATAGGTGGTTCTATAGGGTATTGGCGCTCCTGGGCAATACGCAGGTAAGTATACTCTAGTACTGTGTGAGGATTGCGATGCATAAGGGTAGGGAGAGCCACCCTTCTCCCCAACGTGTGGATATCCACTGGTAAAACAGAACAACAGTCCCCTGCACATGCTAACAGTATATCAATGATATCAATAAAAGTTTGAGTCTTTGCTGGAACATGTGCTTCAGTTAATTCACAACAGCCTTAGCCAACACATCTTTCGTTGCGCTTACGGTTGTGCACAGCCACTTTTTCAGGGCTACGAAACAAACAATAGTACAGAATTGAGAATGAAAGGTATGCAACAATAGCATCCAATGTCAGTTTCCCATTGTGACAGACTAACTTTGAAGGATCGGGTCATGTTGTCTACTCGAGTCTGTGGAAACTCATGCTGTCTTAAATGTGTCAACTCGGTTGTTTAGTGACAAAGTAGTATAATTTAAGAAAACTTATAGTAACACTCTCAGATAAAATAAACTGGTCCGGAGTTAAGGCATGCTTGTTCCTTGTGAGTCCAGTTGTGACATACAAACCTAAACGGTCAACAGTGGCTTTGCTAAAGTGAATTTAACATACCGATACCACCTTCATTTTGCCTGGTACCCCAAGGTATGTAATAAAAAACAAAATACCTATACTCAATACGTGAAGATCCTATGGGGAAAAAAACGGGGAAAAAAGGAAAAATAATGCTAAGCATACATGCCCTGTAAGAGCAAGTTTATCGTGCTAAGGTAACCAAATCTGACTGGGAAACCAACCTTAAATATGGTTGTATTTCCTTCCCGAATGGGATACAATAGGGTCCAATGTTAGACACCCAGGATATCTTGTGTCCAGAAATAATCCCTCCTATTCACAGTATATGTATCCTGTATATGTTTCCCAATAAGGCGTCCCTGAGGATGGGTAAATAAAGAAAAAGGGCCTAATTACATTTAAGAATACACCAAAGGGAAAATGGCAGGGACATATTCTATATACTTTAAGAATATGGTAATGTGGTCCCATGTACATTAAACGAGGATTTAGTGGTAGTGCAAGTTTATTCACACATGAATAAATAAAATCTGTGGTGCATTGCACCCTCTCGATGCAGGTTGTGTTAAAGAAAATACCCGGCATCTATATCCTTGCCGGTATTAATACAAGACCTTTGCCTAATAAAAAGGATCAAAGGAAAGTGTGTCAGAATAAGCGAGTAGATAGCCCCCTTGGGGAGTATTTAAAAGTTACCTCCAAATGCTGACGCTCGTATCTAGCGTAATTGACACTGTACTGGTAATTGCAGGAGAACAGTCAGTTAGTTATGGGCACTTACCTCTGTGATGAACAGAGCTCCTTTTGGCGTGTGCTCTGGAGACCTAATGGCCCGCAGGAGAACACACGTTTATATAGGCCTGGGTGTGGAAACAGTTGTAGGACTGTACCCGCTCCAAAGACGTCGGCCATCTTGGAAGAGTAAATTCAGCACACGCTTATCAATAGAGGTTAAAAATGGGAAACTCATCAGCCCCCGAGGTGTGTTGATGTAGAGCTCAAGAGTTGTGGGGTATTGATCAGCATTATGCTTGATGGGCTAATGCATAGTAGTCAAACAAATACCGTTGGCCATCTTGAAGTGTCTAATCTCCCCATCCGGCTTAATATCAGAGATAGTGATGGACAAATAATGGCCCAGAGAAGGAGTAAAGCACATATTAAATTGAAATGATTGTAGTTGTATGCATCCAATAAGGATCTGAAAATATAATTTCGATTATCGCTGTGTGCATACAGAAAAAAGGTTTGTAGAAGGAAAACAAAGCTGATGCCCTCATGTAATGATGTGTCCACAGCAAGTTTAGGAATGTAAAGGAGAACAATTTAATAAAATATAATAAAAGGAACATGGGTGAACCATCCCTAGGGTTACAAATCCATCTGGGTATAAGTTACCTGAAACACTAAGTTTTTTAATATTTGAACCTAAGAATACAGGAGGGTCTCTAGTAGTAGAGTTCTAAAGGAGAGTCAAGGGAAAGGGATCCCTGAGTTCAGTGTGTGCTGCAACCGTCTAAGTGGAACAGTACAGAATAATAGTTATCATAAATCTAAATAATACATATTGTATGCCCACAGGATCTACATACACAATCCTGTGGGTCACCTTAAGATAGTTAAACATACACAGTAAGTACATTGGTGCCAGAGTAAGCATATCAAGCTCATTTGTTCATTAACCATCTATCATGCTCCTTACACCTGTTTTCCTATCCCCTCGGATTTAGGATTCTACTATAACAACCTCTCGTCTTTACAGTGGAACCGATATGCCTACTCTGGCACCGATGTACTTACTATGTATGTTTAACTATCTTAAGGTGAACCACTTATATGTTTAAGGGGGAAATTTAAGAGGGGCAACAGGAAATAATGAGAATGCTGCTCTTACTGCATGACAGAGACTAATATATGTGTACCGTTCTAGGTGTGGCAGTGACACAGAATCTGTATTGTTCTGCTGTAATGAAGTGCACCCCAGGGAATAAGTGTCTGATACGTATAAACCCTTACCTGTGCAGCACCTCAACTACTCCAGCATGGTAAGCAGGGAGGAAAGATAGGCCATTAGTAAATGTGGAGAATTAAGTCATTTCAGACCTACCCTTCACCCCAGCGTCCACCAAGCCTACTGTGTACAATGTGCTGTAGGTATAGTTTTTCTGGGACCTTTGACCCTAATATTGTCTGTCCAATACCAGTAGTGACTTGATGGCCCTCATTGACCAAGTGCAGGGGACGGCACTCAGGGGCACAGAGAATACTATTATTAACTTCTTCATGGAGGGTAAGACCCCCAGGGTTTGCAGCCTGATATGCGGCTTGTTGGTCCCGTGTCAATAATGGTGCTAGATACTGTCACCATTTTTCTTCAGGCCAGACAGCACCTTGTGCTATATGTTCAAAGTTATTGGAAAAAATCAGGATCGTCACCTGCAACATACTTCAGTAGCACTACAAAGGGGAAAGGCAGTATGACCGCTATATTTTCTGAAAACATCTGCTATTTTACCGATAGCCATATCATGACTTTGGGATACTGACTCTTCTGTTGTGTTTGTACTTGCAAAGTTAGGTGCAATGCCTCTGGATCCTTCTGGAAGGTCTAGATAAATGACTCCAGAGCTCACTCAACTTTCTCTTGGCTCTTTGTCAATTTATGGATTACGGCATTCATAGTCTTTATTTATCCCACTTCTGACACCACTATGTGGTATGGGGGGATTTATGGAAACACAATCCTGTGGTGATACATTCACTTTCTAGGTTAATTGACTTAAAGGCAGTTTATGCATATAGTTTTTATAAAGGACACATAAATAAAAAACCCCACTCTTCTACGGTTCAGTCTGATATGTATATTTTCTTTCCAGGTAGTGATCATGGCTTCTCCCTTTGGGCGGCATCCCTAGGGGAAAATAAAACGGTATCAGGTAAGTATGCTTAAGTGATCACAATATGGGTTCACAAAATAGTAAACTTCTTTTTATATCTATTTTATATTTTTCTGTTTCGTTGGATTGTCCCAGCTTTCCTCCACTTTTTTCCTCCCCTTCGTGCTCTTAATGCACACACTCAAAAATGTAAAAAACAAATCAATAGCCCTGATTTTAACAGATAACTATGGTTACTCTAATGGTGGTTAGCTGTCTGACTATCTGTGCTTTGGATGCACCCCCCTGTCGTAGTGGTTTAATGGCAATTTCCCTTTGCTTTGGTAATTATTGCATACTATGTCAGGATTAATCCTTGGCACTTTCAGACCCTGTCCAATTTCCCTCCCATTGCCCTCCTTATCCTCTGACACTCACCTAGCATGCCATAATCCTCCAGGATTGTGGCAGGCCCTTCCACGATGAATCCTTAGTTCTGGGATTGCAGATTACGTCCATAGGTTGTCACAATCACAAGGGACATTGGCCATGGTGTGTCTCATTTGGGGGCACCTTTGACCATAGATGTGTCACCAACAGGAGTCTGCCTCTACTGTGGGCTAAAACGGATATTAAGGAACCCCCACATGGACCTTCATAGGCCAGGCCATTCTGCAAGGTTTCTCAGTTGCAGGATCCATAGGGGAGCGGTTATAAAAAAAGGTGTGTTCGTCCTCTCTAAGGTTCCTTACCAGTCAACTTTTCAGTGTCACCTAGGCATGGGGTTGGTATAACATACTTGATGTGCTCCGTCCATTTGACCAAGCTGGTAGCAGTGTACCCTTACTATTGTAGCAGAGGATTAGTGAACTGCATGAACACTTGCTGTGGTCCTCACTGCAGTGTCTGATCAGTGATAGGGTTGCCTAGCTTGGTCACCACTGCCAAGAGTCTCTAGATGCAGCGAGGAAGCACAGGCTTTGAAAACTTCATTTTCAACCCACGTAGGTTGGACCAGTAGGGTAGTTGGAGTCCTCCCTGGTGTGTCTCCTTAGGCACTCAGGGTGGCAGCACCAGCAGTGAGGCAGCCTACATTGTTGGACCTCATTGGCCTAAACGCTCTGGGGGACACACAAGCTTATAAGCCGCATTCTGTTGTTGAATCAATGGATGACAATCCTTTCAGTTTGTTTTGATCTCCTCTTTCCACCCAGTCAGTTGGTGTTCCCAGTCATCACCTCCCTTGAAGATTATCTTCTCCAGGGTGGCAGGCATCACAGAGGTCTACTCAGAAGCAGCCAGGTTAGACCCAGCCAAGCTCGACCCTCCTCACATTAATTTTTTAAATAAATGTCTTTTTTAACCACATCACTACATTTTAAACAACAGAATAAGAGATAGGGCTTAACACTTTCTTGAGCCTATTTACATGTAGATTTTGACTTTGTCTCTATCCCTTTCAGGGATGGGGAACTTGCGAATTGCAATGCCATATTTTTTGCATGTGGTCCGGCTCCTATACTGCCACCACTTTTAGCAATTGTCCACAACCCCCATGATAGTCTGTGCTCCCAGTCTGTGCTGTCCTTCAGAGTTACCAGTGCACCTGGAAATGTCACATGATTCTCACTGTTTCCGAAGCATACCTGCGTGGAGCTGGAGTGCATTGTTTGGGGAATCGAATTGGTGGTGGCCAGACCTGGGGTGGAGTCTACTTAAAGGAAAACTCACACAAGAGAGGCATCGCAATTCTGACGTGGAGCCCTAAAGACGATTGGACCTCAATGCAAAAAAACAATTTTTCCTACCTATACTACCACAATTCAGGGGTTGAGGTTTGTTTTTAGCATTTATAGGTCAATAATAACCTCTAGAATAAATGGATGGCTATCACACCAGCACACGGTGTAATATTACTGCAAGTGGTGGATTTTCCTGATTTCTCTTTAGTTCACATTCTGACTCCCTCCATGCTCACCTTTATTTGTTTTTTCACCTTTTGGTCATTTTGCTTCCTGAGTATAGAACTCTCTCTCTTATGTGGCATTTGTATGTCTACCTGTGCTTCATTAAGCAGATTTTTATTCTTGTCAGATTTCAAGCAGGACCCCAAAGTGAAGGCATCTCAGGGTTTGTTGTGCCCCAAGCCAAATGATGGTGAGTGTATTTACATTATAAAACATTGTGGTGATGATAACCATTTAAATGTGTGCTTCTTGTATTACAGGCCATTGAAGGCTCTTTTTTGGTCTTACTGTTTTTCTCATTCTCCCCTTCCTGGGCTCTGCTATTTCCATACAAGCAGACTTTGGTATTCCTAAGCATAGAATGTGAAGCCTGTATTGTTCTCTTGGGAAGTTCCCTGCATGGAATGTGTTGATTTGAATTGGAATGAGGTTGGGAAGCACACACGCTGGAGAGAAGAGGCTGGGGTGATAGAAGCTACTTAAATAAACCTTCCTACTTAAAGATACAGTGTAGATGCATCTTTACACAGACCTTCCAATACCTCATGCATAAACAGAGTATTGGGTGTCCTAGGCTTCAGGGGGGCTTGGCTATGGAGATCCAACTTATACCTACTTCTGACAGAGTGGCAGCCAACGTAAATTAAGTCAACCAGTGCCAGGAGCACTCATTCCTTATTACTGAAATATAGATAACGGCTGTTACCCGCTACATTGAATTGGTTTGTATAATTGTGAATTCTGACAAAGTGGATTATTATTTGGGGTTGATGGTCGTCCACCACAAGTAATGATATCACTATTGTTGTTAGATCCAGTTAAGGTTTCAGTACTTTAAACCTGATCTTGAACTCTAGTATCTATGACACTGAGCTGACAGACTTACCTTAAAAAATGTGTAAAGTACTTAGAAGTACCTAAACAGTTATAAAGTTGAAAAGACTTCACAGTTAAAATCCCCCTCCAATATGTCAGTATAAATGACAGTTTATTGAACAAAACAACACCAAAATGACAAAATACACAATAGGAGAAACCAGAGTTATACATTTATAATGTTTTAAATCAAATAGCCCCAAAAAAGCAAAGTGACAACTATAAGCAACTGATTGCACTAGACTTGTACAAGGATAAGTTTTGAGGCCGACCGCGATGAAGTGCGGGTCAGAAATGAGGACAGGTTGGTCCCAGTTGGATAGATGCCTTCATGCTTAGCAGATTTTCAAGGAGGTAGGATCCTTGGTGTGGCAGGGTTGCAGGTTGGATCCAAAGACGGGCTCTTTGATGACAGGATGATGAAGGATAATGAAGCCACCTACGAAAGATTTCAACCTTTGTTCTTAGACTCTTTTCTCGAAGTTGACTTTCTTCAGTGTTGTAAGGCTGCAGGCTGTAGCTGAAGAGGGTTCAAAGTCATTGGATACCGGTCGGCGTAGGACCTGCTGAATCATATTTGCTGCTGTGGAAAACATAGTGGGAGCTGTGGCAAAGTCAGGTCCACAGGAGATGCACCCTTGAGGGAAAGGCTAGGTAAGTTGGACCGGGTCTTCTGTCAGTTCTCCAAGCAAAAAGGATAACAAATGTTTCTAAGTCCCAGGTTTTAGGGCTACGCAGAAGGAATGCATTCTGACACCAGCCAGGTGTTCCAGGATCTCTCCACAGCACTTAGGGCTCAGAAATTGGTTGGTTGTAAAATTATAGGGAACAACTTATATCCAGAGGTGTCTTGGCGCTTACCAGTGACTAGACACCCAATCATGACTAAACAGCCAGGTTTTCAGAGATTTCCTGAAACTTGATAGGGGCATGGCTGCTTTCAGATTCTGAGGGAGACTGTTCCAGTTATAAGCAGTGCAAATGACGAAACTTCTACCTCCCCAGGAGGACAGCTTGCTGGGGGGATTACCACATTTCTTGCAAAGCTTAAGTGAAGATACCATCTGAAACTTTCAATCAAATATGCTGGCCCTAGACCATGGAAAGCCTTGAAAGCAATACAACAGACTTTGAAAATTATCCGCTTCTTTATGGGAAGCCAGTGTAGCTTTCTGATGGCTTGTGAGACCGAATGGAATTTAAGGATCTTGATCAGCGTTCGAGCTGCTGAGTTTTGAAGAATTTGCAGTTTGTTCAGTGACTTTTTCTGAATATTTTGATAAAGGCCATTGCAGGAGTCCACTCTTGATAAGACTAGTGCAAAGACAACTGTCCTTAACAGGTCAGATGGTAAAAATTATGCAATTTTCTTTATAATGCATAGAGTTTGAAAGGATGCCGAAATTGCACTGTTTACTTGTTCTTTGAATGTTAATCTGTCGTCAAGTAAAACACTGTTTTTTTTTACCTTCTTGGCTGGTGTCACTCCAACAGAAGCCACCAGCAGGGTCCTGGGCAGATCCAGTGGAATCTGGGCAGCTGCGATCTTTCAGAAACATGGGCTTCTTTCAGCTTTTGTGTCCCTGTAGCTTAACAGGAGCTTAGTCAACTGACCGTTGGAGTTCATTTCTTTGTCCTGGGTTCAAGTGGGAATAGGACCAGCCCTTAAGGTTCTCCTCACAGGTCTCAACAGCATATGCAGCCTTCTTCTGTCTTCCACAGGCCCAGTAGTGTTCTGAAGGTGGTGCCCAGGAATTTCCCAGTTAGGCCTGGCACTAGACTGTCGGTGGGGTGGGGGTGATTCACCCCTCCCTAACCAAAAAGAGAAACGTTTCCAGGGACAATCCTACCCACTTTTGAAACAGTTCCTGTGTGCCTTACTGGAAAGAACCACACTGTACCCCTCTCTGCATAATACCAAGCTGGCAGAACCTTTCTCATCTTGTGTAGAGCTCCTCTGCACACCATAGCTGAGTGGCAAGGGAACCTCTGTGGTTGCTCAAAACAGGTTCTGGGGGACCCTCCTCTCCCACTGAGATTGGTACTGGGCTGGGCAAGAGGGAAAAAGAGGAAAAAGTCCAGCTGTTAGCTACATCTGCATGTGATAGGGCAGGCTTCTTCATCCTGTCAGAGGAACAGAACATCTACCCACACCAAGGCTTTTGTGTCCACTCTGGGAGCAAGCTCATTCCTCATTGAGGTCTTGGGTGACAGCTGGAAGCTCATGCAAATGGGCCTCTATAGGCTTTAGGCAGATAAAAGGTGATTTAAAAAAAAAAAGTTTATTGTGTGAAATATGTAGCACACATCCGACTTTACCAATTGATTGAATTTGTAATCAATATTTTTAAAAGTCCAATATTTAACTTCTTAGCTAATTTTAATATTGCCTTTGAATGCTTTCCTATGAAACAGCTAACTCTGCTACAGTGAAAATAGATTTTGTGGTCTTGTCACTGTAAAGACATGTTTTACAATGCTCCCCTTTATCATTGGGCATTTAGGCTTACTTAGGGATGACAATATTTAAAAGGAAAGTTTAGGTCTCTCATAAGGGGTTATTTTGGCAAGTTGAATTTGCAGTTCAATCCTGCACAGCCACCTTACTGGTGGCAGACATGCAATCTTTTTTTAAGTTGACACTTCAGTGTTGACACAATATGTGCTGCAGGACCCTAGTGACATTTAACTTACAGGCCCTGGGTACACTTTGTGCCATATACTAGGGACTTATAGGTAAGTTAATTATACTAGTTAGGAGTGTTGCCAGTATTGTAATGTTTTAGAGGTCATATCATATGCATTGGGACCCGTTCAGCAGAGTCCCTAGTGAACAGGAAAAAAACCAGCAGCATCAGTCCACAACTTTCCAGGTGATTATGCAAAAAGAGAATTTTTTTACAACAATTAGAATCACAGAATCTTGCTAACAGCTATTAAAGAAAGTGATGGGTGGAATGCGTGCAAACCTCTCAGCCACTGACAATCTCTTGTGTTGCATGCTGATAAATTGTTTACCCACTGTGCAACTGTAAATGGTAAAGAATCACAGGCACATCAGTGTTGGACTTGAGCCAATGACATCAGTGCAGCCCAACTGCCCGGCCATATCCCTTTTGTTGGGCCTCATCAGCAGGGTACTGCATCAATCCTACAACACAGCAAGCAAGAGACCCACTATGCCACTCTAAATGGCAAGCAACTATATTCAAATCAGCCTTTGTCTTGCTCTAGTAGAAACATACCAGCCTGAACTGCCTGAACTCCCTGGCCACGTCCCCAATGGACAGGAAGACATGCTATTCGGTCTGAGCAAAATGTGTGGTTCAGTCTGCATCTACCTGACCAGACAATGGACCACACACCAGCCTAAGTTACTTGTCTCTCAACCGCTATAGTGAAATAAAGGGGATGAGTTCAATGCTTGAATTAATCTCTGCCAACGGTAATTACTCTGACTGCATCCATTCAGGTCCATTGTTTTTCCCCCACTATGCCACCACTTGCTTCTGTTCCAGTAGGAGTGTGTAGTAATATCATATCTATACATACACACACATGAGATAGAAATACCGTATACATACATCGTGTTGGAAAGTGGTTTATTAGTAGTAGTAAGTAGTGACTTACCACTAGTAATAAGGCCACAACCACAATAAAAGGGTCAAATAAACACTGTCTAGTACTCAGAAACATATAATGCCACTGTGGGACATCTGGTCGTGCTTAACCAGGGCAAAGTCTAAGTGTGAGGCTGCCCGCAATGGAGCCCCAGTCAGATTCACTAAGCGGGAGGCCTCGTCAAAATTATACCTTCGGAATTTAAAAACCTTTCTGGAGGATTTTTCTCTTGATGTCAAGCGGTCCTCTCCAGTAGACTGATTTCAATGCGACGTCGTTGGATTGCTTCACCATGAGGCCTCGTTCAAATCCTGGAAGCCTGGAGATACAGAGCTTTCACCTGGAAGAAACTGAAATCCTGGCCGGGTTGTGGTTGAAAGTAGCCGGCTTGACTCTCGATGTCTAGTCGGTCACCTTATCGAGTTTTTTGACAAAAAGTTCCCAAAGTTCACCAAACTTCTGGAACTTCTTCCTGAAGTTCCTCTTGAGGGTTCAAAATGTTCAAAACACAAATCCAATGGTCTGGAATGTCCTAGGGATATCTGGACTACAATTCCCACAGTTCACCTGGCCAAATCCTTAAAAGTCCACTGGATGCACTCCAGGATGGGGACTCTTGATGGAGATGGTGCAGGTGGGATCTGTTAACCTGTAGCTTGCAGCTTGCAAGAAGTCTACTTCCTAATTCTTCTTCAAGCAAGGCAAAGTCCTTAGTGCTGTAGTACCATATTGTACAGCAGGTGCAGTCCTTAAGAGTTCAGTCCTTTGGGTGAAGGTCCAGATTCCAGCAGGGCAGTCCTTCTTTCTTATTGTAGTTTCAGGCAGAAGATCTGAGGAACAATGCAGCTTTCCCATATTTATTCACAGTTTCTGGGTGTCAAGCAGGAGGGTAGCCCTGACCAATGGGATGCAGGGTGCCAAACAGGTGTATGGCCACTTCCTCTAAAGTATTGCTAAGTCTTGTCCCAGAAAGCACCATCCTCTCAAAATCCAACATGGTGAATTCTTCTGGCTAAGTTTCACTAACACACCCCTTTAACCCCCTGAGTATTTACTAAATGACTAATTATACCTACCAACCATGTACTTTTGCACAGTTCACAGGAGCTGGGTCTAGTTAGCAGAGCCCAGGGCACAATCAGAGTTAGAGAACCAGCACCTGGAAGTCAAAATGGGAGCAAAAAGTGGGGGACACGTAAACAGGTCATGATTTCTCACATATAGGAATAGTGTAGCCTGAACAGCCACCTGGCCAGTAACTCTCTAGACTAGTTTTGGCCCATTTAAGCCTCATCAGTAATGGGCAACTTAAATCCAGTGGCACTATGAGCACAGGAGCCCTGACTTGCCGTACCATTTGCACTTTGGTTCCTGACTTGGACAAAAAAAAAATGATAATTGGAGTACTTTAATCTCAGTCGCTGGTAATTAGCATTCCAGTCCAGTATTTTGTCCACTATACCAATCTAGACAGAGAACATCCATATGAGAATTAAATGAGGTTTTTTTGCAATAGGAACAGTTCAGCCCGAACTGCCAGGCCATTTCCCCTCTAGACATGAAAACAAATATCTCATGAAAACAAATATCTCAGACTAGTTTAATTCTATTTCGGCTTCATTAGTGAGGTGCATCCCATTGCATAGTAAGTATGGAACCCATGTCTCCCTTAGAAAAGCAAAATAACGGTGCAATGCTTGAGGTTGCTCCCTGACATACTCAAACCAGTAACTCGAAATTCCATCCCTGGTCAGACTGTGCCACTTGGGATACTCTCACTATGTCATTGGCACGACATGGCCAGCGTGGCAGAATATAAGAGGCACAAAATGGCAATATATTGTGATGGTGTCCATATGGAATAGACTACCATGTATAAATGTGTATCACTCACCGAGGTGAGGACTAAGGTAGGTTTGGTACTACAGTGAGCATTTTTTGGTGATATTACTTGTTTGGTCTGTCATTTCAAATAAGCTGGTTTGTAATTTCATCATCTGTATCCACTCACTCTGCCATAAGTTATATGTGTATGGAAATCATTGCAGTGCATCAGGTTATAAGCGGGGAAATGGTCCTGGAACAAAGTGTCTGGAGGCTATGCAGGTCTTGCGGGCTTCGGGGTAGAAGGACTTGCATCTTATGGTTACCAGATTGGTATGGCGCATAAGTCTATACTGAAGCAACAACGAGAGATGGAACTGGAGGCTGAGGAAGGAATGGGATAGGGGTGGTAGCCACAAGGAAGAGAACACTAATAAGGAATCAGAGACCCAGAGGAAGATGTAAATAAAGAGCAGCTCCAGGAGCAGTTTCCACCAATACCACCGGGCGAGCTAGTCGACCTGGTTCCAGAACAAAGATGCACTTCAGGGATAAAGGCCAGCTGATTCTGACATGGAATCATTGAGTCTGAGGAAGTAGAAAGGGATGGTCTAGTTGCTAGGAATTGGTGCACCATCCAACCCTCCCCACCAAATCCTCCCAAATTATATGTGCCACCTGGAGTAATCCTAAAGACTTCTGCATGTTGCAAAGAAGATATAATGCTGGGCATATATTACTATATGCCAGGCTTCCTCGGCCCCAAAGAGAAATCAACAGCCAAGTCCTCATTATACTTTGTGCCATACTTTGGCAAAAACATTGTGCATGATCCTTCTGTAGTATGGATTTGTAAAACCAATCTACAGAGAGATATTAATCAGCAGTTTTGTTTAGAATATTGTAAGCTTCTAGATTATTCATACAATAGGGTCTGAACTTCAAACGCATAATTAAAGAGAATGTAATTTAATGTCATGTGATACCGCAAGACAGTGAATTTGCATTATTTACAATCTGACATCAATCCCATGTTCCATTAATCCATCTATATACTCAAATCTGCATCACCTGCTCACCTTCACATTCATCCTCCTGTACCCCTCATGTTCCCAGGAATCACTCATGTTATTTTATGTTATATTACAGAATTTGATATAGCGCTCCTATACCTGAGGGTGTCTTGCCGCTGCAGTGTGTGAGGGTGGTCATTGAGAAAGGCTAGATATTCTATGGCCTGTGGCCTAAAAGAGCCACGTTTTCAATGCTTTTCTAAAATATAAAAGCGTCTGAGAGTTTTTTAGTTCAAAAGGAAGGGTGTTCCATAAATTAGCAGTATGAGTTACAAAGCCTCGACCGCCCCAACGGGCAAGTCTGAATTCTGGAACCTCAATATTTTTTAAACCTGACAAGTGTAGGTGTCTAGGAGGTATGTACCAGCGAAAGGCCTGTCTACGGGCAACTGGTCCAATGTTATGTTGTTGTGTGCAGATTTAGATTCCGTATATAGGTTTCCCGATTTATGCCCTTATATAGGTACAATTCACATTGCCCTTATTTGGACATAGAAATCCGGCCCTTATTTAGAAATTGTCCGCACCAACCAAATACAGGCATGGCCACCTACGTCCGTCCATCCACGTCACAACAAATTCTTGGAAAACCAGACCCTTAAGCCTTTAGGAATTTCCCTCAGCTTGAATATTGATTTCTCCAAGAACTCATTAAGTATGCATGAACATCTATTCCTTAGGGGTTCATTCATGACGTTCCTCTGCCCGACTTTTACGTCAATACTGGCATTCCTAGACACCTTCAAGGTATAAATATACCAGCACTTGCCCTGGCAAATTGCGGTTCCCGGAGGATTCGATCCAACCCAGACTACGCGGTTCGCCACGGCAAGTTCGGAAGGAGATCGAGTTCCAGCCTGATGCACTGACCTGATGCTGCCATCCTCCTCGCAGAGAATCCAGCTCCAGTGCTCTCTGACTTCCCTTGTGGGGGGATAGACTTTCGAGTCCAGAAAAGATTCCAACCTCTCTCATTCTAAGGTATGGAGCTGACTAGAACTTAGAGAAACTTTTGGCAACTCTTGGCTAAACTAAAACATAGCTAGCTATACTTTAGAAATGGCACCTACTTCAAACCTCGTAATGCACTTAGGTTAGATACACTGGGGTAGAACAATTTAGAAGCATCAGATGAGTATCATATTTTAGCTTATGTTATTTATGTATGTATTTTGATTAATACATGTCATAGCTACAAACCATGCTATTGCAGTATTATTTTATCTTACTGCTAAGCTAGTACATATTGAACTTCGCAGTCTGTCTTACGATTGTAGCGATTCATATCTCTTGCATGAGAAATAAGACTGTTCAATAAACCCTTTTATTGAAACGCCCGTCTCTCTATTTCTGTGCAATTCTGTAGAAACGAAGCATGCACGATTGACTGAGTGAAACTGTTATATATTGTTTCCACGATTCTGAGACTGTTCCGATTCTAAAAGGAAACAAAGTTGTCATGTTTATGCGGTTGTCAGAGACTAATCCCATCTTGTATATTCGAGAAGTTTCTAGTGACCCTTGAATTAGCTGGCACACACTAGTAATTAAGTTTAATATACTTGATAGAGACATACTGACCTTAGTCCTATGTCAAATCTATAGTGTATGTCATTCCAATGTGCAGAGCCTATCAGGGATATAGGAACTACACTACATGGCGCCCAGTGGTTTGGTAAGGCACTAATTTAACGCTAGATACTGGAGTAACTCAGTCGTGCTTTTCTCAGAGACCCTCTACTCATAAAACTCCATAAGACGTCTGGAGTGGGCAGGGATAAAAGATAATATCTGCCATAGCTGAGTAGGACGAAAGTCCTATGTATTAGCTGTTTGGTTTTGTTCAACGTTGAAGGATACAGTGTTCCAAAATATTGTGCACCTTATCTTTGTTTCCTTGAAACTTGCTCTGCAACTTTCATTAAACAATGTCCGAGAATGACGATCCTATCGTCAACAACGGTCAAGCTGCGGCTGACCTTACAGGTCTTAATGAAGACGAGGTAGGTGTTATACACATCCCACCAAATGTAAGGAGAGCCATCACTCTAAAACTTATAAAACATGGTCTGACACCAAGAGATGGTAGAGCAGTTTTTGTGATAGAGGCACATGAATCTCACCAGACAGAGGTGTTCTGTTCATGGATAGTATTCCCAGAATCAAATCCAGTAACACATGTGTTTCACTTCTACAAAGAAGATGAACCACCTACGGAATATATTCCTTTCGAGGATATTGAAATTCCACTCACATACCAGGAGCATGAGCTCTGGTTTAAAGGCGCCTTAAAACATTACAATCACATTACCAGGCTCGGTCCACTAGGTAGACCAGGAGCAACATGGCCGATTTTAGACGGCTATACACCTCATCCTGACATTGAAAGTATGTCAGATGTAGATTTACTTGCTCAACTCAAGGAGTTAATCAAGATTTATAGACAATTGGTTCAATATGTCATGTGGACTTTCACAGTCCAACAACCATTAACAATTCAAAATCCAGCACCTCATCAGGTGAATACGTTAAAAATTACTCCACAGACTTTACACTCAGTCATGGGTAAATTACCTGAAAAACGCGAAAAATTCCATTCTGGTTAGCTAAAAAAATTACTCAAATCAAAGCAGTATTTCCTAATACTACCCCTTTGGAATAACACAGAATTTTAACAATTTGTTTACCAATGGGGATCACACCACATCTGGAAGACTGCACCTCTTGGGGCACAGTTTTTGCTGCTATCTACACAAAACACACGCCTTGTTGCTTGTGCCTTTGAGACGAACCTGGATTTATTTTTGACCAAAGTCCCCTGCTGGGAAGGCGCCTCACTGAGGTGCATAACTCCCGGGTTTGCTGACATGATGAGGTTTTTGGGCTGACTACTTCCCCTACTACCAGCACGTTGCTCTGAGCTGTTGATCTCTAACCTACTTGCTGGTTGTCTGGAGCCACAACCACTACTCAGGGAGGAGCTTACCCAAGCTACCATAGGTCTTTTCACCGACCTCCAGTCAAGGGATATGTGATGGGCCACCACTCTTTTCTTCTGTGTTACTCAAGGACCCTTCAACAAGCAGATGGCCGCCTTCCTCGAGACGAATGGATCCCTCGACCCCTCACAGTCCGGCTTCCGAGCCAATCACAGCACCGAGACCGCCCTCATCGCCGCCACCGATGACATCCGAGCCCTGATGGACAACGGAGAAACAGCGGCCCTCATCCTCCTAGACCTCTCCGCGGCATTCGACACTGTCTGCCACCGCACCCTAGTACAGCGCCTCAGCAACATCGGAATCCAGGACAAGGCGCTGGAATGGATCACCTCCTTCCTCGACGGAAGAACACAGAGAGTCCGCCTACCACCGTACAAGTCAGAGGCCTCCGAAGTCATCTGCGGCGTCCCTCAAGGATCATCTCTGAGCCCCACCCTCTTCAACGTCTACATGAGCCCCCTCGCGGCCATCTCACGCAAACACAACCTCAGCATAATCTCCTACGCCGACGACACCCAGCTGATCCTCTCCCTGACCAACGACCCCGCCTCCGCCAGAGCCAACCTGCACGAAGGGATGAAAGAGGTAGCCGAGTGGATGACGACCAGCCGCCTGAAACTGAACTCTGACAAGACGGAGGTCCTCATCCTGGGCTCTTCACCCTCCGCCTGGGATGACTCCTGGTGGCCTCCCGCCCTGGGCACCACACCCAAACCAACGGACCACGCATGCAACCTGGGCTTCATCCTGGACTCCTCCCTCTCCATGACCAGGCAAGTCAACAACGTCTCCTCGGCGTGCTTCAACATCCTACGCATGCTACGGAAGATCTTCTGGTGGATCCCCACCGAGACCAGGAAGACCGTCACCCAGGCCCTCGTCACCAGCCGAATGGACTACGGCAACGCCCTCTACGCCGGTACCACCGCCAAGCTCCAGAAGAGACTCCAGCGGATCCAGAACGCCTCAGCCAGACTCATCCTCGACATCCCACGAACCAGCCACATCTCCGGACATCTGAGAGACCTTCACTGGCTCCCCGTCAACAAAATAATCACCTTCCGCCTCCTCACCCACGCACACAAAGCCCTACACGACCAAGGCCCGAGCTACCTCAACAGCCGGATCAACTTCTACGCTCCCAAACGCCACCTTCGATCAGCCAACCACGCCCTCGCCGCCGTCCCCCGCATCCGAAGAGCGACTACAGGAGGAAGGTCCTTCTCCTACCTGGCCGCCAAGACCTGGAACTCCCTCCCGACCGACCTGCGCCTGACCCAAGACCACCTCTCCTTCAGGAAGAAGCTGAAGACCTGGCTGTTCGAGCAGTAGCGGCACCCCCCCCCCCCCCAGCGCCTTGAGACCCTACGGGTATGTAGCGCGCTCTATAAGTGTCATTGATTGATTGATTGATTCTAAATATACGATCAGTAAGGCAGGACACTTCACTATCTAGTTTATGGGGAGGCCATCTCTTAGTTCAGTCAAGTTGCATTAAGGCACATTCAGTATACTCTCAGTCCGGACTTTGTTAGAAAGGTTGGTCTGTCCCCCCTGGCACACTGGGACTCGGCCTGATTGCAATTTACCTGTAATATACCTGATTACTGTAAAAACATGGTTGATGGGGCCCTGACCTCTTGTGAGTTTAGGAGCTACACTGCTATAAATGTTTTACACTGCAGTTAATATGGCACTTTAGAGTTTAGTGTATATACCGCATATAATTGTATGATAACTACCACCCTGCCTTAAGCTTGATTCCAGATTGTGCCTCGGCATTTCTTCTTCGGCCTGAGTCCTGATTGTATCTCGGAATTTCTACCATTCAACCATGCGCCCACCTTATCCCACCCAAAACTTGAATCTTGTGCGCTACGGACCCAACTCCTGGTCCATTAACTACCCAGACAAAATGACCAGTAATGCAAAAAAGAACTTCAAGCATAGTACTCTAAAACAACACCGGAAACACTCATTGTAGACAACTACCACACAGCGACCAACGGCAACACGAAAACTAACTTCACTATCTACACAAATCACCCGGCTAAATGGAACACCACCTTCTCTCTTCACCTTCAAGTCGCCAAGTCAGTAATCATTCCCTATGGTGAAAAAATCTCCACTACCATCTCCCCGACCTTCACAGGGGAACTCACCATCTCCATCTACAGAACTGGAACCATTCTCATACAGGCCACCGACCTGCACCTCACCACTTTTGACCGCCACTTCCCCACACTACTTTCCTCGTTAACTCAACTGAGCAGTCAAACCATATCTCCCCAACCCACCATTACCTTTACTAATAACATGGAACTGATCCAATCTCCCTGTCCTGAAGAACCTCTCTCCAACTCATGGACATCCACCATCACTCACTATAATCACACTACCCCTATCATTACTCTCCCCAGCCTCCAAACACCCACAATTATTACATCTACTGAGCACACCAGGAACAACAAACTCACAATTAACAAACACCACAAGACCAATCTAGATCTTGACAGCTCGGACTCTAACCTATGCCCTCCCGCAACCGTAATCCCCACAGGCACTCTCCGCTCGACCCCTGATAATCTGAACCCTCCTTCACAAACTACCTCTTCCTCCAACACAGACCCTTTTTCCCCCGACCCTTACTTCCCCCATGTCCAACATCATCTCCAATCCAGTGGTCACTCTCCCCCTACTACCACTGCACACTCCCCCTCCGATGTCCCACATCCACAGACACAACCAGTCTCCACCGCTTACCTCACTGACAACCCCCGTGACATCCCCATGTCCAACGTCGCCACCAATCCAACTAACACGTTCCCCCCTATTATCACTGCATGCTCCCCCTCCGCCGTCGCACACCCACACACACAACCTGCCTCCACCGCTAATCTCATTGACATTCCCCGGAACTCTGTCTTCTTACCTAGAATTTCTCTCCCTCCTCACTTGGACAGGAGACCCTCTACTCCTCCTATGAACTCCTTGAATGGGAGCATTACTAATCCGGCTCCCCGCGTCCAACCTCTCCCCTCTCCTAATCCCACTGATTCCATCCAAACCCCGACCCCTGCTCACTCTCCCTCCAAAGACCCAAGTCATTCTTGGCCCTGCCTAAAACCTTAAACGTTCTCAGCTCAATAGCACAGCAACTGATAAGAATGGAACTGAAAATTAACTCCCTTGCTGCTGATTTCCTATACTTACAACAAGATCTTCTCAACAGGACCAAGCCGCCGTGCTCCCTCTCCCCGGGTAGATTTCCTCCCACCCCACTCAATTCTGCTCCCTTGGCCCCACAGTGCACCCCTCGTCCCTCCAGTCCGTCAGCGAGTCAGGCAATTCGACCCAACCGGGATCGCCAACCCTTTTCGATACCGAAACCTGATGAGATCAACGACTCTTACCTCGCTTTGAGCCAGAAGTCAGCCCCTTTCCCCATCCCTGTTATTATCAGCACTAACAGAATCCCTAAAAATATCCACTCGCCTAGAACTCCTGCTCAATACTCCTCTATCCACCTTACTCCCCCCATCATCGAAGCTCCCCGTCCTCTCTCTTGCATGCTCCTCAACTGCAGATCAGCAGTACAACACGCCACAGACATTGCTGAAACTCTACTCGCTGAAGAAATTGACATCGCTTTTCTCACTGAATCCTGGCTCAATGTCCACTCCACCTCCATTCTTGATATTGTCACCCCTTCAGGGTACACCATCATCAGACAAGACAGACCGATCAAAACTGGGGAAGGACTAACCATCATTCACAAGGCAGGAATACAGATTACCAAACTTAAACCTGCAGAATACCTATCGTTTGAATACCTGGGTGTCGAACTCACTGCCAAGGGCACCTCACCCATCAAATTCAACACCATCTACCATCCTCCTGGAGAGCGTACCCTTTTCCCCGAAGAACTAACAGACCTAATATCACGGTTCTCCATGACAGACACTAAAGACGTGTTCCTGGATGACCTCAATATCCACTGGAACGACCCAGAAGAGCGATTTCTCCCATTGACTGGTCCGACCACCACCTCATTCTGTTCAAGATTGATGCACTTGTCTTCCACCAACCTATTCGTGATGACAAACCTAAACACTGGACCAGAAATATCAAAGAAATCCCTTTATCCGAATTTGAATCCAGGATTCATGCCCATCTTCAATTCCAACCCTCGTCATTGACGGCCGATGACCTCACTACACACTTTAACTCAAAAATGACAGAGGTTCTAGACCAAGTAGCTCCTCTCAAACTCAAACAATTGAGACAAACCAAATCTAAACCCTGGTTTAACGTGGATCTGAATGAGGAAAAGCGTCAACTCAGATAAACGGAAAGGTCTTGGAGACTAAACCCCTCGACCTTACACCTAGCGCAACTTAGATCTGCTCGGCAAGCATACAAAAAACACATTTGCAGTGCAAAGGCGTCTTTCTTCCGCAGCCAACTAGATCTGGTGAAAAACAGACCAAGAGAACTCTTAAACATTGTCAAAAGCCAAACAAACTGCACTCCCTCTCAAGAAATCAAAGCCACCAATGAGCGTTGTGAAGAAATTGCCACCTTCTTCACTAACAAAGTCTCAAAAATTGATCAATTCTTCATCCAAACCTCTAACCCTCCTTCCATCTTAACCTGCCCCACTCTAACCACCCCTGATCATTCAGAAAGAGTTCTTAACAAGGACAATCAGGCCTGCCTCCAGCTAAAAAACCCTGCGCATTGGTCCGACTTTGAGCTAATGTCGGAAAATGAGGTCTTCAGCATAATTTCTAACCTAAAACCTTCCTCCCACACTATGGACCCCATCCCATCCACAATCATAAAAGAACTCAACTACACCATTCCCTTTCTGGACAAAAATCATCAACGCCTCTCTCACCTCAAGCTGTGTCCCAGACTCCCTTCAACTTGGACAAATCACACCCATTCTCAAAAAACCAGGGGCCGACCCTAATTATCTCAACAACCTCAGACCTATCTCCAACCTCCCATTCCTTGCAAAAACATTGGAGAAATGCGTTCTCCACCAACTCAACAAACACATTGATGAGTTCAACCTCCTCGACACCTTTCAATCATGCTTAACGTCTCTGATGATATTCACAAGGCTTTAGATGAAGGTGGTGCCTGCCTACTCATCCTTATTGACCTATCTGCGGCATTCGACACAGTAAATCATCCAGCGCTTCTGGAGACCTTGTCGAAGCGCTCCGGCATCAATGGCACAGTACTAAAATGGTTCACCTCCTTCCTTCAACACCGCTCGCAACAAATTAAAATCAACTCCTGTCTCCCGAAGGCCAACAAAAGTCACACTTGGGGTCCCACAAGGCACGATCCTCTCCCCGGGCCTCTTCAATCTTTTCATGGAGCCCCTCACAATCATCTTGAAAAAAGCTGGAGTGAATTGCCACCTTTACGCTGATGACACCCAAATCTATTTCAAAATCAAGTCTCCCAGCGACATCCAACACCTCAATGCCACTGTAACCGAGATCCAAACTTGGTTCAACGCTAACCACTTAAAGCTCAACCCAGATAAAACAGAACTAATCCTATTCTCGCCAAAAAGCAACCATCGTCCCATCCAAGAGTGGCTCAAGAATCTGGTCGCCCTAAACTGCCACATCGTCCTATCCGACTCAGTTAAGTCACTAGGCATCACCCTTGACAAGAACTTATCTATGGAGGCCCACATCAAAAACTCTGCAAAAAGTGCTCTTTTCTCTCTAAAACACCTCAAGAAATTGAAACCGTTTCTTCCCCATGATGACTTCAAGACAGTTGTCCAATCCCTAGTTCTCTCTAAATTTGACTACGGGAACGCCATCCTAACAGGGACTCCAAAAGCTCACCTAGCCCCTCTAAGGGCAGTGTTGAACATGTCCGCTCGACTCGTATCTGGAGTAAAAAGATTTGAACACATCACTCCAGCTCTCAACTCCCTCAACTGGCTCCCTCAACTGGCTTCCCATGGAAGGGAGGTGTATGGTGTATTTACAAACTGGCCTGCATCATACACAAAACCCTTCACTCTCCAGCCCCTAGCTACCTGAACAACAAACTGGTAAGGGCAGGTCAATCCAGAACGCTGAGAAGCTCCAACTCACTCCTCCTTATTCCTCCGAAACTGAAAACCACACAATACCGATCGTTCTCTGGCAACACTCCCAGGATGTGGAACGCTCTCCCTAGAGTCCTCAGATGCAACCCCTCCTTCTCCTGTTTCAAAAGTGACCTGAAAATCCATCTCCTTAACAAATACTTTCAAGACCAACGTCAACTAACCTAGACTTCAATTTCCGAGTTTACTCCTCTCTCTTGACATTCAAGGATAGTTGGTGACCGGACTGTGTTAACCACCTTATCTTCCATGCTGTATTTTTTTATCCCTGGTTTGCTTCCTTACTGCCTGCCTACTATGTAATGCAATTTCCGTCTGTTTTTTCTTTACAGTATGTATGTAAAGCGCTCTGATCCCTACGGGTCAAGCTAGCGCTATATAAAACTTTAAAAATAAAATAAAAAATAAAATAAATAACAAATAAAACATGGTGTTCCGTCAATGGCGGTAATACCTGATGTCCTGAAACAGATTCAAAATGTATACGGGGCAGAGCCTGCTCTGAATTTAGGTATGAAGTTACTTAAAAATTTCGACCAGGTGTCAGCAATAATATTATCTAATATTAAAGGAGACGCAGCATCAGTGGCGATTTGCCAGAAACTAAGGGAATTTGATGTAACAGAACAACCTCAAGAACTAGCCAGAATAATTGAAAAATCTATCAGGAATTAGGCAGAGACAGTCTGGGAGGGAAACCAGTAAAACCACAACTGTCTGAAAGTCCTGATAAAGTCTTTCCTAAAAACACTCCTACCTCTTCTAAAAAGAAGTGGGAAAATAGCAAACAGAATTCCAAAAAAAAGCGTTCTCATTCCCGAGGCAGGTCTCCTCCACAGAAGGAGCTCTCTGAAAGGAGGTACAACCTCAGGAATAGGGATAATTTGAGAATACCTGACAGATATCAAGATAAAGATACACGTCCCTCTCGTACCTTTCAGATATTGTCACAGACATCCGAAAGAAGAGGATGGTCAGAAAACAAGGAAGAATGCGTGAAGTCCAAAGACGATCAACATGTTCAGAAAAATAAAGTAAAACCTCAATTCTCCAAGAAAAAGGTAGCAGGTCTGAAGATCAGACATGCCAAAAATACTAAGAACCCAACTCAAGAACGGAGAATGGGCCCAGCCATGCTGGACAGTGCAGCAGAAGTTACAATAGCTCGCCAGAATCTGAAGGGACTTCTGGAGACAGTGGACTTGAATGAAGACATACAAGTTGAGACTGTAGACACGAGGGTTAGTTCTCCACATAGGTTATATGAAATAACACTCCGGATGGAGGGAGACATATCAAAAAAAGTGAAAGCACTCTTCTGGGAGCATCTTTCAAAGGGTTATGATATACTTCTAGCAGAACAGGTCTGGCCACCAGAGTTAGTCAGGGAGTGCCCACATGGCGAGGACATCATTATGCCTGCCTTCTCCAACCATGTTCCAGTTCATTTAAAATAAACATTAGCCAGGAAATGGGCAGCAGCCCAAGCCCCAGCACTGTATAAAAATCATATAGGATGGGATGAGGACTCACAACACCATAAAATCCAGTTAAAAAATCAACCGACTGCACAAAGGCAGTACCCAGTTAAGCAAGAAGCTAAAAAACAGGTCAGGGAGATTTTAGATCAACTTGAATATCAGGGGGTGATTGAAACAGGCACCTCATCAATGAACAATCCTTTGTTTCCTGTCTCCAAACCAGACAATACATATTGACTAGTTTTGGATTACAGACACTTAAATTCTTGTTGCAAAACATTTGCAGTGCAAAATGCACATGGTACAGCATTAATGAATAACATTGTGCGTAAAAAATATAAAACCACATTAGACATTTCAAATGGTTTCTTTTGTGAAAATATTGCACCAGGAAGGAGATATTTGACCGCTTTCTCAATAATGGGGACTCAGCGTCAATTTTGTCGACTGCCCCAGGGATTCAAAAACAGCCCGGGGTTATTCTCAGCAAGGGTAACAGAGTTACTACAAACTTATGATGACGAGGCCTTGTCATATGTCGATGATATATATCTGACAGACGATGACCTAGATAGGCACTTGAACAGAGTGAGCACCATAATATTGGGCTTCACCTCAGAGGGTTACAAATTCAACTTTAAAACGTCAAGAATTGGCCACCTCAACGTCCTGTTCCTAGGATATGAACTATCAAGTTAAGGCAAAGGCCTGGCAGCCAACTTTTTAGAAAAGTGTGCTCCAACTGCCAAAAACGCTGAAAAACTTACAGTCGATTCTAGGTTTCCTGAATTTTGGAAGAGCTTACATTTTAAATTACGCAGAAAGGGTTAAACCTCTCTACGAATTAATCAAACCTGATTTTAAAATCACACATTGGACACAAAAACACACAGAAATTTTGCATTCACTCCAAACAGTCATGTTAGCAACGAAATACTTGCAAACACGCGTAAACGTACGCAATTTAGTGATCCGAATAATTCCGGGTCAATGCGGATTCACCTACTTAACTTTTAAGGAAGGTGAAAAAGTACCAATTGCATACAAATCCCACTTGTATACACAAGCAGAAATGAAATTCACTTCTCCAGAAAAAATTCTGACAGCAGTTCAAACCGCTGTAGCAAAAGAAAGAGCCATGCATAGGGCAAACACATTATGGTTGTGACTCTGAGTCCTGTACCAGCCCTAGAGGCAGTTGCAAAGGCTAGCATTCCAAATGCAAAAGCTTTACATCCGAGATGGATACAATGGGTTAATTCTCTTGGTGCAACTGATGTTGAATACGTTTTTGATCCATATTTAAAAACACAAGCATTCCTGCAAGATGAACATGAATGCCCTCTGCTTACTGAAATTCTCCCTCTTGACCAGTACGAATTTATAATTTATACTGACAGATCTGCACAACCCGCTACGGTGAGTAAACAAGCTTACAATGCAGCATGTGCTATCGTTAAAGGTCGCATGCGAGATGACAAATTCAGACCAATGGTCACAAAAACCCAATTTCTAGGAGATTGTACAGCTCAGCGCGCTGAACTACAAGCATTTAAGATGGCAGTTTAAAATACAGATCGCTAATTCCCCAGACTGATAGTGTGCGATTCTTTTTACTGTGTTCAATCTTACAATGAATATTTACAGAATTGGATTCAAAATGGTTTCAAAGATGCAAAAGGTGGCACAATCAAGCACAACTTGCTTTGGGAACAAGTAGTTCAGTTGCAAAACGGACTACAGAACACTCACGTGATACACATGCTGAGTCACCAACGTGATGGCGTTCACGTTGAAGGGAATTCATTGGCTGATGAAGCCGCGAAATGGGCTGTGCAAACGGCTTCCGTAGCTGCAATCACTCGTTCAAAAACGAAAATAGACAGCGAAATAATGCTGGCTGTCAATGCATCCAGCAAAGGCAGCGGTGCGGCATTACCTAAAAAGTTTCCACTCAAATACTCATAAATAATTGATGCGAATGGCAGTCCGTTTGCTCAAATCCCTGCAGTGGGGGATAGAGTAATTCCAAACATGGAACATAGACTAGGGCTAATCCTAGCAGCACATGAAGGGCTCACCTCTGCCCATGCAGGTGTTTCAGCCACAGTAGCATTATTAAAACAAAAGTACTGGTGGCCCGGCATTAGGAAACAGACTAGAAATTATATTTTGGACTGTGAGATATGCCAAAAGATGAAAGTCTCTACTGTGAAACGTCCTGCGCAGACTCCCCTGTTAATTTCAGATAAACCATTAGTTTATGTTTTCCTGGACCACTGCAGCCCCTTACAAAGGGATGGGAACTATAAATATATCATGGTCGCAGTGGATTTGTGCTCTAGGTTCCTATGGATGTGGCCTCAGCGCTCGGCTGACGCTCGAACTGTTATAAAAGATTTGCGAGTCTTTATCGGCACATACGCAATAGGCACACTACATTCTGACCAGGGTCCTGCGTTTAGCTCTAGGGCTTACAAAGAAGCCATGGCCTGTCTGGGTGTAGCATTGCGGTATTCTTCTCCATTCCATCCTGAGGAAAATTCTGTTCTGGAAAGAAAAAAACGGACATAAAGCAGTCTATAATAGCTAGGGTATTAGGTTCAGGTGATGAGTGGGTCAAACATTTATATGGGGTCCAGCGCACAATAAACAACTTGCCAAGAAGTTCTCTAGGGGGTGTCACTCCATATGAGGTCCTGTTTGGGACTAGAATGTTGGTTCCGGACTTAGATATGAAAGGCACAGTGGTGGAAAACAAACAATTTGATATCAAAGATCATTTGGCTGTTTTACAGGACTTAAATGAACTAAGAACTCAACAAAGCAACGTGGTCCTGAAGCCAACCACCACTGAGAAAAAATCCGGCTGTCCCAGCAAGGCCTGTCTGTATCCCAAAGCTTGAGGATCTAGTCAGAGAAAAGATTGCGGATAAGAAGGAATTTGGGCCTTCATACAGACAACCAGTACCTGTCCTAGCAATCCACGGATCAAGAACAGTACTTTTGCCGCCCCTTGCTGGTAAAAAGGAGAAAAGATTTGTGCCCATCGACCTATGTGGCCGATACTGAACAGTAGGCCAAGTGGACACCGCCAGTGTAGCAGACGCACTCCTCTAGCTACAATCCAAGAGGTTCAAACTGAGAGACTCATCACCTTTGAAGATTCAACAGTAAGAAATAGAGGACTAAGCAACAATGCTATGGACCTTGTAACTCTTGAGACCCAAATAACAGTTCGTCCAGATACACCTGTTTACAACGAAGTAACAAGTGATCAACTGGTTCCAGCAATCTCATCAAATACAGATGCAATTCCAACCATTGACAGAACTGCTTCTGGCTATTTCATGAACTTTGATACGTTTTCTGAGGATCCTAGCGAGCCTGAAACGACGCCAGTACAAAGAACTTTCAAAGAACAAGCAACAGACTTTTTTCATCTACTGGAAAAAATGCATCTGGTTTCACCATGGATTGAAGTATGGATTGTTTTGGGAATATTCTTCTTTCTACTTTGGTTAGCTCTGGTAATAACTCTGGGTGTGTTGATTAATGGAAGTTATATTCAAAGGGACACAGCAAGTAAAAGAGTGAACTTACTTCTCCAGCCACACAAATCATCCCATCGTGAAGCAAGAGACTTGTCAGCAGTGAACATCACAGCGATTCCTATACCTGATGGTATCGTTTGGGACAAAACCTAATATGACATTTTTGGCCTGTCTGAGCTTTTGAGGATTCCACATTTATTTAAAATTTCATTAAGTGACTTTATTACCTCCAGTACCTTTTTTGATGATTGGGACTTCGAAACTGTTAATAATATGATGTCTGATCTAGAGATGTCAACTGCATTCACTAATAATGAATATTTTCAAGGTTCATCAGACTATGAACAACTGTATTGTTATAACTACTCTGGTCATCATTTCTTGCATAAATCTACAACACCTAGAAATGTATTTATGTATAACCAATGGAAACATTGTCCTATGCCACCAAAGGGTAGCTCGAAAACATTTGCAATGAAATTTCCATATTTTTCAGGGTTTAATATTTCAAATGCAGAGACACTTTACTTTAAGAATGTCAACAAGACAGGAATGAAAAATATGTCAACGAATACCAAACAGATTTATTCTACAGCCTTTATTGCCCAACTGTCTAGACAGGGATATGACTTTTGGAAAGACAACATTGAGACGAAAACTGTCTGGGGTACTAAAGATTGGCAAGTACAGGGAATAGAAGCTTTGTTTAGAGCCTGTATCACCCCTGAGCAAATTATGGGGCATATTATCAAGACAGGTGATAAAATTATCGCCGACATAGTCAGGGAGTCGCCTTTATGGCCTTGACTGAATATCTCTTCTATACGAGTGGATACTCTAAGCAGAATGAAAGCCATTCTGTTACAAAAAACTGTGCCTTTGACCTCTGCCAAAGAAACCTATGATCTCCAAGTCGCAAGGACTTCTGCAGAGATACATACCCTTTTGTATACAAACTGCCCTGTGCATTTCTCAGAAATGTTAGGTCGCATCTTAAACATGTCTGATACGAGCGGTATTGTACATGTATTTAAGAACGTGTGTGCAGGACTGTTAGCACCTTTTCAAGCAATCCTCAGAATTTTTCCAAATTTCATGCACTCTGTGTTTTGCGGACTGCCGCTCCTTTTAGCACTTGTTGCAGGGATACTATTTTTGTTCCTATTGCTATGATATGGCAAGCCAAATCACCAGCGACACCCAGTTCACCATGGAAAGAACTCTATTGGAGATGAAGTGGCGTGAGCGCATCGTCCAAATTCTGGGTTTATCTCATCTACGAGAATTAACCACCACTTGGTTTCTGTCATTCAGACCAATTTGGCAAGATTGCATCTTACCTGTTCTACACTGCCTGCTATGTGGTGAAGAATGCGTGCTGGACATTTGTCTGGCACTCCCATCAGTCATGCCTACGGATATTGATACTCTGCTGGACCTGATAACGGCCCATGCTATGTGTTGTCCCCAGCGGCTACCAATCCTGATGGCGGCATTCATTGAGATCTCACACACATAACATGCTACTGCTGAGGTACGAGAGGAAACACCAGGCATGCAGGTAACATCCAATCCGGACATTGCTGATGCTTCCCATGCTGAAGGCGATAGTTCGCATCTATGTTCTGTTGAACTTCTACACAAGGTATTCCAACTCTCACCCACAACGGTAGACGACTTGTTGTCTACAGGATTAGAAAATGTTATGTTTTCACCATCCCCACACACTGACTTTTGATTCAAGCACACAGTGTTCCGGAGAGACTCTGAATTTGGCCATCATTCTTTTTCAAACATGATACTGACTTTGGAACTTTTTCTATGATTATATATTTTTTTCTTTCCCCATCCCAAAATTGTATTTTTCATTTTTTGGCACAGTGATCTGCTTATTGTAGAACTATTCATAGAGAACAGAATTCTTTGATAACACTTCCAGGGAGAGTATGCCACCTTGCCATGAATAACAATTTGACTTGTGTAACCTGATATGAAATGGTTTCGGCCCCTTTTTCTGTATTTACGAGCCATTTCATCACATGTATATATTTTGGTTCACTTATTTAGCATTCTAATGTGATCCTATGCTTAGAATGGAACATTACCTTTAATTTGTACAACACTTTATGCATAGCAATGGTTTTGCAATGTATTTTTAGGAAATATGTTTTAGATATGTTTTTAGCTTATTTTAGCAAACCCATGCGATACTCTGTTTTAAGATATGTTTAGAACATTTAGGATTTAGTAACGTCATTCATACGAAATTGGAGTGTGTGTTGTGTGCAGATTTAGATTCCGTATATAGGCTTCCCGATTTATGCCCTTATATAGGTACAATTCATATTGCGCTTATTTGGACATAGAAATCCGGCCCTTATTTAGACATTGTCCGCACAAACCAAGGAATGGCCACCTACATCCGTCCATCCACGTCACAACAAATTCTTGGAAAACCAGACCCTTAAGCCTTGAGGAATTTCCCTCAGCTTGAATATTGATTTCTCCAAGAACTCATTAAGAATGCATGAACATCTATTCCTTAGGGGTTCATTCATGATGTTCCTCTGCTCAACTTTTACATCAATACTGGCATTCCTAGACACCTTCAAGGTATAAATATACCAGCACTTGCTCTGGCAAATTGCGGTTCCCAGGGGACTCGATCCAACCCAGACTACGAGGTTCGCCACGGCAAGTTCGGAAGGAGATCGAGTTCCAGACTGATGCACTGACCTGACGCTGCCATCCTCCTCGCAGAGAATCCAGCTCCAGTGCTCTCTGACTTCCCTTGCGGGGGTTAGACTTTCGAGTCCAGAAAAGAGATTCCAACCTCTCTCATTCTAAGGTATGGAGCTGACTAGAACTTAGAGAAACTTTTGGCAACTCTTGGCTAAACTAATATATAGCTAGCTATACTTTAGAAATGGCACCTACTTCAAACCTCATTATGCACTTAGGTTAGGTACACTGGGGTAGAACAATTTAGAAGCATCAGATGAGTATCACATTTTAGCTTCTGTTATTTATGTATGTATTTTGATTAATATATGTCATAGCTACAAACCATGCTATTGCAGTATTATTTTATCTTACTGCTAACCTCGTACATATTGTACTTCACAGTCTGTCTTACGATTGTAGCGGTTCATATCTCTTGCATGAGAAATAAGACTGTTCAATAAACCCTTTTATTGAAACGCCCGTCTCTCTATTTCTGTGCAACTCTGTAGAAACGAAGCATGCACGATTGACTGAGTGAAACTGTTATCTATTGTTTCCACGATTCTGAGGCTGTTCCGATTCTAAAAGGAAACAAAGTTGTCAAGCTTATGCAGTTGTCAGAGACTAATCCCTTCTTGTATATTCGAGAAGTTTCTAGTGACCTCTGAGTTAGCTGGCACACACAAGAAATTAAGTTTTATATACTCGATAGAGACATATTGACCTTAGTCCTATGTCAAATCTATAGTGTATGTTATTCCAATGTGCAGAGCCTATCAGGGATATAGGAACTACATTACAATGTAATGCCTTAAAGATGGTGCACAAGGGCTTGAAAGCAATCCTCACAGGCAGCCAGTGCAGTTGGTTTAGTGCCATGGTAGCTGAATGAGATTTGGGGACACTGAAAATGAGACGAGCTGCAGCATTTTGTAAGGTCTGAAGTTTAGATACCATTTTTTGTTGTAGGCCAATATATAGTCCATTGCAGTAATCATCTTTGGATAAAATTAGTGCTGACATGATTTGTTTTTGGAGATTAGAAGGAATTTAGGGTCGAATTTTTCTCATGATCTTTAAAAGAAAGAAGACTAAGGAGGCTATTTGATTGATTTGGTTCTTGAAAGAGAGTTTTTTGTCAAAAATGACCCCTAGGTTTCTAACTTTTCCACTGGGGATGGGATAAGGCCTATATTTGGAGGCCACCAATCTGGGGACCAGAAACTAGTTTTGTTCCTGAGTAAAATTTAGGTCTTGTCTGCGTTTAATCTCATGAATTTACAAACACATATATTTTTAAATTAATCCAATATTTCACTCTTTTGTCTGTCAACATGCATCTCTGTAAATAGTTTCCTTTCACCCCATAATCAAACCATTCGCTACAAACTCCCATCCAAATGTCTGACACACTCATCCACTGGTCAGAACAACACATTCATTCGCCACCAAAGCCAAGAAACCTTAATTTACCACCTGCCCCCTTCTGCAATGAACCCATAGATCTCTTTTGCTCTGTTCTTATCTCTCTGTCTCTCACTCACACACACCCCGCCGCCTCCTCATCAATTGAACAGACCTACACATCCATTCAAGCCCAGACACAGAACATCTTTATAGTACAAAACTTTATATATGGGATACAGTACCTCCTGACTCCCTCTATAAGGATATATTACAAGTCACTGAGGAGTTCTATGACCATAGAGAGGAACAAGGCTTAAGACCGAGTTCCTTTATAAAGTCATAAAACTGAGGTGACTGCAATATCGATATAATGTACAGCAAGGAACATTTTATTCCTTATAATACTCGTTTTTTTAAACACATTTGTATTTTGCAAGATATGCATAACAATATTAAACAACGTACCCCCACTACCACCACCCTCCCTGAAGTTCAGTCCCCATTACATTTTGTATATAATACATATTTTTTTTACAAATGACATTTTTACCCATTTTCTTTCGCAGAATCATCACTCTTTTCTAAAACTTTAAGGGAATCTAATAAATGATCCCCTGTACAAACATTTTCAATTGATCTTCTTCATTTCCTCATATCACTATACGATACTTCACTCTCATAATCCACCCAACGAACCAACTCCAGTTTCCTTTTTGCTATGCTAGGGCCCTTGGGCACCTTCCAGTTCATAGTTATTTCAGGTCTTGCAAGTACCAAAGCTAAATCAATAAATCCTGCAGTATTGTTACACTTTGTAGGTCTAGGAAATACCCGCAGTGGACAGACGATAGGAGTACATTCAATGTATCTCTTTGTTGCCTCATTTATACAGAATATTACTTCCCGCCAGTATTCCACTAATAATGCGCATGGACATACATACACTTATGATACATAGTCACAACATCACCCTTCCCACCGTGGTGAATTGCTCTTTATAAGAAAGGGATAGTATGTTTGCAGACATGAAGAATAGAAGTGGAATCTAGTGCGAAAGAAACACATCAAGAACAGTAATATGTTGCAAAAAGATAACAGTTTAGTGTAAGTCCGTTTAAAATATGTCTAAGCCTCAGAAAGTGTAGACAAATGCTGAAATGCTCAATTTTTCCAATGAACACCTTAGTGTGAAAAGAATAAACATATTTACATACACATCTCCTTTATGCTCAGCACTGTTTGTTTTCCTTACTTAAACTACAGCTGTAGGATGTTCCATGATCTACCTTTCACCCTGGCTGCTGGCTTTGGCAGTAGGCACTATGATGTCCAAACTCAACTGTAAAGAGTTATTATAGCTGAACAGCTACTTCAGTTCTTCATTATAGGTGACTAAAGTTGGCTGTAATACGGAAATTAGAGACAGACTTTTATACCGGGACTGTAGGCTTCCATGTATTATTTGCAGGTAAATTCAAGAATAACTGACTATTCTTGTCTTGGAGAAGGCAAGCTGGAAAACATTGTTTTCAATCATAAAATCATTTGTCTATAATTTGTGTTATAGTTGTTATAGCTTCCCTCTCCATATAACGAAGTGCTATTTATTGCAGTCTACCAACACAACCACAGTCCACAACGAAGACTATCCTGTCATTGTTCATTGTCCAGTAATCGACCCTGGGGACTGAGGTCCATCATTCTCAGCTCTGCTGGGCTGCAGGAAGGCCAGCGCGCCTGCCTGCCAGGGCATGAAAAAGACATCAAAACACAGTAAGACATCAGCATATAAGCAAGCAATGGGACCCAAACAGAGGAAATCACCCACAAAGATCCAAATCAAGCGTGCAGTGATGCACTGTAAATTGCACCTTACAAAGGAAGCCATATGATTGCTTTCAAAGCAGGTTTCGGGAATCCACTCCCAATCAATGTTGAGTTGAAACCCACAGTTCATTTTAAAGCACATAGTGCTAGATTCCCTTTTACAAAATAGTTCTACATGTACAGAGGGAGAGGAGTTGGTCTAACGGCTAGGGCGGAATTGTGGTCGAGCCTCGGCAATGACGCTGAACATCCTGTGATCTTGGGCAAATCATTTAATCTCCCGTGCCTCACAAAAATGTATGTGTCCTAATGTAATGCAACTGGTGCTATGTAAAGCGCTCTGATACCCAATTCGGGTCAAGTTCGCGCTATATAAAACTCTGCCAAAAAAAAAAAATAATAATAAATAATGCTTTGAATTGAGTGTTACTTTTACCACATGACCTGGTGGGCAAATTAAATAAATCCACATCTATTTTAAATAGAGTGCAATAAGGAGATGTGAAACTTTAAGGGAGACCCTCGTGTTTAAAACTCAGTCTCCGCTGGGTACCTAGAGGTGGAGATGGCGACATGGTTGGTTGAACATCCTCAAGTGTGAGAGGGAATGACAGGGTAAGGAGGAAGTTTTGGTAGCGTGTTGAAGGAAATGTGAGCTGCTGAAAAAATTCATGGCGCGTTTCCTTAATTACAAGCCACGCTAGTGTTTCCTTCCTCACAACATATACAAGGATGTTTTGGTTGAGTTATTTGTAACAAAGTGCCTCCTACTGAACTTTTACAAAGATAAATAGTCCTTAGTGCCGCTGCGCTTTTGCCATCTTTTATACAAGTAGCAAGACTAATCACAACACGTGTCTGAACTGAACTCTGGGCAGAGAATTTCTTTTCAAAGATTTATCAATGACCACTTCCATAATTCCAACACTAACGACAGTAAGGAAAATGATGTTTTGCCACCAGTGACAACTAGGGAAACACTGGCCAACCTTAGTAAAATAAAAAAAAATCGAAAATGAATTAAAAGCTACATTTACCAGCATTTCAGTAATTCTGATACCTACTCCTGGAATTAGTCTCAATCTGTGCTAAGACTCAGAAAACAGCTTTCCTCCTTGTAAGATCGCCCAGCCTCAGAAGGGGTTGAGGGAGTGGTTGTCTAGGTTGCTAAAGAAATACACCCATCAGTCAGAGGTCAGGTGGGAGAGGTTTCCCCAAGCCTATATGGTTTATTGGAGTAAAAAGATGGTAGAAAAAAAAAACTCTTTGGAGTCAGTCATACGAACAGAAAGAAAGTAAATGCAACAGTCTCTGGGCTGTCTGTATTCAGGGACAGGGCTTCCTAGGAAAAGTCTCTGGGGTTCCAGGCGAGGGAGGGACCTTCACGCCTGTGATTCCTTTCTCCTGGTGCTCTCCTTGAGTTGTAGGGGTTCTCCAGCCGTCCCAGAAAAAGGGGAAAAGAATAGAGCAAAACAGGGTCAGCTTTCTGCTTTATCTCTCTGGGTACTAACCGACAGTAGCGGCTCCTCGAAGGAGGGCTGTGGGGCAGTGGGGGCAGGGGAGGGGCAGGGGGCGGGTAGTAAACTACAGAATTGGGCTGAATGGAGTTGAGTAAAGAAATAAATAAATAAGACAAATTATATTGCGCACGCTGCAAGGCCAAAATCAGCGATGCAGCGCGCAATGTAATTCGTTTTATTTATTTCTTTATTCAACTCCATCTGTCCCCATTCTGGTTTTTACTACCCCCCACCCTGACCCTTCCCCGCCCCACTACCCCGCAGCACTCCCTCGAAGAACCGCTACTGCTAACCGCCACCAACATGCCACAGGTGACACCACGTGTGAGGGGAAAAGGAGTGAGGTATTGTGCACTTTGGTTACCCGTGCTCTCCCCAGTCACTCTGTGCCTCCCCTGTCCCTCCTTTTAAAGTATTGAATCCAAGGCACTTGCCTGGAGCTACAGTCCTCCGGGACCGTAGCGAGGGGTATCACGGCATCCTCTGTTTCTTTCTCCTCGCCTCTCGCTCGCGTCTCTCTCCATTCTTCCGTCCCTCCCTTTTCCACTCCTGGGACTGCCTTTTCTCTTTCCAGAGGCTCCGCATCTGACATCACTGATGCGTGTAGTTCACCGACCTCTTCCGGTGGTTGGAAAACGTTGGATAGTGGGAACTCTGTATTACACTGCCTTTCCTCTCGGGATGGACGATCGGGCCATTCACTTATAGGAAAGCGGGAGAGGTAGTCAACGTTCCCCTGTAATCAACCTGGGATGTGCAGGGTCTGAAACGAAAAAGGCTGTAGGGCTAAGAAACAGCGTAATACTTTGGGATTGGTGTCCTTTTGTGTGGATAACCAGGTCTGGGGAGCATGATCTGTTAAAAGGAAAAAAGAACGCCCCAGTAGACAGTATTGTAGTGACTCCATGGCCCATTTAACTCCCAAGCATTCCTTTTCCATCGTGGCATAATGGGTTTCTCTTGGGAACAATTTCCTACTCAGGAACAAGACGGGGCGTAGTAGTCCCTGAGAATCAGGTTGTGACAACACTGCCCCCAATCCTCTGTCCGAGGTGTCTGTCTGTAACACGAAAGACTTCTTGAAGTCTGGACAGATAAGGACAGGAGCATGACAAATCAGGTGTTTCAGGGATCTAAAGCTTTATTACTGATCTGCCCCCTACTCTATTTTACTGTGCGTGTTCCCTTGCCTGAGTTAGTTTGCGAGCGGACTGGCTACTTCAGAAAACTGGGGAATGATTCTCCGGTAGTACCTGACTTAACCCAAGGAATGCCCCTATCTCTTTTCTGTTGGTAGGCTGAGGAATGTTCTGGATGGCCTCTAGTTTGTTGTGTTGTGGCCTAATTTCTCCTCTACTTATGGTGTATCCCAGGTATTCTATTTTATGTGTGCCATGGGTGGTGTTCTTTGGGTTTAATGTTAGACCTGCCTGAGTCAGTGTGTTGAAAACCTTCTGTAGGTGGTCTAAGTGGGTCTCCCAATCTGGACTGTAGACTACTACATCGTCTAGATACACAACGGCGTACGGTTGGTGTGCTTTAATAATAACATCTATTAATCTCAGAAAGTTGCGGGTGCTCCGTGAAGTCCAAAGGGCATCACCTTGAACTGATACAGACCAGACGGCGTAGAGAAAGCTGTTTTCTCTTTTGCTGCACGGGTCAGTGGGATCTGCCAATACCCCTTTGTTAAATCAATGGTAGACATAACCCGGGCCTCTCCTAGCCTTTCCACTGACTCGTCCACTCAGGGCATGGGGTAGTTGTCAAATTTGGACTGTGTGTTTAACTGGCAAAAGTCAATACAAAAACGGATACTCCCATCTGGTTTGGGTACCAAGACAATGGGAGAGCGCCAAGCACTCTGGGAGGGTTCAATAATATTTGCTTTGAGCATGTCCTCTATTTCTTGTTCTACAGCCCTCCGTCTTGCTTCTGGTATTCTATAGGGTTTGTGGTTCACGATCTGTCCTTTTTGTGTGATGATGTCGTGGGTGACTAGGGAGGTACGTCCTGGTTTGCAGGAACTTAGTCTTGGAAACTCGTTCAATAATTGTTGTACCCGTTGTTTTTGGTTAAGAGAGAGTTCTGGTCCCGTTAGGGGTAGTTCCCTTTCTTTCTCTTGCTGAAGCCCTACAGGGATTTCTAGCGGTTTTGTGAGAGTTACCTGTTGTATTGCAACGGGAGAAACTTCTGGGAGGTCGGTTGTGTCCTCCCACCTTTTTAGGAGGTTGATGTGATACGTTTGTCCGGTTTTCCCGGTGTGGGGAATGGCTACCCTGTAAGTGACTGGTGTTACCTTCTGAGTTATCACATAGGGACCCTGCCATGTGGCCAACAGTTCCTTTTCGGACGAGGGAAGAAGGATCAATACCTTATCTCCTATTTCTAAGCTCCTCAATTTACTATTGCGGTCATACCCTTCTTTCTGACGAGTCTGGGCCCTGTCCATATTCAAGTGAACGGTGTCCCACAGAGTGGCCAGAGTATCCTTCAAGGTCTGCATGTATCCTAAGAGGGGTTTGGTCTCGTCTTCCTCTTCTGTACATTGTTCTGCGGCCATTTCTAGTAGGGAGCGAGGTTTCCTATCAAACAGGAGCTCAAAGGGGCTAAACCCAGTCGACTTCTGTTCATGTGACCTAATTGCAAACAGTACAAGGGGCAGTTTGCGGTCCCAGTCCTTCTCCGAATCACTAATCAATTTCCGGAGTATGGTTTTTAATGTTCAGTTTTATCTTTCGACTAACCCATCTGTCTCGGGGTGAAATACAGCTGTTCTGATGTGGTGTACGCCCAGGAGGTTTCATATCTCTTTCATGAGCTTGGCCCTGAAAGGAGTGCCTTGATCTGTTAGGATCTCTTGTGGAAAACCTACCCGGGAGAAAAAAGAAATCATGGCCTGGGCTACCAAAACCGTGGTCATGCTCTTGAGTGGGACGGCCTCTGGGTAGCGTGTTGCGTAGTCCACTAGGACAAGTATGTAATGATGTCCTCTAGCAGAGGGAATCAAGGGACCAACCAAATCCATACCCACTAGGTGAAAAGTGATGTCAATGAGTGGTAAGGGCTGCAGAGGTACCTTTCTATCAGTAGATGGGTTAACCAGTTGGCACTTAAGACAGGCAGTACAAAAGCGAGCGGTCTCTTAGTATACCCCTGGCCAATAAAAGCATTCCAATAGATATTTTAGGGTTAGTTCCTGTCCGTAATGTCCCCCTCCTACCTGACTGTGGGCTAAGTATAGAGCCTGATTTCTAAAGGCAACGGGGACCAATAGTTGTTCGTTCTTGTGTCCATTCTTTCCCACAGCCCTTACAAAAATATGGGCCTACCTTAGTCGGGTCTGGATCTTGTACTTGGCTCCATGCGTTCGCTAAGGTGCTGTCTTCCTTCTGGGCTGCTCGAGAACTCCTAGGGGGAACCCTTACATTGTCTGGGGAAGAGAACATACATGAGGAAATACGAAGATGGGAAATTGCATAGTTTTTCTTTTCTCTCCTTTTCTCACTTTTGGTTTTCTTTTCTCTCTTGGGGGTTTCTGTATTGACTCTTTGTGGAATGGGGCTTCTTGTAACCAGTCTTGGTCAAGGGAGGGCTTTGTCAGGTTTGCAAGATATTCATGAAAATAAGGAAGTTCAGTGCCCAAAAGGACCCCTTCTGGGAGTTGGGGAACCACCCCTACCCTTCTGACTTGAGGATAACCATCTATTTCCAATAGAAGTTCTGCCAAAGGATAAGCCTGGACATCCCCATGAACCCGGGAGACCAAGACAGTTTTACCTTCGCATAACTTCGTTAAGGGAATCAAGCCTTTTGAAACCACTGTATGGTGACACGCTGTGTCTAACAGTGCATCCATGGTTCAGCCATTGAGTCATCGTTTTCTTATAGTGTTCCCTAGCTTCCCCAGTAGTAAGTATCCTACCCCGGGATAGCCCTACATCCATGGGTTCTGCACTCTCGGTATGTAATGGACAGTTCCGGGATATATGACCCCATTCTGCACACCGGAAACATTGGGGCCCTACTTGTACCAGAGGGGTTTTTGGAAGGGGCTCAGCCAATGACCGGGTTGTGGGGGTTTTATGTCTATCTCCGCTTTTCATGTGACTTCTAGGAGGGGTTCTGGGAGGAAGGATGGGTTCCTTTCCTGTCATTGCTTTGAACTCCGGAGCGAGATGGTAAGCACAGGCTAACTCCACAGCGGTCTGGGATGTCAGGTTCGGGTGTTGCTTGACCCACGCTCGGGTGTTTAGTGGTAAGACTTCTAGGTATTGTTCTAAATAAACCATTTCTGTAATTTCCTCGACTATGGATTGGTGAGGTTGTAACCAGCGGTTCTCTAGGTCCCTGATCCTATAAAAGAGAGCCCTGGAATTGTCCTCGGTTACCCACTTCTCTTTACGGAAACGAGCTCTATAGTATTCGTGATCACAGCCTAGTCTCTCTAGCATGGATCTTTTGATGTCTGGGAAGGGTGTGACTCCGGCTGGATTGGCTGCCTTATAGGCTGCCTGCAGCTCTCCGGATAACAATGGGGCTATGTACTGACCCCACCTTTCGGGATGCCAAGTGGCGGTGGAGGCTACCATTTCAAAATTAGTAAAAAACATAGTCTGGGTCGTCACCCTCCTGAAACTTCTGTAAAACACTCCCGGGGACATTGGGGTGGACCCTAGAGCTGTAAATGGCGTCCATAAGGCGTGGGATGGCTTTGTCCTGCACTTGTTGGTTGGTGGTCAGGAGTATCGCCTTTTCTTTCAATGCTGTTTGAGAGGCCTTTCTGGGCGTTTTGGTTCTGTTGATCTAGGGCCAGCTGTAAGTGTCTTTGGCCCTCAGCCAGTTGGGCTATTATTGTGAGAAGTTGGCCTGATATATGATGTCACTAGTTCTAGTGTACACCTTGTGTCAGTCCAAACAACCCTTATGGTGATTGGTTGTAAAGTCAACCTTATAGACCAGCTATCCTAGTGGTAGCATGGACAAGAGCAGTCTTAGGCTAAACTCTGTATGACATGTGAAGCCAGCTGATATACCATTTGCAATCCCTTGAATACCAAATGAAAGTACACCACAACAGATATATTATAAAAATAGAATGTATTTATTCTAGTCAAAATACCCTCAGCACTCTTTTTGAGATTTGAGGTAAGTACAGCACAGTCTTATTTCAGCATATATAAGTCACACAGGTAAGTAATACAGTTAGGCCCTAGGGGCCACGCAAACCATATACTAAGTAAGTGGTATAAGAACCACTGTCACAAACACAGGTTAGGCCTAGGGAATCGCTGGGGCTACACTATCCTATCAGTTGCTAGGCAGTGGGAGGCCCACGGGATTCAGGTGCAGAGTGGGAACACTCATGCGTAATGCGTTAAAGTCGATAGAAATAGTAGTATTTAGAAATTAAGAGTTTTAGGACACTTCGGAAGGAACTAGGAGTTAGAGACTTGGAAACTAGACACTTGGATAGTCAATACCCTTGTGAGCACCAGAGTACTCAAGTTACCTAGCCCACGGGCTGCGGGTGCATAGGTGTGAACTTGCATCGGGTTTCGTCGTCGACTCCTATGGATGCCTGAAGAAAGTTGCTGACAGGCAGTCAGTGAAGAGTGTCCGGTGGATTCCAAGGATGGAATCAGGAAGGAGGATACCTGCAAGCAGTGGGGACAGAGTCTAGGTCACCAGCCAGGAGCCGGGAAGGAACCAGGCGATGTCGTGAAGATGCAGGTGAAGAGGTGAAGCTTGTCGCAGCAGCCACGGGTACCAGGAGGCGTTGAGGACAACCAGAACCAGGAGTCGAGCTGTCCCACAAGGGCTCTTGCTGTCGGCAGCGTCGATGACGAGCTGGGACACAACAAGCCTTGGCAAGCGCAACCCACGCAGAATGAAGGATTCGCTTCTGTTGCAGACCAGGAAGGTCTGAGGTGCTTCTCTTTTGCAGGGAAGCAAGGGCCAGTCTGGAGGAGCCAAACCAGTGGTGGAAAGTTCAAGGTTCGTCGTCACAAAGGCTACTGGCCAGCAGGCAAGCAACCGGACAGGCGCGTCGAGCAGGAGAATGCAGAAGGGCCCCACGCAGAACTCGTGGAGTGTGGAAGGCTGATCTTCGGTGCAGATGGTGCTCGGGGTTGGGGCTTCTCAATCCCCAGAGCACAACTTCGAGGATGCCTCAGAAGCTGCGCTGGAAGCAAGTCGACAATTTTCCCAGGTCCCACATCTCTCGTCACCTCCACGGATCTCAGCTTTGCTGTGGATGTGGATCAGGGTCAGAGAAGTCTGGAAGTCAAGGCGCTGGTCGGGCTCTGCAGTCGGTTCCTCGTAGAACATTGAGCAAATCAAACGGCAGGTGGTCACTCCTTGGCCACAAGGGAGATTCTTCAGTCTTCTTCCGTAGTCGAATGTCGAAGGTCCAGAGCTTCTGTTCAAGTTCAGTTTATCAGGATAATCCAAAGACCTAGGGACTCAGCTCCCACTCTTATACTAATCTGGGGGGCTGGGTTACCTGCTAGGTCCCTCCTATGGGTGGGACAAGGGAGGGGGGTGGTTACACACCCTTTCCTTTGTCCAGTTTCGCGCCAGGACTGGGGCTGGAGTGCCCCAGCACCGGTTTGAACTGGACTATGCATGGGACACCTTGTGTGCCCCAGGCAGTGTCTCGTTTCATTCATCCCTCCCTGCCCCAATACACTAAGGCCTGTCTAGGGTGGTGCTAGCACCTCCCAAGGCAGGAGGCCTATTGTCCAAGCCTCCCTCCCTAGAAGGTCTCCCAGCAGCAGGAGGTTAGACTCGTGTCTGTGGCAGCAGCGTCCATTTTGTGACGCTGGGGCTCTGGTTAACTTTAACCGGGTAGTAGGTCTTCAACATGTCTTCTCCCTCTAGAAGGGAGTAATACTATCCTCACCACCAGAAATGGCGTGGGGGTAGTATTTCAAAGTGTTAGACACCTTACACGACATGTTTTGATAAAGCCAAACCATAGTTACCATAACCACGAGGATTATAAGGCACTTTAAGAGTCTATGGTAGGCGATATCATAGAACAGCTATGAGGACATGGTTCCGAAAGCTGCAGACAGGCTCAGCTCATGCTAGAGCACCATCTCACATGTTATCAAGCACTCTGCCCTAAGGATTGTTAAGGCCTGCCATAGGAGTGACTGATAGGTTACCCATGTGTCTATATATAAGGTAGGTATAGGAATACTACACCTAAGCAAGGGGTGATTACACGACCTTGTCCCAACTGAGTGATCAGCCAGTTGTGTCATAATGGAAGGCCAGCCAGGGGTGGCATAATACATGCTGCAGCCCCTGGTAGGTCTAGGGTACACCTAAGCCCTGGGTACCTAAGGTACACTGTACAGGGTCCAAAAAGGTGATCCTTGCCAATTGGGTTATGCACCTAAAGTGCATAGTGAATTTAGAGAGAGAACAGCTGGGCTGTGGGTCTGATTAGCAGGCCCACAGCCACATCTAAGTCGAAAACCAGTGAAGCAAAAGCAAAAAGTGGGGGTGAACATAGAAAGCAGACCCTACTCTCCTACACAACCCCCCCAAACTTAGGGACATTAAACTAACCTTGACCAGTTGAGTCTTCATGTTCTAAGTGGAAATATCTGGAGAGTCCATCTGCATTGGCATGGTCAGTCCCAGGTCTATGTTCCACTGTGAAGTCCATCCCCTGTAGGGAAATGGACCACGTAAGAAGTTTGGGATTTTCACCCTTCATCTGATTTAGCCACAAGAGGGGCTTATGGTCTGTCTGAATCTTGAAGTGAGTGCCAAACAGGTATGGCCTCAGCTTCTTCAGGGCCCAAACCACAGCAAAGGCCTCCCTCTCAATAGCTGACCAACGTTTCTCTCTAGGGGTCAGCCTTCTACTAATAAAAGCAATGGGCTGGTCTTGAACATCTATATTCAGTTGTGAAAGAACAGCTCCCACACCCAACTCAGAAGCATCTGTCTGGACAATGAACTCTTTGGAGTAGTCTGGACTTTTCAGAATAGGTGCTGTGCACATGGCCTGCTTCAGGTCATCAAATGCTTTCTGACAGTTTACTGTCCACTGAACTTTCTTTGGCATCTTCTTAGAGGTCAAGTCATTAAGTGGTGTCTCAATGGACCCATAGTTCTTAACAAATTTTCTGTAGTACCCAGTCAGGCCCAAGAAAGCTCTGACCTGAGTCTGGGTAATTGGAGGAGTCCAGTTCTTTATGGTCTGGATCTTGCTCTCCAGTGGTTGAACCTGACCCCCACCTACTAGGTGGCCCAGGTACACAACCTTGCTCTGCCCTATCTGGCACTTAGTGGCCTTGATAGTGAGGCCTGCCTTTTGCAGGGCCTCTAAAACATTCCTCAGGTGGACCAGGTGATCCTCCCAGGTGGAGCTAAAGACAGCAATATCATCAAGATAAGCTGCACAGTAGTCATCCAGACCTGTAAGGACTTGATTCACCAACCTTTGGAAAGTGGCAGGTGCATTCTTCAAACCAAAGGGCATTACCACAAATTGATAATGTCCTCCTGGGGTTGAGAAAGCAGTTTTGGCCTTTGCATTCTCAGCTAGTCTGATTTGCCAGTAGCCTGCTGTCAGGTCAAATGTACTCAAAAACTTGGCAGCTGCCAAGCTGTCAATGAGTTCATCTGCCCTAGGTATTGGGTGGGCATCTGTCCTAGTGACAGCATTGAGACCTCTGTAATCCACGCAAAACCTCATCTCTCTCTTACCATCTTGGGTGTGAGGTTTTGGCACAAGAACTACAGGACTAGCCCAAGGGCTCTCTGAAGGTCCAATGACTCCCAGCTCCAACATCTTTTGTACCTCAATCTTTATGCAGTCCCTGACATGGTCAGGTTGCCTGTAGATTTTACTCTTCACAGGCAGACTGTCACCAGTGTCCACCTCATGGGTGCACCAGTTTGTCTGACTTGGGGTCAGAGAGAACATATGTCTGTAGGCCTGCAGAACTTGTCTTCAGTCCTGTTGCTGATGGTCAGTGAGGCTGTCAGAAAAGACCACACCATTAACTGAACCATCATCAGGGTTCTGAGTCAGCAGGTCTGGGAGAGGGTCACTGTCTTCCTCCTGCCCCTCATCTGTAGCCATGAGTAAGCCCATGTCTGCCCTGTCAACATATGCCTTTAACCTGTTGACATGAAGCACCCTGTGGGGGCTTCTGGGAGTCCCAAGGTCCACCAAGTAGGTGACTTCTCCCTTTTGTTCAACAATAGTGTGGGGTCCAGACCATTTGTCCTGGAGTGCTGCTGGGGCCACTGGCTCCAACACCCACACTTTCTGTCCTGGCTGGTACACAGTCAGCACAGCCTTTTGGTCATGCCAAGCTTTTTGGAGTTCTTGGCTTGCCTCAAGGTTTTTAGAAGCCTTCTTCATATACTCTGCCATCCTGGAGCGGAGGCCAAGTACATAATCCACTATGTCCAGTTTGGGTTGTCTGAGAGGTCTCTCCCATCCTTCCCTTACTAAACACAGGGGTCCCCTTACAGGATTCCCAAACAAAAGCTCAAAAGGGCTGTAGCCAACCCTCTTTTGTGGGACCTCTCCTTAAGCAAACAGAAGGCAGGGTAAAAGGATATCCCATCTTCGCCTAAGCTTGTCTGGTAAACCTTTAATAATCCCTTTTAGGGTCTTGTTTTATCTCTCCACAAGCCCATTGCACTGTGGGTGATAGGGTGTAGTGAATTTGTAGTTAACACCACACTCCTTCCACATTGCAGTCAAATATCCTGACATGAAGTTGGCACCTCTGTCATAAATAACCTCCTTTGGAAAGCCCACTCTGGAGAATACTCCAAGTAGGGCCCTTGCCACAACAGGAGCTGTTGTGGTCCTTAGGGGTATAGCTTCTGGATACCTGGTGGCATGGTCCACTATCACCAGTATGAATCTATGCCCAGATGCTGTTTGGGGGTCCATTGGTCCTACAATGTCTATCCTCACTCTCTCAAAGGGAACCCCCACCACAGGTAGTGGTATGAGGGGGGCCTTTGTGGTGCTACCTGATTTGCCACTGGCTTGGCAGGTGACACAGGAGCGACAAAACTCCTTGGTATCTTCTGACATGTGAGGTCAGTGAAAGTGAGCGACAAGTCTGTCCCAGGTCTTATTCTGGCCTAAGTGTCCTGCAAGGGGAATATCATGGGCCAAGGTAAGAAGGAAGCCTCTGAAACTCAATGGTATGACCAACCTCCTGGATGCACCAGGCTTGGGGTCTCTAGTCTCTGAGTACAGCAGCCCTTCATCCCAATACACTCTATGGGTACCTTGAGCATTCCCTGCAGCCTCAGCAGCAGCCTGGTTCAAGAGAAGGACAGTCGAATTGTGCCTGCCTCAGATCTGCCCTTGAAGGTCCCCCTGTCCCAAGAAACTCAACCTGGTCAGGTTCCAGCTCTTTTAGGACAGTTCCTTCAGGGCTCTCAGAATCATCCTCCTGTGAGGGCTGACTCTCTACCTGAGGCAGGGGGGAAGGCACAGCCTTAACCCTACTGCTCTTTCTCTTGGGTTGTGTCTGGTCCATTGTCCCAGGATCCAGCACTTGTTCAGTGTTGCACTTTTTGGTCTGTGACCTGGTCACAGCAAGGACATATGCATCGATTCCCAGCATTTCTGGATGGGTCCTATACTCCACTTCAGCCCACACTGAAGTTTCAAGGTCATTTCCCAACAGACATTATACAGGGAGATCTGAACTCACCACAACTTTCTTGAGGCCAGTTACCCCTCCCCAGGAGAAGTTAACAATTGCCACACTTTGGGAGGTAGTGGCATTGCTAGCGTTGGTCACTAGGTAGTTCTCACCTAGCATGATCTGTCCAGGGTCCACAAAGACAGGTGTCACCATTGTGACACTAGCACCTGTGTCCCTGTAGGCCTGAGCCATTCTTTGGTTGATCAAAGGAGTCTCTCTGTACTTGCCCAGGTTACTGGGACCCACAGTAGAGGACAAAGCTATGTCCCCATCACAGATCAGAACAGCCTGAGTGGGTATCCTGACTAGGCCAGAATCCACTTCAGTTCCCAGGGTTAACCCTATTACACCCTTTTGCTGGGAACCACCACTTACAGCTGGACTAGGGGGTACAGTTGCCTTAGGGGCAATGGTGGTTGGGGGCTTGTCCTTTTTGGTGCACTCACTAAACCAATGTGAATTAGACTTACAATAGTTACACCAAGGTTTCTTTTGCCATCTTTCTTTTTATCCTTTTTGGGACCACCCTCCCCCTGAGCCTTTTGGGGGCCTGGTGAAGACTTCTGGTCTTTTGATTTCTGCTCATTACCCTTCTGGTCTGCCTTTTTCTGATCACCGCCCTGGTTCTGGTTTTTCTGCTTAACTCTAGTCCTGACCCACCTATCTGCCTTCTTTCCCAATTCCTGGGGAGAAGTTAGGTCAGAGTCAATCAAGTGTTGATGCAGCAGCTGGTTTTGACAGTTGTTAAGTATTTGTTCTCTCATGATCAAATTATACAATCCTGTATAGTCCTTAACCTTACTACCCAATAACCAGCCTTCCAAAGCCTTAGTGGCACAATCTACAAAGTCAGTCCAGTCCCGAGTCTGTGTCTTCTGGGTATCCCTGAACAACAACCTGTATTGTTCAGTGGTTAGGCCAAAGCCATCAATCAGAGCACTCTTCAGGACAGTGTAATTGTCAGCATCCTCATCACTAACTGTGAGGAGCTTGTCTCTACCTTTCTCAGAGAAGGAGAGCCACAAGATAGCTGCCCACTGACTTTGGGGTACCTGCTGTACTTTGCAAGCTCTCTCCAAAGCAGTTATCCATTTGTGGATGTCATCCCCACACTTGTAGGGAAGGACAATCTTGCTCAGGTTTCTATTATCATAGGCCCTGTCTCTATCCTTAGGGATATTGCTGCCACCAGTGGGTCCTAGCCCACTTAACTTTTGCTCTCTGGCCAGAGCAAGTCTCTCTTTGGCAAGGGCAAGTTCTTCCCTTTCAATCCTCAGATTGACTTCCCTCATTCTGGCCTGATGCTCTTTTCTCTGTGGAGAAGTCATTCCCCTGTGAGAAGAGGCATTGGAGCTATTAGAGACATGGGAGTGGATAGATTCCCTCGAAGGGGATCTTCCTCTCCTGTTTCTCTGGTTAAGTCCACTTGAGGGTCTGAATGGGGGAACCCCAGTCAGACTCCCATGTAGGCTTAAGTTAGCCTGGCTAAGTCTCCTAACTTGGACCTGGCTGTCTACCTCATCTTCTGAAGTCCCTGCTGACTCTTCTTGATCAGTATTGTGAGGGGAATCTTCTGCAGAGGGCAGACACTCATTGGTACCTAAGGCACCATCCTGGGAGGCTCCCTGAGCATCATACTCTTCTAAGATCTCCTCTAGATAAATGAGGGTAGGGTTTGAACCCTGTTTCAACTTTCTGGAGGTACACAATTGTCTCATCTCCTGAAAAGTTAGGGTATCATATCTAGAGGGAATCTTTCTAGGATATCCCCCTCCTGAGAGAGAATCAACTTGATCTCCTCTCAGAGACATGATCTAGTGAGGGTGTGGTGTGTACACCTACCTACACTAGTTGTACCTACTAAACCTCTCTAGTAGTTGTAGTCAGGGTGTGCTAGGGCCTTCAACCTACAACAACTAAGTTCAGTAGAACTTAAGTATTTATAAGCTATGTTATATGTACCTTACAAATATCTTTGTGATCTTTCAATTTGATATCTCAAGATTGCAATGGTATTACAACAGCAAGCTCAGATCCCAACCGCTGCTCACCAATGTGAGAAGTTGGTCTGATATATGATGTCACTAGTTCTAGTGTACCCCTTGTATCAGTCCAAACAACCCTTATGATGATTGGTTGTAAAGTCAACCTTATAGACCAGCTATCCTAGTGGTAGCATGGACAAGAGCAGTCTTAGGCTAAACTCTGTATGGCATGTGAAGCCAGCTGATATACCATTTGCAATCCCTTGAATACCAAATGAAAGGACACCACAACAGATATATTATAAAAATAGAATGTATTTATTCTAGTCAAAATACCCTCAGCACTCTTTATGAGATTCGAGGTAAGTACAACACAGTCTTATTTAAGCATACATAAGTCACACAGGTAAGTAATACAGTTAGGCCCTAGGGGCCACGCAAACCATATACTAAGTAAGTGGTATAAGAACCACTGTCACGAACACAGGTTAGGCCTAGGCCTAGGGAATCGCTGGGGCTACACTATCCTATCAGTTGCTAGGCAGTGGGAGGCCCACGGGATTCAGGTGCAGAGTGGGAACACTCACGCGTAATGCGTTAAAGTCGATAGAAATAGTAGTATTTAGAAATTAAGAGTTTTAGGACACTTCGGAAGGAACTAGGAGTTAGAGACCTGGGGCCCAATTCACAGAACTAACTTAAGACAAAATCCTAAACTTACTACCATTTTGGTATTCACAGAAGGCACTTACTCATTTTGGTATTCACAGAAGGCACTTACTCATTTCGGTATTCACAGAAGTTAGGAGTCCTAACTTTAGGACTCCTAAATGCCTTCTGTGAATACTGAAAGTCTTAAAATTAGGATTTTTCTCAGTTTAGTAGTAGTATAGTTAGGATTCCTAAGTGAGGGGTTACCCATGCTCTCCCCTGTCACTCTGTGCCTTCCCTGGCCCTCCTCCTGTCCCTCCTCCCTGTCAGCCTTTTAAAGTATTGAATCCAAAGCACTTGCCTGGAGCTACGGTCCTCTGGGACCGTAGCAAGGGATATCATGGTGTCCTCTGTTTCTCTGGGACGTCCATATACTTCAGCAGATCTGTTGGGGCCAGTCACGCCTCTTCCCTAGTCTTCTTGTTCCTCGCTGACGTTCCACACTACCGCCAGCATCTCTTTCTCCTTGCCTCTCGCTCGCGTCTCTCTCCGTTTTTCCATCTCTCCCTTTTCCTCTCCTTGGCCTGCCTTTTCTCTTTCCCAAGGCTCCGCGTCTGATGTCACCGATGCGTCTAGTTTGCCGACCTCTTCCGGTGGTTGGCAAACGTTGGGGGCCATCTTGGAGTTCCCAGCTAGCGGATTACACTCCCTTAATTTAAAATGTCACTGGAATGCCTTGCTTGGAAGAGGGTGGAAGAAAAAAGAGAAAATGAACAGCATGGAAGAGGTATTGTGATGTGATGGGACTGTGGGTAATGGAGAGGGCCGGCGCATGCTGCCTCTCTGCTGGGCATGCACTCAAGTCTGTCTTGCTCAAGTCCATCCAAGCTGAGCTTATTCCCCACTTATTTGGTCTGTGGAGACCATGTTTTCAAGATAAAATGCTATTGGGAAGAGAGTTTGATGGCAAAGGCACTTGCACAGAACTGAGAGCTCCTACAATGTGCGATCTTTTGAATGGAGGATCTCAAAGATATCTGAAAACTGTGGAAAGCAGCACAGACGTGACTCAGCAAATTTGCTTGTAGTAAACGATGGGCCAGCTGCATGACAAGCTCTATGTGTAAAAAAGGCAGCCTGGAACTTCACATAGCCGATCTCTTTCAACCAAGATGAGAGTGTAAGGAAGACACATAACTTTAACATCGCAAGAATGGTGGGCAGTGAATCCGATACTCTTTGAAGTAGCAAGCGCCTCTGAAATACTGCTGCTCTAACAGGTGTGAGAAAAAGAAAGCTCTTAGGCACTGAAATTTGGTGATGAAGACCAGGTTTTGAAGGAGGTAATATTTTATTCTTAAACACTTGAGCTGGAACAAGCAGGTGATTGTAATAAACTGATCTGTGATTCTAGAATGGTAGCGTTACCTTATCAGTGGCACAAAATATCAGCAAAATCATATAACAAAAGCCATAATTTAAATTACTACAAATCACCACTCAGCATTCTCCTCGGCCTTCATTGCCTTCACAGCACCAGCGGAGAAATTGAAGGCACCTTGAATGGGAGGATCTATAGTTAGGACAGTTTGAGGCATGCTAGAAGTTTTTGAGGGGCCCAGGGACACACACTGAAGTTCGGCCCTTCATATGATGATCACCTGTTTGAAAGTTTAAAAAACATGTCCTTCTAGGAAATATTTAACAAGGCAGATCCATCATCTGGCTCCATCTAATAGGTTTCTCCATGTTAGCTGACTCGTCAGTAATAAACAGGTTCTTGTGTACAATTGGTAGAATAAATTGCAACGAGGGAGGTATTGTGAAGAGGTGCTCCACATAAAAGCTATATTTATAGACATGTAGACATCAAAACATAAGATTATGGGCCTGATTTAGCCTTTGCAGGATGGAGTAACTACTGCCACCCTGATGGATGGTAGTACGTCCTTGTTGAACCTGGGCCTTTTTTGCAGGATTATCCCCAAACTTGTTGCCTTCTTCCTCCTATTTTTTCTGACCTGTTGTTGTTGGCTTTAGGATTCTGGGCACTTTACCACTGCTGACTAGTGCTAAAGTGCAAGTGTTCCCTGTGTAAATTGTGTTGGTGATTGGTTTCTTCTTGTTTGCCATATTTGATTTATCAGTAAATCCCAAGTGAAGTGCACCAAGTGTGACCATGGCCTGTAAATCAAATGCTAATATTGGGCCTGCAACACTGACTGTGCCACCCACATGAGTAGCCCTACAAACCTGTCTCAGATCTGCCACTTCAGTGTCTGTTTGTGTAGTTTAAAGCTGCAATTTCGGCATGGCAAGTGCACCCACTTGCCAGACCCAAACCTTCCCTTTTATTACATGTAAGCCACCCGTAAGGTAGGTCAAGGCAGCCCCATGGGCAGAGTGCAGGGTATTTCAAAGGTAGGACATGTAGTGTTGTGTTTTACATGTCCTAATAGTGAAATAAAGGAAATTTCATTTTTCACTATTGCAAGGGCTATCTCTCCCATAGGGTAACATGGGGATTGCCTTAAATTTCCTTTAAAGTATAATTTCCCATTGGGGGCAGATTAAGATTTGGATTTTGGGGTCTCTGAACTCACAATTTAAAAATGCATCTTTTGGTGAAGATGGTTTTTAAATTGCATGTTTGAAAATGTCACTTTTTAAAAATGGGCATCCTGTGCCTCTGCCTGTCTGTAGATTCCACGTCTGGGTTAGTATTACAGTTGGGCTCATGTGCATTCACTCTAGACGACTGAGCCGAGGTGTGCTTTGCATATCCTGATGGGCTATCACCAAACTTATGAGACTTTCTGAGCAAGAGTGGTGGGAAGAGTTGTCACTGACATCTAAATAGGGCTGTGCCTATCCTCACACAAATCTGTCTCCACCACTTTGTAGTGCGTCTGGAGCCAGGTCAGGGAAAGGCAGGGTCTTGTGCACTATAAAGACTTTCCTTTGAAGTTTGCCTACTTCAAAGGCCGAAACTGGTATATGACTGGAGCTGTGACACCATAACTTCAGAACATTTCTGGACTGACGGCATTTTGCCAGGAAGAAGAGCTGTGTTGTTGTCAGGAGTCACTAACACTTTGCTGTTTGGTTTGCTGTGTTGGCCTGCTGCTTGGTGCTCTGTCTTGGGCAGTGAAAGGACTGGACTTTGCTTTCTACATCCTGCTTTCCAAGTTTCTGTAAGGGCTTGAGTTGAGCTTGCCTCCTGTTGGAAGTCTCAGGTATATCAAAGACTTCATTCACATCTTGTTACAAGCACAGGGACTCTTCTCCTGTGAGTCCTAAGTTGCCGAGTGGTGCCAAAACCAGTCCTCCAGAAAAGCAAAGCTGACACCGTCCCCAGTGCTGTTACCTGACCAAAAGCTGTGGTCACCGCTCATGAGGAACACAACGCATCTACCATGACTGCATCACAATCCTGGCCTCACTGATGACATTGCTGCATGCCGTTAACGACGCTGCTGCATGCACCGAAGCATCGCCTCGCTAACACCATCAACTCTGACCTCATCTCCGACACTACTGCCTGCACCGTGGCTGAGAGCACTGTTCGTATAGAGCACGATGCTTCACCCCATCTCACATTACAGGCCTGGGCCTGCCAACGACAGCGCTTCAGCACCGACGGCGCTGCTTGCACCAAAGCCATGGTCAGTGCCCGTGAAGGGCACAACGCATCAACCATGACGACATCGCAGCCCTGACCCCGCCGACACCAGCGCCCCAGACCCCGACATTGCGGAGCTCGATCCCCAGCGTGTGTGAATCCAAGGCCTCAATGACTACTGCCCAATTTTCAGAACCGACGCCCGCCAATGCCGACAACACCTCACCTTCGGATTTCATCTCAAACTCTCCGAGGCCTCTTCATTTCCATAGGTACTGTTTTGCGGGTCAGTCCAACACCGTATCGCTGAACTGTTGGATTTATGTAATTCACGAGGCCACGGTAGCCCAGGTTGGCACTATTGACTTCAAGGAATTGTATTTTTAAGTTTATTATTGCAAAATGTATATCTTTACTTGTGTATGTTGGATCTTTATCATTTTGGTCTTGTAAATTGACTATTTTTTTTAATTGTGTGGAGTCTCTTTATAGTGTTATCACTGTTCTACTATGTGTGTGTGTGTGTGTACAAATGCTTTACACATTGTCTCTGAGATAGGCTGACTAGAGTGAGGGTCCCTACTTGGTCAGGGTGCATACCGACTGGCAACTAGAGACCCCATGTTTAACAGTCCTATTTAGAGATGTCAAGAGACCCAGCAGTCATCTTTGTACACTGAAAGGAATCAGCATCATAGCTGCTTCCTTCAAGGAGCAAAAGATTTGGTGACTTGTTGTCGGTGGTTTTGATGGTTGTCCAACAAACTTTTAATATTTATTTTTTCAAAAACTTTAAGTGGTAGTGTGTTATTGAAAAACAAAAATCAACAGTGGCCGCTACACCCTGAGAGTTTTCTTCAAGAGTGTGGCGGTTCCCCTGGACAGAAATAAAGCATCACACCATCCATTCTAAATAGAGAGTAGTGGCTCTACTCTGACAGCCCTTACTCCATTGAGCTGCTGGCGGTAGCTTTTTGTTGACAGAGCCAGCAGAATGCTGATGGTCCACTTACCCCTAATTAGGCAGGCAGACTGTCAATTTGGGACACAGGGTCACATTTACAACTGAGTACCTGCTCTGTCAAACTCTAAATCAACCCCCATGTTGTCTTCTTTGCTTTCCTGTTGCTTTCTTCCCTCCTTCCCATGCTATATACTTTCAGCTCTCTTGGTCTTTATTTCCCTCTTTCCTGCTCTTCTCAGTACTTTGAAGTGACCCTAGAGATACACATAACAAACGCAACAGTTGCTTGCACCATGTATCTGTGGTAAATAATCTGTATGACGGGTGTTAGCGATGATGAGTGTTGCAGGTCATGAGTGTAGTGTCCTCCCCAGCCTGGGTACTCAAAAATGAATAAGTCACACATGGAGCTTAGTATTACACCTCTTTATTTCACAGCATGTAACTGCGAACTCAACGTTCTAAACATGAACTCTATTCACTACCCTGAACATTTACATCATAGTTCTACGGAGTCCATCAGGAACCAAAAAAACCCAGTCATCGCTAACTCGTAAGACACTACATCTCCCCCCTTGTTAAATAAAAAGTAATTTTTTTACAGGTATATATTATCTACTGGCGGTCGCCAGTAGATAGTTTTAGTTAGGACCTAGTTTCCATAGGAAAAGCGTTTTTTCTTTTCCCAATAACTTTGGCGCCGGCTGACAAATCTTCGCGAACTTTTTAAAACTTGTGGCCCGCTCCGGTCAGCTGCTATCCTGAAAGTTTTGGGGTGATTCGCCGAGTGGGGGCAGAGAAAAAAGGAGGGTCTCAAAACGTGTTTTCTCCATGTCATTTCCCATAGGAAACTTTAGACACGACTACAGCCCGAACTGCTGAACGGAATTACACCAAATTTGGCAAAAAGGTAGCCCTTGGTTCGGAAAGAGACCTTTTTTTTAAAAGGTGTAAATCCGTTCAGTAGTTCCTGAGAAATTAAAAAAATAGAGGTAAAAAAAATTCAATTTCCCATAGGAAACTTTAGACACGGTTAGAGCTGAAACTGCTGAATGGAATTACACCAAATTTGGCAAAAACGTAGTGCTTGGTTCATAAAGCGACCTTTTTCTTTAAATAGTGTAAATCCGTTCAGTAGTTTTTGAGATATTAAAGGAAAAAAATCTTTATATATCTGGGCAGGACCTAACTACACAAGCACAAGCTTGGCTCTAATTGGCTGCCAACACTTCAATCGAGGAAGTGTTGGCAGCCATCTTGGTGAAATACTTTTTAGGTCTCGCCTAGCAACGCAACGCATTTGCTGCCCACTACACAAACACCACTGCACTGCCCTAAACCCTAAAACACTATCCCCACCACGACCCCCTACACTGCCCGAACACCACTGCACTGCCCTAAACCCTGAAACACCACCACCAGCATGACACCGTACACTGCCCGAACACAACTGCACTGCCCTAAACCCTGATACACCACTGCCGGCACGACCCCCTACACTGCCCGAACACCACTGCACTGCCCTAAACCCTGATACACCACCCACAGCACAACCCCTACACTGCCCGAACACCACTGTACTGCCCTATACCCTGAAACACTACCCCCAGCACGACCCCCTACACTGCCCGAACACCACTGCACTGCCCTAAACCCTGAAAAACCACCCCCAGCACAATCCCTTACACTACCCGAACACCACTGCACTGCCCTAAACCCTGAAACACTACCCCCAGCAAGACCACCTACGCTGCCCGAACACCACTGCACTGCCCTAAACCCCGAACAACCACCCCCAGCAAGACCCCCGACACTGCCCGAACACCACTGCCCTAAACCCTAAAACACCACCCCCACCAAGATTCCCTACACTGCCGAACACCACTGCACTGCCCTAAACCCTCGAAACACCATCCCCAGCACGACACCCTAAACTGCCCGAACACCACTTCTCTGCCCAAAACCCTGAAACACCACCACCAGCACGACCCAATACACTGCCCGAACACCACTGCTCTGACCAAAACCCTGAAACACCACCCCCAACACAACCCCCTACACTGCCCGAACCCCACTGCACTGCCCTAAACCCTGAAACACCAGCCCCAGCACGACCCCTTCACTGCCCGAACACCACTGCACTGCCCTAAACCCTGAAACACCAGCTCCAGCACGACCCCCTACACTGCCCGAACACCACTGCACTGCCCTAAACCCTAAAATACCAGCTCCAGCACGACCCCCTACAAAGCCCAAACACCACTGCACTGCCCTAAACCCTAAAACACTACCCCCAGCACGACCCCCTACACTGCCCGAACACCACCGCACTACCCTAAACCAAAACACTACCCCCAGCACGACCCCCTACACTACCCGAACACCACTGCACTACCCTGAACCCTAAAACACTACCCCCGGCATGACCCCTGCACTACCAAAACACCACTGCACTGCACTAAACCCTAAAACACTACCCCCAGCACATCCCCCTGCGCTACCCAAACACCACTGCTCTACCCTAAACCCTAAAACACTACTCACAGCATGACCCCCTGCACTACACAAACACCACTGCACTGCCCTAAACTCTAAAACACTACCCCCAGCACGACCCCCTACGCTATCCAAACACCACTGCACTACCCTAAACCCTAAAACACTACCCCCAGCACGACCCCCTTTGCAACCCATACACCACTGCACCACCCTAAACCCTGAAACACTACCCTCAGCACGACCCCTACGCTATCCAAACACCACTGCACTACCCTAAACCCTAAAACACTACCCCCCGCACAACCCCCTACACTACCCAAACACCACTGCACTACCCGAAACCCTAAAACATTACCCCCTGCACGACCCCCTACACTACCCAAACACCACTGCACTACCTGAAACCCTAAAACACTACCCCCCGCACAACCCCCTACACTACCCAAACACCACTGCACTACCCGAAACCCTAAAACATTACCCCCAGCACGACCCCCTACACTACCCAAACACCACTGCACTACCCTAAACTCTAAAAAACTACACCCAGCACGACCCCCTACACTAATCAAACACCACTGCACTACCCTAAACCCTAAAACACTACCCCAGCAGTACCCCCTATACTAGCCAAATACCACTGCACTACCATAAACCCTAAACCACTACCCCCAGCACAAACCCTTACACTACGCAAACACCACTGCACTACCCTAAACCCTAAAACACTCCCCCAGCACGACTCCCTACACCACCCAAACACCACTGCACTTCCCTAAACCCTAAATCTACCCCCAGCACGACCCCGTACACTATCCAAACACCACTGCACTACCCTAAACCCTAAATCTACCCCCAGCATGACCCCCTACACTACCCAAACACCACTGCACTACCTTAAACCCTACAACACTACCCCCTGCACGACCCCCTACACTACACCAACACCACTGCACTACCCTAAACGCTAAAACACTACCCCAGCATGACACACTACAGTACCCAAACACCACTGCACTACCCAAACCCTAAAACACTACCCCCAGCATGACCCCCTACACTACCCAAACTCTACTGCAATACCCTAAACCCTAAAACACTACCCCCAGCACGACCCCTAAACTACACAAACACGACTGCACTGTCCTAAACCCTAAAACAGTACCCCCAGCACAACCCACTACACAAACACCAGTGCACTACCCTAAACCCTAAATCTAACACAAGCAAGAGCCACTACACTACACAAACACCACTGCACTACCCTAAACCTTAAAACACTACCACCAGCACGACCCCCTACACTACACAAACATCACTGCACTACCCTAAACCCTAAAGCACTACCCCCAGCACGACCCCCTACACTGCCCGAACACCACTGCACTGCCCTAAACCCTGAAACACTACCCCCAGAATGACCTCCTACACTGCCCGAACACTACTGCACTGCCCTAAACCCTAAAACACCACCCCCAGCACCACACCTACACTGCCCAAACACCACTTCACTGCCCTAAACCCTAAAACACCAGCTCCAGCACGACCCCCTACGCTGCCCGAACACCACTGCACTGCCCTAAACCCTAAAATACCAGCTCCAGCACGACCCCCTACAAAGCCCAAACACCACTGCACTGCCCTAAACCCTAAAACACTACCCCCAGCACGACCCCTACACTGCCCGAACACCACCGCACTACCCTAAACCTAAAACACTACCCCCAGCACGACCCCCTACACTACCCGAACACCACTGCACTACCCTGAACCCTAAAACACTACCCCCAGCATGACCCCTGCACTACCAAAACACCACTGCACTGCACTAAACCCTAAAACACTACCCCCAGCACATCCCCCTGCGCTACCCAAACACCACTGCTCTACCCTAAACCCTAAAACGCTACCCACAGCACGACCCCCTGCGCTACACAAACACCACTGCACTGCCCTAAACTCTAAAACACTACCCCCAGCACGACCCCCTACGCTATCCAAACATCACTGCACTACCCTAAACCCTAAAACACTACCCCCAGCACGACCCCCTTTGCTACCCATACACCACTGCACCACCCTGAACCCTGAAACACTACCCTCAGCACGACCCCTACGCTATCCAAACACCACTGCACTACCCTAAACCCTAAACCACTACCCCCCGCACAACTCCCTACACTACCCAAACACCACTGCACTACCCGAAACCCTAAAACATGACCCCCTGCATGACCCCCTACACTACCCAAACACCACTGCACTACCCTAAACCCTAAAACACTACCCCCCGCACAACCCCCTACACTACCCAAACACCACTGCACTACCCGAAACCCTAAAACATTACCCCCAGCACGACCCCCTACACTACCCAAACACCACTGCACTACCCTAAACCCTAAAACACTACCCCAGCAGTACCCCCTATACTAGCCAAATACCACTGCACTACCATAAACCCTAAACCACTACCCCAGCACAAACCCTTACACTACGCAAACACCACTGCACTACCCTAAACCCAAAAACACTCCCCCAGCACGACTCCCTACACCACCCAAACACCACTGCACTTCCCTAAACCCTAAATCTACCCCCAGCACGACCCCGTACACTATCCAAACACCACTGCACTACCCTAAACCCTAAATCTACCCCCAGCATGACCCCCTACACTACCCAAACACCACTGCACTACCTTAAACCCTACAACACTACCCCCTGCACGACCCCCTACACTACACCAACACCACTGCACTACCCTAAACGCTAAAACACTACCCCAGCATGACACACTACAGTACCCAAACACCACTGCACTACCCAAACCCTAAACCACTACCCCCAGCATGACCCCCTACACTACCCAAACTCTACTGCACTACCCTAAACCCTAGAACACTACCCCCAGCACGACCCCCTACACTACACAAACACGACTGCACTGTCCTAAACCCTAAAACACTACCCCCAGCACAACCCACTACACAAACACCAGTGCACTACCCTAAACCCTAAATCTAACACAAGCAAGAGCCCCTACACTACACAAACACCACTGCACTACCCTAAACCTTAAAACACTACCACCAGCACGACCCCCTCCACTACACAAACATCACTGCACTACCCTAAACCCTAAAACACTACCCCCAGCACGACCCCCTACACTGCCCGAACACCACTGCACTGCCCTAAACCCTGAAACACTACCCCCAGAACGACCTCCTACACTGCCCGAACACTACTGCACTGCCCTAAACCCTAAAACACCACCCCCAGCACCACACCCTACACAGCCCGAACACCACTTCACTGCCCTAAACCCTAAAACACCACCCCCAGCACCACTCCCTACACTGCCCAAACACCACTGCACTGCCCTAAACCCTGAAACACCACCCCCTGATAGACCCCCTACACTGCCTGAACACCACTGCACTGCCCTAAACCCTGAAACACTATCCCCAGCACGACCCCCTACACTGCCTGAACACTACTGCAGTGCCCTAAACCCTAAAACACCACCCCAGCACCACCCCCTACTCTGCCCGAACACCACTTCACTGCCCTAAACCCTAAAACACCACCCCCAGCACCACTCCATACACTGCCAAAACACCACTGCACTGCCCTAAACCCAAAAACACCACCCCCAGCACCACCCCTTACACTGCCCGAACAACACACCACCCCCAGCACCACCCCCTACACTGCCCGAACACATCTGCACTACCCTAAACCCTAAAACACTCCTCCATGCACCACCCCCTGCACTGCCCGAACAGCACGGTACTACCCTAAAACCTAAAACACTACCCCCAGCACCACCCCTAAAATACCCAAACACCACTGCACTACCCTAAACCCTAAAACAATACCCCCAGCACGACCCCTACATTACCCGAACACCACTGCACTACCCTAAACCTAAAACACTACCCCCAGCATGACCCCCTACACTACCCGAACACCACTGCACTACCCTAAACCCTAAAACACTACCCCCAGCATGACTCCCTGCACTACCCAAACACCACTGCTCTACCCTAAACCCTAAACCCTAAAACACTACCCCCAGCAGGACCCCCTGCACTACCCAAACACCACTGCACTGTCCTAAATCCTAAAACACTACCCCCAGCACGACCCCCTACACTACACAAACACCACTGCACTACCCTAAACCCTAAAATACTACCCCCAGCATGACTCCTTATGCTACCCAAACACCACTGCACTACCCTAAACCCTAAAACACTATCCCCAGCACAACCCACTTCACTACCCAAACACAACTGCACTATTCGAAACCCTAAAACATTACCCCTGCACGACCCCCTACACTACCCAAACACCACTGCTCTACCCTAAACCCTAAAACACTACCCCCAGCACGACCCCCTTCGCTACCCAAACAACCCTGCACTACCCTAAACCCTAAAACTCTACCCTCAGCACGACCCCCGACGCTATCCAAACACCACTGCACTACCCTAAACCCTAAAACACTACCCCCTGCACAACCCCCTTCGCTACCCAAACACCACTGCACTACCCTAAACCCTAAAACACTACCCTCAGCACGACCCCTACGCTACCCAAACACACCTGCACTACCCGAAACCCTAAAACATTACCCCCTGCACGACCCCCGACACTACCCAAACACCACTGCACTACCCGGAACCCTAAAACACTACCCCCAGCACGACCCCCTACACTACCCAAACACCACTTCACTACCCTAAACTCTAAAAAAACTACACCCAGCACGACCCCCTACACTAACCAAACACCACTGCACTACACTAAACCCTAAAACACTACCCCAGCAGTACCCCCTCCACTAGCCAAATACCACTGCACTACCCTAAACCCTAAACCACTACCCCAGCACGAACCCCTACACTACGCAAACACCACTGCACTATCCTAAACCCTAAAACACTCCCCCAGCACGACTCCCTACACTACCCAAACACCACTGCACTACCCTAAACCCTAAATCTACCACAGCACGACCCCCTACACTACCCAAACACCACTGCACTACCCTAAACCCTAAAACACTACCCCAGCATGTCACCCTACAGTACCCAAACACCACTGCACTACCTTAAACCCTACAACACTACCCCCTGCACGACCCCCTACACTACACCAACACCACTGCACTACCCTAAACGCTAAAACACTACCCCAGCATGACACACTACAGTACCCAAAAACCACTGCACTACCCAAACCCTAAAACACTACCCCCAGCATGACCCCCTACACTACCCAAACTCTACTGCACTACCCTAAACCCTAAAACACTACCCCCAGCACTACTCCACACTACACAAACATGACTGCACTGTCCTAAACCCTAAAACACTACCCCCAGCACAACCCACTACACAAACACCAGTGCACTACCCTAAACCCCAAATCTAACACAAGCAAGAGCCCCTACACAACACAAACATCACTGCACTACCCTAAACCTTAAAACACTACCACCAGCACGACCCCCTACACTACACAAACACCACTGCACTACCCTAAACCCTAAAACACTACCCTCAGCACGACCCCCTACACTGCCCGAACACCACTGCACTGCCCTAAACCCTGAAACACCACCCCTGAAAGCCCCCCTACACTGCCCCAACACCACTGCACTGCCCTAAACCCTGAAACACTACCCCCAGAATGACCTCCTACACTGCCCGAACACTACTGCACTGCCCTAAACCCTAAAACACCACCCCAGCACCACCCCCTACACTGCCCGAACACCACTTCACTGCCCTAAACCCTAAAACACCACCCCCAGCACCACTCCCTACACTGCCAAAACACCACTGCACTGCCCTAAACCCTACAACACCACCGCTAGCACCACCCCTTACACTGCCCCAACACCACACCACCCCCAGCACCACCCCTACACTGCCCGAACATCTCTGCACTACCCTAAACCCTAAAACACTCCTCCAAGCAGAACCCCCTACACTGCCCGAACAGCACGGTACTACCCTAAACCCTAAAACACTACCCCTAGCACCACCCCCAACAATTCCCAAACACCACTGCACTACCCTAAACCCTAAAACACTACCTCCGAGCACGACCCACTACACTACCCGAACACCACTGCACTACCCTGAACCCTAAAACACTATCCCCAGTACGACCCCCTACACTACCGGAACACCACTGCACTACCCTAAACCTAAAACACTATCCCCAGCACGACCCCCTACACTACCCAAACACCACTGCACTACCTTAAACCCTAAAACACTACCCCCAGCATGACTCCCTGCACTACCCAAACACCACTGCTCTACCCTAAACCCTAAAACACTACCTCCAGCACGACCCCCTGCACTACCCAAACACCACTGCACTGCCCTAAACCCTAAAACACTACCTCCAGCACGACCCCCTGCACTACCCAAACACCACTGCACTGCCCTAAATCCTAAAACACTACCCCCAGCATGACCCCCTACACTACAGAAACACCACTGCACTACCCTAAACCCTAACACGCTACCCCAACACGACTCCCTATGCTGCCCAAACACCACTGCACTACCCTAAACCCTAAAACACTATCCCCAGCATGACCCCCTTCACTACCTAAAAACAACTGCACTACTCGAAACCCTAAAACCTTACCCCCCGCACGACCCCCTACACTACTCAAACACCACTGCACTACCCTAAACCCTAAACCACTACCCCCAGCACGACCCCTACACTACCCAAACACTACAGTACTACCCTAAACCCTAAAACACTAAGCACAACCCCCTACACTACCCAAACACCCCTGCACTACACTAAACCCTAAAACACTCCCACAGCACGTCTCCCTACACTACCCGAACACCACTGCACTACCCTAAACACTACCACCAGCATGACCCCTACACTACCCGAACACCACTGCACTACCCTAAACCTAAAACACTACCCCCAGCACGACCCCCTACACTACCCGAACACCACTGCACTACCCTAAACCCTAAAACACTACCCCCAGCATGACCCCCTGCACTACCAAAACACCACTGCACTGCACTGCCCTAAACCCTAAAACACTACCCCCAGCACGAACCCCTGCACTACCCAAACACCACTGCTGTACCCTAAACCCTAAAACACTACCCCCAGCACGACCCCCTCCACTACCCAAACACCACTGCACTGCCCTAAACCCTAAAACACTACCCCCAGCACGACCCCCTTCACAACACAAACACCACTGCACTACCCTAAACCCTAAAACACTACCCCCAGCATGACTCCCTATGCTACCCAAACACCACTGCACTACCCTAAACCCTAAACCACTCTCCCCAGCACGACCCCCTACACTACCCAAACACCACAGCACTACCCTAAACCCTAAAACACTACCCCCAGCATGACCCCCTACACTACCCAAACACACCTGCACTACCCTGAACCCTAAAACACTCCCCAGGCACGACTCCCTACACTACCCAAACACCACTGCACTACCCTAAACCCTAAATCTACCCCCAGCATGACCCCGTACACTATCCAAACACCATTGCACTACCCTAAACCCTAAATCTACCCCCAGCACGACCCCCTACACTTCCCAAACACCACTGCACTACCCTAAACCCTAAAACACTACCCCCAGCACGACCCCCTCCACTACACCAACACCACTGCACTACCCTAAACCCTAAATCTAACACAAGCAAGACCCCCTACACTACACAAACATCACTGCACTACCCTAAACCCTAAAACACTACCACCAGCACGACCCCCTACACTACACAAACACCACTGCCCTACCCTAAACCCTAAAACACTATCCCCAGTACGACCCCCAACACTACCCAAACACCCCTGCACTACCCTAAGCCCTAAAACACTCCCCCAGCACAACTCCCTACACTACCCAAACACCACTGCACTACCCTAAACCCTAAATCTACCCCCAGCACGACCCTGTACACTATCCACACACCACTGCACTACCCTAAACCCTAAATCTACCCCCAGCATGACCCCCTACACTACCCAAACACCACTGCAGTACCCTAAACCCTAATTCTACCCTCAGCACGACCCCCTACACTACCCGAACACCACTGCAATACCCTAAACCCTAAAACACTACCCCCAGCACGACTCCCTACACTACCCGGACACCACTGCACTACCCTAAACCTAAAACACTACCCCCAGCATGACCACCTACACTACCTGAACACCACTGCACTAACCTAAACCCTAAAACACTACACCCAGCATGACCCCCTGCACTACCAAAACACCACTGCACTGCCCTAAACCCTAAAACACTACCCCCAGCACGACCCACTGCACTACCCAAACACCACTGCAGTGCCCTAAACCCTACAACACTTCCCCCAGCACGACCCCCTACACTACACGAACACCACTGCACTACCCTAAAACACTACCCCCAGCACGACTCCCTACGCTACCCATACACCACTGCACTACCCTAAACCCTAAAACACTACCCCCAGCAGTACCCCCTACACTACCCAAACACCACTGCACTACCCTAAACCCTAAAACACTACCCCCAGCAGTACCCCCTCTGCTACCCAAACACCACTGCACTACCCTAAACCACTATCCCCAGCACGACCCCCTACACTACCCAAACACCACTGCACTACCCTAAACCCTAAAACACTACCCCCAGCACGACCCCCTACACTAACCAAACACCACTGCACTACCCTAAACCCTAAAACACTACCCCAGCAGTACCCCCTACACTAGCCAAATACCACTGCACTACCCTCAACCCTAAACCACTACCCCAGCACGAACCCCTACACTACGCAAACACCACTGCACTACCCTAAACCCTAACACACTCTCCCAGCACGACTCCCTACACTACCCAAACACCACTGCACTACCCTAAACCCTAAATCTACCCCAGCATGACCCTGTACACTATCCAAAAACCACTGCACTATCCTAAACCCTAAATCTAGCCCCAGCATGACCCCCTACACTACCCAAACACCACTGCACTACCTTAAACCCTAAAACACTACCCCCAGCACGACCCCCTACACTATACCAACACCACTGCACTACCCTAAACCCTAAAATACTACCCCAGCATGACACCCTACAGTACCCAAACACCACTGCACTACCCAAACCCTAAAACACTACCCCCAGCATGACCCCCTACACTACCCAAACTCTACTGCACTACCCTAAACCCTAAAACACTACCCCCAGCACTACTCCCTACACTACACAAACATGACTGCACTGTCCTAAACCCTAAAACACTACACCCAGCACAACCCACTACACAAACACCAGTGCACTACCCTAAACCCTAAATCTAACACAAGCAAGAGCCCCTACACAACACAAACATCACTGCACTACCCTAACCCTTAAAACACTACCACCAGCACGACCCCCTACACTACACAAACACCACTGCACTACCCTAAACCCTAAAACACTACCCTCAGCACGACCCCCTACACTGCCAGAACACCACTGCACTGCCCTAAACCCTGAAACACCACCCCCTGAAAGACCCCCTACACTGCCTGAAGACCACTGCACTGCCCTAAACCCTGAAACACTATCCCCAGCATGACCCCCTACACTGCCAGAACACTACTGCAGTGCCCTAAACCCTAAAACACCACCCCCAGCACCACCCCCTATACTGCCGAACACCAATTCACTGCCCTAAACCCTGAAACACCACCCCCAGCACCACTCCCTACACTGCCAAAACACCACTGCACTGCCCTCTACCCTACAACACCACCCCCAGCACCACCCCTTACACTGCCCCAACACCACAACACCCCCAGCACCACCCCCTACAATGCCCGAACATCTCTGCACTACCCTAAACCCTAAAACACTCCTCCAAGCACCACCCCCTACACTGCCCGAACAGCACGGTACTACCCTAAACCATAAAACACTACCCCTAGCACCACCCCCAACAATACCCAAACACCACTGCACTACCCTAAACCCTAAAACACTACCCCCGAGCACGACCCACTACACTACCCGAACACCATTGCACTACCCTGAACCCTAAAACACTATCCCCAGCACGGCCCCCTACACTACCGGAACACCACTGCACTACCCTAAACCTAAAACACTATCTCCAGCACGACCCCCTACACTACCCAAACACCACTGCACTACCCTAAACCCTAAAACACTACCCCCAGCATGACTCCCTGCACTACCCAAACACCACTGCTCTACCCTAAACCCTAAACCCTAAAACACTACCCCCAGCACGACCCCCTGCACTACCCAAACACCACTGCACTGCCCTAAACCCTAAAACACTACCCCCAGCACGACCCCCTTCACAACACAAACACCACTGCACTACCCTAAACCCTAAAACACTACCCCCAGCATGACTCCCTATGCTACCCAAACACCACTGCACTACCCTAAACCCTAAACCACTCTCCCCAGCACAACCCCCTACACTACCCAAACACCACATCACTACCCTAAGCCCTAAAACAATACCCCCAGCATGACCCCCTACACTACCCAAACACACCTGCACTACCCTGAACCCTAAAACACTCCCCAGGCACGACTCCCTACACTACCCAAACACCACTGCACTACCCTAAACCCTAAATCTACCCCCAGCATGACCCCGTACACTATCCAAACACCATTGCACTACCCTAAACCCTAAATCTACCCCCAGCACGACCCCCTACACTTCCCAAACACCACTGCACTACCCTAAACCCTAAAACACTACCCCAAGCACGACCCCCTCCACTACACCAACACCACTGCACTACCCTAAACCCTAAATCTAACACAAGCAAGACCCCCTACACTACACAAACATCACTGCACTACCCTAAACCCTAAAACACTACCACCAGCACGACCCCCTACACTACACAAACACCACTGCCCTACCCTAAACCCTAAAACACTATCCCCAGTACGACCCCCAACACTACCCAAACACCCCTGCACTACCCTAAGCCCTAAAACACTCCCCCAGCACAACTCCCTACACTACCCAAACACCACTGCACTACCCTAAACCCTAAATCTACCCCCAGCACGACCCTGTACACTATCCACTCACCACTGCACTACCCTAAACCCTAAATCTACCCCCAGCATGACCCCCTACACTACCCAAACACCACTGCAGTACCCTAAACCCTAATTCTACCCTCAGCACGACCCCCTACACTACCCGAACACCACTGCAATACCCTAAACCCTAAAACACTACCCCCAGCACGACTCCCTACACTACCCGGACACCACTGCACTACCCTAAACCTAAAACACTTTTTTAACATCCCGGTTGAAAACCGTTTCGGCGTGCTCAATGCGGTGGACTGACCATCACCTCTGAGTCCTAGTAAGGGAGGGTTTATGCCCTTGGGGGGGACCCAGGATGGGGATGTCTATGATACGATGCTGGCTGTGTCCTCGGTAGCTCTTGGCACGGAGAGTGGCCCTGGGCCCCCTTCTCCCTTATTTCTGTCCCTCAGCGCCACAGTGGGTTGTTTAGTGTTGAACCCCCATGTGCATTCTGCTTCTCACAGCCCCCCCTCTTCCCCCCCTCCGGTTGACAGCCCCCCCCGAATACCCATCCGGAGACCATTAGTTGGGTCTTGGAATGTGGCCGGTCTGGAATCCAAACTCTCTGATCCTGAGTGGGGAGAGCTAATGGACAAATATGACATCTGCATATTCCAAGAAACCTGGCTACGGTCTACACCACGGAGGGTGGGTTATGCATCGTTTTCGGCCCCAGCAGTCCAGGGGACGAGAGGTAGACCTTCAGGGGGGCTAGTAGTATGGGTTGCAACACACCTCGGGTGCTCAGTAAAGTTACTGGATCCAAAGTCCCCTGACATCCTATGCCTGCTACTCACTTTTCCTGAAATGTGTACTTGCGCCCCCAGCCGGTTCAGTTGGGTCTGTCGATCCTGGGCGCCCTGGAAGATGTTTTACATTCTCTTCCACCTGCGTCCCATAAACTAATTGGCGCAGATCTCAATTGCCACTTCGAACCCCTCCTTGGGATCCCCTCCCCCACCTGTGATGAGGATGAAACCTATCTAATCCCAGACCTTATCTCCTATCCGGCCAAACGCCTTTCCCCTCTAGCCCTTGAGATTAATAGGCTTACCATTGCACACTCCTTGCGGGCCTGCAATGGTAGACTCTGCCCGGACGTGCCGGGGTCTTTCACCTTTAACAGAGCTGGGAGCTGTTCGACTATCGACTATGTTTTGGTGAACGTGGAATTCTGGGGCCACTTGGCCGCCTTTTCTATTATTCCACGGGTCGATAGCGATCACAACCTACTGTCTCTGGAATTGATTAACAAGTTAGGTGGTAGCGAATTCTCTAGGCCCCAATCACCATTACACAGTGAGAATCTGGTTCTAGTGGCAGGTGGCAGACGGATCAGGTGGGAAAGGGTAGCGTCTGATGACCTAAAGCTTGCTGATATATATAGCACTGTGATCCGCTCCTTGGAAGCAGTCTCCCACCTCCTGAGTCCTGCCGGGGACATCCCGCAGTCCCGCCTTTTCGATCTCCAGACCATCCACAAGGATCTCCTTGGCAGTTTGGCTAGCTTCTTCTTCAACCCTACTGCCTCAAAACCAAGGCCTCCTAGGCCCGAGCACTGGTTCAATGGTACCTGTAGGCAGGCTAAGTCTGCCCTGTTAAAAGAAGTAAAGGAGGGTACCCCGTCTAGTATCCGGGCGGCTAGGGCCACCTATAAAAACCTGATCAAGGAAGCAAAAGCCGAGTGGGAGGATCTAAGGTGGCAAAATTTACTCCAAGCTTTAGTAGACCGTGACTCGAGGGCATTTTGGAACATTGTCCGAACGGGCACGGTTGCCAGTACCCCAGCAATTATTCCTAATCTCAGTGAGGAGGTCTGGCTCGCCCATTTCCAACCCCTCTTCTTGGTCAGTAACCCCCCGGGTGGCACCGATGCAGGCTTGTCACGGACTGACATTGCAACGGACCTGTTGTGTCAGGAAGAAATTGAGATTAGTCTCTTTTCTCTCCCAGAAATAGAATTGGCCCTCAATTCCCTATCAGTAGGGAAAGCTCCGGGGCTTGACAAGATCCCCGGTGATCTCTACAGAAGTGATGTAAAAATCTGGGCCCCTTATATATGTGTATATTTTAATGCTATTATGCAGGGCCTTAGAATCCCGGACACCTGGTTGGGTGCAGAAATTATACCCATCCACAAAAAATCTTCCCCACTGGATCCAGCCAACTACCGCCCCATAAGCCTGATTGATGTTTTACAGAAGCTGTTCGCACGAGTCCTCTTATCCAGACTGCAGTTCTGGATGGAGGATCAACAAATTTTAACCTCCCTCCAGGCGGGGTTCCGAGCCAAGGTTTCTACTATTGATCAACTATTTAGATTACTCTTGATTTATTGGAAGACAGTCAGCATGGGTGCTGGTAATTTGTATCTGATCTTTGTGGACCTCCGGTCCGCTTTTTATATGGTGCAAAGGGAAAAACTCTGGGCCATCTTGCTAGAGATGGGTGCCCCCCCCTACCTTTGCCATTTATTCAAACGCCTCCACTCAGGCACCTATGCAAGGGTGAGATATGGGAGATGCGGGGAAATATCTGGGCCATTTCCGGTAGAGAAGGGTGTGAGGCAGGGCTGTGTCCTGGCCCCCACCCTTTTCTCCCTTTTCATCAACGGGCTGATCGAGTATCTACTGCGCTCCGCTAACCTGGACTCCCCTGTACTGGCGGGGCATAAGGTCCCGGCCCTAATGTTCGCTGATGACACGCTCCTGTTATCCCAATCTTACATGGGCATCCAGCGTACATTAGAGGCCTTTTGCTCCTTTTGTAAAATCAGGGATCTGGAACTGAACCTTTCGAAGACCAAATTTATGGTTTTCGGTTCTAATTCATTCAATTGCCCCCATCCTAAACTGGGAGAGGTTGAGTTGGATAGGGTTGCCACGTTTGAGTATTTGGGGGTGACCCTTAATGATAAAATGAATTGGGGGTCCCATTTGGCGAAGGCAAATTTGAGATTAGCCCAATCAGTGGGGGGAATCCTGAAGGTGTTTAATAACTCCTCTTTTAAACCTTTGGGCCCCCCTATGGAAATCTATAAATCCCAAGCCAGAGGAGGAGCACTTTATGGTGCTGAATTATGGGGATATTCCTCCCCCGCTTCCCTCTCATCTATTGAGAATTCTTTTATCAGGAGATTGTTGAAACTACCTGTTAGCACCCCATTAATTCCTCTGAGATGGGATCTGGGTCTGGTTCCCATAGAAGAGATTGCCCGGAACCGTCCTCTTCAGTTCTGGAGGCGTCTTTGGTCAACGCCCGAGTTGGTAAGCTACAGGTACGATCTTGGTGACATTATGGCAAGGGGAAAATCGGATAAGATCCCTTGGCTTGCCTACATAAAGAACCTTTGTAACCTAATTGGGATGAGGAATTTATGGTCCGCCCCGGAAGCGACCTGCCGTACACTCTCGAAGAATTCACTGCGGGAGGTTTTGAAATCTTATAGGAAGGGTATCCTATTCCATTCCTCCCTGGGTAGGCTTACTGACACCTTTCTGGATATTAAGTGTAGTCCCCAGTTTGAAGTTTTCCTGGACGTTATCCAACCACCTTTGGCAAAGAAACTTTACATCCAGTTCAGACACGGTTCGCTTCCGTTGAGAGATCTCACACACAGATGGTGCAATGTTGTAGATCCCGTTAGCTCGTGTCCCCTATGTTCTGCTATCTGTGAAACAGAGCTACATGTTGTTCTCTTTTGCCTTTTATATATTATTGCAAGAAAAAAGTGGATTATCCAGTTATGTAAGTCTAGGGGTCTCAGGGACTACAAGGAGGTGTTCAGAATTCTGAAATATGATACTACCCCTTTGATAGTGTTTGTAATGGCTAAATTCCTTCTCTCAATGTGGTTTGCAAGGTCCAAATTTCTGTCCTCTGCCACTCATCTTTCTGATTCAGTATTATCTATATTACCATCATAGTACTTGAGGTGTAATGTGTATATCTTTGGCCCTGGATTAATTTTAACATTTCTCTTTTCGTGGAAAAGATCACGTTTTTAACTGCGTATGTTCTATGGAAATTATTTCAATGTTTTAATGGATTACACTCTACACAATGCTATTTAATCATGTTTTAAATGTATATATGTATTTATGTCTTTTTATGGTATTTTACCGAAATAAAAGCTTTGACTGACTGACTAAAACACTACCCCCAGCATGACCACCTACACTACCTGAACACCACTGCACTAACCTAAACCCTAAAACACTACACCCAGCATGACCCCCTGCACTACCAAAACACCACTGCACTGCCCTAAACCCTAAAACACTACCCCCAGCACGACCCACTGCACTACCCAAACACCACTGCAGTGCCCTAAACCCTAAAACACTTCCCCCAGCACGACCCCCTACACTACACGAACACCACTGCACTACCCTAAAACACTACCCCCAGCACGACCCCCTACGCTACCCATACACCACTGCACTACCCTAAACCCTAAAACACTACCCCCAGCAGTACCCTCTACACTACCCAAACACCACTGCACTACCCTAAACCCTAAAACACTACCCCCAGCAGTACCCCCTATGCTACCCAAACACCACTGCACTACCCTAAACCCTAAACCACTATCCCCAGCACGACCCCCTACACTACCCAAACACCACTGCACTACCCTAAACCCTAAAACACTACCCCCAGCACGACCCCCTACACTAACCAAACACCACTGCACTACCCTAAACCCTAAAACACTACCCCAGCAGTACCCCCTACACTAGCCAAATACCACTGCACTACCCTCAACCCTAAACCACTACCCCAGCACGAACCCCTACACTACGCAAACACCACTGCACTACCCTAAACCCTAACACACTATCCCAGCACGACTCCCTACACTACCCAAACACCACTGCACTACCCTAAACCCTAAATCTACCCCAGCATGACCCTGTACACTATCCAAACACCACTGCACTACCCTAAACCCTAAATCTAACACAAGCAAGACCCCCTACACTACACAAACATCACTGCACTACCCTAAACCCTAAAACACTACCACCAGCACGACCCCCTACACTACACAAACACCACTGCCCTACCCTAAACCCTAAAACACTATCCCCAGTACGACCCCAACACTACCCAAACACCCCTGCACTACCCTAAGCCCTAAAACACTCCCCCAGCACAACTCCCTACACTACCCAAACACCACTGCACTACCCTAAACCCTAAATCTACCCCCAGCACGACCCTGTACACTATCCACACACCACTGCACTACCCTAAACCCTAAATCTACCCCCAGCATGACCCCCTACACTACCCAAACACCACTGCAGTACCCTAAACCCTAATTCTACCCTCAGCACGACCCCCTACACTACCCGAACACCACTGCAATACCCTAAACCCTAAAACACTACCCCCAGCACGACTCCCTACACTACCCGGACACCACTGCACTACCCTAAACCTAAAACACTACCCCAGCATGACACCCTACAGTACCCAAACACCACTGCACTACCCAAACCCTAAAACACTACCCCCAGCATGACCCCCTACACTACCCAAACTCTACTGCACTACCCTAAACCCTAAAACACTACCCCCAGCACTACTCCCTACACTACACAAACATGACTGCACTGTCCTAAACCCTAAAACACTACACCCAGCACAACCCACTACACAAACACCAGTGTACTACCCTAAACCCTAAATCTAACACAAGCAAGAGCCCCTACACAACACAAACATCACTGCACTACCCTAACCCTTAAAACACTACCACCAGCACGACCCCCTACACTACACAAACACCACTGCACTACCCTAAACCCTAAAACACTACCCTCAGCACGACCCCCTACACTGCCCGAACACCACTGCACTGCCCTAAACCCTGAAACACCACCCCCTGAAAGACCCCCTACACTGCCTGAAGACCACTGCACTGCCCTAAACCCTGAAACACTATCCCCAGCACGACCCCCTACACTGCCTGAACACTACTGCAGTGCCCTAAACCCTAAAACACCACCCCCAGCACCACCCCCTATACTGCCGAACACCAATTCACTGCCCTAAACCCTGAAACACCACCCCCAGCACCACTCCCTACACTGCCAAAACACCACTGCACTGCCCTCTACCCTACAACACCACCCCCAGCACCACCCCTTACACTGCCCCAACACCACACCACCCCCAGCACCACCCCCTACAATGCCCAAACATCTCTGCACTACCCTAAACCCTAAAACACTCCTCCAAGCACCACCCCCTACACTGCCCGAACCGCACGGTACTACCCTAAACCATAAAACACTACCCCTAGCACCACCCCCAACAATACCCAAACACCACTGCACTACCCTAAACCCTAAAACACTACCCCCGAGCACGACCCACTACACTACCCGAACACCATTGCACTACCCTGAACCCTAAAACACTATCCCCAGCACGACCCCCTACACTACCGGAACACCACTGCACTACCCTAAACCTAAAACACTATCTCCAGCACGACCCCCTACACTACCCAAACACCACTGCACTACCCTAAACCCTAAAACACTACCCCCAGCATGACTCCCTGCACTACCCAAACACCACTGCTCTACCCTAAACCCTAAAACACTACCCCCAGCATGACCCCCTGCACTACCCAAACACCACTGCACTGCCCTAAATCCTAAAACACTACCCCCAGCATGACCCCCTACACTACACAAACACCACTGCACTACCCTTAACCCTAACACGCTACCCCCAACACGACTCCCTATGCTGCCCAAACACCACTGCACTACCCTAAACCCTAAAACAGTATCCCCAGCACGACTCCCTTCACTACCCAAACACAACTGCACTACTCGAAACCCTAAAACCTTACCCCCCGCACAACCCCCTACACTACTCAAACACCACTGCACTACCCTAAACCCTAAACCATTACCCCCAGCATGACCCCCTACACTACCCAAACACTACAGTACTACCCTAAACCCTAAAACACTAAGCACAACCCCCTACACTACCCAAACACCCCTGCACTACACTAAACCCTAAAACACTCCCCCAACACGTCTCCCTACACTACCCAAACACCACTGCACTACCCTCAACTCTAAATCTACCCCCAGCACGACCCCATACACTATCCAAACACCACTACACTACTGTAAACCCTAAATCTACCCCCAGCACGACCCCTACACTACCCGAACACCACTGCACTACCCTAAACCTAAAACACTACCCCCAGCATGACCCCCTACACTACCCGAACACCACTGCACTACCCTAAACCCTAAAACACTACCCCCAGCATGACCCCCTGCACTACCAAAACACCACTGCACTGCACTGCCCTAAACCCTAAAACACTACCCCCAGCACGAACCCCTGCACTACCCAAACACCACTGCTCTACCCTAAACCCTGAACCCTAAAACACTACCCCCAGCACGACCCCCTGCACTACCCAAACACCACTGCACTGCCCTAAACCCTAAAACACTACCCCCAGCACGACCCCCTTCACAACACAAACACCACTGCACTACCCTAAACCCTAAAACACTACCCCAGCATGACTCCCTATGCTACCCAAACACCACTGCACTGCCCTAAACCCTAAACCACTCTCCCCAGCACAACCCCCTACACTACCCAAACACCACAGCACTACCCTAAACCCTAAAACACTACCCCAGCATGACCCCCTACACTACCCAAACACACCTGCACTGCCCTAAACCCTAACACATTCCCCCAGCACGACTCCCTACACTACCCAAACACCACTGCACTACCCTAAACCCTAAATCTACCCCCAGCACAACTCCCTACACTACCCAAACGCCACTGCACTACCCTAAACCCTAAATCTACCCCCAGCACGACTCTGTACACTATCCACACACCACTGCACTACCCTAAACCCTAACTCTACCCCCAGCATGACCCCCTACACTACCCAAACACCACTGCAGTACCCTAAACCCTAATTCTACCCTCAGCACGACCCCCTACACTACCCGAACACCACTGCAATACCCTAAACCATAAAACACTACCCCCAGCACGATTCCCTACACTACCCGGACACCACTGCACTACCCTAAACCTAAAACACTACCCCCAGCATGACCACCTACACTACCCGAACACCACTGCACTAACCTGAACCCTAAAACACTACCCCCAGCATGACCCCCTGCACTACCAAAACACCACTGCACTGCCCTAAACCCTAAAACACTACCCCCAGCACGACCCACTGCACTACCCAAACACCACTGCAGTGCCCTAAACCCTAAAACACTACCCCCAGCACGACCCCCTACACTACACAAACACCACTGCACTACCCTAAACCCTAAAACATTACCCCCAGCACGACTCCCTACGCTACCCATACACCACTGCACTACCCTAAACCCTAAAACACTACCCCCAGCAGTACCCCCTACACTACCCAAACACCACTGCACTACCCTAAACCCTAAAACACTACCCACAGCATGACCCCCTACACTAACCAAACACCACTGCACTACCCTAAACCCTAAAACACTACCCCAGCAGTACCCCCTACACTAGCCAAATACCACTGCACTTCCCTAAACGACTACACCCAGCACGAACCCCTACACTACGCAAACACCACTGCACTACCCTAAACCCTAAAACACTCCCCCAGCACGACTCCCTACAGTACCCAAACACCACTGCACTACCCTAAACCCTAAATCTACCCCAGCACGACCCTGTACACTATCCGAACACCACTGCACTACCCTAAACCCTAAATCTAGCCCCAGCATGACACCCTACAATACCCAAACACCACTGCACTACCTTAAACCCTAAAACACTACCCCCAGCACGACCCCCTACACTACACCAACACCACTGCACTACCCTAAACCCTAAAACACTACCCCAGCATGACACCCTACAGTACCCAAACACCACTGCACTACCCAAACCCTAAAACACTACCCCCAGCATGTCCCCCTACACTACCCAAACTCTACTGCACTACCCTAAACCCTAAAACACTACCCCCAGCACTACTCCCTACACTACACAAACATGACTGCACTGTCCTAAACCCTAAAACACTACCCCCAGCACAACCCACTACACAAACACCAGTGCACTACCCTAAACCCTAAATCTAACACAAGCAAGAGCCCCTACACTACACAAACACGACTGCACTACCCTACACCCTAAAACACTACCCTCAGCACGACCCCCTACACTGCCCGAACACCACTGCACTGCCCTAAACCCTGAAACACCACCCCCTGAAAGACCCCCTACACTGCCTGAAGACCACTGCACTGCCCTAAACCCTGAAACACTATCCCCAGCACGACCCCCTACACTGCCTGAACACTACTGCAGTGCCCTAAACCCTAAAACACCACCCCCAGCACCACCCCCTTTACTGCCGAACACCACTTCACTGCCCTAAACCCTAAAACACCACCTCCAGCACCACTCCCTACACTGCCAAAACACCTCTGCACTGCCCTAAACCCTACTACACCACCCCCAGCACCACCCCTTACACTGCCCCAACACCACACCACCCCCAGCACCACCCCCTACACTGCCCGAACATCTCTGCACTACCCTAAACCCTAAAACACTCCTCCAAGCACCACCCCCTACACTGCCCGAACAGCATGGTACAACCCTAAACCCTATAACACTACCCCTAGCACCACCCCCAACAATACCCAAACACCACTGCACTACCCTAAACCCTAAAACACTACCCCCAAGCTCGACCCACTACACTACCCGAACACCATTGCACTACCCTGAACCCTAAAACACTATCCCCAGCACGACCCCCTACACTACCGGAACACCACTGCACTACCCGAAACCTAAAACACTATCCCCAGCACGACCCCCTACACTACCCAAACACAACTGCACTACCCTAAACCCTAAAACACTACCCCCAGCATGACTCCCTGCACTACCCAAACACCACTGCTCAACCCTAAACCCTAAAACACTACCCCCAGCATGACCCCCTGCACTACCCAAACACCACTGCACTGCCCTAAATCCTAAAACACTACCCCCAGCATGACCCCCTACACTACACAAACACCACTGCACTACCCTAAACCCTAACATGCTACCCCCAACACGACTCCCTATGCTGCCCAAACACCACTGCACTACCCTAAACCCTAAAACACTATCCCCAGCACGACTCCCTTCACTACCCAAACACAACTGCACTACTCGAAACCCTAAAACCTTACCCCCCGCACGACCCCCTACACTACTCAAACACCACTGCACTACCCTAAACCCTAAACCACTACCCCCAGCACGACCCCCTACACTACCCAAACACTACAGTACTACCCTAAACCCTAAAACACTAAGCACAACCCCGTACACTACCCGAACACCCCTGCACTACACTAAACCCTAAAACACTCCCCCAGCACGTCTCCCTACACTACCCAAACACCACTGCACTACCCTCAACCCTAAATCTACCCCCAGCACGACCCCATACACTATCCAAACACCACTACACTACTGTAAACCCTAAATCTACCCCCAGAACGACCCCTACACTACCCGAACACCACTGCACTACCCTAAACCTAAAACACTACCCCCAGCACGACCCCCTACACTACCCGAACACCACTGCACTACCCTAAACCCTAAAACACTATCCCCAGCATGACCCCCTGCACTACCAAAGCACCACTGCACTGCACTGCCCTAAACCCTAAAACACTACCCCCAGCACGACCCCCTGCACTACCCAAACACCACTGCTCTACCCTAAACCCTAAACCCTAAAACACTACCCCAGCACGACCCCCTGCACTACTCAAATGTAAATGTAAATGTAAATGTATGTGTCTTGTAAAGCGCACTGCTGCCCTGAGGCGTCGTGGCGCTGTAGACCGCTGGGGAACCCGTCCTGGCTATCCCTGTGAGATGGTCCCTCCTGGGTATCTCCAAGGTGAAACCAGGCATCCCCGGCGAATGTGGGGGGCCGTTGTGGAGATGAGGCAAGCTAATGCCCAGAGTTGCCGAGTGTGTTCTTAGTTAGAGTAGGTACCGAGGCGAGAATTATCGAGTCCATTTTGACCCTGATCCACAACCCTGCCGCGTCGGGAATTGAACCCTGGTCCCTGGCCGATTCTCTGCTTGCGGATCTGCCGCCTCTAACCAGTGAGCCACACTACCCCAGCACGACTCCCTACACTACCCAAACACCACTGCACTACCCTAAACCCTAATACACTACCCCAGCACGACCCCGTACACTACCCAAACACCACTGCACTGCCCTAAACCCTAAAACACTACCCCCAGCATGACCCCCTTCACAACACAAACACCACTGCACTACCCTAAACCCTAAAACACTACCCCAGCATGACTCCCTATGCTACCCAAACACCAATGCACTACCCTAAACCCTAAACCACTCTCCCCAGCACGACCCCCTACACTACCCAAACACCACAGCACTACCCTAAACCCTAAAACACTACCCCCAGCATGACCCCCTATACTACCCAAACACACCTGCACTGCCCTAAACCCTAACACACTCCCCCAGCACGACTCCCTACACTACCCAAACACCACTGCACTACCCTAAACCCTAAATCTACCCCCAGCACGACCCCGTACACTATCCAAACACCACTGCACTACCCTAAACCCTAAATCTACCCCCAGCACGACCCCCTACACTTCCCAAACACCACTGCACTACCCATAACCCTAAAACACTACCCCCAGCACGACCCCCTACACTTCCCAAACACCAGTGCACTACCCATAACCCTAAAACACTACCCCCAGCACGACCCCCTCCACTACACCAACACCACTGCACTACCCTAAACCCTAAAACACTACCCCAGCACGACTCCCTACACTACCCAAACACCACTGCACTACCCTAAACCCTAATACACTACCCCAGCACGACCCCGTACACTACCCAAACTCCACTGCACTACCCTAAACCCTAAAACACTACCCCCAGCACGACCCCCTACACTACACAAACTCCACTGCACTGCCCTAAACCCTAAAACACTACCCCAGCACAACCCCCTACACTACACAAACACCCGTGCACTACCCTAAACTCTAAATCTAACACAAGCAAGACCCCCTACACTACACAAACATCACTGCACTACCCTAAACCCTAAAACACTACCACCAGCACGACCCCCTACACTACACAAACACCACTGCCCTACCCTAAACCCTAAAACACTATCCCCAGCACTACCCTAAGCCCTAAAACACTCCCCCAGCACAACTCCCTACACTACCCAAACACCACTGCACTACCCTAAACCCTAAATCTACCCCCAGCACGACCCTGTACACTATCCACACACCACTGCACTACCCTAAACCCTAAATCTACCCCCAGCACGACCCCCTACACTACCCAAACACCACTGCAGTACCCTAAACCCTAATTCTACCCTCAGCACGACCCCCTACACTACCCGAACACCACTGCAATACCCTAAACCCTAAAACACTACCCCAGCACGACTCCCTACACTACCCGGACACCACTGCACTACCCTAAACCTAAAACACTACCCCCAGCATGACCACCTACACTACCCGAATACCACTGCACTACCCTAAACCCTAAAACACTATCCCCAGCATGACCCCCTGCACTACCAAAACACCACTGCACTGCACTAAACCCTAAAACACTACCCCCAGCATGACCCACTGCACTACCCAAACACCACTGCACTGCCCTAAACCCTAAAACACTACCCCCAGCACGACCCCCTACACTACACAAACACCACTGCGCTACCCTAAACCCTAAAACACTACCCCAGCATGACTCCCTGCGCTACCCATACACCACTGCACTACCCTAAACCCTAAAACACTACCCCCAGCAGTACCCCCTACACTACCCAAACACCACTGCACTACCCTAAACCCTAAAACACTACCCCCAGCAGTACCCCCTATGCTACCCAAACACCACTGCACTACCCTAAACCCTAAACCACTATCCCCAGCACGACCCCCTACACTACCCAAACACCACGGCACTACCCTAAACCCTAAAACACTACCCCCAGCATGACCCCCTACACTACCCTAAACCCTAAAACACTCCCCCAGCACGACTCCCTACACTAACCAAACACCACTGTACTACCCTAAACCCTAAATCTACCCCCAGCATGACCCCGTACACTATCCAAACACCACTGCACTACCCTAAACCCTAAATCTACCCCCAGCACGACCCCCTACACTACCCAAACATCTCTGCACTAACCTAAACCTAAATTCTACCCTCAGCATGACCCCCTACACTACCCAAACACCACTGCACTACCCTAAACCCTAAAACACTACCCCCATCACGACCCCCTACACTACACCAACACCACTGCACTACCCAAACCCTAAAACACTACCCCAGCACGACCCCCTACACTACCCAAACACCACTGCACTACCCTAAACCACTACCCCAGCATGACCCCCTACACTACCCAAACTCCACTGCACTACCCTAAACCCTAAAACACTACCCCCAGCACGACCCCCTACTCTACACAAACACCACTGCACTGCCCTAAACCCTAAAACACTACCCCCAGCACAACCCCCTACACTACACAAACATCACTGCACTACCCTAAACCCTAAAACACCAGCACCAGCACAACTCCCTACACTACGCAAACAACACTGCACTACCCTAAACCCTAAAACACTACCCCCAGCACGACCCCCTACACTACACAAACACCACTGCACTACCCTAAACCCTAAAACACTATCCCCAGCATGACCCCCTACACTACCCAAACACCCCTGCACTACCCTAAGCCCTAAAACACTCCCCCCAGCACAACTCCCTACACTACCCAAACAATAACCCGCCTCTTCAACACTGGGATCCAAGGAAAAGCCCTGGACTGGATCACCTCTTTCCTCTCCAACAGAACCCAGAGAGTCCGCCTCCCTCCCTTCCGCTCGGAGGCCACCGAGATCATCTGCGGCGTACCCCAAGGCTCCTCACTCAGCCCAACCCTCTTCAATATCTACATGAGCCCCCTCGCCGCCATCGCACGCCCACACAACATCAACATCATCTCCTACGCCGACGACACACAGCTGATACTCTCCCTCACCAAAGACCCAGCCACCGCCAAAACCAACCTAGAGGAAGGAATGAAAGACATTGCAGAATGGATGAAGCTCAGCCGCCTGAAGTTGAACTCAGACAAAACAGAAGTCTTCATCCTCGGACAAACCCCATCCGCCTGGGACGACTCCTGGTGGCCCTCAGCTCTGGGCTCTGCGCCGACACCCTCGGACCACGCACGCAACCTAGGATTCATCCTGGACTCCTCCCTCACGATGACCAAGCAAGTCAACGCCGTCTCGTCATCATGTTTCAACACGCTGCGCATGCTCTGAAAGATCTTCCGGTGGATCCCCACCGAAACCAGAAAGACGGTCACCCAGGCCCTCCTCTCCAGCCGTCTGGACTACGGTAACGCCCTATACGCAGGAACCACCGCCAAACTTCAGAAACGACTACAACTCTTACAGAATGCCTCCGCACGACTCATCCTCGACATCCCTCGCCACAGCCACATATCCGCCCACCTGAAAAACCTGCACTGGCTCGCCATCAACATGAGGATCACGTTCAGGCTCCTCACCCACGCACACAAAGCGCTCCACGACATGGGCCCCGAATACCTCAACAACCGCCTCTCGTTCTACACTCTCACCCGCCAGCTCCGCTCAGCCAGCCTAGCCCTCGCCACGTCCCACAGATTCGAAGAACCACCGCCGGAGGAAGATCGTTCTCCTACCTGTCAGCCAAAACATGGAACTCCCTCCCCGCACACCTACGCATGACCCAGGACCATCTCACCTTCAGGAAACACCTCAAGACCTGGCTCCTCGAGCAGTAGCAGCACCCCCCCCCCCTTTTCAGCGCCTTGAGTCCCTTATGGGTGAGGAGCGCGCTATATAAATGTTTTGATTGATTGATTGACTGACTACCCTAAACCCTAAAACACTACCCTCAGCAAGACGCCCTACACTACCCAAACACCACTGCAGTACCCTAAACCCTAGAAAAGTAACCACCACCCCTTGCCCAATCCCCCTTACCTCTCACTCCTCTTGGTTCCTCCCTCCTCCCTCGTGGTTCCTGCTTCATGTCGTCTCTGAGGGGCGGTGCACGTCGTTGTGAAGAAACGGAACAGTTATTTACCATACATACCTTTACAACAAAATTTGTTGTAAAGGCATGCGTGGTAAATGACCATGCGTTCTAAAAAAATGCATTGTAATGACTTTGCGATGTACAACGCATGCATGGTAATGCAGGCATTGTAATGGTATTGTGAAGTAAAAAAGTCGTTGTAACGGCTGTTTACCGATTGAAGCTGGCCTTTGTTCTTCAGTGAGTCGTTTATTTGATAAATTAGGAGGAAGGAATGTGTTTTTTTTACCGAAAAGTGCATTCCCGGCTGTTGTATTGTGAAAGTGTCCGCGTGGCCTGGTTTCTCTTCTGGTGAGAGAGTGGAAGAGTCTGTTTGGATCTAAAGGGGTTCTGCTGTTGGACGGGACCGGCGCGACACATCATCAGAAAACACAGCTAATGTAAAGCATTGTCCCCGAAGTGTGGAGCAGTGGCATGAGAGGTCAACGAGTGTGTGTTCCACTGCAGTATGACCGTACCGCATGACTAATTTGCTGCCTCCAGTGTATGGAAGGCAGAAGCGGCAGCCATCGCAGGTCCTCTTGAAGACCGTTGTAGCACTAATTCTACATTTTGGAACTAGGGCATTTTGACCTTGTTGTTCCTGAAGATACAAAGAGAAGATCCTGTGTTATTCAGTACCCTCATTACCTTTTCTGTGGGTAATGGTGCTTGCCACTTCGCTGCCCCACCGGTGCACACGACTGGGCTCCCCACCTCGTGTGCCATCTGCAGGGCCTCTGCCCTCAGATCACTGGTTTCGGTTTCTGGAGTGGCAACATAAACAGTTGGTCCCAAAGGACTAGCCTGAATATTTAGGTGAATATCCCCTGTGCCAGCATTCCGTGGAAATTGTTTCCTAGCTCTCCCATGTCGACGACGATGTCATAATAGCACGGCTCCGCTCGCGACACCGTATGACGTCATAGGAGCCATAAGAGGACCTCGTGGGCGTGCTGACGTCAGTTCCACCCATTTTTTCCGTGCCACCGAGGTAAACAGGTAGACCGACACATTTTCACATGTTTACATAGTATACTAAATATATATATATATTTATATATATATATATATATATCTACAAATGCATAACCAATAAAGGCATAAAGAAATAGCAACAGATCAAGCATTTTTCACTATTAAAACATAAGCATGATTAAGACATATTAAAAACTTCATGCCAAACAGTAAAAGCAACTTTTTGGTAGAAACAGGTCGACAATGGGGACGAGGGTGGGACAGTGAGGAATCCACAGGCAGATACTGTATCCTCCAGAAAAAGCATTACTGAAGGTAAGTAAATTGCTCTTCTGATGGATACTTCTGCTTGTTGATTCCTCACCTTTCGAATAGAATCCTCAAGCCATATCTCACCCGGAGGAGGGTGTCCACCTGACTAGACCAAAAAATCTTGCAAAACAGATCGAGCAAAATGGCCATCCTTCCTAACCTCCGAATCCAATAATAATCTAATAATTTTAGTCGAAATTATATTAAAAATAATACTTTACAAATACTTGTATTAATAAATTTAGACAAACACTTAAAGGAAAACTTTTATTTATAATTAATTTAAAGATATTTAATACTTTACAAATCACGCAGAAGTCGCGACTCCAGCGCGACTTTTCAAAATAGCTACCGGAATGCGCGCAGCCATCGTGTAGGGTGTGCGACTTCTGTATAATATATATTTTTTTTAAAAAGAATGAATATAGTTTTCATAACTAAAAATTATTCACAATTTAAAAATATATATATATATATGCTGTGTAAACAAGGCAGGAGTGACGAAACGCGTCAGAGCGAAGGTTCATAAACCAAAAGACTGAATGGCAAAGCAACTCCAGTGTCGGTGTCCGATTTCGATAAGGAAGTCGGAAGTGGTTGGTATGTATATATATATATATATATATATATCAAGTCCAACCCCATTCCAATTCAGAAACGGGCCGACACATGCTCAGTGACAACTGGTAGTTTTATTGTCAAAATTCAAAGCGCAAAGCAGGAACCAAGTTCAATGTTGTGAAACGCTCGGCATACGCGTTTCAGTCTTTCGACCTTCCTTATATATATATGAACCAACAAATTGCACCTGATTTCAGGAACAGACCTGGAGCACGAAGGAAGCACCCGCCACGCAAGGAGTTCAGCAGCAAAGGTAGCAATTGTTTGGAGGTTGAAATGGTGCTGCCAGAACCGCCGCAACCGGGAGAACGATGTACCTGCCAATAATTGGTCCATGACTACGTGGAAGTGCACAGAATACTATATTCCTGTGTCCTCAGACACTGAAATCTCTCAAAAGCGGCTGACGAATGGGCTGGTATTAAAGCAACGAGACTCTTGAATGAAATGCACAGCGGTGAAGCGCGATCTTTGAATATTTTTTCCTTTCCCATCAATGGATGGAAGTTTACATCAAAAGAATAATTGCCTGTTAGGTACAACAATACACAGTGCTTACACTCAAAGATGGCGGCCAAAAAAGAACTCAAGACGGACTGCTTTCCAATACAGTCCTTTCTTGCTGAAACTGTGCAGGAGGAGCCCCGTGTGGCTTTTAAAAGACATTGAAATGCCAACAATTCCTTTTCACACAACAGCATTTGAGAAAGTCAGCCTTGACGAAACGCGTCATGCGATGTGAAATAAAGGATTCCAGACCCAGAGTGCTCCAGGTCTGTTCCTGAAATCTGGGGCAATTTGTTGGTTTATTTTTCACGTGCATGCTATCTGCACGAAGGAAGCACCTGCCACGCAAGGAGTTCAGCAGCAAAGGTAGCAATTGTTTGGAGGTTGAAATGGTGCTGCCAGAACCACCGCAACCGGGAGAACGATGTACCTGCCAATAATTGGTCCATGACTACGTGGAAGTGCACATAATACTATATTCCTGTGTCCTCAGACACTGAAATCTCTCAAAAGCGGCTGACGAATGGGTTGGTATTAAAGCAACGAGACTCTTGAATGAAATGCACAGCGGTGAAGCGCGATCTTTGAATATTTTTTCCTTTCCCATCAATGGATGGAAGTTTACATCAAAAGAATAATTGCCTGTTAGGTACAACAATACACAGTACTTACACTCAAAGATGGCGGCCAAAAAAGAACTCAAGACGGACTGCTTTCCAATACAGTCCTTTCTTGCTGAAACTGTGCAGGCGGAGCCCCGTGTGGCTTTTAAAAGACATTGAAATGCCAACAATTCCTTTTCACACAACAGCATTTGAGAAGGTCAGCCTTGACGAAACGCGTCATGTGATGTGAAATAAAGGATTCCAGACCCAGAGTGCTCCAGGTCTGTTCCTGAAATCAGGGGCAATTTGTTGGTTTATTTTTCACGTGCATGCTATCTGCACGAAGGAAGCACCTGCCACGCAAGGAGTTCAGCAGCAAAGGTAGCAATTGTTTGGAGATATATATATATATATATATATATATATATATATATATATATATATAAAATAAAAAACCATAGGATTGAGGTACATTAGACTTACAAATTTTCATTTAAAAAACCTTTTAAATTCACTGGAAAAACCATAGGTTTCAGGCACGTTATAGTTAGAAATTAGCATTTTAAAAAAACGTATAAATTCACTGAAAAAACCATAGGTTTAAGGCACGTTATAGTTAGAAATTAGCATTTAAAAAACCATAGAAATCAACAGAAAAAACCATAGGTTTCAGTTAGTTGGACATTTCACTCGTACAAAACCATAGAAATTCCAGCGTTATAGTTAGTTCAGCTAACTATAACTCGCGCCCCGGCAATGCACTGCTGATGACGTCACATATTACATCATTCATGACATAGTCAGTGACATCACTGATGACATCACTGATGACATCTCAAATGACATCACTGATGACATCATCCACGTGAAAATCTGATGCACCTTCTCACACCTGAATATAACCTTTGATACACCCACTCTAAAATACAGACTACTATTTTCGAAAAAACTAGACACTTCAATACCAGTTCCTAAATACGCACTGACTGATTCCTAGGTCTACACACACATCCACTCATTCACCCATACAGTCACTCATACATGCAGTCACTCATCAATACAACCCTATCATATGCACTCATATGCACTCATACACCTATACAGACACTCACACACTGCCACATATCCAGAGTTACTCACACACTTAGTCAGTCATGCAAAGAATCAATCATACTTCCATTTACTCACCTATACAGTTATACAGACACAACCTCACTTATTCATACAGATACTAACATATAATTACTCTCTTATAGAATCACTGATACAAATACACACTCATCCATGCAGCCATTCTCACAATTACTGACTCTCACATGTAGTTATTTATATACACCATCACTCACATATACTGCCTTTTACATATGTAGTTACTTGCACATGTACAACTGAGACATCCATTCACTCACCAACACACCCATACACACACTCACACACCCATACAGCTGTATGTTTTCACATGCACTCTTGAACGCATACACCCAGTGAATGAACCACTCACATATCTATGCACAGAGTCACACACCTCCCACCCACACACACACTCAGGCAGCCATACAAATACTCAGGAAAGCAATCAATAACCCATATAGACACTCATGCGGCTATTTACCAACCCATGCAGCAGCTTACACAACAACAGACAGACTGATACAGACTTTCACACAGTTTAGTCACTAACCCATGCATTCAGTAAGACACATTTAATCACTCACTTATACCGTCAGTCACGTACCTACTAAATCCTCCATACAGACACTTATACACCCACTCATTCCTCAATACAGCTTGGCATATATCTTAAACAAAATTAAACTTTACAGAAACACAGAGTCACTGGATGGTGTCATCAGTGATGTCATCAGTGATGTCATTTGAGATGTCATCAGTGATGTCATCAGTGATGTCACTGACCATGTCATGAATGATGTAATATATGACGTCATCAGCAGTGCATTGCGGGGGCGCGAGTTATAGTTAGCTGAACTAACTATAACGCCGGAATTTCTATGGTTTTGTACGAGTGAAATGTCCAACTAACTATAACGTTCCTGAAACCTATGGTTTTTTCAGTTAATTTCTATGTTTTTTTTAAATGCTAATTTCTAACTATAACATGCCTGAAACCTTTGGTTTTTTCATTGAATATATATATATGTATATATATATATATATATATATATTACCTACTGGCGGTTGCCAGTAGGTAGTTATAGTTAGGACCCTGTTTCCATAGGAAAACCGCAACATTCTATTTGGAATAACTTTGGCGCTGGTCGACGAATCCTCGCGAAATTTTCAAAACTAATGGGGCGCTACGCTCCGCTCCTACCCTGAAAGTCTCGGGGGGATTCGTCAAGCGGGGGCTGAGAAAAAAGGGAGGTCCCAAAACGCGTTTTTCCCATGCATTTTTCCATAGGACCTTTAGACACAGCTACAGCCCGAACGGCTGAACAGAGTTACTTGAAATTTGGCAGAGAGGTAGTCTACAGGTCAAGGAAGTGCCTTTTGTAGGTCTGGTGTAAATCTGTTCAGTAGTTCCTGAGAAAATAGCATTTAAATCAATATATATATCTGTGGCAGCTTACCGTGCGCTTACCGTGCGCTTACGGTAAGCTTACCGTACGCGTACGGTGCCGTGCGCGAGCGCGATTCTGATTGGCTGTTAGATCTTAGTAAACATTCGAATCGGTCGAAACCAGGAAGTGGCGGCCGCCATTTTCTCTCTCGCACTCTGAGGGGGGGAGGAAAAACAAAGTTTGATAACATGTAAAGGGGCAGGCTAGACAGCTCCTAACCACCTAGTCTCGGTTAAAATTAAATTCTAAAAAAAATTATCCACATTTCCCCCCCCCGTGTGCACAAGGTGCCTGCAGGGCTCCTTTTGTGCATGGCATGCGTAACATATGGAACAATTAATTGATTACCTTTCACAACGAAGTGCATAATATCTCCTCCGTGTGCGGACATGGCCCATTTAGCGTAACGTGGGCACGGCACTAACTGCGTAAAGTGGGAGCGCACGCCACGAACGGCGTAAAGTAACCTAGCATTTAAAAAACCGTACAAATTCACTGAAAAAACCATAGGTTTCACACATGTTATAGTTAGCTGGACATTTTACTCATAAAAAACCAATGAAATTCCCCCGTTATAGTTAGTGCAGGCAACTATAACTCACGCGACCGCAATCCTCTGCTGATGCTAATACTGTATTTAGACACTTATTTGCCCATGTCTTCTTCCATTAAATTTTAGCTATACATATATTACAAATATTTTTTTTTCATAAAGACACATATGTCATCAGCAGAGGATTGCGGTCGCGTGAGTTATAGTTGCCTGCACTAACTATAACGGGGGAATTTCATTGTTTTTTTATGAGTAAAATGTCCAGCTAACTATAACATGTGTGAAACCTATGGTTTTTTCAGTGAATATATATATATATATATATATATATATATATATATATATATATATATATATATATATATATATATATATATGAGAAGTGTACATGACTTGCACTGGTGATGTAGGGACAGAGGCAGTCGAGGGGCTCTCTACAGTCTGAATCAAACCAGTCTCATCTATGACATCAGATACTGGCAAATGTTGAGGCAGATGAATGAAGTGCGAAGAATCTCGCAGAATTGACTTTCCAGGACGGTGAGCAGTCACCATGTGTCCTTTACTAGTCACAACTTTGAAAGGTTCAGCATCAAAGGGAGCATCAGATTTGACTTTTCTCTGCATATACTTTTATCTTTTGCTTACGGCACCAGTCTGATGTAGTTCACTTTTTTTAGACCTGGCATCCTTGGTGTGGTTTTCCCCTGTGTTTTTGCCTCTGCCGCCTGTGTTTTTGCTGTGAGCTGAATTTCGTTTTTGCTGGTCTAGATGCTTTGGGCACTTTGCAACTGCTGATCATTGCCAAAGTGCAAATGCTCCCTCTGTAAATTGTGAATATCGATTGGTGTTTCCATGATTGGCTTGTTTTACTTACTATTAAGTCCCTAGTACAGTGCACTGTGTGTGCCCAGGGCTGATAAGTCAAATGCTGCTAGTGGGCTTGCAGCACTGATTGTGCCACCCACACAAGCAGCCCATAAAAGGGGTCTCAGACTGCAGTGTCTGAGTGCAGTCTGTACTGCCATGTCGACCTGTAAAATTGCGCCCACTTGCCAGGCCCTAACCTTCCCTTTTCTTACATGTGAGTCACCCCTAAGGTAGGCCCAAAGTAAACCTGTGGGCAGGGTGCAGTGTATGTGAAAGGTAGGATGTGTACTGTTATGTGTGACATGTCCTGATAGATAAATACAGTGTACTTTGTTTTTCACTATTGAATGGCTTTCTGTCCCATAGGATAGAATTGGAGTTTATTTATGTTATGTTATGTTACTAAGGTTTATAAAGCGCGCGATTACCTTGCGGTGTCCTGGCGCTAAGCACATGATAGCCTACACTAAAGTGAGAAACTAAAACTGGGAGAAGAACCAAGTCTTAAGATCTTTCCTAAAGGAGCTAAGATCTGATGCCATTCTCAGCATCAGAGGCAGCTCATTCCAGATTTTAGAGGCCCCATAAACAAAACTCCTTCCTCCCCAGTTAACCTTTCTGATGGAAGGAGTGTTCACTAGCTTAGCTCCAGTAGATCTGAGCGTTCTGCAAGGAGTGTACCAGGAAAACTTATCTTTAAGAAACTCAGGACCTGTCCCGTTCAAGGCTCTGAACACTATACACGAAGCCTTGAACCTGGCTCGCAGATGGATCGGGAGCCAATGCAGTGTCTTAAGATCTCTTTTAGCTGACACACATCTGGGGGTCAGGGTCAAAAGTCTAACAGCTGCATTTTGAATAACCTGCAGTCTAAATTGTGAATATCGATTGGTGTTTCCATGATTGGCTTGTTTTACTTACTATTAAGTCCCTAGTACAGTGTCCAATCCAATTTTATTCCACTTATGCCCAAAGATGCTGTAGATGTCTTTCATGACTGTGTTGTTGAGGATATCAAGAAACTACATCGGCAAGCATCAAGTAAGAAAAAGAACAACAGAAGAGCTCATTATAAACAACTGGAGTATGTCAATCTCATGTCCAAGCTAGGCGAAAACAACGAGATAATAATCAAAAAATCGGATAAAGGAGGCAATGTAGTTATCTGGCCTAAATCTGACTACGTGAATGAAGCTAACAAACAGCTCAACAACTTAAATTGTTACGTAAGATCTACTCATAAAGAATACATCAAGGCCAATGAAACTCTATACAAACTTCTAACGCAATACAGAAGGGAAGGACTAATTTCCTTTGATGAATTTAAATTCCTCCATAATGAGTTTCCTGTCCTGCCTATACTATATCTCATTCCCAAAATCCACAAAGGTATTTTTCCAGTACCTGGGAGACCGATTATCTCGGCCATCAAGAGTGTTTCCGAACAAGTGGGTCAATATATTGATTATTTTTTACAGGACATGGTCAAGGCACTACCTAGCTATGTACAAGACACCGGAGATTTCTTGCTAAAAATGAAAGACTTAACTTGGTCTGATGACATGTTATTAATGACTCTAGACATTGAGTCTTTATATACGAGCATAGATCATACAACTGGTTTGTCTGCTGCTAAGTACTTTTTGGACAAGAGATCATGTGAACTGTATGAACACAACAAAGTTGTCCTTAATCTCATTGACTGGTGCCTCAATAACAACTTCTTTTTGTTTGGCAAGGATTTGTTTAAACAACTTCGCGGAGTAGCGATGGGAGCCTGTTTCTCCCCCAGCTACGCATGTTTACATGTCGGCTGGTGGGAGGAACAGGTTCTGAAATCTGAACATGGGGCATATTTCAATAATCATGTGGCTTGTTACTTAAGATATATTGATGACATTTTTATATTGTGGCAGGGTGATGAAAGAGAAGCTTTAAGTTTCATAGAAGCGATCAACCTCAATTCCATGAACCTTCATTTCACATCCCACATTGATAAGGCCAGCATTGAGTTCTTGGATGTCAGAGTCTACATTTTAAATAACCAAATTGAAACGACCCTATTCAGGAAACCCACCGCTGGTAATGTCACACTCCACGCCAAAAGTGCTCATCCTAAACACCTCATCGCCAGTATTCCTTACGGCGAAATCTTAAGACTCAAAAGAATTTGCAGCCAAGAATCTGATTTTAACATTTGTTTAAGTAACACCATCATTAGATTAAAAGCGAGGGGGTATTCCAACACTATTCTTGATAACGCCATGGCAAAAGCCAATGCTCGGCCTAGATTGAGTTTATTCAAGTCCACTCTGTGCCCAGACCCATTAATCGAGATGGCTACACAGAATCCACCAGAAAATGAATCAGGACCCAGATTGATCACCACCTTCAGTAGAGAGGAAAGGAAAATAAGATCCATTGTCAAAAGACATTGGCCTATCATTCTGTCCGATGCTGTACTCCGTACTAGAGTACCAGCTACTCCTACGGTCACCTTCAGGAGAGCGAAAAACATGGGAACTTGTCTTGATAAAAGCAGCCCTGAAATTAGACAGAAAGTTATGTGGTTAAAATCTGCCCCTGGTTTCCGCAAATGCTCTTCTTGTAGAGCTTGTAAGTTTGGCATTAATAAAACTCACTACCTTACCCCTTTTAGCCCTAGGGAAGTAGCTATCACAGGGAGCTTCTCCTGTAGAACCGATTTTGCTGTGTATGTCCTGACATGCACCTGCGGCCTTAATTACATTGGTAGTACGAAGCTGCAGGTGCATGTTAGGATTTTACAACATTTGAGAGCCATCTTACATAATGATCCTGCGTATCCGGTGGCACGCCATTTCAAGTCTATGCACAATAATGATGTCAACTGCCTTAAATATTATGTAATAGCATATGTTCCCAAACCGCGAAGGGGCGGCAATAGGGAACTGTTATTAAGGCAGTTGGAAACTCGTAAAATCTTAGAGTTTGACAGCAAGTGGCCTAATGGCCTAAACAATACTGAGGATATGCATAACTTTGTTTAATGATGTCTGGATTTGATGACTTAACCTTGGAGAAATTACACGAGTGTATTTATACCTATATAAACCTCAGCTATCTCCTTGTTTCATTCCTTCCTTTTTTATATAATGAGCCTTGTCTGTGTTAAACACACACATATATATATCTGTACTTACAGTTATACATATTTTTATCTATTTACATTTCTTACTCTTTGCTCTATGCATCATATTCTTCTTGGGTGGCTACTTTTTGCACCATGCACTTTAGTTATCTGGTTACAGCGCAGGATTGTTTCCTTATACCTCTTCTGTCATATATATAATACACATTATTCTATGACTTATCAGCACTCGACAGTAAGATGATGGAATTTTAGAAATGAAATTTATATGATTTTAACAATAACTATCAGGACTGCACTTTTTATTGTTATCAATATTTATTCATTCCTATTTTAATCTTACTGTTTCGTCTTGCTATATTTGCACATACTCCCGAATATTTTGCACATTTGCACTATTTTGCACAAATTATTGAAAATGCTGCTATGCACCTTTTTGTATTGGTACAGATGTCAAGTGTCTTTATATCATGATATTATAATATTATGATATCATGTTGCTTGGAAACAAAGCGCCATCACTGCCACCTTCATGTTGGCCAAGCTGTATGGGTGACTTTCCAACCATGAAAGAGGAGATCAAGAGCTTAGGAGTCTGGCTGGAGCAAGATCTCTCCCTTAGAACTCACGCTAAAAGAACTGCGGGAGTCTGCTTTGCCCTGCTGCGGGCTGCGCGGAAAATTCTTCCGCTTCTTCCTTTTCCATCAAGGAAGTTGTTGATTCAGGGTTTGATAACATCTCGCCTTGATTACAGCAACAGCCTATTTCTGGGCGCCCCTGAATCGACTTTTAACAAGCTCCAGCAGGTGCAAAACGCGGCAGCTAGACTCCTCATGGGTATCCCCCGAACAGAATCCGCCAAACCCGCTCTCAAGGCACTGCACTGGTTACCGGTGCGGGAGAGAGTACAGTTTAAGGCACTGTCCATCGCCCATAAAACACTCCAGGGCGGTGGGCCCCCTCTTTTAGGGAGCCTGGTAGTACCTTATAAAGCAAATAGAGCATTGAGGTCCGACCAGAGATGTCTGCTCCAGGTCCCGAGAGTAAAAAGATCACGCACGGGAGGGAGGCGATTCTCTGTACATACAGCAATGCTCTGGAACTCCCTCCCACTTAAACTCCGCGCAGAGACCTGTACCCTGCGTTTTCGCAGAGACTTGAAAACTCATTTGTTCCCCCGGTGAGCCGCCTTCCTTACTCCATGGTCCCACGGTTGATGCATTGTTCATAGCGCCGGGATGCCCCAGGGTAGCTGCGCGCTATATAAGTTTTAATAATAATAATAATAATAATAATAATATATGTTTTTAATGGCATTGTTTTTACTTTTCCTGTGAGTTGGGTGTTTAAAAAGGATTTATCCCGTTATATCAACACTCTCACATTTGAAATAGTTCAGTCTCGTGTAATAGCTTTTTGCTGGCTGCCCATGACAATGTTTACCATTACATTTCCGTATTTTAGATTGCATGAATTGTCAACTATCCCTATTCTACATTTGTTTTAGGTTTCTTTAAATCTTCGTGCAATTTAATTTCAATGTTTCGCACAGTACCACACGAAGTCTGTTTTCCTGGTCTAGTAGCACGTGATCAGGAAGTGGGTGTATACTTCACAGCGCTTATATAAAAATGTTTCAGTGCAACTTGTCTCTGCATGTGAACAAGGGCTTTTGAGCCCGAAACGCGTCATGTTTTGCTGAGAATTGGTCGAATAAATACTCTTGCCTGAAGTTTACTGTGGTCCGTCTCTCCTTCTTCGCCGTTCGTTCGGAGGTTGTGGGAGTTTCCGGTATCTCATATATATATATATATATATATATATATATATATATATATATATATATATATATATATATATATATGAGAAGAAAAGAGTTGCCCCTAGTTGAACCGCACTCCCAGGAGGCCAGTAAAGATCAAGGGAAGTCCCAGAATCACACCGCGTCTCAGCCGTTCCCTGACGCGTTTCAAGCAGACGCTCTTTATCAATGGTTGTAGGCTGTACCCCTGGCTCACCAACAATGACTCGACCAGTATATTCCCTCTTTTATTTCTTTTATTCGATTCTGCTCAGGTGTAGATTTTCAACGGCATTATGGGACTGGAAGTTCAAAGTAAAACCCATGTGGGCTGTTGGTGAATAAGGCATCACAGAGTTCACTGCAAATCCCGGCGTGGAGCCCAGGTACCTCCCTCAGTGCCAACAATCGTCCTCCTGCTCCGTTATCCTGTCGTTCAAAGAACAGCGGCGGACCCGCCTTTCCTTCGGCGGTGGTGTCAGTTCCCGACCGGGCAGGCCGTATTAATGAGAAGAAAAGAGTTGCCCCTAGTTGAACCGCACTCCCAGGAGGCCAGTAAAGATCAAGGGAAGTCCCAGAATCACACCGCGTCTCAGCCGTTCCCTGACGCATTTCAAGCAGACGCTCTTTATCAAAGGTTGTAGGCTGTACCCCTGGCTCACCAACAATGACTCGACCAGTATATTCCCTCTTTTATTTCTTTTATTCGATTATGCTCAGGTGTAGATTTTCAACGGCATTATGGGACTGGAAGTTCAAAGTAAAACCCATGTGGGCTGTTGGTGAATAAGGCATCACAGAGTTCACTGCAAATCCCGGCGTGGAGCCCAGGTACCTCCCTCAGTGCCAACAATCGTCCTCCTGCTCCGTTATCCTGTCGTTCAAAGAACAGCGGCGGACCCGCCTTTCCTTCGGCGGTGGTGTCAGTTCCCGACCGGGCAGGCCGTATTAATGAGAAGAAAAGAGTTGCCCCTAGTTGAACCGCACTCCCAGGAGGCCAGTAAAGATCAAGGGAAGTCCCAGAATCACACCGCGTCTCAGCCATTCCCTGACGCGTTTCAAGCAGACGCTCTTTATCAAAGGTTGTAGGCTGTACCCCTGGCTCACCAACAATGACTCGACCAGTATATTCCCTCTTTTATTTCTTTTATTCGATTATGCTGAGGTGTAGATTTTCAACGGCATTATGGGACTGGAAGTTCAAAGTAAAACCCATGTGGGCTGTTGGTGAATAAGGCATCACAGAGTTCACTGCAAATCCCGGCGTGGAGCCCAGGTACCTCCCTCAGTGCCAACAATCGTCCTCCTGCTCCGTTATCCTGTCGTTCAAAGAACAGCGGCGGACCCGCCTTTCCTTCGGCGGTGGTGTCAGTTCCCGACCGGGCAGGCCGTATTAATGAGAAGAAAAGAGTTGCCCCTAGTTGAACCGCACTCCCAGGAGGCCAGTAAAGATCAAGGGAAGTCCCAGAATCACACCGCGTCTCAGCCGTTCCCTGACGCGTTTCAAGCAGACGCTCTTTATCAAAGGTTGTAGGCTGTACCCCTGGCTCACCAACAATGACTCGACCAGTATATTCCCTCTTTTATTTCTTTTATTCGATTATGCTCAGGTGTAGATTTTCAACGGCATTATGGGACTGGAAGTTCAAAGTAAAACCCATGTGGGCTGTTGGTGAATAAGGCATCACAGAGTTCACTGCAAATCCCGGCGTGGAGCCCAGGTACCTCCCTCAGTGCCAACAATCGTCCTCCTGCTCCGTTATCCTGTCGTTCAAAGAACAGCGGCGGACCCGCCTTTCCTTCGGCGGTGGTGTCAGTTCCCGACCGGGCAGGCCGTATTAATGAGAAGAAAAGAGTTGCCCCTAGTTGAACCGCACTCCCAGGAGGCCAGTAAAGATCAAGGGAAGTCCCAGAATCACACCGCGTCTCAGCCGTTCCCTGACGCGTTTCAAGCAGACGCTCTTTATCAAAGGTTGTAGGCTGTACCCCTGGCTCACCAACAATGACTCGACCAGTATATTCCCTCTTTTATTTCTTTTATTCGATTATGCTCAGGTGTAGATTTTCAACGGCATTATGGGACTGGAAGTTCAAAGTAAAACCCATGTGGGCTGTTCGTGAATAAGGCATCACAGAGTTCACTGCAAATCCCGGCGTGGAGCCCAGGTACCTCCCTCAGTGCCAACAATCGTCCTCCTGCTCCGTTATCCTGTCGTTCAAAGAACAGCGGCGGACCCGCCTTTCCTTCGGCGGTGGTGTCAGTTCCCGACCGGGCAGGCCGTATTAATGAGAAGAAAAGAGTTGCCCCTAGTTGAACCGCACTCCCAGGAGGCCAGAAAGATCAAGGGAAGTCCCAGAATCACACCGCGTCTCAGCCGTTCCCTGACGCGTTTCAAGCAGACGCTCTTTATCAAAGGTTGTAGGCTGTACCCCTGGCTCACCAACAATGACTCGACCAGTATATTCCCTCTTTTATTTCTTTTATTCGATTATGCTCAGGTGTAGATTTTCAACGGCATTTTGGGACTGGAAGTTCAAAGTAAAACCCATGTGGGCTGTTGGTGAATAAGGCATCACAGAGTTCACTGCAAATCCCGGCGTGGAGCCCAGGTACCTCCCTCAGTGCCAACAATCGTCCTCCTGCTCCGTTATCCTGTCGTTCAAAGAACAGCGGCGGACCCGCCTTTCCTTCGGCGGTGGTGTCAGTTCCCGACCGGGCAGGCCGTATTAATGAGAAGAAAAGAGTTGCCCCTAGTTGAACCGCACTCCCAGGAGGCCAGTAAAGATCAAGGGAAGTCCCAGAATCACACCGCGTCTCAGCCGTTCCCTGACGCGTTTCAAGCAGACGCTCTTTATCAAAGGTTGTAGGCTGTACCCCTGGCTCACCAACAATGACTCGACCAGTATATTCCCTCTTTTATTTCTTTTATTCGATTATGCTCAGGTGTAGATTTTCAACGGCATTATGGGACTGGAAGTTCAAAGTAAAACACTTATTTGCCCATGTCTTCTTCCATTAAATTTTAGCTATACATATATTACAAATATTTTTTTTTCATAAAGACACATATGTCATCAGCAGAAGATTGCGGTCGCGTGAGTTATAGTTGCCTGCACTAACTATAACGGGGGAATTTCATTGGTTTTTTATGAGTAAAATGTCCAGCTAACTATAACATGTGTGAAACCTATGGTTTTTTCAGTGAATATATATATATATATATATATATATATATATATATATATATATATATATATATATATATATATATATATATATATATATATATATATATATATATATATATATATATATATATATATATATATATATATGAGAAGTGTACATGACTTGCACTGGTGATGTAGGGACAGAGGCAGTCGAGGGGCTCTCTACAGTCTGAATCAAACCAGTCTCATCTATGACATCAGATACTGGCAAATGTTGAGGCAGATGAATGAAGTGCGAAGAATCTCGCAGAATTGACTTTCCAGGACGGTGAGCAGTCACCATGTGTCCTTTACTAGTCACAACTTTGAAAGGTTCAGCATCAAAGGGAGCATCAGATTTGACTTTTCTCTGCATATACTTTTATCTTTTGCTTACGGCACCAGTCTGATGTAGTTCACTTTTTTTAGACCTGGCATCCTTGGTGTGGTTTTCCCCTGTGTTTTTGCCTCTGCCGCCTGTGTTTTTGCTGTGAGCTGAATTTCGTTTTTGCTGGTCTAGATGCTTTGGGCACTTTGCAACTGCTGATCATTGCCAAAGTGCAAATGCTCCCTCTGTAAATTGTGAATATCGATTGGTGTTTCCATGATTGGCTTGTTTTACTTACTATTAAGTCCCTAGTACAGTGCACTGTGTGTGCCCAGGGCTGATAAGTCAAATGCTGCTAGTGGGCTTGCAGCACTGATTGTGCCACCCACACAAGCAGCCCATAAAAGGGGTCTCAGACTGCAGTGTCTGAGTGCAGTCTGTACTGCCATGTCGACCTGTAAAATTGCGCCCACTTGCCAGGCCCTAACCTTCCCTTTTCTTACATGTGAGTCACCCCTAAGGTAGGCCCAAAGTAAACCTGTGGGCAGGGTGCAGTGTATGTGAAAGGTAGGATGTGTACTGTTATGTGTGACATGTCCTGATAGATAAATACAGTGTACTTTGTTTTTCACTATTGAATGGCTTTCTGTCCCATAGGATAGAATTGGAGTTTATTTATGTTATGTTATGTTACTAAGGTTTATAAAGCGCGCGATTACCTTGCGGTGTCCTGGCGCTAAGCACATGATAGCCTACACTAAAGTGAGAAACTAAAACTGGGAGAAGAACCAAGTCTTAAGATCTTTCCTAAAGGAGCTAAGATCTGATGCCATTCTCAGCATCAGAGGCAGCTCATTCCAGATTTTAGAGGCCCCATAAACAAAACTCCTTCCTCCCCAGTTAACCTTTCTGATGGAAGGAGTGTTCACTAGCTTAGCTCCAGTAGATCTGAGCGTTCTGCAAGGAGTGTACCAGGAAAACTTATCTTTAAGAAACTCAGGACCTGTCCCGTTCAAGGCTCTGAACACTATACACGAAGCCTTGAACCTGGCTCGCAGATGGATCGGGAGCCAATGCAGTGTCTTAAGATCTCTTTTAGCTGACACACATCTGGGGGTCAGGGTCAAAAGTCTAACAGCTGCATTTTGAATAACCTGCAGTCTGTGTAGATGTTGTGACTGCATGTTAACATAAAGACTATTGCAATAGTCAAGACGGGATAAAATGAGTGCGGTCACCACTGTACCGAGACACCCCTCGGAAAGATATGGCCTGATTTTTTTGATCATTCTGAGTACCATAGCGCAACCAGAGGTGACCCTGCTCACCTGGTCCCCCATACAGAGTTTGTCATCGATTACCACTCCCAGGTTTTTGGCTTTCCTACACGGCGTGGGGCAGTGACCTAGTGAGTCAGGCCACCAATCGGGTGTCCACATGAGAGGATTATTGCCAAACCTCACCACTTCTGTCTTAGCTGAGTTAAGCTTAAGGCAATTAGCCGACATCCAGCTGGAGATGGAAAGCATACATTGCGAGAAGCGAAATCCAGTTTCCTTTTCAGCTCCCTCCCTCACAGACAGCACAATTTGCGTGTCGTCTGCGTAGGAGGTAAGTTGGAACCCAAACGATCTAATGATGCCAGCCAGGGGTGCCACGTAGATATTAAAGAGCGTGGGGCTCAAGGAGGAGCCCTGCGGCACCCCGCAAGGCAGAGAGAATGGTTCAGATGTGGCTTCATTTAATTCGACTGTTTGATGTCTGTCCTTTAAAAAGGAATCAAGCAACTTCCAGGCTTGTCCTGATATCCCGATCTCTGACAACCGATTGAGCAGTACTTTATGATGCACGGTGTCAAAGGCCGCGGATAGGTCCAAAAGGACGAGCATCGCGCTACCGCCTTTGTCCAGAGCTTCTCTGATCTCCTCAGTTGATTTAATAAGGGCTAGCTCGGTACTGTGGTGAGATCTGAAGCCATATTGCGAGTGATCCAAAGTGTCATTCAATAGGAGGAAATCGCTGAGTTGTTTATTCATGGCTTTTTCAAGCATTTTAGCTGGTAGGGGCAGTCTGGAGATAGGGCGATAGTTAGCTGGATCATTAGGGTCCAAAGATTGTTTCTTAAGGAGAGGGAGCACAGAGGCCTTTTTCCAGGGGCTGGGAAAAATAGCGGTACAGAATATATTGTTAAAAAGGGGGGTTATAACGCTACAGGTTATATCTGCGACCTGTTTAATAATCCCTATAGGACAGGGGTCATTGGGGGAGCCTGATTTTGTATTGTTCATGAGATTCATTGTTTCTTCTGAATTCAGAGGGGAGAACCGATCCAGGGTACTGGCCGGGAGAGAAGGAGCATTCAAGGTGAAGTCCGAATGCTTTTTATTAACCTGGTCAGACAGAGAGGAAAAGATAGTTTCTACTTTTGTTTTAAAAAAATCGGCAACCGTATTACAAAAGTCTGGTGCGACTGGACCGCTGGGCGTCCTAGGGTTAGAAAGTTTGATGACTGTTTTAAAAAGCTCCTTCGAGTCAGATTTGGCTTTAGTGATTAGAAGTGAGAAATACTCCCTCTTGGCTAACAGAAGGGATGATTTATAACTCGCAATCACTGATTTTAGGTCTGTTTTATCAGCCGTTAAATAGTTTTTACGCCACTGTCTTTCAGCCCTTTTGCATAGTAGTTTCTTTTCTCTGAGCTCATCTGAGTACCAGGGGGCCGTAGGTATGACCCTTCTCGGTATCCATTTTCTTGGGGGGGCTGCGAGTAGGCATGCCTTGTCCAGCCAATTGTTGAACAAGCGAGTGGCTACTTCGGGATCAGATGCGTCTATGGGCATGGTTTCCAAGAGGGCAGTTTTAAGATGTGTAACATTGACTTTCCCCCAGGCTCTGGTCGTGATCTCCTTCTTATCCGTTAAACCTAAGGGTCCCTTCATATCGTATTTGAGTTGAAAAGTGATTATAGAATGGTCGGACCAGGAAATCGGGAGAACCGAGATGTTAACCAGGTCACAACTGTTAGAAAAAATCCCATCCAGGGTATGACCTTTTATGTGGGTGGGGACGGAGACCAATTGTTCCAGGCCGCCTACTGCCATAATACTGTTAAGTCTGGCAGTATCGGGGTCCTCCGATTTTTCCAAATGGAAATTAAAGTCTCCTAATATAACAAAAGTTTGTTGACACAGAGCTTCTTCTATTAATATATTAAAAGAGTTGAGAAAATCAGTCTTACTTCCTGGAGGGCGGTATATTAGAATCCCTTTAAAGGGTTTATAGTGTGCTGATACAATATTGAAAGACAGGGCTTCGCAGCCTTGATCATGCACAGGTACGAAATGTGGAGTCAGAGAATCGTGGTATATGACTGCGAGCCCTCCGCCCTTTTTATGAGTACGGTCGTGTGAGTAGCAGCAAAAACCAGAGGGAGTGGCCTTCACCAAGTCAGGACCTGAAGTGCTATCCAGCCAGGTCTCAGTTATAAAAGCAAGTTTAACATTATTGTTTTCCAAAAAGAGAGCGCATTCCACTGAATGTTTAACGAGCGATCTAGCATTGAATAGGACGCAGTTCAGGTTAATATCCATAGCGGCAGTTTTGGAAACTTCGTGGGCAGGTTCCCTGTCTTGAATAGGGAGATTAAGAATAACTGGGAGCGGAGCCAGACACGACCTACATATAAGGGAACCACCCCTTCCATAGACCGCAACATTTGCATCATAGGTGGAGCATAACATTTTATAAGTATAGCTTCCCTTTGAGACAAGATAGACAGCTGGAGTTTAGTATGCCTGAACCCAGAATATAAAAATGCACCTTTTAGTAAAGATGATTTTTATATTGTGTGTTTGAAAATACCGCTTGGGCTGCATTTAGAGTAGGAGGAAGAGATTCCCCTGCACCTGAATGGGCCTGGTATGCCTTACACAATGCTGTCCCCACCTCCTCCCAGGAAGCTGGACCAGAGAGGACAAACCTGGTTTTGACTGAGCACAGAGCCTCTCTGCCACAATAGAACAAAGGACAATGCTGTATAAATATTGGGGCCCAGACCCCAGAACTTTAGAATACTTCTGGACTCAAGAGGAACCTCTGCCAAGGAGAAGAGTTGGGAAAACTGAAGGAGAAGTACTGCCCCTTTGCTGTGTGCTGTCTGGGGTTGGCCTGCAATGGCTGTTTCTGCCAAGGAGAGGATAAATACTTTGCTGTGTGCTGTGTATCCTGCTTGAAGATGATCTCCAAGGGCTTGAGGTAGAGCTTGCCTCCTTTTCTGCAGTCTCAGGGACACAAATGCTTTACCACCAGCTCCTCTGAACTGCCTAGCTGGGTGTTTTGACCTGCCAAGAGGTGCCTGTTGCTGTGTTGGGCCTCTGGAGGTTGATCCTGCTGCTGGGAGCTGAAAAAGGGAAGCAACGAAGGGAAGCGCGATGCTTTCGCACTCGTTTCTGATGCATCGCCGCTGTGCCACTGAAGAAACCAACGCAGTGCCTGCCCGCTGCTGGAGAAATCACTGCATGCTGAATCCTGTGCACCGATCTCCGAAGTCCGAGATCACCACACCGATTCTGACGCAGGCCCTGCTGTGCAGCTTCAAGAACCAACGCATCGTGGGACTGCAGCTGGAGAGACCAATGCAGCCCTGTTGCCACCGCATCGAGAACCGATGCACCCCCGATCCCCAAGCATTGCACCGGGGCACCAAGTCTACAAGAATGCTGGGACCGCAGTAAGAAACCGATGCATCACCTCCCCTTCAGTAAGAAAGTGACGCATCACCTCCCCTGCGTGGCAGTAAGGAACTGACGGATCACCTTCCCTGAAGTAAGAAACCAACGCATCACCTTCCCTGGGCGTAAGGAACTGATGCATCATTTTCCCTAAAGCTGTTTTTGTTTATGATTGTGACACTTCCAAGGTACTTTGTGTTGAAAGTGTTGCATCGATAGTTTGCTATGGACAGAACTGCTTTTGCCTTTTTAAGGATTACATATTAAGTACTGTATTGTGGATTTTTGTTGTTTTGGCCTTTTTCGATTTAGATAAAGATTACTTATTTTTCTAAACTGGTGTGGTGTCCATTTGTAGTGTTTTCACTGTATTGCTGTATGTGTGCACGAATGCTTCACACACTGCCTCTGAGATAAGCCTGTCTGCTCGTGCCAAGCTACCAAGGGGGTGAGCAGGGGTTATTTTGGAAGTGTATACACCCTTACCCTGACTAGGAACAAGGGTCCCTACTTGGACAAAGATGCAAACCATTGCCAACGAGAGACCATCATTTCTAACAACCATCTGTTGTAGTACTTCTGTTGATCCATTGTGGTAATTTGGTTGTCATGGCTCACCCAAACATAGGGTGGCAGGACTTTCACCTGTTGAATGAGAAGTCGACTGGTAAGCTCGATGAGCAGCATGGAGAGAAGACTTCAGAACAAGCTTCTCCAATGTAGCATGCTAAAAAAGTTTTTTAAGTGTACTCATAAAGTGTTCGACAACGCCATTTGCTTGTGGCCAAAGAGGTGTGCTTTTCTGCATGTGGCCAAAGAGGTGTGCTTTTCTAACACTGAGATGATTAAGAAAGTCTCTGAATTCTCAACTGTTGAATGGTGAGTCTTTGTCAGATTTTAGAATTTAAGGAACACCGCATGTTGCAAAAATGCCATCTAACCTCTCAATGACTCTTTCTTGAGTGGTCGATGACAGATCTTCTGCAAATGGAAAAGGGGAGTATTCGTCGATAACCACCATCAGGTGATGTCCATTATCAAGAGGACCAAAGAAATCAGGAGTGATTCTCTCTCACACATGTTTTGGCAGATCAGACATATTCAAGGCATGTTAAGTGGTTTTGGGAGATAAACAATTGCACAAATGACAGACCTTCAACTCTCTTTCAACTATCTTGTCAAGAAAAGGAAGCCAAAGTTGATCTCTGAGAGCTCATTTAGTGGCAGCAATTCCACAATGTCCTTGATGGGACACTACAATCACTTCTTGTCGCAGACTCTACGGTATGAAAATTCTTGAAACTCGTAAGACAATACCTTCTTGGGTAATAGACAGCTCATCTTTCACATTTTTGAACTTTTGATATTTGATATTCAGTGTCACATGTGAGAGATCGAGTGCGCTGTTTCCAGGACTGCAATAATGACTTTTAGCATCAACATGTCAATATCTTTGCTCTTAGCAGCAAAGATTTGTTCTACTGAAAAAGCAGGCGTATTGGAACTTAATATAAATTTAATGTAGGCTTTGGCTGCTTTAGAAGGGGGACCAGGGCACTGTACAGCACTCATGAAAGTAGACATCAGAGTTTTGATCTTTCCCTGGTTCGTGAATAGTCTAGTCATATTCCTGTAGTCACTAACCCCACCGTTCAATTCTAGGAGTCATCTTGGCTTTGGGTTGCCAAAGATGGTAAACAATGCTTCATGATCTGGTACAAGAGTGAATGGTTTTCCATATAGGAATATGTGGAAATGTTCACAAGCCCTCACCACTGTTAAGCTTTATTTCTCTGGTTCTGAATAGGCAAGTTTAGTTGGTGACAAACTACTGCTTGCATATGCCACATTATGCCTTCGGGCATTTGGGTGTCCACTGTGTTGGGCAAGGATCACGCCCAAGCTGACCAAGCTTGCATCAACAACAACATCGGTATGGAGCTTTGAATCAAAGTAGGCAGTTTTCAGTGGAGTTCTTAATTGCATGCTTGATTTTCTTAAAACTTTGTTCACATTCCTGTGACCAGTAAAATGAAGCATTTCTTTTTATTACATCTCTTAAGGGAGTACTTATTGTGGAAAAATCATGTATGTACCTGTAACAGTAACTGGCCATACTAAGAAATGAATGTAACATGGTAACATCTTGTGAGGGGTTGGTGTCTGACAAAACTTGCACCTTAGCTTGATCTGGTGTTATGCTCCCATTAGAAAAGATATACCTAGAAAATTAGAGTTTTGTTTTGTGGAACTCGCATTTCTCGGCATTTAAAGTTAAATCTGCATCAGCAAGTAAATGACACACTTGTGTAAGAGCTTTATGATGTTCCTGATGAGCCTATGATGCTCTGAAGACTAATATGTTATCACTGTAATTGAATGCATTTATGACAGGTTGTTTGGTACATTAAATTACATCTTGAAAATGTTTGCCAACTGATGACACACCAACACTTTAGCGTTTATATCTGAACAAACCAATATGGGTAGAAAAGGTGGTAAGGTTTTCTCGAGTTCCAATTGATGATACTGTTTGTTCAGATCAAGGTGAGAGAAAACTTTGGTGCTATTTAGCTGTGTGATCATGCTGTCAATGTGCAGACAGGGATGTCGTTCTCTTTCAATTGCCTTGTTGGCTTGACGCATTTCGACACAGATGTGTACAGTTTCTTCACTGTCCTTTTTGCACACTACAACTATGGGCGAAACCCACGTAGTTGGACCAGTAGATCGCTCAATTATATCATGCTTTAGTAATGTCTGAAGCTCTTTCTCAATAGTTTTTTGTAGATGAAATGCAATCTGTCTATATCTTTGAGCAACAGAACAAGCGTCCTCATTGATATGTGGTTGCACTTTCATGGTTTTAAGTTTTCCCAATCCACAAAACGAAAACAGGAACTGACTTACAATTTCATGATGAGCATTCATGTTGTAGTACGCAGATATTAGTACCATAGAAGCAGTATTGAAACTGAGTAAACAGGCACCTGATGCAGTACATGAATGGGTGCTTGTACTTTTATCCTTCTGTGTTTCATGGTTGCTATGAATTAACCTTGACTCTTTAATGGTGTTGATGCCGCCCATGCATACACCTTAGTCTTCAATGGTTTGAGATGGGGCAATGGAGACAGTGCATGGTTTTTCTCCACAGGCATGATGTTTATCAACGCACCACTGTCAATAACAAAAAAGGTATGGAGCAACCATTTACTTTTAGTGTAATTTTTGTGCAATGTTTGAATGACTTTTGTGATTTTACTCATTGACTTTCTTTGACTCATGTTCTTTCTTCTATGCATTTGTCCAGTCCAATGTGTACACGTTATTCCGAGGTAAACATCAACATCACACACCCTCCTTCCTCGCTGTCGCTTGACAATGAAACCCAATAACGCTTGGACGGAGATTCAGACAACAATCAACTTCATTTGCTGGACCACGGCAAACTCTCTGTGCGAGCACTGTCGATCTTCAGGTTACTTATTCCCTATCTCGAAGCTAGTTGTAGCATCGTCCCAGCCTTGGTACTCATAAATTAATACACCAGCCACAAGGGTTAGTATTACACATCTTTATTCCTCAGCATGTAACTGCCAACTCAACGTTCCAAACATGAAATCTATTCACTACTCTGAACAAATACGTCATAGTTCTATGGAGTCCATCAGGAACCAAAACGGTCCAGCCATCGTTAACTCACAAAACACCACAATGAGGACTCTTTGGGCCATATTCTCAAGGAGCTATCGCAGAGTGAACAGCACTTTAGCGCAGCCAAAGTTGCGATACATTTATCACCCCATTCACAAGCTGGTGCCAACAGCCCATAACACCAGTTTATCCGCAATAGCAGCCACAAAAAACATCGCCACAGATGACCCCGGCAACTTTCGCTAATGAGATGCAGAGTAGGCGTTCCCGTGCAAAAAGCCGCATCAACACCACACCGCAACATTCTCAACAACCAGCCACATCGGCGAAAAGTCCACAAAACATGCAATATGGTGCGTTAGCTGCAGGAAATTGACACCTGCTCTGACCTGGTGCAAAGTCGGATGATAGCCTGCACCACCAAAGGGAGCCCAGCCCACAGCCACACCTGAAGACCAACAGATGCCATGTAGCCACTGATCATGCGGCCCGGACACCCAAGAGGGCCACAACACCCATCGCCACCCCCCCAGGACCACACCCCACCCCCCTGGACCTCCACCGCCCCCCCGGACCAACACCAAGGCAGGGCAGGCAAAGACAGCAACCCCCTGAAAACGCACCAACCTCACACACCCAACACCAGGGAATTACATTACACATCGCAGGCACAAACGGACAACCAACATCCCACCTCAGGCAAAGCTGCTGGCCGTGCTGCACCTGTTGGCCCCTGGTACCTACCAACCAACAACTGCCAGAGTTGGAGGAGCCCCATCAAAGTCCCACAAACCTGTCATGGATGCCATCATCAGCTTGGCACCCCAGTACCCATACTTACTACACACTGCGCAGGAACAGCTGGAGATCAAGCAAGGTGTCCACGCCATTGCTCAATTTTTCTTCACCAAAATTTCCTCTTTACAGGCCACTTTCGTAGTGGCTGGTCCTGACCTTCAGGAATTTGGATAGGCTTTTCCTACAGTCACCTCCGTCTGCGAATTGCCTATTACAAATTCCAGCACTCTCGCTAGAAAAATCCTTACACCTTCTTCGCTCTCTTAAGTCAGGCTCTCCTGTGGATCCTTGTCCGGCAAAGATTCTGGCCTCGATAGCTGAGGTAATCAACCCGGCAGTCAATCTGGTGCTGAACCTTTCATTATCTAAAGGGACAGTACCGGATAGCTGGAAACATGGGAAAATTCTTCCTCTTTTAAAAAAACCATCTGCCGATCCCTGGCCAGCAGGTAATTACAGACCCATCTCACTGCTCCCTGCCCTATCCAAGACTCTGGAGAAATATGTAAACCAGGTTCTTGGGGAGTTTGTGGAATCCAATGGCGTTCTTCATTCTAGCCAATCAGGTTTCCGTGCTAATTACAGCACCGAAACAGCTCTCCTCGAGATATCGGAGTCCATAAAAATCACCTTGGACAAAGGTGGGAGAGCAGTATTGGTATTGCTTGATTTATCTGCGGCTTTCGAAACCGTACCCCATGACTTTCTTCTCGATCGTCTTTGGAGGTGCGGTATTGGTGGCAATGCCCAACAATGGTTCCGGTCCTATCTTACCAATCGCCAGTAGACAGTTTGGTCCCCCCCTTTTGAGACCCCATTCAATCAATGAATGTGGGAGTTCCACAGGGATCCATCTTGAGCCCCACATTGTTCAATGTGTATGTGGCTCCCCTGGCATCGTTAGTTGAACCTTTTGGTGCTAGAATCGTTTCCTATGCCGATGACACGTAACTGCTGTTCACATGTGCCAAGGGCGAAGCTTTGGATGGGAAGATGATTAACCTATGCCTATCGGCGGTATTTAATTGGTTTAATGTAAACCAACTACGCTGTAACTCTGAAAAATCAGAAATGATCTTCTTCGGCTGTTCACCGACGATGAATGGCGTGAATGGTGGCCATCTAATATGTCTCCCCCAACTGTCCTGGCCACTACGGTCAAGAACTTGGGGGTCAAATTGGACAATAACCTTTCTATGAATGCCCAGGTTCAATCGGTGGTGGGCACTTGTTTTGGTCTTTTAAGGATGATGCAAATTATCTTACCGTTACTCTCTATATCTCACAGGAAGACAGTCGTGCAAGCCCTAATACTATCTCGGCTCGACTATGTGAATGTCCTATATTTAGGCCTCCCTGAGTATTTGTTTAATCGGCTTCAGGTCGCTCAGAACGCTGCTGCCCGAGCGATTTTTCTAGCTGATCGTCGTACTCACACGACCCCTCTCCTTAGAACACTTCACTGGCTTCCAGTGCGTAAGAGGGTGTCTTTCAAGGCACTGGTACTGGCCTTTAAGGCCTTTCATAACGTCGGCGCTCCTTATTTGAGGATTAGATGCAAGCAGTATGAACCCGCACGTAATCTACGGTCCTCATCCTCCTGTCTGTTACTTACCCCAAGGTTTTATCGTGCCCGGATGGGAGGTCGATCCTTTCAGGTACTGGCACCTGCACTCTGGAATAATATACCTATTGAGCTGCGCCGGGAAAATGATCTTTTGCGCTTTCGCCACAAATTAAAAACATTGCTGTGCTTATGATCGGCGATATGGGTTTTGATTGCTGAGGGTTCTTGTTGCTGGTTCTCTATGTCAGCGCCGGTACACTCTTGGGAGTAGCCGTGCGCTCTATAAATACCCAGTAACATTAACATTAATGTAGCTGGCTTCCCGCATGTTGTGGGTGTAACTGACTGCACACATGTCCTACTGGTGCCCCCGGCAACACTGCACACAATAACCGCAACAGAAAGCACACGCATCCCATCAATGTGCATGCAATAGCGGTTCCCTTGGACATCTCCACAAACGTTGACGACAACCAGCCAGGCAGTGTGCATGACTCCGACAGTCCATCAGCAACCAGCGCTACCAGGATGGCACCTAAGGAAATGCACTGCTCATTGGCAAGTACCAGTGGAACACAACATACACCTCAACTCAACAATCATGCAACGCACACCACTGGGAATGCACACGTCACAAACTCACATACAACATACCCACCAAACAGACACAACAGCACAACTTACTGTGGGAACCTGGGCCAGCCATGTACTTGAGCCCTCAACATCATGGCACCTCAGCCACACAATAGCTGAATGTGGGGAGAGGTCGGAACCAGGCAAGTGACCCATGGAGGCAAGTGACCCATGAATGAGAAGGTACCCATTGCCAAGTGTGGCATGGATGTGATGGCCAGACTGCAGTATGCAAACAACACACATAACCATGTCGACATACACCGCTGGTGTATGGAGTGTAGTGGACAGTGGACGCAACCATGTCATCCCAGCCAGTGGGGAAGATCTCGGAAATGAAGCTTGTTACTTCCCCCGTAAGCGTGAGCGGAGTGGGATGGCCCAGCGTACTACCAGGCCAGCCTAGGGGTGTGAATAAAAAGCACATAGCTCTGGGTGTGGTCCTCTTCTGGAATGCCTAACGTATCTGCCAGGGTGGCGCACCTCAGCCTGCCATGAGGCCATCGCCGTCGCCGTGAGCGGTGTTGCCTGCGGTCCTGTGCGCCTGCTGCACTCCAGGCCACTAGTTCCCGAACCCGATTTTCCCGCCCGATTTGCGCACCCAGGCCTCACTGCTCACCCGCTGACACCGGTATGTGTTGAAGAGGGCCCACCACATGCCCGTGCATGCTGCAAGCCCGAGGCACGCAAACCTGGCAACCCGCTACGACCATCACGGCCTCTGCGAGCAAGGCCCGTAGTACTCCTTTCTCATTTACGTACTCTGCTGGCATACACAGCGGACTAGTAGGTCACACATTTGGAACGGAGTCTTGATTACACCATGCCAGTGAACATTATTTAAGGCAGAGGTTATGTCACTATAGTCCCTTTGATGTGGTGCCACCAAGGCTGTGCATGGCATCACAACCGCACGTTTTCGTGGGCCCACGCGGACTACTGCCCTAGGTGTACACTGCGCCCGAGTAGGTCACACAATTGGAACTGAGTCTTGATTTAGCAATCGCGGAGTGCATATCATTGTACTGGCATCATCTGCGGCCCACCAGGGCTCACACATCAAATTGAGTCCTGACTGGCCTGGACGTCGCATCACCGCAGGAGACACATGCCACCACCGCCAGGACCAACTCCAACTGCCAGTGCCAAAACGGTCATACTGGCGGAGTTGCTCACACCTGTCGTGGATGCCTTCTTCTGCCTGATCCCCTGCTCAGCACTCCAGGTGCCACTAACTCGGTGCACCATGAATCATCTTCCATTACTATTTTGGTCATGTGCTGTGGAGAGCTCACGCAGCAATGTCACCTCAGGCAGTATGGGAAGCCAGGGATGACGATGAGGAAGATGATGCAGGTGTGACACTCCCCCCACTGCAACTGCATCAGGAATAACCCAAAGGGACACAATCCTAGACATTTTCCTCACATGAGCGCGCTCATCTCTAGTGCCCCAACCTCAGTGCATTGCAACTCACGAACACTTCTATTTGCTCATTGTGTGACCTCAGGACTTGCTCCGGCTACCTCCATGATGCTCCGCAGTTGTCCCTGTAATGCCGGTGTTGTCTGTTTCCGTATTCATAGTGTTCACTGTTGTATTTGTTGCCAGCATCAACAACTCCCTGTGGGCTGACTTGCACTCACCCCACACACATCCACCACAGAAATCACTGTACATGTGACCCTGCCAATAAAGGGACCAGGCACACCTGCCCGTAACCAGTTGCAAAAACTATCTGCGTGTAGCCGTGTGGTCTTGTTGTATGCATGAGGGCCCTGGGCTCTACGACATTACATTGTGCTGTGTACAGCGGATGCAGACATATCAACGCAGGCAGCGGGTAAGACCTTGGACATGTAGCTTTGCCGTCAGCCACTCAATGTGTATGAGGAGTGGACTGGGCTTTCGTACGGAGGACCAGCGTCTGGGTGTGAATGATGATTCCGTGGCTCTGGGTGTGGTTCATTGCAGGACATGTGCAAATGCATGTGTCTCTGTCACAGTGTGGGTCACCTTTGTGGGGTGTAGGTGGTCCCTGATGGGACTTCGACACCCCATGTGTGATTTGGTTCTTCTTCCATGAGCTCTGACCCCACCCACACCTGTTCAGCCACGTCCTTTTGGCATTCTGACACCTGGCATTGGAATGCGATGTGTGCCTTGGTGAGGCATTGGGAGCCAGCCGTGGTGGCGGGTGCTTCCTGCTGTGTGGTCTTTGCAGGGGCTGGGGTCTTCTCTATGTAGCTTTGCTGCCCTGCTCCTGTGAGTGGGTTGCCTGAGATGTCCATGAGCTGTTGTAGTGCGTCGGTGTTGGAGGTGTGGTGGTCATCTCCGGCATCACTGATGGGTTGTCTGGTCTGCCCTGCTGGAGGTGTTGGGTGTCCCTCTGCAATGTGAAGGGGAGATGCATGTTGACATTGTGTTGACATGTATGTTGGCGCATTGTTCTTGTTGACATGCAGACTGTGTACATTGTGACTGTTTGGGCGGTGATGGCAATTTGAGGGGGATGAGTGGACATTTGGACTACATGACGGATGTGAGGTTGTACCAGTGCATATGCATCTCACAGTTCCCTGCTCTGTCAAATGTGATTGACCTGTTTCTGCGCATGGGCGTACCGAGTTGTGTCCCCTGTTCTACAGTGTGGGTGTTGCACTTGGTGCCACATTGTCATGGGTTGTGCTGTGATTGCTATGTGTGTGTGCTGCAGTGTGCCACGGGGATGAGGGACATGATCCTGGATCGTTGTGGGTGTGCAGTGTGCTATACTTGATTGTGCGTGTGTGCCATTGTGCCCATCTCCCCCCGTCCCCCAGTCCCTGGTCGTTACTTACCCTGTTGTTGTGTCAGGTCCTCTGGAGCTGTGTTCGTACTCCCACCTCCTTGCACCGTCTCCACAATGGTGACTGTCCTCCATTTGCTCCTGCTCCTCCTGTGGCGCTGGACTCCCACCTCCTGTCGCTGTTGCTACCTTCCTGTTGGCAGTGTCTTTGTGCCTGGTTTAGGTTTTCCGGTCATGCCAGCGCCTCTTGACCTCATCCATTGGCCTCCTCGACACTACGACTGCATTCCAGGTGCTCTGATTGTGGGACAGTTGCTGGGAGTGTTCTGTCACCTCCGTGACGCTTGTCTTGTTTTCCTGCAGACTTCACCCCGCCTTCCTCTTCTCCCTGGCCTTCCCCGACCCCGTTGTACCTTGGTGGTCTGTGGGGCTTGTGGGTTTCGCGTTGGCCTCTGCGCTGGGTCAGGGTGCATCCATGGTGCTGTGCACTTTGAATTGTTTCTGGTGTGTTTTTCTTGTTCTGCTTTTATAGTACATTTTCCCGCCAGACACGTGGGATTTTCAGGCCTGTGGCTGGTTTTCGCAGCTTTTTCTATCGCGCTTGGCCTCATTGTAGCTTTTTTGGCGTTCGTGTTTCGCATTTTTGCGGCGTGTTGATTTTAACGCGGCCATTTGACACGTTATCTGGTGACTATCGCATGGTACCGCCGTGTTGTGAATACTTGGTTAACACGGCGTAAATTTCCCCCGATAGACTGCGATGTTGTAGGTTGCGTTAAGTTACTTTTGCGATGATTTTCACACGTTCTTGAGAATATGCCCCTTTGTTTCTTATTGCATTTACTTATTTGGTGTTTCTATGGTGGTAATTTTTAACTTTACTTTAGAGCGCTAGGCCCCTAGTTGAAAAATTAATTACATTTACACTGATATTGCATTTTATCAGCTAAAAACGGATTTTGAAATATCCTACTAAGGCAACACTGATGAAAAAAACTATCCATATCTTTCATTATTTTAGTGTAGTGTTAACGTGAAGTGTTCGCCTGCCAAGTGGCCCATGTCATGTGTGACACTTTTAGCTTGCCCTTGCTTTTTCGTCAACTGAGCTGTGAAGACTTGCAGTTTCACTATTAACTTTCTAAACGTGTTGTCATAAACCCTAATATGCATAGTGCTGCTCCATAAAAGCCAGGACTGGCTGAACAAATTTCACATTACATGGGTCCGCATGGCAAGCTTTAAGCGCATGCTTCTGCAATGTCTTTTCGTTTGATCATCCTCATGATTTTCAAGAGACTAGGCGTCGGGTGAATGCAGCCAGAATTTGGGAAGACATTACATCTAGTTTATTATTCCCTCGCCAGTCTATGTATTTAATGTCAGTAGATGGGAGATGATCTGGGACTGTCGCCGCCTAACGTCTCACTCCTATAGTTCTCAATTTGCTCCCGAGCAGCTTGGTTTTCGGCCAATGGTGACAGGAAGCCGCCTCACGCCTTCCCAGTCCTGAGGGAGGAGCCTGCTGGCTGTGAGAGAAACACCTGCTGCAAGAGAGACGTCACGGAAGGAAGAAAACAGGATCTCGCGACCTAAAAACATCCTCCCGGCGCGCGTTCTCTTCCCAGAGGCTGTTACTGAGCTGTTTTTGCCGGTACTTGCTTAAAGACGGCAGTTTGGGAAGGCCGTGGGATATGAATCAGTGTCTTCATGTCTAGAAGGGAAAGTGAGGCACGATTGTGAAGGTTGCTTAGCAGAAGAGGATGTAATACCGTGTGCGTCTTCCTTAAAATGTAATTATTTGCCATTGTTATATCATCCTATAACTTCGTTCTTCTGTCGCACAAACAACTCAGGTAATCTTCTATAACAATATTTAGCAGAATTATTTTAGAGATAGGAACATAATACTTTATGACCGATTAGGGCTTCCTGGTTTATCCATTTAATTCACTTCTCCTGGGAGGCTTTTCACGCATGTGATATCAATTCCAATGGAAATCCGTTTCACGCGCTCCTTACAACCCCAGCCACGCCCAGTCTGATGTTCTGCACTGGTATGCTGATAAATGTAACTTTTCATGCTATTTCGTCATTTGATGGGCAATATTACCTTTAAATATCTGAATGATTATTTTTCCTTCACCTCCCTCCTGCCAGTGTACACGTTCAGATCCTTAAAATTCAGCTTCAAGAATCTGAGGAGTAAGCTGTGTTCAATAACCTTTTCTAAATGGAGTAAACATGAGAAAAGTCGTACAAAATTGACTACTAAATGGATTTGCATCAAAGCGAATGACAGGTCTATTCGGAGTAAAGTCGGGTCAACCATAACTCGCACACCAAATGTAACGCTCGTGACCTCATTGGTGAGAACGCGTTATAGCACAGCATATAGCACGAGTCGCTTGTAATAACGTTTTACAATCTAGCAGTGATGTTAGGAGGTGCGGTTCCACTTTTGGATGGAAGGTGGCAGGAGTCGCCCAATTATGTTACTTACGGCATACTTTTCAAGAACATACATTTGATTTACTATATAGGTTTGTTTTACCCACTGAATAGATTTAATAACATACCAAAGATATATATATCAGGTCACCTCAGAATTCCTTGCTTTCAATAAAGTCATGGCCATACAACTCCTCTGTTACTTGCAATAGCCGTATGATATACAGCTGTCGGGCACATTAGCCAACAAGCCACCCCTATAGGTACTGGCTTGTCCCTAAAATAGAAAAGGTAGCCAGCTCTGTGACCAATAGAGATATTTCGTTGCTTTCAACGTAGAAAACGAGTCCCACAGCGCCACCCGATTTATGGAAAAAACGCCCGTGCAGTAATAATTCCCAGCCCTCGCTATCTTTCCGCTCTCCAGCTTGCACATAAATTCCTCTCCATTTAAATGTAAACTGAAACCACAGTTTAATCCGAGCTGAGCTTTTTCTTTAAATACACTTCGGTGCAACATTGTTCAGCGTATTGCACAGATACAAGTACGGGTTTTTCCAGCTGACGGGGGAGCTGTGTGTTGTTTGACCTATGCAACCCAGGATCGTTAGTTAAAATCACTGTCAAATGACTCCGTCCTCTGAACCTCAGCACCGCAGGTGCACCACATTTCACTACCGAATACAAGCCAATAAGCTGAATTTTGAGAACGGGCTCCTCCAACATATTCTCATGCAACATATGGCTGCATGAGTTATACTGCCACTGTAACAATGCAGGTACTTTGAAAGAACGATTTTTGCACATGCTTAATAACAGATCTACTGAGATTTTATGTGGAACATTTTTAAACTCAGTACAATGCATTGTGGAACCTGTATGTTTTACGAACTGGTCATGTGACATTACGTATTTAAAGCATGCACGACGCACTTTGCTTTTTTAATCATTTCCAACCTGTGATCAAGGCATCCGCCGAAACGCGTAAGGAAAGGAAAATGTGTGCTGCTGCCTTCGGAATAAATGACTTGCTCTAAGAAATGGGCCTCATTTGTTTGCCTTGTTGTGATATATATATATATATATATATATATATATATATATATATTCTATTTTCATCCCAGCTCACCTCTGCCCTTCCTTAGCCTTTTGTACCTGCTGGTACGTTCTGCCTTTTTTTTGCAATCAACCTGGCCCGTTAAATACGATATTAGACTGTGATTAACTGTGATTAACTCAGATTGAGATATACATGGGATTAATGCTAAAAATGTGAGGAATTTATTGTTTTTATAGATGTGACATCTTTAAAACTCAATTCGATATGTTTAAAAATTTTTACCGTGGAAACGCATACATCACACATATATCATGCTAAATCTTATAGTGTATTAAGTCAACACTAGAAATATGTTCACGATTCTCACGGGTCAGCTTCAGAAAGAAACATCTCAAGCCTAAGGCGGCGGAAGCTTTTAACTCTTGTCCAGGGATAAAAGAAAAGCGAAGTGTTAAAGTTATTACCAAGAACCAGCGGATACTGCCGCTTCCTGTAGCAAACTTCCTGTTTAACGGAATAATTTACAAAAAGTGGTAGAAAACAACAATCAGTGAAAAACACGGTTGGTTTTCCGGTTTCATTGATATGAGTACAAACATTTATTTTTAAGCTTTCATTGCCAGGATCAAATCCTTCACCACTTCCGATTTCCTACTGACAATGTTTACAACATTGCCGGAAGTTGAAGTCATTGCTGTCATTTCTTCGAATGTTGAATGAACGAACAAAATGACTTTGAAAACGTGTGTAGCACAGTGCTGCCAAATCAATCCTGATTCGCATCAGAAATAAAAATAGAGATGCGGGACAGGAAGGGAGGGGTCGGGTTAAAGATTTAAGGAGGGTAAAACAACGTGGTCTAGATGGAGAAACAGAAACACAGAATAGCATTTGAATTCTGATATGAAGTGGTAATCCACCTCAAGTTCCTAAAACAAGTTCTGTGCCTTCATGGAAGTCTTATTGTGAATCAATCATGCCATGCCATTTATATTAATTCACGAAGGGAAGATGGCGGGGTCCGTCCCTCTTCAGAAACAACTACATTTCTCACTGGACATTCATGGACTTTTTCTGTCTGGGACCACCATGAGGAATGCAGCCATATTGCTACGCACACCGCCCCTTCCAGTCATTGCACTGCCCGATTCACATCTCAGGATCAAACACCATGGCAAGGAAAGGAGAAAACAACCTAAGACGTAAGGGCACAGTACGCGGGGATTAAAGTGTAAAAATAATAAAAAGAGACAGAGGTGGGGGTGGGGGGGGGGGCACTAGCCCATTTTAAATAACCAACCAGAGAAGGGAGGCAGTCTACAGAAACCGTAAGACAGAAGAAGCTTTCCTATTCTTGCCCGTGCCTGAACAAAGATTGCTTAGTATTTTCGCCATTCTGGTTCCTACCATGGTGGTGGGGTTCTATTGGCTTTGTCATAATTCTAGAAGTAAATGTTTTCTTTGCATGAATAAGGGTGCATTGGGCGGGGGGGATGGCAGAGCCTGCCACCCATGCTGCCATGTTACGCTACCCTGAGTCAGTTCATTGTTTTCACTTCTTGGATACGTCAATGATGCTTAAGGTCACAGATACTTGCTGGTTTCTTTCATAACTGTAATCGCTCTGTTGCGGTTAGCTTCAGACAGTGTTTAGAGTTTACTTTTCATATTTTCCGTTCTACTCTTGTTGCTGTTGACATTGTAGGAAATGGGCAGACTCTGCTTCTTTTCTGAATGCATGAAGTTAGCTGAGCTTACTTTCTCTGTTCTTTTCAACAAACTCCTTCCTGCCAGGCCTGTTTTTGCAGGGAAGCCTTACTCCAGCAAAATAGCTCTTATACCCCATTTAAAAGACAATGAAATGTCAGCCACAAAAACACAAGCTTGTCACACAGGCGAAAATGTGTGCATTTGTTAACATAGAGATTAATAGTGGCACAAAGCCTGTCAGCAAGCATGGCAAACATTTTCATTTAAGAGAGCAGGAGCACCACCATCTAAAAGTAATTTACCATGGCCCACACTACTCACATGAGGGATTAGGTCTTCTACTTCCACGGCCGAAATTACAAATTGAGTTTCCTGGTTGATGTTAGTCACAGAGACCACGTTTATTTTCCCATCGAAATTCCCTCCAAATTAAATGCTGAAGCTGTAGCATACCACATGAATGGTATCTGTCTACAAGGGCCACACCTTGTTGGCCTGTGCTCAGCATGAAAACGGTACTATTAAATCTATCTCATCTTCCTTTGAAGTGTATGGGAGAAGGCTACAGGTATAGAAGCTTGGTGGCCTCATTCCGGTCCCTATCCCACAGAGAAAAATGACTTGTTAGCAGCATCCCACAAATGCTGGTTTGTTGACAAAGTATGCTTATAAGAAGCATGCAAATGGGAAGCATTGAAATATTGAGAAAAATGCCTGAAATGAGAATGAAACAGGAACATACAAATTGATAAGAAGGAGGAAAATTGCATGGAAGATGGAAAGACCATGCATGGCTGTACTGGATAAAGACAAAATTAGGGGGTGTAACTACACGTTCAAGACTCCTAGTTTATACAGTGTTACTCTAGAGGCCAAAACAATGGAAAAGCATTGGTGAACAACCTCCCATGAATTTTCAATAAGCGCATTGTCTATCTCGAGGTATTTGCCATGACTGTCAAAGCGGCAACATACAAGTGGCAAAGTGAGCGAGCAGGTAAAAACTCCCATCAAGAGAATCCAGAGTCAATGTCCTATTCACCGAGAAGAATGTCATGGGGCAATTGAGCACCATGATGTATTCCAGCAGAAATATTCGAATACTTCGCCTAATGGTGAATCCCAGTACTTCAAGGCCATTTCATAAACTTTATCTCATGAAGGCATATTCTTCATCCTTGTGTGTCATCGTAGCTAATCAGTATACACAAATCACACCAGACAGACCCATTAGTTTATTTGATATAGAATGCTGACCCCACAGAGTACTGTAAAAAACGAAATTGCAGAGAATAATATTCTAAGCTTATTGGAAAGGGGTCTCCCACCCTAGTCCGTCCACCTGATTAGGTATTAGAGTTTAGACATGTTGCTCACAAATTCTCAGCAAATAGGGGCATACCACTATATGCTACATAGACCCTCCTTTCCAAGCAACACCTCATACATTTAACTTTCTGAATGATGGATACCAACTGGGGATATCTTGTGTTGCCTGCACCATCTCTTCACTCCCCTCCTCTAGAGAAACTTTTAAGATCGTGACAAGCTTTTTTCCTCCATCATGTCTCCCCCACTTCTCTACCTCTCATGGAATTTTATACATTTTTCTCCACTTATTTTGAGGATCAAGTCTTGCATATATAACACTCTTTCAATAATGAACACTCTCCACTATTGATAGATTCTGCGGAGATTTCAACTTCCCTCAATTCTCAAACTACGCTTTCACAAGTTCATACCATAAAGTTGGATATCATTGTGACACATGCTTGTGCGATCACATCTAGATCACCTAATGGTCTCTGCCCTGCATGCATTTTAAGTCTGGCACTAGATATTATAAATCAGCATCGCCTTTCCCTCTGCAGTGCTTTTCTTGCCGCCACACACTGCCTCTTCTTTGGAAAGAAGTAGTGGTAGTTCAACTGCTTAAAAAGCACAATGACAGATCCTCTAACACTTAGCAATTACTGTCTAATATCTTTCTTCTTTTTTCCTTCTAAAAACGTGGAAAATTCAGTCAATACCCTGCTCTCTGCTTTCATAGAATGCACGGTTGTTTTGGGCACCTCACACCCACTTATATGGTACGGAGATGAGACTACTTGCATTCATGGATGATATTCTTATGATGTTGGACAAAAGAGGGAGCTCAGTACTTGTAATTTTCGATCTTAGTGCTGTTATTGATGGTGTCTCCACTCTGTACTTTGTTGTCAGAGGCTTCACTCAGTGCCATCTGAGATAGAAGATAGAGCACTTGAGTGTCTCTCCTTCTTTTTAAGCAACTATTCTTGGTCTGTTGTTTTAATGCAATTTCACTCTCAACTTAAGCCTCTGGTATGTGGCCTACCAAAAAACTATTGATTGAGTGCAATACGTTTTAACATCTACCTTACCACTCTGGCTGACATAATATTCAGTGGTTTTGACTTCTTTCTAATTCCCTATGCTGATGAGACTCAGATTGGTGTTTCTTTTGCAGAGAATTCTTCTGCCTCTTCAAAAAACATCCACACTTGTGTATCTGCTATGGATCGATGGGTGAGAAAGAGTTCTCTTAAATTGAATTTAGATAAAATCTGGTCTCTCATATGGTGGCCTTCTGAGCAGGGCGGCGATCTGCCTACGAAAGACTCTGCAAAGAATCCAGTAGAGTTCCAGGATATCTCTTTATCTTTCACAAATTAGTGTCCTGACTTTTGTCTGTTTTTATTATTTAAGTATGCTTCTCAAGATATTCCCTTTACTTCCTTTAGATTCTCATCGTTCAGTAGTCCAAGTGATTATCTCTGCTATGTCTTGATTTGCCTAAGTGGTCAATAGAACAAATACAACTTATTCAAAATCTGTCTGCAAAGCTTTTACTAAGCCTTCCTCTGCACAGCCTTATGTCTTGACACCTTAGGGATCTACATTGGTTGCCTGCAAAGCAGTGGTTTTAGGTTTTATACATCTGTTATAGATCCTACCATAATTAGGGCCCAGCTGTTATCCAATGTAGATTCAATTGCTACACTCAGAAGTAGAAAAAACATTTTGCTGTAGCTTCCTTGATGATAGTACCCCATATTTTTGGAGCTGGGCTAGGACGGAGAGCCTTCTCCTATGTGGCCTCTGAGCTGTGGAATGATCTTCCTCTCCATCTTCAAACAGAAAACAGTTGCCTTAAATTCTGCAAGGGTCTAAACGCTTGGCCTTTCTGCTGAACTCGATCTGACTACCCAGCTCAGTGCCAGGGCACTCTTCTTGGGTAGCTATTTGCACTCTATAAGCATATATCACCATCATCATCTCCCACTATACTGTCAACATGCATTAAATTCCTACCTAAGTGACTTCTCCCCTCATCTACAACCAGGTTAATTACTTTTTGTAACTTCAGTGCAGTACATTTTTTTGAATATATTTATTGTTTTAAAAAGCACTAAGACAATAGGAAAATGCTTCAGAATGCTGGTTGTAACAATGGTGGTAGAAAACAGCAGACAAGGTTGTCACCTCGTTCATAGAACATTATATGAATTCTTGGCAAAAGCTTTCTGAAAGATCTGGGCCTCCAGTTGTTTCTCAATTTTTCTAATATCCAGCTAAACACAAAGGGTAAACAGAAGTGAGTTCCAAAGCATCAGGGGTTGAGATATTGGGACTCTGGATACCCTCAGAAATTATCAATCAGCCGCATCATTTACAAAGCAATCACGACTGGCACTCCAGGCTATCTGGATGACAAACTCATAATCTCCAGTGGCTCTCTACACACCCCTAATAAGAACCCTATCTACTAGAAATGAAAAATGGCAACAACAAAAAACAATGCAAAGGGCCTTCTGCATTTATGTGCCACAGTACATCCCTGTACCCATTAGGACTGCCCCAAACCTTCTCCAATTTAGGAAATAGCTGAAGACACAGCTATTTAAATAACTCTACACCACGTTGCAGCAATACTCCATTGTGACCTTTATAAACCAGCTGCCCTTCCAATAATATGTTGACTGCATTTTTGCCCTTAACACTATACATACATACATACATCCATATACATTCTGAATTCTCCTGTACACCGGATTCAAGGATGTTGGCCGTTTCCTCTTAGGAAATAGGTTAGCAACAACATAAATTGTAAGAAAAACTCACCATACCACTTATTCCAAAAGGCAAAGATTCCTCTTTTATGCCCACAATTTACCAGCACCTTCGGCAGATTCACAAAATGGCGCCCAGCTTCTAATAAGTTAATCTTTAGCCTCGGGAGCCACCAACTGTGCCATTTGATGTTCTGTTACAGCCGGTCAAGTATTCCCGCAAATTTATTGTCCACTCTTTTAGCTGATCATTGTATGCTTTGCTGTTGTAACTGAACTCTAAGCCTACCATGCTTGCCTGAATTCGGTGCCTGACTTTAAAATGGAGTGACCTGCACTACAGTCAGGGTTATTTTGCAGGCAATCATACAACATGGATATTTCAAAAACAACGCCATTTTATTACATCAGCCCAGTTTGCCGTTATATTGAGGCCAGCAGGACCTGTATCTGTCTATCAAGACCACCACCCTTGAGTGCAACACCACCTGAACACCTGGCTGAGCGATGGCAAAAAGTTCCTGCTCTGTAAATATGTATTATATAATGGTCCAAGCCTTATTGCTGTTAAAATGTAATCCTGAGTGAATTTGTTTATATATTTATCTCTAACCACTTGTATATGTAGTAGACATTTGTACTTACTACCATTCCTATGTGATTTTAGAGTTTATCTGTTTGTATCTCTTCCTTGAGTGACTTTACAACTTGTACATTTGCATTTTTTCCTCCTTTCGCTCCACTTGTACAGTTGCAATTTTTTTCCTGTTTATATCGCTTATGTAACTCATGTAATCCAAAGTCCTTATGTAACGCAACTGGTTCTTTTGTAAAGCGCTCTGACACCTTCGGGTAATGTTCGCGCTATATAAAATCACATTAAATAAATAAATTATAATAATTTACTCTAATGTTTTGTATACCAGCTACCATGCCGACTGACTGTTTAAAAGCTTGTGCAGAAACACAGGAGAATTTGACGATCAGTTGAGGCGGGAGAAAGTCACAATAGGTGGCGTAAGTTGAGGATGGTCCTATGAAAGCTGAGTAAAGTCCATGATACTGTAGCAAGCAGATGAATAGCAAACTTGAAAAGCTTGAAAGTGCTCGCCTGCTGTCAATGTGCCTGTATATAACTTTGAGTAGTTAGGAAATGTGGTCACTGTAGTAAACGTGACCGTTCTTTTAAGCCATTAGATTTTTGTTTGTTTTTTTACACAAAATAGCGTTATTTACTTGAAATACAAGTGCCCTTTTAAACATATAGCCGCACGGAGAGGAAGCCTGAGGGTGTAACCTGTTTTGTCTACGGAAAAAGAACATCGAATATAAAGTGCTCTGATTTAGGACCTCTGAAATCTGATGATAGCACACAGTCAGTTACAGATGTTTGGTCAACATACATCATGGTTAGGTTTCTGACCATGATGTATGTTAGGTTTCACTTTGAAAATGAATCTTAGAAGTCTACCACATGTTTGCATTCTGGAACTGGTTGTAGATACTTGAGCAGGTCGCCACCTTGGACGCTGACTTCGATTCTCCTAAGATGAACTCTCATGAGGTTTTGCGTGGTCACATACTGTGGAAGCAGAAATGCTCAGTCTGGCCTTGTAAGCAAAAGCGCCTCCTGATTGATTAGTGTTGGTAAATACTAATGCAATGAAACAGCATCTTGGACGTTCCATAGAATGGAACTGGAGAATTGCCAACCACTGTTTAGTTGGCATGGGTTACTCAAGCACCATGCATCCATTTTGATTGCAGCCTATTTAGAGCAATGATGAGCTAGCCAGTTACTGAGTTTGCAGTCAACTTAAAAGATGAATCACTTTGGAAACCAGCAACAGATGTTTAAAGCTCACACAGAAAATCATTAGTGGTAGGCTTCTAGGAGCTTTCGATTTACAATGGAAAAGCCAAGACACAACATAAATCTCTCAACGCTACATGAGGTGCCAAAGATGAAACATGACTTCTGGGGAAGAATTTTGAAGGACCATACTTAAGACATTAAAGGGTGCTTACTGTAAGGCTGAAAGATCTCATCATCCTCTTACTTTAATGTTTAGCTCACAATTTTCTATTGTGCATGAGCTTTTGGGGGTGCCATGTTGCATCATCTACTCCATGATTTTAAAATTGTTCTCATTTGCAATGTTTTGCTTCTGGGAGGTGTTTGTAGAAAGTGTGCACTATCCTTAGATCAAGAAATCTGTGGGGCCTGGCTCACAGTTTATGTCTTCAAGGTCTCTGGCTGTTATTATCGTGTGCAATAGTACACATACAGCAAAGGACCCTGAGCCTCGGTGAACAACAGTTCCTACAAGATATTTGATATTTGATATTTGTGGGGTATTTCTAGAGCGCAGCGTTCGCTCCGAAGGGAGCATCTTGGCGCTGAAGATCCTGTGAAAACCAGTCCAAGAGGATTAGATAGCTGCTTTGGAATAATCGTCAGGGAGAGTGAAAATCCAGGTTTTAAGAAGCTTTCTAAAAGGTTTTTCCTGGGTTAGTTGTCTGAGGGTTTTAGGCAGTTTATTCCAGGCTTTGGTGGCAAGGAAACTGAGGGTTTTCCCACCTTTAGTTTTCAAATTGTATTTAGAGGGAAGGATGAGATTGTCATGGGTCGAGCGAAGGTGGCGACTAGGGGTGTAGTGGGGAAAACGCCTGGTAAGGTATTTAGGGCCTGTTATGTTGTAGGCCCGGAAGGCTATGATCAAAATTTTAAAGAGAATTCTTTTGTGAAGGGGTAGCCAGTGGAGGGATCGAAGCGCTGCGGTGATGGAAGATCTGCGGGGTAGTCCAAGGACTAAACGCGCGGCTGTATGTAATACGCTCTGTAGTTTCAGAATCGTGCTCTTTTTAGCCCCTGCGAGCAGGCCATTACAAGATGCAGTCCGTGGATACATCCCCAGTTCATGACTGAATCTTGACAAGACTAAAGCTGATCTTTCAGCATGATTCTATGTTGTATGTTATGTTATGTTAATGTTATGTTAAAGGGTATTTGTAAAGCGCACAGCTACTCAGTCAGAGTGTCCCAGTGCTAATGAACCTTGGAGCTGGACTGTTGCTGTCCCTGAAGGGGAAAAAACCTTAAGGTTGTTGCTGGAACAGCCAGGTCTTCAGCCGCTTTCTAATGGGCGAGTAGGTCCGACACCTTTCTAAGTGTTACCGGCAGCAGGTTCCAGACTCGGGCAACCTGAACTTGGATTCAGTCAATGCGAACACATATGGACAGTCGCAGTTTGGATAGATAGTGCTGCTAGGTCTGCATTTCAACATAACAGGATAAGCTCAAACGGCACTTGAAGGCTGTTTGACTGGCATTCTGGCATTCTTTTACATCTCTTCAGACCCTCCCGGGAATTAACGAAGGCCATCTTCCGCTGCTCGAAGTCCTTGATTTCAGTGCTCTGTCAATGGACTTGATTACGAGCGTTGCAATTACTACTGGGTTTGAGTTTTCTGAACTCTTGGAGGTAAATATCAGCAAGTCAGACATGGCGATATTTCATGGTTTAGTGGTTTAAAACCCGCATGTACCAGTTAAAATATATTCATGTTAGTCCCCATTGCAATGGGGAAAACTCGGAATATGTGAGATTTATCGTCAGTGGTAGCTCCTCCGCTAAGGCGGGGATCGTCGCCCCACTGATCAAAAGGAAAAATAAAATGATAAATAAAATGATAATGTATTGTTATTAATATTTTATTTTTCCTATTGAAGTCAGTGGCTCTCGAAGTGGGGTGGGGCTGGGCAGTGCAGAGACAGGAATGGTTTGCACTCCTTTAAGTGCGCATGACTGACTACTGGCTGGACCTCTCGGGCCACCCAAACAGTCCTGCGCACTTTGCATCTTCCCCATCAGGTTTTCTTACACAGCCTGGTGAGGAACATGCAGAACCTCCCAGTCCCCTTCCTAGCGCTGTGATTCAGCACTCAGACCAATCACAACGCTGCATTGCAGAGCTGTGATTGGCTATGGGAAGCCTGGGAGCCCGGGTGCTTCCTGCTGCTTCTTGCTGCTGGCAGAGACAGGAAGAAAAGGACGGAGAAGAGGCGGCAGCCGGACGGCCCAGGTAAGTGTTTTTTTTCTCATTTAGTTCCTGCAACCCCACCATCCCCCCTCCACCTCCGCCTCACTACTCCCGATCGGTGACAGCCGCTACTGTTTATCGGAACTGGAAGGCAACATAACAGAAGTTATTTCGAGGTAACTGCATTGGCAAATCAAACAACTCTGTTAACATTTTTATACACAAAATAATTAAAATACAATTACATCATATTATACTCGATATTCATTAACAATTATGTGCATATACTATGTAACTTATTAACATAATCGTATAGCAATTTAGAAGTGATGTAGTCGTGGGATGCTTGCTTTGATGAAACAATTTGAAACAGCACCGAAGTCTGGTGATTTAGAGTTGATTTGATTACAAAGAGCACCTCGGATACATTTTCCCCACTTCTACACACATTCCCTGTAAGCCAATGCCTCAAATTGCAAGTCCATACTGAACATACATATAGAAAGTGGTTGTTGATATGATGTTGCCTTAGCAATAAAACAACGTGCGTGATGCTGGGTTGCTTCTTTGCGCCACTTCAAAGACAAAGAGGGCACATGTATGATGTCCCAGTGGTGAGGTTCAGCCTTATTTAGGTAATATTCCATCTCCAGTTTGCTCACATAAAAATAATAAACATGGTAGACATGTTGTTAAGTTCAACCAAAAGTAGGTAATCCAACCCTCAATTTCAGTATAATTTTTAACTAAAGTCAAACGGGATCTGACTATGGATTTGATCGTTAGTGGAGAAGGTCCAGATTGAATAGAGCGCCAACAGCCACTGCAATGAAAGCATCTTAGAATTCTAGGGGTATTTAACACTTTTAGGTGACATTGTGATGTGGCAGCACCTGGAGTAGGTGATCAGGCATCTCTCTTCTGCTTCAGAGTTACCTTGATCTCACCATGCCGTTGTGACTTGTGTTGATGTCTGTCTCCTGCTGTTTATCTTGTCAGTGTCTCATTCTGCTCCGACTCGGAAACTGCTCTTTCATGTTTGTGCATTCTGTTCTATCTAGCCCCTGTCTTTATTTAACTGCTTTTTTCATCCTTTATTCCTCTTACCTGCCCCTTTCTCCATCTTGTGCTCCTCTTACTACTCCATTTTGCATCTTGTTCTCTTCTGGCAAATTTTACCCCCAGATTTCCATCTGTCGATCATGTTTTTCTGCCTTGCCGCTCCTGCCAGACTTTTCTGTTCTTCTCGCTGGACTTGCCCACACTTGCTGATAACACCCACCAGCCCCCGACCTAATGGAGGCTGCAGTACGGCTGCGATGCAGGCATGCCAAAAGCAAGCCCTCCTGTTCCCAACCGCGCCTGGACTGTGCCCAGCACCGGGAGCACTGGTCCAAATGCCACCTACAGCTATACTGCCGACGAACTCCACCTGCTCAATCCTGGATGCTGCCATGGAGGCTGCTGCTGAGCCACACCTCAGTCCACAGTGGTCCCTTTTGCCTGCATGCATTGTCCCTTCACCTGCCTCCACACACCCGCTCCCACTACTCGCACCCACACTGCATCTCTCACCAAGTCAGAATTCAAGACCCGTACTCACACAGCACCATGCATCCACACCCCACAACAACACTCACTGGCATGCATGCTCCTCCACACACTCTCACACAGCAAGCATTCTCCCAAGATTTGGGACCTCATTGACTTCAGTGCACCAGACCTACTCTTCTCCACCGAAACCTTGCTCAGCTCCACATCGGCACCCGACATCGTAGCAGTCATCCTCTACTGGATACAAGATCCTGCACCAGGATCGCCCCATAACCCAGGAGGAAGACTTGCCATCATCCACAGAGACACCATCAGGTGTACCTCTTAAACTGACCCAGAAGCCACTTTTATGGAATACATTTACTTCAAGCTTCAGACAGACAGTTAAACCACTATCAAAGGCACCATTGCCTAGTGGTCCCCAGGACCTTGCGCCCACTTTAGAAGCCTCCTCATCGACTTCACCGCACCTCTCTCCATGGGCACCAAAGACTTCATACTCCTAGGCGATCTCAACTTTTTTCTCCATGACACCAAGGATTCTAACTCCATGGACTTGCTAGAAAGTCTACAGAATATCAGCCTTACACAGCTCATAGAAGGCCCTACCCACATCGCCAGACACATCAGGGACCACATCTTCTCCTCCAGCAACAAGGTCAAAGTCAGCTAAATCACTCCACTCACTTGGACGGAGCACACCCATGTCCACTTCCACATTACAAGGCCCCCAACTATCCCCACCGAATCTAGCAAGCCGCTGCTGGAAGAAAGTTACAGAACGGAATGTCTCAAATCCCCTCAAATAAAATACTAAGACCACCACCAATGGTGTCATCAATGACCCAAAGAACTTCAACAAAATGATCAGGTCCTGCGCTAATACCCTGGTGCCCCTGATAAACACCAAACCCAAAAGATCCAACAAACAAGGTAGCTGGTAGAGCCCTCACTGCAGAGAATCCAAGAGAGTTTTAAAACAACTTGAAAGGAAATGGAGAACCACCCAAGTACCACCACAAGAAACAGCTACAAGGCGGCTCTTAGACACTATCGCCATCAAATAAAAGAGCCCAAGAAAAAGGCCCTGACCCTGAAAATTAAATCTAGCTCCAACTGCAGCAAGGAACATTTTGCCATTGTCAAGGAATTCATTAATCCAACAGCCACAATCAAAACTGTCAACAAGAACTCTGCAACAACCTCTCCGACTTCTTCCACGCAAAAAATCACCAAGATCTACAGCAACTCTGAATCCCAGCCACCCCGGTCAACCTTCCCAGCCTTCCAATCTCATCAACTAAAGACTACCAACTGACAGTGTTTGATCTGGGGGTCTCTAGTTGACAGAGGTAGGTACCACTGTCCAAATAGGGACCCTTGCTTCCAGTCAGGGTAAGGGGGATACACTCTTTAGATAACCCCTGCTCACCCCCTTGGTAGCTAGGCATGAGCAGACAGGCGTATCAAAGGCAATGTGTAAAGTATTTGTACCCACACTCACAGTAACACAGTGAAAACACCACAAATGGACTCCACACCAGTGTAGATAAATAAAGTACTTTTATGTAAACTACACAAGACCAAAACGACTAAAATCCAACATACACAGTTCAAGAATATGGTTTCAAAAAGAGTTCTTAGCTTAGCGACAAAATCATTCACCTTAGTGTCAATTTTAGCCACCAGTACCTGGTGATGCGATAAAAGTTCTTAGCGGCGCTCAGGCGTTGAAAAATAAGCAACAGCGTCAGTCCTGAGACCCTGGGGAGGCGAGGCGGCAGCCCCGCTGCACGCAGCGGGTGTGGGCGACGAATCCGGTCTGTATGGGGAGTGAGGCGATACTTGTATGGATTCCAAGGCGTAGCTTTTCCAGTAGAAATTTACTCGCTAAGGCACGATGTGACAAAATTCGGCCCGCTAACGAGCGGGGCGACAATTTCACCAGCGATGATCTGGGCTGGCTCTGCAACGATGTCCGCAGCGATAAAATTCGGCACGCTAACGAGCGGTGCAATGATCTTGGCTGGCTCTGCGACGATCTCACCCAGCGGCGGCAGGCTCTGTGACGAAGTTCGCAGCGATAAAATTCTGCCTGCTAACGAGCGGAGTGGGGATCTGGGCTGGCTCTGCGACGATGTTTGCAGCGACAAAATTCGGCCCGCTAACGAGCGGGGCGACGATTCCACCAGCAATGATCCGGCTCAGCGGCAGCAGGCTCTGTGACGATGTCCGCAGCGATAAAATTCTGCCCGCTAACAAGCGGCGCAACGGAAATTTTCTCGCTAAGCCAGCTGTGCGTAAAAAAGTGTAGATACTTTGCTTCTTTCTTCTTGGTCAGCTTCCCAACAGCAGGCACAACTTCCAGAGGCCCCACAATTGGATCAAGCACTCTAGGAAGGGCAGAACTCACTCAGCAGGGTTCAGGGGGAAGCTGGGGGTGAAGTCCTTTTGTTCCTGGGACTTCTTAACAGGAGGCCCTTCTTCTCAGGCCCTTGGAGATCTCTTCAAGCAAGGGGACACAGAAACAGCAAAGTCCTTCCCCTCTCCTTGGCAGCAAAGCAACTGCAGGTCAGCTCACAAACACACAGCAGGACAGTCCTTCCTCTTCAGTCTTCCAGCTTTCTCCTTGGCAGAGGTTCCTTCTTGATCCCAGGATGATCTAGTTTTCTGTAGTCTGGGTCCCAATACTTATACCCCAAAATCCTTTGTCCTCTGAAGGCAGAGGGGGCTTGGCTTAGTCAGAACCAGTTCTGGCCAGTCCTGGAGCACTCTGTTTACTTGGTTTCTTCTTTCCTTTGAGAGAGAGGGGCAGGGTCATCAGCCGCCCAGCAGGGGGTGGAGCCAGCATTGTGGAAGGCAGGCACAGCCCTATTCAGGCCCAGGCGCTACTCCTCCCACCCTTCTACAGGGGAATTTCCCTATTCAGCCCTGGGCTGACTCATCCAGCCTCTGGGAGCCACCCCTGTCCCTGTCCCTGTCACTCACAAACCAGACAGTCAATTCACAAACAGGCCAAGGCACACAGAAAGGGCAGAAAAGGAAAACAACCACCTTTTAAAAGTGCTGTTTTCACACAGAGGATTTAAAAACCATCCTTCCTAAAATATGTGTTATTAAATTCTGAATTCAGGGATACCAGAATTTAGCTTTCTATCTTGCTCCTATGGGAAGATATGCAGGTAAACATTATACTCAGCAATCCCCATTATAGCCTATGGGCAAGATAGCCTTTCAATAGTGAAAAACCAAAATGGCTGTAATTCACTACCAGAGCATGTCACCTACACCAATACATGCTCTACCTTTCATATACACTGCACCCTGCCCAGGGGGGTACCTAGGGCCTTCCATAGGGGTGTCCAATGTGTACAGAAAGGGAAGGGTTAGGCCTGGCCAGTGTGGACACTGGTCAGGTCAGCATGGCAGTTAGCAACTTCACCCAGGCACTGTGGTGGCAGGCCTGTGACACCATTTTAGCGCTACTCCTGTGGGTGGCACAATCAGTGCTGCAGGCCCACTAGTAGCATTTGAATCACCAGCCCTGGCACACTCAGTGCACTTTACTAGGGGCTAACAGGTGAAACAAATATACCAATCATGGATAACCAATCAATATAACAATTTATACAGAGAGCATATGCACTTTGGCACTGATCAGCAGTGATAAAGAGCCCAGAGTCCTATTGCCAACAACCACGGGTCAGAAAAAATAAAGGAGGAAGAAGCAAAAAGTTTGGGGATAACTCTGCAAAAAGGGCCATTTCCAACAGACAGCATAGAATGCTCTATACATCGAGGACAATGCAGCAATAATGAGGGCAGTCCACTCAGGGGCTCCTACAGACCCTTGCTCCACCATATCTACAACCCGGAAAAAGCTACAATCAGGGCTGCACTCCCTTCTATCATCAACACCTCCTTGAAGGCAACCACCTTTCCAGACAACAGGAAACACGCTGAGGTCACCATCTTCCTAAAAAAACCCGAATTCGACGCCGAAGTACTCCGAAAATATAAACCTGTATTGCGGCTTTTCTTCCAAGCCAGTCATTAAGAATACCACCAATTGAAAAACCATCTGACCACCTACAATGCCACAAACTCCTAGATCAATCAATTAATCAGAGCATTTTTAGAGCGCACTACTCACCTGTGAGGGTCTCAAGGTGCTAAGGAGGGGGAGGGGGGTGCTGCTACTGCTCGAACAGCCAGGTCTTGAGAAGTCTGCCAAGCTTCCCCCAAGTTCAGTAGCTACTGAACTTGGCAGAAGGCATTTCTCGAGGCGTGTGGCGCCCGACTACGTGTCCAATAAGGTTTGGACAGATTTACTCGTATGTCCTACCATACATTAATCCATTGACGGTTTTGAATACCGCTGAGGACTTCACAAGGTGGGCCTCAGGATTGGATTCTCAGCTCACCATAATTGGAAGACCCTGACTGAGTTACTACTGAAGCTCCAGTGCGATACCTGGGATGCCCTTGTGGCACCAGTATTAGGTTGCACCCTGTCCCCGTTCGTCCTGAGGAAGACTTGCAGCGGAGGTACAACCCACCCTAAGCGCAAGCCGAGTTGAAACGTCAACGCACCCCACACATATACGGCCTGGACCTCATCCCATCCCCTTCACTTAATGTTGCATATATGCAATTTATAAAATATATTAAAAAAATTATAAATAATTTGTTCATGCCAGGCCTGTTGTACTGGTCTCCTTACTATTCTTTTGCCAAACATCAAATGTATAATTCTAAATATCTGTGACTATTCACCTTTCTACCTTTTCACCAGCACACCCAATCTTCCCCCCCTTTTTTCTTTGAGCAACCTTTGTATCTAATTAACTCTGATATATTTTAAGTATATGATATTAAATATACTGAATCTAAACAAATCCTGGTGTTCTTTGGCTACCACTGACTGTACGCTTTGAACTATGCTATCTTGGATAGCAAAGTATGTTGTTATGTTGAATGTGGTATTCATTACCATTGTTTGACTTATGAAGCTACACACATAAGAAAAATTGTAAATTCATTTTTGCTTCAAAGCAGACACGGACCACCTTTTTCATTACCGCATTGTACCCAGGTCCGTTGGCGATTATTGGGCTACCCCATTATTTTGTAATGGTTACCTTTGCCCTTTAAGGCATTTTATGTAAGGCGATAGATTTTTAAATGTGCACATTTCCTTATGGAAAGCCAGTGTAGTTCTTTCAGCAGCGGCGCAGAAAGGGTGCCTGCCGGGCAGTTGTGTACAAGCCTTGAAGTATTATTTTGAACCACTTGAAGCTTAGAAATGAGTGATTCAGTGGCATCGGCAGCAGGGCGTTGCCATAGTCCAATCTGCTTATTACTAAGGCCTGAACCAGCATTCTCCGGGCGATGATAGGAAGATAAGGGAAGATTCTACGCAACAGGCGAAGGTAGTGGTAGCAAGAGCCAGTAGTGATCCGGATATGATTTCTCATGGTTAGATCTTGATCAATTTTTATCCCCAGGTTTTTTACTGTATGATTTGGGGCAGGGGAGGCTCCCAGCTGCTGCGGCCACCAGTCGTCACTCCACAAGGCAGCAGGGGCTTTCTCAAACAGCATCAACTCGGTCTTATTTACATTCAGATGGAGGTAGTTCTTGTTCATCCAGTCTGAAATGGCTAGCATGCCTTCGGAGAACCGTTCTTTTTCCGCCAATATGTCCTGGCCAGCGGTAAACAGAAGCTGGGTATCATCAGCATAAGAAATTATATCAGAGCCACAACGCTTTGCAATCCCCGCCAAAGGGGCCATGTAAATATTAGATAAGGTAGGGCTCAGACATGACCCCTGCGGCACTCCCTTATCTAGGATTGATTTGTGTGAAGAATAGGGACCCATGATGACAGTTTGATGTCTGTCACTCAGAAAATGCTGTAGCCATTTTAATGCCAAGCCCTGGATGCTGATTTCTTGTAACCTTTCCATCAGCCTCATATGTGAGATGGTGTCGAAGGCTGAGGAGAGGTCCAATAATACCAGTATCAATGGGTTTCCTGCATCCACTCACAGGTGCAGAGAGTCAGTCACTGCCAGAAGTGCTGTCTCGGTGCTGTGGCCCGGTCGAAAGCCAAATTGGGAAGGATCAAGGATCTGATTAGTTTCTAAATAAGAGCTAAGTTGCTTATTGACGAGACATTCGAGAAGTGTGGCCAGAAGGGGCAGTAAAGATATAGGGAGATAGTTGCCTAGCAATTTGCGGTCCATGGAAGTTTTTTCTAGAATAGGGTGGACATAGGCCGTCTTCCATTCTGCCGGGATAGAACCTGATTTAATTGAACAGTTAAAAATCTCAAAGATTCCTGGGGCACAAAGCATGGCCAACAGGGACATTGTTTCAGGTGGACAGGTGTCCAACGGAGAACCTGATTTTGCAGATACCAAAGAGCTAACGATTTCTCCCAGTGAAAAAGTCTAAAAATTCTCTTTGTCTTGGAAAAAGTTGGCCAGTGAGTCTCAGAAATTCTGGGACTCAGGCAATGTTTGGGAGCATGCTATAGGGGTGATGAAATTGTGAACTATGTTAAAAAGGGCTTTAGACGAGTTACTCACCTGCTCAATTTGATTAATGATATGGCTATGTCTTGCTAATTTGATATTGTGGTTATAACGGGCCAGCGTTTGTCTATATATGTCTTTGTCAAGGGGGCATTTGTTTTTATGCCAGCGTCGTTCTAGGTTGTTACATTTTGCTTTTTCAGCTTTTAACTTTGGTGTGCACTAGGGGGCCGAGGGTCAGTGATAAGGCAGAGTCTGAGAGGAACAGTTAAATCCAAAGCTGCCATTAGGGCAGAATTAAAGGACTCTAGCAAATTCGAGACCAAATAATTGTTTTGGGGCAGATTGAGGTTGAAAACTTTCCAAAAAGATTCTATAGTCAGTTTATGCCATGGCCTATAGGTGTCACCTACTTGTCTACCAATCATGATATTTGATAGGGGATATGCTGACTCATAGGGAATTAAGTGATGATCTGTCCACATGAGGGGGATTGGAGCCTCGCTACAATCTACACAATCAACATTACAGAATAGTAGGTCGAGAGTATAGCCTGCGGTGTGAGTGGGACCTCTGATTGTTTGAGAGAGTCCCAGGGTCTCTAAATCTGCTAGTCTTTTCATGACCTCCATGTTGGCGAGTTCTTCCCCGTGGAAATTAAAATCTCCAAAGAGAAGGAATTTCTTTGAAGCTAGTACATAAGTGGCTAATTTTTCCACCAACTGTTGGCTGAAATTGGTCTTGGGACCAGGCGGGCGGTATATTAATGCTCCATTCCAAATATCTGTGGAGGGGACTGTAATTTTAAAAATACCCAATTCCATCGAATCGGATGAGAAGGTAGTGATACATGTGACATTTATAGTATTTTTTAAAGGCTACTGCGATGCCCCCTCCCATTTTTGAACCACAATCAAGTTTAATGAATTTATAGTTCTCTGGAACTGCTAGTGTAATAGCTGAGAGATTGGATGGATTTAACCATGTTTCTGTTAAAAAAAATATTTTTGGGGGCCGGGGAGAGATTATATCTCATATCTCCGTTGCATGTTTAGGTAGAGACCTAGTGTTACAGAGGAAGCTTTTTAGCACATGCTCAGTCGTGTTGGATGGAGGACTATTCCTGGTACAATACCTGGGGTTATCATTAGTTTGAAAGTGACACTTGTAGCATGCCACAGGACCTTCTATAGAATGTGGATATCTGTTCATGCAGGGGGTTTTAGTGAGGGGCTGGACTTGTACTGCGCCCGCAATTGAAGTAAGGAGGTTGCTGAATAACAGTGGCGCCGAGTGTTTTTAATAAGTACCTTAGCCAGACCAGAGGTCCTGGCTCCTGGCGACGGCCCGGCACGGACAGGCGCAGATGGGCTTGCCTTAGGTTCGCCTTTGGCGCGCAAGCTGCGCGCCCACTGCACGTCCGTTGCAGCATCGGCCTTATGACCGGAAATGGGAGCAACAGCTAGAGGGCTGACCGGTCCTCGCTGGAAATGGGGCCAAGCCTTACTCCACACAAACAGCACTAGCTGCGGTGGACCGGAAAGCAGGCACTATGGAAGGCGATATTGGGGACAGAGGACACAGTGGGTAGGTGGAAAACTTCTAACACAAAAATAGAATATAATGTCAAGAAAACTACAATCTGATTAAAACAGGGCATGTGGTGGTGGCCATGCAAGCACAAACACAGATACAATTTAAAACAATTTAAATTAGGATACAGAGTACCTGGGACCAACATGCCAGCCAAACCGCCAAGGGCGTACTGAAGCTGGGCCTGACTTTGCTGTAGCTACTGCTATATTCTTCAGTTAATAGCTGCAGATTCATGGACGCTGCGGTCGATGGAGACCTGATTGATGCCAAAGACCTGTGTGGCATAAAAACGTGTACTCATTCCACTGAAGCTTTTCCCGCCTAAGCCAATAGTTTCGCTGAGGTTCCATTTTGACGCTGGAAACTGTTGCCTTCAAACTCCTTTCCCTCAGCACCAGCTCACTGCCTGTTTTCAGTGCGACAAACCTGGTCCTTATAACCAATACCTACTCCATCACAGTTAGCCTTAAACCTTACCTTTGTGCCGGTCTAGCAGAACCAGATGACGCAGTTAACGCTTTTTGTTGATATTTTCATTTGAAACTTTAAAAATTCATATCTCTAGTTCCCCTTATTGGGTTTTGGCATATTTGAACTATTTTGTTCAATAAAATATTCTCTATTTACATAAACTGGAATGGGATTTTTGTATTGAGTTTCTGACTGTTAAACTGTTACTTTTCAATGCTCTACACATTTTTTTAAGTTGAACCTGTCAGCTCTGTGCCACAGCTAGCAGGTGTTGAACTTAGGTTTAAATTACTAAAACCGTTATTGGACCTAACAAGAATAGTGACACTATTACTTGTGTTGGACTACCATCCACCCCAGCTAATAATCCATGTTCTCACACCTTATCCTTCAGCTCGTCCAACTGTCACAATAGGTCACTCGCCCGACTCATCAGGGCGGTCATATCCTTGATCCTATATGTTCTAATTTCAGCATCACGGCCGAGGACCCTTTGCCAGTTTCATGGTCAGACCCTTTCCTTACTTTCTTTTCCTGGAAGCTGGCTTCGGCTTGTGCGACGGGCTCCAATTCTCGGAAACCAGCTTCAAAAAAAGTTGATCCTTTCAATTAGGCGGTGGTTCTGGCGGCATCTAGACCTGTCCTTACCCCAGACCTCGATGGGAGTCTTGCGGGCTTCACAAATTGGTTAGCCAATTCTATGTCCTCGCTTGCTACTCCTACTTCATCCAGATTCTCGAGGGCCTCGCATTCTAACCCCTGGTTTTCTTCTGACTTGCGCCTGCTTAAACAGGAATGTAAAAAACTTGAACGGATCTGGTGCTGTAGCGATTACTGCCACCTGGCTAAGGCCACTCTTAGGGGCAGGCAAAAAATCTATTATGTGGCCATCTTACAGGCAAAAAAGCATTATTTTACAGCCCGTATTGAGCAGGCTTGTAACAACTCCAAGGAGATTTTTCATATAGTTCAGAGTTTACGTCTCCTGCGGCTCAAACGTGTGCTCTCCCGGCCACTGAGGGCTGGTGTAATACTTTATCTAACTTTTTTTTAGATAAATTACGCTTGATTCAGGCGACTTTCACTTCTTGCCCTGGTCCTCCTTCTGCCTTTGGGCCTCTTGCCTTACCACCGGCTGCCACAAGGTACGCTCTGTCAGCTTTTGCCCCTGTAGATCTGACCAGCACTTTGAAGATCCTGAAGGGCCTGAAGTCTGGCTCTCCTACTGATCCCTGTGCGGCGAGAATGCTTGCAGCAGTAGCGGAGATCATTAATCCTGAGGTTAATGCTATTATCAACACCTCCCTTGGTGAGGCCCGGGTACCGTTGGATTGGAAACAGCCTAAAATTCTTCCTCTCTTGAAGAAGCCTACCCTCTACCCTTTGATCCCAGGGAACTATCGCCCTATTTCTCTCCTAACCAGCTTAGCCAAAGTATGTGAGAACGTGGTCACCAGACAACTTACGGAGTTTGTTGAAAAGTCAGACGCACAGCATCCAGCACAGTCTGGGTATCGCGCCTCCTTTAGTATAGAGACAGCGCTGGTTGAGATTTCTGAAGCCATCCGCGATTGTTTAGATGCCGGTGGTAGAGCAGCTTTGGTAATGCTCGATCTATCTGCAGCGTTCGATGCGGTCCCGCATTCCAAGTTGCTCACTCGTCTCACTGAGATTGGTGTCTCTGGTACGGCCTTGGGCTGGTTGAGGTCCTTCCTGGAGGGCGGGCTCAACAGGTCTGGCTGCCACCGGCTGCCTCTATTCCGCAGGTGGTAACCACTGGTGTCCCACAGGGGTCTTCCCTTGGCCCCCTTCTTTTTAATATCTATGTTACGCCTTTGGTTTTTTTGGCCGAGGAGTTGGGGGTTAAGGTGATAGCATATGCTGATGACACCCAGCTACTCTTCACGTGGGGTAAGGATGAGGACTCAGTATTGCCTGTCCAGAAGTGCTTGTCTTCGGTTTTTGGGTGGCTTGCGAGGGCACAACTCAAGTGTAATGAAGACAAGTCTGAGATCCTCCTCTACGGCAACTTTTCCCCTGATTTTAGAAATACGATTTGGCCGTCTGGATTTGCCTTTCCATCTTCCAATGGGAAATCCGCTAAAAATCTAGGAGTGTGGTTTGAGGACCACCTCTCCTTTTCTGTTCAGGTGAAAAAGATTTCAGGCAGCTGTTTCGGCCTCCTTAAAACTCTTAGGAGTTTTCTCCCTCTCCTTCCTAGGTCTGCCAAAGAGACGGTCATTCGGGCATTAGTCCTGTCTCGATTGGATTATGCTAATGCCCTGTATTTTGGCATCCCTGGATATTCCATGAATAGTCTTCAGGTGATTCAGAACGTGGCCGCTTGCTCTTGGGAATCGCAAAGAGGAGTAGTGTATGTGCTCATCTCCGAGCCCTCCATTGGCTTCCCGTGGTGGAGAGGATCAAATTTAAATCGCTGGTGATTGCTCACCGTGCACTCTACGCTCACAGGCCCACCTATTTACAGAAACGGTTCTCGTTTTATGTCCCGCTAAGATAACTGCGATCTTCGGTCCTTCTGTTAGCTAGGGTACCTCACTTCTCCCGCCACAATCTGGGTGGCTGCTCTCTTGTTGTTAAGGCCTCCCAGGCATGGGATGCCCTCCCATTTTCTCTGCTCAATACTCAGGACCCGCTAGCATTTAAGAAACTATTAAAAACTAATTTGTTCCCGTAATTGCTGGCTGCTCAGTCTGAGATTCCTCTTAGTTCTGCCCTGGGACACTCCTCGGAGTAGCTATTGCGCGTTATAAAAGAATTCAACATAACATAACATAACATAAATAGTTCTTTCCTAGATGGTGGTCAGTCCATTGGATGTTAGCTGAGGTTCCCATTCCAAGACGAAGTAGTCTTGATTTCACTTCCTTATGATAAAGTACTCAGTCATAAGAGGAAGGTATGTCATAACACCGTCATTCCCTGCCTTTTTGACATTATCTTTGCCCATTTGCTGCCACTTCTGTGCCTGATTTTTGCTTCTATGAGTTGTTACATCTACTAGATCCCACTTCGCCATATCATGCATGGCCGTTTTCTCTTCATTGTAAGGGCCAATTTGGTGACTTGCTTATCACTTCAATATTAATCTTTATCTTCAATCAAGAGCCACAAGTTTTTTTTTTTTACCCTTTGTGATTTTTCCCTTTGAACTGGAACCCTCTGAAGGAGTAATGCACAAAGAACAATTGATGGACAGAATGCAGAACAATGTAATACACCCCAGTACAGAGATCTAGACCTAAATCCATTGTTTTTTTCCTCACCATGCCATTCCAGTTTGGACCCAGCCATATGCAAATCAGTCCTGACCCAGCGCCCAATCTGAACAGTCCAGCCCGAACTGCCAGGCCAGGCCCTCCCTGGACTGGAAACAAGCATCCTAGGACCGGTTTCAGGCTTTCAGCCCTCATCAGCCAGGATAGCTTGACACCAGTGGCATGGAGAGCACGGGACCCACGTCAGGGCATACCCGTCCCACTTGGGGTGACAAATGCAAAAAGAACAATTGATGGACAGAATGCAGAACAACATCATACATTCGCCCCAGTACAGACATCTGGGCCAAAATCCATAGTTTTTTTGCTCACCATGCCATTCCAATTTGGACCCAGCCATATGAAAATCAGTCTTGCCCCTGCTCAGAATGGGAACAGTCCAGCCCAAACTGCTAAGCCTGGTCCTCCCTGGACAAGAAAAAAGCATCCTAGGACCGGATTTGGGCTTACAGCCCTCATAAGCCAGGATAGCTTGACTCCAGTGGCATGGAGAGCACGGGACCCACGTCTGGGAACACCCGTCCCACTCGGGGTGACAAATGCAAAAAAGAGGAATTGATGGATAGAATGCAGAACAATGTCATACATTCTCCCCAGTACAGAGATCTGGGCCTAAATCCATCGTTTTTTTGCTCACCATGCCATTCCAGTTAGGACCCAGCCATATGCAAATCAGTCTTGACCCTGCGCCCAATGGGAACAGTCCAGCCCGAACTTCCAGGCCAGGTCCACCCTGGACTGGAAACAAGCATCCTAGAACCGTTTTTGGGCTTTCAGCCCTCATCAGCCAGGATAGCTTGACTCCAGTGGCATGGAGAGCACGGAACCCACGTCTGGGCACACCCGTCCCACTCTGGGTGACAAATGCAAAAAGAACAATTGATGGACATAATGCAGAACAATGTCATTCACTTACCCTAGTACAGAGATCTGGGCCTAAATCCATCGTTTTTTTGCTCACCATGCCATTCCAGTTTGGACCCAGCCGTATGCAAATCAGTCTTGACCCTGCACCCAATGGGAACAGTCCAGTCCAAACTGCCAGGTCAGGTCCTCCCTGGACTGGAAACAAGCATCCTAGAACCGGTTTCTGGCTTTCAGCCCTCATCACCCAGGATCGCGTGACTCCAGTGGCATGGAGAGCACGGGACCCACGTCTAGGCACACCCGTTCCACTCAGGGTGACAAATGCAAAAGAACAGTTGATGGACAGAATTCAGAACAATTTCATACATTCACCCCAGTACAGAGATCTGGGCCTAAATCCATTGCCTTTTGCTCACCATGCCATTCCAGTTTGGACCCAGCCATATGCAAATCAGTCTTGACCCTGCTCCCAATGGCAACAATCCAGTCCGAACGGCCAGGCCATGTCCTCCTTGGACTGGAAACAAGCATCCTAGGACCTGTTTCGGGCTTTCAGCCCTCATCGCCCAGGATAGCCTGTCTCCAGTGGCATGGAGAGCACAGGACCCAGGTCTGGGCGTACCCATCCCACTAGGGATGACAAATGCAAAAAGAACAATTGATGGACAGAATGCAGAACAATGTCATACATTCACTCAATACAGAGATCTGGGCCTAAATCCATCGTGTTTTTTGCTCACCGTGCCATTCCAGTTTGAACACAGCCACATGCAAATCAGTCTTGACCCTCCGCCCAATGGGAACAGTCCAGCCCGAACTGCTAGGCCAGGTCCTCCCTGGACTGGAAACAAGCATCCTATGACCGGTTTTGGCTTTCAGCCCTCATCAGCCAGGATAGCTTGACTCCAGTGGCATGGAGAGCACGGGACTCACGTCTTGGCATACCCATCGCACTCAGGGTGACAAATGCAAAAGAACAATTGATGGATAGAATGCAAAACAATGTCATACAGTCACCCCAGTACAGAAATCTGGGCCTAAATAAATTGTTTTTTTGCTCACCATGTCATTCCAGTTTGGACCCAGCCATATGCAAAACAGTCTTCACCCTGCACCCAACTTGAACAGTCCAACCCAAACTGCCAAGCCAGGTCCTCCTTGGACTGGAAACAAGCATCCTAGGACCAGTGTTGGTCTTTCAGCCCTCATCGGCCAGGATATCTTGACTCCAGTGGCATGGAGAGCACGGGACCCACGTCTAGGCATACCCGTCCCACTCAGGGTTGTGGTTCCTTGAATTCTGAACCCATTCAATGAAGGTTGTCGTATCGTGATGGTTTTGGTATCAGCGAACCGCGACTGACAAGTGCGGTATGCGTAAGCGTTTTCGTCATGCTACACCGATGGATTCACTGTATATTTGACGATCTAGTCTGCACCCTCGGGTTCCATTTTGTGCATAACCGCCATTTTATGGTTGCCCTCACATAGGCTAATGACTACAGGATGACTGTGGCCAAGCGAACCTCTAGGGATGCATACACCTTAGCTTGAGGTCGTGTTGACTCCTGTTTGAGAGGTGGAGAGGTGTGGCTCACTGGTTAGAGGCGGCAGACCCGTAAGCAGAGAATCGGCCAGGGACCAGGGTTCAATTCCCGACGCGGCAGGGTCGTGGACCAGGGTCAAAACGGACTCGATAATTCTCGCCTCGGTACCTACTCTATCCAGGAACACACTCGGCAACTCTGGGCATTAAGCTTGCCTCATCTCTACAACGGCCCCCCACAGACGCCAGGGATGCCTGGTTTCACCTTGGAGATACCCAGAAAGGGACCATCTCACAGGGATAGCCAGGACGGGTTCCCCAGCGGTCTACAGCGCCGGGACGCCCCGTTGCTGGGGCAGCTGTGCGCTTTACAAGTCTACAACATTTACATTTACATTTGACCTGAGTCAACTGACCCTGTTGCCCGAAGCTAAACTTGTTGAGCCAGTACCTTGTTAAGCAGCTGGTCAGATAGAGATCAAAGAGCAGGACATTATTGATTCTATGGCACACGCACACACCCCTCTATCTTGCTTCTCATCTGTTCTGCTCCTTCCTTTTATGGCCCTATGGCCTAATTATTGATTTGGGTTGAGGACTTTTATGATGGGCCCGTCCGGCCTGTTCGAGCAAGAATGCTGAATTTTTACCTTGTCATTGGCGGTGGGTTGGATAACTGAAAGTGGGTTTGTCGTTATGTGATGCCTCTGTAAATATCATCCTCTGATTGGTCAAATTTGTGAGTAATTGATGCTAGCCAGGAACATGGTTTTTGGCATAAAATACGATGCTCCGCTCTATTAGGTTGAGCAGTCTCCTGAGAACATACACCGTGTTGTACTTCTAGTATCTCTGTTACTGGCTGCAGCTAATAAATTTGATCTTTGATGTCAACAGAAGAATCCCGTGTCTCTGTACTCTAAGACAGGTGAACCCGAAGACTTCGGGCGTGTCCCCTGCGCCGCTGCATTTAAATCCCGGTTCTTCAGTTGGCGCCCAACTCTGGGGCGACTTCAGCGGTACTGGTGCAAGCCTGAAAATCGTGAGGAGCTTCGTGTGAAAATTCTGGAGGGAGGCCTACCACTTCATCGACCCCTGTATGTCGTTGTAGTCCGAAAGTCTTTGCTGCGAAGTTCCCCGCATTCCGACGGCTACAAAGGACTGCTGCCCTGACTGTCGCCCTGTCTTGGAGCCCTTTGATGACTTGTAAAGCGAGACGATAGACGGGTCTTCTGGCGACCTCATCGATATTTCAGTTAAGTATGAGTGGAGCGTCTCCCAGTCCTTAGTTTGTTTTGGTATCCTTCGGGATCGCTTTGATTTGGTACCTGCAGGCCCCAAAGCCGAGGGACTCGTGTATTCACGAGGCTATCGTTTTGATATTCCCTTGAAGTTTGAAGCTAGACTAGTGAGCGAAGATGCCTGATCTTCGCAGACTTGGAAAGATATTCTGTTATGTTTGTAATAGGGATTCCCGATTGGAGGACTCGTGTCCGGTGCCTCCGATTGGAACTCCGACCTATGAGCTCTATTTAAAACACGGCGTGGGCCCCATCACGTATAATGATGTATGGATTAGGTATACTAGGAAGGATGGTGTCCTAAAATGGCCCCATTATGGTAGTTATGACACGGAGATTTTAGATAATTTAGAAGTTAGACTCTTCAAAAAGAAAGCCCGACCGGCAATGTTTGACTCTTTCCGCCTTTGGTGAAAAGAAGCCAAACAGGAGGAAAGTAAGTTAGCGAAACGAAATAAGCGTGCACGAGGTATGTCGATGGTGCAGGCTGCTATACAGTTTAAGGATAATGAGGAAGAGCAAGAAAGCGAACAGATGTTTAGGCAACGTCAATTAGCGGTAGACAAATGTTATCCAGCTTTGCCGCCTCAACTGCAAGAAGAAAAGAAAGATCTTGCGAAAGATCCTTTAATGTCGCATCTATTAAGTTCACCACCCTCTTATGCTCAGAGTGCTACCCCCGGTTGTTTTACCTCCAGTGGTTCCTCAACAGCCGGCTCTCCCTCTACTGGCTACTACTGCTTCGGCGCAGCCTTCTCAAGGGCCGCCGTCTTTGCTAACTCCTTCGTCTGCTACTCCTATACCTGTGTTGTCTGTTCCTTCTGTTACTGTTCCGACTTCGGTTCCTTCTCATTCTGCTTGGTCCCCTGTTCTTTTGTCACCTTCTCCTTCTGCTCGACGGAGAATGACTGATTGCTAGTCTTTTTTCTCCTCTAATGGGTTCATTGGGTATGTCTCCTGTTGTAGAGCGTAAGCAATTGCGTAGTCAATTGCCTGGTCCTGATGAACGGACAGTGTTGGATCACTTGGCGCGTAAATGGGTTACCTTTCCTTCGCACTATGATCTTAAGGGTGTTATGGATGTTTTCCATCAATGGGAAGCACCGAAACAGAGATACGTATTTGATATGATGTGTTCTTTCCTTCGTGAACAGTGGGAAGATAGTGAGGTAGAGCAGACTCCGCCTGAGTTGTTCCGTGTGCGGTTCGAGTTTGCGAAAGGAACTATAGTGGGTCTTGATGTTGAAAGAGCAGTCGCGACATTGTTGTCGTTTAGGAGTGAGTTTCCTTCTAAGTCATTATTTGAGCCTGATTCTTCAGTTAGGAGAAAGGCACGTCAATACCCGATGCGTGAGGTTACTCCCGTTTGGAGACCTGGTGATGCGAATGCTAATCCACCTGTTCTGGCACATTTCCAGCGCGTTTGGGTACATGTTCCATGGAAGCGTGCCGAAGTCCTAGCTCTAAAGCAGACTCTGCCTGATCCACGTAAAAATCCTGCGGGGTTTTATAAGGAGCTATCTCAAACTGCGGGTTCATGTATTATGAATTTGGCTGATATAGATATGTTATTTGGGAATGTTGTTCCACAGCCTATATGGAGTAAGATTCGTCATACGGATCATTCGCAGGAATTAGGTGATACATGGAATAACCTTAGAACTGCAGATGAAAGACAAATAGGTGGTGCTAAACCCGAGAATGTGATTGCTGATCTCCCTGGTAGAATTATTGATTATATGAAGACTTTGATGCCTGCTATGCGTGTCAATTGGGACAAGTTGTCTGCATGCAAGCAGAAGAAAGACGAAACTGTGTCCGACTTTTTCACTCGATTTGAAGAGACATTTGCAGACCACAGTGGTCAAGACATGAGTACAGAAGGTGGTCAAAGGTTGTTCGTTGACAAGTTTGTGCATAATTTTCTTCCCGAGTTGTGCAATAGGTTGAAGGATTCTGAAAGTGCCTGGGCTGTTTCTTCGTCAGCACAGATATTGGCTACTGCCCAGTACTATGAGAATAGAAATAAGGATGAGATAGAGAAAGCGGATAAAAAGACTAAAGAATTGAAGACCAAGGTTCTTTTGCAGCAAGCTTACTCGCCTCGCAATACCCAGCGTGATTATCAGCAACCCCAACAATATCAGAGAAACTCGCAAAGGTTCGAGTCTTCTCAACAGCGTTTTTCTGTAGGCCCTAATCAGTGTGCGTATTGCAAAGAAGAGGGTCACTTCAAGAATAGTTGCCCGATTTTATTACAGCGCACGAATGGTGTTTCTGGTATGAGAGGTCGAGGTGTTCAACAAGCTCCGCGAGGTCGAGGACGTGGTATGTCTCAGATTGCGCGTTCCTTGCCTCCGCAGAATTTGATGAATTGTTTTGATCAACAGAATGGTGCGTCTGGTAGGACGGCTCAGTACTATGCGGATGATTATTACGTTGAAGGTGAGAATATGGAAGGTAATGATTGCTAGGACAGCCACAGACAAAGAGAGGGAGTCGTTTCAGTTCCAGTAGATCAGAGTGGACCTTATGTTGAAGTGATTGCATCAGGTGTGTCTGAGCCTTTTCTGTTGGATACTGGTGCTGCGAAGAGTTCTATCATGCACTCTAAACTCCCTGGCGCACCTTTGTCTGGCTCAACGAATGTTTCAGTAGGTTTTTCTGGCGCCCCGGTTAGAAATCCGATTTCTAGTCCTTTGTCTCTTTCTGTTGGACCATGTGACTTCGAAGCACCCCTCATTCTGACGACAGGTTGTGGTGAGAACTTGTTGGGATTGGACTTGTTGAAGAGATTGTATGCAACGCATTATTGTTCTCCTTCAGGAGTGCAGCTTACATTGGGAAAGAGAGTGATCTCTCCGATGTATGTGGCTAAAGACCAACTTCCAGCTGAATTGTCTTCTCTTCCTGATTCTCTTTGGGCTACTGGTCCTAATGATGTGGGTCTCTTGGAGATTCCGCCATATGTTGTGACATTGAAGGCGAATGCTAGATTGCCACGCATTCCACAGTATCGTATCTCAAGTGATGGTGAAAGAGCACTTTTGGCGATCATCTCTGATCTAATTGAGAAAGGTGTGATTGAGGAAACGAGAGGTAATGTGTGCAATAGTCCGGTGTTGCCTGTTCTGAAAAGAACTGATTCTTCACATCCTCCTGTATATAGGTTTGTGATCGATCTTCGCGAGGTGAATAAGATCGTTGTTCCACAATTCCCTGTTGTGCCTGATATCACCGCTTTACTGACTTTGATTCCGGCTACAGCCACGTGGTTTTCGGTGATTGATTTGAAGAATGCTTTCTTCAGCATCCCAATTGCCGTGGAGAGTAGAGATATCTTTGGCTTCTCTTTAGGAGGCAGAAGTTTCCGGTTTAAACGCGCTCCTCGAAGCTATTGTGAGAGCCCATCGATCTATAGTCAAGCTTTGAAGACGCAACTTGATTTGTTGGTTTTACCTGATGGTGCCGCCCTTATTCAGTATGTTGACGATCTATTAGTCGCTGCTGGCAATGAAGAGACTTGTAGAGAGGCTACTCTGTCGTTGTTACGTCACTTGTCTGATTTCCATCATAAGGTTTCTCTTTCGAAGTTGCAGTATTGCCGACAAGAAGTTACCTACTTAGGTCACCTCTTATCGAAGGAGGGAAGAAGATTGACCCCAGATAGAATTCAAGCGATTGCGAAAATGAGTGTGCCTACAACACAGCGAGAAGTGCGTGCATTTCTAGGTATTACATCGTACTGTAGACAGTGGATTGCTAATTTTTCGTTGCTTGCAAAACCTTTGATAGCTCTTACTGTTAAGGATACTCTGAATCCTATTCCTTGGACTGACGAATGTCAGAAGAGTTTTTCAGAATTGCATGATGCCCTGTGTTCGGCTCCTGTGTTGGGTACCCCCGATTACAGTAAACCTTTCACATTGTATGTCCACGAGAGAGAGAGATGTGCATTGTCAGTTTTGACTCAACAGTTTGGCGATAAGCAACGTCCATGTGCTTATTTTTCATCGACTTTGGATCCGGTAGCTAGAGCGTTGCCGAGTTGTTTGAGAGTTACAGCGGCAGCGGCTGTTTCAATCCGACAGTCTGCTGGTTTGGTGATGGACAATACACTGACTGTGATGGTTCCACATGCAGTGGATACCTTGCTGAACCGTACCAAGACACAGCACTTAACTAGTGCTCGGTTGTCAGGTTACGAATTGACCTTGTTACCAAGTCATGTACATATAAAAAGATGCAACACGTTGAATCCAGCCACGTTGTTGCCGATCTCAACTGAGACAGATGATACCGAACAGTATGATTGTTTTCTTAGGACTGAGGAAGAAACGAAAGGGAGGATAGACCTTAGGGACACTCCTCTTGCAGAATGTGATGGTACTTTATGGGTTGATGGTTCCTGCTTCAAGCTTCCGAATGGTGATACGACTGCGGCATATGCGGTTACGACTTTGCATACGATTGTTGAAGCTGCTCGTATCCCACATAATTCAGCACAAGCGGCAGAGTTGATTGCATTGACAAGAGCGTGTGTGTTGTCGAAAGGGAAAAGAGTGACTGTGTACACTGACTGCCAGTATGCGTTCAGTGTTGCTCTTAGTTTTGGACGATTGTGGAGAGAACGTGGGTTTCTGACTTCGCATGGGACCAAGATCCAACATGGTCAATTGGTGAATGAACTTCTTGAATCTCTTGCTCTGCCATTGCAAGTTGCGATCGTGAAATGCAGTGCGCATAAGAAAGTCACGGATGATGTTGGTCGTGGTAATGCGTTTGCAGATGAAGTCGCGAAAGAGACTGCGAGAGATGTGATGAGTCGAATGTATGTTGCAGGTTCGGCGAGATGGGTTCCAGATAGAAGTATGTGTGAAGATACGATTGAGAGTGTGAAATCCATCCAAGCTGAAGCTACAGAGAAAGAGTTGAATGAATGGAGAGAAAGCAAGGGTAAATTGGACTCGAATGGTTGTTGGGTTGAGTTGTCAGAGCATCAGCGATGGTTGTTGCCTGATGCGTATGTACTTCCAGTGGTTACGATGGCACATGGAATGGCCCATATCAGTGTGAAAGGGATTTGTAAGTTGTTGGCCCCAGTATGGCAAAATGCTGGAATTCCTAAGTGTGCAGAGAATTTGGTCAAGAACTGTATGGTTTGTTTGATGTACAATCCTGGTAAGGGAACTCCAACTCCAGCTGGTCATTTTGCTCCTCCCACATATCCGTTTGAGGCTTTGCAGCTAGATTTCATCCACATGGAGAGGTGCAACAACCTGAAGTATGTCTTAGTGGTTGTTTGCTCTTTTTCTAGATGGGTGGAAGCCTACCCTTTGAAGGACAATACTGCCTTGTCCACAGCTAAAGCCCTTATTAAGGAATTTTTCCCTAGGTATGGGTTGCCGAGAATGGTCTGGAGTGACAATGGGAGTGAATTTGTGGGTCAAGTGATGAAGAGAGTGTGTGATGGGTTAGGAATCTGGCAGAAGTTCCACGCTGCCAATCATCCCCAGTCAGCTGGTCTAGTTGAGTGCTACAATGGCACGTTAAAATTGAAATTGGCCAAAATTCAAGCGAGCTCTGTTCTACAATGGCCTGATGCTTTGCCGTTAGCCCTTCTGTCCACAAGAATTACTGTGCATTCGTGAATGGGTCTGAGTCCTTATGAGGTTGTGTTTGGTCGCCCGGCAAATATTTGGGGAGTGCCGCGGCCGACAAAATTTAGCGAGATAGAACACCCTGTATTGCTTGACTACCTGTACGAATTGACGGCTAAATTGTGTGTTCTGCATCAACAGGTTCATGATACTTTTCCACAGGTTTCTGAAGATCCAGGGCACACCATTGAACCTGGCGCGTGGGTGCTCGTGAAGAATTTTCAGCGAACCAAGAACGAGCAGCCCCGCTGGACAGGACCTTACCTGGTGCTATTATCTACCCGTTCTGCGGTACGAGTGCACGGTAAAAAGAACTGGATTCACGGCGTACATTGTAAGAGGGCCCCGTTGCCTCTGCCGTACGACCGGTGGGTCCAAAAAGGACTTCCTGATTCCGAGACTGAGACCATGCCTCGTTTTCTGCCTTTGAGCGATGCCCGTTTGATTGGAACAAACACTGAGCCAGAAAGCGATAATCTTCTTCAAGAAGCTGTGCCTCCATCGAGCCGTTTGAACACTGTTAAACCTGAGCTACTTTTCCGAGAACAGACATTGCCTGGCAAAGAGCGTTATAATTTGCGACCAAGAGTCGCGGGACAAATAACAAATTGAGTTCCTTCTTTGCTTTTTTTTTAAGGTTAGCTCCCCTCCGAGAAACTATTTTGATTTTTGTTTTTCGAACCACCATCCGGGTTCAGCTGTAGGGTCGCTGTGCCAAGTCCTTGGAGTGCAAGCCGAAGACGTTAGGTCGACGGTTCTGGTTGGTCTAAGGGCGTTCCCTGGACCGACAGGCGCATTCCTTAGCACGGAACACCCATCCGCCGCAAGCAGCACGATTAGAGGATGGAGTTTTTCGGGATGGAGAGACCTACTAAAAGAATGAGCTTCAAGAACGAAATGTGTATAATAATGAGTAGAAAACGTTTTTTGATATTATGTCTGTTTATACTTTTTAGTTTAATGATGTTTTTAATTGGATATGTGACATTCTCTATTCAAGTAACATTTATGCCCACTGCACAACCCATGCCTCCTCCTACTGTTTCTTCGCATTCTTTTCACCCTCTGCCCGAACATGAGTCCATTAGGAGAATGGAATTTGCTAATAATTCCTTTGTTCAGCTTCTGCACCAACACCAGCTAGTAGTGAACACAACCAATTGTTGGGTGTGTGGCCTTATGCCCCATACTACCGATAAAGGTATTCCATACCTGGTCCTGCCATTTAGCTACAATGGATCTGTGTGGGCATACAGATCAATGTTCATTTATGCCCGTGAAGTTAACCCCCTACGTTCTGTGAAGGATAATCCGAAGAATAGTGCTCTGGGCAAGGGAATAGTCGACATGATTAGAGGAATAGGTTCTTATGAGACTATCCCGAGAGATGAGACGCTAGCATATATTGGATGGAACGTTACTGGATATGGAGCTAGTCTGAGTGGGATCCAGCGAGCGAAGAGATCCTCTCCGATTTGGATAGTACCCCATCAGGGTCATTACTGTCTGCAAGGTAACGGCAAGAATCCAAGAGCTCAGCTAGGGAAGAGTGTTTGCATTGAGACATATGTTTTTGCATCCCAGACTTCCCCACCGTTTCTAGCAGCTAAGGGTACCTACTTCATTTGCCATGACAGAGTGTATACATGGTTGCCCCCTGATTTCTCAGGCACATGTTTTGTCTCGTTCTTGTTACCTACTACATTTACAGCTGCGGCAGATTACCACAAGATGAGAGTCGTTAGAGGTGTCTTCAGAAAGGAAGATACCGCAGGACAAGTACTGGGAGATTTCTTGAAGGGTTTTCTGCCGTTTTGGGGACCTATGGTTAACAACAGGAACATACGGCAATTGACGAGAGTAGTTGAGTCCACCATAGTCGAGACTGCCGGCGCCCTTAGTAATTTGACTGCTGAGCTCCAGTCGGATCGCCTTATGACTCTCCAGAACAGAGTTGCGTTAGATGTCATACTTGCAGATAGAGGATGGGTCTGTAAATTGATCCAATCAAGCTGTTGTGTTTTCATTCCAGACAACGCTCCAACAGTTTTCCAAGCCATCTCCAAGCTACATAAGCTCTCCGAGTCCGTACATATGGACGAAGGAGATTGGTCGTTAATGGGATGGTTCTGGGGATTGTTATCCACCTGAGGATGGAAGATTCTGATGGTCATTGGGATGGTATTAGCTATCCTTTTCCTGTTCTGTCTTTGTATACAGTGTGCTCCTGCTATCTGTGGCCTTTTTGTTACCTCGTGTTCGAGGAGACCTGTCCAGAGAGAGTTACTAGGTACCAGGATGATGCTACAGCAACATCTCAATGATCTGATGAATATAGACCTGGATTCAGATTGACGTGAGTTTAGGTTATTGCCTATGTAAGGGCAAAAGGAGGGTCTGTGGTTCCGTGAATTCTGAACCCATTCAATGAAGGTTGTTGTATCGTGATGGTTTTGGTATCAGCGAACCGCGACTGACAAGTGCGGTATGCGTAAGCGTTTTCGTCATGCTACACCGATGGATTCACTGTATATTTGACGATCTAGTCTGCACCATCGGGTTCCATTTTGTGCATAACCACCATTTTGTGGTTGCCCTCACATAGGCTAATGACTACAGGATGACTGTGGCCAAGCGAGCCTCTAGGGACGCATACACCTTAGCTTGAGTTCGTGTTGACTCCTGTTTGACCTGAGTCAACTGACCCTGTTGCCCGAGGCTAAACTTGTTGAGCCAGTACCTTGTTAAGCAGCTGGTCAGATAGAGATCAAAGAGCAGGACATTATTGATTCTATGGCACACGCACACACCCCTCTATCTTACTTCTCATCTGTTCTGCTCCTTCCTTTTATGGCCCTATGGCCTAATTATTGATTTGGGTTGAGGACTTTTATGATGGGCCCGTCCGGCCTGTTCGAGCAAGAATGCTGAATTTTTACCTTGTCATTGGCGGTGGGTTGGATAACTGAAAGTGGGATTGTCGTTATGTGATGCCTCTGTAAATATCATCCTCTGATTGGTCAAATTTGTGAGTAATTGATGCTAGCCAGAAACTTGGTTTTTGGCATAAAAGACGATGCTCTGCTCTCTTAGGTTGAGCAGTCTCCTGAGAACATACACCGTGTTGTACTTCTAGGATCTCTGTTACTGGCTGCAGCTAATAAATTTGATCTTTGATGTCAACAGAAGAATCCCGTGTCTCTGTACTCTAAGACAGGTGAACCCGAAGACTTCGGGCGTGTCCCCTGCGCCGCTGGGGTTAAATCCCGGTTCTTCAGGGTGACAAATGCAAAATAACAATTGATGGACAGAATGCAGAACAATGTCATACATTCACCCCAGTACAGAGATCTGGGCCTAAAACCATAGTTTTTTTTCTCATCATGCCATTCCAGTTTGGACCTAGCCATATGCAAATCCGTCTTGACCCTGCGCCCAATGGGAACTGTCCAGCATGAACTGCCAGGGCAGGTCCTTCCTGGACTGGAAACAAGCATCCTAGAACCGTTTTTGGGCTTTCAGCCCTCATCAGCCAGGATAGCTTGACTCCAGTGGCATGGAGAGCACGGAACCCACGTCTGGGCACACCCGTCCCACTCTGGGTGACAAATGCAAAAATAACAATTGATGGACATAATGCAGAACAATGTCATTCACTTACCCTAGTACAGTGATCTGGGCCTAAATCCATTGTTTTTTTGCTCACCATGCCATTCCAGTTTGGACCCAGCCGTATGCAAATCAGTCTTGACCCTGCACCCAATGGGAACCGTCCAGTCCAAACTGCCAGGCCAGGTCCTCCCTGGACTGGAAACAAGCATCCTAGAACCGTTTTTGGGCTTTCAGCCCTCATCAGCCAGGATAGCTTGACTCCAGTGGCATGGAGAGCACGGGACCCACGTCTAGGCATATCCGTCCCACTCAGGGTGACAAATGCAAAAAAACAATTAATGGATAGAATGCAGAACAATGTCATACATTCACCCCAGTACAGAAATGGGCCTAAAACCATCGCTTTTTTGCTCACCATGCTGTTCCAGTTTGGACACAGCCATATGCAAATCTGTCTTGGGACCCACGTCTAAGCACACCCATTCCACTCAGGGTGACGAATGCAAAAGAACAATTGATGGACAGAATGCAGAACAATGTCATACATTCACCCCAGTACAGAGATCTGGGCCTAAATCCATCGCCTTTTGCTCACCATGCCATTCCAGTTTGGACCCAGCCATATGCAAATCAGTCTTCGCCCTGTGCCCAATTTGAATAGTCCAAACCAAACTGCCAGGCCAGGTCCTCTGTGGACTGGAAACAAGCATCCTAGGACCGGTTTTTGGGTTTCAGCCCTCATCAGGCAGGATAGCTTGACTCCTGTGGCAATGGAGAGCACGGGACCCACGTCTTGGCATACCCATCCCACTCGGGGTGACAAATGCAAAAAGAACAATTGATGGACAGAATGCAGAACAATGTCATACATTCACCCCAGTACAGAGATCTAGGCCTAAATCCATTGTTTTGTTGCTAGCCATGCCATTCCAGTTTGGACCATGTCATATGCAAATCAGTCTTGACCCTGCACCCAAGGGGAACAGTCCAGCACGAACTGCCAGGCCAGGTCCTCCCTGGACTGGAAACAAGCATCCTAGGACCGTTTCGGGCTTTCAGCCCTCATCAGCCAGGATAGCTTGACTCCAGTGGCATGGAGAGCACGTTTCCCACGTCTGGGCATTCCCGTCCTACTCAGAAGACATGGCTTGACAGTTCGGGCTGGACTGTTCTCTTGACGGTACAAAAGGGGGTGGTGATGGACGGAGCATCAGAACCAATCAAACACTCACACCCAGTCAACAGATCTGGGTTTGATCCATCACCGTTCTTTAGCCCACTCTGCCACCCCAGTTCAGACATGGCCATATGCAAATCAGTCTGACCCTGTGCCTCATGGGAACAGTCCAGCCCGAACTGCCAAGCCATACCTTCCCTGGACCGGAAACAAGCTTCCTAGGACCGTTTTCTGGCATTTCAGCCGTCTTTAGCCAGGCTTGCTTGAATCCAGTGGCAAAGTGAGCAAGGGACTCACGTCTGAGCATACCCTGCACAGGGTCAGACTGATTTGCATATGGCCATGTCTGAACTGGGGTGGCAAAGTGGGCTAAAGAACGGTGATGGATCAAACCCAGATCTGTCGACTGGGTGTGAGTGTTTGATTGGTTCTGATGCTCCGTCCATCGCCACCCCCTTTTGTACCGCTTTGTTCGCCATAAGTTGGCAGGGTATGCTCAGACGTGAGTGCCTTGCTCACTTTGCCACTGGATTCAAGCAAGCCTGGCAGAAGACGGCTGAAATGCCAGAAACCGGTCCTGGGAAGCTTGTTCCCGGTCCAGGGAAGGCATGGCTTGGCAGTTTGGGCTGGACTGTTCCCATGAGGCACAGGGTCAGACTGATTTGCATATGGCCATGTCTGAACTGGGGTGGCAAAGTGGGCTAAAGAACGGTGATGGATCAAACCCAGATCTGTCGACTGGGTGTGAGTGTTTGATTGGTTCTGATGCTCTGTCCATCGCCACCCCCCTTTGTACCGCTTTGTTCACCATAAGTTGGCAGGGTATGCTCAGACGTGAGTCCCTTGCTCACTTTGCCACTGGATTCAAGCAAGCCTGGCAGAAGACGGCTGAAATGCCAGAAACCGTTCCTAGGAAGCTTGTTCCCGGTCCAGGGAAGGCATGGCTTGGCAGTTTGGGCTGGACTGTTCCCATGAGGCACAGGGTCAGACTGATTTGCATATGGCCATGTCTGAACTGGGGTGGCAAAGTGGGCTAAAGAACGGTGATGGATCAAACCCAGATCTGTCGACTGGGTGTGAGTGTTTGATTGGTTCTGATGCTCCGTCCATCGCCACCCCCTTTTGTACCACTTTGTTCGCCATAAGTTGGCAGGGTATGCTCAGACGTGAGTCCCTTGCTCACTTTGCCACTGGATTCAAGCAAGCCTGGCAGAAGACGGCTGAAATGCCAGAAACCGGTCCTAAGAAGCTTGTTCCCGGTCCAGGGAAGGCATGGCTTGACATTTTGGGCTGGACTGTTCCCATGAGGCACAGGGTCAGACTAATTTGCATATGGCCATGTCTGAACTGGGGTGGCAAAGTTGGCTAAAGAACGGTGATGGATCAAACCCAGATCTGTTGACTGGGTGTGAGTGTTTGATTGGTTCTGATGCTCCGTCCATCGCCACCCCCTTTTGTACCGCTTTGTTCACCATAAGTTGGCAGGGTATGCTCAGACGTGAGTCCCTTGCTCACTTTGCCACTGGATTCAAGCAAGCCTGGCAGAAGACGGCTGAAATGCCAGAAACCGGTCCTAGGAAGCTTGTTCCCGGTCCAGGGAAGGCATGGCTTGGCAGTTTGGGCTGGACTGTTCCCATGAGGCACAGGGTCAGACTGATTTGCATATGGCCATGTCTGAACTGGGGTGGCAAAGTGGGCTAAAGAACGGTGATGGATCAAACCCAGATCTGTTGACTGGGTGTGAGTGTTTGATTGGTTCTGATGCTCCGTCCATCGCCACCCCCTTTTGTACTGCTTTGTTCTCCATAAGTTGGCAGGGTATGCTCAGACGTGAGTCCCTTGCTCACTTTGCCACTGGATTCAATCAAGCCTGGCAGAAGACGGCTGAAATGCCAGAAACCGGTCCTAGGAAGCTTGTTCCCGGTCCAGGGAAGGCATGGCTTGGCAGTTTGGGCTGGACTGTTCCCATGAGGCACAGGGTCAGACTGATTTGCATATGGCCATGTCTGAACTGGGGTGGCAAAGTGGGCTAAAGAACGGTGATGGATCAAACCCAGATCTGTTGACTGGGTGTGAGTGTTTGATTGGTTCTGATGCTCCGTCCATCGCCACCCCTTTTTGTGCCGCTTTGTTCGCCATAAGTTGGCAGGGTATGCTCAGACGTGAGTCCCTTGCTCACTTTGCCACTGGATTCAAGCAAGCCTGGCAGAAGATGGCTGAAATGCCAGAAACCGGTCCTAGGAAGCTTGTTCCCGGTCCAGGGAAGGCATGGCTTGGCAGTTTGGGCTGGACTGTTCCCAGGAGGCACAGAGTCAGACTGATTTGCATATGGCCATGTCTGAACTGGGGTGGCAAAGTGGGCTAAAGAACGGTGATGGATCAAACCCAGATATGTTGACTGGGTGTGAGTGTTTGATTGGTTCTGATGCTCCGTCCATCGCCACCCCTTTTGTACCGCTTTGTTCGCCATAAGTTGGCAGGGTATGCTCAGACGTGAGTCCCTTGCTTACTTTGCCACTGGATTCAAGCAAGCCTGGCAGAAGATGGCTGAAATGCCAGAAACCGGTCCTAGGAAGCTTGTTCCCGGTCCAGGGAAGGCATGGCTTGGCAGTTTGGGCTGGACTGTTCCCAGGAGGCACAGAGTCAGACTGATTTGCATATGGCCATGTCTGAACTGGGGTGGCAAAGTGGGCTAAAGAACGGTGATGGATCAAACCCAGATCTGTTGACTGGGTGTGAGTGTTTGATTGGTTCTGATGCTCCGTCCATCGCCACCCCTTTTTGTGCCGCTTTGTTCGCCATAAGTTGGCAGGGTATGCTCAGACGTGAGTCCCTTGCTCACTTTGCCACTGGATTCAAGCAAGCCTGGCAGAAGACGGCTGAAATGCCAGAAACCGGTCCTGGGAAGCTTGTTCCCGGTCCAGGGAAGGCATGGCTTGGCAGTTTGGGCTGGACTGTTCCCATGACGCACAGGGTCAGACTGATTTGCATATGGCCATGTCTGAACTGGGGTGGCAAAGTGGGCTAAAGAACGGTGATGGATCAAACCCAGATCTGTCGACTGGGTGTGAGTGTTTGATTGGTTCTGATGCTCTGTCCATCGCCACCCCCCTTTGTACCGCTTTGTTCACCATAAGTTGGCAGGGTATGCTCAGACGTGAGTCCCTTGCTCACTTTGCCACTGGATTCAAGCAAGCCTGGCAGAAGACGGCTGAAATGCCAGAAACCGGTCCTAGGAAGCTTGTTCCCGGTCCAGGGAAGGCATGGCTTGGCAGTTTGGGCTGGACTGTTCCCATGAGGCACAGGGTCAGACTGATTTGCATATGGCCATGTCTGAACTGGGGTGGCAAAGTGGGCTAAAGAACGGTGATGGATCAAACCCAGATCTGTCGACTGGGTGTGAGTGTTTGATTGGTTCTGATGCTCCGTCCATCGCCACCCCCTTTTGTACCGCTTTGTTCGCCATAAGTTGGCAGGGTATGCTCAGACGTGAGTCCCTTGCTCACTTTGCCACTGGATTCAATCAAGCCTGGCAGAAGACGGCTGAAATGCCAGAAACCGGTCCTAGGAAGCTTGTTCCCGGTCCAGGGAAGGCATGGCTTGACATTTTGGGCTGGACTGTTCCCATGAGGCACAGGGTCAGACTAATTTGCATATGGCCATGTCTGAACTGGGGTGGCAAAGTGGGCTAAAGAACGGTGATGGATCAAACCCAGATCTGTTGACTGGGTGTGAGTGTTTGATTGGTTCTGATGCTCCGTCCATCGCCACCCCCTTTTGTACCGCTTTGTTCACCATAAGTTGGCAGGGTATGCTCAGACGTGAGTCCCTTGCTCACTTTGCCACTGGATTCAAGCAAGCCTGGCAGAAGACGGCTGAAATGCCAGAAACCGGTCCTAGGAAGCTTGTTCCCGGTCCAGGGAAGGCATGGCTTGGCAGTTTGGGCTGGACTGTTCCCATGAGGCACAGGGTCAGACTGATTTGCATATGGCCATGTCTGAACTGGGGTGGCAAAGTGGGCTAAAGAACGGTGATGGATCAAACCCAGATCTGTTGACTGGGTGTGAGTGTTTGATTGGTTCTGATGCTCCGTGCATCGCCACCCCCTTTTGTACTGCTTTGTTCTCCATAAGTTGGCAGGGTATGCTCAGACGTGAGTCCCTTGCTCACTTTGCCACTGGATTCAATCAAGCCTGGCAGAAGACGGCTGAAATGCCAGAAACCGGTCCTAGGAAGCTTGTTCCCGGTCCAGGGAAGGCATGGCTTGGCAGTTTGGGCTGGACTGTTCCCATGAGGCACAGGGTCAGACTGATTTGCATATGGCCATGTCTGAACTGGGGTGGCAAAGTGGGCTAAAGAACGGTGATGGATCAAACCCAGATCTGTTGACTGGGTGTGAGTGTTTGATTGGCTCTGATGCTCCGTCCATCGCCACCCCTTTTTGTGCCGCTTTGTTCGCCATAAGTTGGCAGGGTATGCTCAGACGTGAGTCCCTTGCTCACTTTGCCACTGGATTCAAGCAAGCCTGGCAGAAGATGGCTGAAATGCCAGAAACCGGTCCTAGGAAGCTTGTTCCCGGTCCAGGGAAGGCATGGCTTGGCAGTTTGGGCTGGACTGTTCCCAGGAGGCACAGAGTCAGACTGATTTGCATATGGCCATGTCTGAACTGGGGTGGCAAAGTGGGCTAAAGAACGGTGATGGATCAAACCCAGATCTGTTGACTGGGTGTGAGTGTTTGATTGGTTCTGATGCTCCGTCCATCGCCACCCCCTTTTGTACCGCTTTGTTCGCCATAAGTTGGCAGGGTATGCTCAGACGTGAGTCCCTTGCTCACTTTGCCACTGGATTCAAGCAAGCCTGGCAGAAGACGGCTGAAATGCCAGAAACCGGTCCTAGGAAGCTTGTTCCCGGTCTAGGGAAGGCATGGCTTGGCAGTTTGGGCTGGACTGTTCCCATGAGGCACAGGGTCAGACTGATTTGCATATGGCCATGTCTGAACTGGGGTGGCAAAGTGGGCTAAAGAACGGTGATGGATCAAACCCAGATCTGTTGACTGGGTGTGAGTGTTTGATTGGTTCTGATGCTCCGTCCATCGCCACCCCCTTTTGTACCGCTTTGTTCGCCATAAGTTGGCAGGGTATGCTCAGACGTGAGTCCCTTGCTCACTTTGCCACTGGATTCAAGCAAGCCTGGCAGAAGACGGCTGAAATGCCAGAAATCGGTCCTAGGAAGCTTGTTCCCGGTCCAGGGAAGGCATGGCTTGGCAGTTTGGGCTGGACTGTTCCCATGAGGCACAGGGTCAGACTGATTTGCATATGGCCATGTCTGAACTGGGGTGGCAAAGTGGGCTAAAGAACGGTGATGGATCAAACCCAGATCTGTTGACTGGGTGTGAGTGTTTGATTGGTTCTGATGCTCCGTCCATCGCCACCCCCTTTTGTACTGCTTTGTTCGCCATAAGTTGGCAGGGTATGCTCAGACGTGAGTCCCTTGCTCACTTTGCCACTGGATTCAATCAAGCCTGGCAGAAGACGGCTGAAATGCCAGAAACCGGTCCTAGGAAGCTTGTTCCCGGTCCAGGGAAGGCATGGCTTGGCAGTTTGGGCTGGACTGTTCCCATGAGGCACAGGGTCAGACTGATTTGCATATGGCCATGTCTGAACTGGGGTTGCAAAGTGGGCTAAAGAACGGTGATGGATCAAACCCAGATCTGTTGACTGGGTGTGAGTGTTTGATTAGTTCTGATGCTCCGTCCATCGCCACCCCCTTTTGTACCGCTTTGTTCGCCATAAGTTGGCAGGGTATGCTCAGATGTGAGTCCCTTGCTCACTTTGCCACTGGATTCAAGCAAGCCTGGCAGAAGACGGCTGAAATGCCAGAAACCGGTCCTAGGAAGCTTGTTCCCGGTCCAGGGAAGGCATGGCTTGGCAGTTTGGGCTGGACTGTTCCCATGAGGCACAGGGTCAGACTGATTTGCATATGGCCATGTCTAAACTGGGGTGGCAAAGTGGGCTAAAGAACGGTGATGGATCAAACCCAGATCTGTCGACTGGGTGTGAGTGTTTGATTGGTTCTGATGCTCCGACAATAGCCACCCCCTTTTGTACCGCTTTGTTCGCCATAAGTTGGCAGGGTATGCTCAGACGTGAGTCCCTTGCTCACTTTGCCACTGGATTCAAGCAAGCCTGGCAGAAGACGGCTGAAATGCCAGTAACCGGTCCTAGGAAGCTTGTTCCTGGTCCAGGGAAGGCATGGCTTGGCAGTTTGGGCTGGACTGTTCCCATGAGGCACAGGGTCAGACTGATTTGCATATGGCCATGTCTGAACTGGGGTGGCAAAGTGGGCTAAAGAACGGTGATGGATCAAACCCAGATCTGTTGACTGGGTGTGAGTGTTTGATTGGTTCTGATGCTCCGTCCATCGCCACCCCCTTTTGTACCGCTTTGTTCGCCATAAGTTGGCAGGGTATGCTCAGACGTGAGTCCCTTGCTCACTTTGCCAATGGATTCAAGCAAGCCTGGCAGAAGATGGCTGAAATGCCAGAAACCGGTCCTAGGAAGCTTGTTCCCGGTCCAGGGAAGGGATGGCTTGGCATTTTGGGCTGGACTGTTCCCATGAGGCACAGGGTCAAGCGCCAAGAAACCGCTGGTGTATGTGCGCTTTAAAAATAATTTAAATTCAAATTCAAATTCAAATTCAAATTCAATTAAATTCAATTCAGGGTCAGACTGATTTGCATATGGCCATGTCTGAACTGGGGTGGCAAAGTGGGCTAAAGAACGGTGATAGATCAAACCCAGATCTGTTGACTGGGTGTGAGTGTTTGATTGGTTCTGATGCTCCGTCCATCGCCACACCCTTTTGTACCGGACTGTTCTCTTGAGGGACAGGGTCAAGACTGATTTGCATATAGCTGTGTCTGAACTGGGGTGGTGAAGTGAGTCAAAGAACGAAGATGGATTCAACCCAGATGTGTGACTGGGGGTGAGTGTCTGAAAAGTTTCAGCGCTCCCTCCATCGTCTCCTTGTGTTTACTTTGTTTGCAGTAATTTGGCAGGGTATGCCCAGACGTGGGTCCCTTGTTCACTTTGCCACTGGATTCAAGCTAGCGTGGCTGATGAGGGCTGTTAGCCCAAAACCTGTCCCAGGATGCTTGTTTCCGGTCCAGGGAAGACATGGCTTGGCAGTTCGGGCTGGACTGTTCCCATGGGGCTCAGGGTCAAGACTGATTTCCATATAGCTGTGTCTGAACTGGGGTGGTGAAGTGACCTAAAGAACGATGATGGATTCAACCCAGATCTGTCACTGGGGTTGAGTGTCTGAAAGGTTTAAGCTCTCCGTCCATCGTCTCCTTGTGTTTGCTTTGTTTGCCCAATGTTGGCAGGATGTTCTGAACGTAGGTCCCATGCACACTTTGCCACTGGATTCAAGCAAGCCTGGCTGATGAGGGCTGTTAGCCCGAAACCGGTCACAGGATACTTGTTTCCGGTCCAGGGAAGACATGGCTTGGTAATTCGGGCTGGACTGTTCCCTTGAGGCACAGGGTCAAGACTGATTTGCATATAGCTGTGTACGAACTGGGGTGGTGAAGTGAGCTAAAGAACGATGATGGATTCAACCAAGATCTGTGACTGGGGGTGAGTGTTTGAAAAGTTTCAGCGCTCCGTCCATCATCTCTTTGTGTTCCCTCTTAAGAAGTAGGCTTGGATGGAGTTCCACTATGCGGAATTCTGTGAAGTGACCAAAAAACTCCACCACACTACGTGTAGTTTCGCAAGTGGTGGAGTGTGCTACATAGTGCTCTTCACGCTGATTTTTAGAGCCAATTGTTTGTTCCAAGCTGTAAAATCAGTGCAAACTGCACCATGCACAGTACAAGAGGGCGCTGCTTCTCTCTGCCGCTTGAGTAGATATTCTACTCAAGCTGCATCTTCGAGCGGCAGCTTTCTCAACATGAACAGAAGTTTCTCAATACGAGCTGTGGCAACCATCCGCAACCGCCTGCATTGAGAAACCCCACCAGGAGGTTGTCTGGAGAAAGATTTTCCTCGCTCACCAACTTAATGTTGGCTAGCATGACCGAGGAAAAAACTCCATGCGCTACGCGGAGTGGGAAAAACTCTGCAAACTCTGTGAGCAGAACAGAATTTCATGCTCAGGCCTATTAAGGAGACACTTGACATCTTTCACGTACACTAGTCTGTGCAGGGTGGCACTGTGGCAACTGGGAAGAGTCACCCTTTCCTTGGGCAAACAAGAAAGGGATTCATAGACCTTATCAGTGCCCATTCCTTGACTGAAAAGCTGGAACTGGATACTACTGCAAGCTGAGTTAATAGCCTAATACCTCTTCCATAGATTTTGTCATTCACAAGGTGGCAAATTTGAACAGTCAAAACGTATGCTTTGATGGTGGTGTGGGGCAGAATGATGAGTCCAAATAGAGCATGTATCCATTTCAATAAATATAATGTCCAAGAGTACCCCTTGCAATAAATATAGTGTCCAAGTAGTGTTATTTTGCTAAAACAATATGATATGACTTGTATTATTATTCAATAAATATGCACAGTAATGTTAAGATGTTTTTTGGCTTAATCTACATTGTGTGAACACATTTTTCACATTATAACTCTTCTGTGCCCAATATCGGTGGGAGAACAGATGCAGGAAAAACATGGTTACAATTACAATCAAAATTCTACTAGCACAATTAACTGCAGCATTGGTTCAAGGGCGCAGTTTCTATGCCTATATCTTTCTATTCATACTGTCTCCTGTGAATCGTCATGGTCACTGTCAAGGCTGCCATGCAGATAGAGGTGGGATACCATGATTGACACCACCCTGTTCAACTTTTTAGCAGCTGGCTGGGCCATTTTCCAGGCGTGACTCCCATTCTGGCCATCCATGGACTTTGTCAGAGCACAGATCGAATACAGTAATCCCAATATCTCCACATGAGCCTTGAACTCCACTTCCTGGTAGTTTCGTTAATGTCATTACCTAACACACAGTCCACAGGCATGGCAGATCTCACAGCAACTTCCTTGAAGGACCCCACGTTTTAGATGTTAGAGAATCAATCAATCAACTCTGATTTGTAGAGTGTGGCTAATCACCCGCAAGGGTATCCAGGCGCTAGATTCTTGCTTGGATCAGTTGAAAAGCCAGGTCTTGACTCTCTCTCTTAATGTGAACAGGGGTAGATTAATCTCCTGTGTCTTATCTGTCAGAAAGGATTGAAACAAGTTTAGGGTTCAGTTACGTATCCCTAGCTTGTGAAGGCATTCTAAGAGTATAGGGTGGGAGACCATGTCGGAGGCCCCCAATATATCAAGTCAAATCAGGACAGCTGAGCCTCCTCCATCAAGAATAGTGTGTGGATGTTCAATGACAGCTACTAGTGTTAAATTTAAAATTCCCTTTTCTATAATGCTTCTGTTGTGCTGTTTTAAGTTAGCAGTGTGTGGCTAAATTACATACACTGATGCTCGCATTCTGTAGCATGTGTAGTGTTTCTTGTAATATGGAGGCCTCTTGAGCAAATGTGCCTCCATCTTGTATTTCGTAACCCTCATTAAACTGCCAGTGCCAAGCTTGTGTTAGGCCTTAGGATGTAGAATTACTCGCCTCAGCAGAACATTTATTCTGTTATATTTTCTGTTCATGTTCAAGGCTGTGACACAACTGATTAACAAAGATGGTTATTTTGCTTTGCCTTCCATTGTATACATGTATTCCTGCTCCCACATTCAGAGACGCTAAGACGCAGCACAGCGGCCTTGGGCCACTGATAGTGGCCCATCTGACAGGTGTTAGTTCATCTCTATGTGCCTTCTTTGTTCGTGTCCGGCTCAGGACGGTACTTTTCTAGAGGGGGCGTGGCTGAAGTCTTCTGAAGGGTTTATCAACTATTAGCAAATGTAGAGGGGGCAGTCCCTCTCCAGCCAGTCCAGGGTGCAGGTATGATGGACTCCTCTGCAGAGTAATGGTAATAAATAATTGTTTGTATTCTCTACTGTCTGACGACTCTTCATTTGGGAAAGCATAGCAGGTGGTCTTAAATACCCGCATGGCCCTAGAGTGTCGCATCCTTCAGTTGGCGCCCGAACAGGGACCCCACGACAGGGTCCCCCCACCCATAACCGGGTCGCAGTGGCCGGGGTGGCGTCTGGTTGGTCGGGCGGATCGGGGGGCCCTCACATACAAGACTGAGCTTGGTTCTCGCAGCTGCTCCGCCCTCCTGATTAGACGGATCCTCGGCTAGAGCCCTTGGCCGGGGTCCTTAAGGCGAAACCTTGGAGTTGACCGTTTGGTCCAGAGAGTCGGTAGTGGAGAATAATTTGACTCCACCTCTGTGCACCGGGTGAGTAATTTGGTTCTTGGAAAATGGCACCATTCTTGGTCGACACGCGCCTGCGGGCCATGCCTTAGTACAGTCTCTGACTGTCTTGTTTGAACGACACAAGCTGACGGGCTGTGTGTCCTGATACAGTCTGCGGTCTGTCTTGGACTTGGTGGGTCTGTGGACCCTTGAGGGACACAGAGCGCTTGTGAGCGGCCTGCTGGGCCAACTGGAAAATGGCCTCTTTGTAAAAGGTCTGGGGCCTCTCACGGGTTCTCTGCCAGGCCAACTGGAAATTGGCTTTGTTTGAAAAGGTCTGGGGCTGAGGCCTGTCCACTTGTATCGGTACAGTCTCAGGGCTGTCTTGGGTGCAGTTTGCGGACTGCCTTGCTTGGTTGACACCGGCCTTTGGCCGGTGGCTTGATACAGTCTTCAGACTCTCTTGGACGACACCAGCTGACGAGCTGTGTGTCTTGGTACGGACTTCTGAGCCATCTTGGTTTGTACTTGGTGGGTTTGCGGACCCTTGGAAAAGACACAGAGTGTTCATGAACAGCCTGCCAGGCCAATTGGAAATTTGGCTCGCTCACGTAAAAGGACTGGGACTGTTTGCAGACAATCTGCCAGGCCAATTGGTAATTGACATACACTCGAAAAGGTCTGGGGCTAGAGCCTGTCTTCTTTGGTTTTTACTGTCTTGGATTTGTCATTTTTTAAACCTGGTGTAGCCACCGGGCTGACTGGTAAGGAGTTAGTGAGTGTGCATGTGTATGGCTGTTGTGAGTGGCTGAGTGTCATGTGGTCTGGGGTGATTCTGAAATTACGGTGAAGTGCTCACTTGAGTGAGAAGTGACTGTAATTTTCAGGAACATGATGTGAGTTTTGAGTAATTTGTCAGCATTTTGTCTTTGTTATTGTGCTGCAATTGTGGTGGGTATCGCTTGTCCGTAAGGGACAGTACATTTGACTTATATTAAGATGCCTTTTTTAAGTAAGTTTGGATATTTCGGATGTCGATGCTGTGCTACTGATGCACGGTTGGAAGAGAGCCAGCCCGCACCTCCGGTGGGTACTCGAATTTTGATATTTATGTTAAACATGTATTGGCCCTATTATGTTTAGTACATTGTGTAATAAATATACGAGGGACAATATTGAATTGCAATGGCCACTTACTAGTTCGTTCGATAAACAGAAAATAAACTTTCTGCAGGATAAACTGTTTGATAAAAGGAGTAGACAGTCCATGTTTGACTCATTGAGGGTGTGGCAGAAGGTGGCGAAGCAGCAGTGCATGACAGCAGAGAAGGTAGTTAGAAGGAAAGAGACGCAAAATATTACACAGAAGGCAGTGGCCTATGAAATAGAAAAGATAGAGAGAGGCATAGAGCGTGAGGATAGAAAGTTTCGACTACAGACTGACAAAAGTTAAGTTGCCAGGGACTAAGGAGACAACTATGTTGAGGAGCTTTTGGGTTCTCGTCCCATGCCACCTTACGTTCTGCAGCGGTTATACCCTATAGTCCCCACCTCCCCGGACCCTGCATCTGGAATTGCTCACACCAATATTTCTGGCACTGTTGCCTCAAGCCCTGCCCCCCTCGCTTCTCTTGCATTCCCGCCGACCTCAGGTACAAACGCTGTCCCATCTTCTGTATCGTCCCTCCCTTCCCCAGCCCTATCTCTTGGTTCCGCCTCATCTGCTACACTTCCCTTCACACCCCCACCACTGACCCCTAATATGATGGTGCCCGTTTCTGCATCAGCCCTCTCCTCTGCGAGCGCTACACCTCAAACACCGCTGCACATAGAGACGCCTACGCGTAGACTCTCTGACACCAGTTGGGCAGCAGTGCAGGACCGCGTGAAGAAGGTGCTAGTGCGCTCAGCTGTCTGAACGGAGGAGAAACCATGGTAGCGAATCAGGCAGCTCAGTGGGCCCAGCAACAGATGTATAGTGTGGAGGACATATGGAGTGTGATGCAAGACTACGATCCTTTCATACACCAGCACACACTTAAACACGTCAGCTACTTTGATACAGTAGTGGGAACAGTGTTTTCAGGGTACTGCACCGCATGTTATTTATGACAAATGAAACCGGGTATATGCCACAGACATGGTCCCAAATTAGGTTTTTAATAACATGACTACATAGGTGGGTCACCGTGGCTGATTGCTCCAGAAGGTTCCACTGTTAGGGACACAGCACCCCATGAGAGAGGTCTATCCCATTTATCATCCTGAAATACCAGAATAGCGCGACTCCACAAATACTGTACTAAGGCAGCGGGTCGACGCTCGTTTTCAAAAGCAATGGATATACACCCCTTGGAAAAGGAGTGAGGTCCTGTCCCTAAAAAGTCAGTTACCAGATCCGAGAAAGAATCCCACTGCATATTATAAGGAATTGACTGAAGCGGCCTCCTCCCCCATCATGACGTTAGCGGACATAGAATTGTTCTTTTTTAGTTTGTTGGTACCGGTGGATACATGGAGACAAGTTCATACGCAAGATCAGGTATTGGAATTGGGTGGTACATGGAACGAGATTAAAGGAAAGGACAAGGACCGTAAGCCAGGTGAGAAGCCAAGGGCGGGGTTGCTTGCCTTACCAGGGTGCATCATCACCTACATGCACTCCCTCATCCCACCGAAGAGAGTGGATTGGGATAAGTTGACTGCATGTTGTTAGAAGAAGGACGAAAGTGTGTCGGACTTCTTCACTAGGTATGAAGGGGTGTTCCTGGATTTTAGTGGTCAGGATTTGTCACAGGAGGGTGGTGTTAGACTGTTCGTGAACAGGTTTGTCACTAATCTGCTCCCTGAAATTGCAGGTTGGTTGCAGGCTTCAGAGAGTACCTGTATGACATCCTCCCCGTCAGATATAGTGAGCATGGCTCCTGAGCCTAGGGAGAATGAGGACATGGAAAGGGTGGAGAAGAAGTCTAAAGATTTGAAGACATGGGTGTTGTTGCAGCAGGTTGCAAGAGGTGGAGGAAGGGTACGTAGTTTGGGTCCACGGGCCCAGGGTCTAGTATGCATTCTTTAGTATACTTATACACCCTGACAGCCGTCACCTTTTTGGATTTACAATTGCTGGCCGGAGTTTTAGATTATGTCATGCTCCACAAGGCTATACGGAGAGTCCCAGTATTTACAGCCAGGCTTTGGAAACACAGCTGGATTCACTAGGGGGCATATGTATCAAGCCCTTTTCCCGTTCGCAAACGGGCCGATTCTCAAAATCGGCCCGTTTGCGAACGGGAAAAGGCCTTTTGGGATGTATCATCCCAAAAGGGCATCGCAAATTAGAGAATCGCAAATTTGCGATTCTCCATTTTGCGATTGCATTTAAGGAATTGCAAATTGCGATTCCTTAAATGCAATGTAACAAGCACCCAAGTTGTGTGATTTCTCCTTATGAAATCGCAAATTACCACCAACTTCAAGTTGGTGGTAATTTGCGATTTCTTTGAAAGATGCACTTTTTGGTATCTTTCAAAGTGCCATGTGGTGCACGTACATGCCCTTAAGGCATGTATGGGCGCCACATGCGCTCACATTCTCATTTCAGGGGTGCATCAGGGTGTCCTTATGACACCCTTGCACCCTTGAAATTATTCTCAATTTGCGATTCTCTAATTGCGAATCGCTAATTGAGAATGTCTTCTCATTCATTCCTATGGGCCTCCTGGCCCATAGGAATGAATGGGAAGGGATTCCTTAATTGGGATTAGCAATTTGGTAATCGCAATTAAGGAATGCTAAGAAATCGCAAAACATTTGCGAATTTTTTATTACATCCCGTTTTGCAATTCTCAAATAGCGATTCCCTAAAAATCGCTATTTGAGAATTGCAAAAACGGAACTTGATACATATGCCCCCAAATCTTCCCCGTGGTAATGTGCTGTTGCATTACGCTGGTGGCCTCAAACACTGAGCAGGGGTGTGAAGAGGCCACAGTTAAATTACTACTTCATTTGGCACACCATGGACACAAGGCATCCCTAACGAAATTACAGTATTGTCAACAGGAGGTCACCTACCTAGGTCACCTCCTGTCGAAGGAGGGTCGCAGACTAACATCCGAAGGCATAGCGGCCATAACTAACATGTCTGTTCCTAAGACCCAATGCGAGGTACGTGCGTTTCTGGGTATAACATTGTATTGTCGGCAGTGGATCCCTAATTTTTCCTTACTAACAAAACCCCTTCTTTACCTGACCACCAAGGATGTGCATGAACCTCTGCCTAGGACACCTGCATGCCAGCAAGCTTTTGAACAATTAAAGTCTGCGCTTTGCGCCGCTCCTGTGCTTGGCACTCCTGACTACCAGAAGCCTTTTGTGCTCTATGTACATGAGGCAGAAGGTTGCGCGCTCTCTGTCCTAACACAGGGTCTTGGTGGTAAGCAGAGACCCTACACTTATTTTTCTGCTATTCTTGATAATATTGCCAGAGCGCGCCCGAGCAGTCTAAGAGCTGCAGCGGCAGTGGCAGTCTCTATCAGACAATCTACAGGGCTCGTTCTTGATACTGACCTCACAGTCATGGTACCGCATGCTGTGGACAAGCTTTTGAACAAGACAAAGACACAGCACCTCACCAGTGCACGTCCTACTGGATATGAGTTAACTTTGTTTGCACCACACATTACCATTAAAATATGCGCCACTCTGAACCCAGCCACATTACTACACCTCCCTTCGGAAGAAAAAGACAGTGATGTCCAGGATTGCTTGTTTCGGACAGAAGAAGAAATGAAGGGATGGGTAGGCCTGATTCGTCGATGGCTCATGTTTCAAACTGCCAGATGGCACTACTACCGCAGCTTATTAACATTACATACCATTGTTGAGACATCCCATATTCCTTACCATTCAGCCCGAGCGGCTGAGTTAGTCGCCCTCCTCAGAGCCTGTGAACTGAGTGAAGGACTGGCTATTAACAGCTATACTGACAGCCAGTACACCTTCAGGGTAGCACATCATTTTAGGCACCTCTGGGCATAGAGAGGGTTCCTGACGTCCCATGGCCAGAAAATACAACATGGCCCACTGATACTCAGATTATTATCACCATTGACTCTTCCTGATAAGGTGGCTATAATTTAATGTAGTGCACACAAAGCAGAGGTGGGAAAAGTAGGAAGGGGTAACGCATTTGCAGATCAAACAGCCAGAACGAAAATGAATAAGATGTTTGTAGTGGGACCCTCTAGATGGGTTCCAGAAAATGGAATGTTCGAGGACACTGTGGAAAGTGTACATTACTGTGAAAGGTATTTGTAAATTGCTAGACCCAGTATGGCAGACTGATAATATCCCTTAAGTTGCAACACACCGAGTGAGACACTATATTGTCTGTCTGAAACACAATCCCAGAAAAGGCACCCCTACACCTGCTGGTAATTTTATACCACCTTCTTTCCCTTTCGAGGTCATCCAGATGGATTTCGTTGAAATGGAACGAGTAAACAATCAGAAGTATGTGCTAGTGGTAGTCTGTGCATTTAGTAAATGGGTAGAAGCATACCCAACTAAAGAGAACACGGCTATAGCAACAGCAAAGGCCCTTTTTAAGGAGTACTTCCCATGCTACGGATTGCCACATGTGATCTGGAGTGACAATGGGAGCCATTTTAATGCTAAAGTCATGAACTGGTGTGTAAAGGCCTGCAAATTGTACAAAATGTTCATGCAGCAAACCATTCACACTCAGCCGGCCTTGTTGAGAAAAACAATGGCATAATCAAGCTAAAATTAGCAAAGATTCATGAGAGCACAGGATTGCAATGGCCAGACGCATTGCCCCTATCACTAATGTCAGCGAGGATGACTGCCCATTCTAGGACAGGATTGTCACCCTACAAAGTGGTCTTTGGGCACCCTGCTAATGTTTGGGGCATCCCAAGACCTAAGAGATTTTCAGAAATAGAATATCCTCTCTTGATTGATTATTTATATGCCTTGTCTAAAGATCTCCGTTCTGTTCACCAACAGATATCAGCTGCCCTACAACCATTGCCAGAGGGTCCCGGACATCAGCTCCAGCCAGGAGATTTGGTGCTTGTCCGCCAGTTTCAGCGCAAGTCCTGTTTGGAGCTGTGGTGGAGAGGTCCTACCCAAGTGCGCCTGGCCACTAGGACAGCTGTGCAGGTGGATGGCCGAAAACACTGGGTGCACGCCTCCCATGTGAAGAGGGTGCCTCTCCCGCTCCCGTATGATTCCTGGGTGAAGGACAGGATCACCGATCAGGAAGGAGAGCTGGTTCCCCATTTTGTTCCCTTTTCTGATGCCCGGTTGAGAGGGGTATCGACTGATAAAGAGAGTGACGAGGTTTTGCTCAAGGTAGTCCCCCCTAAAAGAAGAGCTGCCCCGGATACTCCAGTTCCCACAGTACAAACACCTGAATCCCGATCCCCAACTGAAGGTGAGTTCTTACCTTTGTTTGCTGACGACAAAGTGCCTGGGTACACTAGGTACAATCTGCGGTCCCAACGGAAAGACAGTGCCCCAGCATGGCAACACAGGAGTTAGGGAAAGACTTGAGTTTAGAGTGCAGGTACTGTGCCTTTGGTGTCCGCTTTAGCTTAGAGTGAAGAATACTGGTGCACTGTTTGGAATGCTGGACAGGATCATTGAGGATATTTGACCTGGAGGAGGTTACCCTAGTCTGAAAGAAGAATTGTTTACAGCACGGGCCGCGATTGTGTTGCTGGGTTGCAATTGTGCAGCTCCATCATGGGAGAGACAACGTTGATGAACGATAGGCGCCTGCCTGTGAGGCTCTTGACGGACACAGGGAAGAAGAACATCCCTCTGGCTCGTTGTACAGTGGCTCTAATTTTCCGAAATACTCTTCAGCAATGTATCCCTTTGGTTGTCCCATTCCTGATGAGGAGCAATCCTTCGCGGCTCCCCGCACAAATGTACATGGTCCTACTTGGTCCTCTTGGTCCCTTGAGACTAAGATTGTATTTGTAGTGATAATTTTGCTTTCTCTGATCTTTGTACTTGGAATACTGTTCTTTCGAGAAGAAAAATATCCTGTGAATGCTTGGATAAGTACTGCACCAGTGCCCCCTGAACATATCATTGGCACTGTAGCACCCCCCCAAAGAAGAGCATCGGAAGACTTACCAAGATAATGTTTTTATTCAGACATTGCATCAGACACATGCTGTTTATAATACTAAAAACTGTTGGGTGTGTGGGTTGTTGCCCTCGGCCACATACAAGAGTGAGAAATTGTTGCCTATGCCTTTGCCCTATGTTAGCAGTTGTGAGGGTTGGTTTATCTTGATCAGCTTGGTTAGCTTTTTTCCCCAACCAGACTCCTTAGAACATAAGGACACTAGATCTTGTTCATCAATGACAATGAAAGTGCAACTCCCAGCATAAAAATGCATATGGCGCTTCCCCTGGTGATGGGCGTTTTGATTGGGTATTTCTGACCTCTTGCCTTCAAGTGGTGAACCGAGGAAGGGGGGCAAATGCAACAGAAGTGGATAGAGACAGATTATTGCAGTTTAATGCATCCGACTGCTATCACTCTTTTCAAACACGCAATGTCACTAACGATAAACCTATTCCCCTGGCAGTTGAGAATGTACTGTCCTCCTTCTGTGTCCAGGGAACAGGGAGTGTAGAGGTAGGGAACAGAAGCTGCAATTCTACCTCTATACTGAGGATGCCTAAGAGTCCACAGCTGATTCCCCCACCCAATGTTCATTTTGTTTGTGGAGACAGTGGTTATGTGTGGTTACCTGAGGGGTGGTCCGGGTGATGTTATCTCTCTTACCTCTTTCCCCTATTATATGTGGCCCCTTCCGACTATCATAAGACACACCGAATACAGCGCGGGCAAGTCTCCGTTGCCCGAGTTAAGAGAGTTGTCAATCCGGGTGATATTGATCAGACAGATACATCCTCGCAGCAGTTCACGGATATAATGAAGGGTTTAACACTGTTCTGGGGTCCCATATTCAATAGCCACAACATTAGGCGCCTGGCAAGAGTAGAGGGCTCGAGGATGGGTGCTCGATCTTTTGGCTACCTAGCAGCCAAGAATTGGAACACACTTCTTTTCTGATTACGCGCTGAGAAATCTGAACCAGTCTTTCGCAGAGGACTGAAAACCTGGCTTTACAAACTTAAGTCCAGTTGTCTCCACCACTCTTGCTGACGTGCTTCTAGCGTGGGGATACACCTTTTGGGGTAGCCAGGCGCTCTGCAAATGAACTATTATTATTATTATTATTATAGTATAGTCATTAATACAACTACAGATATATGTACAAACATTACAGTTGAGCTTCAAGCTACGAGACTTGTCTCGCTTCAAAATAGAATGGTTTTAGATGTTATCTTGGCTGATAAGGGTGGATCATGTCGCGCCATCGGCAGCAGCTGCTGTGTATACATTCCAGACACTGCTCCGACCGTCAATTTAGCAATTCGGAAACTACATAAACTTGCTTCAGAGTTGCATGAGAGTAACGGTTCCTGGTCCCTCTCGGGATGGCTCTGGGGTCTACTAGCGTCCTGGGGTTGGAAGATCCTACTTGTTCTAATAGGCATTGCAGGTATTATCCTCACTTGTTGCCTCTGCATTCATTGCCTCCCAGTATGTTGTACCTATTGTGTGACTAAACTTACCCCCAGCGTTTCAGGACATGATAGAAAGGTCTCCCCCATGATGTTGCAAGAAGTACAGTCTACTATGCTTATTGATGATGATCTTTTCGACTATTAGTTGGTATTATTGATAAATGATTGCTTCCACTTTTTCCTCTGATCACTGCAAGATTGTATATTTGCTCCTTCCCCTTAGAACTGTAAGGACCCTGCCTGATAGCAATAAAGGTTTTTTTAGCCACAACTGTTAGATTTAAAATTCTCATTCCCATAATGCTCCAGTTGTGCTGTTTTAAGTTAGCAGTGTGTGGCTAAATTACATACACCGATGCTCGCATTCTGTAGCCTGTGAAGTGTTTCTCGTAATATGGAGACCTCATTAGCAAATGTGCCTCCATCTTGTATTTCGTAACCCTCATTAAACTGCCAGTGCCGAGCTCGTGTTAGGCCTTAGGATGTAGAATTGCTCGCCTCAGCAGAACATTTATTCTGTTATATTTTCTGTTCATGTTCAAGGCTGTGACTCGACTGACTAACAAAGATGGTTATTTTGCTTTGCATTCGATTGTATCCGCCTATTCCTGTTCATCTGGCAGGTGTTAGTTCATCTCTCTGTGCGTTCTTTGTTCGTGTCCTGCTCTGACCCTCTCTGGCCAGTCCAGGGTGCAGGTATGATGGACTCCTCTGCAGAGTAACGGTAATAAATGATTGTTTGTATTCTCTACTGTGTGACCGACTCTTCATTTGGGAAGGCATAGCAGGTGGTCGGAAGTACCCGCGTGGCCCTAGAGGGTCGCGTCCTTCACTAGGGCCATATTAGTACTACGTGTGTGTGTGAAACCGGATTGTAAGTCATCCAACAGACAAATGGCTTCAAGAAAATCTGAAAGCTCAACATTTACTATTTTATAAAAGAATTATGAAAGTGACAGGAAGCAATGTATAAGTCTATAGTTAGGTAAAGCTAGCTGATTCTCAGAAGGCTTTTGTAAAAAGTGTTATAACGCTATTTTTAATTTCACCTGCGTATTTGGTGTCATTTTGGTAGTTTTGCGTAATTAAATTTTCACAAAATTACTGAGATTGCAGCATTATGTCACATTGTGTTATTTCGGGATGATTTTAAAGGGAGATGTGCCGTTCGGGTTATTTTTTAACGCGATTGTCATTTTAGATAGATCTTTTACTCAAGTCACCTGCTGGATAGTTTGTGAGCTTAAAACTACAAACCCAAACGTGAGCAGCAGTGTTTTGAATGCAAGTGTCAGTTAGTTGTAATCTTCTTTTGTTATAACATTGGTTTTGCTTTAAAATTGGAATTTACTTACCTTGGCATTCCAAGATGATTATGATTTGCGTAGAGATTCCATACGCTGGAAGTTGCTTGCTGACTGGTGGAGGGAGCACCAGGTTTGAGAGTCTTGTCTTGAGAATAAATATTAGAAAATTCTTCATCTTTAGATGTGTGATTACACAGTTCCTATACCGTGGACAGTCAACAAACATTTCAGGTAGATTTTTTACCCAAGTGTATTGTTCGGGTCATTTTTTAGGTCAATGCTGCAAATCTGAAAATGAGTGGCAGCGTTTTGAATCTGAACTACTGGAAATCAACTCAAAATTACATTTTTGAATTTATTTTTAGTAGAACAGACCTTTCGGGTAATTTTGTGAGCATGAGGCAAATTGCACATAATCATGTGTAATTTTTCTGTACTTTTGCGTAATTACACAACAGCAAATTCAGTTTTGAGTGCCTACAATCAGCAAGCAAAAAAGAAGGATGGAGGTACTTTTTCCAGCAGAGAAATTGATATGATATCAGGAAACAAGGTAACGGCTGGTGATAAATTACATAGAAAACTCAAGATCACTAAAAAGACAGGTTGTTTGTACACATTTGAAGACCGTAAAACAAAGTAGCTAAATGCTGCAGTTTTGCAGCTGGAAATCAAAGTATGTTGTATTATATCACGTAATAAAAAACTGGTTTTGAAATTGCTCTTCTTAATACAGTTGCTGCCTTTGCATTCCACTACATAAAAAACTCAGACACGACACAATAGCATCTTTGTTACCAAAACTCTCAGGAGCTTCGTAAAGCCTCGATTTCCTAGTGTTGAAACAGGAGACGTGAGAAACCACACAATAATATTTAAATGTCAGATGCAGAACACAAATTTAAAAAAAGATCTGCTCCTAGGAGCCAAGAGCATATATGTTTTTCAATTTCCATGAAGCTTTGGTGAAGATAGTTTCGTACAGATAATTTGAACGAATTCCACAACAGAGGAAAAAGTACAACTGAAAGCAACAGGAGTCAGGGTTGAACTGGGACAAAGAATAGTCGCAGGCACTAAAATAAAAATAGCTCACATTAACGAATCAGAAAGCTAACAAGCATTAGCAAAGCCAATAGGTCGTGCCTTTACAAGAGCTGCTGGGTTTGCCAATGTGTTTTAGCCATGTTTTACTACAACATGACTGCTGCTCAGCATGGCTAAATGTTAGTGGCATAGAGGAGAGTGGTGTCGAGTGGTGTCGAGTGGGATGGGGAAGAGTGGAATAGAGTGGAGTGGCATAGAGTGTTGTGCATTGGAGTGGCATAGAGTGGAATCAGGTAGAGTGGTGTAGAGTGGACAGCTGTTCCAGAGTATATTGGCATAGAGTGCAGCGACTTAGAACATAAAGAAAAAATGAAAGAGGGGGTGCACGAATAAGATAGTCCAAGAAGCCAAGCGTTGTAACTAAATGTCCTCTTTAATTCAAAATATATTTGGATTGATAAAAAGATGGTCAGCCAACGCGTTTTATTCCCTCAAGGGGAACTTCATCAGGGCTTTAATCAATGTATTCGTTCTTCAAAATAAAACAAGTCTTGAAAAGTTGACGAGGTGCAGTATATTTCACATGCACCTCAAAATCCGGCAATAGCCTGAACAGGGTTCCAAGTGTAACGGTGTGTTCCTCCGTGAAAAGTTTTTGCAAATTACCATCATGTTCAAATTGATGGTAATTTGCGATCCCTAATTGCGAATTCGCAATTTAGAATTGCATCATGCATTGCATTTAGGGAATCGCAATTTGTGATTCCCTTAATGTATTCACAATTTAAGTAATCGCAAATTGTGCGATTACTTAAATTGCGAATTTGCATTTGGGTTGATGCATCCCAAATGCAAAAATACTGGTCTGCGAATCTGCCCATTTGTGATCGCTGTTTTCGTTGATGCATGTGCCCCTAAAACTGGTAGGCAGTATATTTTGAGAGTGCTTGGTCAGGAGAAGCACAAACTCAGAGTCGAAAAAGAAACACCACAGTTGGGAGTTTTCTCTAAAAATAAGAATCTATTTCAAGCCAAATTAACGCTTTTTGCAACATTAATCAATATTTTAAGGTATACTTCGTAGTGTGTATGAAGTTTTATGATAAAAGTTAATAGATCACTGTTCTTTATTAGGACTTAGGTATAAATTGCAAGTAACAAAAGGATGTCTCTTTTAAAACCAGTAACCTGCTGATCTGTTTACATCATATGCACTCTGTAATCTACTTGGTACAGGTTCTTTGCAGCAGGCATATTAACCCTCTGCACTAACTTCACATAAGTCAAAACCTCAACTTTACAAAACTCTGATCTCTCTCCCAGAAGGACATTAATCACAGAAGTTATCTTGGCAGTTTTGCGAGGCCTGGTAATTTCTGAGGAAAGGAACACTGCAGCAGGCGCTTTCAAAACATAATAAACTTGCAAACACGGCGCCCCCAGGAGGCCAGCACCCGGTGCGGTGGCACCGGTCGCACCGCCCTAAAGCCGGCCCTGCAAACATCCCCAAAAATTGGCCACACAGTGACCTTTCAGAACAGCCCTTTTGGGCACTTCCTGTTTGCCCTCTACACCAGTTCGCCCCTGACTGGAGTGTTGTTTTAGCCAAAATCTGACTATATTGAGGGGTAGCCATGTTGGATTGACTGACAACCCTACAGAAGAAAAGATTTACAGGTAGGATTATAAAGTAAACTATTACATGTATTGATAGAAAAATAAGAACAATAATACTTCATCTAAGTACAGTGGAAGAAGTGAGTAATTTCTTGGATTAAACGGTTGCCGAGTCGTAATCCACAATGAAAAATGAGACTCGATTGCCAGTGCAAAGGTATCCCAGGATTAAGATAATGAGTTGATATGACATAAGAAGAAAGCAAAGCAGACAGTAACTATATTACCTCCAAGGCCCTCGTTTGAGATCTGAGAGCTCTTGGAGCGGCAGACAAATAATGCAAAGCCCTAGAGTCGTATTTTGTTTTAACAAATGTCTGCTGGATTTATTACTCTCGGTTTTTCTCGGTGTCACGGGGCCGTGCCAAAGGCTGAAACGCACACTGCAGCCATTGACTGTAAAAGCAGAGAACATCGACGCGGCTTCGCTTTGACTGCTCGACCTGCTCCCTTCACGTTACACAACTCAAGATGCAAATTGTCATTTCGCCACGTTGAGCAGGACTACGCACGCCAGCCCAGACTACCGGGATGTTTCAGTGCACGCACTACTTTTTCCACTGACGTGGCTCTACCACAAACTCTAGCACACATAGAAATGTTCGTTTCCTTTTTAGGTCTCTCCTGTAGACAGCATTAGCATTGTGGAAAGAACCATTGTCAGCACACAACGAGCTCAGCACATACAACACAACGTACACCGACTGAAACATACAGCTACATATAGGACATATAGGAGGTTTACCCTTTCAGTCACTGGCTATTGTGACTCATTTGGCTGTAGAAATGAGCTGAAAGGACTGCACATCAGCACATGTATCAGCCCACAGCATTTAAAGTATCTGAACACCCTCAAAAAGTAGCCCACCGCCATATTTTTAACCCGAGAACCCCTCTGTGCTTTTTCTAGGCGCTCACCTCCACTGCTTCTCCGGAAATCTTGACCCCCTCCCTATTTTTCTTATTTTTGTATTATTTTTTTTTAGGGCAAACAGCTGCAAAGAGCTATCATGACACTTGCTTCATTTATTTTTATTTATTTTTTATTTCAGCACACTTTAGGGCTTATTTATTAAAAGGTAACGCAGGGTAGCAAGTCATCTTGCTGTGCTGCATTTAAGGGAACAGGCAGGAATTCGCCATATTTAACTCAATAAGGTGCATTCATGCCTTTTCCCAGCACTGAGCAAAAAAGGGGCTGCCTAGCACCATCACAGGCACCTTTGAACCATGGGCATAGCCAATAGGTCTCGCCTTTGGGACCTTATAAGTGTTTAGCCATGCAACAGTTGATGTTGTGGCACCAAGGAAATTGTGCTGGATAACTAAACACTTATAAGGTCCCAAAGGCGAGACCTATTGTCTATGCCAATGATTGTTAGGAGTTGCTATCTGTTCAATGGTTTACAACTGCAGTTGTAATTGCACACTGTTGGAAACGGGTAGCGTGGTGCGGAGCGGGTGGGCCACACTCTGGAGGAAATGTGTAAAGCATCCACGCAATACACACAGGCGACACACCAGGCACACTACAAAAAGAGACGCTACACAAGTTTGTGTAAGAATAACTTTTGTTTTGCAGAAACACAAGGTATTTTTAGTAATCTCTCTACTGCGCCAACCGGCGCCAAGGCAATATGTACCGTGGGGAATTATCTACATGGCAGGGCCAATCGGGCCCCCGCCAGAACCATTGCAAAGCACAGATAGAATAAATGTACGTGAGGAATAAAGGTACAGTCCATCGCCCTCAATCCTGCAATAAAATACATCAGGGCATAACATTAGGCGTTAGTCCGGAACACCTGCAATAAAATATCATGGTATCACCATATACCTGAACATCAAGGATATCCCCTGAGGCAGGAAAGCTGTAAGGGGAAAACATTAGGCATCCACCTGGGGGCATAAACATATAAACATTCGGCTTACTTCGAATGAGGAACACGTCATGCAGAACACCAACGCTGTAGCCTTAGGGGAGGAACATTATCAGCATGACTGCAGCATTTATTAGCACCACAGCATTATCATAAGGCCTAACCAGGGGCATAAATCACATTAGCGTTAGGCACAGAACCTGTGAAACATATGTTGCATAACATTAGAAAAGCTCATTTACAGTGGGTATCAGGCGCATTAGCATGAGGCAGCACCATCAGTGTAAACGCCTAACCTTAGGACATAAGAACGCATTGTGCATCATACCCGCAGGAATACCACATTAGGCACGCTTGTATCAGCTGGGCCCCCCCTTAGGGAAAAGCATTAGGTAATAATCAGCAGCAGGGGAGACCTATCACGCCTCCAACAATGTGCATAGGGGCCACCCAGGGTCACAACAATACATCTGGGCATCAATATATGTTATCCCACAATCCTGGAGCATCACGGACATTTGGCAAGCACCAGCATGACTACACAGGACACACTCCTGTTATAATGGGGCATAGATCATAGGCCTAAAGGCCACATCGCGAGGCATGAAAATACACTATGCATAGTATTGGCAGAACAGGGAACACCTAGTACCATCTACAACAAATGGCCAATGGTTGCAACTGCCCACGGTCCGGCGGGGCAGTTGAGTCAAGGTGAGTCAGTCTTGGCCAACTGGGAGCGTGGGGGCCCCTCTTCTGGGCCCTGGGGCCCTGTGGCCCTGTCTGTAGGGGAGTCTGCCCTCCGGGCCTTCTAAGCAATTATGCTGGCCCGTTGCAGCTGCCCGCTGTCAAGTGGGGCAGCTGAGGAACACCCAAGCCATCACGGACACTCCCGGTGCCCCTGGGGAAGGCCCGACGGGGGCGGGCACCGACACTGTGCCCCGCTACCCCCCTCCTTCATCAACAGTCCCCCACTGAGGCCCTCACTCACCGGGACTCTTGGGGCAGGCTCCGGGCGGCACAGCTTCACACGGGGCTCTCCTCTGCTCACGGGGAGCCCCGCCAACGTCAGCACCCCACCGGACTTCACCCGAGCCCCCTCCTGGGACTCGGGACTTTCAGGCACGGCTCGCGGGGCTCTCCCTGCACCACGGGAGCCCCGCCGACACTCACCAGCACTTCCGCTGCCTCCGGGTTCCAGGTTTCACCCGGGCCCCCTCCTGGGACCCGGGACTTCGAGGCCGCGTCTGCAAGGCTGCAGATGTCTTTGGCGGCGGCTTCTTCGTCCTTCACCCGGGCCCCCTCCTGGGACCCGGGACTTCTACGTGGGGCTCTCCTCACAAGCGAGAGCCCCGCCCGGACTCCGGCAGCCCCTCACCACGGAGCGACGTCTCCGTCGAGTCTTGGGGGCGACGCCAGTGGGGGGTAGTTCTCCCGCCTGGCTCTCGAGTCACTCCTTCCCCTTCTGGGTCGCCGCAGGCAGAGCGGTGGCCCGCTCCTCGTCCGCCCCCCGGGCGGCGGTGGTGATTCTGGGCAGTCGTGAAGCGCGGCAATCACGCGGGGTGGGCACCCGCTTAATTTCAGACATAAAGCGGGGTGGGCACCCGCTCCTAGTGCACTTGGCGGCTCGGGCCACGGCGGCAATTTTGGGCAATCTTCTGTCCCACAGTGAGGGGTAGGCTCCCTCCAACGCTAAAGCACACAGCGGCAGTCCTCCACTTCTCAGCGCTACCCACCCAGTGCCTTCAGGTCTAGGCCATTAGCATCAAGCACTCACGAGGCGCGGGAGGGCACTAAAAGCTCCAGGGACCAGCGATAGTGTTCCTCCCTCTTCACTGGCCATGTGCAGGTAGCACCTGGGCAGTACGGTGCTGCAGGGGACAGGCACTTCCCTTTTCCTCTCAGCTCAGGACAGCAAATGATTAGTCAGTCTCGGCAGGCCGTCCCTGGGTTCCCCTCCCGCCGGGTAAGATCAGTGGGCTAGTCCAGTGTTCCTCACACAGCTTGGAAGGCAGCACCTAAGCCCTGTCACTCCCAGTGGTATAGGTCCCTGACTAAGCCCTACCGCCTAAGCCTCCTGTGTAGGTTCCCCCAGGTCAGCGTCGCCCTAACTATGACTCTCCCTGGCCCTGTGGACAGCAGAGGGGTGCAGATAAGCTCAGGGTCCAGCACACAGGCCCATGTGGCGGTAACCCCTGGCAGCAGGTCCCCTCTCTCTCAGGTCCACGCTCTGCCTGAGCACATGGCAGCCCAGCTCCGCCCTTTATACGCCCCTCACCCCACCCACCAGACAGTGCCAGAAGCTTCTAGAAGCGTCTGGGGAAACTGGTTCTAACTGGCCTAGGGGGAGGGGGTAGAGCACCCTGGGTGCCAGGCTTCCCTCCAAAAGCTGGGGTTGCTGGGAAATAACCACTAGACTGTTAACCCAGCTCAGTCAGACGGCACAACCACACAGCCATGGCATTCATTTTAAAATTTACATGTTTAAAATGGGGAAACTCAGTCTGCGTACACCATCGCACAGCATTCAATATTTACATTTATATGACATGTGGTTTCCCATAAAAGCGAAAAAAATTCCAGGAGAAGGGCCAAGTCCAACACACACCATTGATACATGGCATTGTAATTTGTAGGGAGGAAGGGAACAGTTGGGGCAGGAATGTCCTCAGCATGGTGTACAGCCATGTATTCTGCCCCGAGTACCCAAATGAGAGTATCTGGTATCCTGGTTTTTAGGTTCTGGTCCCAACATCATGCTAATCAAGCGTGGGCACGAAGGCCTAGATCTTTCCAATAATATGAGTTTGGTCCTGAAGATGGAGGGGCACAACTAGTGCACCCCCACAGCAACAGAGGACTATTGACTATCATTAGTTCAAGCGTGTGGTGATGGCAGCATATTGGGATTGTGTAATGATCTAAATGTGATTAGACCTTTCTAGCTGTATCACAAGAGTGGTGGCCTAATGGCCCACACGTGTAAAGTTCCCTTGCTATAGCAGAACCCAGATCTCTGAGCAGATATTCACAGTGCATACTAGTGTGTATGCATGTGTGTGGTTTATGTGTTACACACATTATACTTGTCTGAGTAAACCAGTTCCATTTTGGAAGCCCTTAGTCTGCTGCTCATTTGCATAAGATGGAGGTGAGGTTTTCTCCTAGTAAGTAGAAGAGTATTGCTGACATTCTTGAGACTGGGGGGTGGGGACCTTGATACTGATGTGGGAAAACATAAGACAAGTTCCCACGAGAAATTCAATGAGGTCCTTTGGTTGCAAGGAGCTTTTGATTAGTCCAACAAACACACATGGAGTTAGTCTGCATTTAGATTTCAGCAACTGGGACTCCTTTGTAACCCCAACATATTTAGAACTGTTACTCAGTGAACAATAATCAAATTGAATTTTAGATTTTAGTTAGAAGCCAACAGAAAAGGTGAATGTTGTTAAGGGCCGGTACAACCATTTCTGGGTGATGTTCAAGGAGGCCCATGGCAGCCATCTTCCCCACAGTCCTCATGGAATATGCAGTATGGAAAGTAAATTTACAGCCGCAGTGGCCGCTGTAAAATTTAAACAAGCATTGGCATAGGCAATAGATCTCGCCTTTGGGACCTTATAAGTGTTTAGCCATGCACCATTTCTTTTTTCCCCTTCAAGTGAAGATTTGTTCAGATTCACCAGTTTGGTTGAATTAAGAGTATTAGCCTTTAACAATATTACAGAGCCAAAGGTAAGTTCTGGAGGCTCGGAGGCAACAAGACACAGATGTATGCAAATAGTAATCACGATGGAAAGGAAAGGTGGCAGCCCCTGAGCTCTGCAGATAGTCGGATGTGAGCTTTGCATAGATAGGATTCCACATATGCCCCCTATTTTTCAATTTCACAAAAAATGCGGTTTTAGAGCTTTGAGAGGCTTCGTTATTAACGTGCGAAAATCTTTCCACTCATGAGAAAGGGCCACACATTACCCAATTGAGTGCTGTCTTTTTTTAAAGATGCACACAAACGCAGATTAAAATAATGCCGAAAAATCCACACAAGCACGAGCTTGTAAAAAGTGGTGTTCAGCTGCAAGAGGCCATATCCTTAGCGCAGCGCATGCGCGCTGCGCTAAGGGTCGACCTAAAAATGAATGTGTCCGTCTGTAACACAACTGGTCCTCATGTAAAGTGCTCTGATACCTTTGGGTCTAGTTTGTGCTATATAAAACTCCCACACAAAAAACATTCAATGAGAATACACTATCTACACTTTAAATGTAACCATTTTTGTGCTGACTGGTCTGGAAGCAAGTTGTGAAGAAGGCAAGTGCCGAAACACGTCAATTTGCTATTAAATGAACTGAATTTGACCCCACAAGTGTTTTGCATCTCTTTTTGGGGTTTCTTGGTAATCCATAGCGTGGGTCCACCTCCATGCCATGTAGCAATAGCCAAGGGTGGAATCCTGGTAGCATGAATATATATATATCCACTGAAAAAAACCATAGGTTTCAGAGACGTTATAGTTAGAAATTAGCATTTAAAAAAGCTTTGAAATTCACTAAAAAAAAACATAGGGTTCAGAGACGTTATAGTTAGAAATTAGCATTTAAAAAACCTTAGAAATTCACAGAAAAACCCATAGGTTTTAGGGGTGTTATAGTTAGCTGGCCATTTCACTCGTACAAAACCATTTAAAAAAAATGTTTTCCAATTCTTTTTCGGAGTCGCGCACTCAAAGCATTTACATCACGGTGGGTGCGCGGATTCTAGCCGCCCTAGAAAAGTCGTGAAGGATCCGTGTATGGTGTGCGACGGCTGCGTGTTTTTCAGTTACATCATATACATTTAATATTACGTGATGTGCGTGATTGGTATGTGACCAGTCCGCGACTCCTGCTCCCGCGCATTCGCGACACATGTGCATTACGGTACAAGATGCTTGCGCGGTGGCGTGTCCGGCGTGACGTCCTATACGTGCTGGGGCACGCTGGGTGCGCGACTCCCGCATAAAAATGTTATGTTCCAAAATGATATGTATGTGTCTTTAATATACAGGGCAAGAGATTATCAAAGATATTCATACAAATAATATATTTGTACTTATAATAAACTTATATTATTTTTAAATATATTTTCGCGAAGTCGGGTGCATGCATCGTGAGTGCAGAGAATCAGGTCAGCAGAGCCGGATTTCGGCCTAAACATTCTACAGAGTCAGCCCTCATTGAAGTCTCCGACTCCTTGAAAATGGTTGCAGATAGAGGCAGGAGGGTGGTCTTTATTCTTTTGGATTTGTCAGCTGCATTCAACACGATCTCCCATGACATTCTCTTGAGGCGTCTCGAATGCAGCGGCATTTCTGGTATGGTGTTGAGGTGGATCAAATCCTTCCTGGCCTCCCGGAGACAGGCGGTCACTCTAGGCTCGTTCCTCTCCTCAGAACGCCCCATCACAGCAGGAGTCCCTCAGGGATCTTCCCTAAGCCCGCTACTCTTCAATGTCTATATGGCCCCCCTCATTACCCTGATTCATTCTTTCGGGATTGAGGTTATGTCATACGCAGATGACACCCAAATGATTATCTCTTTGGAGAATGACTCCACGCAGGCTGAAATTAATTTCAAACTTTGCTTGACTGCGGTCCTTCAATGGATGCTGAATAATCATTTAAAATGCAACACGGACAAAACGGAGATTCTCCCTATAGGGGCGGATGTCCTCTTCCAGCCATCTAAATGGTGGCCTGATGGAGCAATTCCACCACCTGAGGTTGTGAAGGTCGCCAGGAATTTAGGAGTCCAATTTGATAACTCTCTTTCTTCCCTCCCTCACACCAAAGCGGTTGCTGGCATGTGTTTTAGTTTAATCAAAACCTTAAAAAAATGTTCAAGTTTCTCCCTTTGCCTGCAAGAAAGTCTGTTTGCAGTAGCTCTGATACTCTCTCGTATTGACTATTGCAATGGCCTTTTGGCTGGAGTTATTAGGTCAGTTCCAAAGAAGCTTCAGGTGGTACAACATGCCGCAGCCCAGCTGGTGCTTAAACTCCCTAGAAAGTCTTCAGCCTCTGCAGCCTTGAATAAACTTCATTGGCTTCCGGTCCCCAAAATAGTTCTTTTTAAGATTCTTCTGATTACGTTTAGGGCAAAAATGAGTGTTGGTCCCAAATTTTTGTCAGCACGCTTCACTCCATACACTACTACCAGGTTGCTTAGGTCTTCTTCAGCAAACCTTCTTAAATTGCCCAACTTTAGATACAAATGAAAGGGCGCAAGAACCCTGGCATTCCTGGGTGCCAGAGCCTGGAATAAGCTCCCAGCCCAGACTAAACTTTGTAACACTGAACTCTCATTCAGGAAAGCTCTTAAAACTTGGATCTTTGGCATCTCGGAGGACTGTTGTCTTGCTTTGATCTAAGTGCTCTTAGCAGGTCAATATCCTTTCCTTCTCATCACCGTACGACGTCAGCGCCAAGATACTCCTCGCGGAGTGATAGTTTGCGCTTTATAAATACAATCTCAATCAATCAAGCTGCTGTAGAGCCAGAGAAACCAGGTCAGCAGAGCCGTTGTAGAGCCAGAGAACCAGGTCAGCAGATCTGCTCTAGAGCCTAAGAAGCAGGTCAGCAGAGCTGCTCTAGAACCAGAGACCCAGGTCAGTGGAGCCGCTCTAGAGCCAGAGACCCAGGTCAGCAGAGCTGCTCTAGAGGCCGAGAACCAGGTCAGCAGAGCTGCTGTAGAGCCAGAGAACCAGGTCAGCAGAGCTGCTTGAGAGCCATAGAACCAGGTCAGCAGAACTGCTCTAGAGGCAGAGAACCAGGTCAGCAGAACTGCTTTAGAGCCAGAGAATCAGGTCAGCAGAACTCTTTAGAGGGAGAGAACCAGATCAGCAAAGCTGCTTTAGAGCCAGAGAACCAGGTCAGCAGAGCTGCACAAGAGCCAGAGAACCAGGTCAGCAGAGCTGCTTTAGAGCATAGAACCAGGTCAGCAGAGCTGCTCTAGAGACAGAGAACCAGGTCAGCAGAGCTGCTTTAGAGGGAGAGAGCCAGGTCAGCAGAGCTGCTTTAGAGCCAGAGAACCAGGTCAGCAGAGCTGCTCTAGAGTCAGAGAAACCAGGTCAGCAGAGCTGCTTTAGAGGGAGAGAACCAGGTCAGCAGAGCTGCTTTAGAGCCAGAGAACCAAGTCAGCAGAGCTGCTCTAGAGCCAGAGAACCAGGTCAGCAGAGCTGTTGTAGAGCCAGAGAACCATGTCAGTAGAGCTGCTTTAGAGCGAGAGAACCAGGTCAGCAGAGCTGCTTTAGAGGGAGAGAACCAGGTCAGCAGAGCTGCTTTAGAACCAAGGGACCAGGTCAGCAGAGCTGCTCTAGAGCCAGAGAACCAGGTCAGCAGAACTGCTTTAGAGCAGAGCTGCTCTAGAGCCAGAGAACCAGGTCAGCAGAGTTGCTTTAGAGCCATAGAACCAGGCCAGCAGAGCTGCTCTAGAGGCAGAGATCCAGGTCAGCAGAGTTGATTTAGAGGGAGAGAACCAGGTCAGCAGAGCTGCTTTAGAGCCAGAGAACCAGGTCAGCAGAGCTGCTTTAGAGCCAGAGAACCAGGTCAGCAGAGCTGCTTTAGAGCCAGAGAACCAGGTCAGCAGAGCTGCTCTAGAGCCAGAGAACCAGGTCAGCAGAGCTGCTGTAGAGCCAGAGAACCATGTCAGTAGAGCTGCTTTAGAGCGAGAGAACCAGGTCAGCAGAGCTGCTTTAGAGGGAGAGAACCAGGTCAGCAGAGCTGCTTTAGGACCAAGGGACCAGGTCAGCAGAGCTGCTCTAGAGCCAGAGAACCAGGTCAGCAGAACTGCTTTAGAGCCAAAGAACCAGGTCAGCAGAGCTGCTTTAGAGCCAGAGAAGCAGGTCAGCAGAGCTGTTGTAGAGCCAGAGAACCAGGTCAGCAGAGCTGTTCTAGAGCCTAAGAACTAGGTCAGCAGAGCTGCTCTAGAGCCAGAGAACCAGGTCAGCAGAGCTGCTGTAGAGCCAGAGAAACCAGGTCAGCAGAGCTGCTTCAGAGGGAGAGAACCAGGTCAGCAGAGCTGCTTTAGAGCCAGAGAACCAGGTCAGCAGTGCTGCTTTAGAGCCAGAGATCCAGATCAGCAGAGCTGCTCTAGAGCCAGAGAACCAAGTCAGCAGAGCTGCTGTAGATCCATAGAACCAGGTCAGCAGAGCTGCTTTAGAGCCAGAGAACCAGGTCAGCAGAGCTGCTCTAGAGCCTAAGAACCAGGTCAGCTTTTCACAGTGAATGTGAAACTTAATCGGCACACGCTCTGGTTGTACCGAGCACGACCATCACAACAGACCTTGGTGTCTGTATGCCTCACTCTGGGTTTTGGGTGGGAGGGGGGGCCTGTCATGTACAGGAAGAGTGTGTGGGAGGGTGTGGGTGGAAAAATGGGGAAAAAGCAATTCCAATAAATAATTCGAAAACAGTGGCAAAACAAATAACTATGAGGATGGTTTTGGTTCATTTTTTGATGAGCAATGTAAGACTTACATATAGGCTCTTTTACTCATTTGGTACATCCAAGATGATAAGCTCTGGGAGATTAATTAATATCTCAAAATGGGTAGACTAACAATTTGTTCTTGGAATGTGGCGGGGCTGAACGACAGAAATAAAAGAAATCGACTAGGACAAATAATTAAGCAAGAATCTTTCGACATAGTTTGTTTACAGGAGACGCATCTACCCTGGGAAAAAAAAGATCTGCTTAAATTTGGAGGATATGATATCGCTGTTAGTACAACACAAACATCTAACACTCGGGGTGTAACTATACTAGTAAAATCATCTATTCAAATAACATCGCGCAAAAAAGCTGATGCCCTTGGGAGACGGGCAATTATAGAACTAACCTCCGGCGTAACTATCTGTTCAGTTTATGGCTCGAACCTAGATGACCCTCAAATATTTAAAGATCTTGAATCAGAACTTGTGTTCTGGCCTAAATCGATGGTTTTTTGTGGAGATTTTAATATATCTATGAGATTACCGGATAAAAGTTTAAACTGTTTAGGGTATGTGGGAAGAAAACCGAAAGTATATAAAGCAATTTGTCAACTTATGGATATCCATTGCTTAGTGGACATATTGGTAAAAAAAAACCATTCAGATCCTGGGTATACCTATTTCTCGCACCCCCACAGTAAATACGTAAGAATAGATTATATACTAACAACAACAGACCTGGCTGATCATGCTGAGATCACTAAACTTCCGAAACTACTATCCGACCACAATCCCTTGACTCTGTCGCTTCAATTAGATAATTTCACTAGACCTCGCACTACCTGGACATTCGATAGGAAATTATTATCTAATCAGGACTACCTTATATATATTAAAAACTGGACACAACAATTTTTTTATATGAATCGCTATAGTGCACCGAGGGGAACGGTATGGGACTGTTTTAAAGCTGCCCTCAGAGGCGAAACGATTAGCTATGTGGCAAGGCATCGGAAAAAACAAAATAGTGAACAGCAAGTACTGATGCAGGAACTTATAACAGCTGAAGAGAAACATACGTCGTTAATTTCAAATGGTGGGGAGGCGGGGCCCAGTATGTGTCGTATACTTGTTCTCAAAACAGAACTTAACAGCTGGCTGAATCAGAAAGCTGCAGAGACGTTTCAAGCACATCGAGCTAAGCTATATGAGAATGGAGATAGAGTGGGGAAGCAATTGGCGATGCGTACTAGACAGAAATCCACATATAACACTATAACTACAATTAAAGCTAACAGCCAGGAATATACGAACTCTGAGGATATCGTTGAAATTTTCCAACAGTATTACCAAAAGCTATATCAAAACGATATCCCAGAGGGTTCAGATGTTTTGGATAAACCTGATAACTCAGATGAAATAGAAACTTTTATTAGGGAATTTATGAGAGATACGGAAGGATTCAAAATAATTGATAATGACACTAGGGAGGATCTGGATAGAGAAATTGACATTGCAGAGCTTCAATTAGCTCTATCAGGCTTAGCTTCAGGGAAAGCAGCTGGTCCCGACAAGATCCCCCTCGAACTTTATAAAGTTTTAGGTACTCAAATTTTACCATATTTAGTTGACCTGTTTATCGGTATACAATCAAGCGGGAACCCCCCTGAATCCTGGAGAGATACTAACATAATCGTCTTCCCAAAGAAAGGCAAGCCAGCAGATTTACCTACATCGTACAGGCCGATCTCCCTGATTAATTCGGACTCTAAATTATATGCAAAAATTATGGCTAATCGACTCGGGAGGGTTATTGAACATCTGGTATCCCCGTGGCAACATGGATTTGTCCCGGGCAAAGGTACAACAGATCATACCCGCAGGGCTATTACCTTGTTTGATGTTATGTGAAAAACGGGGGACCCGATGTCAATGATCCTCCTCGATGCTGAAAAAGCGTTTGATCGTGTGTCTTGTAGATTTCTGTGGGGAGTTTTAGAAAAATGTAATCTTGGGCCGGGACTTATTAATTCCATTAAGGCCATTAAGGCCATGTATCAACAACCCAGGGCCAAGTTACAAATGATGGGATGTGAATCGAGACCTATTAATATCTCAAGAGGTACCAGACAGGGGTGTCCTTGCTCCCCGATATTGTTTGCGCTATATATAAACCCCCTGATCATTAGACTATGATACAGCCAGAAAATAAAGCCAGTTATCGTTGGGGAATACGAGACTAAAATTCTTGCATACGCCGATGATGTGGCAGTTTTAACATCAGACCCCGCTGAGGCTATAGTCGAAATTGAAAGAATTACATGTCAATTTGGACAATATTCGGGATATTCTCTAAATAGAGACAAGACGGTTATTCTCTGTACGGAAAATATTATATTTACTGACCCCCGGACTGCAATAAATGTGACCTATCTAGGAGTGTGCATCACTGCAAAAATAGAAAACATTAACAACCTGAATTATGATCCTCTAATTAAGAGTATTACTAAAGATCTTCTAAGGGTAAATAACATACATCTATCCATTATTGGTAGATGTAACTATTTAAAAATGTATACTCTCCCTAAAATACTGTATTTATTTCGGGCTATTCCCCTGTTTTTAGAGGAAAAAATCATGAAAGTGCTTGAGTCCCAAATGTCTAGTTTTATATGGCAGTATGGGAAAATCAGGAGGTCAATGAAATATTTATCTCTTCCTCAAAATAGAGGAGGGCTGGCTGCTCCGAATCTGAGGCTATACCATTGGGCAGCCCTTCTTCAACAAATGGCACCCCTCCTTGTGATGAATGTAGATAATCAAGATACTGTGATTCCCTCTATCTATGAAATAGCATTGGGGAAAGAAGCTCAGGGACTTCTTTTAAGACAAACCGAAGTAAGATATTATAAAGCTGAGGATTACTATTAGTGCATGGAAGGTTTGGAGGCAGGCCACTAAGCTGATGGAAATCCCGAAACTTAATAGATACACACCTCTTTGGCAATCCTCGATACTACCATCACATGTTAATGATGTAACTGCAAAAAAATGGGATAGAGCAGGGATACATACAGTTGGTGACTTCTTGGGGGCTGGGAATTTACAAAGCACTTTTGGAATTTCGAATAATGATTACTTTAAGTTTATTCAAATTAATTCTATTTTAGGGTCCAATACGATTTCGATTGAAACTGTACCATTTATGGATGTCATTGTTAGAGATTCTATTCGGATAGGAACTATATATAATACTCTCCAGGAGAAGCTTCCAAGCGATCTAGATAGTGTTGAAGCCTCATGGGTCGAAAAACTACGTAACCCCGATATCGATATTGACATGAGCCTGGTTTTAATATCTCAACTATTCTTATCCTCAAATCTGAAGGCACAATTATACAAGACAATTTTTAATCTGTATTTTACCCCTGCCAAGCTATTTTTATGGGGAAAAAGAACAGACGACTCCTGCCCAAGATGCGGATTAGGACCGGCTACTCTCCCTCACATGTTCTCGGACTGCCTTGCACTAATACCAATTAAAAATATGGTGTTATGATTCTGGGAGGAGGTATTTGGTCATAAGATGGTGTTTTCTAGCACACTTTATATTCTCGGATATGATAATACCCTAGGTTTTAGTCGTGAAGAAGAGGCATGTCTTTTTATAGGGATGGCTGTTTTTAGAATCATACTAGCAGCACAATGGAAAGATCCGCATCCGCCCAGCTTTCAGATGTGGTTAGCCAGATTTTTGGGGGTGTATAATCAAGAGAAAGCCATATTTGCTACTAGAGCATTGCTGTCTAGAATTTTGGGGGAAAAAATCTGGGCACCGATTACAGCTTGGGCGAATGGAGTTCGGCAATATTAAGTAGTCTATGAATTTTTCCCAGCTCGAACTGTTCCCTCCATACTGCTTTGTATTCTTCCGCTATGTATTTTTATTGTCATCATAGAGTGTGTATTAATGTGTTTACATTGCTGCTATATTTGCTCATCTGTATTTATTGGAATTGCTAATAAAAATATAAAAAAAAAAAAAAAAAAAGAACCAGGTCAGCAGAGCTGGTCTAGAGCCAGAGAACCAGGTCAGCAAAGCTGCTGTAGAACCAGAGAAACCAGCTCAGTAGAGCTGCTTTAGAGGGAGAGAACCAGGTCAGCAGAGCTGCTCTAGAGCCAGAGAACCATGTCAGCAGAACTGCTTTAGAGCCATAGAACCAGGTCAGCAGAGCTGCTTTAGAGCCAGAGAACCAGGTCAGCAGAGCTGCTTTAGAGCCAGAGAACCAGGTCAGCAGAGCTGTTGTAGAGCCAGAGAACCAGATCAGCAGAGCTGCTCTGTAGCCTAAGAACTAGGTCAGCAGAGCTGCTCTAGAGCCAGAGAATCAGGTCAGCAGACCTGCTGTAGAGCCAGAGAAACCAGGTCAGCAGAGCTTCTTTAGAGGGAGAGAACCAGGTCAGCAGAGCTGCTTTAGAGCCAGAGAACCAGGTCAGCAGAGCTGCTCTAGCTGACTCTGACTGACTGACACTGACTGACTGACACTGACTGACACTGATTGACTGACACTGATTGACTGACACTGATTGACTGACACTGACTGACACTGACTGACTGACACTGACTGACTGACAGACTGACTGACACTGACTGACACTGACTGACTACTCTCTACTACTCTCCTACTCTCTCTCCACTACTCTCTACTACTCACTCTCTACTAGTCACTCTCTACTGCTCTCTACTACTCACTCTCTACTACTCACTCTCTACTACTCTCTACTACTCTCTCTCTACTACTCTCTCTACTACTCACTCTCTACTACTCACTCTCTACTACTCTCTACTACTCACTCTCTACTACTCTCTCTCTACTACTCTCTACTACTTTCTACTACTCACTCTACTACTCACTCTCTACTACTCACTCTCTACTACTCACTCTCTACTATCTCTACTACTCAATCAATCAATCAATAAGCTTTATTTCGATTTAAAATTAAATCATAAAAGCAATAAATTTAAAAGAAGAGACCTACCAACCAGTCAATATAATACACAGTATTCAAGTTCATTACAATGAATTAATATACAACTCCTCTAGTTTTACGTAGTCTCATTGCTGCCTTCAAAAAGTAAATTGATCAGGAGACATTTTCAAAAACAATAATGCCACCCTTACATGTTTAAACTTAAGTTTCTTAAGCAGATCTTTCAGATACAGTCTCCTTGGCATGGCATAAAAAGAGCATAAAAATATAAAATGAAGGGTATTCTGCGGAGATCTACAATCGCAGCCGCAGGGCCCTTTATCGCTAAGTTTATCGGTAAAACCCTCTGGCACTGCTAATATAAAATGAATAAGACCAAATCTAAAACGGGTCATTAAGAATCTTTCATGTGGATTAAGTACAAAATACAGATAGGGTTCTATACCAGTGGTTGTCTTGACCAAGGCATGTTCTCTCACAGTCCGCTTTGAGAGTTCCGCCTTTTCACGATTGCTAACCAGAAAATTAGAATGCAAGATCTTTATACTCCCCTTGTCGCTGGACCTAATTATCTCGGATGCACTGTACAGTTCCTCACGTCCCAACTTCATAAATGTGGTTTTGCCGTATCGCAGCCACGGGATCCTGCTGCTATGATCCAGTTTCAAGCAGTCCAATAAGACAGATTTTGTTAATCCGGAGTCTTCATTGAGCCAAATTTTAAGCCAGCAAAGAAGAGGTTTGACGGCCACCAGGTCAGAGAGATAGCTGACCCCCAACTCCTCGTGTATGCTGAAAGTAGGTGAGCTAGGCGGAACTCTCAGCAAGCTTTTCAAATATTTATTTTCCACAGTTTGAAGTTTAGACGTTTCTATGAAGCCCCAAACTTCACTACCATATAGAACCGCTGAACAACAGATGGAGTTATGCAATTTTAAAATAAGGCCGGGCGTCCAATACCCCAGCCATGTGGCATATCCCTTGATGGATCCTGTAATCCTGGGCATGTTAAGACATTTTTCATCTATTAGATTTTTAAAATTCAGCTTTACATCAAAGGTTATGCCTAAGTAAGTGAACATGGGTACATTTCCTAGTACATGTGTACCAATAGTAAAGTTCTGTTGTCTTCGTGGTTTCTCCCCTACCGTCATCACATATGATTTAGTGAGATTAGTAGACATGTCCAGATTAGTCATAAAAGTTGTAAAACCATCTATTAAAATTTGTAGTGCAGAGGGAGTGCGGGCCAGGAGAACAGCATCATCTGCGTATAATAGGACAGGGACTTTACGGGAGCCTATCCTAGGGACATCTGTCGCAATACTGCTAAGAGTGGAGTCCAACCCATTTATATATAACACAAATAAAAAAGGTGCGAGGATACAGCCCTGACGCACCTCACTCGAGCATTCAAAACTTTTGGTTAAATTCCCCACTGGCGAGTACCTAACTACGGCTGAGGTGTCAGAGTGAAGAGTATGCAGTATGCCTATAAGTGATGGGTCAATCCCCATATCACCAAGCAGTGCCCACAATTTGCTGCGATTCACATGATCGAACGCAGCTGAGAGATCCATAAAGGCCAGAAATAATGATCCCTTTTTGGCTATGGTGTATTTGGCGCAAATTAAATATAGGTTGAGACATTGATCCACTGTGGACTTTCCCTTCCGAAACCCATACTGGGTGTCGGTAATCACCCCCTTAAGTTCTGCCCAGTCTTCTAGTCTGTTTAAAATCACCCCACCCAAAACCTTCATGGTAGCGTCTATTATAGGACGATAACAGTGGGGACTGTCCCTATCCCCCTTCTTATATATCGGGACAATTATTGCAGAGGACCATGAGACTGGCATTTTACTTGTGATAGCAGCATTTAAAACTCTAGTCAGAAGCGGGATCCACACTTCAGGATTGCTATGATAAAGATCTGGCGGAATACCGTCAGGACCCGGGGCCTTGTTACGGCTTAGGGCGGCAATACCTACACTGACTTCCTCCGTAGAGAAAAATAGTGACTGTGTGGAATCCGTTGGGGCTGCTGGGGCCAGAAGGCCACTTGATCTGTGGCGTGGTTATAAAGTCCTTTAAAATACACCTGCCAATCATCCGGTAAAATTACTGTTGAGATGTCTGGCTTATTTGGATCTGCAAAGCAGGGACTATTTATCACCTGCCAGAAGCGTGTAGTATCGTGCAATTCTGCAGCCACTGTTAAGTCTTCCCAGGCCGTGCGCTGAATTTGATTCTTGCGCTCCTTTAACACCCTATTATACTGTTTCCGACATTCAGCCACTTTTGCCTTTACCCGCGGGGATTCTTTCATAACCATTTTGAGGTTCCTTAGAGCAAGTGAGCATGAGGCATCAAACCATCTATTTTGCGGTGGGTTGATTTTCCTCGCAGGGGCAGTAAGGAGAGTGCTAATCAAATTTGCAAGAGCCTCAAAGGAAGTAATTATTTCTAGCCCCCCCACAGTGGGATCTAGGCAATTCATAATATGCTCCTGTCCATCTTTAAAAAGAGAAGAAGTAAATAATTCCGTATCTACTCGTGCCCCTCTTACTCGCCGCCCTTGGCCCGTGGTTGAGAGGGAGGAGGCCTTAAGGTGACTAGCCAGTGATGTGGCGCAGATGTTAGTGGGGAGCAAAAAGGCAAGAGGGTTGTGATCACTGAATGGGCTGGAAATAATGTGAAAGTTTAGGATTCTGCTTGCCAACAAAGAGGTGGCAAAAACAAAATCAATAAAAGAATTACAGCCTCTCCCTTTAAAAGTTGGGGGGATTAGACTATCTCCAGTGATGGAGAGCATTTCCATTATATATACTAAGCCTAAAGAATTTGTAATAGTAGTGAGTTCTAGACCTGCCTGCGAGTGTTCCATATGTAGGCCCTTACGCACCGGGCATGTCGACCAGTCTCCCATAGTGATCATCAAATTTGGGCACAGATGACAATTAAAGTCTCCCAGCAAGATTAGTTTGGTTCAACCTGCATTCTTGTCCAGTATTGAGCTCACCCTCGAGTTAAGCTCAGAGAACGAGTTGCCTCCTTCACAGTTAGATAGTGCGTTGTAAAAATTTAGGATAATCAGACACATGACGTGCGTGGTCATTGTGATGCCCTGCATCACTGCTGAGTCCAACAGCAAGTCCCTCCATGTGCCTGACATCCCCAACCTTACAAAAACAATCAGACCTCCCTTGGCCCTCCCGGATGATGATTTTTCTGCTTGTCTATGGTAAGATTTATAACCTTCCAAAAAAGTGTCATGTCCAATTTCCCAAGTCTCTTGGAGACAAATTATGTCATACTTCCTAATCATTCTCAGCCAGTGTGGGTCGTGAAGTTTTCTGGTTAATCCCGCTATATTCCAGGAAATGAAGTTAATACCCCTGTGTTCACATGTGTTTTCGCCTTCATTAAGTGCCCGATGCTCAGTTGGGCTTGGTGTAAGTATAGCCATGTTGTAGACAGAAAGTTTCGAACTGGCATCGTGGGATCGAACTCCAGTACCAACATTTGTTCCTACTTCACTAGCTTCACTGACTGCCCCCCTATCTGGCTTGATGAGTCAGCCGAGGTTAAAGACTGATGTAGGACCCAAGAACTCAGTCAGTCTACACCCTCTAATGACTCCAAGCTCTCCAGTGGGGCAAAACGATTACCATAATAGACCTGACCATTCAGCCAACCTCCACCCATTCTCAGGAGGCCCAAGATGGAGTTGGGGCGGCCCGTCGGTCTATAGAAGTAAGCAAGAGGTAAAGGTCTTATTTGGGTGTCAAAAGTTTGGTAATCATTGCACTGTTGAATAATGCTCTGAACCATGCCTGGATGCCTTAGGGTGACAATAACACAGTCTCCCGGAAGTCTTTTAGTACTCTTCCCGATCCATGCTACCCTGCTGGCCATTAGTATTGAAGCGTGGTCTTCGAGGTTAAAACCGGCATAGCTACATAACCAGTGGAGAACCTTATTCATTAGCTGGTGAGTGTTTTCCCCTTGTGCACCCGGAACCCCTGCCAAAATAATGGTAAATGGGCTACATGCATGGGGGAGATCAATTATAGCAGTAGCAGCATGTTCATGGTTTATGCCCCCCACATCCTTCCCCTGCTTATTAGAGCATTGAATGCTGACCCCTTGGGCAATGTAGCTATTTTGACAGGCAGAACCCGCCAATGGTCTCCCATGACCTGTCCGGGAGACTACAGGTGGAATCATAGGGGGGAAACGGTATTTAAGTCTGTGCTAATCAGAGGCACAGTGGGAGATTGACTAACTAACCCCCGGAGTGGTCTGGCTATTTGACTCGAGGTTATTGGGAATTAGAGCATGATTAGTGAGAACATTATTAAGGACACTTGCAGGCGTAACCCCCCCACGTCTTCCGTCGCCAAGGGAGTATCCGTCCTAGCCACTCCAGATGTAGACGGTGGACTAGTAGCCTCCAAATGGGAAAACATGACACTAGTAGATCTCTTTTCTTTGACCCCATTTATCCTGTGTTCTATCGTTACGAGCTTCTCCTCAATTTTCTGCAACCTACTGGTCAAAGGCTCCAGCAGCACAGACATAAGTGCCTCGAGTCTTAACCATTGCTCATCGTTGCTTCCCATAGGTAAGGGGTCCTGAGATGTATGTGTGGGTGGAGTCGCTGCTTGATTTAACAGGTCCCTGTCAGTTATATGGGTTTCTATGACAGGCGCTGGGAAAAGAGATTTATTCTTTAGGGGTTGTTTGGATCCCTTAGATGGAACTTTGCGTGTCCGTTTAACTGCCGGTGCACGTAAAATTGTACCACCCCTTAGTTTAATGGGGACATCTTATGTTTATAATTCCTAGCCCTCATAACTCTATGGGACACATCAACTTCTTGTACCAACACTAATTCACAGGACTTTTGGGGGGAAAAGGAAAGCACTGGGGATGAGTCCATGGGTGGAGATTGTTCATCCACTTGCGCAGCCAAAGAACCACTCCTCGAGTTCGCTTGTTCATCTAGAGGAGGGGTCTGCGCTGAGCATGAAGGAGAGATAGAGACTATAGGCCCTTTATTAACAAGTTGCAGATCATCGGTAGCGCTGTCCGTAGCAGGGAAGTGACCGGAGGCTTCATGAGAAACCAAGACCGTTTGGAGAGCTTGCCCTGGGGATATCGCCCGGCTAATGTGTCCCAAAGAAGACCTCCTTTGCAGAGAGACAGGGTCCAAGGAAAGTCTCTTTTCCGTCATCAGGATTTCACGATTAAGCACTGATTCTGCACGTGTCAGAAAAGCATCTAATGTTCCCGCCACGCCACCCGTAACACCAACAATTTTCTCCTTGCATCGCAATCGCTTTGCCATTGCAACACGTATATTAGAAAGCAAGACAAAACACCTTCAGTCACCTACTTGCTTGGCAGACCTCAGTTTCACAAGAAAACTGATGAGAACTGATGAAAAGTCAGGAACACCTGCTACTCTCGCTCTCGCTGCCTGTGGCTCCCACTTGTGGCTCCCACTCAGCCACACACATGAGCCCGATGTCTGCCCTCCTGGGCCCCCGCCGGAGCCGATGCACGCTCTAAATTGGATTGAGATCACCGCTGCTCCCCTGCTGCTCTCCTACTATTCCCCGCACTTCTCCGCCCACACGCTCAACAGGTTGGAGACAATGGTTGGGAGCAACGATCTGTCGGCGTAATAGTTAAAAGCAGAGTTTTTAAACGTTGGAAGCGATATAGAGTGATGAAAAGCGGGGAGTCCCTCACAGCAGCCTCAACAGCTTCGGTAGCATGAGCTGCGGCTGTAGGCAAGTGACGGGTGGCGAATGGCGATGCGATGATGTGAAGTAGAGAAGTACAAGCACAAGCGCCTCAACAGCTTCAAGACCACAGCACAGCACAGCGGCGTATGGGCTCTCTGGAAGATCCGGCCTGGAGCCTGGGGGCACAGTTCTTGACGATTTTGCTCTATTCTGCCGGTTCGGCTCCCACGTGGCTCACTGGGGATCATTGGGCCTTCCCGAGACTTGCTGGTGCTACCTGCAGCCTCCCACAGAGCCTCCCAGTACAGCTTGCGGCTCAGATCACGATCCACGGTGTGGAGGGCTCACTTCCCACTGTCTCCTGCGTCCTCCTCACTCTCTCCAAACTCCTGGTCTCCTGGTACAATCGCTCTGGTTGTCCGCCCCCCGACTAGTATTACTCTTCCATGGGGACTGCTGGACTTACGGGAGTTGCGGGGCTGCAGGGGACAGGTGTGAACATGTAAACGGAATTCTTCAGCCTTCCCCGCCCTCTGCTCGTTGCTCTCAGCTTCCCTCACGTACCACCGCTTGGCTCCAGTGTCGTAAAGCTGCTGGAGCGGCTGGCGCGGCTAATGCTGAGACGACTCGCGACTCACGGTGAAAGAAAGCAGGACTGCGGGTGCCGTTCGGAAGACTCAGGGGGCCTTGGTAGTACTGGCTTCCCCCGTCACCCGTCGCCTGCTCACTCGACTCTCTCCACGCCAGCAGCAGCTCCCCTGGCGTCCAACCTCTCCAGCTCTCAGTCCCGGGTCACTGGCTTTCGCGAGAAATCCAAGTCATACAAATGATCCAAGGATGGGCACTTTTCTACTCACTCTCTACTACTCTCTACTATTCTCTCTCTGCTACTCACTCTCTACTACTCTCTCTCTGCTACTCACTCTCTACTACTCTCTCTCTACTACTCACTCTCTACTAATCACTCTCTACTACTCTCTACTACTCACTCTACTACTCACTCTCTACTACTCTCTACTACTCACTCTCTACTACACACTCTCTACTATTCACTCTCTACTACTCACTCTCTACTACACACTCTCTACTATTCACTCTACTCTCTACCTCTCTCTACCTCCCTCTCTACCACTCTACCACTACCTCTTTACCTCTACCTCTCTACCTCTACCTCTCTACCTCTGCACCCCACCTCTACACCTCTAACTCTCTATACCTCTCTCTACACGTACACATATGCACATATATATGCATATATATATGCATATGCATTTATATATGTATATATATATACGCACATATATAAACATATATATAATCTGCATATCTATATAAATACAAATACAAATGCATGCATACATATACATATATGCATACATATGAATGTTATGTACATGAAAGTTTGAAAAACACTAATACAAGCAAAGCTAAAAAGCCACCTAATTACAAGAATTGCTTTAACTTAAACGAGGGCGAGACCTATTGCATTTTTAATGTTTGTTTACTTTGGTTCCATCAAGAAGGCATTCAGATGTGTCACACATTTGCCATAAATTCTGAATGGTAGCACTCTAGTTGGTCATTAGATCACTGTAGTAAAGCTGCTGCTCACCGGGGAAGTCTGCTGCTGGTATTCAAAGTGCATGTTTCAGTCTGCATGTCAGAATGTTTTCATGAAATAGAAGAGGATTTGAGAAGTCAAACTGTGCCCTGATTTTTCTTTCTGCAACACTAACCATAATTTCTATGGCAAAATGAACCCCCTCATTTTGTTCCTTTGCAAATTAAATGTTTTAAGTGTTACCACTTTATTGCAATCAAGATGGCTTCAGGTGTGCCATGCTTGTAGTAGATGGCGTGCTAACATTAAAAAAGGGTAATTTACTATTCTAACTCCAGTCCACGTTGCAGTAGGGAAGGTGATTGGATAGTAAACTACACTATTTTTAATGTTAGCACGCCATCTAGTGCAAGTCGATGTAAAGACTTGCGTTGTAATGGCATGCGTTGTCACAGCATTTGCGTTGTAACAGTTTTGTTGTAATGGCAGTGCGTTGTAAAAGTTGCGTTGTAATGGTTGTTCCCCTCACTTTCTACTACTCTACTACTCTCTACTACTCTCTCTACCACTCACTCTGTCCTACTCTCTCTATTATTCACTCTCTACTACTCTCAACTACTCACTCTCTACTACACACTCTACTACTTGCTCTCTACTACTTGCTCTCTACTACTCTCTACTACTCACTCTACTACTCACTCTCTACTACTCCCTATTACTCACTCTCTACTACTCTCTACTACTCACTCTCTACTATTCCACTACTCTCTACTACTCACTCTCTACTACTCACCCTCTAATACTCTACTACTCCCTACTACTTTCTACTACTCACTCTCTACTACTCTCTACTACTCTCTACTACTCACTCTCTACTACTTTCTACGAATCACTCTACTACTCACTCTCTACTACGCTTTACTACACTCTACTACTCACTCTCTATTACCCACTCTCTACTACTCACTTTCTACTTCTCACTTTCTACTACACTCTACTACTCACTCTACTACTCTCTACTACTCACTCTCTACTCTCTATTACTCATCCTCTACTCTCTACCTCTCTCTCTACCTCTATACCTCTCTACCTCTACTTCTCTACCTCTACCTCTCTACCTCTACACCTCTACCTCTCTACCTCTCTCTACACGCACACATATGGACATATATATGCATATATATGCATATGCATTTATATATATGTATGTGTATATATATACATACATATATAAACATATATATATATAATCTGCATATCTATATAAACACAAATATAAATGCATGCATACATATACATCTATGCATACATATGCATGTATTTACATGAAAGTTTGAAAAACACTAATAAAAGCAAAGCTAAAAAGCCACCTAATTATAAACAGAATTGCTTTAACTTAAACGAGGGCGAGACCTATTGCATTTTCAATGCTCGTTTACTTTGGTTCCATCAAGAAGGCATTCAGATGTGTCACACATTTGCCATAAATTCTGAATGTTAGCACTGTAGTTGCTCATTAGATCACTGTAGTAAAGCTACTGCTCACCAGGGAAGTCTGCTGCTGGTATTCAAAGTGTATGTTTCAGTCTGCATGTCAGAATCTTTTAATGAAATAGAAGAGGATTTGAGAAGTCAAAAGGTGCCCTAATTATTCTTTCTGCAGCACTAATCATAATTTCTATGGCAAAATGAACCCCCTCATTTTGTTCCTTTGCAAATTAAATGTTTTAAGTGTTACCACTTTATTCCAATCAAGATGGCTTCAGGTGTGCCATATTTTTGTCATAAGTAAGACTGTTAGCGCTCTAGTTGTTCTTTAGAACACTCTGGGACATTCTATCATTGGGCTATACTTGGGCTACATCTGGGTGATATTTGTGCTACATTTGGGCTCTTTTGTCTCGGGTGGCCATCTTGGGAGACGTATTTGTTATGAAGTTTCCTAATTTCCTCATTTACTACAGTCTCCTCAGTAGGAATACTTTCAGGTTTTTACTTTGATTCCATCAAGAAGGCATTCAGATGTGTCACACATTTGCCATAAATTCAGAATGTTAGCACTCTAGTTGCTCATTAGATCACTGTAGTAAAGCTACTGCTCGCCAGGGAAGTCTGCTGCTGGTATTGAAAGTGCATGTTTCAGTCTGCATGTCAGAATTCTTTAATGAAATAGAAGAGGATTTGAGAAGTCACTCAAAATGTGCCCTAATTTTTCTTTCTGCAGCACTAATCATACTTTCCATGGCAAAATGAACCCCCTCATTTTGTTCCTTTTTAAATTAAATGTTTTAAGAGTTACCACTTTACTCCAATCAAGATGGCTTCAGGTGTGCCATACGTTTGTCATAAGTAGGACTGTTAACGCTCTAGTTGTTCTTTAGAGCACTCTGGGAAGCTGCAGTAGAACACAAAGGAATCAACTGACAGTCTCTGCCCTTTTTGGATGTACATGTTTTACTGAGAATGTCAGACTTCATTCTCACATGACTGAGAAAGATAATGTGAATTTACAGAAAATATGCTCTCAGTTCAGCTAATAGATCACCTTCCAAACCTCTGTAGGAAAAGCATGAGAAAATAGTTTTCTCTCAAACATGATTGATGATATCCCAGCAGAATGCTTTTTCACATGGTAAAATCACCTTAGAACACACCACAATTCCTAAAATGAGTATGGTACCATCAACAAATAATTAATAATGTAACTAAAGTCTTAAAACCTTCTATTAACTGCAATGGTTTTTAATGAGGTGCTATCATGTATATTGGTCCCAAGATGGCTGCCAACACTTCTTGGATGAAGTGCTGACAGCCAATCAGATCTCACGATGAGATGAGTGGTTAGGCTCCGGCCAGATATATCTCTTTTTTTCCTTTAATATCTAAAACAACTACTGAACAGATTTACACCATTTAACCAAAAGGCACAAGTGTGAACCAAGGTCTACCTTTCTGCCAAATTTGGTGTAATTCCCTTCAGAAGTTCGGGCTGTAGCTGCGATTAACGGTCCCTATGGAAAATTGCATGGGGAAAAGACATTTGGGGACACCCTTTTTTCTCGGCCCCCGCTTGACGAATCACTTTCAGGATAGGAGCCGACCTGAGCGGGCCACGAGTTTTGAAAATTTTGCGAAGATTCGTCAACCGGCGCCAAAGTTATTTTGAATAGAATGTTGTGGATTTCCGATGGATAATAGGTCCTAACTATAACTACCTACTGGCGACCGCCAGTAGGTAATATATATATATATATATATATATTTACCAACTTTGCCCTGGAATTGAAAACGCACTCCATGATGGGTGATAACCAATCCATTTATTGCAGGAATTTAGGCATGACACTTCGAATACGATCTGCCTGACGCGTTTCGGGATTTCTCGCCCTTCCTCATAGGCCGTGCTGCGCAGTCTCAGGGCCCGATTCACAGAACTAACTTAAGACAAAATCCTAAACTTACTACCATTTTCGTATTCACAGAATGCACCTACTCATTTTGGTATTCACAGAAGACAGTTACTCACTTCGGTATTCACAGAAGTTAGGAGTCCTAACTTTAGGACTCCTAAATGCCTTCTGTGAATACCGAAAGCCTGAAAATTAGGGTTTTTCTCAGTTTAGTAGTAGTACAGTTAGGACTCCTAACTTTAGGACTCCTAAATGCCTTCTGTGAATACCGAAAGTCTTAAAATTAGGATTTTTCTCAGTTTAGGAGTATTCGGTATTCACAGAAGGCATTTAGGAGTCCTAAAGTTAGGAGTCCTAACTGTACTACTACTAAACTGAGAAAAGTCCTCATTTTAAGGCTTTCGGTATTCACAGAAGGCATTTAGGAGTCCTAAAGTTAGGACTCCTAACTTCTGTGAATACCGAAGTGAGTAAGTGTCTTCTGTGAATACCAAAATGAGTAAGTGCATTCTGTGAATACGAAAATGGTAGTAAGTTTAGGATTTTGTCTTAAGTTAGTTCTGTGAATTGGGCCCTCAGTGTTACAAGCCCCATTTTATGCAACAATTACAAATGTTTCCTCTCAGGTGAGTATCATCAGAAATAAAGCATTATGGGGCTTGTAGTACGACTTGTACCTCATTCCTCCAGTGGATACCATGACTGCAACAGTTCAATTTCACGATTTAATTAAAACCCTCCAGTGGGCCACAGAGTGTCATCCGAGTTCCAATTATGCTCCCATCATGCCGCTATTACCTTCCGGCATGATTCAAGGATCAGCAGCCCCCAGGCATTTTTCAGGGGCGGTGCAGTCTTCCGCAGCCGGACCGCCGCGTTTTAAGTCTTTACCAACTTTGCCCTGGTATTGAAAACGCACTCCATGATGGGTGATAACCAATCCATTTATTGTAGGAACTCGGCATGACACTTCGAGTACGATATGCCTGACGCGTTTCGGGACCTCTTGTCCCTTCCTCATAGGCCGTGCTGCGCAGTCTCAGTGTTACAAGCCCCCATTTTATACAACAATTACAAATGTTTCCTCTCAGGTGAGTATCATCAGAAATAAAGCAGATTCTAGTGATATGTCGCAAACAACTGAGCTCCTGGAGCTATGGGAAACGGATGGGGTCGGCTATCAATCCAACGCAATGGAAGGCAAACAAACAACAACACCTTTCAAACCACCATCTACTTTTAACCCGATAATGCCACGAGATGCCATAGACATATTTCATGAAAACACGGTCAGTCAAATTAAAAAACGTTATAAAAAAACAGTAACTCAGAGGAACAAGTATGACCGTCAAACTTTTGAATATAACAATCTAATAAAGAAACTAGGGGATAACAAGAACATTGTGATACGTCAAAGTGATAAGGGTGGCAATGTGGTACTTTTGGAGCGATCACTCTCAGCTCAACGACAGAGAGTGTTATATGAGGTCCAATGCAAGTGACTTAAAAAGCATGATACAAGATTATCACTTGAAACTTACAAAATGGAGAAACAAAAAACTGTTCACAGAAGCGGAGTTTAAGTACCTCAGAGTTGACAATCCTATAACTCCTATTATTTATTTTATCCCTAAAGTGCACAAGGATATTAACAAACCTCCTGGCAGACCAATAATCTCAGCCAGAGGGGGTCTTTTGGAGAGAACTTCGGTATACATCGATTACTTCCTTCAACCCTTCGTCAAACAACTACCCTCTTACATCCAGGACACAGGAGATTTCTTGTGCAAGATACAACAAATTAAATGGGAAGCTGGCTACTGGATGCTAGCGCTAGACGTCACAGCTCTCTATACGAGCATCAAACATGAGACTGGTCTTAAAGCAATTTCCCATTATTTGAACCAAAGGGGTGACCAGGACAATGAGCATAATACCATGTTATTGCAGATGCTACATTATTGTTTAACCAACAATGTATTCATGTTTAACAATTTGCTTTACCGTCAACTCCAGGGTGTTGCTATGGGGGGCAGTTTTTCGCCAATCTATGCCTGTTTAGTGATGGGAGCTTGGGAGGAACTGGTCCTCAGAACTCAATTCAATGATGTAATGAATAACTATGTGGTAGCATGGTATCGATTTATCGATGACTTATTCATTGTTTGGCGGGGTGACGAGATTTTGGCCAAGAATTTCATTGGAGATATCAGCAGCAATGATTATAATTTAAGTTTTACTGCAACAATGAGCCAGTCGTCAGTAACATTCTTAGACACTGAGATATATGTTCTCAATGAGGTATTGGAAACTAGACTCTACCGCAAAAAAACAGCAGGTAATACACTACTACATGCTAGGAGTTCACACCCGGCCCATCTGATAGCTAGCATCCCCTATGGGGAAATGCTGCGCATCAGAAGGGTATGCAGTAATTCTGTTGATTTGACCACGGCACAACTTTCCAGCAGCATGAGATTTTTTGAAAGAGGCTACTCTAAAAAAGTCATTGATAGTGCCATTAGCAAATCTATGCAGCACACCAGGGAGGAGCTTTTGAGCTCCTATGCTATCAGCCAAAGCACTGTGATTGAAAGCCTAGCTCTCATTCCCTATGCAGAAAAAAACAACACATTCAGGGTTATCACAGGATACAGTAAGCAGCATAGAGACATTTATAAAATAATCAATCACAATTGGCACATTGTACTTAACGATCCAGTCATTGGTGCATCATTACCAACACACGTGCCTCGCTTACTTTCAGTAGAGCTCCTTCGATGAGGGACTCCCTTGTGGACACGAATCCTGAAATTATTGAGAGAGCAACGTGGCTACAATCCAACACAGGCTTTTACAAATGTAAAACATGCAAATCATGTCTCCAAGGTGTGAACACTAGATCATATCAGGACGGTTTTAGTAGCTTGGATCACCAGATCAACAAGCTTCTTACATGTAAAACGGAGTTCGCAGTTTACATCCTGATTTGCCCGTGTCCATTAAGGTATGTGGGCAGCACCAAATTGCCGGTGCATAAACAAATTCTTCAACACCTTAGGGCAATTACTAATCAAGACAACACATACCCAGTGGCCAGACATTTCAGGGAGTCCCACCACAGTGATAGTCGCCAGCTCAAATTTTATGTCATTGATGCTATCAATGCGAGCAGACGAGGTGGTAATAGGGAGGCGAAACTCCCCAAATTGGAAACTCAATACATACTATGCCTTGATACTAAACACCCGAAAGGGCTTAACACGACTGAAGATCTTTATACATGTTTACCTTGAATGAGACACATGATTATGTATGAAATTGATTATTTGAATATCCTCTATTACTGATGAACCATATTTAACTCTAGCTGTGATCCGATGTCTCCTTTCTATATTCATTGTACTGAATTTCCCCCTTTATCACAGTTTATTAATGTGATATTTTTATGTGATATGTTCAATGGTACCCATGATTTCCTTGCTCTGATTATAGTTATATTCCAAGATAATTTTTTCCAATGTTATCTCGTTACACACTAACGTTGGATAGGTTATATGTTTTTTAGTCCTTTTTTCCCTTTCACAACATATGCACAAAAAAATTCTTTTAGCATTTATCTATGAATCCTTTTTAGCCTTGATACATATCATGAGAGATCTATTGATATATTTCTTTGCACACGACCGTTATTATTAATATAGGTTTCTTCCCTCTTTTTTTAGATATAGACAGTATTTTGAAGTCCCCTAGATGATGACCCTAATCTACACAAATTAGTTTGTTAACCACATAGATGATCGATGCTCTTGGCATTCATGCCATTATTATTTTTTGCACAATTCATTATCTATTAGGACAGCATCTAAAATCTGGTTTTGATTAGGGCTATAGGCATGTGTTTAATAGGCATTTACGCCATGATTACCGGATATGCCTTTACCATGAAGGGTGATATTTGTAATTGAAATAGATTGTATGTTTTTATTTAACTTATTTATCTATTTATTGTCTTAAACTGAATTATCATGTATTACCGCGACATCTTGCACATTCTAAATAACTTTTTACTGTTTTACATTGGGATCAAGCCGTTTGTTGCATTTTGCACAACTCTATGTGAATGTAGTAGTGTTTTCTCTATGTTTATGAAACCCAAGGTCACATGCTATCAAACAGTGCACTTTGAACTCTGTATTCAGGCTATTTATTGGTCTTTGTAATGTACTGACGTTGTCATGTGATCAAGGCTCTGCTGAGCCGAAACGTTATGACGACAGCCTCACGAATTAATTAAAATAGGCACTTTAATGAAGGTCCGTGTCCGCGAGTGTTCTTGGAGCAACTGATGTCAATCACGTCTTCCACGCACCAGCGGTAACTGGATATATATATATATATATATATATATATACACACACACACACACACCTCCATAGTGTATCTGCAGACACATAGAATGTAAAATCCTATTTATTACCATTGTGAGTGTAGAAGGGGCAATCATTCATGAGAGGCAAGACCTCAGTTGGGTCACAATCGCCCTCCCTAACAATGATAACACATTGCACACAAGAGATCTGCATGTTTGGTTTATACCCACCGTTTTTTCATGTGCAGTTGTTACTCAGGATTCAAGAGGTTAACTCCCTCCAGTGAGATAGAATCACAAAATCTAGTCCTTGGGAGGATGTCCCCCGGTTGTTTTGTTCAGAATGGAATCAGACATTAAGAATTATTTTCTCAATTATTTTGCACTACACTTTGCTAATAACATGCAGTTTCATCATGGCACTGTAGTAGTAAACGTGTGTTTGTATTTATTGGTTCTCTATCTTTATATATACATATACGTGTGTGTATGTATATATATATTCAGTGAAAAAACCATGGGTTTCACACACGTTATAGTTAGGAATTAGCATTTTAAAAAACCTTGCAAATTCAGTGAAAAAACCATAGGTTTCACACACGTTATAGTTAGCTGGACATTTCACTCGTAAAAAACCAATGAATCAGTGATGTCATGAGTGATGTCACTGACCATGTCATGAGTGATGTAATATGTGACGTCATCAGCAGTGGATTGCGGGTGCGCTAGTTATAGTTAGCTTAACTAACTATAACGGGGGAATTTCATTGGTTTTTTACGAGTGAAATGTCCAGCTAACTATAACGTGTGTGAAACCTATGGTTTTTTCACTGAATTTGCAAGGTTTTTTAAATGCTAATTCCTAACTATAACGTGTGTGAAACCCATGGTTTTTTCACTGAATTTGCAAGGTTTTTTAAATGCTAATTCCTAACTATAACGTGTGTGAAACCCATGGTTTTTTCAGTGAATTTGTATGGTTTTTTAAATGCTAATTCTTACCTATAACGTGTGTGAAACCCATGGTTTTTTCAGTGATTTAATATGGTTTTTTAAATACAAATTCTTATATTAAACGTGTGATTTTTTTTTTATTTGCAAGGTTTTTTACATTTTTTTTTTTACTTTATATTCTTTTCAAACACTATGCTTAAATGTTAAAAATTCTGCAATATATTATTTTTTCTCATTTTTTTTTACCAAACAGGTAAGATATATTAGTATAACATAGTGATTCTTTTTATATAATTTTTTTTTTTTTTTTTTGCGTGCGCGTACGGTAAGCTTACGGTAAGCGTACGTTTTGCGGAATGTATGTAATATTTCTTTTCTTTTTGCGTATGGTTACGCAATTTACGTAGTTGTGCGTACTGCGTACGCGGCGCGTAAGCGCATACGTTACACGCGCACGTTACGCGGAAGTGTTGGGGAGTGCCTGTTATGCGCATGCGCGCGTGCGCGTGTCTTTTATATGCGCATGCATACTTTTACCGTAAGCGCTCCGTAAGCGCTCCGTAAGCGCTCAGTAAGCGTAACGTACGCGCACGGTGGGTCATGTGATCAAGAAACAACACTTTTGATTGGTTTAAACTACTTTCAGTTCTAGAACTCTCCAACACCACACCCATTCCCCTCATTTCTGCTTGTGATCCCTTAGGAGAAGGAGCTGAGTTGTCTTTGGGATACGATGGCAGACCAGCACTCCTCTTCTGAGAGTGAGGCTAGCAGCACCACCATCAGGCAGAGAAGGAGGAAACAGAAGAGCTCTTTTATATGGGAGTATTTTACTTTTCCTGAGGGCAAGAAAAAAGTAAATGCTGCTTTAGTGACTTGCAAGCTGTGCCAGCGTGTACTTTCTAGAGGTAATCCTAACAAGAAGTATTCCTTCGGGAATCACACTATGTTAAGACACCTTGAGGATGTACACCCTAGGACACATGCACGACATACTAGAGGAAACCCTTCAGTAAGTCGAGCAAGCACATCCACAGCAGCTCAGCCGAGTCCATCTTCGGCAGCTCAGCTGAGCCCTTAATCTGTGGGGGCAGATTCACCTTTTTCTGGTCCTCTGGAAACTAACCATCGATTTGCGAGGGTTACAATGCGGTGCTCAAATTGCCATGGTCTAATTGTTCGAGGGGAGACCAGTGTTCCCCTAATTAACAACAGAATAGACCAGCACATTTGTCCTACCAGCTAATATTCCCATTCTTCCTTTCCTCTGTCCCTGCATGAACACAACGGCTCTTTTAAGAGCCAACCTTACCTCTCAACTTTTTTTAATTTTTCTTAAAAACTTTTTTTTTTACGGTAAGCGTATTTTTTTTTATTTTTTTTAAAAACACTAAAAAACAATTATCACATTACAAGGTCTTTGAGGGATTAATAACGAAATACTGAAAATCTGTTTGAGGAGAAGTGGAAAAAAGGGACCATCTAATTTCTGACTTACCTGACCCACCCAAAAATTTAATTATCAATTTAAATTTAATTGAAATTGCTTGTAAAAATGGTTTTATTTTTCGAAAATTTTCTTTCTCAATCTGAAAAAAAAGAAAAAAGTATTAATATTTAATAAAACATTTTATAATACAGTACACGTATTTACATATTTTCCAAAAACAATTTTTTGCCTTTTTTTTGCTGTTTTCAGAATATATTGCATTTCACTATAAATCGTGAAAGCAATTGCATTCATCACTTAACAGCGGGCAAAAAAAAAATAACAATCTCAAAGATTGTTTTAAAAAAGCCCAGAATCTCTTCTCACTGAAACATAACATTATAGAAATGAAAAATATTCAAAAAAAATATCATCTAATAACAATAACTATTTCTAAAAAATACCGTCTGACAATTTTGTTTCAGAAGCATAATCACAAAAATAATATATCTCAAATAACTCCACAATAAATCTGGTTACCTTTCCTTTAGGCCAAATGGTAATTTTATTAAATTTCCAATGGTAATCCAATAAAATTCCAAAATTTAAATTGTACAGATGTTACCGATTCTCTCTAAAATTTTGGTTTCCGAAAGATTAATTAGGAATTAAATTAGTCCACAATACAATTGGTTATCTTTCCTTTAGGCCAAATGGTAATTTTAAAAATCTTTTTTGATTAAATTTCCAATGGTAATCCAATAAAATTCCAAAATTTAAATTGTACAGATGTTACCGATTCTCTCTAAAATTTTGGTTTCCGAAAGATTAATTAGGAATTAAATAAGTCCACAATACAATTGGTTACCTTTCCTTTAGGCCAAATGGTAATTTGAAAAATCTTTTTATTTGAAAATTCCAATGGTAATCCAATAAAATGGTAAAATTGTTTTGTACAGATGTTGCCAATTCTCTCTAAAATTTAGGTTTCAGGAAGATTAGATAGGAATTTGCTAAATCAAAAGGCAAACGTTGCTTAAAAACCAATTGACAATCATTACACATTGTCCAGCCTTTTTCACATTTTAGATAAACTGTGTAATGACCAGAAGTTACAGTAGGTCCATCATGGAAAATTATTGCAACTGTTACAAAAGTTTTTCCTGAAATTGATAATTGCTGTCCTGTAAACTTCTTTATGAAAGTATCCAATTTTGAACCATCAGCTCTACATCGTTGCATCATTAAAATTACATACTGTCCGTATTCCTTTAAAATTAACGTTGAAAACATGTCAGATTTACACTCACCGCATTCCATGCTATGATTAGCATCTTTAACTAATTTAGCAAAAGTGACTGTTTTACTCTCTGGCAATGTTAAATAAATAAACCTTTCAGAATCAACATTAGAGCCACATGTATTGAAACAGTTTTCACAACTATGTTCCCATTTATAAGAGACACCAAACATATTTTCAATTTGTACCCCTTCTTCTTCCAGTACCTGAAGAAAATACATCAAGAATTCCTGTGCGTCTTGCTGTACATTTTGAGAAAACTGTGTACATCCTGAACATACATCTAAAAGTTTTCTAATTTCAGTAGCACTTTCTATTTTAGTTTTATCATTACTCAGCTTTTCAAAAAGGAGACTCAACTCAGAACAGAATCTTTTTCTCTGATTTACTATTATCTGCTCTTGCAAACTTTCAAGATAAAATACAACATTCAGCACTACATTAGCGTAGCAGTTGACACCAGAGCTATTTTCAAAATGACAACCAACAACCTCTTCAACATTTTCCTTTTTCTTTTTGCTTGCAATTACATCACTCCTCTTTTTTTTTCTCCTCTCTACATCCTCATTACAGATATTCTCAATTCTCCTTTTTCGAGAAACTACACGTTTTTCCAACACAGGATACTGACCTAAATGAGGAGCATAGGTTCTTCTTAATCTATTATACTCCTTTACACAATTTGCATCAGCACTAACTTTTGAGTCATCAAAGTCTATCATAAATAAACCAGATAATGTTTTCACTCGTGACAAAGCAACATAAGCCATACCTTCTTTGAACACAGTTGAACCAATGTTCACAAAAGCACAATCTACAGTCAATCCTTGAGACTTGTGAATAGTTACAGCATATGCTAGAGAAAACGGAAACTGTTTCCTACGTACATATAAGTCTTTCACAAGCATGAAACGAACTGTACAACGACAAATGTCTATAACTTCTTCTATCTGATCAAATTTTATTTTTAAACATTCAATTCCATCTTTTTTCTGGTAATTAATAAAACCCACAACTCTTCCCATAGCTCCATTCACTAAACCTTTTTCAACATCCAAATTTCTCCTTAAAAATACTCTACAGTTCATGCAAACATATAGATTTTTTTCTAATCCAGCAGTTTTGGAAATGTTCTTCTCTAGTGAATCCAATTTATTTTTCAGTTTGCCTGTTAATGTAATAATAATTCTTTCATGCTGAATTTTGTCCACTGCTTCCAATTTCCTAATCTCTTCCTTTTCCAATTTCAAAAGTTCCTCATTGAATATTGAGCATTCACGTAGAGTTGGCATTAAGCAGATTACACTTTTCTTTTCTGCAATGTTCTTGTATATTTTCTCTGCAACTATTTCTTCCTTTGGGAATAAATTATGTAGCAACCGACTCTGTAATGCTTTCGTGCCAGCTTCAGTGAGTAGTCCAATTCTGATATCTTTCAGAATACTTCCATATTCTTCATCGTTTGCTTGCCTCATATTAGTAGTAAGTTCCTTGTACTCAAAGAAGGACCAAATATTTGCATTACCAATGCTTCCCAATGACTTCTTTGTGTCTTCATGTGTCACAGTTTTAAACACTGGTTGTCCTTTAACTGGAGTAAGCTGTAGAAGATCCCCAAAAACTATGACATGTTTTCCACCAAATAACACGTCATAGTCTGTCCTTAGAATTTGCTGCATTCTTAAATGCACAAAGGCAAGCATTAAGTTTGATACCATGCTCACCTCATCAATAATGAGAACTTGCATCTTCTTCAATACTCTTGAAACTTCCAAGCATGCTTCTCCAGTTAGCTTGTGGTATTGTATTTTGTTCTCATGCTCCACTGGTAACATTAGCAAACGATGTAAGGTGATTCCTTTTATGTTATATGCTGCTAACCCAGTTGGAGCAGTAACCACACAAGACAAAGTTGAATCCGTTTTTTGCTGTAGGTAGCTTCTGATGACTTTTATTAAGAAACTTTTTCCAGTTCCAGCTTGTCCGCTTACATACATCCTGATTGGTTGAAATGATGTGCATGAGCACTCTTTTTTTTCATGTAGTAATCCGTGATCAATTTTGTTTCTGATCTCTTCATAAATTTGTTGCTGCTCTTCATTCAGTTGTCTTTCCAAATTTGGTAAGTCTATTAATTCTTCTTGACCTTGATTCATAGCCGTTTCCACTTCAGTCATAGCTATTGCAGCTTCATTTTCAACGATTGGTTGTCCTAGAGGATCTTGACTGAGTGTTCCAGAACTTTGGCTGTCTTGAGAACTGTCTCTAGCTACTTCAGCTGCAATTGTAGTTTCCTGTTCAATTTCTTCATTTAACATTTGGACATAAGTTGTGAAAGTACTGCATTCAATCGCATCTTTACATGCATTAAATGAGTCCTCATAGCTCTGGAATTCTCCAAGTAGTTCATCCTCTGAACGCCATGGTTTGAACAGCTGTAAAAGTGCCAAGTAGTAAAATTCCTTTTTGTCAGTAGTGTCGCAAGTCAGCTTCCGATGATTTATCAAACTTCCTTTTGTTTGCTTCACCAAACATCCTTCCTCACCACTGACTTTATATTTTCCATTGTTGATGTCTTCTGTGGCATTCCGTTTAAAAATGAAGTTCTGCAGCACTTCATAGAGACACATGTTTTCAAGGTGATGACTTCTTTTTGGGTAATATGTGTCCAACATGTTTGTTTTTAAAATATCTGTACTTTCTGGGTCATTCTCGGCCAAATACTCAATTTCTCCCACAGATTTCAGTACCCGATTTCTCATTGCTGCAAGGCCTAAACTTGCCCAAATTATTCTTCTTGATTTCGAGTAGAGACTTGCAGAAGATAACCTATCTGAACATTCGTAGGATCCAATTTCTCGATGCGATAACATCTTTAAACTGAAACTGTATAGCTTCTTACTGACAGTCTTCTCGTGAGAAATCTCTTCCCACATTTCTTTCAATTCAGTTTTTTCTGATTTAGTAATGTAAGACGTTACATATCGAGCAACAGCAATGGAATTGTCAGCTACATACTGTATATCCATGTTAGCATTCCACATGGATAAAATGACTGGGTTGTAGTCATTTATATTTTTTGATTCTTCTTTTCTTTTTAGGTTGTAGGTATTCTTAGGTGATTTTCTTGTAATAGTATGTCTCACAGCTGACATAAAACTGTTTACTCTTCCTTTTGAAAGAACAGGTCTAGGAAATCCAAATCGACATTTAGTGTAGAATTTATCTTTGCTATTGTATTTCCGTCGACAGTATTTTCCACACCGATGACTTTGGAAACGTAAAACTTGCTCCTTTAACTTTTTCTCTTCTGTGCTTTTTGGTATAGTACATGTTGCATATTCTTCAATGAAAGATAACACTGCTTCATCAGATTCTGTTCCAAATTTTGGGGCATCCGTGATCCACAACAGCATATGAATATGAGGAGCACCTCTTGCTTGGTACTCTTTTCTCCAAAAGAAATCCACAACTTCTCCAAGAGGTGGATTTTTTTTATTGCAGATGAAGCACATCATGGCCTCAAATCTATGATTGAAATATCTGCAAACATTAACCGGATCCAATGAGCACAGTTCTCCTGCTGTCTTGTATTCGATGTTTTTAATGTTTGAATTTGCCTCTCGTAGAAAATCCAGTAAATCATCCCAAGCGTACTCAGCACAGCTTAGGGTAAGGAACCATGTTGGAGTTCCTAAATTCCGTAACATGCATTTTAAATCACCATGGCGTCGGTACCAATATTCATTTGTCCCACGCTGACAAGCCATCAGATTGATCAGTTGTGTTTCCAAATGATCATCTCGGTGCTGCACTTTCTCCATAAAATCCTTAGCAGACACATTTTGTAAATGTACTCCACTTTTTAAAATGTGATTTACTGCATAGGATAATGCAGACAAGTCGCTTTCAAATAAAAGATGGAACAAATAAGGAATACTTTGTCGAAATCTTGGATCTTCTGCATATAGTCTTGTAGTCCGATACTCAGAAGCTGGAATCTGTTCTGGACGTTCATCGCATCGTCCTCCTTTTCCTGTAGGAAACAGCTGGGGAAAACATCAAGCTTCCAAGCTTTCCTCCCATACACTCACAGGAGTTCCTTTTGCTTTCTTCATCTGAAACAGATCAATAGTGTCTCCCATAACTTCTTTTGAATGAAGAGGATGTATGCTAAAATGTTCATAAATTTCTTCTTCCTTTGACTTGTCCACTTTTTCAATTTGTCCAGTTGGTGTTTCTGTGTCTTCTTGTAAATCTTCTTCTTCTTCTTCTTCTATATACATTGATTCATACCATTTGTTATTCCTTTTCAAATACAAATTTGCTCTTTGTACTTTCCTTACATCTACCAGCTCCTGCCAAATCTTCTTATTCTTTGTAGGTACACCATTAACCAGAATAACTAATGGTTCAGTTTCCAAAGTATCTGCATCAATAGTTTCCATATTTTTTTCAAATCCAAGGGCAAATACACCACTCTACCTTTTAAACCTCTCAGTAAATCTGAAGGAGGTAATTTACCAGTTTTGGGCTCCATACGTACTATGGTCTGGAACGGATGAACACATTGAATGAGTATAGACTCATATGTATTTAATTCAGAAAGTTCGGCAGGAATAGCATCCAATTCTAAATTATTATGTACAGCTCTGGTCGGCATTCTATTTTCTTCTAACTTATTATAACAGTATTTACAAATACGCTGATCTTCACCCAATTCAAAACAATTTTCAAGAAATATATATGTGGCAAAATACTTCCACTTATAATTATCTTCATTTTCACTTTTTCTGTAGAGATCAACATTCCTGGTTTGTTTTTTATAATGAGTTCTGCGGCAACAAATACAAGTAATATTTGGTCTTTCATTAGAGATTATTGCAAATTTTGTCATGTGATCATTAAATTTCTTACTTACAGAGGGTTCTACATTCTCTTCCACTTCTTCCTCAATAACTGTGTCATTACCTGCACTGTCTTGTTCTGGACCAAAGTAACTAAACTGAATTTCATCAGTAACCTTCTCTACATCTGATACCGATCCATGGAACAGAGCCCTATTCAATTCATCTAACTTTATTGCTGGACTTTTAGCAAAATACAATCGTCTCACAAACTTTCTCATTTCAGTATGATGAACAGCCAGCATCCTAAAATGATGAAAAACACTTTTACACACTTTTCTAGATAGACAAGCCAGAGAATGTCCCTGCAAACCAGTATTCTCTCTCACTCTGCATGGATCTAGACTTTGAAGCACCTTAATCTTCTGTTTAACACTTTTTTTTACTATATTCTCTTAGAAACTCACGAAATTTATCAATAGATTCCTGACGCACAGTGCAAATACTACTACAATTCCAAGTATACACTGGGGCTTTAGGACGTCTCCCCATAGCCTCATCCGCCATCACTTGTTCCTCATCTCTTGGAACCATTTTCTCCTTCTCCATTATACAACCATTTTTCACTTCATAAGCACGACCTCTGGTGTCAACTGCATGCAGCAAACTATTACTTTGAAGATAACTCTCTTCATTAAAAAAAGGTTCACTACTTGAACTATGCATCCATTCTCCTAAAAACACTTTACAAAAGTTTGTTCTTTTCACTAGTCTTTTCCTTTTGCTTTGTGATTTCAGTATATTGACCATTTTATCTAATGTACGCATCCTGTTCAAAATTAAAATGAATAGTTTCCTTTTTAATTCTAAAGCCTTTGCTACAATGGCTTCAATTTCTTTTTTTCTCTTATAAAATTTTGCTTTTTTCTTATATTTCTTCACATCCTTTATCAAATTGGACATAACTCTTCTCTGAAACATTTTTCTACGAATCTCTTTAAATGCTGTTTTTCTTTTTAAGTTAATCTTTATTGTTTCTGAAGGTATATTTGCATTAACTAAATGCTCAATTTTTTCCTGTTGTTTTCTATTTAAAACATTATTTCCAGTACAGACATTTTGTACATTTTTCTTTTTTTTGAAGATATTGTTTAAAAAATCTTTTGTCTGCTTACCAGAAGACTTTCTCTTTTTCCCAACATGAGCATCTTCCAACTAACTTAGGTCCTCCAGTTGTCTTCAAATATAGATTTTTTTTGTGGTTTTGCCTTAGTCTGGATTTTGTAGGCATCTTAAATTTTGTTCACTGCTCTTCAGCAATACCTGAAAAAAACTAAAAAAAAATTCCTTTATTTTATTTAAATATATTACTATATTTTTTATGATCTTTTCAAATCTTAAAATACTATGTACCCCTTTCCTACAAGTGAAAATCACAATAACACCATCACAAATTAAATATCTAAAAACAATTCTTGTGTGCACACAGAGTCATGGTTTGATATTAGGCAGAAAACGAAATTTCTTTGCCAATTTGAAAGCACACTTACTACTCTTTTTTTGGGCAAGTGATAAGTACTTTTACAGTCTGACACATTTTCAATCCACTTTTCAGATTCTGAAAACAGCACATGTCCAAACAGCTTTTTGAGACCAGGAACATGTGTAACCTGGGTGACTGACTACACTCCAGCAAGGGCAACCAGCCTTAGTGATGCTGAATGTATTTGCATTACTCACTGCAACCTCAAACCTCACTCGGTTGTGAATACTATGCATGATTCTACAGTGTAAGCAGCTGGGTGTGTGCTAAGAGTCTGCTTCTGCAGAAAAATAGCTGCCCCTTTCCTACTAATGCAAATGTAAAATTACCAGAGTAATACGCAATAAATCTCTGTCTATAATTCCTCTTTGCACACAGAGTCATGGTTTGATATTAGGCAGAAAACGAAATTTCTTTGCCAATTTGAAAGCACACTTATTACTCTTTTTTTGGCAAGTGATAAGTACTTTTACAGTCTGACACATTTTCAATCCACTTTTCAGATTCTGAAAACTGCACATGTCCAAACAGCTTTTTGAGACCAGGAACATGTGTAACCTGGGCGAATGACTACACTCCAGTAAGGGCAACCAGCCTTAGTGATGCTGAATGTATTTGCATTACTCACTGCAACCTCAAACCCCACTCGGTTGTCAATACTATGCATGATTCTACAGGATAAGCAGCTGGGTGTGTGCAAAGAGTCTGCTTCTGCAGAAAAATAGCTGCCCCTTTCCTACTAATGCAAATCTAAAATTACCAGAGTAATACGCAATAAATGTCTGTCAACAATTCCTCTTTGCACACAGAGTCATGGTTTGATATTAGGCAGAAAACGAAATTTCTTTGCCAGTTTGAAAGCACACTTACTACTCTTTTTTTGGCAAGTGATAAGTACTTTTACAGTCTGACACATTTTCAATCCACTTTTCAGATTCTGAAAACAGCACATGTCCAAACAGCTTTTTGAGACCAGGAACATGTGTAACCTGGGTGAATGACTACACTCCAGCAAGGGCAACCAGCCTTAGTGATGCTGAATGTATTTGCATTACTGACTGCAACCTCAAACCCCACTCGGTTGTCAATACTATGCATGATTCTACAGGGTAAGCAGCTGGGTGTGTTCAAAGAGTCTGCTTCTGCAGAAAAATAGCTGCCCCTTTCCTACTAATGCAAATGTAAAATTACCAGAGTAATACGCAATAAATCTCTGTCTATAATTCCTCTTTACACACAGAGTCATGGTTTGATATTAGGCAGAAAACGAAATTTCTTTGCCAATTTGAAAGCACACTTACTACTCTTTTTTTGGCAAGTGATAAGTACTTTTACAGTCTGACACATTTTCAATCCACTTTTCAGATTCTGAAAACAGCACATGTCCAAACAGCTTTTTGAGTCCAGGAACATGTGTAACCTGGGTGAATGACTACACTCCAGCAAAGGCAACCAGCCTTAGTGATGTTGAATGTATTTGCATTACTGACTGCAACCTCAAACCCCACTCGGTTGTAAATACTATGCATGATTCTACAGGATAAGCAGCTGGGTGTGTGCTAAGAGTCTGCTTCTGCAGAAAAATAGCTGCCCCTTTCCTACTAATGCACATCTAAAATTACCAGAGTAATACGCAATAAATGTCTGTCAACAATTCCTCTTTGCACACAGAGTCATGGTTTGATATTAGGCAGAAAACGAAATTTCTTTGCCAATTTGAAAGCACACTTACTACTCTTTTTTTGGCAAGTGATAAGTACTTTTACAGTCTGACACATTTTCAATCCACTTTTCAGATTCTGAAAACAGCACATGTCCAAACAGCTTTTTGAGACCAGGAACGTGTGTAACCTGGGTGAATGACTACACTCCAGTAAGGGCAACCAGCCTTAGTGATGCTAAATGTATTTGCATTACTCACTGCAACCTCAAACCCCACTCGGTTGTGAATACTATGCATGATTCTACAGGGGAAGCAGCTGGGTGTGTGCTAAGAGTCTGCTTCTGCAGAAAAATATCTGCCCCTTTCCTACTAATGAAAATGTAAAATTACCAGAGTAATACGCAATAAATCTCTGTCTATAATTCCTCTTTGCACACAGAGTCATGGTTTGATATTAGGCAGAAAACGAAATTTCTTTGCCAATTTGAAAGCACACTTACTACTCTTTTTTTGGCAAGTGATAAGTACTTTTACAGTCTGACACATTTTCAATCCACTTTTCAGATTCTGAAAACAGCACATGTCCAAACAGCTTTTTGAGACCAGGAACATGTGTAACCTGGGTGAATGACTACACTCCAGCAAGGGCAACCAGCCTTAGTGATGCTGAATGTATTTGCATTACTGACTGCAACCTCAAACCCCACTCGGTTGTGAATACTATGCATGATTCTACAGGGGAAGCAGCTGGGTGTGTGCTAAGAGTCTGCTTCTGCAGAAAAATAGCTGCCCCTTTCCTACTAATGCAAATGTAAAATTACCAGAGTAATACGCAATAAATCTCTGGCAACAATTCCTCTTTGCACACAGAGTCATGGTTAGGCAGAAAACGAAATTTCTTTGCCAATTTGAAAGCACACTTACTACTCTTTTTTTGGCAAGTGATAAGTACTTTTACAGTCTGACACATTTTCAATCCACTTTTCAGATTCTGAAAACAGCACATGTCCAAACAGCTTTTTGAGACCAGGAACATGTGTAACCTGGGTGACTGACTACACTCCAGCAAGGGCAACCAGCCTTAGTGATGCTGAATGTATTTGCATTACTGACTGCAACCTCAAACCCCACTCGGTTGTGAATACTATTCATGATTCTACAGGGGAAGCAGCTGGGTGTGTGCTAAAAGTCTGCTTCTGCAGAAAAATAGCTGCCCCTTTCCTACTAATGCAAATGTAAAATTACCAGAGTAATACGCAATAAATCTCTGTCTATAATTCCTCTTTGCACACAGAGTCATGGTTTGATATTAGGCAGAAAACGAAATTTCTTTGCCAATTTGAAAGCACACTTATTACTCTTTTTTTGGCAAGTGATAAGTACTTTTACAGTCTGACACATTTTCAATCCACTTTTCAGATTCTGAAACCTGCACATGTCCAAACAGCTTTTTGAGACCAGGAACATGTGTAACCTGGGCGAATGACTACACTCCAGTAAGGGCAACCAGCCTTAGTGATGCTGAATGTATTTGCATTACTCACTGCAACCTCAAACCCCACTCGGTTGTCAATACTATGCATGATTCTACAGGATAAGCAGCTGGGTGTGTGCAAAGAGTCTGCTTCTGCAGAAAAATAGCTGCCCCTTTCCTACTAATGCAAATCTAAAATTACCAGAGTAATACGCAATAAATGACTGTCAACAATTCCTCTTTGCACACAGAGTCATGGTTTGATATTAGGCAGAAAACGAAATTTCTTTGCCAATTTGAAAGCACACTTACTACTCTTTTTTTGGCAAGTGATAAGTACTTTTACAGTCTGACACATTTTCAATCCACTTTTCAGATTCTGAAAACAGCACATGTCCAAACAGCTTTTTGAGACCAGGAACATGTGTAACCTGGGTGAATGACTACACTCCAGCAAGGGCAACCAGCCTTAGTGATGCTGAATGTATTTGCATTACTGACTGCAACCTCAAACCCCACTCGGTTGTCAATACTATGCATGATTCTACAGGGTAAGCAGCTGGGTGTGTTCAAAGAGTCTGCTTCTGCAGAAAAATAGCTGCCCCTTTCCTACTAATGCAAATGTAAAATTACCAGAGTAATACGCAATAAATCTCTGTCTATAATTCCTCTTTACACACAGAGTCATGGTTTGATATTAGGCAGAAAACGAAATTTCTTTGCCAATTTGAAAGCACACTTACTACTCTTTTTTTGGCAAGTGATAAGTACTTTTACAGTCTGACACATTTTCAATCCACTTTTCAGATTCTGAAAACAGCACATGTCCAAACAGCTTTTTGAGTCCAGGAACATGTGTAACCTGGGTGAATGACTACACTCCAGCAAAGGCAACCAGCCTTAGTGATGTTGAATGTATTTGCATTACTTACTGCAACCTCAAACCCCACTCGGTTGTAAATACTATGCATGATTCTACAGGATAAGCAGCTGGGTGTGTGCTAAGAGTCTGCTTCTGCAGAAAAATAGCTGCCCCTTTCCTACTAATGCACATCTAAAATTACCAGAGTAATACGCAATAAATCTCTGTCTATAATTCCTCTTTGCACACAGAGTCATGGTTTGATATTAGGCAGAAAACGAAATTTCATTGCCAATTTGAAAGCACACTTACTACTCTTTTTTTGGCAAGTGATAAGTACTTTTACAGTCTGACACATTTTTAATCCACTTTTCAGATTCTGAAAACAGCACATGTCCAAACAGCTTTTTGAGACCAGGAACATGTGTAACCTCGGTGAATGACTACACTCCAGTAAGGGCAACCAGCCTTAGTGATGCTGAATGTATTTGCATTACTCACTGCAACCTCAAACCCCACTCGGTTGTGAATACTATGCATGATTCTACAGGGGAAGCAGCTGGGTGTGTGCAAAGAGTCTGCTTCTGCAGAAAAATAGCTGCCCCTTTCCTACTAATGCAAATGTAAAATTACCAGAGTAATACGCAATAAATCTCTGGCAACAATTCCTCTTTGCACACAGAGTCATGGTTTGATATTAGGCATAAAACGAAATTTCTTTGCCAATTTGAAAGCACACTTACTACTCTTTTTTTGGCAATTGATAAGTACTTTTACAGTCTGACACATTTTCAATCCACTTTTCAGATTCTGAAAACAGCACATGTCCAAACAGCTTTTTGAGTCCAGGAACATGTGTAACCTGGGTGAATGACTACACTCCAGCAAAGGCAACCAGCCTTAGTGATGTTGAATGTATTTGCATTACTCACTGCAACCTCAAACCCCATTCGGTTGTGAATACTATGCATGTTTCTACAGGATAAGCAGCTGGGTGTGTGCAAAGAGTCTGCTTCTGCAAAAAAATAGCTGCCCCTTTCCTACTAATGCAAATCTAAAATTACCAGAGTAATACGCAATAAATGTCTGTCAACAATTCCTCTTTGCACACAGAGTCATGGTTTGATATTAGGCAGAAAACGAAATTTCTTTGCCAATTTGAAAGCACACTTACTACTCTTTTTTTGGCAAGTGATAAGTACTTTTACAGTCTGACACATTTTCAATCCACTTTTCAGATTCTGAAAACAGCACATGTCCAAACAGCTTTTTGAGACCAGGAACATATGTAACCTGGGTGAATGACTACACTCCAGCAAGGGCAACCAGCCTTAGTGATGCTGAATGTATTTGCATTACTGACTGCAACCTCAAACCCCACTCGGTTGTCAATACTATGCATGATTCTACAGGGTAAGCAGCTGGGTGTGTTCAAAGAGTCTGCTTCTGCAGAAAAATCGCTGCCCCTTTCCTACTAATGCAAATGTAAAATTACCAGAGTAATACGCAATACATCTCTGTCTATAATTCCTCTTTACACACAGAGTCATGGTTTGATATTAGGCAGAAAACGAAATTTCTTTGCCAATTTGAAAGCACACTTACTACTCTTTTTTTGGCAAGTGATAAGTACTTTTACAGTCTGACACATTTTCAATCCACTTTTCAGATTCTGAAAACAGCACATGTCCAAACAGCTTTTTGAGTCCAGGAACATGTGTAACCTGGGTGAATGACTACACTCCAGCAAAGGCAACCAGCCTTAGTGATGTTGAATGTATTTGCATTACTCACTGCAACCTCAAACCCCATTCGGTTGTGAATACTATGCATGTTTCTACAGGATAAGCAGCTGGGTGTGTGCAAAGAGTCTGCTTCTGCAGAAAAATAGCTGCCCCTTTCCTACTAATGCAAATCTAAAATTACCAGAGTAATACGCAATAAATGTCTGTCAACAATTCCTCTTTGCACACAGAGTCATGGTTTGATATTAGGCAGAAAACGAAATTTCTTTGCCAATTTGAAAGCACACTTACTACTCTTTTTTTGGCAAGTGATAAGTACTTTTACAGTCTGACACATTTTCAATCCGCTTTTCAAATTCTGAAAACAGCACATGTCCAAACAGCTTTTTGAGACCAGGAACATGTGTAACCTGGGTGACTGACTACACTCCAGCAAGGGCAACCAGCCTTAGTGATGCTGAATGTATTTGCATTACTGACTGCAACCTCAAACCCCACTCGGTTGTAAATACTATGCATGATTCTACAGGATAAGCAGCTGGGTGTGTGCTAAGAGTCTGCTTCTGCAGAAAAATAGCTGCCCCTTTCCTACTAATGCACATCTAAAATTACCAGAGTAATACGCAATAAATGTCTGTCAACAATTCCTCTTTGCACACAGAGTCATGGTTTGATATTAGGCAGAAAACGAAATTTCTTTGCCAATTTGAAAGCACACTTACTACTCTTTTTTTGGCAAGTGATAAGTACTTTTACAGTCTGACACATTTTCAATCCACTTTTCAGATTCTGAAAACAGCACATGTCTAAACAGCTTTTTGAGACCAGGAACATGTGTAACCTGGGTGACTGACTACACTCCAGCAAGGGCAACCAGCCTTAGTGATGCTGAATGTATTTGCATTACTGACTGCAACCTCAAACCCCACTCGGTTGTAAATACTATGCATGATTCTACAGGATAAGCAGCTGGGTGTGTGCTAAGAGTCTGCTTCTGCAGAAAAATAGCTGCCCCTTTCCTACTAATGCACATCTAAAATTACCAGAGTAATATGCAATAAATGTCTGTCAACAATTCCTCTTTGCACACAGAGTCATGGTTTGATATTAGGCAGAAAACGAAATTTCTTTGCCAATTTGAAAGCACACTTACTACTCTTTTTTTGGCAAGTGATACGTACTTTTACAGTCTGACACATTTTCAATCCACTTTTCAGATTCTGAAAACAGCACATGTCCAAACAGCTTTTTGAGACCAGGAACATGTGTAACCTGGGTGACTGACTACACTCCAGCAATGGCAACCAGCCTTAGTGATGCTGAATGTATTTGCATTACTCACTGCAACCTCAAACCTCACTCGGTTGTGAATACTATGCATGATTCTACAGTGTAAGCAGCTGGGTGTGTGCTAGGAGTCTGCTTCTGCAGAAAAATAGCTGCCCCTTTCCTACTAATGCAAATGTAAAATTACCAGAGTAATACGCAATAAATCTCTGTCTATAATTCCTCTTTGCACACAGAGTCATGGTTTGATATTAGGCAGAAAACGAAATTTCTTTGCCAATTTGACAGCACACTTACTACTCTTTTTTTGGCAAGTGATAAGTACTTTTACAGTCTGACACATTTTCAATCCACTTTTCAGATTCTGAAAACAGCACATGTCCAAACAGCTTTTTGAGACCAGGAACATGTGTAACCTGGGTGAATGACTACACTCCAGTAAGGGCAACCAGCCTTAGTGATGCTGAATGTATTTGCATTACTCACTGCAACCTCAAACCCCACTCGGTTTTGAATACTATGCATGATTCTACAGGGGAAGCAGCTGGGTGTGTGCTAAGAGTCTGCTTCTGCAGAAAAATAGCTGCCCCTTTCCTACTAATGCAAATGTAAAATTACCAGAGTAATACGCAATAAATCTCTGGCAACAATTCCTCTTTGCACACAGAGTCATGGTTTGATATTAGGCAGAAAACGAAATTTCTTTGCCAATTTGAAAGCACACTTACTACTCTTTTTTTGGCAAGTGATAAGTACTTTTACAGTCTGACACATTTTCAATCCACTTTTCAGATTCTGAAAACAGCACATGTCCAAACAGCTTTTTGAGACCAGGAACATGTGTAACCTGGGTGACTGACTACACTCCAGCAAGGGCAACCAGCCTTAGTGATGCTGAATGTATTTGCATTACTGACTGCAACCTCAAACCCCACTCGGTTGTGAATACTATGCATGATTCTACAGGATAAGCAGCTGGGTGTGTGCTAAGAGTCTGCTTCTGCAGAAAAATAGCTGCCCCTTTCCTACTAATGCAAATGTAAAATTACCAGAGTAATACGCAATAAATCTCTGTCTATAATTCCTCTTTGCACACAGAGTCATGGTTTGATATTAGGCAGAAAACGAAATTTCTTTGCCAATTTGAAAGCACACTTACTACTCTTTTTTTGGCAAGTGATAAGTACTTTTACAGTCTGACACATTTTCAATCCACTTTTCAGATTCTGAAAACTGCACATGTCCAAACAGCTTTTTGAGACCAGGAACATGTGTAACCTGGGTGAATGACTACACTCCAGCAAGGGCAACCAGCCTTAGTGATGCTGAATGTATTTGCATTACTGACTGCAACCTCAAACCCCACTCGGTTGTCAATACTATGCATGATTCTACAGGGTAAGCAGCTGGGTGTGTGCAAAGAGTCTGCTTCTGCAGAAAAATAGCTGCCCCTTTCCTACTAATGCAAATGTAAAATTACCAGAGTAATACACAATAAATCTCTGTCTATAATTCCTCTTTGCACACAGAGTCATGGTTTGATATTAGGCAGAAAACGAAATTTCTTTGCCAATTTGAAAGCACACTTACTACTCTTTTTTTGGCAAGTGATAAGTACTTTTACAGTCTGACACATTTTCAATCCACTTTTCAGATTCTGAAAACAGCACATGTCCAAACAGCTTTTTGAGTCCAGGAACATGTGTAACCTGGGTGAATGACTACACTCCAGCAAAGGCAACCAGCCTTAGTGATGTTGAATGTATTTGCATTACTCACTGCAACCTCAAACCCCATTCGGTTGTGAATACTATGCATGTTTCTACAGGATAAGCAGCTGGGTGTACGCAAAGAGTCTGCTTCTGCAAAAAAATAGCTGCCCCTTTCCTACTAATGCAAATCTAAAATTACCAGAGTAATACGCAATAAATGTCTGTCAACAATTCCTCTTTGCACACAGAGTCATGGTTTGATATTAGGCAGAAAACGAAATTTCTTTGCCAATTTGAAAGCACACTTACTACTCTTTTTTTGGCAAGTGATAAGTACTTTTACAGTCTGACACATTTTCAATCCACTTTTCAGATTCTGAAAACAGCACATGTCCAAACAGCTTTTTGAGACCAGGCACATGTGTAACCTGGGTGACTGACTACACTCCAGCAAGGGCAACCAGCCTTAGTGATGCTGAATGTATTTGCATTACTCACTGCAACCTCAAACCCCACTCGGTTGTGAATACTATGCATGATTCCACAGTGTAAGCAGCTGGGTGTGTGCTAGGAGTCTGCTTCTGCAGAAAAATAGCTGCCCCTTTCCTACTAATGCAAATCTAAAATTACCAGAGTAATACGCAATAAATCTCTGTCTATAATTCCTCTTTGCACACAGAGTCATGGGTTGATATTAGGCAGAAAACGAAATTTCTTTGCCAATTTGAAAGCACTCTTACTACTCTTTTTTTGGCAAGTGATAAGTACTTTTACAGTCTGACACATTTTCAATCCACTTTTCAGATTCTGAAAACAGCACATGTCCAAACAGCTTTTTGAGACCAGGAACATGTGTAACCTGGGTGAATGACTACACTCCAGTAAGGGCAACCAGCCTTAGTGATGCTGAATGTATTTGCATTACTCACTGCAACCTCAAACCCCATTCGGTTGTGAATACTATGCATGATTCTACAGGGGAAGCAGCTGGGTGTGTGCTAAGAGTCTGCTTCTGCAGAAAAATAGCTGCCCCTTTCCTACTAATGCAAATGTAAAATTACCAGAGTAATACGCAATAAATCTCTGGCAACAATTCCTCTTTGCACACAGAGTCATGGTTTGATATTAGGCAGAAAACGAAATTGCTTTGCCAATTTGAAAGCACACTTACTACTCTTTTTTTGGCAAGTGATAAGTACTTTTACAGTCTGACACATTTTCAATCCACTTTTCAGATTCTGAAAACAGCACATGTCCAAACAGCTTTTTGAGACCAGGAACATGTGTAACCTGGGTGACTGACTACACTCCAGCAAGGGCAACCAGCCTTAGTGATGCTGAATGTATTTGCATTACTGACTGCAACCTCAAACCCCACTCGGTTGTGAATACTATGCATGATTCTACAGGATAAGCAGCTGGGTGTGTGCTAAGAGTCTGCTTCTGCAGAAAAATAGCTGCCCCTTTCCTACTAATGCAAATGTAAAATTACCAGAGTAATACGCAATAAATCTCTGTCTATAATTCCTCTTTGCACACAGAGTCATGGTTTGATATTAGGCAGAAAACGAAATTTCTTTGCCAATTTGAAAGCACACTTACTACTCTTTTTTGGCAAGTGATAAGTACTTTTACAGTCTGACACATTTTCAATCCACTTTTCAGATTCTGAAAACAGCACATGTCCAAACAGCTTTTTGAGACCAGGAACATGTGTAACCTGGGTGAATGACTACACTCCAGCAAGGGCAACCAGCCTTAGTGATGCTGAATGTATTTGCATTACTGACTGCAACCTCAAACCCCACTCGGTTGTCAATACTATGCATGATTCTACAGGGTAAGCAGCTGGGTGTGTGCAAAGAGTCTGCTTCTGCAGAAAAATAGCTGCCCCTTTCCTACTAATGCAAATGTAAAATTACCAGAGTAATACGCAATAAATCTCTGTCTATAATTCCTCTTTGCACACGGAGTCATGGTTTGATATTAGGCAGAAAACGAAATTTCTTTGCCAATTTGAAAGCACACTTACTACTCTTTTTTTGGCAAGTGATAAGTACTTTTTCAGTCTGACACATTTTCAATCCACTTTTCAGATTCTGAAAACAGCACATGTCCAAACAGCTTTTTGAGTCCAGGAACATGTGTAACCTGGGTGAATGACTACACTCCAGCAAAGGCAACCAGCCTTAGTGATGTTGAATGTATTTGCATTACTCACTGCAACCTCAAACCCCATTCGGTTGTGAATACTATGCATGTTTCTACAGGATAAGCAGCTGGGTGTGTGCAAAGAGTCTGCTTCTGCAAAAAAATAGCTGCCCCTTTCCTACTAATGCAAATCTAAAATTACCAGAGTAATACGCAATAAATGTCTGTCAACAATTCCTCTTTGCACACAGAGTCATGGTTTGATATTAGGCAGAAAACGAAATTTCTTTGCCAATTTGAAAGCACACTTACTACTCTTTTTTTGGCAAGTGATAAGTACTTTTACAGTCTGACACATTTTCAATCCACTTTTCAGATTCTGAAAACAGCACATGTCCAAACAGCTTTTTGAGACCAGGAACATGTGTAACCTGGGTGACTGACTACACTCCAGCAAGGGCAACCAGCCTTAGTGATGCTGAATGTATTTGCATTACTGACTGCAACCTCAAACCCCACTCTGTTGTAAATACTATGCATGATTCTACAGGATAAGCAGCTGGGTGTGTGCTAAGAGTCTGCTTCTGCAGAAACATAGCTGCCCCTTTCCTACTAATGCAAATGTAAAATTACCAGAGTAATACGCAATAAATCTCTGTCTATAATTCCTCTTTGCACACAGAGTCATTGTTTGATATTAGGCAGAAAACGAAATTTCTTTGCCAATTTGAAAGCACACTTACTACTCTTTTTTTGGCAAGTGATAAGTACTTTTACAGTCTGACACATTTTCAATCCACTTTTCAGATTCTGAAAACAGCACATGTCCAAACAGCTTTTTGAGACCAGGAACATGTGTAACCTGAGTGAATGACTACACTCCAGCAAGGGCAACCAGCCTTAGTGATGTTGAATGTATTTGCATTACTTACTGCAACCTCAAACCCCACTCGGTTGTAAATACTATGCATGATTCTACAGGATAAGCAGCTGGGTGTGTGCTAAGAGTCTGCTTCTGCAGAAAAATAGCTGCCCCTTTCCTACTAATGCACATCTAAAATTACCAGAGTAATACGCAATAAATCTCTGTCTATAATTCCTCTTTGCACACAGAGTCATGGTTTGATATTAGGCAGAAAACGAAATTTCATTGCCAATTTGAAAGCACACTTACTACTCTTTTTTTGGCAAGTGATAAGTACTTTTACAGTCTGACACATTTTTAATCCACTTTTCAGATTCTGAAAACAGCACATGTCCAAACAGCTTTTTGAGACCAGGAACATGTGTAACCTCGGTGAATGACTACACTCCAGTAAGGGCAACCAGCCTTAGTGATGCTGAATGTATTTGCATTACTCACTGCAACCTCAAACCCCACTCGGTTGTGAATACTATGCATGATTCTACAGGGGAAGCAGCTGGGTGTGTGCAAAGAGTCTGCTTCTGCAGAAAAATAGCTGCCCCTTTCCTACTAATGCAAATGTAAAATTACCAGAGTAATACGCAATAAATCTCTGGCAACAATTCCTCTTTGCACACAGAGTCATGGTTTGATATTAGGCATAAAACGAAATTTCTTTGCCAATTTGAAAGCACACTTACTACTCTTTTTTTGGCAATTGATAAGTACTTTTACAGTCTGACACATTTTCAATCCACTTTTCAGATTCTGAAAACAGCACATGTCCAAACAGCTTTTTGAGTCCAGGAACATGTGTAACCTGGGTGAATGACTACACTCCAGCAAAGGCAACCAGCCTTAGTGATGTTGAATGTATTTGCATTACTCACTGCAACCTCAAACCCCATTCGGTTGTGAATACTATGCATGTTTCTACAGGATAAGCAGCTGGGTGTGTGCAAAGAGTCTGCTTCTGCAAAAAAATAGCTGCCCCTTTCCTACTAATGCAAATCTAAAATTACCAGAGTAATACGCAATAAATGTCTGTCAACAATTCCTCTTTGCACACAGAGTCATGGTTTGATATTAGGCAGAAAACGAAATTTCTTTGCCAATTTGAAAGCACACTTACTACTCTTTTTTTGGCAAGTGATAAGTACTTTTACAGTCTGACACATTTTCAATCCACTTTTCAGATTCTGAAAACAGCACATGTCCAAACAGCTTTTTGAGACCAGGAACATATGTAACCTGGGTGAATGACTACACTCCAGCAAGGGCAACCAGCCTTAGTGATGCTGAATGTATTTGCATTACTGACTGCAACCTCAAACCCCACTCGGTTGTCAATACTATGCATGATTCTACAGGGTAAGCAGCTGGGTGTGTTCAAAGAGTCTGCTTCTGCAGAAAAATCGCTGCCCCTTTCCTACTAATGCAAATGTAAAATTACCAGAGTAATACGCAATACATCTCTGTCTATAATTCCTCTTTACACACAGAGTCATGGTTTGATATTAGGCAGAAAACGAAATTTCTTTGCCAATTTGAAAGCACACTTACTACTCTTTTTTTGGCAAGTGATAAGTACTTTTACAGTCTGACACATTTTCAATCCACTTTTCAGATTCTGAAAACAGCACATGTCCAAACAGCTTTTTGAGTCCAGGAACATGTGTAACCTGGGTGAATGACTACACTCCAGCAAAGGCAACCAGCCTTAGTGATGTTGAATGTATTTGCATTACTCACTGCAACCTCAAACCCCATTCGGTTGTGAATACTATGCATGTTTCTACAGGATAAGCAGCTGGGTGTGTGCAAAGAGTCTGCTTCTGCAGAAAAATAGCTGCCCCTTTCCTACTAATGCAAATCTAAAATTACCAGAGTAATACGCAATAAATGTCTGTCAACAATTCCTCTTTGCACACAGAGTCATGGTTTGATATTAGGCAGAAAACGAAATTTCTTTGCCAATTTGAAAGCACACTTACTACTCTTTTTTTGGCAAGTGATAAGTACTTTTACAGTCTGACACATTTTCAATCCGCTTTTCAAATTCTGAAAACAGCACATGTCCAAACAGCTTTTTGAGACCAGGAACATGTGTAACCTGGGTGACTGACTACACTCCAGCAAGGGCAACCAGCCTTAGTGATGCTGAATGTATTTGCATTACTGACTGCAACCTCAAACCCCACTCGGTTGTAAATACTATGCATGATTCTACAGGATAAGCAGCTGGGTGTGTGCTAAGAGTCTGCTTCTGCAGAAAAATAGCTGCCCCTTTCCTACTAATGCACATCTAAAATTACCAGAGTAATACGCAATAAATGTCTGTCAACAATTCCTCTTTGCACACAGAGTCATGGTTTGATATTAGGCAGAAAACGAAATTTCTTTGCCAATTTGAAAGCACACTTACTACTCTTTTTTTGGCAAGTGATAAGTACTTTTACAGTCTGACACATTTTCAATCCACTTTTCAGATTCTGAAAACAGCACATGTCTAAACAGCTTTTTGAGACCAGGAACATGTGTAACCTGGGTGACTGACTACACTCCAGCAAGGGCAACCAGCCTTAGTGATGCTGAATGTATTTGCATTACTGACTGCAACCTCAAACCCCACTCGGTTGTAAATACTATGCATGATTCTACAGGATAAGCAGCTGGGTGTGTGCTAAGAGTCTGCTTCTGCAGAAAAATAGCTGCCCCTTTCCTACTAATGCACATCTAAAATTACCAGAGTAATATGCAATAAATGTCTGTCAACAATTCCTCTTTGCACACAGAGTCATGGTTTGATATTAGGCAGAAAACGAAATTTCTTTGCCAATTTGAAAGCACACTTACTACTCTTTTTTTGGCAAGTGATACGTACTTTTACAGTCTGACACATTTTCAATCCACTTTTCAGATTCTGAAAACAGCACATGTCCAAACAGCTTTTTGAGACCAGGAACATGTGTAACCTGGGTGACTGACTACACTCCAGCAATGGCAACCAGCCTTAGTGATGCTGAATGTATTTGCATTACTCACTGCAACCTCAAACCTCACTCGGTTGTGAATACTATGCATGATTCTACAGTGTAAGCAGCTGGGTGTGTGCTAGGAGTCTGCTTCTGCAGAAAAATAGCTGCCCCTTTCCTACTAATGCAAATGTAAAATTACCAGAGTAATACGCAATAAATCTCTGTCTATAATTCCTCTTTGCACACAGAGTCATGGTTTGATATTAGGCAGAAAACGAAATTTCTTTGCCAATTTGACAGCACACTTACTACTCTTTTTTTGGCAAGTGATAAGTACTTTTACAGTCTGACACATTTTCAATCCACTTTTCAGATTCTGAAAACAGCACATGTCCAAACAGCTTTTTGAGACCAGGAACATGTGTAACCTGGGTGAATGACTACACTCCAGTAAGGGCAACCAGCCTTAGTGATGCTGAATGTATTTGCATTACTCACTGCAACCTCAAACCCCACTCGGTTTTGAATACTATGCATGATTCTACAGGGGAAGCAGCTGGGTGTGTGCTAAGAGTCTGCTTCTGCAGAAAAATAGCTGCCCCTTTCCTACTAATGCAAATGTAAAATTACCAGAGTAATACGCAATAAATCTCTGGCAACAATTCCTCTTTGCACACAGAGTCATGGTTTGATATTAGGCAGAAAACGAAATTTCTTTGCCAATTTGAAAGCACACTTACTACTCTTTTTTTGGCAAGTGATAAGTACTTTTACAGTCTGACACATTTTCAATCCACTTTTCAGATTCTGAAAACAGCACATGTCCAAACAGCTTTTTGAGACCAGGAACATGTGTAACCTGGGTGACTGACTACACTCCAGCAAGGGCAACCAGCCTTAGTGATGCTGAATGTATTTGCATTACTGACTGCAACCTCAAACCCCACTCGGTTGTGAATACTATGCATGATTCTACAGGATAAGCAGCTGGGTGTGTGCTAAGAGTCTGCTTCTGCAGAAAAATAGCTGCCCCTTTCCTACTAATGCAAATGTAAAATTACCAGAGTAATACGCAATAAATCTCTGTCTATAATTCCTCTTTGCACACAGAGTCATGGTTTGATATTAGGCAGAAAACGAAATTTCTTTGCCAATTTGAAAGCACACTTACTACTCTTTTTTTGGCAAGTGATAAGTACTTTTACAGTCTGACACATTTTCAATCCACTTTTCAGATTCTGAAAACTGCACATGTCCAAACAGCTTTTTGAGACCAGGAACATGTGTAACCTGGGTGAATGACTACACTCCAGCAAGGGCAACCAGCCTTAGTGATGCTGAATGTATTTGCATTACTGACTGCAACCTCAAACCCCACTCGGTTGTCAATACTATGCATGATTCTACAGGGTAAGCAGCTGGGTGTGTGCAAAGAGTCTGCTTCTGCAGAAAAATAGCTGCCCCTTTCCTACTAATGCAAATGTAAAATTACCAGAGTAATACACAATAAATCTCTGTCTATAATTCCTCTTTGCACACAGAGTCATGGTTTGATATTAGGCAGAAAACGAAATTTCTTTGCCAATTTGAAAGCACACTTACTACTCTTTTTTTGGCAAGTGATAAGTACTTTTACAGTCTGACACATTTTCAATCCACTTTTCAGATTCTGAAAACAGCACATGTCCAAACAGCTTTTTGAGTCCAGGAACATGTGTAACCTGGGTGAATGACTACACTCCAGCAAAGGCAACCAGCCTTAGTGATGTTGAATGTATTTGCATTACTCACTGCAACCTCAAACCCCATTCGGTTGTGAATACTATGCATGTTTCTACAGGATAAGCAGCTGGGTGTACGCAAAGAGTCTGCTTCTGCAAAAAAATAGCTGCCCCTTTCCTACTAATGCAAATCTAAAATTACCAGAGTAATACGCAATAAATGTCTGTCAACAATTCCTCTTTGCACACAGAGTCATGGTTTGATATTAGGCAGAAAACGAAATTTCTTTGCCAATTTGAAAGCACACTTACTACTCTTTTTTTGGCAAGTGATAAGTACTTTTACAGTCTGACACATTTTCAATCCACTTTTCAGATTCTGAAAACAGCACATGTCCAAACAGCTTTTTGAGACCAGGCACATGTGTAACCTGGGTGACTGACTACACTCCAGCAAGGGCAACCAGCCTTAGTGATGCTGAATGTATTTGCATTACTCACTGCAACCTCAAACCCCACTCGGTTGTGAATACTATGCATGATTCCACAGTGTAAGCAGCTGGGTGTGTGCTAGGAGTCTGCTTCTGCAGAAAAATAGCTGCCCCTTTCCTACTAATGCAAATCTAAAATTACCAGAGTAATACGCAATAAATCTCTGTCTATAATTCCTCTTTGCACACAGAGTCATGGGTTGATATTAGGCAGAAAACGAAATTTCTTTGCCAATTTGAAAGCACTCTTACTACTCTTTTTTTGGCAAGTGATAAGTACTTTTACAGTCTGACACATTTTCAATCCACTTTTCAGATTCTGAAAACAGCACATGTCCAAACAGCTTTTTGAGACCAGGAACATGTGTAACCTGGGTGAATGACTACACTCCAGTAAGGGCAACCAGCCTTAGTGATGCTGAATGTATTTGCATTACTCACTGCAACCTCAAACCCCACTCGGTTGTGAATACTATGCATGATTCTACAGGGGAAGCAGCTGGGTGTGTGCTAAGAGTCTGCTTCTGCAGAAAAATAGCTGCCCCTTTCCTACTAATGCAAATGTAAAATTACCAGAGTAATACGCAATAAATCTCTGGCAACAATTCCTCTTTGCACACAGAGTCATGGTTTGATATTAGGCAGAAAACGAAATTGCTTTGCCAATTTGAAAGCACACTTACTACTCTTTTTTTGGCAAGTGATAAGTACTTTTACAGTCTGACACATTTTCAATCCACTTTTCAGATTCTGAAAACAGCACATGTCCAAACAGCTTTTTGAGACCAGGAACATGTGTAACCTGGGTGACTGACTACACTCCAGCAAGGGCAACCAGCCTTAGTGATGCTGAATGTATTTGCATTACTGACTGCAACCTCAAACCCCACTCGGTTGTGAATACTATGCATGATTCTACAGGATAAGCAGCTGGGTGTGTGCTAAGAGTCTGCTTCTGCAGAAAAATAGCTGCCCCTTTCCTACTAATGCAAATGTAAAATTACCAGAGTAATACGCAATAAATCTCTGTCTATAATTCCTCTTTGCACACAGAGTCATGGTTTGATATTAGGCAGAAAACGAAATTTCTTTGCCAATTTGAAAGCACACTTACTACTCTTTTTTGGCAAGTGATAAGTACTTTTACAGTCTGACACATTTTCAATCCACTTTTCAGATTCTGAAAACAGCACATGTCCAAACAGCTTTTTGAGACCAGGAACATGTGTAACCTGGGTGAATGACTACACTCCAGCAAGGGCAACCAGCCTTAGTGATGCTGAATGTATTTGCATTACTGACTGCAACCTCAAACCCCACTCGGTTGTCAATACTATGCATGATTCTACAGGGTAAGCAGCTGGGTGTGTGCAAAGAGTCTGCTTCTGCAGAAAAATAGCTGCCCCTTTCCTACTAATGCAAATGTAAAATTACCAGAGTAATACGCAATAAATCTCTGTCTATAATTCCTCTTTGCACACGGAGTCATGGTTTGATATTAGGCAGAAAACGAAATTTCTTTGCCAATTTGAAAGCACACTTACTACTCTTTTTTTGGCAAGTGATAAGTACTTTTTCAGTCTGACACATTTTCAATCCACTTTTCAGATTCTGAAAACAGCACATGTCCAAACAGCTTTTTGAGTCCAGGAACATGTGTAACCTGGGTGAATGACTACACTCCAGCAAAGGCAACCAGCCTTAGTGATGTTGAATGTATTTGCATTACTCACTGCAACCTCAAACCCCATTCGGTTGTGAATACTATGCATGTTTCTACAGGATAAGCAGCTGGGTGTGTGCAAAGAGTCTGCTTCTGCAAAAAAATAGCTGCCCCTTTCCTACTAATGCAAATCTAAAATTACCAGAGTAATACGCAATAAATGTCTGTCAACAATTCCTCTTTGCACACAGAGTCATGGTTTGATATTAGGCAGAAAACGAAATTTCTTTGCCAATTTGAAAGCACACTTACTACTCTTTTTTTGGCAAGTGATAAGTACTTTTACAGTCTGACACATTTTCAATCCACTTTTCAGATTCTGAAAACAGCACATGTCCAAACAGCTTTTTGAGACCAGGAACATGTGTAACCTGGGTGACTGACTACACTCCAGCAAGGGCAACCAGCCTTAGGTATGCTGAATGTATTTGCATTACTCACTGCAACCTCAAACCCCACTCGGTTGTGAATACTATGCATGATTCTACAGTGTAAGCAGCTGGGTGTGTGCTAAGAGTCTGCTTCTGCAGAAAAATAGCTGCCCCTTTCCTACTAATGCAAATGTAAAATTACCAGAGTAATACGCAATAAATCTCTGTCTATAATTCCTCTTTGCACACAGAGTCATGGTTTGATATTAGGCAGAAAACGAAATTTCTTTGCCAATTTGAAAGCACACTTACTACTCTTTTTTTGGCAAGTGATAAGTACTTTTACAGTCTGACACATTTTCAATCCACTTTTCAGATTCTGAAAACAGCACATGTCCAAACAGCTTTTTGAGACCAGGAACATGTGTAACCTGGGTGACTGACTACACTCCAGCAAGGGCAACCAGCCTTAGTGATGCTGAATGTATTTGCATTACTGACTGCAACCTCAAACCCCACTCGGTTGTGAATACTATGCATGATTCTACAGGATAAGCAGCTGGGTGTGTGCTAAGAGTCTGCTTCTGCAGAAAAATAGCTGCCCCTTTCCTACTAATGCAAATGTAAAATTACCAGAGTAATACGCAATAAATCTCTGTCTATAATTCCTCTTTGCACACAGAGTCATGGTTTAATATTAGGCAGAAAACGAAATTTCTTTGCCAATTTGAAAGCACACTTACTACTCTTTTTTTGGCAAGTGATAAGTACTTTTACAGTCTGACACATTTTCAATCCACTTTTCAGATTCTGAAAACTGCACATGTCTAAACAGCTTTTTGAGACCAGGAACATGTGTAACCTGGGTGAATGACTACACTCCAGTAAGGGCAACCAGCCTTAGTGATGCTGAATGTATTTGCATTACTCACTGCAACCTCAAACCCCACTCGGTTGTGAATACTATGCATGATTCTACAGGGGAAGCAGCTGGGTGTGTGCTAAGAGTCTGCTTCTGCAGAAAAATAGCTGCCCCTTTCCTACTAATGCAAATGTAAAATTACCAGAGTAATACGCAATAAATCTCTGTCTATAATTCCTCTTTGCACACAGAGTCATGGGCAAGTGATAAGTACTTTTACAGTCTGACACATTTTCAATCCACTTTTCAGATTCTGAAAACAGCACATGTCCAAACAGCTTTTTGAGACCAGGAACATGTGTAACCTGGGTGAATGACTACACTCCAGCAAGGGCAACCAGCCTTAGTGATGCTGAATGTATTTGCATTACTGACTGCAACCTCAAACCCCACTCGGTTGTCAATACTATGCATGATTCTACAGGGTAAGCAGCTGGGTGTGTGCAAAGAGTCTGCTTCTGCAGAAAAATAGCTGCCCCTTTCCTACTAATGCAAATGTAAAATTACCAGAGTAATACGCAATAAATCTCTGTCTATAATTCCTCTTTGCACACAGAGTCATGGTTTGATATTAGGCAGAAAACGAAATTTCTTTGCCAATTTGAAAGCACACTCACTACTCTTTTTTTGGCAAGTGATAAGTACTTTTACAGTCTGACACATTTTCAATCCACTTTTCAGATTCTCAAAACAGCACATGTCCAAACAGCTTTTTGAGTCCAGGAACATGTGTAACCTGGGTGAATGACTACACTCCAGCAAAGGCAACCAGCCTTAGTGATGTTGAATGTATTTGCATTACTCACTGCAACCTCAAACCCCATTCGGTTGTGAATACTATGCATGTTTCTACAGGATAAGCAGCTGGGTGTGTGCTAAGAGTCTGGTTCTGCAGAAAAATAGCTGCCCCTTTCCTACTAATGCAAATCTAAAATTACCAGAGTAATACGCAATAAATGTCTGTCAACAATTCCTCTTTGCACACAGAGTCATGGTTTGATATTAGGCAGAAAACGAAATTTCTTTGCCAATTTGAAAGCACACTTACTACTCTTTTTTTGGCAAGTGATAAGTACTTTTACAGTCTGACACATTTTCAATCCACTTTTCAGATTCTGAAAACAGCACATGTCCAAACAGCTTTTTGAGACCAGGAACATGTGTAACCTGGGTGACTGACTACACTCCAGCAAGGGCAACCAGCCTTAGTGATGCTGAATGTATTTGCATTACTGACTGCAACCTCAAACCCCACTCTGTTGTAAATACTATGCATGATTCTACAGGATAAGCAGCTGGGTGTGTGCTAAGAGTCTGCTTCTGCAGAAACATAGCTGCCCCTTTCCTACTAATGCAAATGTAAAATTACCAGAGTAATACGCAATAAATCTCTGTCTATAATTCCTCTTTGCACACAGAGTCATTGTTTGATATTAGGCAGAAAACGAAATTTCTTTGCCAATTTGAAAGCACACTTACTACTCTTTTTTTGGCAAGTGATAAGTACTTTTACAGTCTGACACATTTTCAATCCACTTTTCAGATTCTGAAAACAGCACATGTCCAAACAGCTTTTTGAGACCAGGAACATGTGTAACCTGAGTGAATGACTACACTCCAGCAAGGGCAACCAGCCTTAGTGATGCTGAATGTATTTGCATTACTGACTGCAACCTCAAACCCCACTCGGTTGTAAATACTATGCATGATTCTACAGGATAAGCAGCTGTTTGTGTGCTAAGAGTCTGCTTCTGCAGAAAAATAGCTGCCCCTTTCCTACTAATGCAAATCTAAAATTACCAGAGTAATACGCAATAAATGTCTGTCAACAATTCCTCTTTGCACACAGAGTCATGGTTTGATATTAGGCAGAAAACGAAATTTCTTTGCCAATTTGAAAGCACACTTACTACTCTTTTTTTGGCAAGTGATAAGTACTTTTACAGTCTGACACATTTTCAATCCACTTTTCAGATTCTGAAAACAGCACATGTCCAAACAGCTTTTTGAGACCAGGAACATGTGTAACCTGGGTGAATGACTACACTCCAGCAAGGGCAACCAGCCTTAGTGATGCTGAATGTATTTGCATTACTGACTGCAACCTCAAACCCCACTCGGTTGTCAATACTATGCATGATTCTACAGGGTAAGCAGCTGGGTGTGTGCAAAGAGTCTGCTTCTGCAGAAAAATAGCTGCCCCTTTCCTACTAATGCAAATGTAAAATTACCAGAGTAATACACAATAAATCTCTGTCTATAATTCCTCTTTGCACACAGAGTCATGGTTTGATATTAGGCAGAAAACGAAATTTCTTTGCCAATTTGAAAGCACACTTACTACTCTTTTTTTGGCAAGTGATAAGTACTTTTACAGTCTGACACATTTTCAATCCACTTTTCAGATTCTGAAAACAGCACATGTCCAAACAGCTTTTTGAGTCCAGGAACATGTGTAACCTGGGTGAATGACTACACTCCAGCAAAGGCAACCAGCCTTAGTGATGTTGAATGTATTTGCATTACTCACTGCAACCTCAAACCCCATTCGGTTGTGAATACTATGCATGTTTCTACAGGATAAGCAGCTGGGTGTACGCAAAGAGTCTGCTTCTGCAAAAAAATAGCTGCCCCTTTCCTACTAATGCAAATCTAAAATTACCAGAGTAATACGCAATAAATGTCTGTCAACAATTCCTCTTTGCACACAGAGTCATGGTTTGATATTAGGCAGAAAACGAAATTTCTTTGCCAATTTGAAAGCACACTTACTACTCTTTTTTTGGCAAGTGATAAGTACTTTTACAGTCTGACACATTTTCAATCCACTTTTCAGATTCTGAAAACAGCACATGTCCAAACAGCTTTTTGAGACCAGGCACATGTGTAACCTGGGTGACTGACTACACTCCAGCAAGGGCAACCAGCCTTAGTGATGCTGAATGTATTTGCATTACTCACTGCAACCTCAAACCCCACTCGGTTGTGAATACTATGCATGATTCCACAGTGTAAGCAGCTGGGTGTGTGCTAGGAGTCTGCTTCTGCAGAAAAATAGCTGCCCCTTTCCTACTAATGCAAATCTAAAATTACCAGAGTAATACGCAATAAATCTCTGTCTATAATTCCTCTTTGCACACAGAGTCATGGGTTGATATTAGGCAGAAAACGAAATTTCTTTGCCAATTTGAAAGCACTCTTACTACTCTTTTTTTGGCAAGTGATAAGTACTTTTACAGTCTGACACATTTTCAATCCACTTTTCAGATTCTGAAAACAGCACATGTCCTAACAGCTTTTTGAGACCAGGAACATGTGTAACCTGGGTGAATGACTACACTCCAGTAAGGGCAACCAGCCTTAGTGATGCTGAATGTATTTGCATTACTCACTGCAACCTCAAACCCCACTCGGTTGTGAATACTATGCATGATTCTACAGGGGAAGCAGCTGGGTGTGTGCTAAGAGTCTGCTTCTGCAGAAAAATAGCTGCCCCTTTCCTACTAATGCAAATGTAAAATTACCAGAGTAATACGCAATAAATCTCTGGCAACAATTCCTCTTTGCACACAGAGTCATGGTTTGATATTAGGCAGAAAACGAAATTGCTTTGCCAATTTGAAAGCACACTTACTACTCTTTTTTTGGCAAGTGATAAGTACTTTTACAGTCTGACACATTTTCAATCCACTTTTCAGATTCTGAAAACAGCACATGTCCAAACAGCTTTTTGAGACCAGGAACATGTGTAACCTGGGTGACTGACTACACTCCAGCAAGGGCAACCAGCCTTAGTGATGCTGAATGTATTTGCATTACTGACTGCAACCTCAAACCCCACTCGGTTGTGAATACTATGCATGATTCTACAGGATAAGCAGCTGGGTGTGTGCTAAGAGTCTGCTTCTGCAGAAAAATAGCTGCCCCTTTCCTACTAATGCAAATGTAAAATTACCAGAGTAATACGCAATAAATCTCTGTCTATAATTCCTCTTTGCACACAGAGTCATGGTTTGATATTAGGCAGAAAACGAAATTTCTTTGCCAATTTGAAAGCACACTTACTACTCTTTTTTGGCAAGTGATAAGTACTTTTACAGTCTGACACATTTTCAATCCACTTTTCAGATTCTGAAAACAGCACATGTCCAAACAGCTTTTTGAGACCAGGAACATGTGTAACCTGGGTGACTGACTACACTCCAGCAAGGGCAACCAGCCTTAGTGATGCTGAATGTATTTGCATTACTGACTGCAACCTCAAACCCCACTCGGTTGTGAATACTATGCATGATTCTACAGTGTAAGCAGCTGGGTGTGTGCTAAGAGTCTGCTTCTGCAGAAAAATAGCTGCCCCTTTCCTACTAATGCAAATGTAAAATTACCAGAGTAATACGCAATAAATCTCTGTCTATAATTCCTCTTTGCACACAGAGTCATGGTTTGATATTAGGCAGAAAACGAAATTTCTTTGCCAATTTGAAAGCACACTTACTACTCTTTTTTTGGCAAGTGATAAGTACTTTTACAGTCTGACACATTTTCAATCCACTTTTCAGATTCTGAAAACAGCACATGTCCAAACAGCTTTTTGAGACCAGGAACATGTGTAACCTGGGTGACTGACTACACTCCAGCAAGGGCAACCAGCCTTAGTGATGCTGAATGTATTTGCATTACTGACTGCAACCTCAAACCCCACTCGGTTGTGAATACTATGCATGATTCTACAGGATAAGCAGCTGGGTGTGTGCTAAGAGTCTGCTTCTGCAGAAAAATAGCTGCCCCTTTCCTACTAATGCAAATGTAAAATTACCAGAGTAATACGCAATAAATCTCTGTCTATAATTCCTCTTTGCACACAGAGTCATGGTTTAATATTAGGCAGAAAACGAAATTTCTTTGCCAATTTGAAAGCACACTTACTACTCTTTTTTTGGCAAGTGATAAGTACTTTTACAGTCTGACACATTTTCAATCCACTTTTCAGATTCTGAAAACTGCACATGTCTAAACAGCTTTTTGAGACCAGGAACATATGTAACCTGGGTGAATGACTACACTCCAGTAAGGGCAACCAGCCTTAGTGATGCTGAATGTATTTGCATTACTCACTGCAACCTCAAACCCCACTCGGTTGTGAATACTATGCATGATTCTACAGGGGAAGCAGCTGGGTGTGTGCTAAGAGTCTGCTTCTGCAGAAAAATAGCTGCCCCTTTCCTACTAATGCAAATGTAAAATTACCAGAGTAATACGCAATAAATCTCTGTCTATAATTCCTCTTTGCACACAGAGTCATGGGCAAGTGATAAGTACTTTTACAGTCTGACACATTTTCAATCCACTTTTCAGATTCTGAAAACAGCACATGTCCAAACAGCTTTTTGAGACCAGGAACATGTGTAACCTGGGTGAATGACTACACTCCAGCAAGGGCAACCAGCCTTAGTGATGCTGAATGTATTTGCATTACTGACTGCAACCTCAAACCCCACTCGGTTGTCAATACTATGCATGATTCTACAGGGTAAGCAGCTGGGTGTGTGCAAAGAGTCTGCTTCTGCAGAAAAATAGCTGCCCCTTTCCTACTAATGCAAATGTAAAATTACCAGAGTAATACGCAATAAATCTCTGTCTATAATTCCTCTTTGCACACAGAGTCATGGTTTGATATTAGGCAGAAAACGAAATTTCTTTGCCAATTTGAAAGCACACTTACTACTCTTTTTTTGGCAAGTGATAAGTACTTTTACAGTCTGACACATTTTCAATCCACTTTTCAGATTCTGAAAACAGCACATGTCCAAACAGCTTTTTGAGACCAGGAACATGTGTAACCTGGGTGACTGACTACACTCCAGCAAGGGCAACCAGCCTTAGTGATGCTGAATGTATTTGCATTACTGACTGCAACCTCAAACCCCACTCTGTTGTAAATACTATGCATGATTCTACAGGATAAGCAGCTGGGTGTGTGCTAAGAGTCTGCTTCTGCAGAAACATAGCTGCCCCTTTCCTACTAATGCAAATGTAAAATTACCAGAGTAATACGCAATAAATCTCTGTCTATAATTCCTCTTTGCACACAGAGTCATTGTTTGATATTAGGCAGAAAACGAAATTTCTTTGCCAATTTGAAAGCACACTTACTACTCTTTTTTTGGCAAGTGATAAGTACTTTTACAGTCTGACACATTTTCAATCCACTTTTCAGATTCTGAAAACAGCACATGTCCAAACAGCTTTTTGAGACCAGGAACATGTGTAACCTGAGTGAATGACTACACTCCAGCAAGGGCAACCAGCCTTAGTGATGCTGAATGTATTTGCATTACTGACTGCAACCTCAAACCCCACTCGGTTGTAAATACTATGCATGATTCTACAGGATAAGCAGCTGTTTGTGTGCTAAGAGTCTGCTTCTGCAGAAAAATAGCTGCCCCTTTCCTACTAATGCAAATCTAAAATTACCAGAGTAATACGCAATAAATGTCTGTCAACAATTCCTCTTTGCACACAGAGTCATGGTTTGATATTAGGCAGAAAACGAAATTTCTTTGCCAATTTGAAAGCACACTTACTACTCTTTTTTTGGCAAGTGATAAGTACTTTTACAGTCTGACACATTTTCAATCCACTTTTCAGATTCTGAAAACAGCACATGTCCAAACAGCTTTTTGAGACCAGGAACATGTGTAACCTGGGTGAATGACTACACTCCAGCAAGGGCAACCAGCCTTAGTGATGCTGAATGTATTTGCATTACTGACTGCAACCTCAAACCCCACTCGGTTGTCAATACTATGCATGATTCTACAGGGTAAGCAGCTGGGTGTGTGCAAAGAGTCTGCTTCTGCAGAAAAATAGCTGCCCCTTTCCTACTAATGCAAATGTAAAATTACCAGAGTAATACACAATAAATCTCTGTCTATAATTCCTCTTTGCACACAGAGTCATGGTTTGATATTAGGCAGAAAACGAAATTTCTTTGCCAATTTGAAAGCACACTTACTACTCTTTTTTTGGCAAGTGATAAGTACTTTTACAGTCTGACACATTTTCAATCCACTTTTCAGATTCTGAAAACAGCACATGTCCAAACAGCTTTTTGAGTCCAGGAACATGTGTAACCTGGGTGAATGACTACACTCCAGCAAAGGCAACCAGCCTTAGTGATGTTGAATGTATTTGCATTACTCACTGCAACCTCAAACCCCATTCGGTTGTGAATACTATGCATGTTTCTACAGGATAAGCAGCTGGGTGTACGCAAAGAGTCTGCTTCTGCAAAAAAATAGCTGCCCCTTTCCTACTAATGCAAATCTAAAATTACCAGAGTAATACGCAATAAATGTCTGTCAACAATTCCTCTTTGCACACAGAGTCATGGTTTGATATTAGGCAGAAAACGAAATTTCTTTGCCAATTTGAAAGCACACTTACTACTCTTTTTTTGGCAAGTGATAAGTACTTTTACAGTCTGACACATTTTCAATCCACTTTTCAGATTCTGAAAACAGCACATGTCCAAACAGCTTTTTGAGACCAGGCACATGTGTAACCTGGGTGACTGACTACACTCCAGCAAGGGCAACCAGCCTTAGTGATGCTGAATGTATTTGCATTACTCACTGCAACCTCAAACCCCACTCGGTTGTGAATACTATGCATGATTCCACAGTGTAAGCAGCTGGGTGTGTGCTAGGAGTCTGCTTCTGCAGAAAAATAGCTGCCCCTTTCCTACTAATGCAAATCTAAAATTACCAGAGTAATACGCAATAAATCTCTGTCTATAATTCCTCTTTGCACACAGAGTCATGGGTTGATATTAGGCAGAAAACGAAATTTCTTTGCCAATTTGAAAGCACTCTTACTACTCTTTTTTTGGCAAGTGATAAGTACTTTTACAGTCTGACACATTTTCAATCCACTTTTCAGATTCTGAAAACAGCACATGTCCAAACAGCTTTTTGAGACCAGGAACATGTGTAACCTGGGTGAATGACTACACTCCAGTAAGGGCAACCAGCCTTAGTGATGCTGAATGTATTTGCATTACTCACTGCAACCTCAAACCCCACTCGGTTGTGAATACTATGCATGATTCTACAGGGGAAGCAGCTGGGTGTGTGCTAAGAGTCTGCTTCTGCAGAAAAATAGCTGCCCCTTTCCTACTAATGCAAATGTAAAATTACCAGAGTAATACGCAATAAATCTCTGGCAACAATTCCTCTTTGCACACAGAGTCATGGTTTGATATTAGGCAGAAAACGAAATTGCTTTGCCAATTTGAAAGCACACTTACTACTCTTTTTTTGGCAAGTGATAAGTACTTTTACAGTCTGACACATTTTCAATCCACTTTTCAGATTCTGAAAACAGCACATGTCCAAACAGCTTTTTGAGACCAGGAACATGTGTAACCTGGGGGAATGACTACACTCCAGTAAGGGCAACCAGCCTTAGTGATGCTGAATGTATTTGCATTACTCACTGCAACCTCAAACCCCACTCGTTTGTGAATACTATGCATGATTCTACAGGGGAAGCAGCTGGGTGTGTGCTAAGAGTCTGCTTCTGCAGAAAAATAGCTGCCCCTTTCCTACCAATGCAAATGTAAAATTACCAGAGTAATACGCAATAAATCTCTGGCAACAATTCCTCTTTGCACACAGAGTCATGGTTTGATATTAGGCAGAAAACGAAATTTCTTTGCCAATTTGAAAGCACACTTACTACTCTTTTTTTGGCAAGTGATAAGTACTTTTACAGTCTGACACATTTTCAATCCACTTTTCAGATTCTGAAAACAGCACATGTCCAAACAGCTTTTTGAGACCAGGAACATGTGTAACCTGGGTGACTGACTACACTCCAGCAAGGGCAACCAGCCTTAGTGATGCTGAATGTATTTGCATTACTGACTGCAACCTCAAATCCCACTCGGTTGTGAATACTATGCATGATTCTACAGGATAAGCAGCTGGGTGTGTGCTAAGAGTCTGCTTCTGCAGAAAAATAGCTGCCCCTTTCCTACTAATGCAAATTTAAAATTACCAGAGTAATACGCAATAAATCTCTTTCTATAATTCCTCTTTGCACACAGAGTCATGGTTTAATATTAGGCAGAAAACGAAATTTCTTTGCCAATTTGAAAGCACACTTACTACTCTTTTTTTGGCAAGTCATAAGTACTTTTACAGTCTGACACATTTTCAATCCACTTTTCAGATTCTGAAAACTGCACATGTCCAAACAGCTTTTTGAGACCAGGAACATGTGTAACCTGGATGAATGACTACACTCCAGTAAGGGCAACCAGCCTTAGTGATGCTGAATGTATTTGCATTACTCACTGCAACCTCAAACCCCACTCGGTTGTGAATACTATGCATGATTCTACAGGGGAAGCAGCTGGGTGTGTGCTAAGAGTCTGCTTCTGCAGAAAAATAGCTGCCCCTTTCCTACTAATGCAAATGTAAAATTACCAGAGTAATACGCAATAAATCTCTGTCTATAATTCCTCTTTGCACACAGAGTCATGGGCAAGTGATAAGTACTTTTACAGTCTGACACATTTTCAATCCGCTTTTCAGATTCTGAAAACTGCACATGTCCAAACAGCTTTTTGAGACCAGGAACATATGTCACCTGGATGAATGACTACACTCCAGTAAGGGCAACCAGCCTTAGTGATGCTGAATGTATTTGCATTACTCACTGCAACCTCAAACCCCACTCGGTTGTGAATACTATGCATGATTCTACAGGGGAAGCAGCTGGGTGTGTGCTAAGAGTCTGCTTCTGCAGAAAAATAGCTGCCCCTTTCCTACTAATGCAAATGTAAAATTACCAGAGTAATACGCAATAAATCTCTGTCTATAATTCCTCTTTGCACACAGAGTCATGGGCAAGTGATAAGTACTTTTACAGTCTGACACATTTTCAATCCACTTTTCAGATTCTGAAAACAGCACATGTCCAAACAGCTTTTTGAGACCAGGAACATGAGTAACCTGGGTGAATGACTACACTCCAGCAAGGGCAACCAGCCTTAGTGATGCTGAATGTATTTGCATTACTGACTGCAACCTCAAACCCCACTCGGTTGTCAATACTATGCATGATTCTACAGGGTAAGCAGCTGGGTGTGTGCAAAGAGTCTGCTTCTGCAGAAAAATAGCTGCCCCTTTCCTACTAATGCAAATGTAAAATTACCATAGTAATACGCAATAAATCTCTGTCTATAATTCCTCTTTGCACACAGAGTCATGGTTTGATATTAGGCAGAAAACGAAATTTCTTTGCCAATTTGAAAGCACACTTACTACTCTTTTTTTGGCAAGTGATAAGTACTTTTACAGTCTGACACATTTTCAATCCACTTTTCAGATTCTGAAAACAGCACATGTCCAAACAGCTTTTTGAGTCCAGGAACATGTGTAACCTGGGTGAATGACTACACTCCAGCAAAGGCAACCAGCCTTAGTGATGTTGAATGTATTTGCATTACTCACTGCAACCTCAAACCCCATTCGGTTGTGAATACTATGCATGTTTCTACAGGATAAGCAGCTGGGTGTGTGCAAAGAGTCTGCTTCTGCAGAAAAATAGCTGCCCCTTTCCTGCTAATGCAAATCTAAAATTACCAGAGTAATACGCAATAAATGTCTGTCAACAATTCCTCTTTGCACACAGAGTCATGGTTTGATATTAGGCAGAAAACGAAATTTCTTTGCCAATTTGAAAGCACACTTACTACTCTTTTTTTGGCAAGTGATAAGTACTTTTACAGTCTGACACATTTTCAATCCACTTTTCAGATTCTGAAAACAGCACATGTCCAAACAGCTTTTTGAGACCGGGAACATGTGTAACCTAGGTGACTGACTACACTCCAGCAAGGGCAACCAGCCTTAGTGATGCTGAATGTATTTGCATTACTGACTGCAACCTCAAACCCCACTCTGTTGTAAATACTATGCATGATTCTACAGGATAAGCAGCTGGGTGTGTGCTAAGAGTCTGCTTCTGCAGAAAAATAGCTGCCCCTTTCCTACTAATGCAAATGTAAAATTACCAGAGTAATACGCAATAAGTCTCTGTCTATAATTCCTCTTTGCACACAGAGTCATTGTTTGATATTAGGCAGAAAACGAAATTTCTTTGCCAATTTGAAAGCACACTTACTACTCTTTTTTTGGCAAGTGATAAGTACTTTTACAGTCTGACACATTTTCAATCCATTTTTCAGATTCTGAAAACAGCACATGTCCAAACAGCTTTTTGAGACCAGGAACATGTGTAACCTGGGTGAATGACTACACTCCAGCAAGGGCAACCAGCCTTAGTGATGCTGAATGTATTTGCATTACTGACTGCAACCTCAAACCCCACTCGGTTGTCAATACTATGCATGATTCTACAGGGTAAGCAGCTGGGTGTGTGCAAAGAGTCTGCTTCTGCAGAAAAATAGCTGCCCCTTTCCTACTAATGCAAATCTAAAATTACCAGAGTAATACGCAATAAATGTCTGTCAACAATTCCTCTTTGCACACAGAGTCATGGTTTGATATTAGGCAGAAAACGAAATTTCTTTGCCAATTTGAAAGCACACTTACTACTCTTTTTTTGGCAAGTGATAAGTACTTTTACAGTCTGACACATTTTCAATCCACTTTTCAGATTCTGAAAACAGCACATGTCCAAACAGCTTTTTGAGACCAGGAACATGTGTAACCTGGGTGACTGACTACACTCCAGCAAGGGCAACCAGCCTTAGTGATGCTGAATGTATTTGCATTACTGACTGCAACCTCAAACCCCACTCGGTTGTAAATACTATGCATGATTCTACAGGATAAGCAGCTGGGTGTGTGCTAAGAGTCTGCTTCTGCAGAAAAATAGCTGCCCCTTTCCTACTAATGCAAATCTAAAATTACCAGAGTAATACGCAATAAATGTCTCTCAACAATTCCTCTTTGCACACAGAGTCATGGTTTGATATTAGGCAGAAAACAAAATTTCTTTGCCAATTTGAAAGCACACTTACTACTCTTTTTTTGGCAAGTGATAAGTACTTTTACAGTCTGACACATTTTCAATCCACTTTTCAGATTCTGAAAAAAGCACATGTCCAAACAGCTTTTTGAGACCAGGAACATGTGTAACCTGGGTGACTGACTACACTCCAGCAAGGGCAACCAGCCTTAGTGATGCTGAATGTATTTGCATTACTGACTGCAACCTCAAACCCCACTCGGTTGTCAATACTATGCATGATTTTACAGGGTAAGCAGCTGGGTGTGTGCAAAGAGTCTGCTTCTGCAGAAAAATAGCTGCCCCTTTCATACTAATGCAAATGTAAAATTACCAGAGTAATACGCAATAAATCTCTGTCTATAATTCCTCTTTGCACACAGAGTCATGGTTTGATATTAGGCAGAAAACGAAATTTCTTTGCCAATTTGAAAGCACACTTACTACTCTTTTTTTGGCAAGTGATAAGTACTTTTACAGTCTGACACATTTTCAATCCACTTTTCAGATTCTGAAAACAACACATGTCCAAACAGCTTTTTGAGTCCAGGAACATGTGTAACCTGGGTGAATGACTACACTCCAGCAAAGGCAACCAGCCTTAGTGATGTTGAATGTATTTGCATTACTTACTGCAACCTCAAACCCCATTCGGTTGTGCATAATATGCATGTTTCTACAGGATAAGCAGCTGGGTGTGTGCAAAGAGTCTGCTTCTGCAGAAAAATAGCTGCCCCTTTCCTACTAATGCAAATCTAAAATTACCAGAGTAATACGCAATAAATGTCTGTCAACAATTCCTCTTTGCACACAGAGTCATGGTTTGATATTAGGCAGAAAACGAAATTTCTTTGCTAATTTGAAAGCACACTTACTACTCTTTTTTTGGCAAGTGATAAGTACTTTTACAGTCTGACACATTTTCAATCCACTTTTCAGATTCTGAAAACAGCACATGTCCAAACAGCTTTTTGAGACCAGGAACATGTGTAACCTGGGTGACTGACTACACTCCAGCAAGGGCAACCAGCCTTAGTGATGCTGAATGTATTTGCATTACTGACTGCAACCTCAAACCCCACTCGGTTGTAAATACTATGCATGATTCTACAGGATAAGCAGCTGGGTGTGTGCTAAGAGTCTGCTTCTGCAGAAAAATAGCTGCCCCTTTCCTACTAATTCAAATCTAAAATTACCAGAGTAATACGCAATAAATGTCTGTCAACAATTCCTCTTTGCACACAGAGTCATGGTTTGATATTAGGCAGAAAACAAAATTTCTTTGCCAATTTGAAAGCACACTTACTACTCTTTTTTTGGCAAGTGATAAGTACTTTTACAGTCTGACACATTTTCAATCCACTTTTCAGATTCTGAAAACAGCACATGTCCAAACAGCTTTTTGAGACCAGGAACATGTGTAACCTGGGTGAATGACTACACTCCAGCAAGGGCAACCAGCCTTAGTGATGCTGAATGTATTTGCATTACTGACTGCAACCTCAAACCCCACTCGGTTGTCAATACTATGCATGATTCTACAGGGTAAGCAGCTGGGTGTGTGCAAAGAGTCTGCTTCTGCAGAAAAATAGCTGCCTCTTTCCTACTAATGCAAATGTAAAATTACCAGAGTAATACGCAATAAATCTCTGTCTATAATTCCTCTTTGCACACGGAGTCATGGTTTGATATTAGGCAGAAAACGAAATTTCTTTGCCAATTTGAAAGCACACTTACTACTCTTTTTTTGGCAAGTGATAAGTACTTTTACAGTCTGACACATTTTCAATCCACTTTTCAGATTCTGAAAACAGCACATGTCCAAACAGCTTTTTGAGTCCAGGAACATGTGTAACCTGGGTGAATGACTACACTCCAGCAAAGGCAACCAGCCTTAGTGATGTTGAATGTATTTGCATTACTCACTGCAACCTCAAACCCCATTCGGTTGTGAATACTATGCATGTTTCTACAGGATAAGCAGCTGGGTGTGTGCAAAGAGTCTGCTTCTGCAGAAAAATAGCTGCCCCTTTCCTACTAATGCAAATCTAAAATTACCAGAGTAATACGCAATAAATGTCTGTCAACAATTCCTCTTTGCACACAGAGTCATGGTTTGATATTAGGCAGAAAACGAGATTTCTTTGCCAATTTGAAAGCACACTTACTACTCTTTTTTTGGCAAGTGATAAGTACTTTTACAGTCTGACACATTTTCAATCCACTTTTCAGATTCTGAAAACAGCACATGTCCAAACAGCTTTTTGAGACCAGGAACATGTGTAACCTGGGTGATTGACTACACTCCAGCAAGGGCAACCAGCCTTAGTGATGCTGAATGTATTTGCATTACTGACTGCAACCTCAAACCCCACTCGGTTGTAAATACTATGCATGATTCTACAGTGTAAGCAGCTGGGTGTGTGCTAAGAGTCTGCTTCTGCAGAAAAATAGCTGCCCCTTTCCTACTAATGCAAATGTAAAATTACCAGAGTAATACGCAATAAATCTCTGTCTATAATTCCTCTTTGCACACAGAGTCATGGTTTGATATTAGGCAGAAAACGAAATTTCTTTGCCAATTTGAAAGCACACTTGCTACTCTTTTTTTGCCAAGTGATAAGTACTTTTACAGTCTGACACATTTTCAATCCACTTTTCAGATTCTGAAAACAGCACATGTCCAAACAGCTTTTTGAGACCAGGAACATGTGTAACCTTGGTGAATGACTACACTCCAGTAAGGGCAACCAGCCTTAGTGATGCTGAATGTATTTGCATTACTCACTGCAACCTCAAACCCCACTCGTTTGTGAATACTATGCATGATTCTACAGGGGAAGCAGCTGGGTGTGTGCTAAGAGTCTGCTTCTGCAGAAAAATAGCTGCCCCTTTCCTACTAATGAAAATGTAAAATTACCAGAGTAATACGCAATAAATCTCTGTCTATAATTCCTCTTTGCACACAGAGTCATGGTTTGATATTAGGCAGAAAACGAAATTTCTTTGCCAATTTGAAAGCACACTTACTACTCTTTTTTTGGCAAGTGATAAGTACTTTTACAGTCTGACACATTTTCAATCCACTTTTCAGATTCTGAAAACAGCACATGTCCAAACAGCTTTTTGAGACCAGGAACATGTGTAACCTGGGTGAATGACTACACTCCAGCAAGCGCAACCAGCCTTAGTGATGCTGAATGTATTTGCATTACTGACTGCAACCTCAAACCCCACTCGGTTGTCAATACTATGCATGATTCTACAGGGGAAGCAGCTGGGTGTGTGCTAAGAGTCTGCCTCTGCAGAAAAATAGCTGCCCCTTTCCTACTAATGCAAATGTAAAATTACCAGAGTAATACGCAATAAATCTCTGTCTATAATTCCTCTTTGCACACAGAGTCATGGGCAAGTGATAAGTACTTTTACAGTCTGACACATTTTCAATCCACTTTTCAGATTCTGAAAACAGCACATGTCCAAACAGATTTTTGAGACCAGGAACATGTGTAACCTGGGTGAATGACTACACTCCAGCAAGGGCAACCAGCCTTAGTGATGCTGAATGTATTTGCATTACTGACTGCAACCTCAAACCCCACTCGGTTGTCAATACTATGCATGATTCTACAGGGTAAGCAGCTGGGTGTGTGCAAAGAGTCTGCTTCTGCAGAAAAATAGCTGCCCCTTTCCTACTAATGCAAATGTAAAATTACCAGAGTAATACGCAATAAATCTCTGTCTATAATTCCTCTTTGCACACAGAGTCATGGTTTGATATTAGGCAGAAAACGAAATTTCTTTGCCAATTTGAAAGCACACTTACTACTCTTTTTTTGGCAAGTGATAAGTACTTTTACAGTCTGACACATTTTCAATCCACTTTTCAGATTCTGAAAACAGCACATGTCCAAACAGCTTTTTGAGTCCAGGAACATGTGTAACCTGGGTGAATGACTACACTCCAGCAAAGGCAACCAGCCTTAGTGATGTTGAATGTATTTGCATTACTCACTGCAACCTCAAACCCCATTCGGTTGTGAATACTATGCATGTTTCTACAGGATAAGCAGCTGGGTGTGTGCAAAGAGTCTGCTTCTGCAGAAAAATAGCTGCCCCTTTCCTACTAATGCAAATCTAAAATTACCAGAGTAATACGCAATAAATGTCTGTCAACAATTCCTCTTTGCACACAGAGTCATGGTTTGATATTAGGCAGAAAACGAAATTTCTTTGCCAATTTGAAAGCACACTTACTACTCTTTTTTTGGCAAGTGATCAATACTTTTACAGTCTGACACATTTTCAATCCACTTTTCAGATTCTGAAAACAGCACATGTCCAAACAGCTTTTTGAGACCAGGAACATGTGTAACCTGGGTGACTGACTACACTCCAGCAAGGGCAACCAGCCTTAGTGATGCTGAATGTATTTGCATTACTGACTGCAACCTCAAACCCCACTCGGTTGTAAATACTATGCATGATTCTACAGGATAAGCAGCTGGGTGTGTGCTAAGAGTCTGGTTCTGCAGAAAAATAGCTGCCCCTTTCCTACTAATGCAAATCTAAAATTACCAGAGTAATACTCAATAAATGTCTGTCAACAATTCCTCTTTGCACACAGAGTCATGGTTTGCTATTAGGCAGAAAACGAAATTTCTTTGCCAATTTGAAAGCACACTTACTACTCTTTTTTTGGCAAGTGATAAGTACTTTTACAGTCTGACACATTTTCAATCCACTTTTCAGATTCTGAAAACAGCACATGTCCAAACAGCTTTTTGAGACCAGGAACATGTGTAACCTGGGTGACTGACTACACTCCAGCAAGGGCAACCAGCCTTAGTGATGCTGAATGTATTTGCATTACTGACTGCAACCTCAAACCCCACTCTGTTGTAAATACTATGCATGATTCTACAGGATAAGCAGCTGGGTGTGTGCTAAGAGTCTGCTTCTGCAGAAAAATAGCTGCCCCTTTCCTACTAATGCAAATGTAAAATTACCAGAGTAATACGCAATAAATCTCTGTCTATAATTCCTCTTTGCACACAGAGTCATTGTTTGATATTAGGCAGAAAACGAAATTTCTTTGCCAATTTGAAAGCACACTTACTACTCTTTTTTTGGCAAGTGATAAGTACTTTTACAGTCTGACACATTTTCAATCCACTTTTCAGATTCTGAAAACAGCACATGTCCAAACAGCTTTTTGAGACCAGGAACATGTGTAACCTGGGTGAATGACTACACTCCAGCAAGGGCAACCAGCCTTAGTGATGCTGAATGTATTTGCATTACTGACTGCAACCTCAAACCCCACTCGGTTGTAAATACTATGCATGATTCTACAGGATAAGCAGCTGGGTGTGTGCTAAGAGTCTGCTTCTGCAGAAAAATAGCTGCCCCTTTCCTACTAATGCAAATCTAAAATTACCAGAGTAATACGCAATAAATGTCTGTCAACAATTCCTCTATGCACACAGAGTCATGGTTTGATATTAGGCAGAAAACGAAATTTCTTTGCCAATTTGAAAGGACACTTACTACTCTTTTTTTGGCAAGTGATAAGTACTTTTACAGTCTGGCACATTTTCAATCCACTTTTCAGATTCTGAAAACAGCACATGTCCAAACAGCTTTTTGAGACCAGGAACATGTGTAACCTGGGTGACTGACTACACTCCAGCAAGGGCAACCAGCCTTAGTGGTGCTGAATGTATTTGCATTACTCACTGCAACCTCAAACCCCACTCGGTTGTGAATACTATGCATGATTCTACAGTGTAAGCAGCTGGGTGTGTGCTAAGAGTCTGCTTCTGCAGAAAAATAGCTGCCCCTTTCCTAATAATGCAAATGTAAAATTACCAGAGTAATACGCAATAAATCTCTGTCTATAATTCCTCTTTGCACACAGAGTCATGGTTTGATATTAGGCAGAAAACGAAATTTCTTTGCCAATTTGAAAGCACACTTACTACTCTTTTTTTGGCAAGTGATAAGTACTTTTACAGTCTGACACATTTTCAATCCACTTTTCAGATTCTGAAAACAGCACATGTCCAAACAGCTTTTTGAGACCAGGAACATGTGTAACCTGGGTGACTGACTACACTCCAGCAAGCGCAACCAGCCTTAGTGATGCTGAATGTATTTGCATTACTGACTGCAACCTCAAACCCCACTCGGTTGTCAATACTATGCATGATTTTACAGGGTAAGCAGCTGGGTGTGTGCAAAGAGTCTGCTTCTGCAGAAAAATAGCTGCCCCTTTCATACTAATGCAAATGTAAAATTACCAGAGTAATACGCAATAAATCTCTGTCTATAATTCCTCTTTGCACACAGAGTCATGGTTTGATATTAGGCAGAAAACAAAATTTCTTTGCCAATTTGAAAGCACACTTACTACTCTTTTTTTGGCAAGTGATAAGTACTTTTACAGTCTGACACATTTTCAATCCACTTTTCAGATTCTGAAAACAGCACATGTCCAAACAGCTTTTTGAGTCCAGGAACATGTGTAACCTGGGTGAATGACTACACTCCAGCAAAGGCAACCAGCCTTAGTGATGTTGAATGTATTTGCATTACTTACTGCAACCTCAAACCCCATTCGGTTGTGCATAATATGCATGTTTCTACAGGATAAGCAGCTGGGTGTGTGCGAAGCGTCTGCTTCTGCAGAAAAATAGCTGCCCCTTTCCTACTAATGCAAATCTAAAATTACCAGAGTAATACGCAATAAATGTCTGTCAACAATTCCTCTTTGCACACAGAGTCATGGTTTGATATTAGGCAGAAAACGAAATTTCTTTGCTAATTTGAAAGCACACTTACTACTCTTTTTTTGGCAAGTGATAAGTACTTTTACAGTCTGACACATTTTCAATCCACTTTTCAGATTCTGAAAACAGCACATGTCCAAACAGCTTTTTGAGACCAGGAACATGTGTAACCTGGGTGACTGACTAAACTCCAGCAAGGGCAACCAGCCTTAGTGATGCTGAATGTATTTGCATTACTGACTGCAACCTCAAACCCCACTCGGTTGTAAATACTATGCATGATTCTACAGTGTAAGCAGCTGGGTGTGTGCTAAGAGTCTGCTTCTGCAGAAAAATAGCTGCCCCTTTCCTACTAATGCAAATGTAAAATTACCAGAGTAATACGCAATAAATCTCTGTCTATAATTCCTCTTTGCACACAGAGTCATGGTTTGATATTAGGCAGAAAACGAAATTTCTTTGCCAATTTGAAAGCACACTTACTACTCTTTTTTTGCCAAGTGATAAGTACTTTTACAGTCTGACACATTTTCAATCCACTTTTCAGATTCTGAAAACAGCACATGTCCAAACAGCTTTTTGAGACCAGGAACATGTGTAACCTTGGTGAATGACTACACTCCAGTAAGGGCAACCAGCCTTAGTGATGCTGAATGTATTTGCATTACTCACTGCAACCTCAAACCCCACTCGTTTGTGAATACTATGCATGATTCTACAGGGGAAGCAGCTGGGTGTGTGCTAAGAGTCTGCTTCTGCAGAAAAATAGCTGCCCCTTTCCTACTAATGCAAATGTAAAATTACCAGAGTAATACGCAATAAATCTCTGGCAACAATTCCTCTTTGCACACAGAGTCATGGTTTGATATTAGGCAGAAAACGAAATTTCTTTGCCAATTTGAAAGCACACTTTCTACTCTTTTTTTGGCAAGTGATAAGTACTTTTACAGTCTGACACATTTTCAATCCACTTTTCTGATTCTGAAAACAGCACATGTCCAAACAGCTTTTTGAGACCAGGAACATGTGTAACCTGGGTGACTGACTACACTCCAGCAAGGGCAACCAGCCTTAGTGATGCTGAATGTATTTGCATTACTCACTGCAACCTCAAACCCCACTCGTTTGTGAATACTATGCATGATTCTACAGGGGAAGCAGCTGGGTGTGTGCTAAGAGTCTGCCTCTGCAGAAAAATAGCTGCCCCTTTCCTACTAATGCAAATGTAAAATTACCAGAGTAATACGCAATAAATCTCTGTCTATAATTCCTCTTTGCACACAGAGTCATGGGCAAATGATAAGTACTTTTACAGTCTGACACATTTTCAATCCACTTTTCAGATTCTGAAAACAGCACATGTCCAAACAGATTTTTGAGACCAGGAACATGTGTAACCTGGGTGAATGACTACACTCCAGCAAGGGCAACCAGCCTTAGTGATGCTGAATGTATTTGCATTACTGACTGCAACCTCAAACCCCACTCGGTTGTCAATACTATGCATGATTCTACAGGGTAAGCAGCTGGGTGTGTGCAAAGAGTCTGCTTCTGCAGAAAAATAGCTGCCCCTTTCCTACTAATGCAAATGTAAAATTACCAGAGTAATACGCAATAAATCTCTGTCTATAATTCCTCTTTGCACACAGAGTCATGGTTTGATATTAGGCAGAAAACGAAATTTCTTTGCCAATTTGAAAGCACACTTACTACTCTTTTTTTGGCAAGTGATAAGTACTTTTACAGTCTGACACATTTTCAATCCACTTTTCAGATTCTGAAAACAGCACATGTCCAAACAGCTTTTTGAGTCCAGGAACATGTGTAACCTGGGTGAATGACTACACTCCAGCAAAGGCAACCAGCCTTAGTGATGTTGAATGTATTTGCATTACTCACTGCAACCTCAAACCCCATTCGGTTGTGAATACTATGCATGTTTCTACAGGATAAGCAGCTGGGTGTGTGCAAAGAGTCTGCTTCTGCAGAAAAATAGCTGCCCCTTTCCTACTAATGCAAATCTAAAATTACCAGAGTAATACGCAATAAATGTCTGTCAACAATTCCTCTTTGCACACAGAGTCATGGTTTGATATTAGGCAGAAAACGAAATTTCTTTGCCAATTTGAAAGCACACTTACTACTCTTTTTTTGGCAAGTGATCAGTACTTTTACAGTCTGACACATTTTCAATCCACTTTTCAGATTCTGAAAACAGCACATGTCCAAACAGCTTTTTGAGACCAGGAACATGTGTAACCTGGGTGACTGACTACACTCCAGCAAGGGCAACCAGCCTTAGTGATGCTGAATGTATTTGCATTACTGACTGCAACCTCAAACCCCACTCGGTTGTAAATACTATGCATGATTCTACAGGATAAGCAGCTGGGTGTGTGCTAAGAGTCTGGTTCTGCAGAAAAATAGCTGCCCCTTTCCTACTAATGCAAATCTAAAATTACCAGAGTAATACGCAATAAATGTCTGTCAACAATTCCTCTTTGCACACAGAGTCATGGTTTGATATTAGGCAGAAAACGAAATTTCTTTGCCAATTTGAAAGCACACTTACTACTCTTTTTTTGGCAAGTGATAAGTACTTTTACAGTCTGACACATTTTCAATCCACTTTTCAGTTTCTGAAAACAGCACATGTCCAAACAGCTTTTTGAGACCAGGAACATGTGTAACCTGGGTGACTGACTACACTCCAGCAAGGGCAACCAGACTTAGTGATGCTGAATTTATTTGCATTACTGACTGCAACCTCAAACCCCACTCTGTTGTAAATACTATGCATGATTCTACAGGATAAGCAGCTGGGTGTGTGCTAAGAGTCTGCTTCTGCAGAAAAATAGCTGCCCCTTTCCTACTAATGCAAATGTAAAATTACCAGAGTAATACGCAATAAATCTCTGTCTATAATTCCTCTTTGCACACAGAGTCATTGTTTGATATTAGGCAGAAAACGAAATTTCTTTGCCGATTTGAAAGCACACTTACTACTCTTTTTTTGGCAAGTGATAAGTACTTTTACAGTCTGACACATTTTCAATCCACTTTTCAGATTCTGAAAACAGCACATGTCCAAACAGCTTTTTGAGTCCAGGAACATGTGTAACCTGGGTGAATGACTACACTCCAGCAAAGGCAACCAGCCTTAGTGATGTTGAATGTATTTGCATTACTTACTGCAACCTCAAACCCCATTCGGTTGTGCATAATATGCATGTTTCTACAGGATAAGCAGCTGGGTGTGTGCGAAGCGTCTGCTTCTGCAGAAAAATAGCTGCCCCTTTCCTACTAATGCAAATCTAAAATTACCAGAGTAATACGCAATAAATGTCTGTCAACAATTCCTCTTTGCACACAGAGTCATGGTTTGATATTAGGCAGAAAACGAAATTTCTTTGCCAATTTGAAAGCACACTTACTACTCTTTTTTTGGCAAGTGATAAGTACTTTTACAGTCTGACACATTTTCAATCCACTTTTCAGATTCTGAAAACAGCACATGTCCAAACAGCTTTTTGAGACCAGGAACATGTGTAACCTGGGTGACTGACTACACTCCAGCAAGGGCAACCAGCCTTAGTGGTGCTGAATGTATTTGCATTACTCACTGCAACCTCAAACCCCACTCGGTTGTGAATACTATGCATGATTCTACAGTGTAAGCAGCTGGGTGTGTGCTAAGAGTCTGCTTCTGCAGAAAAATAGCTGCCCCTTTCCTAATAATGCAAATGTAAAATTACCAGAGTAATACGCAATAAATCTCTGTCTATAATTCCTCTTTGCACACAGAGTCATGGTTTGATATTAGGCAGAAAACGAAATTTCTTTGCCAATTTGAAAGCACACTTACTACTCTTTTTTTGGCAAGTGATAAGTACTTTTACAGTCTGACACATTTTCAATCCACTTTTCAGATTCTGAAAACAGCACATGTCCAAACAGCTTTTTGAGACCAGGAACATGTGTAACCTGTGTGACTGACTACACTCCAGCAAGGGCAACCAGCCTTAGTGATGCTGAATGTATTTGCATTACTGACTGCAACCTCAAACCCCACTCGGTTGTGAATACTATGCATGATTCTACAGGATAAGCAGCTGGGTGTGTGCTAAGAGTCTGCTTCTGCAGAAAAATAGCTGCCCCTTTCCTACTAATGCAAATGTAAAATTACCAGAGTAATACACAATAAATCTCTGTCTATAATTCCTCTTTGCACACAGAGTCATGGTTTAATATTAGGCAGAAAACGAAATTTCTTTGCCAATTTGAAAGCAAACTTACTACTCTTTTTTTGGCAAGTGATAAGTACTTTTACAGTCTGACACATTTTCAATCCACTTTTCAGATTCTGAAAACTGCACATGTCCAAACAGCTTTTTGAGACCAGGAACATGTGTAACCTGGATGAATGACTACACTCCAGTAAGGGCAACCAGCCTTAGTGATGCTGAATGTATTTGCATTACTCACTGCAACCTCAAACCCCACTCGGTTGTGAATACTATGCATGATTCTACAGGGGAAGCAGCTGGGTGTGTGCTAAGAGTCTGCTTCTGCAGAAAAATAGCTGCCCCTTTCCTACTAATGCAAATGTAAAATTACCAGAGTAATACGCAATAAATCTCTGTCTATAATTCCTCTTTGCACACAGAGTCATGGGCAAGTGATAAGTACTTTTACAGTCTGACACATTTTCAATCCACTTTTCAGATTCTGAAAACAGCACATGTCCAAACAGCTTTTTGAGACCAGGAACATGTGTAACCTGGGTGAATGACTACACTCCAGCAAGGGCAACCAGCCTTAGTGATGCTGAATGTATTTGCATTACTGACTGCAACCTCAAACCCCACTCGGTTGTCAATACTATGCATGATTCTACAGGGTAAGCAGCTGGGTGTGTGCAAAGAGTCTGCTTCTGCAGAAAAATAGCTGCCCCTTTCCTACTAATGCAAATGTAAAATTACCAGAGTAATACGCAATAAATCTCTGTCTATAATTCCTCTTTGCACACAGAGTCATGGTTTGATATTAGGCAGAAAACGAAATTTCTTTGCCAATTTGAAAGCACACTTACTACTCTTTTTTTGGCAAGTGATAAGTACTTTTACAGTCTGACACATTTTCAATCCACTTTTCAGATTCTGAAAACAGCACATGTCCAAACAGCTTTTTGAGTCCAGGAACATGTGTAACCTGGGTGAATGACTACACTCCAGCAAAGGCAACCAGCCTTAGTGATGTTGAATGTATTTGCATTACTCACTGCAACCTCAAACCCCATTCGGTTGTGAATACTATGCATGTTTCTACAGGATAAGCAGCTGGGTGTGTGCAAAGAGTCTGCTTCTGCAGAAAAATAGCTGCCCCTTTCCTACTAATGCAAATCTAAAATTACCAGAGTAATACGCAATAAATGTCTGTCAACAATTCCTCTTTGCACACAGAGTCATGGTTTGATATTAGGCAGAAAACTAAATTTCATTGCCAATTTGAAAGCACACTTACTACTCTTTTTTTGGCAAGTGATAAGTACTTTTACAGTCTGACACATTTTCAATCCACTTTTCAGATTCTGAAATCAGCACATGTCCAAACAGCTTTTTGAGACCAGGAACATGTGTAACCTGGGTGACTGACTACACTCCAGCAAGGGCAACCAGCCTTAGTGATGCTGAATGTATTTGCATTACTGACTGCAACCTCAAACCCCACTCGGTTGTAAATACTATGCATGATTCTACAGGATAAGCAGCTGGGTGTATGCTAAGAGTCTGGTTCTGCAGAAAAAGAGCTGCCCCTTTCCTACTAATGCAAATCTAAAATTACCAGAGTAATACGCAATAAATGTCTGTCAACAATTCCTCTTTGCACACAGAGTCATGGTTTGATATTAGGCAGAAAACGAAATTTCTTTGCCAATTTGAAAGCACACTTACTACTCTTTTTTTGGCAAGTGATAAGTAATTTTACAGTCTGACACATTTTCAATCCACTTTTCAGATTCTGAAAACAGCACATGTCCAAACAGCTTTTTGAGACCAGGAACATGTGTAACCTGGGTGACTGACTACACTCCAGCAAGGGCAACCAGCCTTAGTGATGCAGAATGTATTTGCATTACTGACTGCAACCTCAAACCCCACTCTGTTGTAAATACTATGCATGATTCTACAGGATAAGCAGCTGGGTGTGTGCTAAGAGTCTGCTTCTGCAGAAAAATAGCTGCCCCTTTCCTACTAATGCAAATGTAAAATTACCAGAGTAATACGCAATAAATCTCTGTCTATAATTCCTCTTTGCACACAGAGTCATTGTTTGATATTAGGCAGAAAACGAAATTTCTTTGCCAATTTGAAAGCACACTTACTACTCTTTTTTTGGCAAGTGATAAGTACTTTTACAGTCTGACACATTTTCAATCCACTTTTCAGATTCTGAAAACAGCACATGTCCAAACAGCTTTTTGAGACCAGGAACATGTGTAACCTGGGTGACTGACTACACTCCAGCAAGGGCAACCAGCCTTAGTGGTGCTGAATGTATTTGCATTACTCACTGCAACCTCAAACCCCACTCGGTTGTGAATACTATGCATGATTCTACAGTGTAAGCAGCTGGGTGTGTGCTAAGAGTCTGCTTCTGCAGAAAAATAGCTGCCCCTTTCCTAATAATGCAAATGTAAAATTACCAGAGTAATACGCAATAAATCTCTGTCTATAATTCCTCTTTGCACACAGAGTCATGGTTTGATATTAGGCAGAAAACGATATTTCTTTGCCAATTTGAAAGCACACTTACTACTCTTTTTTTGGCAAGTGATAAGTACTTTTACAGTGTGACACATTTTCAATCCACTTTTCAGATTCTGAAAACAGCACATGTCCAAACAGCTTTTTGAGACCAGGAACATGTGTAACCTGGGTGAATGACTACACTCCAGTAAGGGCAACCAGCCTTAGTGATGCTGAATGTATTTGCATTACTCACTGCAACCTCAAACCCCACTCGTTTGTGAATACTATGCATGATTCTACAGGGGAAGCAGCTGGGTGTGTGCTAAGAGTCTGCTTCTGCAGAAAAATAGCTGCCCCTTTCCTACTAATGCAAATGTAAAATTACCAGAGTAATACGCAATAAATCTCTGGCAACAATTCCTCTTTGCACACAGAGTCATGGTTTGATATTAGGCAGAAAACGAAATTTCTTTGCCAATTTGAAAGCACACTTACTACTCTTTTTTTGGCAAGTGATAAGTACTTTGACAGTCTGACACATTTTCAATCCACTTTTCAGATTCTGAAAACAGCACATGTCCAAACAGCCTTTTGAGACCAGGAACATGTGTAACCTGGGTGACTGACTACACTCCAGCAAGGGCAACCAGCCTTAGTGATGCTGAATGTATTTGCATTACTGACTGCAACCTCAAACCCCACTCGGTTGTGAATACTATGCATGATTCTACAGGATAAGCAGCTGGGTGTGTGCTAAGAGTCTGCTTCTGCAGAAAAATAGCTGCCCCTTTCCTACTAATGCAAATGTAAAATTACCAGAGTAATACACAATAAATCTCTGTCTATAATTCCTCTTTGCACACAGAGTCATGGTTTAATATTAGGCAGAAAACGAAATTTCTTTGCCAATTTGAAAGCAAACTTACTACTCTTTTTTTGGCAAGTGATAAGTACTTTTACAGTCTGACACATTTTCAATTCACTTTTCAGATTCTGAAAACTGCACATGTCCAAACAGCTTTTTGAGACCAGGAACATGTGTAACCTGGATGAATGACTACACTCCAGTAAGGGCAACCAGCCTTAGTGATGCTGAATGTATTTGCATTACTCACTGCAACCTCAAACCCCACTCGGTTGTGAATACTATGCATGATTCTACAGGGGAAGCAGCTGGGTGTGTGCTAAGAGTCTGCTTCTGCAGAAAAATAGCTGCCCCTTTCCTACTAATGCAAATGTAAAATTACCAGAGTAATACGCAATAAATCTCTGTCTATAATTCTTCTTTGCACACAGAGTCATGGGCAAGTGATAAGTACTTTTACAGTCTGACACATTTTCAATCCACTTTTCAGATTCTGAAAACAGCACATGTCCAAACAGCTTTTTGAGACCAGGAACATGTGTAACCTGGGTGAATGACTACACTCCAGCAAGGGCAACCAGCCTTAGTGATGCTGAATGTATTTGCATTACTGACTGCAACCTCAAACCCCACTCGGTTGTCAATACTATGCATGATTCTACAGGGTAAGCAGCTGGGTGTGTGCAAAGAGTCTGCTTCTGCAGAAAAATAGCTGCCCCTTTCCTACTAATGCAAATGTAAAATTACCAGAGTAATACGCAATAAATCTCTGTTTATAATTCCTCTTTGCACACAGAGTCATGGTTTGATATTAGGCAGAAAACGAAATTTCTTTGCCAATTTGAAAGCACACTTACTACTCTTTTTTTGGCAAGTGATAAGTATTTTTACAGTCTGACACATTTTCAATCCACTTTTCAGATTCTGAAAACAGCACATGTCCAAACAGCTTTTTGAGTCCAGGAACATGTGTAACCTGGGTGAATGACTACACTCCAGCAAAGGCAACCAGACTTAGTGATGTTGAATGTATTTGCATTACTCACTGCAACCTCAAACCCCATTCGGTTGTGAATACTATGCATGTTTCTACAGGATAAGCAGATGGGTGTGTGCAAAGAGTCTGCTTCTGCAGAAAAATAGCTGCCCCTTTCCTACTAATGCAAATCTAAAATTACCAGAGTAATACGCAATAAATGTCTGTCAACAATTCCTCTTTGCACACAGAGTCATGGTTTGATATTAGGCAGAAAACGAAATTTCTTTGCCAATTTGAAAGCACACTTACTACTCTTTTTTTGGCAAGTGATAAGTAATTTTACAGTCTGACACATTTTCAATCCACTTTTCAGATTCTGAAAACAGCACATGTCCAAACAGCTTTTTGAGACCAGGAACATGTGTAACCTGGGTGACTGACTACACTCCAGCAAGGGCAACCAGCCTTAGTGATGCTGAATGTATTTGCATTACTGACTGCAACCTCAAACCCCACTCTGTTGTAAATACTATGCATGATTCTACAGGATAAGCAGCTGGGTGTGTGCTAAGAGTCTGCTTCTGCAGAAAAATAGCTGCCCCTTTCCTACTAATGCAAATGTAAAATTACCAGAGTAATACGCAATAAATCTCTGTCTATAATTCCTCTTTGCACACAGAGTCATTGTTTGATATTAGGCAGAAGACGAAATTTCTTTGCCAATTTGAAAGCACACTTACTACTCTTTTTTTGGCAAGTGATAAGTACTTTTACAGTCTGACACATTTTCAATCCACTTTTCAGATTCTGAAAACAGCACATGTCCAAACAGCTTTTTGAGACCAGGAACATGTGTAACCTGGGTGACTGACTACACTCCAGCAAGGGCAACCAGCCTTAGTGATGCTGAATGTATTTGCATTACTGACTGCAACCTCAAACCCCACTCGGTTGTGAATACTATGCATGATTCTACAGGATAAGCAGCTGGGTGTGTGCTAAGAGTCTGCTTCTGCAGAAAAATAGCTGCCCCTTTCCTACTAATGCAAATGTAAAATTACCAGAGTAATACGCAATAAATCTCTGTCTATAATTCCTCTTTGCACACAGAGTCATGGTTTAATATTAGGCAGAAAACGAAATTTCTTTGCCAATTTGAAAGCACACTTACTACTCTTTTTTTGGCAAGTGATAAGTACTTTTACAGTCTGACACATTTTCAATCCACTTTTCAGATTCTGAAAGCTGCACATGTCCAAACAGCTTTTTGAGACCAGGAACATATGTCACCTGGATGAATGACTACACTCCAGTAAGGGCAACCAGCCTTAGTGATGCTGAATGTATTTGCATTACTCACTGCAACCTCAATCTAGGGGTGGGCGGAATTTGCGTAATCGCGTTACGCAAATCTCCGCGAAACGGTAAAAAATCTCCGCGAACACGCAGAAATTCCGCGAACACGCGGAATTGCTTGTTCGCGATGCTTTTTTCCTGTTCGCAATTGCTGTTTGCGTGCTCGAGGAGAAATATCTCGCGAACATGCATTTTGAGAACGCGAACAAGCAAAAATTTCGCGAAATCGCGGAAAGCAGACTTTTGAGCAATTTCGTGTTCTCCGCGGAACGCGAAATTACGCAAATTACGCAAGCGGAACGGAATTTGCCGCCCAGGCCTACCTCAAACCCCACTCGGTTGTGAATACTATGCATGATTCTACAGGGGAAGCAGCTGGGTGTGTGCTAAGAGTCTGCTTCTGCAGAAAAATAGCTGACCCTTTCCTACTAATGCAAATGTAAAATTACCAGAGTAATACGCAATAAATCTCTGTCTATAATTCCTCTTTGCACACAGAGTCATGGGCAAGTGATAAGTACTTTTACAGTCTGACACATTTTCAATCCACTTTTCAGATTCTGAAAACAGCACATGTCCAAACAGCTTTTTGAGACCAGGAACATGTGTAACCTGGGTGACTGACTACACTCCAGCAAGGGCAACCAGCCTTAGTGGTGCTGAATGTATTTGCATTACTCACTGCAACCTCAAACCCCACTCGGTTGTGAATACTATGCATGATTCTACAGTGTAAGCAGCTGGGTGTGTGCTAAGAGTCTGCTTCTGCAGAAAAATAGCTGCCCCTTTCCTACTAATGCAAATGTAAAATTACCAGAGTAATACGCAATAAATCTCTGTCTATAATTCCTCTTTGCACACAGAGTCATGGTTTGATATTAGGCAGAAAACGAAATTTCTTTGCCAATTTGAAAGCACACTTACTACTCTTTTTTTGGCAAGTGATAAGTTCTTTTACAGTCTGACACATTTTCAATCCACTTTTCAGATTCTGAAAACAGCACATGTCCAAACAGCTTTTTGAGACCAGGAACATGTGTAACCTGGGTGAATGACTACACTCCAGTAAGGGCAACCAGCCTTAGTGATGCTGAATGTATTTGCATTACTCACTGCAACCTCAAACCCCACTCGTTTGTGAATACTATGCATGATTCTACAGGGGAAGCAGCTGGGTGTGTGCTAAGAGTCTGCTTCTGCAGAAAAATAGCTGCCCCTTTCCTACTAATGCAAATGTAAAATTACCAGAGTAATACGCAATAAATCTCTGGCAACAATTCCTCTTTGCACACAGAGTCATGGTTTGATATTAGGCAGAAAACGAAATTTCTTTGCCAATTTGAAAGCACACTTACTACTCTTTTTTTGGCAAGTGATAAGTACTTTTACAGTCTGACACATTTTCAATCCACTTTTCTGATTCTGAAAACAGCACATGTCCAAACAGCTTTTTGAGACCAGGAACATGTGTAACCTGGGTGACTGACTACACTCCAGTAAGGGCAACCAGCCTTAGTGATGCTGAATGTATTTGCATTACTCACTGCAACCTCAAACCCCACTCGGTTATGAATACTATGCATGATTCTACAGGGGAAGCAGCTGGGTGTGTGCTAAGAGTCTGCTTCTGCAGAAAAATAGCTGCCCCTTTCCTACTAATGCAAATGTAAAATTACCAGAGTAATACGCAATAAATCTCTGTCTATAATTCCTCTTTGCACACAGAGTCATTGTTTGATATTAGGCAGAAAACGAAATTTCTTTGCCAATTTGAAAGCACACTTACTACTCTTTTTTTGGCAAGTGATAAGTACTTTTACAGTCTGACACATTTTCAATCCACTTTTCAGATTCTGAAAACAGCACATGTCCAAACAGCTTTTTGAGACCAGGAACATGTGTAACCTGGGTGAATGACTACACTCCAGCAAGGGCAACCAGCCTTAGTGATGCTGAATGTATTTGCATTACTGACTGCAACCTCAAACCCCACTCGGTTGTAAATACTATGCATGATTCTACAGTATAAGCAGCTGGGTGTGTGCTAAGAGTCTGCTTCTGCAGAAAAATAGCTGCCCCTTTCCTACTAATGCAAATCTAAAATTACCAGAGTAATACGCAATAAATGTCTGTCAACAATTCCTCTTTGCACACAGAGTCATGGTTTGATATTAGGCAGAAAACGAAATTTCTTTGCCAATTTGAAAGCACACTTACTACTCTTTTTTTGGCAAGTGATAAGTACTTTTACAGTCTGACACATTTTCAATCCACTTTTCAGATTCTGAAAACAGCACATGTCCAAACAGCTTTTTGAGACCAGGAACATGTGTAACCTGGGTGACTGACTACACTCCAGCAAGGGCAACCAGCCTTAGTGGTGCTGAATGTATTTGCATTACTCACTGCAACCTCAAACCCCACTCGGTTGTGAATACTATGCATGATTCTACAGTGTAAGCAGCTGGGTGTGTGCTAAGAGTCTGCTTCTGCAGAAAAATAGCTGCCCCTTTCCTAATAATGCAAATGTAAAATTACCAGAGTAATACGCAATAAATCTCTGTCTATAATTCCTCTTTGCACACAGAGTCATGGTTTGATATTAGGCAGAAAACGAAATTTCTTTGCCAATTTGAAAGCACACTTACTACTCTTTTTTTGGCAAGTGATAAGTACTTTTACAGTCTGACACATTTTCAATCCACTTTTCAGATTCTGAAAACAGCACATGTCCAAACAGCTTTTTGAGACCAGGAACATGTGTAACCTGGGTGACTGACTACACTCCAGCAAGGGCAACCAGCCTTAGTGATGCTGAATGTATTTGCATTACTGACTGCAACCTCAAACCCCACTCGGTTGTGAATACTATGCATGATTCTACAGGATAAGCAGCTGGGTGTGTGCTAAGAGTCTGCTTCTGCAGAAAAATAGCTGCCCCTTTCCTACTAATGCAAATGTAAAATTACCAGAGTAATACACAATAAATCTCTGTCTATAATTCCTCTTTGCACACAGAGTCATGGTTTAATATTAGGCAGAAAACGAAATTTCTTTGCCAATTTGAAAGCAAACTTACTACTCTTTTTTTGGCAAGTGATAAGTACTTTTACAGTCTGACACATTTTCAATCCACTTTTCAGATTCTGAAAACTGCACATGTCCAAACAGCTTTTTGAGACCAGGAACATGTGTAACCTGGATGAATGACTACACTCCAGTAAGGGCAACCAGCCTTAGTGATGCTGAATGTATTTGCATTACTCACTGCAACCTCAAACCCCACTCGGTTGTGAATACTATGCATGATTCTACGGGGGAAGCAGCTGGGTGTGTGCTAAGAGTCTGCTTCTGCAGAAAAATAGCTGCCCCTTTCCTACTAATGCAAATGTAAAATTACCAGAGTAATACGCAATAAATCTCTGTCTATAATTCCTCTTTGCACACAGAGTCATGGGCAAGTGATAAGTACTTTTACAGTCTGACACATTTTCAATCCACTTTTCAGATTCTGAAAACAGCACATGTCCAAACAGCTTTTTGAGACCAGGAACATGTGTAACCTGGGTGAATGACTACACTCCAGCAAGGGCAACCAGCCTTAGTGATGCTGAATGTATTTGCATTACTGACTGCAACCTCAAACCCCACTCGGTTGTCAATACTATGCATGATTCTACAGGGTAAGCAGCTGGGTGTGTGCAAAGAGTCTGCTTCTGCAGAAAAATAGCTGCCCCTTTCCTACTAATGCAAATGTAAAATTACCAGAGTAATACGCAATAAATCTCTGTCTATAATTCCTCTTTGCACACAGAGTCATGGTTTGATATTAGGCAGAAAACGAAATTTCTTTGCCAATTTGAAAGCACACTTACTACTCTTTTTTTGGCAAGTGATAAGTACTTTTACAGTCTGACACATTTTCAATCCACTTTTCAGATTCTGAAAACAGCACATGTCCAAACAGCTTTTTGAGTCCAGGAACATGTGTAACCTGGGTGAATGACTACACTCCAGCAAAGGCAACCAGCCTTAGTGATGTTGAATGTATTTGCATTACTCACTGCAACCTCAAACCCCATTCGGTTGTGAATACTATGCATGTTTCTACAGGATAAGCAGCTGGGTGTGTGCAAAGAGTCTGCTTCTGCAGAAAAATAGCTGCCCCTTTCCTACTAATGCAAATCTAAAATTACCAGAGTAATACGCAATAAATGTCTGTCAACAATTCCTCTTTGCACACAGAGTCATGGTTTGATATTAGGCAGAAAACGAAATTTCTTTGCCAATTTGAAAGCACACTTACTACTCTTTTTTTGGCAAGTGATAAGTACTTTTACAGTCTGACACATTTTCAATCCACTTTTCAGATTCTGAAATCAGCACATGTCCAAACAGCTTTTTGAGACCAGGAACATGTGTAACCTGGGTGACTGACTACACTCCAGCAAGGGCAACCAGCCTTAGTGATGCTGAATGTATTTGCATTACTGACTGCAACCTCAAACCCCACTCGGTTGTAAATACTATGCATGATTCTACAGGATAAGCAGCTGGGTGTATGCTAAGAGTCTGGTTCTGCAGAAAAATAGCTGCCCCTTTCCTACTAATGCAAATCTAAAATTACCAGAGTAATACGCAATAAATGTCTGTCAACAATTCCTCTTTGCACACAGAGTCATGGTTTGATATTAGGCAGAAAACGAAATTTCTTTGCCAATTTGAAAGCACACTTACTACTCTTTTTTTGGCAAGTGATAAGTAATTTTACAGTCTGACACATTTTCAATCCACTTTTCAGATTCTGAAAACAGCACATGTCCAAACAGCTTTTTGAGACCAGGAACATGTGTAACCTGGGTGACTGACTACACTCCAGCAAGGGCAACCAGCCTTAGTGATGCTGAATGTATTTGCATTACTGACTGCAACCTCAAACCCCACTCTGTTGTAAATACTATGCATGATTCTACAGGATAAGCAGCTGGGTGTGTGCTAAGAGTCTGCTTCTGCAGAAAAATAGCTGCCCCTTTCCTACTAATGCAAATGTAAAATTACCAGAGTAATACGCAATAAATCTCTGTCTATAATTCCTCTTTGCACACAGAGTCATTGTTTGATATTAGGCAGAAGACGAAATTTCTTTGCCAATTTGAAAGCACACTTACTACTCTTTTTTTGGCAAGTGATAAGTACTTTTACAGTCTGACACATTTTCAATCCACTTTTCAGATTCTGAAAACAGCACATGTCCAAACAGCTTTTTGAGACCAGGAACATGTGTAACCTGGGTGACTGACTACACTCCAGCAAGGGCAACCAGCCTTAGTGATGCTGAATGTATTTGCATTACTGACTGCAACCTCAAACCCCACTCGGTTGTGAATACTATGCATGATTCTACAGGATAAGCAGCTGGGTGTGTGCTAAGAGTCTGCTTCTGCAGAAAAATAGCTGCCCCTTTCCTACTAATGCAAATGTAAAATTACCAGAGTAATACGCAATAAATCTCTGTCTATAATTCCTCTTTGCACACAGAGTCATGGTTTAATATTAGGCAGAAAACGAAATTTCTTTGCCAATTTGAAAGCACACTTACTACTCTTTTTTTGGCAAGTGATAAGTACTTTTACAGTCTGACACATTTTCAATCCACTTTTCAGATTCTGAAAGCTGCACATGTCCAAACAGCTTTTTGAGACCAGGAACATATGTCACCTGGATGAATGACTACACTCCAGTAAGGGCAACCAGCCTTAGTGATGCTGAATGTATTTGCATTACTCACTGCAACCTCAATCTAGGGGTGGGCGGAATTTGCGCAATCGCGTTACGCAAATCTCCGCGAAACGGTAAAAAATCTCCGCGAACACGCAGAAATTCCGCGAACACGCGGAATTGCTTGTTCGCGATGCTTTTTTCCTGTTCGCAATTGCTGTTTGCGTGCTCGAGGAGAAATATCTCGCGAACATGCATTTTGAGAACGCGAACAAGCAAAAATTTCGCGAAATCGCGGAAAGCAGACTTTTGAGCAATTTCGTGTTCTCCGCGGAACGCGAAATTACGCAAATTACGCAAGCGGAACGGAATTTGCCGCCCAGGCCTACCTCAAACCCCACTCGGTTGTGAATACTATGCATGATTCTACAGGGGAAGCAGCTGGGTGTGTGCTAAGAGTCTGCTTCTGCAGAAAAATAGCTGCCCCTTTCCTACTAATGCAAATGTAAAATTACCAGAGTAATACGCAATAAATCTCTGTCTATAATTCTTCTTTGCACACAGAGTCATGGGCAAGTGATAAGTACTTTTACAGTCTGACACATTTTCAATCCACTTTTCAGATTCTGAAAACAGCACATGTCCAAACAGCTTTTTGAGACCAGGAACATGTGTAACCTGGGTGAATGACTACACTCCAGCAAGGGCAACCAGCCTTAGTGATGCTGAATGTATTTGCATTACTGACTGCAACCTCAAACCCCACTCGGTTGTCAATACTATGCATGATTCTACAGGGTAAGCAGCTGGGTGTGTGCAAAGAGTCTGCTTCTGCAGAAAAATAGCTGCCCCTTTCCTACTAATGCAAATGTAAAATTACCAGAGTAATACGCAATAAATCTCTGTCTATAATTCTTCTTTGCACACAGAGTCATGGGCAAGTGATAAGTACTTTTACAGTCTGACACATTTTCAATCCACTTTTCAGATTCTGAAAACAGCACATGTCCAAACAGCTTTTTGAGACCAGGAACATGTGTAACCTGGGTGAATGACTACACTCCAGCAAGGGCAACCAGCCTTAGTGATGCTGAATGTATTTGCATTACTGACTGCAACCTCAAACCCCACTCGGTTGTCAATACTATGCATGATTCTACAGGGTAAGCAGCTGGGTGTGTGCAAAGAGTCTGCTTCTGCAGAAAAATAGCTGCCCCTTTCCTACTAATGCAAATGTAAAATTACCAGAGTAATACGCAATAAATCTCTGTTTATAATTCCTCTTTGCACACAGAGTCATGGTTTGATATTAGGCAGAAAACGAAATTTCTTTGCCAATTTGAAAGCACACTTACTACTCTTTTTTTGGCAAGTGATAAGTATTTTTACAGTCTGACACATTTTCAATCCACTTTTCAGATTCTGAAAACAGCACATGTCCAAACAGCTTTTTGAGTCCAGGAACATGTGTAACCTGGGTGAATGACTACACTCCAGCAAAGGCAACCAGACTTAGTGATGTTGAATGTATTTGCATTACTCACTGCAACCTCAAACCCCATTCGGTTGTGAATACTATGCATGTTTCTACAGGATAAGCAGATGGGTGTGTGCAAAGAGTCTGCTTCTGCAGAAAAATAGCTGCCCCTTTCCTACTAATGCAAATCTAAAATTACCAGAGTAATACGCAATAAATGTCTGTCAACAATTCCTCTTTGCACACAGAGTCATGGTTTGATATTAGGCAGAAAACGAAATTTCTTTGCCAATTTGAAAGCACACTTACTACTCTTTTTTTGGCAAGTGATAAGTAATTTTACAGTCTGACACATTTTCAATCCACTTTTCAGATTCTGAAAACAGCACATGTCCAAACAGCTTTTTGAGACCAGGAACATGTGTAACCTGGGTGACTGACTACACTCCAGCAAGGGCAACCAGCCTTAGTGATGCTGAATGTATTTGCATTACTGACTGCAACCTCAAACCCCACTCTGTTGTAAATACTATGCATGATTCTACAGGATAAGCAGCTGGGTGTGTGCTAAGAGTCTGCTTCTGCAGAAAAATAGCTGCCCCTTTCCTACTAATGCAAATGTAAAATTACCAGAGTAATACGCAATAAATCTCTGTCTATAATTCCTCTTTGCACACAGAGTCATTGTTTGATATTAGGCAGAAGACGAAATTTCTTTGCCAATTTGAAAGCACACTTACTACTCTTTTTTTGGCAAGTGATAAGTACTTTTACAGTCTGACACATTTTCAATCCACTTTTCAGATTCTGAAAACAGCACATGTCCAAACAGCTTTTTGAGACCAGGAACATGTGTAACCTGGGTGACTGACTACACTCCAGCAAGGGCAACCAGCCTTAGTGATGCTGAATGTATTTGCATTACTGACTGCAACCTCAAACCCCACTCGGTTGTGAATACTATGCATGATTCTACAGGATAAGCAGCTGGGTGTGTGCTAAGAGTCTGCTTCTGCAGAAAAATAGCTGCCCCTTTCCTACTAATGCAAATGTAAAATTACCAGAGTAATACGCAATAAATCTCTGTCTATAATTCCTCTTTGCACACAGAGTCATGGTTTAATATTAGGCAGAAAACGAAATTTCTTTGCCAATTTGAAAGCACACTTACTACTCTTTTTTTGGCAAGTGATAAGTACTTTTACAGTCTGACACATTTTCAATCCACTTTTCAGATTCTGAAAGCTGCACATGTCCAAACAGCTTTTTGAGACCAGGAACATATGTCACCTGGATGAATGACTACACTCCAGTAAGGGCAACCAGCCTTAGTGATGCTGAATGTATTTGCATTACTCACTGCAACCTCAATCTAGGGGTGGGCGGAATTTGCGTAATCGCGTTACGCAAATCTCCGCGAAACGGTAAAAAATCTCCGCGAACACGCAGAAATTCCGCGAACACGCGGAATTGCTTGTTCGCGATGCTTTTTTCCTGTTCGCAATTGCTGTTTGCGTGCTCGAGGAGAAATATCTCGCGAACATGCATTTTGAGAACGCGAACAAGCAAAAATTTCGCGAAATCGCGGAAAGCAGACTTTTGAGCAATTTCGTGTTCTCCGCGGAACGCGAAATTACGCAAATTACGCAAGCGGAACGGAATTTGCCGCCCAGGCCTACCTCAAACCCCACTCGGTTGTGAATACTATGCATGATTCTACAGGGGAAGCAGCTGGGTGTGTGCTAAGAGTCTGCTTCTGCAGAAAAATAGCTGACCCTTTCCTACTAATGCAAATGTAAAATTACCAGAGTAATACGCAATAAATCTCTGTCTATAATTCCTCTTTGCACACAGAGTCATGGGCAAGTGATAAGTACTTTTACAGTCTGACACATTTTCAATCCACTTTTCAGATTCTGAAAACAGCACATGTCCAAACAGCTTTTTGAGACCAGGAACATGTGTAACCTGGGTGACTGACTACACTCCAGCAAGGGCAACCAGCCTTAGTGGTGCTGAATGTATTTGCATTACTCACTGCAACCTCAAACCCCACTCGGTTGTGAATACTATGCATGATTCTACAGTGTAAGCAGCTGGGTGTGTGCTAAGAGTCTGCTTCTGCAGAAAAATAGCTGCCCCTTTCCTACTAATGCAAATGTAAAATTACCAGAGTAATACGCAATAAATCTCTGTCTATAATTCCTCTTTGCACACAGAGTCATGGTTTGATATTAGGCAGAAAACGAAATTTCTTTGCCAATTTGAAAGCACACTTACTACTCTTTTTTTGGCAAGTGATAAGTTCTTTTACAGTCTGACACATTTTCAATCCACTTTTCAGATTCTGAAAACAGCACATGTCCAAACAGCTTTTTGAGACCAGGAACATGTGTAACCTGGGTGAATGACTACACTCCAGTAAGGGCAACCAGCCTTAGTGATGCTGAATGTATTTGCATTACTCACTGCAACCTCAAACCCCACTCGTTTGTGAATACTATGCATGATTCTACAGGGGAAGCAGCTGGGTGTGTGCTAAGAGTCTGCTTCTGCAGAAAAATAGCTGCCCCTTTCCTACTAATGCAAATGTAAAATTACCAGAGTAATACGCAATAAATCTCTGGCAACAATTCCTCTTTGCACACAGAGTCATGGTTTGATATTAGGCAGAAAACGAAATTTCTTTGCCAATTTGAAAGCACACTTACTACTCTTTTTTTGGCAAGTGATAAGTACTTTTACAGTCTGACACATTTTCAATCCACTTTTCTGATTCTGAAAACAGCACATGTCCAAACAGCTTTTTGAGACCAGGAACATGTGTAACCTGGGTGACTGACTACACTCCAGTAAGGGCAACCAGCCTTAGTGATGCTGAATGTATTTGCATTACTCACTGCAACCTCAAACCCCACTCGGTTATGAATACTATGCATGATTCTACAGGGGAAGCAGCTGGGTGTGTGCTAAGAGTCTGCTTCTGCAGAAAAATAGCTGCCCCTTTCCTACTAATGCAAATGTAAAATTACCAGAGTAATACGCAATAAATCTCTGTCTATAATTCCTCTTTGCACACAGAGTCATTGTTTGATATTAGGCAGAAAACGAAATTTCTTTGCCAATTTGAAAGCACACTTACTACTCTTTTTTTGGCAAGTGATAAGTACTTTTACAGTCTGACACATTTTCAATCCACTTTTCAGATTCTGAAAACAGCACATGTCCAAACAGCTTTTTGAGACCAGGAACATGTGTAACCTGGGTGAATGACTACACTCCAGCAAGGGCAACCAGCCTTAGTGATGCTGAATGTATTTGCATTACTGACTGCAACCTCAAACCCCACTCGGTTGTAAATACTATGCATGATTCTACAGTATAAGCAGCTGGGTGTGTGCTAAGAGTCTGCTTCTGCAGAAAAATAGCTGCCCCTTTCCTACTAATGCAAATCTAAAATTACCAGAGTAATACGCAATAAATGTCTGTCAACAATTCCTCTTTGCACACAGAGTCATGGTTTGATATTAGGCAGAAAACGAAATTTCTTTGCCAATTTGAAAGCACACTTACTACTCTTTTTTTGGCAAGTGATAAGTACTTTTACAGTCTGACACATTTTCAATCCACTTTTCAGATTCTGAAAACAGCACATGTCCAAACAGCTTTTTGAGACCAGGAACATGTGTAACCTGGGTGACTGACTACACTCCAGCAAGGGCAACCAGCCTTAGTGGTGCTGAATGTATTTGCATTACTCACTGCAACCTCAAACCCCACTCGGTTGTGAATACTATGCATGATTCTACAGTGTAAGCAGCTGGGTGTGTGCTAAGAGTCTGCTTCTGCAGAAAAATAGCTGCCCCTTTCCTAATAATGCAAATGTAAAATTACCAGAGTAATACGCAATAAATCTCTGTCTATAATTCCTCTTTGCACACAGAGTCATGGTTTGATATTAGGCAGAAAACGAAATTTCTTTGCCAATTTGAAAGCACACTTACTACTCTTTTTTTGGCAAGTGATAAGTACTTTTACAGTCTGACACATTTTCAATCCACTTTTCAGATTCTGAAAACAGCACATGTCCAAACAGCTTTTTGAGACCAGGAACATGTGTAACCTGGGTGACTGACTACACTCCAGCAAGGGCAACCAGCCTTAGTGATGCTGAATGTATTTGCATTACTGACTGCAACCTCAAACCCCACTCGGTTGTGAATACTATGCATGATTCTACAGGATAAGCAGCTGGGTGTGTGCTAAGAGTCTGCTTCTGCAGAAAAATAGCTGCCCCTTTCCTACTAATGCAAATGTAAAATTACCAGAGTAATACACAATAAATCTCTGTCTATAATTCCTCTTTGCACACAGAGTCATGGTTTAATATTAGGCAGAAAACGAAATTTCTTTGCCAATTTGAAAGCAAACTTACTACTCTTTTTTTGGCAAGTGATAAGTACTTTTACAGTCTGACACATTTTCAATCCACTTTTCAGATTCTGAAAACTGCACATGTCCAAACAGCTTTTTGAGACCAGGAACATGTGTAACCTGGATGAATGACTACACTCCAGTAAGGGCAACCAGCCTTAGTGATGCTGAATGTATTTGCATTACTCACTGCAACCTCAAACCCCACTCGGTTGTGAATACTATGCATGATTCTACGGGGGAAGCAGCTGGGTGTGTGCTAAGAGTCTGCTTCTGCAGAAAAATAGCTGCCCCTTTCCTACTAATGCAAATGTAAAATTACCAGAGTAATACGCAATAAATCTCTGTCTATAATTCCTCTTTGCACACAGAGTCATGGGCAAGTGATAAGTACTTTTACAGTCTGACACATTTTCAATCCACTTTTCAGATTCTGAAAACAGCACATGTCCAAACAGCTTTTTGAGACCAGGAACATGTGTAACCTGGGTGAATGACTACACTCCAGCAAGGGCAACCAGCCTTAGTGATGCTGAATGTATTTGCATTACTGACTGCAACCTCAAACCCCACTCGGTTGTCAATACTATGCATGATTCTACAGGGTAAGCAGCTGGGTGTGTGCAAAGAGTCTGCTTCTGCAGAAAAATAGCTGCCCCTTTCCTACTAATGCAAATGTAAAATTACCAGAGTAATACGCAATAAATCTCTGTCTATAATTCCTCTTTGCACACAGAGTCATGGTTTGATATTAGGCAGAAAACGAAATTTCTTTGCCAATTTGAAAGCACACTTACTACTCTTTTTTTGGCAAGTGATAAGTACTTTTACAGTCTGACACATTTTCAATCCACTTTTCAGATTCTGAAAACAGCACATGTCCAAACAGCTTTTTGAGTCCAGGAACATGTGTAACCTGGGTGAATGACTACACTCCAGCAAAGGCAACCAGCCTTAGTGATGTTGAATGTATTTGCATTACTCACTGCAACCTCAAACCCCATTCGGTTGTGAATACTATGCATGTTTCTACAGGATAAGCAGCTGGGTGTGTGCAAAGAGTCTGCTTCTGCAGAAAAATAGCTGCCCCTTTCCTACTAATGCAAATCTAAAATTACCAGAGTAATACGCAATAAATGTCTGTCAACAATTCCTCTTTGCACACAGAGTCATGGTTTGATATTAGGCAGAAAACGAAATTTCTTTGCCAATTTGAAAGCACACTTACTACTCTTTTTTTGGCAAGTGATAAGTACTTTTACAGTCTGACACATTTTCAATCCACTTTTCAGATTCTGAAATCAGCACATGTCCAAACAGCTTTTTGAGACCAGGAACATGTGTAACCTGGGTGACTGACTACACTCCAGCAAGGGCAACCAGCCTTAGTGATGCTGAATGTATTTGCATTACTGACTGCAACCTCAAACCCCACTCGGTTGTAAATACTATGCATGATTCTACAGGATAAGCAGCTGGGTGTATGCTAAGAGTCTGGTTCTGCAGAAAAATAGCTGCCCCTTTCCTACTAATGCAAATCTAAAATTACCAGAGTAATACGCAATAAATGTCTGTCAACAATTCCTCTTTGCACACAGAGTCATGGTTTGATATTAGGCAGAAAACGAAATTTCTTTGCCAATTTGAAAGCACACTTACTACTCTTTTTTTGGCAAGTGATAAGTAATTTTACAGTCTGACACATTTTCAATCCACTTTTCAGATTCTGAAAACAGCACATGTCCAAACAGCTTTTTGAGACCAGGAACATGTGTAACCTGGGTGACTGACTACACTCCAGCAAGGGCAACCAGCCTTAGTGATGCTGAATGTATTTGCATTACTGACTGCAACCTCAAACCCCACTCTGTTGTAAATACTATGCATGATTCTACAGGATAAGCAGCTGGGTGTGTGCTAAGAGTCTGCTTCTGCAGAAAAATAGCTGCCCCTTTCCTACTAATGCAAATGTAAAATTACCAGAGTAATACGCAATAAATCTCTGTCTATAATTCCTCTTTGCACACAGAGTCATTGTTTGATATTAGGCAGAAGACGAAATTTCTTTGCCAATTTGAAAGCACACTTACTACTCTTTTTTTGGCAAGTGATAAGTACTTTTACAGTCTGACACATTTTCAATCCACTTTTCAGATTCTGAAAACAGCACATGTCCAAACAGCTTTTTGAGACCAGGAACATGTGTAACCTGGGTGACTGACTACACTCCAGCAAGGGCAACCAGCCTTAGTGATGCTGAATGTATTTGCATTACTGACTGCAACCTCAAACCCCACTCGGTTGTGAATACTATGCATGATTCTACAGGATAAGCAGCTGGGTGTGTGCTAAGAGTCTGCTTCTGCAGAAAAATAGCTGCCCCTTTCCTACTAATGCAAATGTAAAATTACCAGAGTAATACGCAATAAATCTCTGTCTATAATTCCTCTTTGCACACAGAGTCATGGTTTAATATTAGGCAGAAAACGAAATTTCTTTGCCAATTTGAAAGCACACTTACTACTCTTTTTTTGGCAAGTGATAAGTACTTTTACAGTCTGACACATTTTCAATCCACTTTTCAGATTCTGAAAGCTGCACATGTCCAAACAGCTTTTTGAGACCAGGAACATATGTCACCTGGATGAATGACTACACTCCAGTAAGGGCAACCAGCCTTAGTGATGCTGAATGTATTTGCATTACTCACTGCAACCTCAATCTAGGGGTGGGCGGAATTTGCGCAATCGCGTTACGCAAATCTCCGCGAAACGGTAAAAAATCTCCGCGAACACGCAGAAATTCCGCGAACACGCGGAAATGCTTGTTCGCGATGCTTTTTTCCTGTTCGCAATTGCTGTTTGCGTGCTCGAGGAGAAATATCTCGCGAACATGCATTTTGAGAACGCGAACAAGCAAAAATTTCGCGAAATCGCGGAAAGCAGACTTTTGAGCAATTTCGTGTTCTCCGCGGAACGCGAAATTACGCAAATTACGCAAGCGGAACGGAATTTGCCGCCCAGGCCTACCTCAAACCCCACTCGGTTGTGAATACTATGCATGATTCTACAGGGGAAGCAGCTGGGTGTGTGCTAAGAGTCTGCTTCTGCAGAAAAATATCTGCCCCTTTCCTACTAATGCAAATGTAAAATTACCAGAGTAATACGCAATAAATCTCTGTCTATAATTCCTCTTTGCACACAGAGTCATGGGCAAGTGATAAGTACTTTTACAGTCTGACACATTTTCAATCCACTTTTCAGATTCTGAAAACAGCACATGTCCAAACAGCTTTTTGAGACCAGGAACATGTGTAACCTGGGTGACTGACTACACTCCAGCAAGGGCAACCAGCCTTAGTGGTGCTGAATGTATTTGCATTACTCACTGCAACCTCAAACCCCACTCGGTTGTGAATACTATGCATGATTCTACAGTGTAAGCAGCTGGGTGTGTGCTAAGAGTCTGCTTCTGCAGAAAAATAGCTGCCCCTTTCCTACTAATGCAAATGTAAAATTACCAGAGTAATACGCAATAAATCTCTGTCTATAATTCCTCTTTGCACACAGAGTCATGGTTTGATATTAGGCAGAAAACGAAATTTCTTTGCCAATTTGAAAGCACACTTACTACTCTTTTTTTGGCAAGTGATAAGTTCTTTTACAGTCTGACACATTTTCAATCCACTTTTCAGATTCTGAAAACAGCACATGTCCAAACAGCTTTTTGAGACCAGGAACATGTGTAACCTGGGTGAATGACTACACTCCAGTAAGGGCAACCAGCCTTAGTGATGCTGAATGTATTTGCATTACTCACTGCAACCTCAAACCCCACTCGTTTGTGAATACTATGCATGATTCTACAGGGGAAGCAGCTGGGTGTGTGCTAAGAGTCTGCTTCTGCAGAAAAATAGCTGCCCCTTTCCTACTAATGCAAATGTAAAATTACCAGAGTAATACGCAATAAATCTCTGGCAACAATTCCTCTTTGCACACAGAGTCATGGTTTGATATTAGGCAGAAAACGAAATTTCTTTGCCAATTTGAAAGCACACTTACTACTCTTTTTTTGGCAAGTGATAAGTACTTTTACAGTCTGACACATTTTCAATCCACTTTTCTGATTCTGAAAACAGCACATGTCCAAACAGCTTTTTGAGACCAGGAACATGTGTAACCTGGGTGACTGACTACACTCCAGCAAGGGCAACCAGCCTTAGTGATGCTGAATGTATTTGCATTACTGACTGCAACCTCAAACCCCACTCGGTTGTGAATACTATGCATGATTCTACAGGATAAGCAGCTGGGTGTGTGCTAAGAGTCTGCTTCTGCAGAAAAATAGCTGCCCCTTTCCTACTAATGCAAATGTAAAATTACCAGAGTAATACGCAATAAATCTCTGTCTATAATTCCTCTTTGCACACAGAGTCATGGTTTAATATTAGGCAGAAAACGAAATTTCTTTGCCAATTTGAAAGCACACTTACTACTCTTTTTTTGGCAAGTGATAAGTACTTTTACAGTCTGACACATTTTCAATCCACTTTTCAGATTCTGAAAACTGCACATGTCCAAACAGCTTTTTGAGACCAGGAACATATGTCACCTGGATGAATGACTACACTCCAGTAAGGGCAACCAGCCTTAGTGATGCTTAATGTATTTGCATTACTCACTGCAACCTCAAACCCCACTCGGTTATGAATACTATGCATGATTCTACAGGGGAAGCAGCTGGGTGTGTGCTAAGAGTCTGCTTCTGCAGAAAAATAGCTGCCCCTTTCCTACTAATGCAAATGTAAAATTACCAGAGTAATACGCAATAAATCTCTGTCTATAATTCCTCTTTGCACACAGAGTCATGGGCAAGTGATAAGTACTTTTACAGTCTGACACATTTTCAATCCACTTTTCAGATTCTGAAAACAGCACATGTCCAAACAGCTTTTTGAGACCAGGAACATGTGTAACCTGGGTGAATGACTACACTCCAGCAAGGGCAACCAGCCTTAGTGATGCTGAATGTATTTGCATTACTGACTGCAACCTCAAACCCCACTCTGTTGTAAATACTATGCATGATTCTACAGGATAAGCAGCTGGGTGTGTGCTAAGAGTCTGCTTCTGCAGAAAAATAGCTGCCCCTTTCCTACTAATGCAAATGTAAAATTACCAGAGTAATACGCAATAAATCTCTGTCTATAATTCCTCTTTGCACACAGAGTCATTGTTTGATATTAGGCAGAAAACGAAATTTCTTTGCCAATTTGAAAGCACACTTACTACTCTTTTTTTGGCAAGTGATAAGTACTTTTACAGTCTGACACATTTTCAATCCACTTTTCAGATTCTGAAAACAGCACATGTCCAAACAGCTTTTTGAGACCAGGAACATGTGTAACCTGGGTGAATGACTACACTCCAGCAAGGGCAACCAGCCTTAGTGATGCTGAATGTATTTGCATTACTGACTGCAACCTCAAACCCCACTCGGTTGTAAATACTATGCATGATTCTACAGGATAAGCAGCTGGGTGTGTGCTAAGAGTCTGCTTCTGCAGAAAAATAGCTGCCCCTTTCCTACTAATGCAAATCTAAAATTACCAGAGTAATACGCAATAAATGTCTGTCAACAATTCCTCTTTGCACACAGAGTCATGGTTTGATATTAGGCAGAAAACGAAATTTCTTTGCCAATTTGAAAGCACACTTACTACTCTTTTTTTGGCAAGTGATAAGTACTTTTACAGTCTGACACATTTTCAATCCACTTTTCAGATTCTGAAAACAGCACATGTCCAAACAGCTTTTTGAGACCAGGAACATGTGTAACCTGGGTGACTGACTACACTCCAGCAAGGGCAACCAGCCTTAGTGGTGCTGAATGTATTTGCATTACTCACTGCAACCTCAAACCCCACTCGGTTGTGAATACTATGCATGATTCTACAGTGTAAGCAGCTGGGTGTGTGCTAAGAGTCTGCTTCTGCAGAAAAATAGCTGCCCCTTTCCTAATAATGCAAATGTAAAATTACCAGAGTAATACGCAATAAATCTCTGTCTATAATTCCTCTTTGCACACAGAGTCATGGTTTGATATTAGGCAGAAAACGAAATTTCTTTGCCAATTTGAAAGCACACTTACTACTCTTTTTTTGGCAAGTGATAAGTACTTTTACAGTCTGACACATTTTCAATCCACTTTTCAGATTCTGAAAACAGCACATGTCCAAACAGCTTTTTGAGACCAGGAACATGTGTAACCTGGGTGACTGACTACACTCCAGCAAGGGCAACCAGCCTTAGTGATGCTGAATGTATTTGCATTACTGACTGCAACCTCAAACCCCACTCGGTTGTGAATACTATGCATGATTCTACAGGATAAGCAGCTGGGTGTGTGCTAAGAGTCTGCTTCTGCAGAAAAATAGCTGCCCCTTTCCTACTAATGCAAATGTAAAATTACCAGAGTAATACACAATAAATCTCTGTCTATAATTCCTCTTTGCACACAGAGTCATGGTTTAATATTAGGCAGAAAACGAAATTTCTTTGCCAATTTGAAAGCAAACTTACTACTCTTTTTTTGGCAAGTGATAAGTACTTTTACAGTCTGACACATTTTCAATCCACTTTTCAGATTCTGAAAACTGCACATGTCCAAACAGCTTTTTGAGACCAGGAACATGTGTAACCTGGATGAATGACTACACTCCAGTAAGGGCAACCAGCCTTAGTGATGCTGAATGTATTTGCATTACTCACTGCAACCTCAAACCCCACTCGGTTGTGAATACTATGCATGATTCTACAGGGGAAGCAGCTGGGTGTGTGCTAAGAGTCTGCTTCTGCAGAAAAAAAGCTGCCCCTTTCCTACTAATGCAAATGTAAAATTACCAGAGTAATACGCAATAAATCTCTGTCTATAATTCCTCTTTGCACACAGAGTCATGGGCAAGTGATAAGTACTTTTACAGTCTGACACATTTTAAATCCACTTTTCAGATTCTGAAAACAGCACATGTCCAAACAGCTTTTTGAGACCAGGAACATGTGTAACCTGGGTGAATGACTACACTCCAGCAAGGGCAACCAGCCTTAGTGATGCTGAATGTATTTGCATTACTGACTGCAACCTCAAACCCCACTCGGTTGTCAATACTATGCATGATTCTACAGTGTAAGCAGCTGGGTGTGTGCAAAGAGTCTGCTTCTGCAGAAAAATAGCTGCCCCTTTCCTACTAATGCAAATGTAAAATTACCAGAGTAATACGCAATAAATCTCTGTCTATAATTCCTCTTTGCACACAGAGTCATGGTTTGATATTAGGCAGAAAACGAAATTTCTTTGCCAATTTGAAAGCACACTTACTACTCTTTTTTTGGCAAGTGATAAGTACTTTTACAGTCTGACACATTTTCAATCCACTTTTCAGATTCTGAAAACAGCACATGTCCAAACAGCTTTTTGAGTCCAGGAACATGTGTAACCTGGGTGAATGACTACACTCCAGCAAAGGCAACCAGCCTTAGTGATGTTGAATGTATTTGCATTACTCACTGCAACCTCAAACCCCATTCGGTTGTGAATACTATGCATGTTTCTACAGGATAAGCAGCTGGGTGTGTGCAAAGAGTCTGCTTCTGCAGAAAAATAGCTGCCCCTTTCCTACTAATGCAAATCTAAAATTACCAGAGTAATACGCAATAAATGTCTGTCAACAATTCCTCTTTGCACACAGAGTCATGGTTTGATATTAGGCAGAAAACGAAATTTCTTTGCCAATTTGAAAGCACACTTACTACTCTTTTTTTGGCAAGTGATAAGTACTTTTACAGTCTGACACATTTTCAATCCACTTTTCAGATTCTGAAATCAGCACATGTCCAAACAGCTTTTTGAGACCAGGAACATGTGTAACCTGGGTGACTGACTACACTCCAGCAAGGGCAACCAGCCTTAGTGATGCTGAATGTATTTGCATTACTGACTGCAACCTCAAACCCCACTCGGTTGTAAATACTATGCATGATTCTACAGGATAAGCAGCTGGGTGTGTGCTAAGAGTCTGCTTCTGCAGAAAAATAGCTGCCCCTTTCCTACTAATGCAAATGTAAAATTACCAGAGTAATACGCAATAAATCTCTGTCTATAATTCCTCTTTGCACACAGAGTCATTGTTTGATATTAGGCAGAAAACGAAATTTCTTTGCCAATTTGAAAGCACACTTACTACTCTTTTTTTGGCAAGTGATAAGTACTTTTACAGTCTGACACATTTTCAATCCACTTTTCAGATTATGAAAACAGCACATGTCCAAACAGCTTTTTGAGACCAGGAACATGTGTAACCTGGGTGACTGACTACACTCCAGCAAGGGCAACCAGCCTTAGTGATGCTGAATGTATTTGCATTACTGACTGCAACCTCAAACCCCACTCGGTTGTGAATACTATGCATGATTCTACAGGATAAGCAGCTGGGTGTGTGCAAAGAGTCTGCTTCTGCAGAAAAATAGCTGCCCCTTTCCTACTAATGCAAATGTAAAATTACCAGAGTAATACGCAATAAATCTCTGTCTATAATTCCTCTTTGCACAGAGAGTCATGGTTTGATATTAGGCAGAAAACGAAATTTCTTTGCCAATTTGAAAGCACACTTACTACTCTTTTTTTGGCAAGTGATAAGTACTTTTACAGTCTGACACATTTTCAATCCACTTTTCAGATTCTGAAAACAGCACATGTCCAAACAGCTTTTTGAGTCCAGGAACATGTGTAACCTGGGTGAATGACTACACTCCAGCAAAGGCAACCAGCCTTAGTGATGTTGAATGTATTTGCATTACTCACTGCAACCTCAAACCCCATTCGGTTGTGAATACTATGCATGTTTCTACAGGATAAGCAGCTGGGTGTGTGCAAAGAGTCTGCTTCTGCAGAAAAATAGCTGCCCCTTTCCTACTAATGCAAATGTAAAATTACCAGAGTAATACGCAATAAATCTCTGTCTATAATTCCTCTTTGCACACAGAGTCATTGTTTGATATTAGGCAGAAAACGAAATTTCGTTGCCAATTTGAAAGCACACTTACTACTCTTTGTTTGGCAAGTGATAAGTACTTTTACAGTCTGACACATTTTCAATCCACTTTTCAGATTATGAAAACAGCACATGTCCAAACAGCTTTTTGAGACCAGGAACATGTGTAACCTGGGTGACTGACTACACTCCAGCAAGGGCAACCAGCCTTAGTGATGCTGAATGTATTTGCATTACTGACTGCAACCTCAAACCCCACTCGGTTGTGAATACTATGCATGATTCTACAGGATAAGCAGCTGGGTGTGTGCAAAGAGTCTGCTTCTGCAGAAAAATAGCTGCCCCTTTCCTACTAATGCAAATGTAAAATTACCAGAGTAATACGCAATAAATCTCTGTCTATAATTCCTCTTTGCACAGAGAGTCATGGTTTGATATTAGGCAGAAAACGAAATTTCTTTGCCAATTTGAAAGCACACTTACTACTCTTTTTTTGGCAAGTGATAAGTACTTTTACAGTCTGACACATTTTCAATCCACTTTTCAGATTCTGAAAACAGCACATGTCCAAACAGCTTTTTGAGTCCAGGAACATGTGTAACCTGAGTGAATGACTACACTCCAGCAAAGGCAACCAGCCTTAGTGATGTTGAATGTATTTGCATTACTCACTGCAACCTCAAACCCCATTCGGTTGTGAATACTATGCATGTTTCTACAGGATAAGCAGCTGGGTGTGTGCAAAGAGTCTGCTTCTGCAGAAAAATTGCTGCCCCTTTCCTACTAATGCAAATCTAAAATTACCAGAGTAATACGCAATAAATGTCTGTCAACAATTCCTCTTTGCACACAGAGTCATGGTTTGATATTAGGCAGAAAACGAAATTTCTTTGCCAATTTGAAAGCACACTTACTACTCTTTTTTTGGCAAGTGATAAGTACTTTTACAGTCTGACACATTTTCAATCCACTTTTCAGATTCTGAAAACAGCACATGTCCAAACAGCTTTTTGAGACCAGGAACATGTGTAACCTGGGTGACTGACTACACTCCAGCAAGGGCAACCAGCCTTAGTGATGCTGAATGTATTTGCATTACTGACTGCAACCTCAAACCCCACTCGGTTGTAAATACTATGCATGATTCTACAGGATAAGCAGCTGGGTGTGTGCTAAGAGTCTGGTTCTGCAGAAAAATAGCTGCCCCTTTCCTACTAATGCAAATGTAAAATTACCAGAGTAATACGCAATAAATCTCTGTCTATAATTCCTCTTTGCACAGAGAGTCATGGTTTGATATTAGGCAGAAAACGAAATTTCTTTGCCAATTTGAAAGCACACTTACTACTCTTTTTTTGGCAAGTGATAAGTACTTTTACAGTCTGACACATTTTCAATCCACTTTTCAGATTCTGAAAACAGCACATGTCCAAACAGCTTTTTGAGTCCAGGAACATGTGTAACCTGGGTGAATGACTACACTCCAGCAAAGGCAACCAGCCTTAGTGATGTTGAATGTATTTGCATTACTCACTGCAACCTCAAACCCCATTCGGTTGTGAATACTATGCATGTTTCTACAGGATAAGCAGCTGGGTGTGTGCAAAGAGTCTGCTTCTGCAGAAAAATTGCTGCCCCTTTCCTACTAATGCAAATCTAAAATTACCAGAGTAATACGCAATAAATGTCTGTCAACAATTCCTCTTTGCACACAGAGTCATGGTTTGATATTAGGCAGAAAACGAAATTTCTTTGCCAATTTGAAAGCACACTTACTACTCTTTTTTTGGCAAGTGATAAGTACTTTTACAGTCTGACACATTTTCAATCCACTTTTCAGATTCTGAAAACAGCACATGTCCAAACAGCTTTTTGAGACCAGGAACATGTGTAACCTGGGTGACTGACTACACTCCTGCAAGGGCAACCAGCCTTAGTGATGCTGAATGTATTTGCATTACTGACTGCAACCTCAAACCCCACTCGGTTGTGAATACTATGCATGATTCTACAGTGTAAGCAGCTGGGTGTGTGCTAAGAGTCTGCTTCTGCAGAAAAATAGCTGCCCCTTTCCTACTAATGCAAATGTAAAATTACCAGAGTAATACGCAATAAATCTGTGTCTATAATTCCTCTTTGCACACAGAGTCATGGTTTGATATTAGGCAGAAAACGAAATTTCTTTGCCAATTTGAAAGCACACTTACTACTCTTTTTTTGGCAAGTGATAAGTACTTTTACAGTCTGACACATTTTCAATCCACTTTTCAGATTCTGAAAACAGCACATGTCCAAACAGCTTTTTGAGACCAGGAACATGTGTAACCTGGGTGAATGACTACACTCCAGTAAGGGCAACCAGCCTTAGTGATGCTGAATGTATTTGCATTACTCACTGCAACCTCAAACCCCACTCGTTTGTGAATACTATGCATGATTCTACAGGGGAAGCAGCTGGGTGTGTGCTAAGAGTCTGCTTCTGCAGAAAAATAGCTGCCCCTATCCTACTAATGCAAATGTAAAATTACCAGAGTAATACGCAATAAATCTCTGGCAACAATTCCTCTTTGCACACAGAGTCATGGTTTGATATTAGGCAGAAAACGAAATTTCTTTGCCAATTTGAAAGCACACTTACTACTCTTTTTTTGGCAAGTGATAAGTACTTTTACAGTCTGACACATTTTCAATCCACTTTTCAGATTCTGAAAACAGCACATGTCCAAACAGCCTTTTGAGACCAGGAACATGTGTAACCTGGGTGACTGACTACACTCCAGCAAGGGCAACCAGCCTTAGTGATGCTGAATGTATTTGCATTACTGACTGCAACCTCAAACCCCACTCGGTTGTGAATACTATGCATGATTCTACAGGATAAGCAGCTGGGTGTGTGCTAAGAGTCTGCTTCTGCAGAAAAATAGCTGCCCCTTTCCTACTAATGCAAATGTAAAATTACCAGAGTAATACACAATAAATCTCTGTCTATAATTCCTCTTTGCACACAGAGTCATGGTTTAATATTAGGCAGAAAACGAAATTTCTTTGCCAATTTGAAAGCAAACTTACTACTCTTTTTTTGGCAAGTGATAAGTACTTTTACAGTCTGACACATTTTCAATTCACTTTTCAGATTCTGAAAACTGCACATGTCCAAACAGCTTTTTGATACCAGGAACATGTGTAACCTGGATGAATGACTACACTCCAGTAAGGGCAACCAGCCTTAGTGATGCTGAATGTATTTGCATTACTCACTGCAACCTCAAACCCCACTCGGTTGTGAATACTATGCATGATTCTACAGGGGAAGCAGCTGGGTGTGTGCTAAGAGTCTGCTTCTGCAGAAAAATAGCTGCCCCTTTCCTACTAATGCAAATGTAAAATTACCAGAGTAATACGCAATAAATCTCTGTCTATAATTCCTCTTTGCACACAGAGTCATGGGCAAGTGATAAGTACTTTTACAGTCTGACACATTTTCAATCCACTTTTCAGATTCTGAAAACAGCACATGTCCAAACAGCTTTTTGAGACCAGGAACATGTGTAACCTGGGTGAATGACTACACTCCAGCAAGGGCAACCAGCCTTAGTGATGCTGAATGTATTTGCATTACTGACTGCAACCTCAAACCCCACTCGGTTGTCAATACTATGCATGATTCTACAGGGTAAGCAGCTGGGTGTGTGCAAAGAGTCTGCTTCTGCAGAAAAATAGCTGCCCCTTTCCTACTAATGCAAATGTAAAATTACCAGAGTAATACGCAATAAATCTCTGTTTATAATTCCTCTTTGCACACAGAGTCATGGTTTGATATTAGGCAGAAAACGAAATTTCTTTGCCAATTTGAAAGCACACTTACTACTCTTTTTTTGGCAAGTGATAAGCATTTTTACAGTCTGACACATTTTCAATCCACTTTTCAGATTCTGAAAACAGCACATGTCCAAACAGCTTTTTGAGTCCAGGAACATGTGTAACCTGGGTGAATGACTACACTCCAGCAAAGGCAACCAGCCTTAGTGATGTTGAATGTATTTGCTTTACTCACTGCAACCTCAAACCCCATTCGGTTGTGAATACTATGCATGTTTCTACAGGATAAGCAGCTGGGTGTGTGCAAAGAGTCTGCTTCTGCAGAAAAATAGCTGCCCCTTTCCTACTAATGCAAATCTAAAATTACCAGAGTAATACGCAATAAATGTCTGTCAACAATTCCTCTTTGCACACAGAGTCATGGTTTGATATTAGGCAGAAAACGAAATTTCTTTGCCAATTTGAAAGCACACTTACTACTCTTTTTTTGGCAAGTGATAAGTACTTTTACAGTCTGACACATTTTCAATCCACTTTTCAGATTCTGAAATCAGCACATGTCCAAACAGCTTTTTGAGACCAGGAACATGTGTAACCTGGGTGACTGACTACACTCCAGCAAGGGCAACCAGCCTTAGTGATGCTGAATGTATTTGCATTACTGACTGCAACCTCAAACCCCACTCGGTTGTAAATACTATGCATGATTCTACAGGATAAGCAGCTGGGTGTATGCTAAGAGTCTGGTTCTGCAGAAAAATAGCTGCCCCTTTCCTACTAATGCAAATCTAAAATTACCAGAGTAATACGCAATAAATGTCTGTCAACAATTCCTCTTTGCACACAGAGTCATGGTTTGATATTAGGCAGAAAACGAAATTTCTTTGCCACTTTGAAAGCACACTTACTACTCTTTTTTTGGCAAGTGATAAGTAATTTTACAGTCTGACACATTTTCAATCCACTTTTCAGATTCTGAAAACAGCACATGTCCAAACAGCTTTTTGAGACCAGGAACATGTGTAACCTGGGTGACTGACTACACTCCAGCAAGGGCAACCAGCCTTAGTGATGCTGAATGTATTTGCATTACTGACTGCAACCTCAAACCCCACTCTGTTGTAAATACTATGCATGATTCTACAGGATAAGCAGCTGGGTGTGTGCTAAGAGTCTGCTTCTGCAGAAAAATAGCTGCCCCTTTCCTACTAATGCAAATGTAAAATTACCAGAGTAATACGCAATAAATCTCTGTCTATAATTCCTCTTTGCACACAGAGTCATTGTTTGATATTAGGCAGAAGACGAAATTTCTTTGCCAATTTGAAAGCACACTTACTACTCTTTTTTTGGCAAGTGATAAGTACTTTTACAGTCTGACACATTTTCAATCCACTTTTCAGATTCTGAAAACAGCACATGTCCAAACAGCTTTTTGAGACCAGGAACATGTGTAACCTGGGTGACTGACTACACTCCAGCAAGGGCAACCAGCCTTAGTGATGCTGAATGTATTTGCATTACTGACTGCAACCTCAAACCCCACTCGGTTGTGAATACTATGCATGATTCTACAGGATAAGCAGCTGGGTGTGTGCTAAGAGTCTGCTTCTGCAGAAAAATAGCTGCCCCTTTCCTACTAATGCAAATGTAAAATTACCAGAGTAATACGCAATAAATCTCTGTCTATAATTCCTCTTTGCACACAGAGTCATGGTTTAATATTAGGCAGAAAACGAAATTTCTTTGCCAATTTGAAAGCACACTTACTACTCTTTTTTTGGCAAGTGATAAGTACTTTTACAGTCTGACACATTTTCAATCCACTTTTCAGATTCTGAAAGCTGCACATGTCCAAACAGCTTTTTGAGACCAGGAACATATGTCACCTGGATGAATGACTACACTCCAGTAAGGGCAACCAGCCTTAGTGATGCTGAATGTATTTGCATTACTCACTGCAACCTCAAACTAGGGGTGGGCGGAATTTGCGTAATCGCGTTACGCAAATCTCCGCGAAACGGTAAAAAATCTCCGCGAACACGCAGAAATTCCGCGAACACGCGGAATTGCTTGTTCGCGATGCTTTTTTCCTGTTCGCAATTGCTGTTTGCGTGCTCGAGGAGAAATATCTCGCGAACATGCATTTTGAGAACGCGAACAAGCAAAAATTTCGCGAAATCGCGGAAAGCAGACTTTTGAGCAATTTCGCGTTCTCCGCGGAACGCGAAATTACGCAAATTACGCGAGCGGAACGGAATTTGCCGCCCAGGCCTACCTCAAACCCCACTCGGTTGTGAATACTATGCATGATTCTACAGGGGAAGCAGCTGGGTGTGTGCTAAGAGTCTGCTTCTGCAGAAAAATAGCTGCCCCTTTCCTACTAATGCAAATGTAAAATTACCAGAGTAATACGCAATAAATCTCTGTCTATAATTCCTCTTTGCACACAGAGTCATGGGCAAGTGATAAGTACTTTTACAGTCTGACACATTTTCAATCCACTTTTCAGATTCTGAAAACAGCACATGTCCAAACAGCTTTTTGAGACCAGGAACATGTGTAACCTGGGTGACTGACTACACTCCAGCAAGGGCAACCAGCCTTAGTGGTGCTGAATGTATTTGCATTACTCACTGCAACCTCAAACCCCACTCGGTTGTGAATACTATGCATGATTCTACAGTGTAAGCAGCTGGGTGTGTGCTAAGAGTCTGCTTCTGCAGAAAAATAGCTGCCCCTTTCCTACTAATGCAAATGTAAAATTACCAGAGTAATACGCAATAAATCTCTGTCTATAATTCCTCTTTGCACACAGAGTCATGGTTTGATATTAGGCAGAAAACGAAATTTCTTTGCCAATTTGAAAGCACACTTACTACTCTTTTTTTGGCAAGTGATAAGTTCTTTTACAGTCTGACACATTTTCAATCCACTTTTCAGATTCTGAAAACAGCACATGTCCAAACAGCTTTTTGAGACCAGGAACATGTGTAACCTGGGTGAATGACTACACTCCAGTAAGGGCAACCAGCCTTAGTGATGCTGAATGTATTTGCATTACTCACTGCAACCTCAAACCCCACTCGTTTGTGAATACTATGCATGATTCTACAGGGGAAGCAGCTGGGTGTGTGCTAAGAGTCTGCTTCTGCAGAAAAATAGCTGCCCCTTTCCTACTAATGCAAATGTAAAATTACCAGAGTAATACGCAATAAATCTCTGGCAACAATTCCTCTTTGCACACAGAGTCATGGTTTGATATTAGGCAGAAAACGAAATTTCTTTGCCAATTTGAAAGCACACTTACTACTCTTTTTTTGGCAAGTGATAAGTACTTTTACAGTCTGACACATTTTCAATCCACTTTTCTGATTCTGAAAACAGCACATGTCCAAACAGCTTTTTGAGACCAGGAAAATGTGTAACCTGGGTGACTGACTACACTCCAGCAAGGGCAACCAGCCTTAGTGATGCTGAATGTATTTGCATTACTGACTGCAACCTCAAACCCCACTCGGTTGTGAATACTATGCATGATTCTACAGGATAAGCAGCTGGGTGTGTGCTAAGAGTCTGCTTCTGCAGAAAAATAGCTGCCCCTTTCCTACTAATGCAAATGTAAAATTACCAGAGTAATACACAATAAATCTCTGTCTATAATTCCTCTTTGCACACAGAGTCATGGGCAAGTGATAAGTACTTTTACAGTCTGACACATTTTCAATCCACTTTTCAGATTCTGAAAACAGCACATGTCCAAACAGCTTTTTGAGACCAGGAACATGTGTAACCTGGGTGAATGACTACACTCCAGCAAGGGCAACCAGCCTTAGTGATGCTGAATGTATTTGCATTACTGACTGCAACCTCAAACCCCACTCGGTTGTCAATACTATGCATGATTCTACAGGGTAAGCAGCTGGGCGTGTGCAAAGAGTCTGCTTCTGCAGAAAAATAGCTGCCCCTTTCCTACTAATGCAAATGTAAAATTACCAGAGTAATACGCAATAAATCTCTGTTTATAATTCCTCTTTGCACACAGAGTCATGGTTTGATATTAGGCAGAAAACGAAATTTCTTTGCCAATTTGAAAGCACACTTACTACTCTTTTTTTGGCAAGTGATAAGTATTTTTACAGTCTGACACATTTTCAATCCACTTTTCAGATTCTGAAAACAGCACATGTCCAAACAGCTTTTTGAGTCCAGGAACATGTGTAACCTGGGTGAATGACTACACTCCAGCAAAGGCAACCAGCCTTAGTGATGTTGAATGTATTTGCATTACTCACTGCAACCTCAAACCCCATTCGGTTGTGAATACTATGCATGTTTCTACAGGATAAGCAGCTGGGTGTGTGCAAAGAGTCTGCTTCTGCAGAAAAATAGCTGCCCCTTTCCTACTAATGCAAATCTAAAATTACCAGAGTAATACGCAATAAATGTCTGTCAACAATTCCTCTTTGCACACAGAGTCATGGTTTGATATTAGGCAGAAAACGAAATTTCTTTGCCAATTTGAAAGCACACTTACTACTCTTTTTTTGGCAAGTGATAAGTACTTTTACAGTCTGACACATTTTCAATCCACTTTTCAGATTCTGAAATCAGCACATGTCCAAACAGCTTTTTGAGACCAGGAACATGTGTAACCTGGGTGACTGACTACACTCCAGCAAGGGCAACCAGCCTTAGTGATGCTGAATGTATTTGCATTACTGACTGCAACCTCAAACCCCACTCGGTTGTAAATACTATGCATGATTCTACAGGATAAGCAGCTGGGTGTATGCTAAGAGTCTGGTTCTGCAGAAAAATAGCTGCCCCTTTCCTACTAATGCAAATCTAAAATTACCAGAGTAATACGCAATAAATGTCTGTCAACAATTCCTCTTTGCACACAGAGTCATGGTTTGATATTAGGCAGAAAACGAAATTTCTTTGCCAATTTGAAAGCACACTTACTACTCTTTTTTTGGCAAGTGATAAGTAATTTTACAGTCTGACACATTTTCAATCCACTTTTCAGATTCTGAAAACAGCACATGTCCAAACAGCTTTTTGAGACCAGGAACATGTGTAACCTGGGTGACTGACTACACTCCAGCAAGGGCAACCAGCCTTAGTGATGCTGAATGTATTTGCATTACTGACTGCAACCTCAAACCCCACTCTGTTGTAAATACTATGCATGATTCTACAGGATAAGCAGCTGGGTGTGTGCTAAGAGTCTGCTTCTGCAGAAAAATAGCTGCCCCTTTCCTACTAATGCAAATGTAAAATTACCAGAGTAATACGCAATAAATCTCTGTCTATAATTCCTCTTTGCACACAGAGTCATTGTTTGATATTAGGCAGAAGACGAAATTTCTTTGCCAGTTTGAAAGCACACTTACTACTCTTTTTTTGGCAAGTGATAAGTACTTTTACAGTCTGACACATTTTCAATCCACTTTTCAGATTCTGAAAACAGCACATGTCCAAACAGCTTTTTGAGACCAGGAACATGTGTAACCTGGGTGACTGACTACACTCCAGCAAGGGCAACCAGCCTTAGTGATGCTGAATGTATTTGCATTACTGACTGCAACCTCAAACCCCACTCGGTTGTGAATACTATGCATGATTCTACAGGATAAGCAGCTGGGTGTATGCTAAGAGTCTGCTTCTGCAGAAAAATAGCTGCCCCTTTCCTACTAATGCAAATGTAAAATTACCAGAGTAATACGCAATAAATCTCTGTCTATAATTCCTCTTTGCACACAGAGTCATGGTTTAATATTAGGCAGAAAACGAAATTTCTTTGCCAATTTGAAAGCACACTTACTACTCTTTTTTTGGCAAGTGATAAGTACTTTTACAGTCTGACACATTTTCAATCCACTTTTCAGATTCTGAAAGCTGCACATGTCCAAACAGCTTTTTGAGACCAGGAACATATGTCACCTGGATGAATGACTACACTCCAGTAAGGGCAACCAGCCTTAGTGATGCTGAATGTATTTGCATTACTCACTGCAACCTCAAACTAGGGGTGGGCGGAATTTGCGTAATCGCGTTACGCAAATCTCCGCGAAACGGTAAAAAATCTCCGCGAACACGCAGAAATTCCACGAACACGCGGAATTGCTTGTTCGCGATGCTTTTTTCCTGTTCGCAATTGCTGTTTGCGTGCTCGAGGAGAAATATCTCGCGAACATGCATTTTGAGAACGCGAACAAGCAAAAATTTCGCGAAATCGCGGAAAGCAGACTTTTGAGCAATTTCGCGTTCTCCGCGGAACGCGAAATTACGCAAATTACGCGAGCGGAACGGAATTTGCCGCCCAGGCCTACCTCAAACCCCACTCGGTTGTGAATACTATGCATGATTCTACAGGGGAAGCAGCTGGGTGTGTGCTAAGAGTCTGCTTCTGCAGAAAAATAGCTGCCCCTTTCCTACTAATGCAAATGTAAAATTACCAGAGTAATACACAATAAATCTCTGTCTATAATTCCTCTTTGCACACAGAGTCATGGGCAAGTGATAAGTACATTTACAGTCTGACACATTTTCAATCCACTTTTCAGATTCTGAAAACAGCACATGTCCAAACAGCTTTTTGAGACCAGGAACATGTGTAACCTGGGTGACTGACTACACTCCAGCAAGGGCAACCAGCCTTAGTGGTGCTGAATGTATTTGCATTACTCACTGCAACCTCAAACCCCACTCGGTTGTGAATACTATGCATGATTCTACAGTGTAAGCAGCTGGGTGTGTGCTAAGAGTCTGCTTCTGCAGAAAAATAGCTGCCCCTTTCCTACTAATGCAAATGTAAAATTACCAGAGTAATACGCAATAAATCTCTGTCTATAATTCCTCTTTGCACACAGAGTCATGGTTTGATATTAGGCAGAAAACGAAATTTCTTTGCCAATTTGAAAGCACACTTACTACTCTTTTTTCGGCAAGTGATAAGTTCTTTTACAGTCTGACACATTTTCAATCCACTTTTCAGATTCTGAAAACAGCACATGTCCAAACAGCTTTTTGAGACCAGGAACATGTGTAACCTGGGTGAATGACTACACTCCAGTAAGGGCAACCAGCCTTAGTGATGCTGAATGTATTTGCATTACTCACTGCAACCTCAAACCCCACTCGTTTGTGAATACTATGCATGATTCTACAGGGGAAGCAGCTGGGTGTGTGCTAAGAGTCTGCTTCTGCAGAAAAATAGCTGCCCCTTTCCTACTAATGCAAATGTAAAATTACCAGAGTAATACGCAATAAATCTCTGGCAACAATTCCTCTTTGCACACAGAGTCATGGTTTGATATTAGGCAGAAAACGAAATTTCTTTGCCAATTTGAAAGCACACTTACTACTCTTTTTTTGGCAAGTGATAAGTACTTTTACAGTCTGACACATTTTCAATCCACTTTTCTGATTCTGAAAACAGCACATGTCCAAACAGCTTTTTGAGACCAGGAACATGTGTAACCTGGGTGACTGACTACACTCCAGCAAGGGCAACCAGCCTTAGTGATGCTGAATGTATTTGCATTACTGACTGCAACCTCAAACCCCACTCGGTTGTGAATACTATGCATGATTCTACAGGATAAGCAGCTGGGTGTGTGCTAAGAGTCTGCTTCTGCAGAAAAATAGCTGCCCCTTTCCTACTAATGCAAATGTAAAATTACCAGAGTAATACGCAATAAATCTCTGTCTATAATTCCTCTTTGCACACAGAGTCATGGTTTAATATTAGGCAGAAAACGAAATTTCTTTGCCAATTTGAAAGCACACTTACTACTCTTTTTTTGGCAAGTGATAAGTACTTTTACAGTCTGACACATTTTCAATCCACTTTTCAGATTCTGAAAACTGCACATGTCCAAACAGCTTTTTGAGACCAGGAACATATGTCACCTGGATGAATGACTACACTCCAGTAAGGGCAACCAGCCTTAGTGATGCTGAATGTATTTGCATTACTCACTGCAACCTCAAACCCCACTCGGTTGTGAATACTATGCATGATTCTACAGGGGAAGCAGCTGGGTGTGTGCTAAGAGTCTGCTTCTGCAGAAAAATAGCTGCCCCTTTCCTACTAATGCAAATGTAAAATTACCAGAGTAATACGCAATAAATCTCTGTCTATAATTCCTCTTTGCACACAGAGTCATGGGCAAGTGATAAGTACTTTTACAGTCTGACACATTTTCAATCCACTTTTCAGATTCTGAAAACAGCACATGTCCAAACAGCTTTTTGAGACCAGGAACATGTGTAACCTGGGTGAATGACTACACTCCAGCAAGGGCAACCAGCCTTAGTGATGCTGAATGTATTTGCATTACTGACTGCAACCTCAAACCCCACTCGGTTGTGAATACTATGCATGATTCTACAGGATAAGCAGCTGGGTGTGTGCTAAGAGTCTGCTTCTGCAGAAAAATAGCTGCCCCTTTCCTACTAATGCAAATGTAAAATTACCAGAGTAATACGCAATAAATCTCTGTCTATAATTCCTCTTTGCACAGAGAGTCATGGTTTGATATTAGGCAGAAAACGAAATTTCTTTGCCAATTTGAAAGCACACTTACTACTCTTTTTTTGGCAAGTGATAAGTACTTTTACAGTCTGACACATTTTCAATCCACTTTTCAGATTCTGAAAACAGCACATGTCCAAACAGCTTTTTGAGTCCAGGAACATGTGTAACCTGGGTGAATGACTACACTCCAGCAAAGGCAACCAGCCTTAGTGATGTTGAATGTATTTGCATTACTCACTGCAACCTCAAACCCCATTCGGTTGTGAATACTATGCATGTTTCTACAGGATAAGCAGCTGGGTGTGTGCAAAGAGTCTGCTTCTGCAGAAAAATAGCTGCCCCTTTCCTACTAATGCAAATCTAAAATTACCAGAGTAATACGCAATAAATGTCTGTCAACAATTCCTCTTTGCACACAGAGTCATGGTTTGATATTAGGCAGAAAACGAAATTTCTTTGCCAATTTGAAAGCACACTTACTACTCTTTTTTTGGCAAGTGATAAGTACTTTTACAGTCTGACACATTTTCAATCCACTTTTCAGATTCTGAAAACAGCACATGTCCCAACAGCTTTTTGAGACCAGGAACATGTGTAACCTGGGTGACTGACTACACTCCAGCAAGGGCAAACAGCCTTAGTGATGCTGAATGTATTTGCATTACTGACTGCAACCTCAAACCCCACTCGTTTGTGAATACTATGCATGATTCTACAGTGTAAGCAGCTGGGTGTGTGCTAAGAGTCTGCTTCTGCAGAAAAATAGCTGCCCCTTTCCTACTAATGCAAATGTAAAATTACCAGAGTAATACGCAATAAATCTCTGTCTATAATTCCTCTTTGCACACAGAGTCATGGTTTGATATTAGGCAGAAAACGAAATTTCTTTGCCAATTTGAAAGCACACTTACTACTCTTTTTTTGGCAAGTGATAAGTACTTTTACAGTCTGACACATTTTCAATCCACTTTTCAGATTCTGAAAACAGCACATGTCCAAACAGCTTTTTGAGACCAGGAACATGTGTAACCTGGGTGAATGACTACACTCCAGTAAGGGCAACCAGCCTTAGTGATGCTGAATGTATTTGCATTACTCACTGCAACCTCAAACCCCACTCGTTTGTCAATACTATGCATGATTCTACAGGGGAAGCAGCTGGGTGTGTGCTAAGAGTCTGCTTCTGCAGAAAAATAGCTGCCCCTTTCCTACTAATGCAAATGTAAAATTACCAGAGTAATACGCAATAAATTTCTGGCAACAATTCCTCTTTGCACACAGAGTCATGGTTTGATATTAGGCAGAAAACGAAATTTCTTTGCCAATTTGAAAGCACACTTACTACTCTTTTTTTGGCAAGTGATAAGTACTTTTACAGTCTGACACATTTTCAATCCACTTTTCTGATTCTGAAAACAGCACATGTCCAAACAGCTTTTTGAGACCAGGAACATGTGTAACCTGGGTGACTGACTACACTCCAGCAAGGGCAACCAGCCTTAGTGATGCTGAATGTATTTGCATTACTGACTGCAACCTCAAACCCCACTCGTTTGTGAATACTATGCATGATTCTACAGGATAAGCAGCTGGGTGTGTGCTAAGAGTCTGCTTCTGCAGAAAAATAGCTGCCCCTTTCCTACTAATGCAAATGTAAAATTACCAGAGTAATACGCAATAAATCTCTGTCTATAATTCCTCTTTGCACACAGAGTCATTGTTTGATATTAGGCAGAAAACGAAATTTCTTTGCCAATTTGAAAGCACACTTACTACTCTTTTTTTGGCAAGTGATAAGTACTTTTACAGTCTGACACATTTTCAATCCACTTTTCAGATTCTGAAAACAGCACATGTCCAAACAGCTTTTTGAGACCAGGAACATGTGTAACCTGGGTGAATGACTACACTCCAGCAAGGACAACCAGCCTTAGTGATGCTGAATGTATTTGCATTACTGACTGCAACCTCAAACCCCACTCGGTTGTAAATACTATGCATGATTCTACAGGATAAGCAGCTGGGTGTGTGCTAAGAGTCTGCTTCTGCAGAAAAATAGCTGCCCCTTTCCTACTAATGCAAATCTAAAATTACCAGAGTAATACGCAATAAATGTCTGTCAACAATTCCTCTTTGCACACAGAGTCATGGTTTGATATTAGGCAGAAAACGACATTTCTTTGCCAATTTGAAAGCACACTTACTACTCTTTTTTTGGCAAGTGATAAGTACTTTTACAGTCTGACACATTTTCAATCCACTTTTCAGACTCTGAAAACAGCACATGTCCAAACAGATTTTTGAGACCAGGAACATGTGTAACCTGGGTGACTGACTACACTCCAGCAAGGGCAACCAGCCTTAGTGGTGCTGAATGTATTTGCATTACTCACTGCAACCTCAAACCCCACTCGGTTGTGAATACTATGCATGATTCTACAGTGTAAGCAGCTGGGTGTGTGCTAAGAGTCTGCTTCTGCAGAAAAATAGCTGCCCCTTTCCTACTAATGCAAATGTAAAATTACCAGAGTAATACGCAATAAATCTCTGTCTATAATTCCTCTTTGCACACAGAGTCATGGTTTGATATTAGGCAGAAAACGAAATTTCTTTGCCAATTTGAAAGCACACTTACTACTCTTTTTTTGGCAAGTGATAAGTACTTTTACAGTCTGACACATTTTCAATCCACTTTTCAGATTCTGAAAACAGCACATGTCCAAACAGCTTTTTGAGACCAGGAACATGTGTAACCTGGGTGAATGACTACACTCCTGTAAGGGCAACCAGCCTTAGTGATGCTGAATGTATTTGCATTACTCACTGCAACCTCAAACCCCACTCGTTTGTGAATACTATGCATGATTCTACAGGGGAAGCAGCTGGGTGTGTGCTAAGAGTCTGCTTCTGCAGAAAAATAGCTGCCCCTTTCCTACTAATGCAAATGTAAAATTACCAGAGTAATACGCAATAAATCTCTGGCAACAATTCCTCTTTGCACACAGAGTCATGGTTTGATATTAGGCAGAAAACGAAATTTCTTTGCCAATTTGAAAGCACACTTACTACTCTTTTTTTGGCAAGTGATAAGTACTTTTACAGTCTGACACATTTTCAATCCACTTTTCTGATTCTGAAAACAGCACATGTCCAAACAGCTTTTTGAGACCAGGAACATGTGTAACCTGGGTGACTGACTACACTCCAGCAAGGGCAACCAGCCTTAGTGATGCTGAATGTATTTGCATTACTGACTGCAACCTCAAACCCCACTCGTTTGTGAATACTATGCATGATTCTACAGGATAAGCAGCTGGGTGTGTGCTAAGAGTCTGCTTCTGCAGAAAAATAGCTGCCCCTTTCCTACTAATGCAAATGTAAAATTACCAGAGTAATACGCAATAAATCTCTGTCTATAATTCCTCTTTGCACACAGAGTCATGGTTTAATATTAGGCAGAAAACGAAATTTCTTTGCCAATTTGAAAACACACTTACTACTCTTTTTTTGGCAAGTGATAAGTACTTTTACAGTCTGACACATTTTCAATCCACTTTTCAGATTCTGAAAACTGCACATGTCCAAACAGCTTTTTGAGACCAGGAACATATGTCACCTGGATGAATGACTACACTCCAGTAAGGGCAACCAGCCTTAGTGATGCTGAATGTATTTGCATTACTCACTGCAACCTCAAACCCCACTCGGTTGTGAATACTATGCATGATTCTACAGGGGAAGCAGCTGGGTGTGTGCTAAGAGTCTGCTTCTGCAGAAAAATAGCTGCCCCTTTCCTACTAATGCAAATGTAAAATTACCAGAGTAATACGCAATAAATCTCTGTCTATAATTCCTCTTTGCACACAGAGTCATGGGCAAGTGATAAGTACTTTTACAGTCTGACACATTTTCAATCCACTTTTCAGATTCTGAAAACAGCACATGTCCAAACAGCTTTTTGAGACCAGGAACATGTGTAACCTGGGTGAATGACTACACTCCAGCAAGGGCAACCAGCCTTAGTGATGCTGAATGTATTTGCATTACTGACTGCAACCTCAAACCCCACTCGGTTGTGAATACTATGCATGATTCTACAGGATAAGCAGCTGGGTGTGTGCTAAGAGTCTGCTTCTGCAGAAAAATAGGTGCCCCTTTCCTACTAATGCAAATGTAAAATTACCAGAGTAATACGCAATAAATCTCTGACTATAATTCCTCTTTGCACACAGAGTCATGGTTTGATATTAGGCAGAAAACGAAATTTCTTTGCCAATTTGAAAGCACACTTACTACTCTTTTTTTGGCAAGTGATAAGTACTTTTACAGTCTGACACATTTTCAATCCACTTTTCAGATTCTGAAAACAGCACATGTCCAAACAGCTTTTTGAGTCCAGGAACATGTGTAACCTGGGTGAATGACTACACTCCAGCAAAGGCAACCAGCCTTAGTGATGTTGAATGTATTTGCATTACTCACTGCAACCTCAAACCCCATTCGGTTGTGAATACTATGCATGTTTCTACAGGATAAGCAGCTGGGTGTGTGCAAAGAGTCTGCTTCTGCAGAAAAATAGCTGCCCCTTTCCTACTAATGCAAATCTAAAATTACCAGAGTAATACGCAATAAATGTCTGTCAAAAATTCCTCTTTGCACACAGAGTCATGGTTTGATATTAGGCAGAAAACGAAATTTCTTTGCCAATTTGAAAGCACACTTACTACTCTTTTTTTGGCAAGTGATAAGTACTTTTACAGTCTGACACATTTTCAATCCACTTTTCAGATTCTGAAAACAGCACATGTCCAAACAGCTTTTTGAGACCAGGAACATGTGTAACCTGGGTGACTGACTACACTCCAGCAAGGGCAACCAGCCTTAGTGATGCTGAATGTATTTGCATTACTGACTGCAACCTCAAACCCCACTCGGTTGTAAATACTATGCATGATTCTACAGGATAAGCAGCTGGGTGTGTGCTAAGAGTCTGGTTCTGCAGAAAAATAGCTGCCCCTTTCCTACTAATGCAAATGTAAAATTACCAGAGTAATACGCAATAAATCTCTGTCTATAATTCCTCTTTGCACACAGAGTCATTGTTTGATATTAGGCAGAAAACGAAATTTCTTTGCCAATTTGAAAGCACACTTACTACTCTTTTTTTGGCAAGTGATAAGTACTTTTACAGTCTGACACATTTTCAATCCACTTTTCAGATTCTGAAAACAGCACATGTCCAAACAGCTTTTTGAGACCAGGAACATGTGTAACCTGGGTGAATGACTACACTCCAGCAAGGACAACCAGCCTTAGTGATGCTGAATGTATTTGCATTACTGACTGCAACCTCAAACCCCACTCGGTTGTAAATACTATGCATGATTCTACAGGATAAGCAGCTGGGTGTGTGCTAAGAGTCTGCTTCTGCAGAAAAATAGCTGCCCCTTTCCTACTAATGCAAATCTAAAATTACCAGAGTAATACGCAATAAATGTCTGTCAACAATTCCTCTTTGCACACAGAGTCATGGTTTGATATTAGGCAGAAAACGACATTTCTTTGCCAATTTGAAAGCACACTTACTACTCTTTTTTTGGCAAGTGATAAGTACTTTTACAGTCTGACACATTTTCAATCCACTTTTCAGACTCTGAAAACAGCACATGTCCAAACAGCTTTTTGAGACCAGGAACATGTGTAACCTGGGTGACTGACTACACTCCAGCAAGGGCAACCAGCCTTAGTGGTGCTGAATGTATTTGCATTACTCACTGCAACCTCAAACCCCACTCGGTTGTGAATACTATGCATGATTCTACAGTGTAAGCAGCTGGGTGTGTGCTAAGAGTCTGCTTCTGCAGAAAAATAGCTGCCCCTTTCCTACTAATGCAAATGTAAAATTACCAGAGTAATACGCAATAAATCTCTGTCTATAATTCCTCTTTGCACACAGAGTCATGGTTTGATATTAGGCAGAAAACGAAATTTCTTTGCCAATTTGAAAGCACACTTACTACTCTTTTTTTGGCAAGTGATAAGTACTTTTACAGTCTGACACATTTTCAATCCACTTTTCAGATTCTGAAAACAGCACATGTCCAAACAGCTTTTTGAGACCAGGAACATGTGTAAACTGGGCGAATGACTACACTCCAGTAAGGGCAACCAGCCTTAGTGATGCTGAATGTATTTGCATTACTCACTGCAACCTCAAACCCCACTCGTTTGTGAATACTATGCATGATTCTACAGGGGAAGCAGCTGGGTGTGTGCTAAGAGTCTGCTTCTGCAGAAAAATAGCTGCCCCTTTCCTACTAATGCAAATGTAAAATTACCAGAGTAATACGCAATAAATCTCTGGCAACAATTCCTCTTTGCACACAGAGTCATGGTTTGATATTAGGCAGAAAACAAAATTTCTTTGCCAATTTGAAAGCACACTTACTACTCTTTTTTTGGCAAGTGATAAGTACTTTTACAGTCTGACACATTTTCAATCCACTTTTCTGATTCTGAAAACAGCACATGTCCAAACAGCTTTTTGAGACCAGGAACATGTGTAACCTGGGTGACTGACTACACTCCAGCAAGGGCAACCAGCCTTAGTGATGCTGAATGTATTTGCATTACTGACTGCAACCTCAAACCCCACTCGTTTGTGAATACTATGCATGATTCTACAGGATAAGCAGCTGGGTGTGTGCTAAGAGTCTGCTTCTGCAGAAAAATAGCTGCCCCTTTCCTACTAATGCAAATGTAAAATTACCAGAGTAATACGCAATAAATCTCTGTCTATAATTCCTCTTTGCACACAGAGTCATGGGCAAGTGATAAGTACTTTTACAGTCTGACACATTTTCAATCCACTTTTCAGATTCTGAAAACAGCACATGTCCAAACAGCTTTTTGAGACCAGGAACATGTGTAACCTGGGTGAATGACTACACTCCAGCAAGGGCAACCAGCCTTAGTGATGCTGAATGTATTTGCATTACTGACTGCAACCTCAAACCCCACTCGGTTGTGAATACTATGCATGATTCTACAGGATAAGCAGCTGGGTGTGTGCTAAGAGTCTGCTTCTGCAGAAAAATAGCTGCCCCTTTCCTACTAATGCAAATGTAAAATTACCAGAGTAATACGCAATAAATCTCTGTCTATAATTCCTCTTTGCACACAGAGTCATGGTTTGATATTAGGCAGAAAACGAAATTTCTTTGCCAATTTGAAAGCACACTTACTACTCTTTTTTTGGCAAGTGATAAGTACTTTTACAGTCTGACACATTTTCAATCCACTTTTCAGATTCTGAAAACAGCACATGTCCAAACAGCTTTTTGAGTCCAGGAACATGTGTAACCTGGGTGAATGACTACACTCCAGCAAAGGCAACCAGCCTTAGTGATGTTGAATGTATTTGCATTACTCACTGCAACCTCAAACCCCATTCGGTTGTGAATACTATGCATGTTTCTACAGGATAAGCAGCTGGGTGTGTGCAAAGAGTCTGCTTCTGCAGAAAAATAGCTGCCCCTTTCCTACTAATGCAAATCTAAAATTACCAGAGTAATACGCAATAAATGTCTGTCAAAAATTCCTCTTTGCACACAGACTCATGGTTTGATATTATGCAGAAAACGAAATTTCTTTGCCAATTTGAAAGCACACTTACTACTCTTTTTTTGGCAAGTGATAAGTACTTTTACAGTCTGACACATTTTCAATCCACTTTTCAGATTCTGAAAACAGCACATGTCCAAACAGCTTTTTGAGACCAGGAACATGTGTAACCTGGGTGACTGACTACACTCCAGCAAGGGCAACCAGCCTTAGTGATGCTGAATGTATTTGCATTACTGACTGCAACCTCAAACCCCACTCGGTTGTAAATACTATGCATGATTCTACAGGATAAGCAGCTGGGTGTGTGCTAAGAGTCTGGTTCTGCAGAAAAATAGCTGCCCCTTTCCTACTAATGCAAATCTAAAATTACCAGAGTAATACGCAATAAATGTCTGTCAACAATTCCTCTTTGCACACAGAGTCATGGTTTGATATTAGGCAGAAAACGAAATTTCTTTGCCAATTTGAAAGCACACTTACTACTCTTTTTTTGGCAAATGATAAGTACTTTTACAGTCTGACACATTTTCAATCCACTTTTCAGATTCTGAAAACAGCACATGTCCAAACAGCTTTTTGAGACCAGGAACATGTGTAACCTGGGTGACTGACTACACTCCAGCAAGGACAACCAGCCTTAGTGATGCTGAATGTATTTGCATTACTGACTGCAACCTCAAACCCCACTCTGTTGTAAATACTATGCATGATTCTACAGGATAAGCAGCTGGGTGTGTGCTAAGAGTCTGCTTCTGCAGAAAAATAGCTGCCCCTTTCCTACTAATGCAAATGTAAAATTACCAGAGTAATACGCAATAAATCTCTGTCTATAATTCCTCTTTGCACACAGAGTCATTGTTTGATATTAGGCAGAAAACGAAATTTCTTTGCCAATTTGAAAGCACACTTACTACTCTTTTTTTGGCAAGTGATAAGTACTTTTACAGTCTGACACATTTTCAATCCACTTTTCAGATTCTGAAAACTGCACATGTCCAAACAGCTTTTTGAGACCAGGAACATGTGTAACCTGGGTGAATGACTACACTCCAGCAAGGGCAACCAGCCTTAGTGATGCTGAATGTATTTGCATTACTGACTGCAACCTCAAACCCCACTCGGTTGTAAATACTATGCATGATTCTACAGGATAAGCAGCTGGGTGTGTGCTAAGAGTCTGCTTCTGCAGAAAAATAGCTGCCCCTTTCCTACTAATGCAAATGTAAAATTACCAGAGTAATACGCAATAAATGTCTGTCAACAATTCCTCTTTGCACACAGAGTCATGGTTTGATATTAGGCAGAAAACGAAATTTCTTTGCCAATTTGAAAGCACACTTACTACTCTTTTTTTGGCAAGTGATAAGTACTTTTACAGTCTGACACATTTTCAATCCACTTTTCAGATTCTGAAAACAGCACATGTCCAAACAGCTTTTTGAGACCAGGAACATGTGTAACCTGGGTGAATGACTACACTCCAGTAACGGCAACCAGCCTTAGTGATGCTGAATGTATTTGCATTACTCACTGCAACCTCAAACCCCACTCGTTTGTGAATACTATGCATGATTCTACAGGGGAAGCAGCTGGGTCTGTGCTAAGAGTCTGCTTCTGCAGAAAAATAGCTGCCCCTTTCCTACTAATGCAAATGTAAAATTACCAGAGTAATACGCAATAAATCTCTGGCAACAATTCCTCTTTGCACACAGAGTCATGGTTTGATATTAGGCAGAAAACGAAATTTCTTTGCCAATTTGAAAGCACACTTACTACTCTTTTTTTGGCAAGTGATAAGTACTTTTACAGTCTGACACATTTTCAATCCACTTTTCTGATTCTGAAAACAGCACATGTCGAAACAGCTTTTTGAGAACAGGAACATGTGTAACCTGGGTGACTGACTACACTCCAGCAAGGGCAACCAGCCTTAGTGATGCTGAATGTATTTGCATTACTGACTGCAACCTCAAACCCCACTCGGTTGTGAATACTATGCGTGATTCTACAGGATAAGCAGCTGGGTGTGTGCTAAGAGTCTGCTTCTGCAGAAAAATAGCTGCCCCTTTCCTACTAATGCAAATGTAAAATTACCAGAGTAATACGCAATAAATCTCTGTCTATAATTCCTCTTTGCACACAGAGTCATGGTTTAATATTAGGCAGAAAACGAAATTTCTTTGCCAATTTGAAAGCACACTTACTACTCTTTTTTTGGCAAGTGATAAGTACTTTTACAGTCTGACACATTTTCAATCCACTTTTCAGACTCTGAAAACAGCACATGTCCAAACAGCTTTTTGAGACCAGGAACATGTGTAACCTGGGTGACTGACTACACTCCAGCAAGGGCAACCAGCCTTAGTGGTGCTGAATGTATTTGCATTACTCACTGCAACCTCAAACCCCACTCGGTTGTGAATACTATGCATGATTCTACAGTGTAAGCAGCTGGGTGTGTGCTAAGAGTCTGCTTCTGCAGAAAAATAGCTGCCCCTTTCCTACTAATGCAAATGTAAAATTACCAGAGTAATACGCAATAAATCTCTGTCTATAATTCCTCTTTGCACACAGAGTCATGGTTTGATATTAGGCAGAAAACGAAATTTCTTTGCCAATTTGAAAGCACACTTACTACTCTTTTTTTGGCAAGTGATAAGTACTTTTACAGTCTGACACATTTTCAATCCACTTTTCAGATTCTGAAAACAGCACATGTCCAAACAGCTTTTTGAGACCAGGAACATGTGTAACCTGGGTGAATGACTACACTCCTGTAAGGGCAACCAGCCTTAGTGATGCTGAATGTATTTGCATTACTCACTGCAACCTCAAACCCCACTCGTTTGTGAATACTATGCATGATTCTACAGGGGAAGCAGCTGGGTGTGTGCTAAGAGTCTGCTTCTGCAGAAAAATAGCTGCCCCTTTCCTACTAATGCAAATGTAAAATTACCAGAGTAATACGCAATAAATCTCTGGCAACAATTCCTCTTTGCACACAGAGTCATGGTTTGATATTAGGCAGAAAACGAAATTTCTTTGCCAATTTGAAAGCACACTTACTACTCTTTTTTTGGCAAGTGATAAGTACTTTTACAGTCTGACACATTTTCAATCCACTTTTCTGATTCTGAAAACAGCACATGTCCAAACAGCTTTTTGAGACCAGGAACATGTGTAACCTGGGTGACTGACTACACTCCAGCAAGGGCAACCAGCCTTAGTGATGCTGAATGTATTTGCATTACTGACTGCAACCTCAAGCCCCACTCGTTTGTGAATACTATGCATGATTCTACAGGATAAGCAGCTGGGTGTGTGCTAAGAGTCTGCTTCTGCAGAAAAATAGCTGCCCCTTTCCTACTAATGCAAATGTAAAATTACCAGAGTAATACGCAATAAATCTCTGTCTATAATTCCTCTTTGCACACAGAGTCATGGGCAAGTGATAAGTACTTTTACAGTCTGACACATTTTCAATCCACTTTTCAGATTCTGAAAACAGCACATGTCCAAACAGCTTTTTGAGACCAGGAACATGTGTAACCTGGGTGAATGACTACACTCCAGCAAGGGCAACCAGCCTTAGTGATGCTGAATGTATTTGCATTACTGACTGCAACCTCAAACCCCACTCGGTTGTGAATACTATGCATGATTCTACAGGATAAGCAGCTGGGTGTGTGCTAAGAGTCTGCTTCTGCAGAAAAATAGCTGCCCCTTTCCTACTAATGCAAATGTAAAATTACCAGAGTAATACGCAATAAATCTCTGTCTATAATTCCTCTTTGCACACAGAGTCATGGTTTGATATTAGGCAGAAAACGAAATTTCTTTGCCAATTTGAAAGCACACTTACTACTCTTTTTTTGGCAAGTGATAAGTACTTTTACAGTCTGACACATTTTCAATCCACTTTTCAGATTCTGAAAACAGCACATGTCCAAACAGCTTTTTGAGTCCAGGAACATGTGTAACCTGGGTGACTGACTACACTCCAGCAAAGGCAACCAGCCTTAGTGATGTTGAATGTATTTGCATTACTCACTGCAACCTCAAACCCCATTCGGTTGTGAATACTATGCATGTTTCTACAGGATAAGCAGCTGGGTGTGTGCAAAGAGTCTGCTTCTGCAGAAAAATAGCTGCCCCTTTCCTACTAATGCAAATCTAAAATTACCAGAGTAATACGCAATAAATCTCTGTCAAAAATTCCTCTTTGCACACAGAGTCATTGTTTGATATTAGGCAGAAAACGAAATTTCTTTGCCAATTTGAAAGCACACTTACTACTCTTTTTTTGGCAAGTGATAAGTACTTTTACAGTCTGACACATTTTCAATCCACTTTTCAGATTCTGAAAACAGCACATGTCCAAACAGCTTTTTGAGACCAGGAACATGTGTAACCTGGGTGAATGACTACACTCCAGCAAGGACAACCAGCCTTAGTGATGCTGAATGTATTTGCATTACTGACTGCAACCTCAAACCCCACTCGGTTGTAAATACTATGCATGATTCTACAGGATAAGCAGCTGGGTGTGTGCTAAGAGTCTGCTTCTGCAGAAAAATAGCTGCCCCTTTCCTACTAATGCAAATCTAAAATTACCAGAGTAATACGCAATAAATGTCTGTCAACAATTCCTCTTTGCACACAGAGTCATGGTTTGATATTAGGCAGAAAACGACATTTCTTTGCCAATTTGAAAGCACACTTACTACTCTTTTTTTGGCAAGTGATAAGTACTTTTACAGTCTGACACATTTTCAATCCACTTTTCAGACTCTGAAAACAGCACATGTCCAAACAGCTTTTTGAGACCAGGAACATGTGTAACCTGGGTGACTGACTACACTCCAGCAAGGGCAACCAGCCTTAGTGGTGCTGAATGTATTTGCATTACTCACTGCAACCTCAAACCCCACTCGGTTGTGAATACTATGCATGATTCTACAGTGTAAGCAGCTGGGTGTGTGCTAAGAGTCTGCTTCTGCAGAAAAATAGCTGCCCCTTTCCTACTAATGCAAATGTAAAATTACCAGAGTAATACGCAATAAATCTCTGTCTATAATTCCTCTTTGCACACAGAGTCATGGTTTGATATTAGGCAGAAAACGAAATTTCTTTGCCAATTTGAAAGCACACTTACTACTCTTTTTTTGGCAAGTGATAAGTACTTTTACAGTCTGACACATTTTCAATCCACTTTTCAGATTCTGAAAACAGCACATGTCCAAACAGCTTTTTGAGACCAGGAACATGTGTAACCTGGGTGAATGACTACACTCCAGTAAGGGCAACCAGCCTTAGTGATGCTGAATGTATTTGCATTACTCACTGCAACCTCAAACCCCACTCGTTTGTGAATACTATGCATGATTCTACAGGGGAAGCAGCTGGGTGTGTGCTAAGAGTCTGCTTCTGCAGAAAAATAGCTGCCCCTTTCCTACTAATGCAAATGTAAAATTACCAGAGTAATACGCAATAAATCTCTGGCAACAATTCCTCTTTGCACACAGAGTCATGGTTTGATATTAGGCAGAAAACGAAATTTCTTTGCCAATTTGAAAGCACACTTACTACTCTTTTTTTGGCAAGTGATAAGTACTTTTACAGTCTGACACATTTTCAATCCACTTTTCTGATTCTGAAAACAGCACATGTCCAAACAGCTTTTTGAGACCAGGAACATGTGTAACCTGGGTGACTGACTACACTCCAGCAAGGGCAACCAGCCTTAGTGATGCTGAATGTATTTGCATTACTGACTGCAACCTCAAACCCCACTCGTTTGTGAATACTATGCATGATTCTACAGGATAAGCAGCTGGGTGTGTGCTAAGAGTCTGCTTCTGCAGAAAAATAGCTGCCCCTTTCCTACTAATGCAAATGTAAAATTACCAGAGTAATACGCAATAAATCTCTGTCTATAGTTCCTCTTTGCACACAGAGTCATGGTTTAATATTAGGCAGAAAACGAAATTTCTTTGCCAATTTGAAAGCACACTTACTACTCTTTTTTTGGCAAGTGATAAGTACTTTTACAGTCTGACACATTTTCAATCCACTTTTCAGATTCTGAAAACTACACATGTCCAAACAGCTTTTTGAGACCAGGAACATATGTCACCTGGATGAATGACTACACTCCAGTAAGGGCAACCAGCCTTAGTGATGCTGAATGTATTTGCATTACTCACTGCAACCTCAAACCCCACTCGGTTGTGAATACTATGCATGATTCTACAGGGGAAGCAGCTGGGTGTGTGCTAAGAGTCTGCTTCTGCAGAAAAATAGCTGCCCCTTTCCTACTAATGCAAATGTAAAATTACCAGAGTAATACGTAATAAATCTCTGTCTATAATTCCTCTTTGCACACAGAGTCATGGGCAAGTGATAAGTACTTTTACAGTCTGACACATTTTCAATCCACTTTTCAGATTCTGAAAACAGCACATGTCCAAACAGCTTTTTGAGACCAGGAACATGTGTAACCTGGGTGAATGACTACACTCTAGCAAGGGCAACCAGCCTTAGTGATGCTGAATGTATTTGCATTACTGACTGCAACCTCAAACCCCACTCGGTTGTGAATACTATGCATGATTCTACAGGATAAGCAGCTGGGTGTGTGCTAAGAGTCTGCTTCTGCAGAAAAATAGCTGCCCCTTTCCTACTAATGCAAATGTAAAATTACCAGAGTAATACGCAATAAATCTCTGTCTATAATTCCTCTTTGCACACAGAGTCATGGTTTGATATTAGGCAGAAAACGAAATTTCTTTGCCAATTTGAAAGCACACTTACTACTCTTTTTTTGGCAAGTGATAAGTACTTTTACAGTCTGACACATTTTCAATCCACTTTTCAGATTCTGAAAACAGCACATGTCCAAACAGCTTTTTGAGTCCAGGAACATGTGTAACCTGGGTGAATGACTACACTCCAGCAAAGGCAACCAGCCTTAGTGATGTTGAATGTGTTTGCATTACTCACTGCAACCTCAAACCCCATTCGGTTGTGAATACTATGCATGTTTCTACAGGATAAGAAGCTGGGTGTGTGCAAAGAGTCTGCTTCTGCAGAAAAATAGCTGCCCCTTTCCTACTAATGCATATCTAAAATTACCAGAGTAATACGCAATAAATGTCTGTCAAAAATTCCTCTTTGCACACAGAGTCATGGTTTGAACTTAGGCAGAAAACGAAATTTCTTTGCCAATTTGAAAGCACACTTACTACTCTTTTTTTGGCAAGTGATAAGTACTTTTACAGTCTGACACATTTTCAATCCACTTTTCAGATTCTGAAAACAGCACATGTCCAAACAGCTTTTTGAGACCAGGAACATGTGTAACCTGGGTGACTGACTACACTCCAGCAAGGGCAACCAGCCTTAGTGATGCTGAATGTATTTGCATTACTGACTGCAACCTCAAACCCCACTCGGTTGTAAATACTATGCATGATTCTACAGGATAAGCAGCTGGGTGTGTGCTAAGAGTCTGGTTCTGCAGAAAAATAGCTCCCCCTTTCCTACTAATGCAAATCTAAAATTACCAGAGTAATACGCAATAAATGTCTGTCAACAATTCCTCTTTGCACACAGAGTCATGGTTTGATATTAGGCAGAAAACGAAATTTCTTTGCCAATTTGAAAGCACACTTACTACTCTTTTTTTGGCAAATGATAAGTACTTTTACAGTCTGACATATTTTCAATCCACTTTTCAGATTCTGAAAACAGCACATGTCCAAACAGCTTTTTGAGACCAGGAACATGTGTAACCTGGGTGACTGACTACACTCCAGCAAGGACAACCAGCCTTAGTGATGCTGAATGTATTTGCATTACTGACTGCAACCTCAAACCCCACTCTGTTGTAAATACTATGCATGATTCTACAGGATAAGCAGCTGGGTGTGTGCTAAGAGTCTGCTTCTGCAGAAAAATAGCTGCCCCTTTCCTACTAATGCAAATGTAAAATTACCAGAGTAATACGCAATAAATCTCTGTCTATAATTCCTCTTTGCACACAGAGTCATTGTTTGATATTAGGCAGAAAACGAAATTTCTTTGCCAATTTGAAAGCACACTTACTACTCTTTTTTTGGCAAGTGATAAGTACTTTTACAGTCTGACACATTTTCAATCCACTTTTCAGATTCTGAAAACTGCACATGTCCAAACAGCTTTTTGAGACCAGGAACATGTGTAACCTGGGTGAATGACTACACTCCAGCAAGGGCAACCAGCCTTAGTGATGCTGAATTTATTTGCATTACTGACTGCAACCTCAAACCCCACTCGGTTGTAAATACTATGCATGATTCTACAGGATAAGCAGCTGGGTGTGTGCTAAGAGTCTGCTTCTGCAGAAAAATAGCTGCCCCTTTCCTACTAATGCAAATGTAAAATTACCAGAGTAATACGCAATAAATGTCTGTCAACAATTCCTCTTTGCACACAGAGTCATGGTTTGATATTAGGCAGAAAACGAAATTTCTTTGCCAATTTGAAAGCACACTTACTACTCTTTTTTTGGCAAGTGATAAGTACTTTTACAGTCTGACACATTTTCAATCCACTTTTCAGATTCTGAAAACAGCACATGTCCAAACAGCTTTTTGAGACCAGGAACATGTGTAACCTGGGTGAATGACTACACTCCAGTAACGGCAACCAGCCTTAGTGATGCTGAATGTATTTGCATTACTCACTGCAACCTCAAACCCCACTAGGTTGTAAATACTATGCATGATTCTACAGGATAAGCAGCTGGGTGTGTGCTAAGAGTCTAGTTCTGCAGAAAAATAGCTGCCCCTTTCCTACTAATGCAAATCTAAAATTACCAGAGTAATACGCAATAAATGTCTGTCAACAATTCCTCTTTGCACACAGAGTCATGGTTTGATATTAGGCAGAAAACGAAATTTCTTTGCCAATTTGAAAGCACACTTACTACTCTTTTTTTGGCAAATGATAAGTACTTTTACAGTCTGACACATTTTCAATCCACTTTTCAGATTCTGAAAACAGCACATGTCCAAACAGCTTTTTGAGACCAGGAACATGTGTAACCTGGGTGACTGACTACACTCCAGCAAGGACAACCAGCCTTAGTGATGCTGAATGTATTTGCATTACTGACTGCAACCTCAAACCCCACTCTGTTGTAAATACTATGCATGATTCTACAGGATAAGCAGCTGGGTGTGTGCTAAGAGTCTGCTTCTGCAGAAAAATAGCTGCCCCTTTCCTACTAATGCAAATGTAAAATTACCAGAGTAATACGCAATAAATGTCTGTCAACAATTCCTCTTTGCACACAGAGTCATGGTTTGATATTAGGCAGAAAACGAAATTTCTTTGCCAATTTGAAAGCACACTTACTACTCTTTTTTTGGCAAGTGATAAGTACTTTTACAGTCTGACACATTTTCAATCCACTTTTCAGATTCTGAAAACAGCACATGTCCAAACAGCTTTTTGAGACCAGGAACATGTGTAACCTGGGTGAATGACTACACTCCAGTAACGGCAACCAGCCTTAGTGATGCTGAATGTATTTGCATTACTCACTGCAACCTCAAACCCCACTCGTTTGTGAATACTATGCATGATTCTACAGGGGAAGCAGCTGGGTCTGTGCTAAGAGTCTGCTTCTGCAGAAAAATAGCTGCCCCTTTCCTACTAATGCAAATGTAAAATTACCAGAGTAATACGCAATAAATCTCTGGCAACAATTCCTCTTTGCACACAGAGTCATGGTTTAATATTAGGCAGAAAACGAAATTTCTTTGCCAATTTGAAAGCACACTTACTACTCTTTTTTTGGCAAGTGATAAGTACTTTTACAGTCTGACACATTTTCAATCCACTTTTCAGATTCTGAAAACTACACATGTCCAAACAGCTTTTTGAGACCAGGAACATATGTCACCTGGATGAATGACTACACTCCAGTAAGGGCAACCAGCCTTAGTGATGCTGAATGTATTTGCATTACTCACTGCAACCTCAAACCCCACTCGGTTGTGAATACTATGCATGATTCTACAGGGGAAGCAGCTGGGTGTGTGCTAAGAGTCTGCTTCTGCAGAAAAATAGCTGCCCCTTTCCTACTAATGCAAATGTAAAATTACCAGAGTAATACGTAATAAATCTCTGTCTATAATTCCTCTTTGCACACAGAGTCATGGGCAAGTGATAAGTACTTTTACAGTCTGACACATTTTCAATCCACTTTTCAGATTCTGAAAACAGCACATGTCCAAACAGCTTTTTGAGACCAGGAACATGTGTAACCTGGGTGAATGACTACACTCCAGCAAGGGCAACCAGCCTTAGTGATGCTGAATGTATTTGCATTACTGACTGCAACCTCAAACCCCACTCGGTTGTGAATACTATGCATGATTCTACAGGATAAGCAGCTGGGTGTGTGCTAAGAGTCTGCTTCTGCAGAAAAATAGCTGCCCCTTTCCTACTAATGCAAATGTAAAATTACCAGAGTAATACGCAATAAATCTCTGTCTATAATTCCTCTTTGCACACAGAGTCATGGTTTGATATTAGGCAGAAAACGAAATTTCTTTGCCAATTTGAAAGCACACTTACTACTCTTTTTTTGGCAAGTGATAAGTACTTTTACAGTCTGACACATTTTCAATCCACTTTTCAGATTCTGAAAACAGCACATGTCCAAACAGCTTTTTGAGTCCAGGAACATGTGTAACCTGGGTGAATGACTACACTCCAGCAAAGGCAACCAGCCTTAGTGATGTTGAATGTATTTGCATTACTCACTGCAACCTCAAACCCCATTCGGTTGTGAATACTATGCATGTTTCTACAGGATAAGCAGCTGGGTGTGTGCAAAGAGTCTGCTTCTGCAGAAAAATAGCTGCCCCTTTCCTACTAATGCATATCTAAAATTACCAGAGTAATACGCAATAAATGTCTGTCAAAAATTCCTCTTTGCACACAGAGTCATGGTTTGATATTAGGCAGAAAACGAAATTTCTTTGCCAATTTGAAAGCACACTTACTACTCTTTTTTTGGCAAGTGATAAGTACTTTTACAGTCTGACACATTTTCAATCCACTTTTCAGATTCTGAAAACAGCACATGTCCAAACAGCTTTTTGAGACCAGGAACATGTGTAACCTGGGTGACTGACTACACTCCAGCAAGGGCAACCAGCCTTAGTGATGCTGAATGTATTTGCATTACTGACTGCAACCTCAAACCCCACTCGGTTGTAAATACTATGCATGATTCTACAGGATAAGCAGCTGGGTGTGTGCTAAGAGTCTGGTTCTGCAGAAAAATAGCTGCCCCTTTCCTACTAATGCAAATCTAAAATTACCAGAGTAATACGCAATAAATGTCTGTCAACAATTCCTCTTTGCACACAGAGTCATGGTTTGATATTAGGCAGAAAACGAAATTTCTTTGCCAATTTGAAAGCACACTTACTACTCTTTTTTTGGCAAATGATAAGTACTTTTACAGTCTGACACATTTTCAATCCACTTTTCAGATTCTGAAAACAGCACATGTCCAAACAGCTTTTTGAGACCAGGAACATGTGTAACCTGGGTGACTGACTACACTCCAGCAAGGACAACCAGCCTTAGTGATGCTGAATGTATTTGCATTACTGACTGCAACCTCAAACCCCACTCTGTTGTAAATACTATGCATGATTCTACAGGATAAGCAGCTGGGTGTGTGCTAAGAGTCTGCTTCTGCAGAAAAATAGCTGCCCCTTTCCTACTAATGCAAATGTAAAATTACCAGAGTAATACGCAATAAATCTCTGTCTATAATTCCTCTTTGCACACAGAGTCATTGTTTGATATTAGGCAGAAAACGAAATTTCTTTGCCAATTTGAAAGCACACTTACTACTCTTTTTTTGGCAAGTGATAAGTACTTTTACAGTCTGACACATTTTCAATCCACTTTTCAGATTCTGAAAACTGCACATGTCCAAACAGCTTTTTGAGACCAGGAACATGTGTAACCTGGGTGAATGACTACACTCCAGCAAGGGCAACCAGCCTTAGTGATGCTGAATGTATTTGCATTACTGACTGCAACCTCAAACCCCACTCGGTTGTAAATACTATGCATGATTCTACAGGATAAGCAGCTGGGTGTGTGCTAAGAGTCTGCTTCTGCAGAAAAATAGCTGCCCCTTTCCTACTAATGCAAATGTAAAATTACCAGAGTAATACGCAATAAATGTCTGTCAACAATTCCTCTTTGCACACAGAGTCATGGTTTGATATTAGGCAGAAAACGAAATTTCTTTGCCAATTTGAAAGCACACTTACTACTCTTTTTTTGGCAAGTGATAAGTACTTTTACAGTCTGACACATTTTCAATCCACTTTTCAGATTCTGAAAACAGCACATGTCCAAACAGCTTTTTGAGACCAGGAACATGTGTAACCTGGGTGAATGACTACACTCCAGTAACGGCAACCAGCCTTAGTGATGCTGAATGTATTTGCATTACTCACTGCAACCTCAAACCCCACTCGGTTGTAAATACTATGCATGATTCTACAGGATAAGCAGCTGGGTGTGTGCTAAGAGTCTGGTTCTGCAGAAAAATAGCTGCCCCTTTCCTACTAATGCAAATCTAAAATTACCAGAGTAATACGCAATAAATGTCTGTCAACAATTCCTCTTTGCACACAGAGTCATGGTTTGATATTAGGCAGAAAACGAAATTTCTTTGCCAATTTGAAAGCACACTTACTACTCTTTTTTTGGCAAATGATAAGTACTTTTACAGTCTGACACATTTTCAATCCACTTTTCAGATTCTGAAAACAGCACATGTCCAAACAGCTTTTTGAGACCAGGAACATGTGTAACCTGGGTGACTGACTACACTCCAGCAAGGACAACCAGCCTTAGTGATGCTGAATGTATTTGCATTACTGACTGCAACCTCAAACCCCACTCTGTTGTAAATACTATGCATGATTCTACAGGATAAGCAGCTGGGTGTGTGCTAAGAGTCTGCTTCTGCAGAAAAATAGCTGCCCCTTTCCTACTAATGCAAATGTAAAATTACCAGAGTAATACGCAATAAATCTCTGTCTATAATTCCTCTTTGCACACAGAGTCATTGTTTGATATTAGGCAGAAAACGAAATTTCTTTGCCAATTTGAAAGCACACTTACTACTCTTTTTTTGGCAAGTGATAAGTACTTTTACAGTCTGACACATTTTCAATCCACTTTTCAGATTCTGAAAACTGCACATGTCCAAACAGCTTTTTGAGACCAGAAACATGTGTAACCTGGGTGAATGACTACACTCCAGCAAGGGCAACCAGCCTTAGTGATGCTGAATGTATTTGCATTACTGACTGCAACCTCAAACCCCACTCGGTTGTAAATACTATGCATGATTCTACAGGATAAGCAGCTGGGTGTGTGCTAAGAGTCTGCTTCTGCAGAAAAATAGCTGCCCCTTTCCTACTAATGCAAATGTAAAATTACCAGAGTAATACGCAATAAATGTCTGTCAACAATTCCTCTTTGCACACAGAGTCATGGTTTGATATTAGGCAGAAAACGAAATTTCTTTGCCAATTTGAAAGCACACTTACTACTCTTTTTTTGGCAAGTGATAAGTACTTTTACAGTCTGACACATTTTCAATCCACTTTTCAGATTCTGAAAACAGCACATGTCCAAACAGCTTTTTGAGACCAGGAACATGTGTAACCTGGGTGAATGACTACACTCCAGTAACGGCAACCAGCCTTAGTGATGCTGAATGTATTTGCATTACTCACTGCAACCTCAAACCCCACTCGTTTGTGAATACTATGCATGATTCTACAGGGGAAGCAGCTGGGTCTGTGCTAAGAGTCTGCTTCTGCAGAAAAATAGCTGCCCCTTTCCTACTAATGCAAATGTAAAATTACCAGAGTAATACGCAATAAATCTCTGGCAACAATTCCTCTTTGCACACAGAGTCATGGGTTGATATTAGGCAGAAAACGAAATTTCTTTGCCAATTTGAAAGCACACTTACTACTCTTTTTTTGGCAAGTGATAAGTACTTTTACAGTCTGACACATTTTCAATCCACTTTTCTGATTCTGAAAACAGCACATGTCCAAACAGCTTTTTGAGAACAGGAACATGTGTAACCTGGGTGACTGACTACACTCCAGCAAGGGCAACCAGCCTTAGTGATGCTGAATGTATTTGCATTACTGACTGCAACCTCAAACCCCACTCGGTTGTGAATACTATGCATGATTCTACAGGATAAGCAGCTGGGTGTGTGCTAAGAGTCTGCTTCTGCAGAAAAATAGCTGCCCCTTTCCTACTAATGCAAATGTAAAATTACCAGAGTAATACGCAATAAATCTCTGTCTATAATTCCTCTTTGCACACAGAGTCATGGTTTAATATTAGGCAGAAAACGAAATTTCTTTGCCAATTTGAAAGCACACTTACTACTCTTTTTTTGGCAAGTGATAAGTACTTTTACAGTCTGACACATTTTCAATCCACTTTTCAGATTCTGAAAACTGCACATGTCCAAATAGCTTTTTGAGACCAGGAACATATGTCACCTGGATGAATGACTACACTCCAGTAAGGGCAACCAGCCTTAGTGATGCTGAATGTATTTGCATTACTCACTGCAACCTCAAACCCCACTCGGTTGTGAATACTATGCATGATTCTACAGGGGAAGCAGCTGGGTGTGTGCTAAGAGTCTGCTTCTGCAGAAAAATAGCTGCCCCTTTCCTACTAATGCAAATGTAAAATTACCAGAGTAATACGCAATAAATCTCTGTCTATAATTCCGCTTTGCACACAGAGTCATGGGCAAGTGATAAGTACTTTTACAGTCTGACACATTTTCAATCCACTTTTCAGATTCTGAAAACAGCACATGTCCAAACAGCTTTTTGAGACCAGGAACATGTGTAACCTGGGTGAATGACTACACTCCAGCAAGGGCAACCAGCCTTAGTGATGCTGAATGTATTTGCATTACTGACTGCAACCTCAAACCCCACTCGGTTGTGAATACTATGCATGATTCTACAGGATAAGCAGCTGGGTGTGTGCTAAGAGTCTGCTTCTGCAGAAAAATAGCTGCCCCTTTCCTACTAATGCAAATGTAAAATTACCAGAGTAATACGCAATAAATCTCTGTCTATAATTCCTCTTTGCACACAGAGTCATGGTTTGATATTAGGCAGAAAACGAAATTTCTTTGCCAATTTGAAAGCACACTTATTACTCTTTTTTTGGCAAGTGATAAGTACTTTTACAGTCTGACACATTTTCAATCCACTTTTCAGATTCTGAAAACAGCACATGTCCAAACAGCTTTTTGAGTCCAGGAACATGTGTAACCTGGGTGAATGACTACACTCCAGCAAAGGCAACCAGCCTTAGTGATGTTGAATGTATTTGCATTACTCACTGCAGCCTCAAACCCCATTCGGTTGTGAATACTATGCATGTTTCTACAGGATAAGCAGCTGGGTGTGTGCAAAGAGTCTGCTTCTGCAGAAAAATAGCTGCCCCTTTCCTACTAATGCAAATCTAAAATTACCAGAGTAATACGCAATAAATGTCTGTCAAAAATTCCTCTTTGCACACAGAGTCATGGTTTGATATTAGGCAGAAAACGAAATTTCTTTGCCAATTTGAAAGCACACTTACTACTCTTTTTTTGGCAAGTGATAAGTACTTTTACAGTCTGACACATTTTCAATCCACTTTTCAGATTCTGAAAACAGCACATGTCCAAACAGCTTTTTGAGACCAGGAACATGTGTAACATGGGTGACTGACTACACTCCAGCAAGGGCAACCAGCCTCAGTGATGCTGAATGTATTTGCATTACTGACTGCAACCTCAAACCCCACTCGGTTGTAAATACTATGCATGATTCTACAGGATAAGCAGCTGGGTGTGTGCTAAGAGTCTGGTTCTGCAGAAAAATAGCTGCCCCTTTCCTACTAATGCAAATCTAAAATTACCAGAGTAATACGCAATAAATGTCTGTCAACAATTCCTCTTTGCACACAGAGTCATGGTTTGATATTAGGCAGAAAACGAAATTTCTTTGCCAATTTGAAAGCACACTTACTACTCTTTTTTTGGCAAATGATAAGTACTTTTACAGTCTGACACATTTTCAATCCACTTTTCAGATTCTGAAAACAGCACATGTCCAAACAGCTTTTTGAGACCAGGAACATGTGTAACCTGGGTGACTGACTACACTCCAGCAAGGACAACCAGCCTTAGTGATGCTGAATGTATTTGCATTACTGACTGCAACCTCAAACCCCACTCTGTTGTAAATACTATGCATGATTCTACAGGATAAGCAGCTGGGTGTGTGCTAAGAGTCTGCTTCTGCAGAAAAATAGCTGCCCCTTTCCTACTAATGCAAATGTAAAATTACCAGAGTAATACGCAATAAATCTCTGTCTATAATTCCTCTTTGCACACAGAGTCATTGTTTGATATTAGGCAGAAAACGAAATTTCTTTGCCAATTTGAAAGCACACTTACTACTCTTTTTTTGGCAAGTGATAAGTACTTTTACAGTCTGACACATTTTCAATCCACTTTTCAGATTCTGAAAACTGCACATGTCCAAACAGCTTTTTGAGACCAGGAACATGTGTAACCTGGGTGAATGACTACACTCCAGCAAGGGCAACCAGCCTTAGTGATGCTGAATGTATTTGCATTACTGACTGCAACCTCAAACCCCACTCGGTTGTAAATACTATGCATGATTCTACAGGATAAGCAGCTGGGTGTGTGCTAAGAGTCTGCTTCTGCAGAAAAATAGCTGCCCCTTTCCTACTAATGCAAATGTAAAATTACCAGAGTAATACGCAATAAATGTCTGTCAACAATTCCTCTTTGCACACAGAGTCATGGTTTGATATTAGGCAGAAAACGAAATTTCTTTGCCAATTTGAAAGCACACTTACTACTCTTTTTTTGGCAAGTGATAAGTACTTTTACAGTCTGACACATTTTCAATCCACTTTTCAGATTCTGAAAACAGCACATGTCCAAACAGCTTTTTGAGACCAGGAACATGTGTAACCTGGGTGAATGACTACACTCCAGTAACGGCAACCAGCCTTAGTGATGCTGAATGTATTTGCATTACTCACTGCAACCTCAAACCCCACTCGTTTGTGAATACTATGCATGATTCTACAGGGGAAGCAGCTGGGTCTGTGCTAAGAGTCTGCTTCTGCAGAAAAATAGCTGCCCCTTTCCTACTAATGCAAATGTAAAATTACCAGAGTAATACGCAATAAATCTCTGGCAACAATTCCTCTTTGCACACAGAGTCATGGTTTGATATTAGGCAGAAAACGAAATTTCTTTGCCAATTTGAAAGCACACTTACTACTCTTTTTTTGGCAAGTGATAAGTACTTTTACAGTCTGACACATTTTCAATCCACTTTTCTGATTCTGAAAACAGCACATGTCCAAACAGCTTTTTGAGAACAGGAACATGTGTAACCTGGGTGACTGACTACACTCCAGCAAGGGCAACCAGCCTTAGTGATGCTGAATGTATTTGCATTACTGACTGCAACCTCAAACCCCACTCGGTTGTGAATACTATGCATGATTCTACAGGATAAGCAGCTGGGTGTGTGCTAAGAGTCTGCTTCTGCAGAAAAATAGCTGCCCCTTTCCTACTAATGCAAATGTAAAATTACCAGAGTAATACGCAATAAATCTCTGTCTATAATTCCTCTTTGCACACAGAGTCATGGTTTAATATTAGGCAGAAAACGAAATTTCTTTGCCAATTTGAAAGCACACTTACTACTCTTTTTTTGGCAAGTGATAAGTACTTTTACAGTCTGACACATTTTCAATCCACTTTTCAGATTCTGAAAACTGCACATGTCCAAACAGCTTTTTGAGACCAGGAACATATGTCACCTGGATGAATGACTACACTCCAGTAAGGGCAACCAGCCTTAGTGATGCTGAATGTATTTGCATTACTCACTGCAACCTCAAACCCCACTCGGTTGTGAATACTATGCATGATTCTACAGGGGAAGCAGCTGGGTGTGTGCTAAGAGTCTGCTTCTGCAGAAAAATAGCTGCCCCTTTCCTACTAATTCAAATGTAAAATTACCAGAGTAATACGCAATAAATCTCTGTCTATAATTCCTCTTTGCACACAGAGTCATGGGCAAGTGATAAGTACTTTTACAGTCTGACACATTTTCAATCCACTTTTCAGATTCTGAAAACAGCACATGTCCAAACAGCTTTTTGAGACCAGGAACATGTGTAACCTGGGTGAATGACTACACTCCAGCAAGGGCAACCAGCCTTAGTGATGCTGAATGTATTTGCATTACTGACTGCAACCTCAAACCCCACTCGGTTGTCAATACTATGCATGATTCTACAGGGTAAGCAGCTGGGTGTGTGCAAAGAGTCTGCTTCTGCAGAAAAATAGCTGCCCCTTTCCTACTAATGCAAATGTAAAATTACCAGAGGAATACGCAATAAATCTCTGTCTATAATTCCTCTTTGCACACAGAGTCATGGTTTGATATTAGGCAGAAAACGAAATTTCTTTGCCAATTTGAAAGCACACTTACTACTCTTTTTTTGGCAAGTGATAAGTAATTTTACAGTCTGACACATTTTCAATCCACTTTTCAGATTCTGAAAACAGCACATGTCCAAACAGCTTTTTGAGACCAGGAACATGTGTAACCTGGGTGACTGAGTACACTCCAGCAAGGGCAACCAGCCTTAGTGATGCTGAATGTATTTGCATTACTGACTGCAACCTCAAACCCCACTCTGTTGTAAATACTATGCATGATTCTACAGGATAAGCAGCTGGGTGTGTGCTAAGAGTCTATTTCTGCAGAAAAATAGCTGCCCCTTTCCTACTAATGCAAATGTAAAATTACCAGAGTAATACGCAATAAATCTCTGTCTATAATTCCTCTTTGCACACAGAGTCATTGTTTGATATTAGGCAGAAAACGAAATTTCTTTGCCAATTTGAAAGCACACTTACTACTCTTTTTTTGGCAAGTGATAAGTACTTTTACAGTCTGACACATTTTCAATCCACTTTTCAGATTCTGAAAACAGCACATGTCCAAACAGCTTTTTGAGACCAGGAACATGTGTAACCTGGGTGAATGACTACACTCCAGCAAGGGCAACCAGCCTTAGTGATGCTGAATGTATTTGCATTACTGACTGCAACCTCAAACCCCACTCGGTTGTCAATACTATGCATGATTCTACCGGGTAAGCAGCTGGGTGTGTGCAAAGAGTCTGCTTCTGCAGAAAAATAGCTGCCCCTTTCCTACTAATGCAAATGTAAATTACCAGAGTAATACGCAATAAATCTCTGTCTATAATTCCTCTTTGCACACAGAGTCATGGTTTGATATTAGGCAGAAAACGAAATTTCTTTGCCAATTTGAAAGCACACTTACTACTCTTTTTTTGGCAAGTGATAAGTACTTTTACAGTCTGACACATTTTCAATCCACTTTTCAGATTCTGAAAACAGCACATGTCCAAACAGCTTTTTGAGTCCAGGAACATGTGTAACCTGGGTGAATGACTACACTCCAGCAAAGGCAACCAGCCTTAGTGATGTTGAATGTATTTGCATTACTCACTGCAACCTCAAACCCCATTCGGTTGTGCATACTATGCATGTTTCTACAGGATAAGCAGCTGGGTGTGTGCAAAGAGTCTGCTTCTGCAGAAAAATAGCTGCCCCTTTCCTACTAATGCAAATCTAAAATTACCAGAGTAATACGCAATAAATGTCTGTCAACAATTCCTCTTTGCACACAGAGTCATGGTTTGATATTAGGCAGAAAACGAAATTTCTTTGCCAATTTGAAAGCACACTTACTACTCTTTTTTTGGCAAGTGATAAGTACTTTTACAGTCTGACACATTTTCAATCCACTTTTCAGATTCTGAAAACAGCACATGTCCAAACAGCTTTTTGAGACCAGGAACATGTGTAACCTGGGTGACTGACTACACTCCAGCAAGGGCAACCAGCCTTAGTGATGCTGAATGTATTTGCATTACTGACTGCAACCTCAAACCCCACTCGGTTGTAAATACTATGCATGATTCTAAAGGATAAGCAGCTGGGTGTGTGCTAAGAGTCTGCTTCTGCAGAGAAATAGCTGCCCCTTTCCTACTAATGCAAATCTAAAATTACCAGAGTAATACGCAATAAATGTCTGTCAACAATTCCTCTTTGCACACAGAGTCATGGTTTGATATTAGGCAGAAAACAAAATGTCTTTGCCAATTTGAAAGCACAGTTACTACTCTTTTTTTGGCAAGTGATAAGTACTTTTACAGTCTGACACATTTTCAATCCACTTTTCAGATTCTGAAAACAGCACATGTCCAAACAGCTTTTTGAGACCAGGAACATGTGTAACCTGGGTGACGGACTACACTCGAGCAAGGGCAACCAGCCTTAGTGATGCTGAATGAATTTGCATTACTGACTGCAACCTCAAACCCCACTCGGTTGTAAATACTATGCATGATTCTACAGGATAAGCAGCTGGGTGTGTGCTAAGAGTCTGCTTCTGCAGAAAAATAGCTGCCCCTTTCCTACTAATGCAAATCTAAAATTACCAGAGTAATACGCAATAAATGTCTGTCAACAATTCCTCTTTGCACACATAGTCATTGTTTGATATTAGGCAGAAAACGAAATTTCTTTGCCAATTTGAAAGCACACTTACTACTCTTTTTTTGGCAAGTGATAAGTACTTTTACAGTCTGACACATTTTCAATCCACTTTTCAGATTCTGAAAACAGCACATGTCCAAACAGCTTTTTGAGACCAGGAACATGTGTAACCTGGGTGAATGACTACACTCCAGCAAGGGCAACCAGCCTTAGTGATGCTGAATGTATTTGCATTACTGACTGCAACCTCAAACCCCACTCGGTTGTCAATACTATGCATGATTCTACAGGGTAAGCAGCTGGGTGTGTGCAAAGAGTCTGCTTCTGCAGAAAAATAGCTGCCCCTTTCCTACTAATGCAAATGTAAAATTACCAGAGTAATACGCAATAAATCTCTGTCTATAATTCCTCTTTGCACACAGAGTCATGGTTTGATATTAGGCAGAAAACGAAATTTCTTTGCCAATTTGAAAGCACACTTACTACTCTTTTTTTGGCAAGTGATAAGTACTTTTACAGTCTGACACATTTTCAATCCACTTTTCAGATTCTGAAAACAGCACATGTCCAAACAGCTTTTTGAGACCAGGAACATGTGTAACCTGGGTGAATGACTACACTCCAGTAAGGGCAACCAGCCTTAGTGATGCTGAATGTATTTGCATTACTCACTGCAACCTCAAACCCCACTCGTTTGTGAATACTATGCATGATTCTACAGGGGAAGCAGCTGGGTGTGTGCTAAGAGTCTGCTTCTGCAGAAAAATAGCTGCCCCTTTCCTACTAATGCAAATCTAAAATTACCAGATTAATACGCAATAAATGTCTGTCAACAATTCCTCTTTGCACACAGAGTCATCTTCTGATTCTATGCAGAAAACAGTATTCCTCATTTATACCAGTACACCTTAATTTATGGTGAAAACATAGTCCATAATATTTTACATGTTCCTTACATTTAAATTTCTCCCAAAACACAAAATGATAAACACAGCTTCAACAAAAGGATTTCCAATTCTATTATTCATTTCTTAATTTACCACATACATCCCCTCTCAAACTCATAACTCACCTTTAAAATTAGTTAGTTGTGAAAGAAATGTGGCACTCAAACAGCAGATTATCAGAGCCAGGATCTCTGTTCTGTACACCTCTCTCCTCTCAGCAGAACCAGATAATGGCAATGTTTCCCCCTCTTTTTCCACACATATACATGTTAATTTCAAATCTCAGTGCTTCCCCCTTTTTTTTCAAATGTAATCACACATTTCTATTGGTTGAAAACCAACCCTTTTCCAAAAGTACCCTTCCCCCAACTTGACTTCTGCCTGCTACCATAGCAACAGCTCATGGAACACTGCTGTGTAGAGTCAGGTCAGAAGTTCACCACACAATGTTTCATTTCCAAAGAGCAAGAGTGCTTGACTTTTCTAACCTAACAGCAAATCCATAGTAATGTTCTTTGGTAACACATTTTTCTGTACCAATACAAAACATGCTTCTATAAATTGACACATACAGCCTAGTTTTTAGTGTAGAATGGTATGAAACAGCCAATGAGTTCTTTTTATTTTAAAAAAAATATGTATGCCTCCATTTCCAAACTGTCTTTCATTTCTTTTTCCCATTCTACTGAAATACACCTCCTGAGTGCATCCAGATCTCCTTTGAAGATGTTCACAGTGTGGATTGTTGGGCACAGCTATGTCTTCTGGAGTGAAAAGTATGCAGAGAAAACAGGTATGGTGAGAGACCTTGCTTTGCCAAATGTAGACATTAAATGGATTGGTCAGAGAGGGTTAACGTGGCACCAATTGATGCCATTGGTGAAATCCTTCATGCAAATCCAACACCCTGACCTCATAATAGTGCACTGTGGTGGCAATGACCTACGCACTTTGACTGGGGTAGGTCTGGAAATGCTTATGAAGGAGACCTTTGCACAACTGTTTTCACTTTTCCCTAAAACTGCCTTTGTGTATTCTAACATATGCCAAAGGCAAAAATGGAACTGGTCCAATCATTTTTGTCCGCAGATTGACAAAGCAAGAAAGCACGTCAACAAATCTGTTTCTGCTTTCCTCCGAGACTATGGTATGGGTTCCATTTACCACAACAACTTGCGTTACGAAATGCAAGACATTTATAGAGGAGATGGTGTACATTTCACTGATGAAGGGAACAGAGTCTTCCTCTTGAACCTTAGACTCTGCATCGGTACTTACTTGCAGGTACCACTAAAAAATCACTTCATAAACACAACGGCTCTTTTTAGAGCCCCCTAATATCTAAACACTTAAATCTGAATTTTATTTCTTTTTTTACTTTTTTTTTCTACCGTACGCGTACGGTAAGCTTACCGTACGTGTACCCCGCGATTTTTTTTAAAAATTAATAAATGTTTTTTTCGTACTTTTATGTCCTTCTTTGACCCCCTTTCAAATGTTAGGGGGTCTGTAACTCTCTTCCTTGCCCCCTTTTCACGTTATCCACCTATTTTTTTCTGTGTGAAACACACGAAATGGCGGCCAACACTTCCTGATTTCGTCCGATTCGAATATTTACAATCATGTGACAACCAATCAGATTTGAGCTCGCGCACGGCACCGTACGCGTACGGTAAGCTTACGGTAAGCGCACGGAGCGCGCTTACAGATATATATATTGATTTAAATGCTATTTTCTCAGGAACTACTGAACAGATTTACACCAGACCTACAAAAGGCACTTCCTTGACCTGCGGACTACCTCTCTGCCAAATTACAAGTAATTCTGTTCAGCCGTTCGGGCTGTAGCTGTGTCTAAAGGTCCTATGGAAAAATGCATGGGGAAAATGCGTTTTGGGACCCCCCTTGTTTCTCAGCCCCCGCTTGACGAATCCCCCCGAGACTTTCAGGGTAGGAGCGGAGCGTAGCGCCCCATTAGTTTTGAAAATTTCGCGAGGATTCGTCAACCGGTGCCAAAGTAATTCAAAATAGAATGTTGCGGATTTCCTATGGAAACAGGGTCCTAACTATAACTACCTACTGGCAACCGCCAGTAGGTAATATATATATATATATATATATATATATATATATATATATATATATATATATATATATATATATATATATATATATGTATATATATTACCTACTGGCAGTCGCCAGTAGGTAGTTATAGTTAGGACCTATTTTCCACAGGAAATCCGCAACATTCTATTTGGAATAACGTTGGCGCTGATTGACGAAACTTCGCGAAATTTTCCAAACTCTTGGCCAGCTCTGGTCTGCTCCTATCCTGAAAATTTCACATTGATTCATCAAGCGGGGGCCGAGAAAAAAGGGGGGTCCCGAAATGCGTTTTCCCCATGCTTTTTCCCATAGGACCCGTTGACGGAGCTACAGCCCAAACTGCTGAACGGAATTACACCACATTTGGCAAAGAGGTAGTCCTCAGTTCAGACTTGTGCCTTTTGCTTAAATGGTGTAAATCCGTACTGTAGTTCCTGAGAAAATTAGAGTTAAATAGATAGATATATCTGGGCGGAGCCTAGCCACACATCTTATCGTGAGATCTGATTGTCTGTCAGTACTTCATCCAAGAAGTGTTGGAAGCCATCTTGGGACCCATATACATGATAGCACCTCATTAAAAAGCATTGCAGTTAATAGAAGGTTGTAAGACTTTAGTTACATTATAAATCATTTGTTGATGGTACCATACTCATTTTAGGAATTGTGGTGTGTTCTAAGGTGATTTTACCATATGAAAAAGCCTTCTGCTGTGATATCATGAATCATGTTTGAGAGAAACCTATTTTCTGATGCTTTTCCCACAGAGGTTTGGAAGGTTATCTATAAGCTAAACTGAGAGCATATTTTCTGTAAATTCACATTATCTTTCTCAGTCATGTGAGAATGAAGTCTGACATTCTCAGTAAAACATGTACATCCAACAAGCGTAGAGACTGTCAGGTGATTCCTTTGTGTTCTACTGCAGCTTCCCAGAGTGTTCTAAAGAACAACTAGAGCGCTAACAGTCCTACTTATGACAAACGTATTGCACACCTGAAGCCATCTTGATTGGAATAAAGTGGTAACTCTTAAAACATTTAATTTAAAAAGGAACAAAATGAGGGGGTTCATTTTGCCATAGAAATTATGATTGGTGCTGCAGAAAGAAATATTAGGGCACATTTTGAGTGACTTCTCAAATCCTCTTCTATTTCATGAAAAAATTGTGACATGCAGACTGAAACATGCACTTTCAATACCAGCAGCAGACTTCCCTGGTGAGCAGTAGCTTTACTACAGTGATCTAATAAGCAACTAGAGTGCTAACATTCTGAATTTATGGCAAATGTGCGACACATCTGAATGCCTTCTTGATGGAATCAAAGTAAAACACTGTAAGTATTTCCTACTGAGGAGACTGTAGTAAATGAGGAAATTAGGAAACTTCATAACAAATAAGTCTCCCAAAATGGCCACCAGAGACAAAAGAGCCCAAATGTAGCCCAAATATCACCCAGATGTAGCCCAAGTATAGCCCAATGACAGAATGTCCCAGAGTGTTCTAACGAACAACTAGAGCGCTAACAGTCTTACTTATGACAAAAGTATGGCACACCTGAAGCCATCTTGATTGGAATAAAGTGGTAACACTTAAAACATTTAATTTACAAAGGAGCACAATGAGGAGGTTCATTTTGCCATAGAAATTATGATTAGTGCTGCAGAAAGAAAAATTAGGGCACATTTTGACTTCTCAAATCCTCTTCTATTTCATCAAAAAATTCTGACATGCTGACTGAAACATGCACTTTGAATACCAGCAGCAGACTTCCCTGGTGAGCAGTAGCTTTATTACAGTGATCTAATGGGCAACTAGAGTGCTAACATTCAGAATTTATGGCAAATGTGTGACATATCTGAATGCCTTCTTGATGGAACCAAAGTAAAAAACTGAAAGTATTTCCTACTGAGGAGACTGCAGTAAATGAGGAAATTTCATAACAAATAAATCTCCCAAAATGGCCACCAGAGACAAAAGATCCCAAATGTAGCCCAAATATCACCCAGATGTAGCCCAAGTATAGCCCAATGACAGAATTTCCCAGAGTGTTCTAACGAACAACTAGAGCGCTAACAGTCTTACTTATGACAAAAGTATGGAACACCTGAAGCCATCTTTATTGGAATAAAGTGGTAACACTTAAAACATTTAATTTACAAAGGAACAAAATGAGGGGATTCATTTTGCCATAGAAATTATGATTAGTGCTGCAGAAAGAAAAATTAGGGCACATTTTGTGTGACTTCTCAAACCCTCTTCTATTTCATTAAAACATTCTGATATGCAGACTGAAACATGTTCTTTTAATATCAGCAGCAGACTTCCCTGGTGAGCAGTAGCTTTACTACAGTGATCTAATGACCAACTAGAGTGTTAACATTCAGAATTTATGGCAAATGTGTGACATATCTGAATACCTTCTTGATGGAATCAAAGTAAAAAATTGAAAGCATTTCCTACTGAGGAGACTGCAGTAAATGAGAAAATTAGGAAACTTCATGACAAATAAATCTCCCAAGATGGCCACCAGAGACAAGAAAGCCCAAATACAGCACAAATATCACCCAGATGTGGCCCACGTGTAGCCCAATGACAGAAGTGTGTAAAACACTTATTTTTTTGTGTATTTGCAGTTTTATATAGTGCAGACTTGTCAGGTATTGGAGTGCTTTACATGAGCATTGGTTACATCACACAAGATCAAATTCATTTTGGTTGTAGACATGGGGAGATTAAGTGATTTGACCAGAATCACAGAATGTTGAGCTGCAGGAGAAACTCCAACCTGGTTCCCCAGTTGCAAAGTAATTCAAAAAAGGAGCTCAAGAGGGAAAGAATGCCAGAACAATAATTATTTTAACAACAAAGAACTGGCACACATAGGCACCCTTCACTTTAGTCACGATTGGGAAGAGGAAAGATAATTTGATCAAAAAACCTCCATCACCTATGTAATATCTTGGTGTAACCCACTCCAGCATGCCTCATACTCTAAAAAAATCAAGAAAACAGATAGAATCAAAGAGTGAACAGTCAGTACTTCAAGAAAGTTTGCTTAATTTACTTTACACATACCACCAACTTTTAATGTATATGTGTAAAAAATGTGAAGAAAAAGAGAAAGTATCTCACGTGTGCACCACCAGAGGAGCTACTGGCAGGTTCTCACCAGCTTGCTCACGTTTGTTTCATCATTGATAACTTTCTCACAATAGAGTGATGTGTCCAGTGAAGAAGAAAGTAAAGTTAAAAAAGAAAACTTGTGTCCCCCGTGAAAAACAAAGACCCAAGAGGTCTCAAAATCAAAAAAATAAAAGTAAAAAGGAATAGACTCGCAGGTACTATCCTCCTTTATTCCAGATTGGGAGTCTATCCCACGTTTAAAAACACAGCATGTTGTATACCATTTTAATGACGGCCAACATGTTTCATTGCCAATTTATTTGTGGCGAATTTATCAGGGCTAACGAGGTCAGCAATCACCTCCCTGGACAAACAACATCAAGAAGAGACTGACAGACACAAAGAAAACAAGGAAGTTTAGATCAGAAAGGAAATGTCCACACACAGGCTCTCTTCAGTATAATTAGAATTCAATTCCTTCGAAAAGAACTCATCATTAATCCTATGACTTCATCATACAATATTTACCTAATAGGAGCTATGGGCCCACATACCAGCTCCCACCAAGTCGGAGGGACGTGTATCATATACAATTTTCGTCCCTTACAAAAGCACTGTCGTTGCTAATGCTTGCGTCTATGGAAAAAAACATAAAATATAATCAGCAGCCCGCCCCGTATTTAGCAGACTTCCTGATATATTCATTCTCACATCACAAGGTGGACCTACAAACGGACCCCTCTTTAGTGTCCTAACTACTGCCCAAGTAATACAGTGTCACAGGAGATCTCCACCTTCCCCAAACACATAAATGCATCAGAATAAAAACGCTACAGATCGGTTCCATCCAAGCGCTAATGTAACTTAATCGCCACTCATTCCTATAGTGCTCATATCGTGCATCCGAGCACCCAACTGGTCTTCAACACAACCTAATGTACTGACCAAAAGTGTCTACAGGGACAATTCATCCCACATAAAAGCATACGCAACTCTTTTGCTGGCACCGCATCTCTAATATCAACAATTTGCTGATGTCAACTCGACACTCAATTATATATACGGAAAATCACGTTATGCATAGTTTCTCTGATTATTCTCCTTACGGTTAAGACACTCTCACCACACATACTCTTACCGCACTCTTTCAAAACCGGGCAGTAACTCAACCCAGCAGCAATTCGAACCCTCGCCGCGCACCTACTTCAAGCAACAGAACTCTCGTCTTGCGAGGTTACATGACCAAAGAGAATACTATCATCTTGGGCAACCAAAGCGGGGGCCATCTTTGAATGGTACGTGAGTGCAACAAAATCTGACTGCACGAGAAGTTTTAATTAACTGCAGTGCAGTTTTGTCAAAAACAATTTTTCATCGAGGCTCACAATACCACGCCAGGCAATCGCTCCTAATTATGTCATAATCATATAGACACAATTTTTTTATACAAATTCAAATTCAAGAAAACTTTATTTCGGAGAAATCTCCATAAAAGGTACATAAGATGAATATAAAAGCATTTAAAAACCGTACATTAGGTAATTAAAATTAGTAGTAAAAGGGGATAAAAGGGAATATAACATTGGTGCAGCCACACAGCTAGATATCTGCTGATTACATAAAATCATATGCCATTTAACACAGTGCAAGATGAATCATGATAACATTTTTAAATACCGTTTCCGCTTGTGCCATAAAGCCCCCAGAAATTTGGCCACAGCAAACACAATGTGAACAGCCATTTCACTCTTGAGAATTCTAAAGGCTTCGTGGCACCTGGTGAAACCCAGATTCCTACAAGCGGGAATGATCCATTTACTGCGCGCCTCAGTATAGCCCGGACAAAAAAATATAATATGCAGTTCAGTTTCATCGCTTACCCCGCATGCCGGGCAAATACTGGATGTCGACACAGACCAAAGACTAGTAAGTGCACGAATTGGCAAGGACCCATGCCTCCATTGCAAATAGAGCTTCCTAATTATTACAGGGTAAACATTGTCAAGGACCGATTCAAAGCTGTAGGTGTTCTTCATGTAGAGGAATTGGTGCGTTAAGGACCCTAGAGATTTTGAAGGTCGAAGTGTGGGAGCCTTGGAGTTATAATACAATTTGGTTAAAACTTTTTTGGGAAGCCTGAGACAGGCATTCTGAGGGTCGTTCCAAAGTGCATCTAGACCTAGGCCCACCAGACTATTCCTTACAAATTTAAGCCAAGCAATGTTCCCCGAGTTTGGAAAGCTAAGGACTTCCTGCAGGCCCTGTCTGTAATGAATCAATTCGGGCACCGCCCACAGTCTGCGCCAGTAGATCACAGGGCGAAGTGCCAATTCTTCTCCCAGGGGTCTAATGCCTAGGTCGAGTCTTAGAGGCACTAGGGGTGTACTAGGAGGAAGAGCTACTAGGCACCTAAGAAATCTATTCTCCTCTTTTGTCAGACTATCCAAGACTTTATGACCCCATAATTCACTACCATATGTAACAGCTCCTCTGGCTTGCACCCTGTAAATATGGAGTGGTGGGCCTATGGGTTTGAGGGTCGACCTATTCTTCCCTACCATCCTTAGTATCCCACCCACATGTTGCACTAGTTTCATCCTTACTTTCTCCTGGTGCGGACCCCACCCCAATTCCTCATTAAGGGTAACACCAAGGTATTCAAAGGTGTTGACTCGTTCGAGTGTGTTATTCCCTATACGTGGGATGCGGTGAAACCTGGGGGCGGGTTGAAGGCCATGAATTTTGTCTTTAGAGTGTTTATCTCCAATCCGTGCTCTCTGCAAAAGTCCCCGAAACCATCCAGCACACGCTGGATTCCCATCGGCGACTTGGAGAGAAGGAGGGCATCGTCCGCAAACATAATTGCCGGAACCCTCCTTCCCGCCAGCTTTGGGACATCCGAATTTTGGACCCCATTGAGGTGATCAATAACACCGTTGACAAAGAGGCAGAACAAGGTTGGTGCGAGTACGCACCCCTGTCTTACCCCTCTGTCAACGGGAAACTTATTTGATAGAGCACCCTGGCTACCGTACCTCACACGAGCATAGGTGTTTGTGTGGAGGCGGATGATCATTGTCAAAAGATCAGCTGGCACCCCAACATTCGCCACCACTTCCCAGAGCTTGCCGCGTGGAACCAGGTCAAAGGCTGCCCTTAAGTCCACAAATACAGTATAGAGACTGCCACCCTCCAGCTGTATTGTTTTCCAATATATAAGGGACAGCCTAAAGACCTGGTCTATGGTGGAGGTCTTCTGACGAAACCCTGCCTGAAGGGGGCTCAGGATGTCCCTCTCTTCGATCCAGTCCAAGAGACGATCCAACAGAAGCCTCGCGAAAAGCTTCTGTGGGACGTCTATCAGACTGATCGGTCTGTAATTGGCAGGGAGCAAAGGTGAGCCCCTTTTAAAGATAGGGACAATCTCCGCTCCGAGCCAAGTTGGAGGGACCGCCATCCCATGGATGATGGCATTGAACAGTACCAAAAGGTAGGGTGCCCAAATTCCAACCTCGTGCTTGAAGAGATCACCTGGGAGCTTGTCAAGACCTGGCGCTTTTCCTGTGGAAAGGCGAGTTATTGCCATTTCCAGTTCCTCCAAGTTGAAATCTTCCATCTCAGAAGGATTATCAATGATTATGGCAGCTGGGGTCCCGGCCTGGATTCCTATTTGGTCCAGCCCAGCCCTACTATAAAGCGAAGAAAAATGTTCCTCCCATACTTCTGGCGCAATATTTCCTTCTATAGCCATAACAGGCTCGGCTGAGCCATGTTTGACTATTTGCCAGAATTTCCTTGGGTCTCTGGTTTTAAGTGCAGATGTCATTTCCGCCCAGTTCTCCCAGTCCCAGTCGATTTTGGCATTTTCAAGGAGGAGCTTGTAAGCAACCCTCTTTTCCCTAATTACCGAGGGGGCCTCCTTGTTTTTAAATGCCCGAAGAAGGTCTTTCTTAGCTTCTCTGCAGCTGGCATTGAACCATGAGGCTCTTTCTCTCCTCGCTTTCCTGTCCCGGACCACAGGGTTCAATACCTCAGCAAGGTTATCGCAAAGGGTCTGGTGAGTGTCCCCGAGGGAGAGGCATCCATCTGACGAGGGCAATTGAGGGAGGAGGCTTTCCACTTTTTCAAGAGCTGATACCACTAGCTCATAGATGGTCCTTATGCAATTCGGTTTCTCTAGCAGTTTGTCCCACCTTATTCTTCGCCTATTGCTGGATAAGGTAAGACTTGGGGCAGATAATCTATTCCCTGGAGCAGCAGCATTAAAAAATCCGTCAGCGGCTAATGAAAGGGTTAGAGCATTGTGGTCGCTGTCTAGCCTGGGGGCTATTTTAAAATCTAGGACCAGTTTTCAGTCCTGAAGTTTGATCATTACATAATCTATCCGGGACTCCTGGCCTAGTCTATTAAAAGTTGGTTGTGGCGGTATGTCCCCTTGGAACCTACCATTGCAAGCTCTAAGTGAGTTTGCCAGGGTCATTGTTATGACTTGGAGTAGGAGAGGTGATGATGACCTAGCTGGCGGACCCGCAATGCTTGGGATTTCCCAGAGGTCATCCTCCTCACTACTAAGCCCGTCAAGGTGGATCGGGAATGGTTCGAACTGGATGTTAAAGTCACCTCCAACCAAGAGTAATTCTGAGCCAGAGAGAGAATCAAGGAATATAAGTAAGTCCTCCATTGTCCTTGAGGTGGCCGCAACTCCGACCGGTCTGGAGTATGTATTTACCAGGGTCATACCCATCCCAGTGGGCCAACGTAAGACCACACACAGGATGTCAGATGAGTTTGTTTCTACCATCTCGGCCGTACAGCCTAGATGGGAAGCGATCCATATTGATAAACCGCCAGATGGGCGTCCCTTCCCTCCCCATCTGGCTAGGACGTTAAAAGTTGCAAACCCAGGGTAACAATGGTTTTCTCTGGCCCACGTCTCTTGGAACATGCATATATCATATTCTTTAATGAAGGTTTCCCATTCACTACTATCCAACTTGTTAGGCAACCCAGCAACGTTCCACGATAGGATTTCCTATGACCTCACAGCCCTATCTGTGGTCGTAGCAATCTCATCCGGAGTGCATTGTACTGGCCTTAAAAGGGCACAAACCCCTGTATCATCGCGGTCCTTGGTTAATAAACCCTGTATCGAATTAATCTGTCTTGACAAACAACCACCCTGCGCCTTTTTCCTCTCCACCCTGAGTACTGAACAGTAGGGATTTATAGCTGACTCTTCTGCAACCAAAGGAGCGTATTCATGGGGCGTTGTATGAGTCTCAGGTGGAGGCGGAGGTAGCCCAGGAGTGATGGAGTATTGCGGGCAAGAAATCTGCAATTGAAGAATCGGATTAATGTCCACAGCCTGGTACACCAAGGAACTAGGCCCATGGTCGGAAAGACCCCTATGTCAGTCGCAGTCATCGACTCCTGATAAGGCGCCGAATCTATTTGCGACTTCAAGGGGAGTAAATGGTAGCCTATGGTTCACCCTCCTTGGGCCATATCTGTGACTCTCATGGGGCACCGTAACCCATTCTGGTGCAGTTTCATGAGCCGCAGAGGTAGGTGCATAGGTATTACAGTATTTAACAGGGGGAGCAGAGAATGCAGAAAGTGCGCGGTGTGTCGTCATTTGTACTGGGGCCCTTGAATATACATTATAAGAGACTAAAGGTCTTGGATAGAAGTATAACAATTCGCGGGGATTTATGGACCCACAGGTGTTACCCAAGGGGTAGTCTAAGATGTGATTAACTGCTCTAGGGTCTCTAAAGTTAATGATTATTACATCCCCTTCGATGTCCTTGCTTCTACGCCCTAACCAAGGAAGTCTCCGGACATGTAATATCTCCCCATTGATGTTAAAAGGGAGGGGTCTGTTTGACATGAGCCAGTGCATGGTTTTATTTTTGAGCTCATGAAAACCTTCAGTTTTGCCCTTTTCCAGAGGCGGGACTCTTGTGAGCACTACCACATATGGAACCGCCTCTGGGGGTAGATCGACTAGATGCCTAGGTCGGTTTCTTACCCTAACTAAAGGCTGATTCCCGCCCCTCTCATTTGGTGTCGTTTCTATAGTAGGGAATGGTGTTTCCTTTATTAATTCACCCACTTCGCTTTGTCCGAAACATTGATGGGCTATGTTGGAAGAGGACTTGGCCCTAGACTGGCAATTAAGACTAGCCAGGTAATTTTTCCTAGTGTAAATTGGAGCTAAGGCTGGTACCACAGGGGGGGGGGGCAGGACTGGTTGTACAGGATCTTTGCGTGCCCCCGGGTTTTTTATAATTGCTGATTCTAGGTCCCCTAGGCGTTGTTCTATGTTTTTTAATCTTTCGATAATGGGTAGGATAAATGACCTCATCAATTGCTCGATGCCCTCGAGATAGGGTGGCATCGGACCTACATTGGGTAGGGGCAGCGGGGGACAAGTCAGATCAGAAGGTGGGGGTGCCAAAGAAGTAGGAGATATTATGGCCATGGTGTGTGTTATTGGTAAAGTGGATGATGCCTTTGGCAGAGGTGTAGTTACTGAAGTTTGAGTGGGTCCTTTGCCAAAGTCAGAGTGATAAATCTTGTCCTTTGGCAGATCACCTAACCTCTTTCTTCTTTTAGGGGGAGGGGGCCTTGAAACTTTGGGTACCACAACCCTCCCCGCCTTCTTATTGGGGGCCTTAGCCTTAGGTTGAGAAGGAGTAATAATAATGTCAATTTCCTTGATAAAAGTACTGGACGGGGGCAGATCAGTGGAGCCATGCGGACAGTAGGAATTGTCAGATGTAGAATCAATGACTCTAAGCAGCACAGGAACATTATCAATAGCTAGTGCCTCCTGCGTAAGGGTAGGAGAACTTAGCTCAATGGGGGTCGGAGGAGACAAATTATCCAATGGTGTCCTATTTTTAATACACTCTATGGACCGACGTCGCTCAGTCCTTCGTTCAGCGAGCGTGGTCTCCTTGTCCGTGGGCGCAGCAACCTTTATAAAGTAATCAACCAATGTACCTTTGTTGGTACCACCAGTGGTTGTGGGTGCGTTTGTAGGGACAGTCTCGGCCATGGTTATAGATACAATTATCGCACACACAGCTCACGTTTACTGGAAGGTAAAGGAATTCACCCGGCCCGGCCCGGTCTCCTCGTGACTCTGAGGGCCTCAGAGGGCCCGCTCTTTGCCCGGTCTTCGCCCCGATCTGCGTCCCGCGCACGTTCCGCTGGCACGAAAAGTCCGGCAAGATATTTAAGAGGGGGAGGAGATAAAGGAGGCGGGGCCGGGAAGAGGTACCAGGTGTGCATGAAGAATTGCCAGAATGCACCCTGGGCCTCGCAGTCCCGTATAGTCAGCCTCGGTGGTGGGTCCCTCGGATGTCGATCACGGCGTCCTTTCCGAGTAAGTACCAAAGATCCAACAGCGTCCCAGCGCTTCGCCCTTGACAGGAATTAACCCACTTTCGAGCGGCACCAATCGGTTGAACGGAAATGCTTTCGGATTTAGCAAACGGCAGCAGGCTGTCGGCCACTGTCGCACAGGCTGATATGGAAAGGTATAGCAGCTCCCGACGCATTCTCAATAAAACGCAATTGTTTAATTAATAATATAGAGTTCTCAGGTTTACGCGTGAGTAGTCCAGGTATTTGACGCATATCTGTGCCACATCCTGTCAATAATGAATAATGAAAAGGGCCCTCAGTCTTTCTAGTCCAGGTTCAGGATGCCATATACAGAGCTCATCAGTACAAAGTTTGGGGCCATGGGCACACAGCTACAGGCACCCCCCAATACTACTGGTCATACAAGGAAAAGGAAATCCCAGCTAACAATCTATGTCCGGGGGAACACAGCCAACATAATACTGTGCAGGCCCCGCCGGGCGCAATTAAACCCTGTCAATAACCAATCACCTTCTGACCCTGTTCCACTCAATCTGGTCATTAAGGACAAGTGTATCCGCCTTTTCTAAATAAATCCAGCGTGCTTCCTTCACAGCAAGTCTCTTCTCCATACTGCCTGCATCACCCACTAACTTTTCCACAACCACCCATTTTAATGATTTATAATTATGTGGATGATCTCTGTAGTGTTGTACCAAGCGTGTTGTAAGCTTGCCTGCCCTAATTGTGCTAAAATGTTCTTATATTCGCACTTTCACCTTCCTGGATGTCAAACCTATATAATGTAATCCACAGGGGCAGGTCAGTCTATAAATCACGCTTGATATATTACAGTTACTGAACTGATGAAGAAACCATGTTCTCCCATTCAACAGCTGGATTTCAATTGTCTTCTCTGTTAATTCACAGACTGATCACCCACCACACGGGTTATGACCCGGGGGGATAGTTGTATTCATATTACTATGTACTGGTCTAGTATGGACCAATCTGTCCTTCAAATTCTGTGTTCGTTTGAACGCGAATCACGGTTGCGGCATTTGGAAGTCACTAGTAGACAACAGTGACCAATGCTTCCTTATTACTTGCCGAATCTTAGTAGATAAAGGATCAAACGTGAGTACCACTGGCAAACAATCCCTGGATTCCTTATAATTTTTTTTCAAGGAGTGCATCTCTGTGAGTATTATGGGCCCTCTTGCGTGCTCTGGTGACAATTTTCTTGGTATAAGCTCGCTGAGCCAGTCTCTCACTAAGGACCTTAGATTGTTGCAAGTACTCAGATGTTGAAGAGCAGTTCCTGCGGTACCTCAAGAATTGGCCCACCAGAAGATTATCCCTCAACGCCCTGGGGTGGAATGATTGATAATGTAGCAAGGAATTCATGTCAGTTGGTTTTTGATGCACTGTTGTATTAAGTTTGTTGTTCACCACACTAATATCAAGATCGAGATAGGTAGCACTGTCACTACTTATCTGCCATGTGAACTTCAAACACGCATCCCTGGTATTCAACCAGTCTAGAAATTCACAGAGCAGATGATGTGAACCTGACCAGATACACAGGACATCATCGATGTATCTCTTCCAGAGGTAAATATGCCTCTGGAAGGGATTCAAGAGCTGGTACAGATGATGTTCCTCAAACTGGCCTACATAAATGCAGGCCAGACTCGGCGCAAAAGTTGCGCCCATAGACGTACCCGAGAATTGCAAAAACAGATCGTCTTTGTAACAAAAATAGTTCCGGGTTAAGGCTAACTCAACACATTGCATCACAAAAGACTGTGGAGTGTCATAGAACCATTCTTGAGCCCCAAGAGCACGAGCTGCTGCCACCAGCGTCACTTCCTGGGGTATACTAGTATACAATGACTCAATGTCAATACTCACCAGATACTGCTGGGAGGAGTCAAAATCCATATCGTTAATGATATTCAAAACATCTGCAGTATCTTGGACATACGACAATTGACTGATTACTGATTCTCTCAAGAAAAAATCCGCAAACTGCGAAAGAGGTTCAAGAACAGATGAAATACCCGAGGATATTGGGCGCCCTGGCGGGGGCCGCTGGGCCTTGTGAATTTTAGGTAGAATGTAAAACGCCGGTGTTCTGGGTTTTACATTAATGAGAAAATATGCCTCTTTGGCAGTAATCCACTTATTCTCTCGTGCCTGTGCAACAATAGTTGTGATTGTACTAAGCATTTCCGCAGTAGGGTCCCTCGCAAGTGGTTGATAATTTTTCTTTTCGCATAGCAACCTAAAGACCTCAGCCTCATAATCACAGGTAATCATAAGCACCACAGCCCCACCTTTATCGGCAGACTTAATGGTTATAGCTGCATTATCTTGTAGAGACTTGACTGCGTGCCAATCAGTTTTACTCATGTTATTGAAGGTGTTTTGCTGATAGGACTCCTACAACAACTTAATCTCACTCAACACCTTATGTTCAAAAACCAAAACCTCCGGGCCCACAGAAGATTGTGGAGGACAAAATTGGGAAGGACGATGAAGGTTAGTGGAGAAAACAGGAGGATCTGATTCCTTATTTGCAAAGAATTTTTTTATTTTGATCTTTCTCATGACTTCATAGAGCTCTGTCCTACATTTGAATGAATCATGACGTGGGGTGGGAACATATCCTAACCCCCTGTTAAGGACCCTAAACTTGCTACTTGTCAACTGATGGTCAGACAGATTTAGAATAATGTTGTTCATATCGGCGTCCTGCCTCGACTGCGAGTCTGATGTGGTGAAAACATTTGCCAATTCTGTGTCTGATTCTGTATGGCTCTGCCTCGGCCCCTGTGACCTCCCCCTCTGTTGCCCTGCTGGGCCTGGCCTAAAAAAGAACGCAGCAGCGAACCCAGATCTTGGTTAGACTGTGGTTGAAGATTAAACCTAACCTTCCCTGGACCTGTAGGGTGGGAACCTTCCTCCTCCTTACTAGAAGTGTTATCGAAGGTCCAGTTCTGTGGTGTTCGTCTGGTCTGTTGGCGGCCACCTCTCTGATATCTGGTAGAGGGAACTTGTTCACTACCTGATTGGTAATATTTATCATCAACATAAGGAAATGCCCACTCATGCGTATACCTCTCAAGATTCCTTCTGAGTCCCTTAATTTTCTGATTGACCATATAGCTTTTATAATCTGCTAAATCTTCTTGTATCCTCTGCAGTTGTTCTTTCGTATCAGTGATAGTAGTGTCATTTTTTTATCACCTCCTCTAGATCAACAATTTTCTTCAACAGTTCATCACTCAGCCTTTTAGCAGTCTGAATAATCAAAATGAGCCAATCACGGGTACATTTGTTCGCGATAAAACTCCAATCAACCCGAAATTGTTTATCTCCCAAGAAGATTCGTGGCTCAATCCTAACCAAGAGACTCGCAGGGGCAGCTCCAGCCCGACAGTACTCTGTCATAAGAGCCCCATGTAGTGCCACCCTGACCTGACGCTTTTTCAAACTACTCAACTTCTCCCATTCTTCTCTAGCAGAGATAGTATTAGAAAGAGAGGAATCGGGAAGGAGAGAAGGGCCTGATAGAATGGCCGCAATTTGGTCATCTGTAAATGCTAGACACTTCCTATCCATTATGACCAATTACCAAGTAACAGAATTAGATAAAAAGATCCTCCACAATATTTTACACAGATGCAAACACTACAAAAAGCAACCAATAATATGTGCTTATACCTTAACTGAGAGAAGCCTGTAAAAAATTTGTGACAATCCCACACAAAACCTAAACCCTCGTCCAAAGAAAGAATCTTAAAATACACTCAACGGTGTAAGCTCTCACGGCTGAGCCGCCGTTCCACATAGTAATTCAAAAAAGGAGCTCAAGAGGGAAAGAATGCCAGAACACCCTCCACTCAATAATTATTTTAACAACAAAGAACTGGCACACATAGGCACCCTTCACTTTAGTCAGGATTGGGAAGAGGAAAGATAATTTTATCAAAAAACCTCCATCACCTATGTAATATCTTGGTGTAACCCACTCCAGCGTTCCTCATACTCTAAAAAATCAAGAAAACAGATAGAATCAAAGAGTGAACAGTCAGTACTTCAAGAAAGTTTGCTTAATTTACTTTACACATACCACCAACTTTCAATGTATATGTGTAAAAAATGTGTAGAAAAAGAGAAAGTATCTCATGTGCACACCACCAGAGGAGCTACTGGCAGGTTCTCACCAGCTTGCCCATGTTTGTTTCATCTTTGATAACTTTCTCACAATAGAGTGATGTGTCCAGTGAAGAAGAAAGTAAAGTTAAAAAAGAAAACTTGCGTCCCCCGTGAAAAACAAAGACCCAAGAGGTCTCAAAATCAAACGGCCAACATGTTTCATTGCCAATTTATTTGTGGCAAATTCATCAGGGCCGTCTATTCCATTTTACTTTTTATTTTTTGATTTTGAGACCTTTTGGGTCTTTGTTTTTCACGGGGGACACAAGTTTTCTTTTTTTCTTTTTTAACTTTACTTTCTTCTTCACTGGACACGTCACTCTATTGTGAGAAAGTTATCAATGATGAAACAAATGTGGGCAAGCTGGTGAGAACCTGCCAGTAGCTCCTCTGGTGGTGCGCACGTGAGATACTTTCTCTTTTTTTACACATTTTAGACTGGGCAGGCAGGAAGGGCAGTGGCAGCACAACAGACTATGGAGGGCAGTGGAAAGGGGGCAGGGGCAACAAACCAACAATACAGGACTGGCAAGAGAGGCTGTGGCAATATAATAGACCATTGTGGGCAGAAGGAAGAGGCAGTGGTAGTACAACCATACATGCCAACAGACCCGTTTCATCCAGGAAACGTCCAATGTTTTTAAGCTCAAATGGGCTTTATTTGATCTGTCTCCTGTCTACAATCTCCTCTTTTTCAATGTAACTCAAAGGGGAAAATCAATACCCCAGTTTTTTTCACAATCTCCCTCTTACCAAGTTCAAAATGTTCGCAAGTATGGTACATTGGATCATGGTAGGCAGGAGGAATTGGGGTAGGGACATGGACTCGGATAACAGAGGACAGGAGGGACATGGAGAGGTGCACCAAACTGACCCTCCAAGGCAGGCATCAGGGTTTGCAGCAGCACAATACACCACACAGGGCATGCGGGACGGGAGTGCAGCACAACAATCCATAGAAAGCAATAGGGAGGGGACAGGACCATGCACATGGACAACAGAGAACAGAGGGGAAAGAGGCAATGGTAGCTAGCTGACCATAATGGACAGACAGGAGAGCAAGCTGCAGCATAACAGACCATAAAGGGCAGGAGGGATGGATCAGGGGCATTACAATGGAACAGACAAGCCAGGAGGGACGGAATAGGGGCCTGCACATGGAAACAGAGGGCTGGGGGCAAGGGGGCAGGGCAGGAGCAGCAAGATGAGGTCAGGCAGGATGGGCACTAGAAACAAGACACACCATGGAGAGTAACAATGAGACTATGATGGCATACACACAGACCATGGAGGGAAGGTGGGAGGGGGTCAGGGGCAGCTAGCTGACCACACAGGGAAGGTGGGAGGAGCCATGGCAGCACAGAAGAACATGCATGGCAAGCGGGAGGGTTAGTGGCAGCACAATGGCTATGATGGGCAAGAAGGAGGGTGCAGGGGCATGCACAAAGGACCATGGAGGATAGAAGGAAGGGTCAGGACCTGGGCACAGACAAGAGAGTACAGGGGAAGGGGCCTCACAACAGACCGTGCGGGGCAGGCAGTAGGAGCAGTTGCAGCACAACAGACCAGGGAGGGCAGAAGGGTGTGGCAGTAAAATGGACCATGGAGGACAGGAGGAAGGGGATAGGGGCATGGCATGTGGACAGGCAGGGTGGAGGTGGCAGGAACAGGTTACAGTCATCTGACAATGCTAGGCAGGTGGGAGGGGAGTGGCAGCTCAGCAGAACACTCAGAGTAGATAGGAGTGGCAGGTCCATGGAACATGGTGGGCAAAAAGGATGGAGCAGGGGCATGCACAAAGACATCGGAGGGCAGGGGGAAGGAGAATAGGGGCAGCAAGCTAAGCACAGAGGCTAAGCAGGAGGTCAATGATGGGCCATAGAATTGGGCAATGGAGGGCCGGAGGAGTGGACTGGTACATCATGCTAAATGGAGGGCAGTGGCAGCACATCAGACCATGCATGGCAGGAGGGAGGAGGCTAGTCCATGGATTCAGACAACAGAGGATAGGGAGGAGGTGGATGGGGCAGCAAGGTAACGGTTCAGAGAAGGTGGGTATTAGGAACTTTATTGTTTTTAAAATGTGTGTCTGTGCGAACTACTTAAAATATGAACAAGTATGCAGCATAATATCACTTTTATTCAGGAAGAAGAGGACGTTTGTGACTGTGACTCTGGGCTCACTTGGCAGAAACACCCCCTGATCCTCCACCCCCCATCGCAAAATGTAATGCCCGTGAAAAGGGTAGGTGGACGCAGTGTTATATAGAACATAGTCCTGAGAGCACGATTGAAAATGAAAACTAGATATAGTATATGGTATAAACTATGCACCAAAAAGTATGAAATAAGATGAACCGGGGCGTGAAATATAATATGCAACTCATTGTGCACAATGACAGATTCATTGGAGAGCGCAAGATAGCACAGGCACTAGCGCGTGCTATGCGATATGCGCCTTGGAGTGTAGTATGCACAGGGCAGTGTTGTGTAACATAACTAGTCTCTAAAGTTGTAATATAAAATATGTGCTGGGGAGTGTAACGTTGCATATGCACTGTGACAAAGATATGGATCCCAGATTGTAATATGTATGGCATAGCGCTGTGCGTTATAACATAGACATCGAGGAAGGCACGTTAGATGGGGCAATATAATCTGTGCGAAGGCAAGTGTGGCATGACATATTCACGGGGTGGTGTTACAGTGCACATGGGCTAGAGAGTGTCATAGCATACGCACTAGCTGGTGGAATACAACACAGAGGTGTGTGGCACTCGGCGGGCAATGGTGGGTGTAACACAGCATTGGGCTCAGCCAGGAGCACGCTGTGACTCTCAAGTGAGGTTCGTCTCCTTTCCAGAGAGTAAAATAAAAAGTATTACACATCCGGCGGTGGATGTGTGTTTTATTAACCGTGAGGGGGGGTTCTTGCATAGTTTGGTCGAATTTTTGTCGAATCCCCTTTGAATGGCTTGGTGTGAGTGTGTATTAAATGTGCCCGTCAATCGCTACCTATGTTTGTATAAATAAACGACAAGGGTGTCTACTTGGAGAGTCCCACCGGCGGGGGCGCCGGGATTAGGCATGGTAGGGCGTCAGATACGTCAGAGCTTCACTAGCAGTGTAAATACATTCCACGTGGATTCATTGTATGCATAGTCACCTTTTAATTAATATCACGCAAATCGTCATGATGATAGGTACATACGGTTTGTCCAGCATGTCCTAGGTGTTTCTATAACTATATATTTCTTAAAAATAATAAAAAACAAAGGCCGGCCCCGGGGGATGCGGTCCCCGGGGCCATAAGTGGGCTGAGGAGGGGGGCAACGCAGCCCCCCTCCTAAAGAATAAAAAAAAAAGGCCATGACCCGGGGTTGGGGTCCCAAGGGGCCGATTAAGGCCTTGGGAGGGCCAAAGGAATTTTTTTCAACAAAAAAAATTAGGGTGCAGGCCCTGGGGGATGGGGTCCCCAGTGCCAATAAATTAGAGAAAGAAGGGGAGCCACACAGCCCTCCTTCTTAAAAAAATAAAATAAATAAAAGACCGGCATCGCGCCGGAGGCCACGCCCCCTCCTTGCAGCACCCTGCAAACGTGCCCCCTGGCCAGTTGTAAGTTGGGGAATTAATTCCCCTTCAATACCGAGGGTCCCTGAGGGCCAATTAGCCCAACAGGTATCTCCAGTATGCACCAGGGAGCTGCGTTGCAGACAGGTGTTCTGAAGCCACGCCCCTTTTTACACCTCTATGCAACGCAGCTCTGTGGCGCTTACTGGAGGTACCTAGTGGGCTAGTTTGACCCTAGGGATCCTTAGGATTCAAGGGGACTTAATCTCTCAACTTATAACGGCCACAGGGCGCGTTTACACAGTGGTGAAGGGAGGGGACGGGGCCTGAGGTGACGTGTGCAAACACGCCCTATGGCGCATTTTAAGTTGGGGAAATAATTCCCCTTCAATCCTGAGGGCCCCTGGGGGCTAACTAGCCCACCAGGTGCTTCCAGTAAGCGCCACTGAGCTGCGTTGCAGAGAGGTGGTCCAGGCCGTGCCACTTTTTACACCTCTCTGCAACGCAGCTCTGTGGCGCTTACTGGAGGTACCTAGTGGGCTAGTTGGACCCTAGGGACCCTCAGGATTCAAATGAACTTAATCTCCCAACTAAAAACGGCCACAGGGCATGTTTACACAGTGGTGAAGGGAGGGGACGGGGCCTGAGTTAACGTGTGCAAACAAGCCCTGTGGCGCGTTTTAAGTTGGGGAAGTAATTCCCATTCAATCCTGAGGGACCCTGGGGGCCAACTAGCCCACCAGGTGCTTCCAGTAAGCGCCACTGCGCTGCGTTGCAGAGCGGTGGTCTAGGCTGTGCCCCTTTTTACATCTCTCTGTGTTTACACAGTGGGGAAGGGAGGGGACGGGGCCTGAGGTGACGTGTGCAAACAAGCCCTGTGGCGCGTTTTAAGAGGTAGTTTTAATCCCCTGCCCTATTATATACTAGGGGGATGTATGATATTACGACGCAGGTTTTTACCACGCATGCAGTTACATCGCATGCGTTACAACGCATGCGATGTTACAACGCTATGCCATTAGAACGCAAGTCTTTACATCGACTTACGCTAGATGGCGTGCTGACATTAAAAAAGTGTAATTTACTATTCCAACTCCAGTCCACTTAACAGTAGGGAAGATGTTGGGATAGTAAACTACACTATTTGTAATGTTAGCACGCCATCTAGCGCAAGTCGATGTACAGACTTGCGTTCTAATGGCATAGCGTTGTAACATCGCATGCGTTGTAACGCATGCGATGTAACTGCACAGCGTGGTAATAACCGCGTTGTAATGGCTGTTCCCCATACTAGGGGCTTACAGAGGAGGTCATGCTAATCACAGGGGGACCCAAACGCATAGTGTTCCCTAGTGTATGTAGGTGTTTAACTGTATTCTGAGTGTCTTTTAACATAGCACTGGCTCTAGGACTGGTTAGTCAGACTCAGTTACCATCAGTATCCGTCTGAAAAAGTTGAGGGTACAGGATGATTTTGCAACAAAGCTTCTTTCTGCTCTTCTGTTTGACCTTTCTGCACGTTATCCTTCTTCCTGCACTTTTCTTCGTCTTTGAGGACTTCTGTTGCTTCTTTCTACATTTCTTTTTTTCTTTCTGTGCGTTTTTTCTTCTTTCTTCACATGTCCTATCTCTGTAGGCATAGTTAGCAATTAGCATTTAAAAAACCTTAGAAATTCACAGAAAAAAACACAGGTTTCAGGGGCGTTATAGTTAGCTGGACTTTTCACTCGTACAAAAACCATTGTAATTCCCCCGTTATAGTTAGTTCAGCTAACTATAACTCGCGCGCCTGCAATGCACTGCTGATGACGTCACATATTACATCACTCATGACATGGTCAGTGACATCACTCATGACATCATTGATGGCATCTCAAATGACATCACTGATGATCTCATCCTTGTGATAGAGTGGCAGACCTCCTCTCCCCCTAATATAACCTTTGATACACACATTCAAAAATAGAAACTAACATTTTCAAAACAATGGACATACCAATACCAGTTACAACAACCTATTCAGTAATTCTAAGATCCACATACACATCCACTCATTCACCAACAGTCCTATACAGTCACTCATACATGTACTCACTCATCATATGTACTCATACACCCATACATCCTATTACACAACGCCACTTATCCATAGAGTTACTCACACACATAGTCACTCATGCTAATAAAGAATCAAACATCCATTTACTTGCATATGCAGTTATACACACACCACCACACTTACTTCTACAGAAACTTACACATACTTAGTCTTTTAAACAATCACTTATAGAAACACATACTTATTCATACAGGAACTCTTTCAATCTTTCACTCTCACATATACTCACTTATATACACCAATAGCCACATATACTAGTTTAAAACATATGTAGTTACTCATCAAAACACTATTGAGACAGTCATTCACTCACTAACACACCCATACACACACTCATCCACCCATACAGTCCTGCACACATGCTGTCTTCAAACACATACAAACAGTGAGTCACTCATTCATGCACCTATGCACTACGTAATACCCCCCACCGAACCATACAGATACTCAGACACTCATACTGATACTCAAAAAACCAACTAATAACCTATATAGACACTCATGTAGCTACTCACCAACCCATGCAACCACTTATACACAAAGTGAGAGACTGATACAGATATTTACATATTTAAACATTACTCACTAAGCCATGTATTCACTAAGATACACTTAATCAGTCAGTTATACAATCAATTTTTCAAAAACAAATCATCCATTTATACACTTATATACCCATTTATTCTTCCATCGACCTTTAGATATACATATATAAAACATGTAATTTTCAGAAAAACACACATTCATTGGATGATGTCATCAGTGATGTCATTTGAGATGTCATCAGTGATGTCATGAGTGATGTCACTGACCATGTCATGAGTGATGTAATATGTGACGTCATCAGCAGTGCATTGCGGGCGCGTGAGTTATAGTTAGCTGAACTAACTATAACGGGGGAATTTCAATGGTTTTGTACGAGTGAAAAGTCCAGCTAACTATAACGCCCCTGAAACCTATGGTTTTTTCAGTGAATTTCTAAGGTTTTTTAAATGCTAATTCCTAACTATAACGTGCCTGAAACCTATGGTTTTTTCAGTGAATATATATATTAGCGAGCACTCGGGCAGTGTGTCACCCTACTGCTCAATTACTGTGCTAGAGGACAATAGAAAGCCGTTTTTAAGCGAACAAAATCGTTTTAATAATTGAATTGTGTTTATTTGTAATACTGTGTTTTAAACTTAGAATTTTGCAGTCAGCACACTTGGTGCTTACCCACATTTTCTCCAGCACACACGCGCTCGATACCTGCCGAATCAGGGCAAGGCACCGAGCACCAGGGATTTAGTGGCGGCCATCTTAGGGCGGGACAGAGCGGTGAGAGCGCTCTAGGCTCAGGGATAAAAGGAGCCCTCTGACAGTGTTTGGCGGATTAGCGAGCACTCGGGCAGTGTGTCACCCTACTGCTCAATTACTGCGCTAGAGGACAATAGAAAGCCGTTTTTAAGCGAACAAAATCGTTTTAATAATTGAATTGTGTTTATTTGTAGTACTGTGTTTTAAACTTAGAATTTTGCAGTCAGCACACTTGGTACTTACCCACATTTTCTCCAGCACACACGCGCTCGATACCTGCCGAATCAGGGCAAGGCACCGAGCACCAGGGATTTAGTGGCGGCCATCTTAGGGCGGGACAGAGCGGTGAGAGCGCTCTAGGCTCAGGGATAAAAGGAGCCCTCTGACAGTGTTTGGCGGATTAGCGAGCACTCGGGCAGTGTGTCACCCTACTGCTCAATTACTGCGCTAGAGGACAATAGAAAGCCGTTTTTAAGCGAACAAAATCGTTTTAATAATTGAATTGTGTTTATTTGTAATACTGTGTTTTAAACTTAGAATTTTGCAGTCAGCACACTTGGTACTTACCCACATTTTCTCCAGCACACACGCGCTCGATACCTGCCAAATCAGGGCAAGGCACCGAGCACCAGGGATTTAGTGGCGGCCATCTTAGGGCGGGACAGAGCGGTGAGAGCGCTCTAGGCTCAGGGATAAAAAGAAACAGTCTTTCTCCGCGATAGCGGACGCGTTTTTAGCGGACGCGCCTTGTCTTCGCCGGAGTCCAGCCAGAGTCAGCCCGTCTGTGCCCGTCCGGGCCAGGCCGGGACATAGGGCAAAATACTCTGCCCCTTCACTATACGGTATGTTAACAGGTGCCACACTTAGGGCGCCCCATTAACCATGATAACTGTATAACCCTGAATCCGTTATTAGCTGGCTCACAAACATGCCCTGAATGTACCCTTTCTCTGACTAGCTATCAGCCCTATTCTGAAACCCCTCAGGGTACGGTTATTAAACCTTACCAGCAGGGAGAGAGTCCTAACAATTTCATATTCTACTTGGTTAACTGTCGTTCACTACCACAACACAAATTAGACATTTTTCATCTTTTAATGGAAAAAAAGCCTATCGCCATATTCTTAACCGAGACTTGGCTTCATGACGGATCAGGTCCAGACGTTGCTACTGCCCTCCCCCGAGCTATGCTATTGTAAGGAGGGACCGGGTAAGCCAAACAGGAGGGGGTATCGCCATTATTTACAGTAGAGATTTTGTGTGCAACTTTGAACCTGCAGACATTCCTAACTGCGAAGCGGCATCATTTAAAATTACCCTCAGTCCCAATTTTACCTTCTCTGGCGTATTGATCTATCGACCGCCAGTAAATAATCCCTCTTGGTCAGATAATTTGGTAAACTTTATCCTACCCAAACATCTAAATGCTCAAAACTGTACTGTACTTGGAGATCTAAATCTTCATTTAGAAGATGATAACAACATGACCTGCAAAAACTTTATAGACGACTTTATGGTTTTAGATATGACTTTACGTAACAGGGGTCCAACTCATAAAGCTGGACACTTGTTAGACCCTATCATATCAAACATGAAAGAACTCTCATGGCTTAACACTACTCCTGTTCTCTGGTCAGATCATTTCCTATTACGCTTCGCTATCTCACTTAAACCAACTAAATGCCCTGTTACGACTCCTTCAGAATCTTTTAGGAGAAATTGGAAATCTCTATATTTGGAGGATCTCAATAATGCTTTGAGGAAAGATCACCCATGTTTAGATGGAGATATGGAAAGCATAGCAGAAGCTACACAAAGATGGTTAAATGGTGCAGCGGATTCCTGCCTGCCCCTATCCCGTTGCAAAAGAAAAACACATCGCCCTCCCGCCCCCTGGTATACAGAAGCTCTTAAGAAAGAAAAATCCACATGTAAGACCCTGGAGAGGCAGTGGCGCAAAAACTATGAACTCCATCAAAAAGAAGTCTACCGAAAGGCCAGAAATAGCTATCATTCAGCATGCATGAAAGCTAAAGCATCCTATGTTACTACCAGCATTAACATGGCCGTAAATAAATCCCAGACTCTTTTCAATACTGTAAAAGAACTGGCTGGTGAGAATTCAAGAGCGGAACCTACCCCTCTTAATACCCAGCAGTGTCAGGACTTGGCTTCGTTTTTTACCGATAAGATCGAGAACATTGTCTCTAATATCAAAAGGGACAGCACGACCACGCATAAACAATACAACATCCCCCAAGTCCTCAGAGGAAATTGTCATCTTGATGCCTGGCCTCCCATTAATCTGGATACACTGAAGGAATTATTAAAATCGATCAAATCGGGTTCCCCACGTGACACTATTCCTATCAGTATCTTAAGTAAATTAGAGGACTCTGCTATGATCTCCATAGCTGAGATATTGAACGACTCCATTGAGCAGGCCACAGTTCCTGCTCTATGGAAACATGCTATGGTCAGTCCTCTACTCAAAAAGCCAGCCGCAGACCCTATGATATTGGCCAATTACCGTCCAATCTCATTACTGCCTGCCTTCTCAAAAATTCTGGAGAGGCACATCCACAGGGCACTCTCAATCTATGTGGAAAATAACGATCTTCTTCATTCGTCCCAATCTGGGTTTAGGAGTGGTTATTCCACCGAGACGGCCCTACTCGGGGTCACAGAAAAGATCAGGGAGCTCATGGATGACGGCCAAACGGTAGCATTGGTCTTGTTGGACTTAAGTGCGGCCTTCGACACCATTTCTCACTCCATACTGCTTGACAGGTTGGGGGAGAATGGTGTCGAAGGCAAAGCACTGGAGTGGATTAGATCATACTTATCCCTCCGCACTTTCCAGATCTCCTCCTCGGAGGCATGCTCTGAGATATTCCACTCTCCTCATGGTGTGCCACAGGGATCGATCTTGAGCCCTTTGTTTTTTAATTTGTACCTACGACCATTAGCCAATCTTGCAGAAAATGTTGGTCTTATTTTAATGACTTATGCAGATGATTCTCAAATCCTGTTTTCACTTTCCAAATCTGACTCATCTGCTCCTTCTGCATTGAAAATAGGCCTTCAGGAAATATTTAATTGGATGTCAGCTAATCAACTTAAATTAAATGGGGAGAAAACAGAGGTCCTCCTCTTAGGGAATAGTAAAGATCTCTGGAGTGATCCCCATTGGCCATCATCATTTGGTAAATTTCCACCTCCAGCTTCTCAGGTCAGAAACCTTGGGGTCATCATAGATGACAGTCTATCTATGACTCAGCAAGCCAACAAAGTGGCAGGCATATGTTTTGCCATCCTTAAATGGCTTCGCAAAATTGTCTGGATGTTACCACCTACTACCCAGAAGACCGTAGTCAATGCCTTAGTGACATCTCGGCCTGATTACGGCAACATCTTGTACCTGGGCTCAAACAAAGCAGTAATAAGACGTCTGCAATTGGTGCAAAACGCTGCTGCCAGACTGCTTTGCAGAATCCCTAGATCCGCTAGGATCACCAAACATCTTAGGGACCTGCATTGGCTCAGGGTTGAAAACCGGATCCGTTTCAAAACCCTGACCTACCTATTTAAAATCAAAACTGGCACTGCCCCCAAATACCTACAGGACCTTGCTAAGCCCTACCTCCCCAATCGCAGTCTTCGTTCTTGCACTGCTGCGAACTTTGTGGTACCAAGGTTCAAACGGGCTAGAATAGGCGGGAGATAATTTTCCTATTTGGGCCCTACTCTGTGGAACACTTTACCCATTCATATACGCAAGGAGGAAAACTACATGATTTTTAGAAAAGTGTAAAAACCTGGTTGTTCGATAAATAATTGCCTTAATTGCTCTCTATCCAGTTGTGTTTTGTGATTCGCTGGTCCGGCGCCGGGAAACCCTTTGTGGGTAGCTGTGCGCCTTACAAGTGTTATAAAATAAATAAATAAATAAATATATATATATGTAATTCTGTGTGTCCACATTGCTGTGACACGTAAATTAAAAGGGTGTAATCCTTGATGCATAGTCAGAGTGAAAGTTTGACCGCACATATATTAACATGAACACATAATATTTTAGGGTTGAAGGCGTAGGTAATTTTTGGAAGATCTTTTAGATTTTAACAACAGTCCTGTATCTTTTATGACTTGTTGGTGCAACTATCTGTATCTGCTGGTTATGGAGCTAACTGTATGCTGAGGAGATTTTACTTACCCCACCCCCTCCCCACCAAACTGCAAATATTGGTATTTATTACATTGCAAACACAAGGAGATGAAAATTTTCAGACACTAGCCTGGCTGATGAGGGGTGTTACCCCGAAACCATTTTTTCGAGGATGCTTGTTTCCAGTCCAGGGAAGACCTGGCTTAGCAGTAAGGGCTGGACTGTCCCCATGAGGCACGGGGTAAAGCCCGATTTGCATATAGCTGGGTCTGAACTGGGGTGGTGAAGTGACCTAAAGAATGATGATGGATTCAAATCAGATCTGTGACTGTGTGTGAGCGTCTGAAAAATGTCACCGCTCCATCCATCATCTCCTTGTGTTTGCTTTGTTCGCTCAAAGTTGGCAGGGTATGCCCCGACGTGGGTCCCTTGCTCACTTTGCCACTGGATCCAAGCTAGCCTGGCTGATGAGGGGTGTTACCCGAAACGGGTCCCAGGATGCTTGTTTACAGTCTAGGGAAGACCTGGCTTGGCAGCTCGGGCTAGACTGTTATCATGAGGCATGGGGTCAAGTCTGATTTGCATATAGCTGGGTCTGAACTGGGGTTGCGAAGTGAGCTAAAGAACTATGATGGACTTAACCCAGATCTGGGACTGGAGGTGAGTGTCTGAAAAATGTCAGCGCTCCGTCCATCATCTCCTTGTGTTTGCTTTGTTCGCCCTAAGTTGGCAGGGTATGCCCTGACGTAGGTCCCTTGCTCACTTTGCCAGTGGATTCAAGCTAGCCTGGCTGATGAGGGCTGTTACCCAAAACGGGATTCAACCCAGATCTGGGACTGGGTGTTGAGTGTCTGGAAAGTTTCAGCGCTCCGCCCATCATCTCCTTGTGTTTGCTTTATTGCAGTGGTCAGTTTTTTTCCTAACATAGGCTGCCACATACCTTTTTAGTAGCCTAGAACCTCTCAATCTGTTAGAAAGGTATTTTCTATATACAAATCGAAATGATTGTTGTAAAATAACTGATTTAGTTTTTCTTTCCCTTGTTTTCTTTTTCAAGTTTTCATAGTGTAAAAGTACCTTTGGTCACATGATTACAGACTGGATTTGCAGAAACGTTTTGTTTCTCCATCGCTGGCTGTCAGATCTTGAAAATGAACCTGTGTGCTCTGAAACGTTGTGTGACTTTCTGCATTGTACTTATTTTGTTGATCTGATGGAATGTGTCAGTACCTAATTAATATATATATATAATATTCTTGTACGGACACTGTGTTAAAATATTCCATATGTGGTAGTGGTGGCACATAAATACCAAACCTCCAGTTGTCTGTCTAAGCTATGTTAGAACGGTGATCTCTTAGAGATTTGTTTAATATTACACTGAAGATACTCATCTAATGAAAATCGAGGATGTCTAAACCACAGTGGACCCCCTAGGTTTGGTGCTGTCTCTAGAGCCAAGCAACAATATAATCGAAAGTCTAATTTAATGTATTAAAATCCCTAGGAGAGACTGCTATTTTACCTTCCAAAAAAGAGGTTGTGATTTGATGCTGCTGATTCATTTTAGACTAGTTGAATAGTTGTGAATTTTGTTGAAAGGTCCATGTATACACCATTTCAGTTGTCCAGCTAAGAACCACTAGTGCCACATTTTGTTAGAAAATGAGCAATGGTGTGACTTGGCTTGGTGTATGAAACTGGAGGCGTTATAACATTGAGACCGATTGGTTTCACATTTCTCACTTTAGCAGTTGATGTGTTTTTGAAGCTCAGTGGGAAGGTTGTAGGTTTGGGTTTGACCTGTGTGCGACTAGCACTTCTTCTTTAGATCTATTTAGGCAAAGTTGTCTTTCCCGTCTATTCTTGAAGATTGCTGAATTAAGCTGAAATGTTATAATAGATTCCCCAATTACCACCCATACGCAGGTGCAGGCGGTTTGGGAATAGAAAGATACCAATTACTTTTCTCATAGATGCTAATTTTTGAATGAACAAAGAAAACTGTGTTAGGCTTTGTCATTCTAACTAGAGGCTCACCTTCTCTGCATAAATTCTGTCAAGTCATAGGTTTTGCAACAGAAAGCAAATGAGAAAATTATAATCCATATGTTCCAATTAAGACGTTTCCATTACCCATAACCCAATGTGAAAACAACAACAGATTTTGGAAACGTTCTGATGGAGAAGCGGGTCCAGATATCTAGAAATAACCTCGAAGCATGCAGACAAATATTTCCTGTAAGTGGAAGTTTGCATGAGGCTCATCCAGCACCCAGTGGGTTTCAGGGAGGATCCCGTTCAAGGCTTCAGCTGTCGAGCATTGGACCATATGACCTCACCAACAGACGCAGCTCGTTATGGGTAAATGGCATCAGGGCACAGATTGGAGTACAGAGCTCACGGTGAGAGTGTATGTTTACTTATGCTCAAACACTTCAATGTCCTCGGATCTTACCACAGTTCCTGTCCTCTTGAGCAGGCAATTGTAATGTAAGAGTATCCTCATGAAGTACAGTAGTGCATTGGGTTGTTTGTCATTTTTGGTGTTTGCCTGAGTAGGTGTGCAACCCTAAGTGGATAGCGCTGGCCCTAAAAACAGTTGGAGGTTAATTTTCTGGATATTTTTGCCAGGCTTTCTGTATGTGTAACATTAACTTTTATATTATTATTCTAGGGTGTTGCCTAATGTACCTGGGAAAAGTAGTCTGGAGGACTTGTTTAAAGAGTTCTACCTTCCAAATACATGATGGAATAGCTTCTGCATAGCAATTTTAAGTGCGCCCGCGCCGACCTGCTTAATGCTTTGTCTCCTTGAAAACATAAGACCTTTGGAACCACTGCAATGTGCCTTTGCCAGTGCTGGCGATTCACTTTATTTAGTCATAAATTGGATATCTTGTGCCTGCATATTATACTTCAAACATAAAACCTACATTGGAATTATCTTCTTTCCTTTGTAAAGGAGATCGCTGCTGCACCCTTTTGAATAACAGCGCACGCGCCTCGCGCTGAAAGAGGAGGAGGCAGTAGGGGGAGGGGAGAGAGGAGGGGGCCTGCGCCTGTTTCCCTTGCGGGAGCAAGCTTTGAAACCATCTGTTAATTACAAACAGATGGTTTTTAAAGCTCGCTCCCACAAGGGAATCGCCAAACGTGCACGGGTTGCCATTCAAAACAATGCAATGCGTGCACGTTTTGGGCCTCAAAACAGAATCGATTCCTAAAGGTCTCCTCCTACGCAGCGCATGCGTGCTGCGTAGGCGAGACTTAAACAGGAAGTGCGTCTCTACATTAACACTAAAAAGTCCATATTTTGTTAAAGACTAGGAAAATCCAGTATCAGTAAGAGATGTTCTTAATTTGATGCCATTAAAGAGTTGGTCGGGGTTCATTAGTCATTTAGATTGTAGTGATTGAACCTTAAAGGCAGCTGCAAGCAGGGGGTGGCCTTAGGTAGCCAACACATCAAGAATTAAATGTATTTTCAAGTATTTCATTATATCTGCCAAAATTTAATACAAAGAATCACGAGTTTTGAAGCAGACCATTAGGTCAGACTCTCTATTGTGCTTCTGCAACACAAAGAGCTATGGCATCTCCCAGCTTGAAATCCAGACATGAAGAAAGAAAAGGCCTAGAGACAAGTGTAGGTAATCTACATGCCAAGGATCAGGCTGGAACAACATCCTTCCGAATATTAGACCCACCCCAATACTCCTGCAATCAGAATAACTGGTTTCTTTAAATAGATCCTCATCTGTCAGGAATAAGTACTTCCTTCTCTCGCCCCCCTTGCTCCCCACGTACTCTTCACTCACTCAAGCTCGCAAACATGCCTGAACATAAGTGAGTGCAGCATTCATTTGCTCCCTAGCTAGGTTCATGCTCTATAAACACATAAGATATACACACATTAAGGTTTACTGTAAGAAGACACATTACCCTATATATGTTGATTTCCTTGTGCAATACACCAATTCTTTGCCCTGCGATATGGTTGAAAATTATGGTTTAGACTGTTCAGTCACAGAATAGTCCCAAATTAGAAAGACACATTTCAGATATCAGCAAACTAACTAAAACATGAGCGTGAACCGGCAAGGTCACGATAGGAATCTCCATAGAAAATGTCATTTCATTCCACACATCAGTCAATAGCCCAGACACACCCACACACACATTTCCCAAAACGCCAACAATGGCTGCCCACGCGATCATTTCTCAATGTTCCCATCGCTGCTTATCGGCTTGGCTGGACTTTCAGAAACTTGAAACACTAACTGGAAACTTTTGACAATGAACGTAGCAAAAAAAGATGTGTGTGCATCTGCCAAGCGAAACTCGGGTCATGCGCTACCACCATGTTAACCAATGGGGATACCAGAGAAGACCAGTGCCAACGGCCATGTGTCCATTTTTGATGCGTCATAATATGAGGGGCATCTTTAAGGTAGCATTGGCATGCTGTGTGTGTGTGTGTCCTTGGATGAATAAAGAAGAGTGCTCGGTTTTTGATGGGCCATGAGGAATACATACTTTTGGAATGTAAGCAATTGCACAATTGCATTAGGAATCTTAACACATTCAAAATGCTTGTCAAGTTTGTCCATATACCAGCAAGAACTAATTAGTTGATTTCAATTACTTTCAGTGTACATATCAAACTTACAGCGCCTAACAGTAAACAAGCGCGCGCCTCGCACTGAAAGAGGAGGAGGCAGCAGGGGGAGAGGAGAGAGGAGGGGACCTGCGCCGTTTCCCTTGCGGGAGCGAGCAGGAATCATCTGTTAATTACAAACAGATGGTTTCAAATCTCGCTCCCGCAAGAGAATCACCAAACGTGCACGCGTTGCCATTGAAAGCAATGCCACGCATGCACGATTTTGGGCCAAAAACTGAATCGAATACTAAAGTTCTCCTCCTACGCAGCGCATGCGCGCTGCGTAGGTGAGACCTAAAAAGCCCTAGGCCAGAGCTGAAAAATAAAATAGTATAAGTTCATTTATTAGTAATTTAATTTTTTCAGCCACCAACCCGCCCTGAACTTAGACGTCCCGGGCTTAAGTTTAAAATGCTATGTCCCTTTGGCCGGCCATCTTGCATAGGCAGCCAGACATGCACATTTTAAACTTCTCTAACCTAGCTGTCTTAGACAGCTGGGTTAAGAAAACGCAGGCCTCCAGTCCTCTTAGAGCGCTGAGTAAGGCCGCACCATCCAATCCTGGCGCTGCTCTCATGCTGGTGAGAGCAGCACCAGGATTGGTAAGGGGACTTGGCTGGGTCCCTTGTTGGAGCCTGCCTTCAAAAACAGAAGAAGGAGGATGCTGCATCGTGGAGGAAGGTAAGTTTATTTGATTTTCTTTTGTTGGTCACCTGCTCACCACCCTCTGTACCTGCCAACCGCCACTGCTTTGCACCATGGTGCAAGGGTGCCTTTGTTGCATGCAGGATTGTTTTTGTGCAGGACCCTCCCTACACAAAAACTATCCCCTGAGGTATATTCCTCTTTCTTTGCATGCTGCATTCTACGAGTCCCCTAGGATGGCATAGCATTTTGGTGCAATCCAAGAGCTACTAGTAATAGTAAATCTAGGAATGCTTCAAAATCTATGGGAGTTGTGTGGGAGCACCCACGCAACGCCCATGGAATGCCTCCCAGGGGCAGAGTAACGCAATGCAGTGATTTGTGCAGCGTTGCATTACTCCAGATTTATCAAGCCATTCAAGGCCACACAAAGTAATCTTACATGGCTTCATAAATTGCATTTTAAGGGTTGTGTTGCTCAGTGCAATCGCTACACAAACCCTTGATTAATGCCCCGTTATTTTGATTTTATCTTCTGAAATGGCCATCTGCCAGTTTGAAATTGTAAAGTAAAGAAAGTCAAAATGGTCACCAGGGTGTCACAAAGTATGCATGTTTGCGAACACATGGCAGCCATCTTGGAATTGGTAAAAAAAATCCCAAATGGTCACTATGGGCTTGCATGCATGTACATGTTTTGTGATACATCCCCTCTCTTCTGGATGCACCGGTGTCTATTTTGTTTTTTGTTTTACTTTACCAGTCCACCATTGTTGACAGCCATTTCAGAAGTGTAAAATGAAAATAAAAATGTACAGTACAGGAAGAGAAGTTAGGAGCCCAGAAGAACTCTATAGTAAGAGAATCAATCAAAGTAAAATACATTGACAAAGTAAATATGTCGGCACTCACTTGTTGAAAATGAGACCTATTGGCGTAGCCAATTGATCTTAACCGATGCTTGTTTTTAAGCGTGACTGGAGAAAGCTTTAGCTTTCTCAAATGCCTCATGTCTTACATTTTTCAGAAATTTACAATAAGTGCAGAGAGAGAGTAGGCTTTACGTCATCCCCATCAGCAACGGACTTTCATGTGATTTTCATGGTTTGGCGTTGCTTGAGTGAGCTGTCCATCAAGGCCATGGCATTTTAAGATTGGGTACGTTGTCCTATTTGTGTTCCTATTAGGATTTGGTGATGGAGCATCACATAGTCCTTTTGTTAGACTGAAGATGCATGGTATTGAAAGCTAGTGTGTGTGTGTGATGCATTAACATTGCTGACACAGCCCATTTTAAGTGAAGCTTTCCGGCTTTTTTGTGCAAGAAGTGCATGTTTGTTATGCTTTAACCTGCCCTGTAGGCACAATCTATTTGCTAATCAACCTTGCATGCTAATTTGCTGTCATGATGACATGTTGTTGGATTTAAAGCTCCTTTGTTCACAAAAAATATTTGTGTGCACACAGGTTTTCCCAAAAGTGTAATTAAAGTACTGTGTCAAAGTATCTCCCATGCAATGTATTGCGAAGTACACTTTTTAGGTTAACCACTTACATCTTCTGACTCCTTTTCATAAAATTCCTCTTTGAGGGTGCTGCTCAATTCTGCTTAAACAGGCTGCTTAGTAAGGGGACCCTTCTCACAACTTCTATATTGTTGTAGCCTAAGATGGTATTACTCTCGGTCGACCTTCTTCCTTTGGCTTCGGGTTAGTTACCCGGCAACGCCTTGGTGTCTTGACAGCACTGGAGCAGCTTCCCTTGTGGCAGCCTACGTCACGGCACTTCCTCGCTGTCCGGCCCCGCCCACAACCAGGCTAAGTCTCTGCCTGACTTCTGGCGGCTGCAGGAGCTTAAAGTTGAAAGCACCCACCAAGTGCGACACTGCAACACGAGCCCACGCCAGGTGCTCAAATACACAGGGCACAGAAATCATGAAGTGCTCCATACGCTCCACTGAAGCGGGAGCCCACTCCTTGGGCAACAGATTTTTCAGTGCTCTCAAAGCGCACTGTGATATGGATGAAAAACCAAGCGCTCCAAGGCCAGATGCAGGGCCTAGAGCCCCAAGAAAACAAAGCACTCAAGACTGCCCAGACCAGGGATACAGCAGCACTCTGGGTGGTGTGCTGGGGACACGCCAGCAGGGCGTAGCAAGGCAGGCCAGCACAAGGGGCCTTAGAACAGAGGCAGTCCTTTTTTCAGACCCCCATAATAGTCCAATCCCGAGGCGGTTCCTCCTAGCAGTCCAGCAGCCTGCATTCCACAAGTCCCGCACAGTGTCTTCTTCAGTACTGTTCCAGTTTCACCAACATGGGGTCACAGTCCCAATATTTATAGTCCACATGTCTTTTTTCTCCCCTGGCACAGGGCTCTGAGCCCAGTCCAAACAAGTTCAGGGGGCACTTTAAAAAAACAATTAACATTGCACAACACCCTCCTTTCTTAGGGTAAACCTTGGCTCAAGATACATCACGGGGGGATGGAGCCATCATTGTGGAAGGCAGACACAGCCCTATTCAGGTGTAGGAGCTACACCTCCCACCACTCCAAATGCAGACCAGGCCTATTCAGGTGCCAGGGGAAACTCCTCCTGCTACTCTAAATTCAGCCAAGGTCCATTCAGCCTAGCACTGAGTCACCCAGGTAAATTGCTATAGTTACTTCTCTTGTTGGTACACAAGGTAGTGGCTGGAGTGAATGCACATCCCTTCTCCCCTGTCAGTCAGAACCAGACAGTCAATGCACATCCAGGCAGGTACAAAGAAACATTGCACACAGAAATGTCCACTTCTACAGGTGTCATTTCTAAAATAGTAATAATAAATCTGCTTTCACCAATAAGCAGCATTTATCACTGCTATTCTAAACATACCACACATGGTCATGCTACCCCTCTCATGACAGAAATTACCTCTGAAGCACATATCAGGGAATCCCCAATGCATTCAATATGCCTCCAACAAGGAGAAGGGGTCCTAGGGAAAGTTTCAAGACGAGACTACAGATTTAATCCCCAATACAATTTATAGAAACTTCAAAAGAATCTGGTGGTCTCAGAAAAAAGGGGGGAGCAAGAATTTCAGAACCCGGAAGCGATTTGATAGTGAATTTGAGTAGAAAAATCTTGAGCGAAGAGGAAGAAGCAGTTCTCAATAGAGGCCTTGGAGACGTTGTGACGTCTGATGGAGATGATATTCAAGTACAATGTGAGCCTGCAATTTTTTTTCGAAAAATACGCTTACACTACTTCTTTAAAGATAAAGACCAGACACAGCCTTTGATTGACACAACCAATACAGGTCTTAAGAAGCGCTCTACGTTCAATCCTCCCTTACAGAGTATTCCACCACACATACTTACGTTTGAGAGAGCAGTACAGGAAGAGATCACTACCTTGTGTACCAACAAGAGAAGTAACTATAGCAATTTACCAAAGAAGGAGCAAGCTGCGCTTCGAGCACTCACTGAAGATCGACATATCACAATCAAGCCCACGGATAAAGGTGGTGCAATTGTGATATTAGACACTGAGGCCTATCGGACTGAGTGTTTGAGACAACTGGACGATAGGAGATTTTATCGTCCACTAAAAGAAGACCCTACAGAGAGAGTCAGTAAAGCCATCACTGAAATAGTGGAATAAGGCTATAATGAAGGCTGGATAACATCACAAGAAAATGCATTCCTCCAAGTGACTCACCCTGTGATGCCGTACTTTTATACTTTACCAAAAGTACACAAGACCCAGAGACCACCACCTGGCAGACCCATAATATCGGGGATTGGTTCCTTGTTAGAGCCATTATCTACTTTTGTAGATTTTTACCTGAGGCCCATAGTCAAAATGATGCCTACAAACCTTCAGGATACTAAAGACGTTTTACGTCTTTTACCGACAGTGGAATTCGACTTGGAACAAGACGTCCTTGTCTCCTTCGATGTCGAATCACTTTATACCTCCATCCCACAGGACAAAACACTGGACACCATCGCCTCTATCCTGAATGACGCAAATTTGGATTCCATCACTCCGGTTCATTTCATCATGACCCTGGCACAACTGGCTATGAAAGAAAAAAAATGTATGTTCGAAGAAACAATCTATTTAGTTTGGCGAATCTATACGTCCACCATTTTGAACAGGAACATATTTTGAATGACGATAATCCCTTCCATAGGTCAATCAGACTATGTAAGAGATATATCGACGACATTCTTGTAGTGTGGCGTGGAGACCTAGAATCGGTGGTACAATTCCAAGAATGGCTCAACACGCAGAATAACTTTCTGAGGTTCACCCTTGAAGCACATAAAACCAGAATAGCTTTCCTAGATTTGTTCATTTTTGTAACAGAAACAGGACTGGAAAGCGAACTTTATTGTAAACCTATGGCACGGAATTCCCTCTTGAGGTACGATAGTCAGCATCCAAAATCATTGCGTGATAATTTGCCATTTGGCCAATTTCTACGAGTAAGACAAAATTGTTCGACTTTGTCCAATCAACTGACGGAGAAGATGGACCCAAAGAAATTAATCAAACATGCATATAAACGCGCTACAAATAATCATAGAGACGCGCTATTAGAAACCAAGATTGATAAACCACCCTTGGGGCGATTGACTTTTGTCCACACTTTTTGCACGCTAACGAATGGCATTCAGAAATGCATTCGGAAACACTGGCGACTGTTGAACAGCTGTAAGGAGAAAATTCCAATGCCTCTTTTTGCTTTCAAAAGAGGACACAATCTACGTGACAAATTGGTACATACGTGACCAATTGAGCAAGGACCAAGGCAAGTTGGGACACTTTGGGATCTACCGGCTGTCCAGGGTCATTTTCCCTGTGGGACATGAGCCATTTGTCCGCAAACTAAACATTCAGAAACAGTTGACATTGGAACCACAAGACCATGGAGACAAAAAGCCTTTTCCAATTGTAACAGCGACAACCTGATCTATCTGTTACAATGCCCCTGCAAATACCAATATGTGGAAATGACAACTCGCAAAGTGAAACTGAGGATGTTGGAACACAAAAGTACATTTAGATGTAAAAAAAACAACACCAGGCTGACAAGGCATTTCCTTGAATTCAATCAACAACCAGATGAATTTACATGGACTGTTTTAGAAAACCCTATATACCATCTCATGTGAGTAATAAAGCCAGGTTTCTTTTTAATAAAGAACAAAAATGGGTTTTCAAACTACTTAGTGACAGTAAAGGCCTAAACGACGGAATACCATGGACGGCCTTATGAGATTCTATGCCACTCCAAAAAGATTTGAAAGATTTGAAAGATTTGAAAGGCACAGAGCTATGTACAGTATTTACCAACACTCACTGGGCTTTTAATAAATGTAAAATGTAAAAAGCAACTATGGCATTTTTCTAAAAAACTGTGTTTTGAGTAAGTCTCACATAACATATTAATGAGTCATTACCATTATTTACCGTTTTGGTCATTCTTAAAACATAAAAAAGTCATCATCATATATAAAATCGATATCAGTATAATTGAAAGAAATGGCAATAACATATACATTTATTTAGTACTAACTAAGAAGTTGTTAACAGATTTACTTCTTCCAGCTTCAAACAACTCTATATTTAGAATCAAGTCAAGTCAAATCAGCTTTATTCGGTGCATGTAAAAGAGAACACCATAAAAGCATGCTAATACACGCATATACTAACAACATTCCTACATAACAACACGATTAGTTTAGAATAAGTTAAAAAGCCAAACAATGACAAGATTAAGGCCAATTTCCGGTACAAATAAATACAAGTATGCCTATTGTATGAAATAATGTTAAAAAAAAATAAAAAAAAATTATCCTTGATAGTCTAAATTGGATCAGATTTTTCTCACCTGTTCACATAGGATATTAACCAATTATAAAGTGCTAATGCATTAAGGTGCCAAGGATGCATGAGGTATGAGCTGCCACAAGATATGTGATAAAGTGCTGGTACATAATAAGTGCATGTCAGTACATAAAGTGCGCAATGCCACATCTTATCATGATAAAAGTTAAAGACGTATATGCTAAAAACAAATTAGAAATTGCTTTGTTCGATAAGTAAAATGCCATAAAAACATTCTGCATCTTGTGCATACTGAAACACAACAGTTATAGAAGAGAAGAATTAATTATAGATTTAAAATTACTAGATAAATTGATCCATCTAGAAACATTATATCACAAAATGGATAGAAATTCATAGGAATAAAACAATAAAACAGAACCTACTAATCATTCCAATTTGGCAATATGGCAGTATCACTCCTGAAAGCTTTCTTTTACTATTTTTTGGCGCTTGTTCCATGCATGTCCTAAGAACTTAGCCACCCCGCAGACCAGCATTGGATGCCGTCTGTTCTTAAGATTCGGAGGGCGACTAAATGTTTTGTTATGCCAAGGTTTCTACAGATTGGTTTTAACCATCTAGCCCTTGCCAGTTTGTATGCTGGGCAAGCAAAGAGGAAATGGGCAGTACTTTCCTCCGGGGCAGGGCAGCACGGGCATGATTTGGGTGAAGGTTTTAATGGATTCCATTTGGCTGTAAACGAGTTTAAGGGTAAGGAACCCAACCTAAATTGAATGTACAGGGTTCTATCTCTTGGGACTTGAATAAAGTCATATATTAACTCCCGATCAGTTACCCAGTTCCAGTAAAGTAGTTTGAGCTCCTCTTTTGCCGGAGGGATCTGGCTTGCCCATGCCCCGGACAGCCCAAGATCAGTTACTAGTTTCTTAAGGTTCACCAACCATTTAACTTTGTTACCTAGGTCCAATGTGAGGACCTCTGAAAGTGCTGCTGCATACCCAGAAAGCTCCTGCGTCTGCCTTAGGCGTGCCCAAAAGAACAAGGGGATATTTAGAATAATGTTGGCAGTTGAATGCCAGATTGTGGCTTTTCTTTGCCCTTTTCTTGGATTATTAGATAAGTGTGTTATTAAAGTTTTACATTTAAAACTTCTAGTACGTTTTACATCCAGCCCTCGAGTACATCAATATTTCATAGTTGTAGGGAATGATAACAACAATCGCCTTTCCAGAACTACCACGTTAAGATATGGTGACGTCATTTGGTAGTCCTCAATAAAGATCATTGGTAATCGCGAGATTTTATTTTTAAAACTACAGCTTCCTGGTTATGATGCGTAATTTTGTAGTCCAGCATGACGTCATCCGGAAGCGCCAAAAGATCGCGGTTGTTTTAAAAACAGGGTAGCGAAGTGCCTCCTTACCTCCCATTGATTCAGGAGAGTCCGAGGCACCGACGGAGAGGTGAGTGGCGTGGCACACCCCTTTCATTGCTCCCCGCATTATGATACTGAATCTTGAATAAGTAGCTTCATGCTCATGTGAGATGTCAAAAAAAGATCTCTTATACTCTTTAACTGTCTTTTCGAAGTGTAAGACATTAAGCAAGCAACCGGGGCATTAGACAACCGCCGTTGATTTAGTACACGCTTTAGCGTTCGCGCTTTTTTGTTGTCTCTGCCCCTGAACCTGTGGCTTTTAAATATACCAATGTAACTTTATGAACTGGCTACGGCACCTTTATCAACAGAGTTCTCTAATTACAAAGCAATTTGCGCTAATATTATTAAACACAAACGCTAAAAACCCTCTTCATATGGTTTTGATCTCAGCAAATGCGTGTCATATTCTTGAGTAAATATAGTCAGCAATACTAAACAATGGTGTTCAGACCGGGATAGAGCTAAGAGTCGAATTTATTCATCTTGCTCGCACCAAACTTCTCCAATTTCTTTAATTTGCTCATATTGAATACTAAATTAAGTTTTAAATGCAGAAGGCCCTTTTACAAAACAACAAGACGATGTTCACCAAATATACTAAATATAGAGATCTCATTTTCCATCCTTTGCTTGAATTCTTACACACTCCAGACCAAACAATAGTCATTTTGAGTGAGTATAGAGCTCTCTTTGTCCAGTCAGCTTTAAGAACAAAGTGGATATAATAAAGGTACTCCCTTTTTTTGCCATATCTAGATTTTTGAGAAGGTTTTAAGAGCGTTTTCCTTATGTTAAAAAAAGTTGTCCACTAAAGTAAAGAGTATAAGATAACATGATATATTCAAGATGGAAGAGATGAATTGAATATAAGTTCATTTCTTTCCCCCTCATAAGCTATTTTTACTTTGTTTGCAGGGCGGGGTCTCCTATACCTGGGTCTTTTACCGGGTGAGGTGAGGTTTATATCTCATACAAGACAGGTGAGTGCACTGGCCTTTAATTGATATGGCAGTGCAGTAATGGAATTGGTTAGAATATATATATCTAATGAACAGTATCTAGTTATGATACATAAAATGTGGTGAGCGTCTGAAACTGTTTTATCAAAAGAATATATGTGATTGTCTTTTACAGGTGTGAAGATCACTCTGCTTGTTTTGAGGTATCATCACAAAAAGGTTGTACTTGATGACAACTCTCTAGCACAATTTCACTCCTTTCACTCCTCTTAGAATGCAGTAGCAATCTATTGTTTATGTCCTGAAGAAAGCCGGGGCAAGGTGCCCTGAAGGCTGAAACTAGTTGACTATATTGTAAAGCGGCCTATTTGTTTGAAGCTGCTTTTGCATTATTTTAATAGGATTGGCAGAGATATTTGTATTAAAGTTTTTTTTTCTCTCTCCCATATCCTTTTTAATCTCACTCATATGCACTGCACTGACAATTTCTATCACACAAGCTATGGATATCCATTCTAGAAATTTGTAAATTGATGACCATAATGGTCCTTTCTGTCTTCTTCGTGTATTTCCTTCTGTCGGCATTATTGTGGCCTGTTCGCAATCCGATCCACATGACTTCCCTCTGTGACCTAGAGGAGTCATGGGAGGAACGAAGGATATCCAAGTGATGACACTGACCTCTCTTGGTAGTTGATGTAAATCCTATCATCTCGCGAAAGCCGTTCCTTTTATCTTTTTCATTATATCTTGGATACCGGCTTGGTGTTTATAATCTGTAGAGTTGTGATAACTTGGTTTTTTGCTCCCCCCTTTTTACTGAGACCACCAGATTCTTAATCCCTAATGCATCCCTATGAGAGGGCAGCCTCACAGCAGTGTGTGAAACCAAATAGGCTGTTTGTCACTACCAGGACATGCCACACAGTTAAGGCACATGTCCTACCTTTCACCTACACTGCACCATGCCCACAGGGCTAGCTAGGGCCTACCTTAGGGGTGACTGATATGTAGTAAAAGGGGAGTTGTAGACTTGGCAAGCACTTTATATGCTACGTCACAACGGCAGTAAGCTGGGCGCGTAGGCCCTGCACTGGCAGAGGCCTGAGACAGGTTTGAAAGGCTACTATGGCGGGTGACGCAACCAGCGCTGCAAGCCCACCAGTAGCATTTAATCTACTGACCCTGGATATATGGGTTACCACTAACTGATAGGCAAATTAAATATGCCAAACACGTGTAGACCAATCTTACCAAGTTTACCATAGAGAGCACATGCACTTTAGCACTGATCAGCAGTGATGAAGTGCCCAGAGTCATAACACCACAGAGAACAGATCAGAAAATATACAGGAGGAAGGCAAAAAGTTCTGAGATGACCCTGCAAAAAGGGCCAAGTCCAACATAACCCAACACCCACACTTTCAAAGCAATACAAAACACTTGCCCAGAATACCTCTACAATCGCATCTGCTCTCACAAAACCTCCAGAAAACCTCAGCTTGTCCGGACTCCTACTTGTGCACATGCCTCACATATGGAAAACAAGATCTGGGGGTTTAGGCTTCTCCTACGTCAGAGATATGTATTTATCCTGTTTGGGTTTCATGTGAGAGATGCACTGATTATGTTTACAAAGAAATGAAGCACAGGTTTGTGTCCCAGTGAGAATTTGATTGTTACAGACCTTGAATTTCAAGGAAACTCCTTTGTTGAAGAGCATTGAGGGAGTACCATGTAGTCTGTGGATTTTCATGAAAGGTTTATCTATTCTGTGCACATTAGAGTGGGTGGGTTTATAAAATGGCATTTTATACCTATGGGCTTTATTCACAAAATGATTTGTTACTGCTGGTGTCACATATTTGACACAAAAGAGGAATTAGCAGTTGGTATTCCAAAATCCTGCTCCATAGTTTCCAGATATACAACATTTTATGTTTGTAAATTCTACTATGACACTGGAAAATCTTTTAGTTTGGCAGAATTTTCATTGTGATAAATGGAAAATCAGTGTTTTCAGCCGGGTATAAGGGGGTAGCCTTTGAGAATTTTGGCACCACCCACAAAGTAGAAGCGCTATCAGAATTCATAAACATTACCCCATGTATTCCCCAATCTAAATATGCACTTGAAGTTACTAAAATAGATGTTGGAATAAGAGTTCATTTAGGTTTGGAATGTACTGCACTGCTCAGATATTCAGTAGAAGAAGGCATTTTCCTTATGGATAAAGAAAAGTTGAAAAATATGTCTAAATCACACTCTCCTCATTACAAACTGTCACTTTTTTGCCCATCGGCAATCTGCTTTAGTAGGTTTTGAGAAAATCGGGGCTGTATTAAAGAAAGTTCTTTGGGTGTGCAAAAGGCAGTTGTGTGGATCCTTCTAAAACAGGGGTCTTCAACTGTTTCTGTAGTGAGAACTACTTCAGATCAATGAAAATCATTGTGAGCTACTGAAGGCCAAGCCACTCACTTAGTGGTACTATATTTCCCCATGCCTAGCTTCATTGCCTTTAAACCTAATGTCCATAGAGCCAAATTCTATGGTTTGAACAAAATACTTTGACTAGGGGAACTATGACAAGGCTGCCATGTGTGACAGTGAGATAAAGGTCTTTGGGGATGTATGAACAAGTGTGAGTATGAATGAGATATATGAGTATGGGTGTATGAGAGCCTGTGTCATATGTATTTGTGGCAGAGGCCAAACATTTCACTATATGTGGCACAGTTACATGTATACCACAGACATACGACCATACAACCATTTTTTTAAATGGGAGAAATTTAATGCAAAAAATGTTTTGCAAAAATGTTCATAATATGGACCTTTTTTGCACTTCAGATTTCTCTCCTTAAAAAATGGCTGTCTACCAACCGCTGGGAGCAAGACGCCTGCTGTGAGTAAATGCCGAACTTTGAAATGGGCAATGACACTCTGTGTCATGGCAGAAACATCCACCCCAACCTTGTCTTCCGCTGAATCCGAGACTTTACGTGGTTAATTTGTCCTGGCGGTTGCAGGTGACGAGCACTTGCACTCTTTTTAGGCCATCAGGACTTGTTTTTCACCATCATACTTTGACAGAGCAAGAGACATAACGGTGGAAAAGAGAGACAGGTAGGAAAATGGTGACAAAGAGAGGAAACAGGATGAAAAAGATTAAAAAGAACTTACAAGCGTGAGAGACAGAGACAAAACTAAAGAGTGGCTGAAGAAAGAGGAATGAGGAGGAATCAAGACAATCCATCATTGGTCTTCTCTAATACTGGCATTCGGCTGCTGGCACCTAAGAAAAAAGTTATGCCCTTGTGATTATTATTTACTTAACTAAGGCACTGGTAATTTTTCGACTTTATCAACCTCATGTATAGTCCAAGGACCACAAACTGCGGGCTTTGCATTTTCCAAGATACTTGGCTTGGGAGACTTCAAATGTGGCACACAGCTCCCGACATTTAAATTGAATTTTCTGTTGGATTTTAGGCTTAATTTTGGACACACGAGTTGTTAATCTGGAACAGTGGTGCCTTCTCATTTAGCAGTCTAAGACAGGCCCATCAAGGCGAAGGCAGTCACGCATCAAGTCAGGAGCCAGAGAGCGGCCATCCGCAATTGGTTGCATATTGTGTGGAAGAATGAGAAATTTATATAGCGTAAGTGCTTCAGATGTGAACCCCTGGGACCGAAAGTCAAATTATCGTGGATAGTTTTCATTGTGAACGATTTATTGTATCAGGAAATTTGAAAACTGTGCTTGAATACGTATGTTGATTAATTTTCTGACATTATTCCACTTTGGAGAGGTAAAAAGCATTCTTCAGAATGGAAAAATCGAAAGTAAGTGAGTCTATGAGTCTGGGCATCCCATAGCCGTCCATTTGTCCATCTTCGCTCTCTAGTTGAGGATCATTAGTTATTTATACATGTTTTCACGTTGACTTTTGTCAACCAGGCCTAACTGGCGTCTGACCACTCTACACAGAAGTCAAAACAGAAGGGACATCGGGCTATTGCATCCACTGGATGTTACCTTATTTCTCAGTTAACTAATCAAATGTGTGGCACATGCACATTTCCATTTGAGGTTACGGCTTCAAGAAGCAGAAGATCTGTTAAAAGATAACAAAATGGTACTTTACAGTGGGAGGAATGTGCTTCGGCAGAAATCCTCCAGTGATATTAGGAGGACAGCGTGCATTGTCTTTAGTACCTGTATGAGAACTGTAGATAGACGGAGTCTCCCAGAGTGTGAGTTTACATACATACATACTTTATTGTTAGTTCGAATTTAGCAATTCATCACAAAAACAAAAGTATTTTTTTAACATAAAATAAAAGTTCAAGTTCTAAAAGGGCGCGGCGAATAAAAGATCATCGACAAAGTAATAGTAATATATAAAAGATCTGTAACAGTAAAATATTAAAAATACACCCAGCAGCAGTGACCTTAAAGCAGTGACTGTATGTCTAATCCATCAACGGCAATAGTAAATAAACAGGTACAGCCTTCATTGTAGCTACACTAAAATCTACCTGTGGTCTTCTGGCGTATCGACCATGGGGGCATGATACATTTGGCCACTGCAAACAGCACTGTCGCCTTAGTGTCGCTTTGGGCGAAAGGGGGGTGCAGCACAGACCACAAACCAGCTTGTTTAGTGTGAAAAAGGCCGCTTTATTGAAGACAGGTGCACCTTACAACACATATCCTTGGCCTGTGCGGTACAAAACTAAACCTCACTAAATATTTTCTTCATGCCTTCCACCCCTAAAGATTCCCCCTTTGCAACCATTTATAAACCCCCAACTCTGTCCTCCCTGCTGACTCATTAAACGTGTAACTTCTTATCATTTCCTAAAATAGCTATCTACGTAACCTTCTTATGCTACTTCCCCTTCCTGTGTGTTCCCAGAGTGACATTTTCCAAGCAATAAACTTAAACTGTAAACAGATCTACCAACTATTACTAAGGAAAACGCCCCCTCATAAACACCCGCACCAGCTTTAAGCGACAGCCAATCAATTACATGTTTCCCCACCCGGTGCACCTGTTCCCAACAAAACCAACCATACCAAAAAAGAAAAAAACCCTATAATCTGTCACCCCTTAAAACCTTAAACCCCTCACCCATCCCCCTGAAAAATCGGGGAGGGTGGGCGGGACAACATTTCCTCACCCTATCTATCCCCAACCGGCTGCCGTGTCACCCGACCGAAATGGTGGCTGGTGACCTAAAATGGCCATCTAAATATCCCCCCAGCCCAAATGTAGCCCAACAAGCCCAATTGGGCTCTGGGCAGCACCACCGGCCCAAAAGTCCCCCAGGGAGGCAGGCCTCCTGTTGGTCGGCCGCCCCCCCAAGCCCTATTTGCATATTCTCAGTGAATTGACACTGTCCGACAGCACCAAAGATGACACATTGGTGCGATCCACCTAGATCTGGATCTGGAGTATGCCCTGCGGAAAAAATGGGAATGCTCCTCCGATTCATCTATAAAGCAACAGGGCTTCAACTTGTCAGTCGATGAATGCCAAGAGGACGTGTAAGTGGCCAAGGAAAGAACACTGTATCGAAACTGCAGAAAAAGAGAAAATGCCCAAATAGAGTAAATGTAATCCAGGGCGCCCTCTAGTTTAAATACATTTCTATGCATGAGAAAAGCTTTCAACCTCCTGCCTGTAGAATCAGAGCTCACTATGTGTGATAAAATATGTGCCCAGTATACCTGTTATATCCTGAGTTTAGTAAATGCAATGCTATTTACCACCAATGGAATGTTACTTTGATGATGCTGTTTAGAATGTTATGATTCAGTCTGAGAAGACACAGTTGAGTGAGTTAAATATCAATGGGGTGACCCGTTAGACCGCTGGACTCGGGTATATATATTGGTACATCAAAAAAGTCACAGTGGAAAATCATTTACAGAAATATACAAAAGAACATTTGTTGACAAAATATACAAATTCGTGACAACACCTAAAAAGATATAGAAATGACACGATTTAATCAATTAAACAGAAATTAGGTCAAAATGATCAAACATTTAATACACAAAATGTTCGGCAATATCATCATTTTAAATAGGCAAGTGCAAGTAAAGTGATAAGTGCAAGACGTTGGGGTTAGTGCAAACAATGTGAGGGAGGAAGGTCGTGCATATAGAAACATCCACAGTATATTCAGGGACCTTGTCTGCCACTCAAATGGCAAGAAACACAGATACAACAACATGAACAAAGAGAGCAGTTATACATTCACTGTCAATCTAGTATGTTGATAGAAGGCAAAGGAAAGTCGACGTTTCGACCCCTATTGGGACCAGCGCAATGTATATCTTGGAAAGCGGGGTCTTCATCAGGACTGAAGATAGGGAAACAGGCTTGATGGCTGCTCCTGGTGGGGTCTCTTTATCATCTTGTAACTATCCTGAATAAAACTTCTCTGAACTACAACCACCTGCGTGACTTGATCACTACAATTTTTGGCGACGATCTTCATAAGAACCTGCGTATGGCACCCTTTAAAACCTCAAGCAACTTCATGTACGGACTCTTCAGTTCCTCAAACTAAGCTTCTACCTTCAACTGGCATCCTTGACCCCACCAGTGACCTCCTATTGGTCGCCCACAGCGGTCTGCCAGTTGTTTGTGTTCCTGGGAAAGTCCTACTTAAAGAGCTGTTCATCTACTTAAGGCTGCCTACTCTCCTGAGTCCATCTCTAAGTTTCAGAGAAAGCCTACTTCTACTTGTGCTGTGCCTTCAGTGAGGGTAAGCCTACTGACGTCTGGGGAAGTGCTGGGCTTCAGTGAGGGTAAGCCTGACGATTTTCAAGCCTCCCAACATCTGTTTCCTGTGCTGTTCCGCTCTTTAAGCCTGCTTACTAACGTCTACGCTTTGTACTGTAAGCCTGGCATTCACCAACGTCTGCACTCTTCTTGTCCTGGCTTGCGCCTTCAGCTTCTGTTCACCTGCCACATATCTACGTATGCACATTGTCTAGGGAAGAGGTGCGCTACTATATGTGCTTCAGACAAGACAGTTTCTACTATCTGGATGTCTGTTCTCTTAAGGAGCCTTGTCTACTGCCTGCCTCAGTTGTTTTGAGAGTGTCTGGCTGGGGAGTGCCTGGGTAGTCTCCAAGAAAGATTTCTGCTAATTGAACTGGTCTGCTGTCCCTACAAAGTCTCAACTATTTCTACTAGAGCCCACAGCATTGCGTGCTGTGACTGCAGCTCCACCAAGAAAAACCTCTGCTGTTTTAACTGTTTTCCCGCATCTAGTTTTTCACAACTAATTGTGCATTTTCTGCAGCATGAACAGCGCCACCGTTCTTGTTGTGCCAGTGTATACTCTTGGTGCTGCATCGACTAGACTCGTGGACTGACATCTGCGGTCATCTCACAACTTTCCGTGAGACCGCCACCCTGCTGCTGCTATGAAAAGGCATCATTATTTTTCTATTGACAGCTGTCAACCCGCTGCTGTGAGGACAGTGCCTCTTCACACGTCAGGTATTTTCTGTGCACATTTCAGAAAGTCAAGGTGAGACACATTTTTATTTTATTGTTGGGCTACGCTGAGATCTCCTATCTGCAGCGTTTTCCAACCGACACTCCTCTGTTCAAATTTAAACACAACTCATGACAATGTGTTCACGCGCTTACCTCTGTGCAGATTCCTGATCGCGTGTGGTTTCTCCAGTTCTGCCTCCCATCACGTCCTTCACAGAGTCATCAGTGTGACGCACAAGTTCCCTCATTCACACTGATTCTCGCACTTTGTGCGTTCTACCAGTCAGTGTTCCAGCCAACCGGGGCGACGTGGGATACGTCCCGCCACCTTGCGGTTGGTAGCATGTTCTTCCGGCTGCTCTCTGTACTCCCGCTTTGTTGACCAACAAAGTCAGGAACGAAGTCAGGAACCAAGTTGCACCATCTTGAGGCACATGGTGTGAGTAAACTGTTACCGAGAATGAGAGTGCACCTCAGGTATTGTCATCGTCGAGGGATTCCCTGGTTCGTGGATCTAAGGTACTTTATCTGGCACTCTTGCTGCGTTACACGCTGTACTTGGAGTCAACTGTATGCCAGCACCGAAGACAATCGTGGTGTGTTGTTTTCTTCGGGTTTTATTTTCCAGACTTCCGATACTCGGGTGACATATCGGTCACAACATGTCTCTTTGAAAAGTGTTTTTTCTGTAACATGTTTGAGAGTTTTGCACGTATATCAGACTCCTGTGTGCCTTTGCTTATGTCTCTTTGAAAAGTGTTTTTGCTGTAACATATTTGAAAGTTTTGCATGTATATCGGACTCTTTTATGCCTTTGCTTCAGCCAATTTCACAGTCTCCCGTGAGTGTTTCTGCATTTCTGGGGGTGGGGAATTTTAACATGCTATTTATTTTACCTACCTGTATTAATGGTATTAGCGAATCCAAGCTCCATTTACAATGTTCTATGTTTGGAGTTTCCCTTCACATTGCAGTGGAAAGTTTGCAATGGGTTTGTAGTCCCATTTGCCAGCAGTGGGTTTTAGTTGTAGTCCCTTTTGCCAGCAGTGGGTTTTAGTCCCATCTGCTCATTTTACAGCTACTGTTCTTTGTTTTACGTTGTGTTGCTACGCTCAAAGCAATCATGCATTAGGTTTTAATCCTTTTGCATCTCTTTACACTCAGGGCAACTATGCAACGGTTTTAGTCCGTTTAGCATGTTTTTGAGCTTCTCTATTCATAGAGATTTGTCACGGGTTCCTACCCACATTAAGTCACGGGTTCCTACCCGTGTATTCGGGTTCCTACCTGAAAAAGCTAACATTTATGTTGCTTTAGTGCACAGTGTGGAAGCTCCACACTAGTTGTCCATACACAGACACCTCTCGTCTTATTTGTTTACCCTACATAGGGTGTGTTTGACCCTTTGGTGCACAACTTTGTTCTACCTCCCTCCAGGGAGCTATGCATGGGTTTAAGTCCCTTTGCATTAAATATATGGGTTCTCACCCATATCTGATTGCTCACATTATTCAACCCCTTTTCGTTTTCCCTGTGTCATCACTACTAGGGGTATTCTCATTTGATTTCCCATCTTTTTACACTCAGGTGACTATGCATAGGTTATTGTCCCTTTGCATCTTATGTATTTTACTGTCACTAGAGATATGTTTTGGGTATACAGTATAGTTTACTCCACACAGGATGCACGTTATGGGCGTTAGTCCCATCTGCTTATTTATGCATGAATCAATCAATCTGACACACTGTCTGGTGAAGAAGTATGTTTGCTCATGTCTGTACCAGTCAACTAGATTTCATCTTATTCAGAGGTTATTTCCTCCTATCAAGCATTCTTGGCATTGTTTTTTTTTATTGCCTGCTTGATTTTGTGTTCCTTGTCGAGTGAAGTGCTCGTCTACACTTACAAGCCTGCTGGGTACTGTGTATTCAACCGAGTGTTGTGTGTTCAATTGTTACAAGGGAAATACATTTTCAATAACATTTTAAGTAATTGATTTTCAGCGAGGCTACATGGCAGTTCAACCGCTGCTTTTTGAAAACTCCTCGTGCCTCTCTACCACGCACACTATCTCGCACTCAGCCATACCGAGCTTCTCTTGCCACCTTGGTGTCTCCTATGACGTGCACACATTCAGTTCTCTACTGCGAGATGTTTTAGCCCACGTTCTTGCCGCAAGCCAGTTCAGCTTCCACATTTCATTGTTTAAGTTTCCCTTACGTTGGGGATGTTCAGTTTTCTTTACGGTGGTTAGCTGAACTTCACATGGCTCCTACACACGAGTGGATCCCGTTCATGGGGTATCTTTTCCCTTGCATGAGGGTTGGTCCTACGTGGGGTTAGTTTTTGGGTTTTCTCTTGTACATACATTTTGTGCCTCTACCTGAGGTTTTTCTCTAATTACACAGTTTACTGACACAGTGCACATTGTGTTTAATTCTTGGGGTGTCGTCTCTTTTTCTGGTGCATAAAATGTTTGTTTTGTGTTGTACGATGCACAATATTTTACTTTCACACAGTGCACAATGTCTAGGTTTCAGTCCTGGGTGTTTCACCATCGCTACATGTGCAGCTTAACAGACCTTCACACAAGGTCCGTTGTTTCTCGTTTGGTTAATGTTTTGTCTCATAGTACACTAGGTGTACATCCACTATGCACAATCTCTTGACCTCTCCGGAGGTGTGTTTGTTGGGTTTTTCCCTATCATCCTGTATATAACATATGACCTCCAGTCGAGGTGCGTCCTTACACGGACATTACATTACATGACTTATACCTTCACCACAGTGCACGTTCTTACCTTACTTAAGGTGGTGTTTCTTTGAAGTTGATTGACAGTTTATATTTTGTATTTATTAATAAGCTAGGAAAAGCCACCTGTACATGTCTTATTTAATAAACACACCAACCAGCTGGGTTAGTAGGTGATTGAAAGACAGTACCCAAGTATTCCCCTACTCGGTATTGCCTAAATATCAATTTTAAGAAGTGCATTGTGTGGGCTGGTAAAGCGTTTGTATCATCTTCGCAAAGTCCTCATGCATATTTGTAATATTTTTGTACCGAACTATGTTCTCTACTGTTTCTGTAAAAATGCTTATATGCGCCATATAGATACAGTGGCACGTTAGGCATGTTTACGTCTTGTTCCTTATGCTAGGGTGTCTTGTGCTTTCTAAAGCTCGGGTGAGTAGTCGTTCACCGGCGTGGATCACCGGTCTGCCTTCATCACTTTTGTCCATGAACCCTAGGTATACACCAAGTTGGTAAACGCCGTCAAGAGTCCATTTCATTATTCTGTTTTCCCTCTCACAGAGGATCTATGCGAAGGTTCACCGTCAAGAGTCCCTTTTTGCAAGCATTTTGCTTCCTTTCTCTGGGAGTGCAATGGGTTTCAGTTGTACAATGACTTTCTTGGATTTACATTGTGTGTTCAAGGACCCGAAGTTCTCTCTTTTGGAGTCCATTGTTTCATTTGTTATATTCACATTACAGTCTGTTTTCTCCATTTTTTTTCCTTCTTAGGATTGTACGATTAGTTCAGTTGTTCTACATTGTACGTTTGCTATGGGTTTTAGTCTGTTTAGCACATTTATGCATAAATTAGAATATTTTTGCATTTGTTAACCATTTCTTTCCTAGGGTTTAGTCATGGGTTAACACCCATATTATCTGGCTAACGTTCTATAATCTCCACGTGCTGCTCGAAGATTCTATGGGTCCTGACCCATATACTGTCTTGATATTGACTAACTTGCTCTTTGTTATAGTCACTTCTTCCCTTGTCCTTCCTTTTTCTTTGTAGAAGGGAAGATAGGTTGTGCCTATCAGTTGTTTTTCCAGTTGTTTTTCCAACCTTCTTGTTCTCTTGAACTTCTATCAGTTTTCTTTTCTTATCTTCTTGTTGTTTCTTCTCTTCATTCTTTTCTTTAGTGTGGTATGTTCAATTCCCTCTCGATCTCCACTTCTCCTCTTTCGTTTTCTTTTCATTTTGCTTTTCCGTATAAGAAAGGGGGATATGTTATATCCTGAGTTTAGTAAATGCAATGCTATTTACCACCAATGGAATGTTATTTTGATGATGCTGTTTAGAATGTTATGATTCAGTCTGAGAAGACACAGTTGAGTGGGCTGAGCAGCTTGATGGCTGCTCCTGGTGGGGTCTCTTTATCATCTTGTAACTATCCTGAATAAAACTTCTATGAACTACAACCACCTGCGTGACTTGATCACTACAATACCCTAATAATTGTCCCTTTAGTAGTACTATTGATGGCTAAGGGATTATTCCAAAAGATTCCCAGCCCCAAACTGATGAAGGTCTGCTTGATGTCCGCTAACCAGGGAATTCCGTTTACATTTTCTAGGTCTAAAATCTCACTTAGGGCTTCTTTGTATAAATTTCATGCCTCAATTGACCATACCCAAAGTCAATACATTAAGAGCCAGATTACGAGTCTGGCGGTCCTCAGACAGCCAGACTCCTGGTGGCGTGGTGGTGGCAGATCCAGCCACCGCCTCACCTGTGGTCCGATGCCTGATTACGACTTGGGCAGTCGGACAGCACTAGGACCTCTGTGCCTCAGACATATATGGATGTACGCAGGGGGTATAACATATGCCCCCCTGTGTGCAGGCACATAGGTTCTTGACCGGCAGGGACTTCCCGTGCAGGAACCTTGTGAGGCGTTCTAATTGCGGTGCCTTTTTAAAAGTCACCACCGTCTTTTATAGGGCACCGTAATGAGAACTGCCAAACCGCCCGCCAGACTCCAAATAAGTTGTAATCTGGTGGGCGGGCTGTGCGAGCTTTGGCACAGCGGTGGTGCGGCAGTTTGCAACACTCCGCCACCACTCTGCCAAATTCTTGGGCCTAAGGGTAGTAATCTTGCAACCTCTGTGATAGGCTTAAGGGCAAAGTCCGATATGAGAGGCAGGAACAGAACCTGACCCCCCAGACTGGCAATGGCCCTTATAAAGCATTGAAATGACCCCACAATTCGGCATTGTACAAAGCGGCACTCTTGACCTGGGTATGATAGATCTGAATCATTAGGGAAGTCGGGTGAAATGGAGCTTTCTTGGCAAACATCGCGATATCAGATGCTCTGTGGTTGATCAGTGAATGACTCTTTTGGATTTGAAGACTTGAAAACTAGTTATTGGAGAATCTAATTGCCAGGTAGTCGAATTCTGTTACTTTCCCCATTGCAGTGCAGCCTAGTCTAATAGTGGCACCCAAACTCTTTTTGGTGGGAAAAAAACATAAACTTGGTCTTTTGAACATTTAATCTAGCCCATAATTGCCACAAAAAACTGAAACCTTTCAATAAACTGTCTGGAGGCCAGAGCATGTTTTGAAAAGAGACAAGGGTAAAAACAGACCCAGCACCTTTCTACTTTGCAAAGCTGGGCACTCGTTAACACAGTTTTACTATAAGTATATAAATGTATTTATAAACAAGAGAAAAAGGGTAGGGGCCAGGACACAGGCTTGGCGAACTCCTTTGGGCTACATTGATCTTATCCGTTAGTTCCCCATTTGGGCCCCACCTAATACTAGCATAAGTTTCCTTGTGCAGGCGCATGATTAAATTCAACAAGTTGGCCCAGTAGGTTCATATCAGCTAAAACCTCCAACAGTTTTCCCCTAGGACCAAATCGAATGCTGCTTGTAAATCTAGGAAGACAATATAAAGTGTACCACCTCCAACATCCCACTCTCTTTCATTTGGACATAAGAAGCCTAACGGCCTGGTCAGTGGTTCCAGTGTTTGGCCTTAATCCTGCTTTTAGATGGGAAATGGCATTGTTGTCCTCTATCCAAGATGTAAGTTGCCTCAGAACTTGTTAGCAGACGATTTTCGACAAATTGTCAAGTAAGCCAATAGGGTGGTAGTTACCTGGCCGATTACGACATCCTTTTTTGTGGGTTGGCATATTTCCTGCACCTTTCCATGCTGATGGCATAGATGCGTTTGAAGCTATGGCATTTGAGACGGTATTAATGTATGGCACCCAGACTGGAAGGTTGGAGTGAAACATATAAGAAGGGATTTTGTGGGACCTTCCCTGCCTTTTGAAACAGATTGCTGCTGACGCATCTTCAAGGCAAGGGGTATCTCGTCTTTATTTTTAAAACTTAAAGGTTATTTTAGGAAGGGATTCAACTATCTACAGAGCGGCCCTAGACAGATAGCTCCTGGACCTTAACTCAGGAATATTTCATACCACATTTACATGTGTGCCAAGGCTCGTGCATTATTCTTGAGCTCATAGCTTAGGTTGAAATCCCCTGCATTGATGACATTGTGGGTCGCTGCTTGTAAAGTTAGTATCTTGTTCAGTAGGATGGTAGTTCTCAATTCTTTCTCTTTGTACTTCTATTGCTGATGCTGGTTAACAAAATCGGAGTGCTCGTAGGTTGCATTCTAACACACCCTCTATATCTGGGAAAGGAAATGACAGGTCTAAGATACTACATTTCAATATAATAATCAACCAGATCAATAAGCCTCCTGAGGGTCTCTCTGTAGAAGAACTTTTCATAGAACAAAAATGCTTTTGAAGCCATTTCTCTAAACATTTTCCACTGCCCACATCAATTGGAAGAGACAGACCCCATTTTCGATAAATTTCCCCCAATCATTGTCGTCTCCTAGCTTTGTCTTAGTTCCTGCCACGTTCCAGCTGAGTAATACTACCACTTGGTCTTTTGCAGGAGGTTCAGGAGATTTTTCTGTAACAGAAGAGAGGACAGAGTGGGAACATTTGGTAAAATATAAAAAAAATCCTGCAATTCCTGGCTGTATTTGCACAAGCAACATAGGAGAAATGGAATCTGTCTGCACACCAGTAGGATCAACTCTTGCAGATTGCAATTCTGGTGTCCCAGCATCTGATTTACAGATGGTAGGAATGGAGGGCTTCACCACTCCATCTCTGGGTGCTGGGCCTCAATCAAATTTAGCCATATCTACAGTCAGGTTACTTTGTGAGTGGACATTGGCAGAAGTGCCACGATCGACCTGGACATTGAGGGGCAAAACAATGTCTGTGAACCAGTTATTGTGTGCGGTTGGTAGAGAAGCTGTTTTGGTATCATTCACAAAAGGACAATTGGTTAGCTTACTTTGATTGGATTTTGACCATAGGAAGGTGTTTCCTTTCATCAAGGGAGAGTCAGTCGTTCTCAGTTAGACTAGCGAGGGCCATGAAACGGTTAGCAGTAAAAAATTCAAAATGGGCTGGGTTGGGACCCTTGCTATGAGGTTTGTTCAAGTACATAATCCAGAGGTGGCGCCAGAAATAGCCTGAGGGGATAGCTTTATGCCATGCTCATACATATCCGTTTGGCCACACAGTAGATACAATTTCTGTGCAAGCCTTGGACGCCTGAAGTTAATTATCAAGCAATCTCCCTCTTGATTTCTATCTACGGGGCTCATCCATCCTACTCTGCGGATCATCAAAATATCATTAGCATTTGAAAAGGAAAAATACATTTTGAGATGAAGCCAGTGCAAAACCTTATTCCTAAGCTACGAAAATAGTTCATGCTGGGTCTATGGGGGAACAAGAGTCATTACCACTACATATGGGCAAGCAACCGGATGTAAATCAATAACATCATTATTTGACAACTATAAAGTTGCAGTTCGATTACTTTGACAGTTGAATGCCCCCGTGTCTAGTTGAGTGCAAAGTGTTGAGCAGGGTTAGCTATGGAAGTAGCACCTTCAAACTCCTGAGACCTCCCATTACCAGTAATCCCTTCACGCTACACGTAACACATGCTTAGAAGCAGGTGGGGTTGCTGATGGTGGCCTTTCCTGAGGGAGCTAATGCTACCGGTAGTGCTTTTGTGGCAGAGTGATGCCCCACCAGCCTGTTAAGTGCGAGAGATTGATCACCCCATGAAACTTCAGGAAAGGTGTGTGTTAGTGGCATTTGAAGTGACTGCGCACATAGTTTTTTGTTCAATGCCATATAGCTACTCCTCAATTAGTGAGAGGAGCAGCTTAGCAGATGAAGTAAGTTTTCCTAGCAGTCTTTTGCTTTTTGCATTTGACTGGTGGGCTTGCATCAGACTAAACACTTTTTTCCTGCCTCTGGTTTTAAACAGTTAACTTTGCCGCTCTTAGATTTGTGAGTGACATTGGAGAGGCCAGGGGCAAAGTTTGAAAGGAGTTTGGACGTTCCATTGAAGGTTATGGGGGTGCTGTCAGGAGCTCAGATGTGAGTGAGAGGGGGTGTTCAGTCAATTTGTTTTAAATGAATTACTCTTACAGCCCAAGTGATGAGTTTAGTGATGTCTTGCACTGGGATGATAGTGCCTTTTGTTTCCCATGAAGTGCTGGTTAGGACTTGATTTAACAACAAATAAAGCAGTATAGTGGAAAGCTTAAGCAAAGCATGTTCATAAAATAAAAAGAACCTAATGGGCTATACAAACCTCAAGCGCATTGTAAACTGATCCCAAACCAAAGATGTCAATGAGAGACCCAGTCCAGCCTCCTCCAGGCTCCGATGGGCAGTCCTTGCCCAGGCGTGGCTCACGTGTGACCCACACTGCAGGGGTGAGGGTGCTAATGTAGTACTGATGTCTCTCATGCCCCTCCTCCTCCTACTCTGGGTGCAATGCAGACTTGGGCTTGGAGTCCTCAAGAGTCCACAAACAGTAAGGGCGTCCTATGCCGTGGGAATCAGGGTACACTTATGTATCGCTGACGTCTCTCGTGCCCCTCCTCCTCCTCCTCTGGGCATGATGCAGGCTGTGACTTGGAGTCCCCAAAAGTCCACAAAAAACAAGAGCAAACTGTGAGTTCATTGGCAAAGTAGTTTGTGCTGTGTGTGTAGGGCCATGTGGATCAGACACTCTTTGGTAGCTGCACATGACATCTACTAGAAATCATGAGGGAACTCAAGACGTGGCGTCTTTGAGGAGGTGTTGCCATAATCAATTCTTGTCAAAGCCAAGTCATGTACAGTATACATGAAGTTTGGTATTTCAATGAATGTATGTGCGCCTGTCTAACGTTTTATTTTGCTCTTCATCTACTTGATAGGGCTGCATAGGTCACACTCTCTGCAAGCCAGCATCAAACGCCACCATGCAAGCCCTCACCTGGAACACTCAAGGGATAAGGAAACAAATAAACAATATAAACAATATAAACATGAGGGAAGACTAAGGAAAGATCGCAGCTTCCCAACCAGTTACATGGGCAGTTAAAATAAGCAGTTTTATTGCAGACAAAATAAATCCCTCTAAATATTGGTTCACCCCCAGTTAAAAACTCATCATCCACCAAATAACTTTGGTTGCACTCAGTCTTTCCCAGTATTTATATCAGCTCATTAATTTCAAACTTTTCAGGCACCATACACATCACTTCTTTTCTCATTAGCTCCATTCCTATTCTAGGATGCATTCTTGATTTCCTGAAGTTTTATTCCACCTCTTCTGGCAAATTAATCTCTTTTGCAACTTCCCAGTTCCTGATAATGTTCTCTCATCTCTTATTATAGTCTTTAATCAACTCACACTCCTCATCATTCAACTAACCAACAAATTGATTTTAGTCCTATTAGATTTCAAATTAAGTTGTATTTCCACAATTAGTCTCAAATGATTAGAAAGAGATTTCAGACTTTCTGTTTTAGGAAGCTCTTCCAAGGCAACTTTGAAGTATGTGAGGTAAGGTTCCAAGATTTCTTAATCAAGACGAATGTTGGCAAAATATTACACAACTTGACTTGACATTAACTTCAATGGAAGATGCAGGTAAATCTTCCCTTCTCAAAAATAACCAGGTAAAAAGGTAAACATGCAGCAGTTGTGCATCATCATAATTTCACTACTCCACTAACAGGTTAGGATATCTGGGCCCGATTCGCAGAACTAACTTAGGACAAAATCCTAAACTTACTACCATTTTGGTATTCACAGAAGGCACTTACTCATTTCGGTATTCACAGAAGTTAGGAGTCCTAACTTTAGAACTCCTAAATGCCTTCTGTGAATACCAAAAGTCTTAATGTTAGGATTTTTCTCAGTTTAGGAGCAGTAAAGTTAGGGCTCCTAAATTTAAGACTCCTAAATGCCTTCTGTTAATACCGAAAGTCTTAAAGTTAGGATTTTTCTCAGTTTAGGAGTCCTAAAGTTAGGAGTCCTAACTTTACTACTCCTAAACTGAGAAAAATCCTAACTTTAAGACTTTCGGTATTCACAGAAGGCATTTAGGAGTCCTAAAGTTAGGACTCCTAACTTCTGTGAATACCGAAATGAGTAAGTGCCTTCTGTGAATACCAAAATGGTAGTAAGTTTAGGATTTTGTCTTAAGTTAGTTCTGTGAATCGGGCGCCACGTTCTCCCTAATATTACCTATCAACCTATCCCTATGCGTTAATCTAAAATCGTTCATTTTGTTGTGTTTAGTGTTTACTATTCACAACTTGAGTTGAAGCATATCTACCTGATGTAATTAAACTGAAGAGTAGGTCAACTAAAATTATAAGTATCATAATCGACAGAAATATTCCCAAAATATTGCAGCATCTTTGCTTGCTAGTTGCAATACTTCTTCAAAAACAAAACATAAATCTAATTACTAAATTTAAGGTTCAAAATCAAAATTAATTTTCACCTTCAACTTCTTTGAATGGTCAGTTTATAGGCTCAGCTCATAAATTCAGAGTAGATTCAGAACAGCAACCCTATTACATTTGTCTGGATACTTATGATATAAAACAAAACAGGCTCTATCAACAAAATACGGTGCACAAACCTTTCTTATCAAACAAAAAAGAACAAATCTCTTCATTGTTTGATTACACAATAGTTCCTGGTGGTTCTTCAAAAACAAATTGGCAATTTGTCAGATCATAAACCTCCAAATCTGATTCAACATGAGCCAAGTAGGATCATTCAGGAGCTGCATACATTTTGTTTGGCACTCTTACTCTTGTTGATCTTTTGGCTACAGACTGTTTACTTTCACTGTCATTGCTCCACTGGTTCCTGTTCTTTTCTGAGTGCCTCTGTTCTTGGGACTTTCATGTACACTATTTTTCTACTTCTTACAAACTTAGGCCATTTATCTCCATAATGTACCTTTCCATCTTCAAATCCACTTATGACTATTGCTGTATATTGCTGTATCTTCTCGCTTTCATCTGAAACAGTTTGACTGTCTCTTTTAACTTCAAGCGTATTTCCTTTGGGGTTTGAGAGACTCAAATTTTCAGCTTCACTCCTTGAGTCTCTTGTTTTTGTTGTTTTTGCTGTTTTTGATCATCATCACACCTCTCTGGATTCACGCAGCAACCTCGAGCTTGACACTATGACTCAATAGTTATCACAACTTCTTTCATCTCACAGTCTTACTTTCTTTGTGTGAGAGGTGTGGATGCACTGTGGTAAGCCTCCACATTTCACAACAATATTGTTCACAAGGATCACCTGATAAAAGCCTTTTTACCTTGGCCCTAAGCAAGATTTATGAATGTACTTCTTTATGACCACCCAATCTCCTGGCTGGGAAGCATGACACAATGTTTATTTTCCTGATGGCGTTGCTGGGTTCACCTGATGAGAGATAACATGTACAACATCAGCCAAGCCCTTGGTGTAATCTAACACAATGTCATCACTTATTGATATGATTACACATGAAGAAATACAAGAAATTCTCATAGCTATTGACATCAGTACAGTGAGGGGAACTTCTAGTCTATTCATTTGGTGAATTCTTGATACTCATCAGCATGAAAGGAAGTGAATCTGGGCATTTCACTGATGTTGAGGCACAAACTTTTGCTAACTTGGACTTCAGTGTACCATTGACTCTTTCTAGAACTCCTGATGATTTTGGTCTGTAACGCAAATGGAATGTCTACTCAATTTGTAGAGCACTGCACAGTAACCTAATGATTTCCCTTTTAAAGTGACTACCTTAATCTGATTCCAGAGAAGATGACATACCAAATCTAGTGCTCAACTCCCTCAGTAAAGGTTTGGCAACTGTCATATTGTGTCACTGCCTAGTTGGGTAGCCTTTGGCGCACCTTTAAAACAAGCAGACAACTGTTTAAATGTATCTGCAATTATTGTAAACAGGCCTCTCAATGAAATGTCCCTGAACTCATGTGTATTGACCCTTTGACTTTCCTATGTGACTGAAAGTCACAAATGTTTATTTCCTGTATTCACCATCAGGTATGTAACACAACGTTGACTCAAAATTTTTGGTTTGTTACATTCCCAAAGTGTATGTTATATCAATATTTGTTGAAGAACCTAATCATAGCATCTCTGCCCACATGAGTTGAGCCACGAATGAACCTAGACATTGGGGGCAAAATTGAGTTGGTTAAAACGTATTGCTTGTTAGCTGTAATTGAAACCTCATTGTGATCTTTTATACAACCTGCTTTTTCCCAGCTCTTCTTTTCATTTGCTGGTGCCTCGTCCTGGAGTTCTCTAAACTCACTTTGTGCTTGGACTGGGGTTAACAAGAAACAATTCAAATTGTAAATCGTATTGTTATTACCATTGTCATTAGCAGGTTTACATTCTCTTGCTCTTGTTCTTTCTCTTTTGAATTGAGCATTATACATTTAAGAGCTTAACATTTTGCTACCTCACCAGCATAACAATGACCCAACACGGTTCCGTCATCCGCACAGCGCAACCGATGCGCATGACGGAACCACTCCGTCATGCGCATCGAAAGGGTTAATCGAATAATTCATGTTTGACATTTGTTTGTTCTTAGCCACCTATAAGGGCTTGTAGTTAATTCATTTCATATATCTTTTACTGACATTGGCATCCAAAAGAATCCCATGAAGTCACTATTACCTGATCTACTATGGGTCAGGGCACCAGAAGATGTCACAAAACCCCCTCGTGGCCACAACTGTCCAAAATCATGGACCACTCCAAAACCGTACTAACTGGCAGTGTAAATTGTCACATTTATTTAATCAGCAAAGCAACATGCTCTTGGCAACACTGTGGGCCCGATTCACAGAACTAACTTAAGACAAAATCCTAAACTTACTACCATTTTTGTATTCACAGAAGGCACTTAATCATTTTGGTATTCACAGAAGACACTTACTCACTTCGGTATTCACAGAAGTTAGGAGTCCTAACTTTAGGACTCCTAAATGCCTTTTGTGAATACCGAAAGTCTTAAAATTAGGGTTTTTTCTCAGTTTAGGAGTCCTAAAGTTAGGACTCCTAACTTTACTACTACTAAACTGAGAAAAATCCTAATTTTAAGGCTTTCTGTATTAACAGAAGGCATTTAGGAGTCCTAAAGTTAGGAGTCCTAACTTTACTACTACTAAATTGAGAAAAATCCTTATTTTAAGACTTTCGGTATTCACAGAAGGCATTTAGGAATCCTAAAGTTAGGAGTCCTAACTATACTACTACTAAACTGAGAAAAATCCTAATTTTAAGGCTTTCGGTATTCACAGAAGGCACATAGGAGTCCTAAAGTTAGGAGTCCTAACTTTACTACTACTAAATTGAGAAAAATACTAATTTTAAGACTTTCGGTATTCACAGAAGGCATTTAGGAGTCCTAAAGTTAGGAGTCCTAACTATACTACTACTAAACTGAGAAAAATCCTAATTTTAAGACTTTCAGTATTCACAGAAGGCATTTAGGAGTCCTAAAGTTAGGACTCCTAACTTCTGTGAATACCAAAATGAATAAGTGCCTTCTGTGAATACCAAAATGAGTAAGTGCCTTCTGTGAATACCAAAATGGTGGTAAGTTTAGGATTTTGTCTTAAGTTAGTTCTGTGAATTGGGCCCTATCAGTTCCGCCACTTGTGCTGATGTTATATTACACAAGTTTGATGCTTCTAAAATATAAATATTTGAAATGCTGCGGACTGCATATGCTGCTCTCAATGTTCCAGGAAGGTCTCTCAGACAAGAGCCACCCACAAATAAAATAAAATCAGTCTGTTCATGTGGAGCATCTTGTATTCCTGGTTTTGGTTTGGTACACAATTCAGTAACATTGATGCATTTGTGATCACAATCTTCATCATCATCGCCTTTGTTTGCAATTGGCAAAAGTATTACAGGATTCAGGGTCTAACCTATTCTAATTGAAATTTTAGGAATTAGAATTGTTTGCTCATACTTAGTCAGCTGTTTGTCTGATATGACTTTGAGTACTGGTCAGTAAAATAGCAAATGAAAGGGGAACCAACACAATGATTGTATGACCCATCACAATCTCCTTGCTTTGTTCAATTGCAAGACAAACTGCAACTACCAGTTTTAAGTAACCAGGAAGTGCTGTGGCTACTGGATCCAATGTGGTGCAGACCACAGGCTGCTTTACTTCTCCATGTTTTTGAGTAAGTACTGACATAACCTTTTCTTAAAAGGCATAACAATTAACAATTGTTTTCAGAGTTTGACATTCTTAGTGTGGGTGCACTACAGAATTTTTCTATGAGTTTAGGAAGGCACTCATGCATTTGTCATCCAATGGCACCAGATTGTCTACATCGCTATGAGTAAGCCTTAGTAAAGGCTTTGCAATCAGGGAAAAGTTTGGAATCCACTGTCAACAGTAGCCAACTATCCCCAGAACCATCCTCAATTCTATAGGTGTAGTTGGAGGATGTATTCTCAGAACTGCATTATTTAGACACTTTTCTCACTCCTTTCTTAATGTGATGATCGTCATTCACACAGTACTGCACATTTATGGGTGATTCCCATTATCTGCAAGAATGTTCAAAAGCGCAATTTTATCCAACTTGCAATCCTCTTTTGTTTTAGATGCAACCGTCAGATGATCTATATTCTGCATCAGCAATGAGTTGTAAGGCAGCGGCAGACTTTTCATATCTTTCTTTAGAAACTGGCAACAATTGTGTGGCTTTATTTATACCCTTGTGGGACACAACACCAAATGATAACTTTATTCAAACATTTAAATGTGAAGAGGTACTGGCTATCCTCATGAAGAGTAATGGAGAAGAATGGTTGGCACAAGTCAATGACTGTGTACCATTCTGCATCAGCAGGAGTCAGAAACACAATGATAGCAGGATTTGGGACTACAATTTTATAGATTTTACTAAGGCCTTGAACCACCCTCATTTTTCCACTCTTTTGTGTAATTCCCATGACCTGTGATTTACACGGGCTACCTAACACTGCTATTAAATCACCCTGCTCAACCATTTTCTTGATCACTGGTTTCATGCCTTCCTGGGCTTCTCATGTGAGCCTGTATTGAGGAGTTCAGGGGTAAACTGCATGTGGTTTCGCTGAACTTTTTACTGGCTCTACACTAATCAATCCAATTTCTCTGCCTGTGAAATCCCATGGCTTTACTTTCACTGTGTGTCTTAAATCAGTAGGTGCATCCTCTTTTCTAGCACTGTGAATAGATTAACTTCTCACACTTGTGATTTTAGATTACATTCTGAATCCTCATCCTCTGTCTAAATTGCTACACTGGTGTGCAATAAATTACACACACTGGTGTGCAATAACTTATGCCGTTCATTTTGCAGACGAGAGCCCTACCTAATAGATTAAAAGGATTTGTTTCACATATTATGAATTGTTGGTCATTTTCTAATGACCCAATTTTCAGAGGGACATTCATTGACACCAAATTAGAAATTCTTGAGAGTGGTTGGTTTGGAACATCAATAGATTGAACAGCGGAGTGAATTACAGCTTTAATGGTCAAAAAGGTTGCTGGATGGTCATTCACCTCAGCATCTACATATTAGTCACTCTGGTCTACTGTAACACCAAGGAAGCAATTCTCCTCAGGCACCATCATTGCAACTGATTTGGTCCAGAAAGAATCCCAAAAGTCATTAAACTCTGGGAAAATCATTACTATTAACGTATAATGCTGAAAACCAGAACACCGTTGGAAAATAAGCATTTTATTTTGCAGAATTTACTGCATCATTGAAGCTACAGGCATATTTTTGTTTAATTTCGCCTTGGTTCTGCACTGAAGCTTGTTAGCCTGGGGTGGGTGATTCCATCACTTTCTGTGCAATCTGGTTTGCATTCTACTGCATTTGGGGACAACATCCTTTTGAATTTGGTCTAGATTCTGTCTACACTCATGTTTCCAGTATCCAAGACACCCACAATAATTACAAAAAGTAGTAAAGCATGCTAATGTTCGCATTTGTCCCATTAGAATTATTCACAAGTCCTCTACCTCTACTCTGAGGTTCAGCATTCCCAATCAATTTTATTTGCACACCTACTCTTTGCATGTTTTGGACTTGCACTAGAATTTACAACATCAACGTAACAGAGTCAAAACGTGAATCTACCATCTGATTTCTAGCACCCTTTTGTCTGCCTAGCCATTAGCTTTTATTTCAGCTTCGTCTGCTTTGTATCTAAACAATCACTGCAGTACTTTGTGTATTTGAGAATTTCATCAATACCCTTGGTCTAAAAAAACAGCACACTTTGCTGAGAACTAAGTTCACTAATTTGCAGCTGAGCGCCAATTCAGACAACTTTGCACTGTGGTGCAAGAGTGTCTGTGTTGTTGACATGATTGTTTGGGCACCTACCTACAAAAAAACAATCCCAAGAGGCGTTTTCCGCGTTCTATGTGTGCTGCAGTGGAAAGATGAAAAAACTAGGAGAAATGTAAACATTTCTCTTAGTTACGCCTGCTTTGGGGAGGCATATGTTTTTAGAGTTGCCCCAGGTTTACCTGATGTTTTAAATCTGGGGCAGCATCAAAATCCATGTATGTTGAGTGTGCACACCCACAGCAATCCTATGGCGCACTTCCTTGACGTAGAGTAATGCAAGGCAGCTCAAAGCGCTGCCTTGCCTTGCCTTGCCTACTCCATATCTATGTGGCCATGCACAGCCATGCAGGGATGGCTTTGCGTCGCCTCATAGATATGATTGAGAGGCCTGCGCTACCGGATTGTCAAATAAAGTGACGCTCTGGTGGTGCAGGCCTCTTGTAAATGAGGCCCCAAATCTCTATCGTTTCCCAATTGGAAATTAGACTTAAAAGATGTTTAAAGGCAATCCCAATGTTAACCTGTTAGGAGTGATAGGCCTTGCAGTAGTGAAAATCTAATCTAGCAGTTTTCACTACCAAAACTCAAACGTCTATGTCTTACCTTTTAAATACATAGTGCCCTGCCCATAGTGCTATATTAGGGCCTACCTTAGGGATGACTTATATGTAATAAAAAGGAAAATTTGGACCTGGCTAGTAGGTGAACATTACCAGGTTGAAATGGCAGTTTAAAACTTAACACATAGGCTCCGCAGTGGCAGTCCTGAGCCATGTTTAGAGGGCTACTGAGTGCAATACATTGCTGCAGGCCTACTAGTAGCATTTAATTTACAGGCCCTGGGCACATATCTACTAGGGACTTTCAAGTAACTTAAATATGCCAATTGTGGATAAGCCAATTTTACCATGTTTTGAATACAGAGCATATGCACTTTAGCACTGGTTACCAGTGGTAAAGTGTCCAGAATCCTAAAGTCAGCAACAATGAAGTCAGCAAAACAGGAGGTCAGAATGCAAAAAGTCAGGGGAACCACACCAAAGATGCCAGGTCTAACATTGACCAATTCACCTGGCAACTTTTGCTTCAAATATATAATCACTTCATTGTAATTCTCCATAACAGCAAGAACTGGAGCATTTTTCTTTGATGCTCCTCTGTTGGTCATGTTATAGCTGCCTTCCATTCAGCCCACAAATCCTTTGGGACAATGATTTAAAACAACATATTCAAATCTACCCAAAGCTCCCTAAAAATGATCTAGTCTTGCCCCCTCCATTTCCCATGTATCCAGTTTCTACCTAAGCTTCTGAAACTTTGTAGTAAATGCAAAGAGATTAGATCTAGTCCAAGAAATATTCGCCCCTGCATACACAAAGGGAATTCAACCACAATTATTTCAACTTTAGATGCACTCTTAGTGATGCTTACTTCTTTTGATTTCTTCGTTTATACCTTACAACCTGCATTCTTATTCAATTTACCCTTCTGTTCCTTTAAGTCTGCCCAAACCTTTGTACAGCTAATTAATTCTCTAATATGAGCATGTAGGGCTATTAAACCAATTTTTTCCATCTCAGCTTTACTCATATCCAATCTGTAATTCCTACGTGAATTTGTCTTTTGATATAAATCAAGGTCACAGTCTTCCACTAAATCTTCAAGCCTACCATATGCTGCATGTGTAGCCGCTTCCTTACTAAAATATCTTAACTCATCTTCTTTGTTTATAGTAAGTTTGGGCGGAGCTGGCGTAGTTGCACAATGCGGAGCTCCACGGAGTTGAGCAAAAACTCTGTGGAGCGCCGCTCCACACCTCCCCCGTCCCCCCAAATAAGTAAATATAAATTTTTTTTAAAAATAGATAAAAAACACACTTACCTCTATTGTGGGTTCTCCGGGCTGCCCCCCTCCTCCTCGCTGTGGTTTCTTCTGCAAACCCCTAACTACAAATACCACTATGCACTAGATGTAAGCCAAATTTTAATGCAATACATTTGCCCTGTTGATACTCACACTCCTTTTGCTTGGGAGCAGTCCAGGAACACAGGAACACTGCAAATAATACAGTTCAAAGTATTCAATCCAAATAATCCAATTAGCCCAGATAATAGGTGCCAAGAATGTATACAGAACTCCACAGAAAGGAAAAATATTAATTGTAGCATTTGTTTGATTCGCCATCAACCCTCATTCTGCACCAAAAATCTTGACGCTGTCTTTGATAATCTATAAATTTGAAAATAAAGCACCTTTGCAGGATCGGGTGCGGAATTAAGCTAAAAAATAGATGAAGCAATGTGACAATGAAAGAATCAACATTGTTGATAAACAGACAGAATAATCAGCTAAATAACTCTTCTTGGCTCAGGGTAAAAGTTAGAAAACATGAAGGTGTACGAAAAACTTCAAAATTCATTACAGAAGTCAAACATATGGTTAATCAGTCAAAAAAGGAAATTAGCATTAAGATTAGCCAAATGCATCATTACATCTGACAAAATATTCTAAGCCCAAAGCACAAAACAGAGTGACATATAGAAAATGCTTACAGAAATAACCTTACTTGTAGTTTGCCGGTTGAAGAAAAGAATTTTATAGAAATGGTAGAAGACAGAAGAGAAAGTTTCCAAAGAAAAAATGCTAAACAGAAGTCACAGGTACCACCATGGGCTTTTAGAGAAGGAAATTATGAGAAAGGCGAGACAAACGCTGCAATGTCCCTGGACTGGTCTCAAAAGGGAAAAATATGTTTGCTGAGAATGGAAACTAACTATAGCAACAATTTCATTGGTTCTAGTAAATGCGAGCATACTTTCCAAATTACTGGAGGTTGGGGATTAAAGGGTGGAACTGATCCTGTCTTTCTAGGAGTCTAATATGTGTGTGGTAAGAAAGCCTACTATAGGTTGCCTGCACATTAGTATGGGAGTTATTTTGCTATTGTCTTTCCAAAGGTCTATCACATGGACCGAAACAACAACAGACTAAATGAAGTAAAGCAAGAGAGCAAGTTTCTCAGAAATAGTAGGCAATATTTTTGGTGCACTGATACCCTCAGTTGGAGGTGTTCTGAATTCACACAAAATTCGAAAATTGTCCACAGTGGTTGATCGTTTATCAGCAGATACTGCTGGTGGGTTCTTGATGATTTACACGGAAATGGTTGCAATCAGATCAGTGGTTTTGCAAAATTGACTTGCCCTTGATGTCTTATTGGCAAAAGAGGGTGGAGTGGGTGGCATGTTGAAAATTCAACACTGCTGTACATATATCCCTGATAAGAGTAAAGGAATTGAGGGATATATAAATAATATTATAAAATTACATGAAGACTTAACCTAACTGGAGGTTGATGATGTTTGGAAGAAACTTGGTAAGAGTTTCTCCTCTGTAGGTAAATGGTTTTCTAACTTAGGAAGTAGCATATTAGGGAAAATAATAATGCCAATCTTTTCAGTAGCCAGAGTAGCCTTAATGATAATAACCACATATAAATGTTGTAAGCATAGGAGTGGAAGAAAAGAAGCAACAGAATCAAAGAATCAACGAAGAGCAAGAAAGAGAAAAAGAGAGGAAATAGAATTAAAAAGGATATGAAAGGAGAATACTATGTTATGATGAAAGATTTAGATGAAAGTGCCATGAAAAGAGAGAAGAATACTGAGTTTTAGATAAATTAAGATGGCAGTCGGTATGGTAGGTATTTTATGATGGCTCCAGAAAGCCATCAGAGGGGGGATTGATGAAGTAAGGGTTCGCAAAAAAAAGAAACCTGCTCGAATTAACGCCCCCATAATACGTACTAACAGTAAGTAGTAAAAGAAACTAACGTGCACCTTTCACAAACACGAGGGAAATAGCTTTGCACATTTATGTACTAATGTGAAATAATTTATGAAAGAACTAAACATATTTGCAGTACGCTTTGAAAGAAACAAAAAATAATGCATGACTAGGCCGCACGTGCATTTCTTAGTTTGCATGTTGCATTTTGCTTTGAAATAATAAATAATGCCGCTTTTTGCTTAAAGCTTATGCTGGGTAATGTTAACAAGGAATAGTGCAAAGGTGGGTAGTAAAGAGTGAAAAGTGCACTATCATATACTTAATGAATGTTCATATTCCATTTGCTATAGTGAGATGGATGAAACTCCATCTTCCTTAAATTAGCCGAATAGAGGAGCGGTGAACAAAGGAGTGAATCTGATCTGTCAAAGGCAAGACAGAAGCGCTGAGCACAGCAGAAGAGGCGCAGGGGTTGAAGGCCAATGTGATGATTTTTTTCTACCAAGGAATGCAACCGAACGTGGGACAAGAAGATTTCTTCCGTGGATATTGCTTAAATTATGTGAAATTGAAACATGTATTAAATCTTGTGAATGGAACAGTTATTAAATCATGGGAATGGGTATGGAAAAATGAATAAGCCCACATTTGAGTGAAGTCACAGTGGTGTGACAGTGCCACCTCCCAATTCACCAATCATCTGTCAAGTTACTGAAATGTTGCAACTAATTTGGGATGGGCATATAGGTTTTAGGGTATAACTGGGGTGTCTTTGGGGGTGTGGTTAAGTTAGGCAGGCTACAGAGAGAGAGAGGGGTGATGCGTTGCTATCCGCCGGTTTGCAGAGAGGCCTAGCTGTTCCTGTCCTGTCCCGTTCCTGTCTCTGTAATCTTTGTTGCCTGATTCTATCTCATGGAACCCCCACTATAACTTTGGCCAGAGGGGTGGTTTTCTACATGATTTCGTTAGGTTTGTGTTAGCATTCTGACTTGTACTTTGCATAATTATTTGCAAATGTATTTTGTCTCTGAAACCTCTGTCTCATCACCTATCCACTCTGTTATTGTTACACTGACATGTATTATTTAGATTAATCTATTGTCTCTTCATCTATCCCCTTCATCAAACGCATTATTGTTTCGCATTTCATTTTTTTGCTGAAACTGATGTCTCTTAATCTATCCACTCCTTCATGTGTTACCGTGTATTGAATGACAAAGTTTTACTTGGGTTGCATTTATATATGTTTTCTCTCCCTTTGGTGAATTTCATTGTTTGAATTTGTGACTGTATGCATTGAGCATTTGCAATACTTTGAGACATACTTTATTAACCTTACTGAGAGTCTGTGATTATTTAGCTGACTGAATATATGGTTTGTTAGTATTATCCTTACCATCAACTATTCACTAATTGGTTCATCGACCAAGTAGGAAGAAAGTTGATGTATAAGTTATATAAGTGTTTTGTGATGCCACTCATGGATTTTAGAAGGAAAAGTATCGAACGTATAAAAATTGACCCCAGCGCATAAGGGATTTGGATGAATGGGTATGGGCCATTATTTTGTGATATTATTGAGTATTGATCCCTGATCAGGTATTAGCCTCACGCTGGATCAGTTTCTTGGTAGCAGAGGATGGTTTAATTATTGATTAGTTTGGTAATGATTATTGACTATTGATTATATGTTCTTAACACGAAAAGTTACTGTCAGGTTCTATGTTGTCTAGATGTACAGGTATGGAGATACCTGAGGAATCCCGGGAATGGAATTTAGCCTGAAGTAGGCAGAAGAAGAGTGTGGTAAAGAAATCACACCGCAGAAGTACTTTGTCTGTTGTAATAGGTTTGAGGCTATGGAGGGCTGAAGGTGTTATATTAGGGACATTTTGTATACAAGTAGAGTGTCTGAAATAGTGAAGGGTCCACTTCCGAAACTCTAGCCTTATCCCCAGGGGAGTAACAAGACCTCTTTTCACACCAAAAAGTCCTCTTGTGAAACTTTGGCCTTATCTCTAGAGGAGTAGCAGGTTCTCCCGGAGTTTGTTAGAGAAGTGAGATAACGCTGGTCATTGTTATTGCTTGCAGTGTAAGAAAAAAAAAATCTTTGAAAAGTGAAATCTATCTCTTTCTTTAGTGGAGCAGACAAGGTCGCATTATTTTGTGTTGTTACTAACCAGAATTTGATTAAGAAAAATATTGCCATAATATTTTGTGAAGGAAGGGTCAGTAGAAGGAGTAATACTGGCATCAGAAAAAGCCCCGCTGGCATTGGTCAGGCAGCGGGTGTGCACTAAGCCCTGATTGGTTGGTTGGTGTGAACCGCTCTAGCATTGGTCAGGATAGTAAATACGTAGAGAGCCGTGATTGGACGGTTGGTGTGAGTCGCGCTGGTATAGGACGAGAGCTGGGCCAATAGACCAAGTAGAATTACGGAAAAGTTGTTTTGGTGAAATACATTAGCCAAAGGAGTCAGAAGAATGAAGTTTCTTAAGAAAATAAAGAATTTCTTTAACAAAGATAAACCAATTGTGACTAGAGAGGTAATTCCGATTCCACCTCCAAAAACGCCTGCTTCCTATATGATGTTAGAGCGAGGATATCATACGTGTATGTGGTTAGAGAATTAGATGGAGTATACAAAGGATGATGGTGTTATTTCTTTTCCACAGCATGGTACATTTAATGTAAGAATATTGTAGAATTTCAGAAATCGAATTAATTCATTAGAACCAAAGCCCCGATTGACGCAGTACGAAGCAATGGAGGAATGGGAAGTAGAGGCATTTGAAAGAGAGATGTTTTGAGGTGTAAGGAGATATAGAAATATAATAAGCAGATATCTTTTGAGACAAGGGAGGAAAAATTGCAGAGATGGAGGAGAGCAGTAAAAACTGAGGGCTTAAACCCAGTTCCGGTTGATGAAGAACAGACAGGAAGCAAATGGTAAAGAGAAAAAGAAAAATACAGAACCTTTAAGTTTGAGTTTTAATCCAAGTGAAGTGTTAGAGGGTGTTATGACCAAAAGACCTCCGACATATGAAGGAAATTCAGAGGAGGTGACACCAAGTGCCCCACAAATATGAACCCCATTAACTCCACAAGTCACAAAAATAGCTAAAGCAGTGCGGGAAAATGAAATGAATTTGTTGAATAGAGCAAGTCGAGAGATTGAATCAATTGAGTCTCATTTCAGAAGCATTGACGGTAGTGGTAACAATTGGCCCCGTAGTTCTATTGTATGGAGAAAAACAGAATATATCACAAGTAAATACGTTGTCAGTTCCGAGAAGTGGTGTCAGGAGTGAAATGATGGCTGTAGCAAATGAGAATAGACAGGTTGATCCGAATAACACATTGTTAGATCTTCCAGTTGGTGAAATAGTAACAGAAACCCCTAGAAGAAGTAGCCAAATAGACCCAAGAAAAATAGGGCAGAATGTCACTCCAGTAGCAGGGAGCTCAGCATGTCCTTCCCCAGAAGAACTAAATAATTGGATAAAAGAAATGACAACGCCCAAACCACCACCTCAGAGTATAAATGTGAGTCAATTGAAAGTAGATTTGGAAGAAATAATTATTGGCACAATAAGTCCAGACAGATTAGGGACTTACCAAGATGAAGAACTGTTTTTTTTGTGTAATCGAAAGTGTTGCAGATTTATTATAGAATGACCTTTACTGACAAGGATTTAGAGAGTTTAAATGTGTCTGGGAAAAGATTGCAAATAAACGAATTGATTAATATTTTGAAGAAATGGGGAGATGTAAATCGATGAAAAAATAGATGGACGAGAAAGAAAGAAGAAGCAGCTGGTAAAGAAGTGTCTATGTTTCCGTTAAAAAAGACAGAGCAAGTTGAAGGGCGTGTCCAATGAGAGAAGTTCGAGGTGGTGGATATGTTCACGTACCTTGGACCAGACAGAATATACCGTCTTTTACGAATGATTTTCCCAGATGAAGAGAAAAACCCGTTGAATGGTACAAACAAGTAGAGAGGTTTGTGAAAGTTTCAAAGGTTTTGTTAAAAGATTTAGATGGATTGTTTGAGATTATTGTTCCAGCTGATTTATGGACAGAATGTAAAATTACTGTTGATTGACCAAAAGATGAATACCCTAGAGACCCTAAAACAGGTGCACCATCTGATGAAGTAATGAAAAAGTTTAATCAGGTAATCACTTATTTGAAAGGGAAGATTTCTCCGAAGGAAACAAATTTGGGTTAAAATTGACAGGACGACCCAAGAACCAAAGTAATCGGTACATGCCTATTATGAAAGGTTATTGCAGGTATTCAAGCAGTACAGTGGGTTTGAAAATATTGGAGACAAAGATATGGGACATTTTGTGTACTGGTTTGTGTTTGTATTAAGACCAGAGATTAGCAACATAATACAGCAGCATTTTATTTGTTGGCAGAGCAAAACAGTTGATGAAATCCTAAGGTATGCTAAGTATTGTAGTGACGAAATTGATACCAAACATAAAAAGTTAAAAGAGAAAATGATGTGGGCATAAGTGAAGGTAGCAGAGCCGCAAGAAAACAATAACACTAAAACAAGTTACCAGATGAATGGTCAGAATCAGAATGGTCAGGTACCCAGTGGAGGTAGAGGTAGAGGTAAAATGAGCAGAGAGGAAGCTATGAAGAAATTTGCTTGTCACGTGTGCTGAAAGCATGATCATTGGAAGAACGAGTGTAGATCTGCTAAAAAGAATAATGGGGTAAATCAAAATTTTATTCTACAGATGCAGAATGAGGTGGGTGTAAACCAACAGCAGCAGTAGCAGACAGTTACACCACAGTTACAGGTGCCACAAGCTCCAATGGCAAATAATGTGAATGCTCAAGTGCAGAGGTACAGTGCGAATACTGGATTTCACGGAGGTGACCAAATTGGTAAGAATCAAAGTGTGCAAATGGTTCCGCAATACTGGGTGCAATGCAATGAGAGTGATTCAGACTCATCTCAATGACGGCGCCTGAAGGGGGAAGAAGAGTGCGTACTTGGCGCATCCTTGGCGGTAGATCAGTCAGGTCCATTTATTGACGGAAAAGAGGAAGGTAATGATATTACATTCCTAGTGGATACTGGTGCTACCTGTTCTACTGTGAGAGCAGCAGAAGTTCCGAACCCACCCCTCTCGGGAGAAACTATTCAAGTTGTAGGAGTCTCAAATAAGCATATTAGAACACCAGTCACAAATCACCTAGAAGTTCATATTGGAAATTTCATGGACATGCATCGGTTTGTGGTATGTGACTCGAGTCCGGTATATCTCTTAGGTAGGGATTTATTATGCAAGATGAACTGCACCATCTAGTGTACTCCGGATGGCATTGCAATTCAAACAAGGATGAGGATGTCAAATTTAAGATGATGCTAGCAAAGCAAGAAACAGAAGTGGATGAGTTGTTTCCACTTCTCACAGAAGAAAATTTGCCTGAAGAGTTAAAAAGTGCAGTGAGATCGGATTTGTGGGATTTTTCAGGAAAAGAAATTGGCCTAATGACAAATGTAGATCCGATTCAGATAACCGTGAAAGAGGGTGCTGTATATCTAGGCTTTCCTGTTTTCAGTTTCTATTTTTGGTAAAATCTGATGGGGTTTTTTCAGTGTTTTCAATACCTTAAAAACAGTGGTTATCAGTGGTTACACATTTTCGAGCCATTAAAACAACAGAAACAGTGTTTTTCCGGTGTTTATGGAATGTTTTGCTTTTAATTATTGCTTGCTTTCTGCACTGATAGTGCATGTGTATAGACAGCGTGTGTACAGGGTATTTGAGGTCCAAATACATTTTTACAAATCAAACTTATTCTAGTACACCATACTGTTGATCCAGCGGTTCAACAACAACAGATACTCTACTACCATATACTCACCTGGGCCCATAAACTCACAGTACATAAACCCGCTGGTGTCAAGTTTGTAATTTTCACAATGTTTAGGATTAGTTATTTCATACTCCTAACTAACCTTTGACTGATCATAAAGTTCTTTCCTCTGGTCAATGGACCAGTAGTTGAACTAGTTGATGGTGATAATTAACTCTAACTCTAACTTAGTCATTTAAAGTAAATAACCACAGACTCAGGAAGTTTTAAATCTTTATCTAAATTAAATGTATGTGAACTATTCCAAAATACAGTGCAGTCACCGACATTCATAGGAGAGAAAATTCAATTCATGAACACCAAGCATATACTTCGAACTCATACAATAATCAATGCTTAGAAAGGGAGGGGACAGAGAGAAGAGACCATGTGCGAATAACGAGAAATTATAATTACCAAGAATGGTGTGAAAGACCAACCCCCTGGCCAAAGGGCTGGTAAGGGTCCCCAGGATAGGTCAGGAGGCAAAGACTTCAGGACAGGATTCAGGATAGGATAGATGACCGCTCTAGAATACTGACGATTGTGTCGCACCCCTCTCTGACACTCTCTCCCTCCTCGAGATTTTTCTGCGATCTTCTGATCTAACCCAAATTAATTTAGGATAGAAAGTTCTGCATTCGGCTCTTCACCAGCATCTCACAGCATCTCTCCCAGCAAAGACAGCATCCACGCCTCACAGCATCTGTGTCCATCGATGTCTAACTAACTAACTAAAACTATCTTAATTATACCTTTCGTTCTCCATGTTCCACCCACTAAAGTTTCAATATCGTAAAAATATGAAATATGATTGGTTAGCCAAGGGGGAAGCTCTATCACATCATGCTTACATGTCATTAAAATCAACCATTGTTCACAAACCCATCCCCTTAATTTGTATTCATAATTTGGGTTCTCATGCACCTTCACACTTCACTTTGAAATAATTTAATAACAATTTCAATAAGAGTCTTCTTCGTTGAACTCTTCACCGTCCGTTCCCATAGTGTAACACTCAATCTTGGCTCCCTTTCAAATGTGCTGTCATGGCCTTCATGGCTTCACTCAGTGGGCATGCGCAGACTTCGCATTACTTCATTCAATCCGGTTATACAAAAGAGGCCCAAATACGCACTAGTGATAAAGTCAGAAAGACAAATATAAATTTCACAAATAAAGTGGTCACACTGTATACCACCCACCTCTACTCTATTCCCCTTTATTTTTAATACTTTTCCCGCATTAGCATTAGTAAAATAGCTTGTTTTTGTTTCAAGTAAGCAGATGCCATGCACGCGAGACTGCAAGACTCCATTTTAGTGTCTTCTGCTCATGAGCCAGAAATTCCCTCCAAGCATTAACACGTCATACTACGTAGATGCAGTTGATGCCTGCGCACAACAGTTCCCCGTTTAAAGCAATACTAGTCCGTCTTCATTGTTATCCGCGTTAGTACACACATAAGCAAGCTTCACTAACCCGTGTGTTCATGTGGTGCGTATTAGTTTTCACGAACATAATTAATAATTTTGTTAGTAAGTTAAACGAGTGGATTGCATCCGAGCAAGTTTCTTTTCTACGAAACATTGCTCCATCAATCCCCTCTCTGATGGCATTTTTGAGCCATCACAAAATTACCCATCTCTTCCCAGATGCCAACTTTAGCATATCTCAGCTCCTTTTCCTTCCCTCTGATCTTTGTCAGGTTCTCCCTCTCCTTTCAAATTGTTTATCTTTTTATATAGTTTTTCTTTTATTTCTTCTAACTGAATTTCTTCATATTCCGTCTTTTGTTTCTTTCCTTTCTCTTCCCTCTCCGTATGTATCCTCCTTCTTCCTTTGCTTCTACAACACTTGCATGTGATCATTACTATCAATACTATTGTCATTATCACAACTACTGGTAATATTAGCTGTCCTAGAAAACTCTTCCCAAAATTAGCAAACCATTTCCCTATTGATGTTATACTCTTTATTAATCTTCCCCATACACCGTCAACATCCAGTTGTGTCAAATCTTCATGTATTCTTGTAATATTTTCAATGTACCCTTTAATTTCTTTACTTTTGTCAGGAATGTACGAGCAGCAATGTTGTATTTTCAACATACCACAAACTCCGCCCTCTTTTGCCAATAAGATATCAAGAGCAAGATGATTTTGTAAAACCATAGACATTATCACAACCATTTCTGTATTAATCATCAAGAAACCTCCAGCCGTATCTGTAGAAAGCCGATCAACTAGTGTTGACAATTTGCAAATTTTACGTGAATTTAGAATGACTCCAACTGAGGGTATCAATGCACTAAACATATCACCTACAATTTCAGAAAAACTAACTCTTCTTATCCGTGTTAGTCCTTTAGATATTTCATTGATTCCATTAATTCTGTCCACATGATAAATCTTTGGGAAAACTATTTAAAAATAACAGCTCCCATACCATCTTGCAGGTAACCTGTAATAGGCATTATTTCCGCACACATATTAAACTCCTGGAAATACAGGATCGGTTCCCCCGTTTAATCCCCATCCCCCTAAAATTAGGAAGTTGTGTTCACATTCACTGGAACCAATTAAATTGTTATTATAATCTGTCTTTAACCTATGAAGGCAGAATTTTCCACTTTTCACAAAGTTCTGGGACATCGCAGCATGAGCCTCGCCCTTTGCATACATTCCCTCTTTCTCAGCCCATGAAGGCACATGAAATTTCTGTTCAGCAGCTTTCTTTGTCAAATCCTGTCTTCTTTCTTCTACTTAATTCAAAAACTATTTTTCTTCTTCACGTAATATACTTGTTAGGTTATCCTTGTGTGCTTGAGCTATATCTATGGAACTAATTGTTAAGAAAAAATCACCCATAAACTGTGCATCTTTACTACTCAGTACTGGGTTCATATTCTTTCTAACAGGTAATTATGAAAACACTACATCTAAGTTTGAACAAAAATACTGAAGTTTCCTGGTTACATAAAATAAACTTGATAAAACACTACATGACACACCATATGTTAAAGGTATATGGTGATAGGTCACCCCTTCTGACACAGATGACGGTAATTTAATACAGACATAACAATCACTAATCTCCATTGTATTAACATACTGAAATAACAATTTAGTAAACACATTTAAAGACGAATCATTGTCTGATTCATTATGATGATAGTTCATCTCATCTTCTACCCCTATATCTATTTTAGTTCTCTTTATTCTATCTACTTTCTCATTAGTAGTTGTATTATTCTTGTTACTTGTTTCCACTAACAAAGGTACTCGCACTGTTAAAAATAACCACACTAATAATACTAATAGGATACTACATAAGCAAAACCTAAGACATTTTCGTTTAATACTTTGTTTCGGTTGTTCGGTGACTTCCACTTCTGCCATTTTTGTCTGAGAAAATTTCTTTTCTCTTTTCTTTCTTTATTCACAATTCACTCTTTTTTATTTCTAAAGTGGTCTTAATCTGTTGTCATCAATCTGTGCAACATGAACTTTCTCAGATTCCTCACGTAAATCTAAATTTTCAAATTCTTCTAGAATTACATCAGTCCACTCAGGGGCCTTGTATTTCCTGTTCAGGTTCCTCAATCTAGGGCTTCTTCAAGTGAATTTTGCTATTGGTTGTTGAGACCTAGTTTGATTTTAAACTTCATTTACTTGATCTGGTTGTTCCCCTGATTTTCTAAGGTAGTATCTTAATCTTTTCACTCTACCTGGCCAATTATCTCTTTTCTAACTCTTTTGGCCTGAACTGCACTTTCACCTTCTTTGTCGTTTTCTAAAGTTATTTTATTTTCGATATGTCTGGGCACAATCTGTTCTTGTTCTTCTTCAATTACTAATTGTCTTTGCACTGTATTTTCTGTATCTGGATCTTCTCCTGTCTGATCCTGTTCAGGTCTTATTGTAATTTGTTCTTCTTCTGCCTGAACTTGTTCTTCTACTTCTAGCTTGTCCTGTTCAGGTCTTATTTCAATTTGTTCTTCTTCTGCCTGAACTTGTTCTTATTCTTCTATCTGTCCCTGCTCAGGTTCCTGAATAGCTTTGTTCCCTTTTGTTCGCATATGTTTTTTTCTTTCCCTGTCTTTTCCTTGCTACCTTCTTGTTTTTCAAATTTGTTTCAGCTTCAGGTATGTCAATCACTGGTATCCACCCTTCTTGCCTTGTACTTGGTTGTTCATCATCTATTTGTCTTTCAGAATCTGTCACCTTAGATTCTTCTATTTCACAACCTTCAGCTTTGGATGTCTCAACTGATTCGGTCAGTTGCTGCTCTTGTTCTTCAGATGGGCCTAGAACTCTAGAATGGTATGGCTAGCATGAATCCAATTGGGTACACCTGCACACTTCACTGCTCTGGTAGTGACAAGTATGACTTGACGTGGTTTATCCCACCTGGGTGCTAGACACGATTTTCTTGCATGTTTCTTCACTAACACCCAGTCTCCAGGATTCAAATCATGCGCCTGGTCTGGCTCTCTTGCAACTGCGTCTTCTCCAACCTGATGAGAGACCGAACACACAATTTCAGCCAATCCTTTGCAATAGTCCTATACCAGATCATCAGTTATATTCATCAACTTATTTCCAGGAGTAAATGCTTGTCTCATTGCCCTTCCCATGAGCACTTCATGAGGGCTCAAGTCTGTTTTCCTGTCAGGAATGCTTCTGAGACCCATCAATACAAGAGGCAATGCATCTGGCCATTTTAGCACTGTGGATGCACACACCTTCTCTAACCTCGACTTGATTGTGCCATTAAGCTGTTCAACTATTCCAGAAGCCTCTAGACAATAAGCACAGTGCAGTTTTTATTCAATGTTCAATGCAGCACAGATTAATCAAATTATCTCATTATTAAAATGAGGTCCTCTATCTGATTCCAAAGTAACTGGAAAACCGAAACGAGGTATCAACTCCCTCAACAATAATTTAGCAACTGTGAGACTGTCATTTCTTCTTGTGGGGCATGCCTCCACCCGTTTCAAGAACAGACACACTATGACAAGTACATACTTCAATCTGTTGCACGGAGGCAACTCAATGAAGTCTAATTGCAGCCTGGTGAATGGTCCTTCTGCCTTGCCAATCTTTTCCCAGCTAACCACTGTCTTCCTGTCTGGATTTTGCTGCTGACAGATCAAGCATCTTTGGCAAAGGCTCTCTGCGACTACCCTAAACTTTGGATTGTACCAACTCTGTCTGAATAGTTTGATCATTGAATCCTTGCCAATATGTGTTGTCCCATGGTATACTCTTGCCATTTGAGAGAGTAAGCAATCTGGCATGACTGGTCTGCCATCTAAGTAGACCCACACTTCATCTTCTGTCCTTTTTGTACAACCTGACTTTATCCAGATTTCCTTTTCTTTTTCCTCAACTTCTTCCTGCAATTGTTTGACCTCATCCTATGTTTCTGGAACTGAGAAAAACGTAAGTTGGTAGCTGGTTTCACCTTTTTCAACTTTTCTTTTAATTGTCATTGCATTTCTCGCACTGTATTGAGCAATTTGGTCTGCATACCTATTACCTGCTGCTACATAGTCATTTCCTGACTGATGTGCAGCGCATTTAACAACCGCTATTTATTTTGGCAATTGTAATGCTTTCAACAAATCTTTTACATTTTTACTATTTCTAATAGGAGATACTGAGTCAGAAATCCCCAGAGCTGGCCAAAGTTGTGCACAACCCCAAAACCATATTGGCTATCCGTAAATATGGTTATTCTCCAATTTTTCCCAATTTTGCATGCCTTTGTTAAGGCCATCAATTCGGCTACTTGTGCAGACTTGACTCCCGGTAAACAGGATGCTTTAATGACTCCTGGAATTTTGCATACAGCTTATGCAGCACTTAACCCTCCTTCTTCCGTTCTCAGACATGACCCATCCACGAACAGTTCATAATCAGATTCCTTTAAAGGAGGTTTTTTTTTATATCGGATGGGGTTTAGTACATAATTCAGTCACATCCAAACAATCATGATCAATCTCATCTTTCACCTCCTCACAACATGGATCAGGCAATAATGTGGCAGGATTAATTATTGTACACCTTATCATTGTCACATTTTCTGCTCCCAATCAGGCATGCCTAGAGCAGGGGCTTCACACAGACAATTTCGCAATTTCAAAAATGCTTCCAAACATTCGTCATTCCAATCAATCGGATCTTTCGCTCTTTTCTGAGTCAGTTGTATCAATGGTTTTGCTAGCAGGGAAAGGCTATTTATCCACTGCCTACAATACCCAACCACTCCCAGGAACATTCTCATCTCCTTCTGTGTCTGAGGTAGTTGCATCTGTTTCATTATTTTTATTCTTTCCGGTGTCAGTTTTCTAATTCCTCTTTCTATTGTATGCCCTAAATATCTAACTTCTTGTTGACAAAACTGCAATTTCTCTGGAGACACCTGGGGGCCTCTTAGGATGGTGGTCGGAAAACCACCCCGACCGTCATGGAAGCGGAAAACAACCGCCCGCCAGCACCGTGGAAAAACCGGCAGCAAAATTGGATCATCCGCCAAAAAACACCGACCGCGGCGGAACAGGGCAAAGAAAAACTGCCTTTAGCGGGCGGTAATTGGCAAAATCCGTCCGCGGCAGTCGGATACGGGGCAGAGAAACACCAACCCGCCGCAAGCATAGGGGAGACACCGCACGGGAAATTAGGATATCCCCGACGGACCCGAGGGACATACCGCTGTTTGCGACTGCCACGGTCGCACACTGGGATGAATGGGAGAGCCAGCGGAAGAGCTGCAGCACTGCTACTGCTGCGGACGATCCGTGAAAAATATGGCGGACAAAGCAAAAAAAAAACACAATAAGGCTAAATAGTGCACTCAGCAAACTAGCCATGCCCCCCAAATACACAAAACACACCCCAATTACACAACCACATGGCAAAAAAAAAACATTTCCCAGGACAACACACACACCACACCTGAGAGCAATATCCCATTTGGACACACCCACATAGCTGAGTATAAAACCAGCCCCTTCCCTGACCACAATCCTTTGCAATACTCCAGGAGAGAAGGGACACACACCCCAGCTTAAAGGAGAGGCAAAGTACACAACATCACTAGCCACAACACCACCACCACTTCCACACCTGTACCACTAACCCCCTGCATATCAAACACCATACACATCACAACCACAACCACCACTTACACCCCTGCACCCACAACCACTTTGCACCCCACATACCATGGCAACACATAAAATTGCCCAAATTCACAGAGAGTGAGTTGGCAGTCATGGTAGATGAGATAGTCAGAGTGGAACCACAACTGTTTGGTAGCCTGGTCCAACAGACACCATCAGCCACAAGGACACAAATGTGGGCAAGGATAGTCCAAAGGGTCAATGCAGTAGGGACCACCCCAAGATCCAAAAAGGAGATCATGAAGCGGTGGCATGATCTGAAGAGGGTTGTCAAAGAGAGGAGAAGCAAGAACCGTGAGCTAGCTCAGAGGACTGGCGGGGGCCCTCCCGTTCTACCAAAACCATTCACACCATGGGAGGAGAAGGTGCTTGCCATACTGCATCCAGAGAGTCTAAAAGGAGTAGCCGGGGGAGTGGAGGCTTGTAAGTACAAACAAATGACTACCACCACACTGATATGTACTGTCTTGCACAACTACAAAGTTACACCACCGAGGACAAATTCCATTCATCTGCACCACACACTCACAAGAACATGTCTCACAGATCCAACATTCACCCACTCCCATTTACCCCAAACGTAGCTACCAACATTACCATGGGGGCATGTGTACAGGCAGACAGCACTACAACTCTCACCATGCCCCCTGGCCCACACCTCAGCAGGATGGAGTCCTCCCCCCTCCCCAGAAGCAAGTGTCAGACATTACATTACCCTCATCAAACTTACAGGTAGGTAGCCATCTTCACAGTGAGGGTGTCTGGGGGTGGGAGGTCTGTATCACTACTCCCATCATGCCCCCTGTCTCACACCTGAGCAGGATGGAGCACTCCCCCACCCAGAAGCAGTTGGAAGCCATTGCAGTACACCAAACAAACTTACAGGTAGGTAGCCATCTTCCATGGGAGGGTGTTTGTGGGTGGGATGCCTGTACCACTACTCCCACCATGCCCCCTGGCCCACACCTCAGCAGAATGGAGCCCTACACCACCCCACCCGGAAGCAAGTGTCAGCCATTACAATACCCTCATCAAACTTACAGGTAGGTAGCCATCTTCCTGGGGAGGGTGTTTATGGGTGGGAGGCCTGTACCACTACTCCCACCATTCCCCCTGTCCCACACCTGAGCAGGATGGAGCACTCCCCCACTCAGAATCAGTTGGAAGCCATTGCAGTACACCAAACAAACTTACAGGTAGGTAGCCATCTTCCCTGGGAGAGTGTTTGTGGGTGGGAGGCCTCTACCACTACTCCCACCATGTCCCTGTCCCACACCTCAGCAGGATGGAGCCCTCCCCCATAGCACCCAGAAGCGTGTCAGCCATTACATTACCCTCATCAAACTTAAAGGTAGGTAGCCATCTTCCATGGGAGGGTGTTTGTGGGTGGGAGGCCTGTTCCACTACTCCCACCATGCCCCCTGTCCCACACCTCAGCAGGATGGAGCACTCCCCCCACCCCACCCAGAAGCAAGGGTCAGCCATTACATTGCCCTCATTAAACTTACAAGTAGGTAGCCATCTTCCATGGGAGGGTGTTTGTGGGTGGGAGGCCTGTACCACTACTCCCACCATGCACCCTGTCCCACACCTGAGTAGGATGGAGCCCTCCCCCACCCCACCCAGAAGCAAGTGTCAGCCATTACATTACCCTCATCAAACTTACAGGTAGGTAGCCATCTTCCCTGGGAGGGTGTTTGTGGGTGGGAGGCCTGTACCACTACTTCCACCATGCTCCCTGGCCCACACCTCAGCAGAATGGAGCCCTCCACCACCCCACCCAGAAGCAAGTGTCAGCCATTACATTACCCTCATTAAACTTACAGGTAGGTAGCCATCTTTCATGGGAGGGTGTTTGTTGGTGGGAGGCCTGTACCACTACTCCCACCATGCACCCTGTCCCACACCTGAGCAGGATGGAGCACTCCCCCACCCAGAAGCAGTTGGAAGCCATTACAGTACACCAAACACACTTACAGGTAGGTAGACATATTACTCTCTCTTGTGATCCCACTGAGCAGGATGTAAGCCTCCACCACGCACACACAGATGTGTCACATAACAAAGCCAAATGTGATCACATTACAAGTAAGTAGCCAGTACGTGCACCCACACATTCGTCACAAAAGAAATGGTGCCATATGACAACACCAGCCCTCTCATTGTACAAATATGCACACCTACCCCATTGCCACGCACAGTGTGCACACAAGTAAGCTAAGGAAACTGTCACAGCTACCAAAGTCTGACACACCAATTCACATGTAGAAGAAAGTCTGGGCACAATCATGCACATCACCTATTGACATGTGCATCGCCATGGAGCAAGTGCAATCAGGACCATTAAAAAAATACGAAAGCATGCGTAGTGGTACAAATCAAGATATGCACATGACAGGACAAAGGTATGCAGGACATGACAATGGCCAGTCCATGGCCAGATGTGACGCCTGCCAGGTCAGACAAATCAACAAAGAGTCCTCAATGAAAAACATGTTGTGCCAGTCCATAGATGGCAACAGGTCCCTGTAATCATGAATTATGCACGTGTCGCATGGTATGCCTTGACACCTCACACCATGGACAAGTAATGCATGTACCACAGCATCATGTCAGGAAGCACAGTAGTGCACATAGTAAACAATGTGATGATCAGTCAATTGTGCAGTGTACACAAAGTGAATGACACACAGCTAACACAAAGCTTGTGGGGTGCACTACAATTACCATTTTCCCATCTGATCCACAGGTGACCAAGAACTCACTGCAGAGGACAACACCAGCAACCTGCAGAGCCAGTCTCACCCTGGTACATGGACTCTCAGATGTTGACTCCCAGGATTCCCTGGACGATGAGCTCAAAGCCGGCCCATCTGGTGTGCCAGGGAGCAACAGGTCCCAGGACCCCATCGTCCCCCCCACCACATCTGCGGCAATAACAACTTCACTGCAGATCCCTGGTGGTAAGGCCTGTGTGGCCACCGCCACCACCCCCACCAGCGCTGCCTGCAACACCCTCCCTGTCCCAGAGGATGACCACCCCACACCACCGATGGAGTAGGGCAGGGAGAGGATGCGGGTGCCCACAGTGGTGAGGCAACAGGTCTGTGGCAGTAGGGCAGGTGGGAGTGGCAGGGTCACCCACAGACACCAGGAGGCTGGGACCCAATCCCTGTCACACATCACCAGAGTTCTTGGCGCATACGAACAGGCCCAGGGACGAACGGGCCAGTCGGACGAACTGTTGCACAAGCTCATCCTGCTGATGAGGTCCATCGACAACCGCATGGGACAAATTGTGGACCTCTTGGGCCAGCAAGAGGAGGTACTGAGGGACAGGCCTGTGACACAACCAACACCTCCACCTCCCTCTGGTGGGCCGCAGGATGACAGATCACCATCCTCCCCTGTGCCCACAAAGAGGGGTGAGTCCTCAGACCCCACTGGCCCTGCAGCAGGGCCCCCCCTGCCAAACGACGAAGGGGCCGCCCTAAGAAGACCCTGGTAGTATCTGGAGGCCAATCACCTGCCAGACGCCAGTCACGGAGCCAGCCATGATGGCAACCCTCTTCACCACTGCATTGACTTTTTTGGACTGTCCTTCCCCACACTGCCATGTGAATGGCATCTGTCTGTTGTACTGGGTCACCACATCAATGTGGTGACTACTCGATTATCTCATTTACCATAACTGTCAACTCACTGCTCCACCACCACCTCAATGGAAATGTACACCCCCTCACGTGTCACCATTGCAAATAAAATATCCTTACACACATGTCTGCTCCGTCTTTATTGCAGGATATACAGTCTTCAACATGATCACAATGTACCAGGAGTATGGGCTGTATGTAGGCAAGGAGAAGTTGAAGGCACCTAGGGAAACACAACAGAACAACATACACTGGTCTGGGTGTGGCATCACAGACATCACACAACACCTACCATCAGGATAACCCAACATGCACATGTCACAATGGGCAACAAGTGTCAACATACACGTCCTGTAGATGTTCCCAAATGACCTGTCCCAGAAACATTGCCAACCACTGCTGAGTCTACAACTGGCTGCTGTTACAATTCTCACATACCCCTTCACGACAACAGCAATATCAGCAGACAATGGGTATGTTGTACATAGTCACCCACCTTCAAGTGAAGTAGCGGGTGATGAGCTGTTCACGCAGGTCAACACCTTCCTTCTCTCCACTGTCCTCATCACTGGACACAGGTTGGTTTTCAGGCCGCGGCCTTGGGTCCTCACCATCATCCAGGAGCAGGGAAATCTCCTTGCAAATGGCTAGATTGTGGAGCATGCAGCATGCCACTACAATCTGACACACCTTCCCGGGAGAGTATGCCAGTGCACCTCCGGTCTTGTCCAGGCATCGGAAACGTGACTTGAGCAGACCAAAAGTACGCTCCACCACACAACGTGTCCTCCCATGTGCCTCATTGTAGTGGACTTCAGCGGGGGTCCTGGGATTCCGCAGTGGGCTCAGCAACCAGGGACGGTTGGGATATGCAGAGTCACCTAGGTATGACAAACACAAATATATATTGCAATGTCGCTGAGGCAGAGGGCAGCAGGTCACACACCCAGAATCCATGCACGCTCAGGAAGCAGATTAGCCATCAGCTGGGGCACAATGCTGTTCGGCAGGATGTAGGAGTCATGGGCTGAGCCTGGGAATTTGTCACACACGTGGGAGATAATCATATCTGCCAAGCACACCACTTGCACATTTATGGAGTGGTAATGTTTGCGATTCCTGTAAATGTGCTCACTTGCCTGTGGTGGCACAAGTCGACATGGGTGCAATCAATGGCACCAACAACATTGGGGATGTGTCCAAGAGGATAGAAGTCTCCCTTCACAGCTGACAATTCAGCCCCCCTGGGGAAATGGATGTATCTGTCCTTGTATATCATCATGGCGGACAGTACATCACGCAGCACCATGCTGAAGATTGGTTGTGACATCCCACCAGCGCTGGCCACTGTCTCTTGGAGCGAACCAGTGGAAAAAAAAATGCAATGCCGCCATCACCTTATAAGTAGGAGTGAAAGCTGTTGGATATGTCCAGCGAGGCTGCAGGTGGGGCTCCAACAGATCACAAAGGGTTTTTAGGGTGGCTCGATCCAGATGGCATTTCCGGATGATCGCCACATCCTCCATGTCCTTCAGCACTGTCAAGTGATGAATCAGATTTGACCTCCTCCTATTTGAGATGAAAGTGGACAGATGTCAATGCAATTCATCATGAGATGGGCACATCATCTCACGTTCTGGATGACACAACGACAACGACTGCCATCTATATTGAGTAACACGACAAGCTTACATGTAGGGACACCTTCAGCTACACAAAGGGCACACCTGTCAGCTTACACAAAACCAGTACCTCAAAACACCACCTTGGTCAATGGGAATGCACATAGGGATATGGCCAAATTTCACATGGGCACACCTGGGAGTATAGCATCCAGCATATGTGTAACAAATCAACCCCACTGTCTCCTACCTAGCTGCTGTACCTGTCACACCTTCATGCGTCATTTCAACCTGGCACAAATCTACCACACAATGACCACAGTCGGCGCAGAAATGACAAATGTGTGCATGAGCAGACATGAGAGGCCATGCAAAATAGATCATCATTTATTGAGATGAGCATTGCTGTGATTGTCACTGCACCTCAACACATTGACATGTGTACACATTGTAGAGTCCAGAACAACACTGTCCTGCCTACACAAATCAAATTCATAAGTGACATGTGAGTGAGTACAGGCTAATCTATGAAATCACACACACAAACATGGTATGTGTAGTCACCAGTGGAGTAAATGGAACATTTGCATCATGTGCACAATGATGTGCCATTGCTCATGTGGGTACTGTGCACTGTTGATGTTTGCCAGATGGCCATTGCCATTGTATGGCACCCATATTGCGGTAGCTACCGGCAGCGTGTTACCAGCCCCCCCATTCACACAAGTGCGGTAGTGATAGGCATGGAGACATGGGGAAATGGCAGTTGGCATGCTCCGCCGCCAAAATTTCGGTAGCGCACACCGGGCCCCTGCTTTGTGTCACCGCCATGGAGCTTACCCTAGAGCCAATGGGAACCTTGATAGCGGTGGCATGATGCAATTTGAAGATCGCGGTAGGCGTGCTCCGCCACCGCGGAGGCGGTCATTGGATGCATTTATAAGATGCACCATTGCGGTAGCGCACACCGGGCCCTTGCAGTGTGTTACCGCCATGGAGCATACCCTTACAGCCAATGGAAACCTTGATTGCGGTGGCATGATGAATTTTTGAAAATCGCAGTAGGCGTGCTTCGCCGATGCAGAGGCGGTCATTGGATGCATTTGAAAGATGCACCATCGCACTAGCGCACACCGGGCCCCTGCGGTGTATCACTGCCATGGAACTTGCCCTAGAGCCAATGGGAACCTTGATAGCGGTGGCATGATGCAATTTTGAAGATCGCGGTAGGCGTGCACCGCCACCGCAGAGGCTGTCATTGGATGCATTTGAAAGAGGCAGAACTGGACCACCAATTGCTGCAGCTTGGCACCTTTGAAATGACCCCAGGGGGCTATAAATGTGTGGGAGTGAGCCTCACATTTCCACTGCTCCCAGAGCCTGATGCCAGAGACCCCTCACCTGCAGCTGCCTCCAGGGACTGCTGCAAGAGACCCCTCATGTGCTGCCTGCTGTGCGTCCAGGGACTGCTGCCTGAGACCCCTCACCTGCTGCTGCCTCCAGGGACTGCTGCCTGAGACCCTCCCCTGCTGCTGCTTCCAGGGACTGCTGCCAGAGACCCCTCACCTGCTGCCTGCAGCTGCCTCCAGGGGCTGCTGCCTGAGACCCCTCACCTGCTGCTGCCTCCAGGGACTGCTGCCTGAGACCCCTCACCTGCTGCTGCCTCCAGGAAATGCTGCCAGAGACCCCTCACCTGCTGCTGCCTCCAGGGACTGCTGCCACAGACCCCTCACCTGCTGCCTGCTGCTGCCTCCAGGGACAGCTGCCTGAGACCCCTCACCTGCTGCTGCCTCCAGGGACTGCTGCCTGAGACCCCTCACCTGCTGCTGCCTCCAGGGACTGCTGGCAGAGACCCCTCACCTGCTGCTGCCTCCAGGGACTGCTGCCAGAGACCCCTCACCTGCTGCCTGATGCTGCCTTCAGGGACTGCTGCCTGAGACCCCTCGCCTGCCGCTACCTCCAGGGACTGCTGCCTGAGACCCCTCACCTGCTGCTGCCTCCGGGGACTGCTGCCAGAGACCCCTCACCTGCTGCCTGCTGCTGCCTCCAGAGACTGCTGCCTGAGAGCCCTCACCTGCTGCTGCCTCCAGGGACTGCTGCCAGAGACCCCTCACCTGCTGCTGCCTCCAGGGACTGCTGCAGGAGACCCCTCACCTGCTGCTGCCTCCAGGGACTGCTGCCTGAGACCCCTCACCTGCTGCTGCTCCCTCCAGGGACTGCTGCCAGAGACCCCTCACCTGCTGCTGCCTCCAGGGACTGCTGCCAGAGACCCCTCACCTGCTGCCTGCTGCTGCCTCCAGGGACTGCTGCCTGAGATCCCTCACCACCCAACTTCTCTGCAGTTGTCTCATGTCCACAGTGATGGCAAGGACAGCGAAGATCCGTGCCAGTCCCTTCACGAGCGAGTAGCTGAAGGTCCTGGTGGACGAGGTGCTCACACAGTACCCAAGGCTATATGGTGCCCCAAATGTCGTGGTAAGTCCTCAACAGTGGGAGGGTAGGGAAGAGGGGGCACACATGTAGTTGGACTGATGCAGTATGTGCCTGGGAGTGTGGGGTTGTGTCATGCACTGCCTGAGATGCTGTCTCCAGGGGGAAGGTGTGTGTACCCAATGCCACAGGTTTGCCTGCCTGCACATGTATGTATGAGTGACCTGTGTTGTATTGTCAGCCATACAGTGATGCAGAAGGTTGTTCATGCAGGAGTCAGGACAGTGATTGCTTGGCTGAATGGCTGTGTGTGCCCCTGTAGTCCATCTCAGTGTGAGCCTGATGCCAGAGACCCCTCACCTGCTGCTGCCTCCAGGGACTGCTGCAAGAGACCCCTCATGTGCTGCCTGCTGCTGCCTCCAGGGACTGCTGCCTGAGACCCCTCACCTGCTGCTGCCTCCAGGGACTGCTGCCTGAGACCCTCCCCTGCTGCTGCTTCCAGGGACTGCTGCCAGAGACCCCTCACCTGCTGCCTGCTGCTGCCTCCAGGGACTGCTGCCTGAGACCCCTCACCTGCTGCTGCCTCCAGGAACTGCTGCCAGAGACCCCTCACCTGCTGCTGCCTCCAGGGACTGCTGCCACAGACCCCTCACCTGCTGCCTGCTGCCTGCTGCTGCCTCCAGGGACAGCTGCCTGAGACCCCTCACCTGCTGCTGCCTCCAGGGACTGCTGCCTGAGACCCCTCACCTGCTGCTGCCTCCAGGGACTGCTGCCAGAGACCCCTCACCTGCTGCTGCCTCCAGGGACTGCTGCCAGAGACCCCTCACCTGCTGCCTGATGCTGCCTCCAGGGACTGCTGCCTGAGACCCCTCGCCTGCCGTTGCCTCCAGGGACTGCTGCCTGAGACCCCTCACCTGCTGCTGCCTCCGGGGACTGCTGCCAGAGACCTCTCACCTGCTGCCTGCTGCTGCCTCCAGGGACTGCTGCCTGAGACCCCTCACCTGCTGCTGCCTCCAGGGACTGCTGCCTGAGACCCCTCACCTGCTGCTGCCTCCAGGGACTGCTGCCAGAGACCCCTCACCTGCTGCTGCCTCCAGGGACTGCTGCCTGAGACCCCTCACCTGCTGCTGCTCCCTCCAGGGACTGCTGCCAGAGACCCCTCACCTGCTGCTGCCTCCAGGGACTGCTGCCAGAGACCCCTCACCTGCTGCCTGCTGCTGCCTCCAGGGACTGCTGCCTGAGAGCCCTCACCACCCAACTCCTCTGCAGTTGTCTCATGTCCACAGTGATGGCAAGGACAGCGAAGATCCGTGCCAGTCCCTTCACGAGCGAGTAGCTGAAGGTCCTGGTGGACGAGGTGCTCACACAGTACCCAAGGCTATATGGTGCCCCAAATGTCGTGGTAAGTCCTCAACAGTGGGAGGGTAGGGAAGAGGGGGCACACATGTAGTTGGACTGATGCAGTATGTGCCTGGGAGTGTGGGGTTGTGTCATGCACTGCCTGAGATGCTGTCTCCAGGGGGAAGGTGTGTGTACCCAATGCCACAGGTTTGCCTGCCTGCACATGTATGTATGAGTGACCTGTGTTGTGTTGTCAGCCATACAGTGATGCAGAAGGTTGTTCATGCAGGAGTCAGGACAGTGATTGCTTGGCTGAATGGCTGTGTGTGCCCCTGTAGTCCATCTCAGTGTGAGCCTGATGCCAGAGACCCCTCACCTGCTGCTGCCTCCAGGGACTGCTGCAAGAGACCCCTCATGTGCTGCCTGCTGCTGCCTCCAGGGACTGCTGCCTGAGACCCCTCACCTGCTGCTGCCTCCAGGGACTGCTGCCTGAGACCCTCCCCTGCTGCTGCTTCCAGGGACTGCTGCCAGAGACCCCTCACCTGCTGCCTGCTGCTGCCTCCAGGGACTGCTGCCTGAGACCCCTCACCTGCTGCTGCCTCCAGGGACTGCTGCCTGAGACCCCTCACCTGCTGCTGCCTCCAGGGACTGCTGCCAGAGACCCCTCACCTGCTGCCTGATGCTGCCTCCAGGGACTGCTGCCTGAGACCCCTCGCCTGCCGTTGCCTCCAGGGACTGCTGCCTGAGACCCCTCACCTGCTGCTGCCTCCGGGGACTGCTGCCAGAGACCTCTCACCTGCTGCCTGCTGCTGCCTCCAGGGACTGCTGCCTGAGACCCCTCACCTGCTGCTGCCTCCAGGGACTGCTGCCTGAGAGTGAGACCCCTCACCTGCTGCTGCCTCCAGGGACTGCTGCCAGAGACCCCTCACCTGCTGCTGCCTCCAGGGACTGCTGCCTGAGACCCCTCACCTGCTGCTGCTCCCTCCAGGGACTGCTGCCAGAGACCCCTCACCTGCTGCTGCCTCCAGGGACTGCTGCCAGAGACCCCTCACCTGCTGCCTGCTGCTGCCTCCAGGGACTGCTGCCTGAGAGCCCTCACCACCCAACTCTTCTGCAGTTGTCTCATGTCCACAGTGATGGCAAGGACAGTGAAGATCCGTGCCAGTCCCTTCACGAGCGAGTAGCTGAAGGTCCTGGTGGACGAGGTGCTCACACAGTACCCAAGGCTATATGGTGCCCCAAATGTCGTGGTAAGTCCTCAACAGTGGGAGGGTAGGGAAGAGGGGGCACACATGTAGTTGGACTGATGCAGTATGTGCCTGGGAGTGTGGGGTTGTGTCATGCACTGCCTGAGATGCTGTCTCCAGGGGGAAGGTGTGTGTACCCAATGCCACAGGTTTGCCTGCCTGCACATGTATGTATGAGTGACCTGTGTTGTGTTGTCAGCCATACAGCGATGCAGAAGGTTGTTCATGCAGGAGTCAGGACAGTGATTGCTTGGCTGAATGGCTGTGTGTGCCCCTGTAGTCCATCTCAGTGTGAGCCCAGCTGGCCAGCACAGTCCCCGCCCACAAAGACAAGGACACATCACTTCACTTACAGAGTATTACATCAGTCTTTTCACATTGCACTCAAGCTATGGGCCATCTCAGCACTGTAGATTGCACACGACCGGCCCTGTGAAGAGGATTTTTGATTTGTGAGATCATGTCCCTCAATGTGACATCCATGACACAGTCATCTATTCACAGGGCAGGGACATTGAGGGCTGCGCAGTCTTGGACACAGTGAGTCTACCCCCAAACCCAGGTTGACGTGTGATGTATGTGTTGCTCAAGCCAACAATGGACTGGAGATGTGGGCAGGCTACATAGGTGTTTCAGTGCTGGCATCCTGCATGTGTGTGAGATGTGCAGGGACTGTGTTCCCCCTCACACCTGCATGCTTTTACATCAGCTTTTCCCATGCAGATGTACCATGTGATATGTACTCTAGTCTCTGATAGACATATGTGATGAGTTTGTATCTTGCTGCTATACTGATAGATGTTGGTACATGACACTGTGTCACTGATCATTTCCCCCTCTTGTCTCCCATGCCTGCAGCTCAAGGTACACCAGCGTAAGGCGGTGTGGAGGGCCATTGCAGTGAAGGTGCGAGCTCTTGGGGTCTCAAACCGATGGTGCACCTACTGCCACAAGAGATGGGAAGACATCAGCCGGCTGGCAAAGAACATGGCGGAGATGACCTTGGGGCTGCTTCCTCGCACTGGGCGTTTGGTACGGCGCAGCATGACACCACTAATGGGGCGCATCTTGGCGTTGACACAGCCTGAGCTGGATGCACGTTTGAAGGAGCATCAGCAGCAAGCCAGGGGTGAGCATTTGGGGAGGGTGACTTTGGCTGGGAGTGGCTGCATGTGTACAGAGCCTGTGCCAGCGCTGGCCTATGTGATGTTGGTAGTGTGATGCAGTGGCATGTAAGTGGCTTCTGGGCTGGGTGCCGGTGTCATGCATTTGCCCTACCTGTACTTACAAAGGTGATTTGGATGCTGTGCATTCACATTGCATTTGAAGTTGTGCTCTTCAGGTTTCTTCTGCATTGGGGTAGTCTTGGGAATCCCATGGGAGGGAATGGCAGTGTGCCCGATCTGACTGTGCCTTCATCAATGCGTCCATTGCATGCACCCAGATTGGGGAGGCCTAGACATCTGATAACAATGTGCACCAGTCTTTTGTCCACAAAATACAACATGGTGGGTGACATGGGCTAATGGCCATTGTGGACTGTCATGTCGTAATCTGTGTCTGTGTTGTCACCTGTTCCATCCAGATCTGTCGTTGGCAACAAGTAGTGTGCCCCCATCATGTCCCTAGGTGTGCTCAGAACTAGTTGTGTGTCTGGTTGAAAAGAGCCACAAGCAGGATGTTGTGCTGTGTGGTATCACATGACTCACTCATGCCTGAGTTTCCAGTTTCCATGCACTGCTTGAGTCTATATAGTGAGCTGGCACGATGTGATTGCACAGAGTGGTGTGCAACATGTAGGTTTGGTCAACTTTTGTCATGCATTGCTTGCATATGTTTGTTCTGTTGCTGCCACTGACCTGACCCTACATCTCTCTCTCTCATGCAGCATCTCCTGTGGTCACGGAGAGACAGGAGACGGACACCAGTGGGGGTGAAACCAGCACAACAGCTGCACAGGAGCCCAGTGACACAGATGTCACCAGTGCCACAGAGGGGGACAGGAGTCTGCTGGAGGAATCCCAGCCTGAGACGCAAAGCACTACATCATCTGATGCCAGTGGGGATGCATGCATGTTGGTGGGCACAGGGAACGGGGACTCTGCATCGTCTTCCACCACACAGCGGCCAGTGCCCACCCTCCCAGCCACTTCCTCTGGTGCTGCCCGTGTCTGCCTCAGTACGAGGGGAAGAGTGTCCTTCACCCCTGGCACCGCTGCCCCTGCCCCTGTCCCCCTGCTGCCATCAGTGCTGAGTCTGTGGACCTTTTGTGCCAGCTGTGTGTAGGTCAAACAGCTCTCCTCAATGCCTTCATTGACCACAACAAAAATTGGCCCAGGTGGTTGCTTTCATGGCGGGCATACATTCAGACGTGGGTGGGCTGCACTGGACTGTCCAGGTTTTGTCCGCAACGTTGACGTCTGCCCTTCAACAGGCACATACTCGCAGTCCAGCTCCGGTCCCTTTGTCCACCCCCCTGGTAGTGGCCACGTCTGACAATAATAGTGACCACAGTCCACATACATCAAAGTCACGATAAAGCACACGAAGCACACAGCAGCAGCAACCCAAGCGGTCCCGGGCGCAGACACCATCCCCACAGAAGTCCAAAGCCACCCCAGAGAGAAAAGGCCGTCAGGCGACACCAGGGGGCAAAAAGCAAAGCAGCAGACCTCAGGCACACATGCCACAGAGGCATCCCCATCCAAGGACTCTCCTGCTCCTAAAGCATCTCGCAAAGAGAAGCATACAGTGTCTGTACCCACCAAGGAGGTGGTGCATGCCAAGGGTACACCTAGGAAGGGCTCCAAGGCAGATTCACCCACCACCTCAACTCCTATTCTAAGCCCAGTGAAGCAGGGGAAGGAGGGCACTGTAAGGGTGACACCTAGTAAACAGGGTAAGGGGGAGCAGAGGCGAAGCCAGGCAAAGCGTTCCACTGGGCCCAGCACATCACCAGAGGGGGTGCCAGCATCTGCACCTGATGCAGCTTTGGTGGTGAGTGTTCCTGTTGTGTCCACACCACTTCCCATTGATCCAGAGTCAGTCAAGCGATTTAGGATCCCCAAGAAGTGGAAAGGCACCCCTCCACAATCTCCCAGCCGCACCATGTCTCCCGTCTGCATAACTCCACTTCCACGTGCCACTACACCACCTGGTCCAAGGAGCCCTCCGGCTTGCCAAGCCACTGATAGCTCTACCTCAGCTGTTCTACTCTCTCCCCGTTCAAAGGCCCGACAGTTCCCAAGACACATCCAGCTCCCAGTCCGCCTGACAGCCAAGTCTGAGTGTTGGTCACCCTCACACACCTGTCTCTCACACACATAGGCCTGTACTGCACATTGTTACCCACTGACTTTGTTGCTGACCATGGAAAGGTACATTCACACACATTCCCTGTGCAGCTTCTCATGGACCTACTCTGCACTTTGCCCTGGCCACTGGCCTTGCTGTTCTGCCCTTGCGTGTGCAGCTTCTCATGGACATACTCTGCACTTTGCTCTGGCCACTGGTCTTGCTGTTCTGCCCTTGCCTGTGCAGCTTCTCATGGACATACTCTGCACTCTGCCCTGGCCTCTGGCCTTGCTGTTTTGCCCTTGCCTGTGCCACTTCTTACGGACATACGCTGCACTCTGCCCTGGCCACTGGCCTTGTTTTTCATTGCTGTTCTGCCCTTGTCTGTGCAGCTTCTCATGGACATGCTCTGCATGTTATGCCTTACTCTTCTCTTCTCATGGTGACTATCTGTGCAATATGTGAATTAAGATGGTGCTCCAGTTGTCTATTTTGTCAGTGTCATTACTGAATAAAGTTATTTTGCTGTGTGTATATGGTTTACTGTGCCACATGGTCTGTGTGCCACTTCAACATAGTCAATGTTTGGGCTCACTTACTCTCTTTTTTTCAGGGGTGACGGGCTCTTCAGTTCTTCCTGACCCATATACTTGTGGGGCAATGGTGTCAATTTACAATGGATAGCAGTTGTCATTTACTTGATTTGTTCATGTTGGCTATATTGTACACATGTCAGGTTGGGGGGCACTGCAAGCACAGAGTGGGTTTCTGTACCCAGTATTGCAGGCAGGCTTGCCAGGCTCATCATGTCTATGTGTTCTTCCTTTAAGTGTGCTTAGTGGTGTATGTGTGTAGTCATCTTGTGATGGCCAGTCATCCTAGTCCCATGGCTTACTTTCCATTTGTGCTCTTGGATGGTCAGGTAGTGTGCAGTGTGAAGCGGGTACGTTTGTGGAGAGTGTTGATGTGTTCATGCCCCTGCATTGTCAACTACACACGTGTCACCCAGGAGTTGTATGCCTGTTGTTTTGATTTGTTCAGCCATGTGGATGTGGTTTTATGCACATGTGTGAGTTGTATGTTGTGCATTGTGCAGTGTGTTGGTGTGTCCTTGCAGTTCTGTCTGACTCCTACTTGTTGTTTTTGTCACTTGTGAGTATGCAGAGTGTGTGACTTGCAAGTAAGTGTTGTGTTTCGTTGCACATCCATCTATCTTGTTGCTGTTTGTGGAGACTGTGCAGACCTGCTGTTCCACACTGCCATTGTGGTTGTGTTTTCTCATGCATTGCTGTCCCATGGTGCCTTCTTGCCTCCAGTGTGGCATGTTGTGTGTGTTGTCATACCATCCCCTATCTGCGCTTCGGATGCCTACCCATTGTGGGTCTGCACTCCCTCTCTTTGTGTATGGTACACTCCTGCCATGTCCCCTACTGACATGCAATACACTTCACTTTGGTGTCAGCTGTCCCCTTGGTTTACATGTGTGTGTGCATCCCCATCACTTCATTTGTTACACTGTGCTTTGTGGTGCAGTTCATTGGCCAGGGTCAATGTGTCACTCAGGACATTTCACCAATGGGTTGTATGTGATGTTCTGGTGCTGTTTGTCAGTCATGGGTGCTCCTATGCAGTTCAACTGTGTGTGCTGCCCAGTCCTCTGGTCAAGTTGTTTCCACCTTTGTGTCCCAGACTTGTGCATTTGTTGGTGTTGTGTTGGATGTATGTGTGTTGGCTGTGTTATTGCTTCACTTCCTGGGTGTTCTGTTGTCTTTGTGCTGTGCTGTATGGTGTTGTGTGGGTTGCTGTTCTGTCACTGATGTATGTGTGTGGCTGGTATGCTTGGTGTGCACACACTGCTTGTTGTGCATGCAGTGCTGTGCGTGTATGTTGCCTTGTCATTGCCTGGTGTGCATCCCCTGGTGTCCAGCTGTGTTTGCTATGTGATTTTTGTGCCTGTGCATCTGTTTTCTGTTTGATGTGGCTGTGTTGTTCTGTGATGGTGCACTTCTTGTGTGTGTTGTGGTATGTTGTCTGTGCATTGTTCCTGAGTGATGAGGTTGTGCACTCCTGTTGTGTCTGTGCTCCCATTGCCTTTCCAGTTTGGCTGGACAGGGCATGTCTGTTCTTGTTGTGGTTCTGAGTGTGTTTCTGTTGGGTTATGAGTTTTTTCTGTTGTTTTTGTGCAGACATTTGTTCTGGCATCCATGTGTGTGTGTGATGTTTGTGGCTACCCCCAGGCTGTGTGATTGTTTGTGTGTGTATTGACTGTCAAGTTTTGCCAGCCTTCCGTGTGTTTGGCACTGGTGTTGTGTGCTGCTGGTGTGAGGGGGTATGTGTGTAGATTCCTACTGATATTTGTCAGTCATGGAGTGTGTCAATGGGCCCTGTGTGTGGTGCTGCTGGTGTACTCCTGTGAAGTAGTTGTATAGATGTGTGACTGTTCATAGTTTGACTTCAGGGCCTTTCTTTCATCCTTGTGCCTATACATGGTTTGCATTGCTGTCTCCCTGTGTTGTTGCCCTGTGATGTCTGTGGTTTGACCTCACTGACTGTACCAGCCATATGTGCTTTGATGGTGTGAGGGTGTTGTTCTCTGTTCCTTGTCTTGCATGTGATGTACACATGCTTGTTGTGTGTCTCCATGGCCTTCCATTTGTGTGCAGCCCACTTTGGTTTCCCTATTTGTTGTGCTCCATTGCTGTTGGCATGTGGGGTGTGTATGTGTCTGTGTTTCAATCTGTGGAATGTATGTGTGACTATGCAGGCTGTGTGTCCATTTGGATGTTAATTCCTTGTATGTGTTCATTTGGTGCTTGTCCTCATTTCTGTTTCCCTGAGTGTGGTATTGTGGTGGTGTGTGTTTCCCTGGCCCTGTGCTACTGTGCTGTGTGTTCCTGTGCAGCCACTCCTGCAGTGTCTGTCACCCTGATTGCTTGTTGTGTGGTGCAGGGTGTGTATTGACCTGGCTTGTTGTTGTGCCTGGGGTGCACAGGAAGGGCACATGGCATGTGCTTTCATGGGGTGTGCTAGTGTGTGGTGGTAGGGGGTGTGGCCTTGTGGTCTTTGTGCCCTCCCTCCTGCATTGTACGCATGTATTCCTTTGTGTTCACCACTGCGGTGATGTGACGTGGACATTGCTGAATGGTGGTGGTAGCTGTGTGTTCAAGATGCAGAGGGGGGACTTGGTGGCAGGTAGGTGATGTGTGGGTGCCCTTGTGGATGTGTCCCTGTCCCCACCAGGGTGTCTGATGTAGATTTGGACCCTGTGTCTGCAAATGTGTTGTTTTTGTATTATTGCGTACCTGCGGTGGCGTCCGTGGCGGTCCATTAGTTCCTGGTGATGTAGCAGGTACAGCACCGGAAAGACGTGTAGAGCTGGATCCATGGCGGTCCTGACCTGGTGGTGTGGACCGGGACTCTGGTTTCGTGCTCCGCTGTCGAGCTTCCGCCGTCTCTGGTTAGGCGGTATCTCCGCTGCAGTGCGTCTGCTTGTTTGGGTCATCCTAATTTGTGGAGCAGGGCGGACGTCACTCCGCATGGCGAAGAATCTCCATTGGCACCCACCACCACGGTGGAGGGCACACTTTGATGGCGGTCGGGAAATGGGCTATGTTTGGCCATACCAATATGGCGGACATTAGGACTGCTGCTCGCGTGCGGAAAAAAGCATTTTTCTGCACCGCCAGCACCATGGTGGTGTCACAGCCCGACATCCTAATGGACCCCCTTGTGTCCTCCTTCGGCCAAATGGTTCAGTAATGCAATTGAGTCAGTGACGCAATCTTCTTGTGTCTTTGATGCCACCAATAAGTCATCAATATACCGAACCAGAACTGATCTCCTAGGCATAATTAATGACTCTAGACACTTCAAAACCTGATTGAAAATTGAAGGACTCTCCGTGTACCCTTGAGGAACTCGGCACTATGCCAAAATACGATCTTCAAACCGGAAGACAAAAAGATACTGGCTGTCTGGGTGTAAAGAAATGGAAAATAATGCCTGACACAAATCAATCACTGTAAACCAACCTACATTCCAGGATATTTGATAAAGAATCACTGCTGGATGTGGCACCACTGGGCAACAAGGCACTACTATGTTGTTTATTTTTCGCAAATCCTGCACTATCCTGTACTTTCCACTAGGCTTTTTAAGTCCCATGATTGGCGAATTACATGGACTGCTCATTATTTCTTTCAAAATTCCTTGTTTAATCATTTGATCAATTACTGGAGAAACTTCTGCTTTTACTTCTGGACTCATTTTGTATTGTCCTGTGTATGGATAGGCAGCACCCTCTTTTACCACTACTCTCACGGGGTCTACATTCGCCATTAGCCCTACATCCTTTCCTGTAAAATCCCACACCTCTAGATTTACGATGTCTCTCAATTCTTCTGGTATTTCACTTTCAGTTACTAATGAAAACATTTCATCCACTTTTGTACCTTGCTTCGCTAGCATAATTTTTTACACAACGTATTCATCTGGGGTTTGGAAAGCAACACCATCCGTTGTACAGTAGATCGTGCAATTCATTTTGCACAACAAGTCTCTCCCTAATAGATTTACTGGGCTTGAGTCACAAACTACAAACCGATGCATGTGCCTAAAATTTCCAATATGCACTTCCATTGGTTTTGCAACTGGGGTTTTAATCTATTTATTTGACACTCCTACAACTTGGATAGTTTCTCCCGAGAAGGGTAGGTTTGGGATGTCTGCTGTTCTCACAGTAGACTGGGTAGCACCAGTGTCCAATAGAAAAGTGATGTCACTACCTTCAACTTTCCATCAATAAATGGACCTGTCTGATCTACCGGCAAGGATGCGCCAAGCACGCACTCTTCTTCCTCCCCCCTCAGGCACCGTCATTGCACATAGTCCGATTCGTCATCGTTCTGCAAAAAATACTGTGAAACCATATGGTTATTCTTACCACTTTCTCCATGAAATCCAGCGTTCGCACTGTATTTTTGAATGTTCACATGGTTTGGCATAGGAGGTTGTGGCACCTGATGCTGTGGAGTAACTACCTGCTGCTGCTGCTGTTTCACAACTACTTCATTCTGCATCTGCGGATTTAAATTTTGATTTGGCCCATTATTATTCTGGACATTTTTACACTTGTTCTTCAAATGTCCAAGCTTTCAGCACGCATGACAAGGAAATTTCTTTCTTGCTTTTTCTCTATTCATTCGTCCTCGTCCTTTACCACCACTCGACACTTGTTCACCTTGATTCTGGTCTTTTATCTCATTATTAGTCTGTGAAATAAATTTAGCTTCCTGCTGTTCTGAAAATTTCACCTGTGCCCACATCATTTTCTCTTTTAGCTTTCTATGTTTTGCCTCAATGTCATCATCGCAGTACTTTGTATATTTCAATATTTCATCTATGCTCTTGCTATGCCAGCGCAACATGTGCTGTTGAATCATCTGACTAATCTCTAGTTTCAAACCATACACAAACCGATATGCAAAATGTCCCATATCCTTATCTCCAATGTTCTCAAATCCACTATACTGTTTGAATACCTGCAACAACCTTTCATAGTATGCATGCAAAGATTCCTTTGGCTCCTGAATTGTTTTATCTATCTTCATCCAATCTGTCTCTTTAGGATGAATTCTCCCTTTCAAAAACGTAATCACTTGATGATACTTCTTCATTACCTCCTCTGATGGTGCTCCTGTTTTGGAATCCCTCGGATATTCCTCATTTGGCCAATCAACTGTAATCTTACATTCTGTCCATAAATCAGCTGGTACCACAATATCGAACAAACCATCCAAATCCTTCAACAAAACCTTTGAAACTTTCACAAATCTTTCTACCTGTTTGTACCATTCAACTGGTTTTTCCCACAATCTAGGAAAATCAATCGTAAATGACAAAATATCCTGTCTGCTCCAAGGAACATGAAAATATCCACCACCAGGAACTTCTCTCATTGGACATATTCTCTCAACCATATCTGATTCTCTTACTGGAAAGGCAGATGACGCTTCTTTCGCTTGTACTTCTTCTTTCTTTCATGTCCACCTAATCCTCCATTTGTCAATGTCTCCCCACTTTCGCAAAATGTTCATCAAATCTTTTATATGTAATATTTTACCAGAAGCATTCACACTTTCTAAATCCTTTTCAGTAAACTCCACTCAATATGGGTTTTGCAATAATTTCAATTTCCCTATGTCTATTCCAATCTCAGAGGCAACTTCTGTCAATTTCTCATGAAATACCTTGGCTCTTCTGGTTATACTCTTGCATAGGAATAATAACTCCTCATCATTGTAAATGTTCAGTCTTTCTGTACTCACATTACCAGCTATCATTTCTTCCAAATCCACTTTCAATCTGCTATATCTAAAATCTTTGATTGTGAACTTCGCGTTTCCATTCCCTGTGCCCATCTCTCTAAATCTTCCGGAGGAACCGTTGTTGCACCCCCTGTTCCTTTAGGGACCATAGACCCCTTTTCTCTCAACTTTTCGGGTGAAACTCTCTTTAGAGTTTCTGCTAAAGGTTCCATTATTGGGAGATCCATTAATGAAATGACTGAATCATTCTCACTAGCCTGATCATCAGACATCACTACTTCTTTTCTAGGATTGCTCATAGGAATTGTCACAACTGAGGTTTTGGGCAAACTTTTTTATCTCCATATATCGGAATAACAGGACCAATAGTCACTGGTACTGTCAAGGCTTTGGCATTTGAATTTAATTGCCTCATTTTCTGAACTAATTTTTCCCTAGTTTTATTTAAGTCTTCTCTCTCATTGTCTTGCAATACTCTATTAACTGACACATCATGTAAAGTTTGTGGGGTGAAAGGCGTTCCTATCATCGGTGCACTTGGGGTAACCCTACTAGGTTCATCTTGGTACAGTAGAGGGATTTTTATTTAAAATATCCTCCAATAATTCATCATCTGTTTCTCCATATCTTGTCTTATTCATGTGTTCTGTCTTTTCTTTACACTTGCCTCCTGATTGCTCTTCATTCAATAATACTGGATACAAACCCTCTGTCACTACAGCTCTTCTCCAAAGCTTCATTTGATCTCCTCTTGACTCATACGGATATCTAGGCAAAAATCCTCTAAATCTCCGACCACTTCTGAATCTTTCACGATCAAATGCCTCAATCTCCAATTCTTCCAAAGCTTCATACTGTGTCATTCTAGGATTTGGTTCTAATATATTCATTCTATCTCTCAAATTCTGAAGTATCTTTAGATTAAATGTACCATGCTCATGAAAAGCCAAAACACCATCACCTTTCGTATACTCCACCCAATTCTCCAACCATACACAGGTGTCATATCCCTTCTCCATCATCATAAATGAAGCAGGTGTCTTAGTTGGCGGAATAGAAATTCCCTCTCTAGTCATTGCAGGTTTGTCTTTCTTAAAGAAAGTTTTAATTTTCTTCATTAACGTAATTTTTGTTCGTCCTCCAAACATTTCAGACATACGATATAGGAAAAAGTCTTCCATATATCTTCTAGCTCTATTACCTACGTCGCGTCCTATATCAGCACGGCTCACACCCGCAGTCAAATCAGGACACAACATATAATTCTTCTTCAACCAACCCTAGCGCGGCTTCTACCTATCAAACATTCATATTCAGGCTTGCGCTCGTAGTCTGACCAATGCCTGCGCGGCCTTTTATGACATCAGTATTACTCACTACTAACCCTCCCTTTACAATCTGCTCCTTTCTCACACCCACTGTTCCAACTAATCCCAGCACGGCTCCTCAGTTCAACTCCTGTGACTGACCCTCCCTTCACAAGGTAATACGAAACTTATTTCTTTAACTTTTCTCAAATAAAACTTTGTTAGTAACAACATAAAACATTCGCTACTCTGCCTGTTTCACTAAATCAAAATAGATTACAACTTATTCAAGAATTCTTTTACTTCGAGTAAAACCCCTGTTTACCCTTCATTCAAGCTCAAGAGAACCTGTTACTTCTTCAGTGTCACCCATATTGGGAAATGAGACCAAAGTTTCACCAGAGAACCCCCGTCTGCTATCATTCACACTTTTACTTTTACATGATATAGTCCCTAATACAACACTGCCATCCCTCCGTAGCTTCTCAGTGTTATGTACAAACAGACGAGTAACCTCCTGCAGTACGGCTTCTATCACCACCTGCTATTCCATTCCCGGGATGCCCAGGCAACCTCTGTACCTGTGCTTCTAGACAACATAAAACAAGACACTAAGGGCATCATTACGATGGCGGGCGGACACCGTAATGGAGCGCGGGACCGACCGCCAATGCTGCGGCGGTCCTGCCATGCACATTAGGATGCGCCAGCCACAATGGTGGGTGCACTCTGGGCCTTTTACATTGCGGGTGGATCTGCTGGCTGCAGACCCACTCGCAATGTAAAAGGACTGTGCATAGCATTGCAATGCACAAAAAGACAGGCACCACGTGGTGCCTGCCACGTAGTGCATTGAAATGAGGGGGAGTACCAGAGCTACCCCCCATGGGCACCCCCATCCCCCCAACACCCTGAGCACCCGCAACGGGCCCCCAATGTAAAAAAACGTATGCCTTTCCATGACGGCATCACCGCCATGGAAAGGCAATTCTCCGCCCACATCATAATATGGATGACGGTGTCTTTTAAAAAAAAAAAATTATAGTCCTCATTTATACGGTCTTTATGTATATGGCAACAGGGTCTCCTCTTAATCGTGCACATGGGAACACCCAGGGAGACAAGGTGAGGCCATGTCATAAGAGCCAGCAAATTCCATTGAGTTTGTGACAACAATGTACCGCCATAAAGAAACACGTGAACTTGCTTGATCGTGTTGTTTTAAATCATTGGACGTCCCTACCTACCCTACCAATTAGCCCTATCCCAGAGTTCCCAATATTTCGTACGTTTGCTGTTACCTCTCAATTCGTCCAGATTTCTGAACTTGATCCCTGCTCTTACCCAATCATCTACTTTAGGAGGTGATGGAAGAATCCAATTATTACACACCTCACGTCTTGCTAGTAACATAGAAGTGAATAGAAAATTATTCTGATTTTTACTTAAATTACTGCTAGAATCATTGATGTCTAAGATGCCAAATATAATAGTAAAAGCACTTACCTTGACATTGGTGTCTAAGACTTTATCAACAATCTTACCAACTGCGTGCCAATAAGCTTCAAGGTGAACGCATGTGTAGAACATGTGAATGTCATTAGCCTTCATCTCACCGCATTAGGACACTTTTCGTCACCTGTGTATTCATCTTTGACAATTTTTCGGGTGTCCAATACGACCTGTGCAAAGTAAAAAGATGATTTCTCCTAAGAGGTGCAGAAACAATAATATGCCATAAAAAAGTGCAGGATACTTGCCAAGAATGTTGCAAGTCTTGAGCCGGAAAGGTTTTCTTCCACACGACATGTGACTTAGGTCAAAATCGGCCTCGTTACCCTCGGTCAGGTGCCAATACCACATCGATACTTCTTTTCGAGTTGGATTTTTCTGTATATCTTCCTCTAGCTTCCCAGTAGAGTCAGGTAAAGCAACTAAAATGTCCCATTGTTTAAGATTCACATTTTCAAGAAGGTCTCCCCACTTCTCTAATCCTGCCTTTTTCAGAGGGCCTGCTAGGGAGTCTTCCAGACAGTCTGGTGTACCCGGTGGATTCCCTATTGGAGCCAGAGGACTATACTACGAAAACCTTCATATTTTCCTTATCTCGAACCAAGTTTTATATGCTGATCTTAGTACCTTAAGTCTGATCTTTTTAAAGTATTTAGGGTGGCCGAAGTTGTAAAGACATTGATCGTAGTCAGTTACAGCTTACAATAGGCAGGATAGAACTCATGGGCACGAAAAAGAATCCTAATATTTTTTAATTGAAAGGCTTTGTAGTACATGGCTAAGTCTGGGCTGGCGATCCTACCGCGGCTTTTCTTTTGGCAGAGCTTTCTCCAGGCTATTCTACCCCTTTAGATGCCCAAATAAAAGTATTGATTTCACTCTGTATCTTTCGTATACCTACAGAATTGAACTCCAAAGGAATTGCGTTGAATATAAATGTGAACTTTGGTAGAATGGCCATTTTTATGACATTTGCTCTCCCCATGAAAGTGAGATGTAGACAGCTACATGATTTTAACAATTTCCTCATTTCTTTTGTTTTAAGGTCAAGATTGACTTGAGCAGTTTCTTCAATATTTCTTGTGACTTCGATCCCCAAGTATTTGAATTTATTTTTGGATTCTATCAGAGGCATCGTTATGTTCCAATGCATAACCTCCGTTTTTTTATGGTTAATTTGGTAGCCGGACATCCTCCCAAATTCCAATAATAAGCAGTTTCCTGTAAAAACCTAAGCATGCAGTAGACTGTACTTTTTTCACATCACTATCAATATGTCACCAAAGATCAGATCATTTCTTGCCTTTGGCATTGTCACCAAGTATAAATTTTGTAAACAGTCGCCACATGGATAATATAGTATTCACAGCCTCTAGGTCTGAGAACCACTGGCAAAATGGCACAGTTAGGATGACTCCCTCTATGATGCCACACAAAGCACAAAATGAGAAATATTTGTATTTTAGTTCCTGGGCATAAAAAAACAACAGTGTACCAGAATAGACTACAAAGTCAATAGTATTCTTCTTTAATTCTAAAGATTGTAAAGATGCTTTTCAGCATTCCATTTAGCATGTGACAAGGATCTCTTACACGGAAGCATTTCAGCTGAGGTATCCGTACGTCTTGGTTGGAAGCTAACCGTAACGTACGGAGCGGTTCGGACCCGGAAACGACTCGGTCGGTGAATCTCACGTAGCTCGCATCGTACTTGCTCGCTTGTACCCGTAGGATACCCGTAGGTTGACAGCTGCGCTATATAAGAACGCGATACGATACGATACAGCTGTATGAGTCAGCCGGAAAATACGCGTACGGCTCGTATTTTTTCCGGCCGGATCGCGTTCGGTGCCCTTCCGACCCGGATCGGGATCGGCCCCTTAGTAAAATACATTTTCACTTGTTAATTATTTTTTCGCATTTAATATATATTTTTAATTAATATTATTAATATATGAAAAATTAATAGTTTTTAATTAGTAAATGTTTGCTTTTTATACAAATATGCTTTTCAAAAGGTACGTTTTTATTTAACATGTTATACATCTTTAGGCATTTTTTGATATGCATTGTAAATTATATAAATAAATAAGTAATTATAATAATTATTAATATATTTTATATTAATTATTATTATAATTTTACAATGTACAACATTTTTTACTTTCTGTTTAAAGTAGTGCAATATTCTAATATTTTTATGAAATATCTAAGTTGCTTATTTATGACTGTATTCTATGTTTTGAAATTATTTTCTATGTGTTTTATTATTTAAGCAGCCATTTTTGTTTTAGAGGGACTATTTTGTAAGCGCTGACCTTTGGGTCATTTTACAGGGGAGAAGCTTGCGGTTAGATGCTGCATTGCGTCGAAGACGGTAAGTTTAATTTTCTATATTTAAATTAAGTTTTTACTTGTATTTGCATGTCGTTAGGTGGTAGGTAGTATGTGTAGTGTTAGGTGGTTGTGTTTTTGGTGTGTTTTAGTTGTTAGTTATGTTTTAGCGAGATGTCGAGAGTTTGTGTTTGAGACCTAGTGTAGAGAGGGTAGGATATGTATAGAAATGTGTGTATATGGTAGAGAAAGTGTTTTTACATGTTATTTGTTATAGTGTATGTGTTGTGTGTGTGGGTATGTTTATTTCTATTTTTACAGGTTTGGTTATCGGAATCGCGTTTTGGACAGGATAGCATTTTTTTTATTAAGAAGTGTTTATTAGTATTTACTACTAATATTTATTTAACACTTTCTTAATTTTTCGGGTTTTCCTGGAGTGTTTTTAAAAATATATATATTTTCGGCGTTTTTTATGGTTTAAACCCATTGGATTTATCGACACTGGATTTTTATTTTGGAACAGTTGTATTTTTTTCATTTTTTGGGGGTTAATTTTAATATTAATTTCGATTGAGAGATACCTAGATGGATTAACGATGTTTGGATTACATTTTCTTCAGCTACAGAAACCATACGTAATTAATTTTATAATTGTGGAAGGGTACGTTAAGTATAATATTTTATATATGTGTTATTTTTGGTAAAATGTGATTAAGATGTCAATATATATTTATATAAATACATTAAATATATATGACAAATTATTTATATTTTACAAACTTAAAAAAAATTATATGTATAGTTACAATTTGTGTTTTGTAAGAAAGCTATTTTAAATTATTTTAGAATAATTATTTAAAGAATTGTTTTAGCTATTAGTGATAGGTATTCTAGGCCGCTTGGGTATAGTGTTACCTGACTTTGGGGCCGATTCTGATCCAGGTCGAAGGGTACCAAACGCGATCCGGCCGGAAAAACTGCGAGCCGTACGCGTGTACGAGCGAGCAAGTACGATTCGAGCTACGTGAAATTTACCGACCAAGTCGTTTCCGGGTCCGAACCGCTCCGTACGTCTCGTCGTAAGCTAACCATGGCGTGCAATGGATGCGATTCACGACCGAGCCAGTACGATGCACGCATCGGACAGCCGGTGCGAGCCGGAGTGTCCGGCTCGCAAATCGTCCGGGTGGTTGCCTTTGGGGGTCTGCGTCGGACCCCCTGTCACCCACAGACCTATGTCTCGGACACAGGGGGAGACGCATGGGTCTCACCAACACAGGCATGTACGATGTGGATGGCATCGACGCATTCCCACTGTAGGGGGCACACTTGTCCGCGACATACCCATTCAGTCAATGGGACCCCATGTACACGTCGTACGACCGGCTCCCATTGACTTCTATGGGAGTCCGACCGAACCGAGTCCGGCAGCATACGGCCGCATCGTACTCGCCCGGTCGGACTGCAGAACTCTGGCTCGGTCGGAAAAAACTCCGGATCCAGCTCGGTCGGAGTGCTTTCTGACCCGGATCGGAATCGGCCCCTTTGTAGTAATTCGTACATTTTTTGGGTTTGCTTTGTGAGTTTAAGGCCTATTTGAGTCACAGATTGTACCATTCTAAGTTCTTGATAACTTTGGGGTCTATTAGTATGGCGGGCGGAGGCACCACCGCGGTGGTGGCGGAAAATGCTTTTTTCCGCACGCCAGCAGCAGTACTCACGTCCGCCATATTAGCATGGCCAAACATAGCCCATTTCCCGTTCGCTGCGGTGCAACGCGAACCGCCTTCAAAGTGCGCCCGCCACCACGGTGGGAGCCAATGGAAACTCACCGCCATGCAGAATGACGTGCTGTCCGCTGTACAAATCAGGATGCCCCAAACAGTCAGTCACACCGCAGCAGAGAAAATCCCCGACCAGAGACGGCGGAAGCACCACAGCGGAGCACGAAAACAGACTCCCGTCCCTTCCACCCGGTCCCGACCGCAATGGACCCAGCTCTACATGTATTCCCGGTGCTGTACTTGATACATTACCAGCAACTCATGGACCGTCCCGGACGCCGCCGCAAGTATGCAATAACACAATCCCGCACACAACTACAAAACACAACTCATGGGCTGATATAGGGTTCCTGTCCACATCAGACACCCTGATGGGGACCGGAACACATCCACAAGTGTACCCACCCATGTCCTACCTGTCACTAAATCACCCCTCTGCTCCCAGGTCACCCATCTACAGCGATCATGAAGTTATGTCCCGGTCACATCACCGCAGCGGTGGAGGCCCGGGAAAACATGCACACAATGCAGAAGGCAGGGTCAGCGCCAGGCATGGGCAGTGCACAAAGACCACAGGGCCACACCTCCACACACTGGGGCCCCCCAACATGAAGGGACATGCCATGTGCCCCTGCTGTGCCCCCCCTGCACAGCAACAAGCCATGTGAACCCACACCATGCACCACACACCAAACAACTGGGGAGACAGCCAGAGCAGGAGTGGCTGCAGAGGAACACACAGCACAGAAGCACAGGCCCAGAGCAACCCACACACCACCACAGCACCACACACATGGCAAGAAAACTGAGTACAAGCGCAAAATGAACACACACAGATAATAAACAAGCACTCCACTGGACACACAGCCTGCCAAGTCACGCAGACATACCCCACACTGACACACAGCCACATACACAGACCATATGCCAGCAGCAATGGAGCACAACATATAGGAAAGCTAAAGTGAGGTGCACACAAATGGAAGGCCAAGGAGATAACCACCAAGCATGTGTACATCACATGCAAGACAAGGAAAATATAACATCACCCTCAGCCCATCAAATCACTAAGGGTGGGCAGAATTTGCATTGTCGCGTTCCGCAAATTGCAGCGAAATTGTAAAAAATCTCCGTGAGCACGCAGAAATTTCCCACCCATTCGCGATGTGTTTTTGCGTGCTCGCGGGGAAATATATATCGCTAACTTACCCATTGTGGTCACTAATGGGCGCGGCCATCTTGTTTTTCATTTGTCCCGCCCACTCGTGATGCTTATTTCCTGTTCCGGGTCCCATATTGCGTGCTCCCGCCTGTTCACGATGAATATTCCCTGTTCGGGAACGGGTATTACGTGTTCACGACGCTTTTTTCGTGCTGGGGAGGAAATATCACACGAACTTGCCCATGCGGTCGCAATGGGCGCGGCTATCTTGTTTTTCACTCTCTTGCTATAGTTCTGGGCCTGCTTTTCTATCCTCCCTCTATCTTTGCAATCCTTTGTTTCTGTAAACTTTTTTAAATCTTTTTTTATTTATTATCTATCTCTCTATTTTCCTGAATCTATATTTTGAGGGGTGCAGGCACGGGCATTATTTGGTGACGCGGAGTTGGCCTCACTTGTGTTTTTTTTGTGCAGCGCCACCTCCTCTTAACCCTAGAAGCAGGCGGAAGGCCTGGGTCTGGGTACGGGCTCCAGGAGTGTCACCAGTGGTGGGGAAAGGTGCGCCGGGCAGTGTTTTGCTACTCCGGTGTCTGGGGCACTGATACCCAGCTGACGCACCGGTGGTCCGATATTCTGGACCAGGAGCAGGGCCTGCTGGACCTGCTAAGAGTGGAGGTCCCAGGGCTTGGTGAGTAACTATTTAATATTACTACTTTGGGGTAGATTCCGATTCCGGCCGCAAATCGTACCGACCGACACGGACCCAGGCCAGAGACTGACCGACATGGACCAGCGCCGTACGACCCATGCAGTATGATGCAACGCATGTGAATTACAACCAACACGTACGGAATACATGCTGTACGACCGAGCCGTAGGGAAAATAGTGATCCGGCCGGAAAACCGACGCGAGTTTCACCGACCAACACGAACCCGGAATGAACCCGACCGACATGTACCCGTGATGTCCGATCCGAGCAGTACGATGCAATGTGTGTAAAACCAGACTGACTCGCACGGACACCAAGCCGCATGACCGACACGCACAGAAAACCAGGCCCACAAGTAATAGAGATCTCCGCAACCGATGCGTATGAAACACAGAAGATAGTCAGCGTGAACGAGGCGGAGAAGCCCGGATGAGCCAACATCAGCGTCCGTTGCCGTCAGAAGAACGTCTCCTTCATACCTACAAAACCCAAAGGAAAAAAGACAAAAAAAGGACCAAACAAGCAATGACAAAGCCAATGAATATCAAATAAAAAAACTTGGGACAAAGACACACCCACAACTCCAACTATATAAAGGACTACATTCACTACCATGATCCCTTGCAAATAGGAGAAACAGCCAGCAGCAAACACCATCACACAGCAACCACAGACACACTCACAACTCACCCATCACACAACTCACACACCATCAGCACCTCATCCAAAAGCACACACATACAGCTAGCAAAACCAACACTAACCCACCCTCACTTGCACCCTCACACACACATCACTCACCACCACCACCCATCAACATGCCCCCAAAGAAGAATCCAAAGTTCATAGATAGTGAGTTAGAAGTGCTGGTGGACGAGATCATCAGAGTAGTGGCACATTTGTTTGGTACATTAGTCCAAAGGACCCGCATGTCATAGAAAACCAAGATGTGGGCGAGGTTTGTGGACAAGCACCAGCAAGGCGCACAAAGGACGATATCCAGAACAGGTGGTATGACGTGCGCAGGAGGGTCAAGAAACTCATTGAAAAAGATCACGCCCTGAGTCAGTGCACCGGCGGTGGCCCTCCTGCCAAACCAGTCTACTTCAGGACCTGGGAGGAGAAGGTGCGGGACATCCTACAACCAGAGAGCGTCCATGGTCTAACAGACATACCAGAGCCTGGTGAGTACACAAACAACATACCCAATATTGTGTGGCAAGGGGACAGTGAAACCATGCACTGCAAGCAAAACCACAGTAACCAATAGATAATCATCGCAAGATGTGTATGCCAGTCAGACAAACAAAATACCTGCCATCTCATAGTGACTTGGAACCGTGTCATGACATGCACCAACCTACAAACAAATAGAGCAAGGCAGTGGCACAAAGCAAAATAAACAGTGCCAGGCAGTTTGCTACTACAAACACACTACCTCACAGTACAGCTGACTGACAGGAAGGAATAGTGGGGTTTGTAGTCACAGATAATGCTCCCCCTCCTGATTGGCCCATCAAGACCTCTCTGAACCAGGTCCACATCACAGGGAGTGGAAAATGACTGACAAGATGGCTGACACTGGCTCCTGCTGTGGCGAGCACAAGGCCCTGGTAGGGGTTGTGCGCAAATCAGAAGCAGGACACCACTGACTGACATCCTGAAAGACAACTTGCACGCCCTCCAATGGAAGCACGTTTCATGGTGGGATGTCTGGCCGGGTGGGAAGGAGGACTGACAGCTCTGACCATACTTAACAGCATGTGGAGACACCCCCCCCAACACAAACTCCACACAACTCACCGGGTAGAATGCATTGACCCACACCTCTGTGAAATATCAGCAAAAGATACCCCGTACTGGGTGCTGCTGTGTGAAGCACAGGGGTTCTCTTTGGACTTGTAGCCAAACAAACACCAGGATTTCACAGTCAACCGTCTTGCCATTGCTGTCACACCCCCTCACAGGGAAGCAGAGTCAAGAGGGAGGAAGTATGGGCATGCTGGGAAGGGGGGTGTAGCCAAGAGTATGATGGGAGTTGCAGTCACAGACAATCCACACCCACCCACATGGCCCAGCAAGCTCACACTGAACCATGCTCGCCTCACAGGGAGTGGGAAGGGACTGACAATATGTCTGACACTGGGCTCTGTTGCGGGGAGCACAAGGCCCTGCTGGGAACTGGGCAACAACAAACACCATGACTTCACAGTCAGCCATCTTGCCATTGCTGTCACACCCCCTCACAGGGAAGCAGAGTTAAGAGGGAGGAAGTATGGGCATGCTGGGAAGGGGGGTGTAGCCAAGAGTATGACGGGAGTTGCAGTCACAGACAATCCATACCCACCCACATGGCCCAGCAAGCTCTCACTGAAACATGCTCGCCTCACAGGGAGTGGGAAGGGACTGACAAGATGTCTGACACTGGTCTCTGTTGTGGGGAGCACAAGGCCCTGCTGGGAACTGGGCAACAACAAACACCCGGACTTCACAGTCAGCCATCTTGCTATTGCTGTCACACCCCCTCACAGGGCAGCAGAGTCAAAAGGGTGGAAGTATGGGCATGCTGGGAAGGGGGGTTTAGCCAAGAGTATTATGGGAGTTGCAGTCACAGACAATCCACACCCACCCACATGACCCAGCAAGCTCACACTGCACCATGCTCGCCTCACAGGGAGTGGGAAGGGACTGACAAGATGTCTGACACTGGGTTATGTTGTGGGGAGCACAAGGCCCTGCTGGGAACTGGGCAACAACAAACACCAGGACTTCAGAGTCAGCCATCTTTCCATTGCTGTCACACCCCCTCACAGGGAAGCAGAGTCAATAGGGAGGAAGTATGGGCATGCTGGGAAGGGGGGTGTAGCCAAGAGTATTATGGGAGTTGCAGTCACAGACAATCCACACCCACCCACATGACCCAGCAAGCTCACACTGCACCATGCTCGCCTCACAGGGAGTGGGAAGGGACTGACAAGATGTCTGACACTGGGCTCTGTTGTGGGGAGCACAAGGCCCTGCTGGGAACTGGGCAACAACAAACACCAGGACTTCAGAGTCAGCCATCTTTCCATTGCTGTCACACCCCCTCACAGGGAAGCAGAGTCAAGAGGGAGGAAGTATGGGCATGCTGGGAAGGGGGGTGTAGCCAAGAGCATGATGGGAGTTGCAGTCACAGACAATCCACACCCACCCACATGGCCCAGCAAGCTCACACTGAACCATGCTCGCCTCACAGGGAGTGGGAAGGGACTGTCAAGATGTCTGACACTGGGCCTGAGAAATGATGTGTCTGACAATCACATATATGCACTGACCAAACAAAACCCGGTCGCACACACAGCCATTGCAACCATATGTTCTAAATCATTGTCTGGGGATGCAGTGTCCAGGGGTGCCCCCTGGCCGGGCAGGGGAGGTGTGTCTTGCAGATGACCAATGTGGAGAGCCATATATATGGTACATTGTACAAAACACACAGGAATTCACATATACATCATTGACAGGGGACATCTGACAGTGAATGGAATGGACACACCAATATAGCCGACACCATAGCGTGGTCACATTCACACTCGGTGCTGTTGTGAGCTGCATTCCAACCCTACATCGTGCTGAAACATAGGCATCCTTCACACAACACACCACTCACTGACATAGACACTGTAGACACAAGGTCAAACATGGACAGCATTGTAGGAGACATGCTACTCACAGCAGCCAAACTGCAACACACACACCAACGGCCCTCACTGTCATGAACATTGAAAAGCCAGAGTGCTACCTTGCCCAATCCATGTCAACATGTGGAACATTGACAAGTCAAATCACATATGCACGTACAAAACTCACCACCAGAATCATTAACGATGGTGACATCATCACTTGTATGAAATGAGATGGGAACTAGGAACAATGGAAGAAAACACTTCCTCCAAAGAGATCACAGGCATACCGGACTGTGACCATGTCGTACCAATACACCAATGTGGCACACAAAGACTAGCAAACTCTACCACCACACATGCCCCAATAGTACAACATATCCCCAGTGGAATAGAACGTATGTCCTTGTTAAATCTCACATGTGTACAGGGATGACACACCTGTGTCAGGAATGTGATGGCCCTTGAGTAGCAATGGTCATGTACAGACAAATCTATACATGAGCTGGGCATGCACACACTTTGACATGCACATTAAATGTTTCTTCATGGCTGGGCAATGTGCAACAACAATATCAAACTCTGTCCGTGACAAGCTGGAAAAAAGCAGTGTACAGGCAGGCATCCGTTCGTACAGTAGAAAATGTCATGTTTGTGAACCATTGATGCCTGTAGAAACATAACTTACATTGTGTGTCTCTTCCAAACACAGGTGGTGCTGGGGACCCAGCACCAAATGAAGAGGATTCCCAGTTCCAGACTCTGGTGGACACTGAGCTCTCTGGTTTGACTCTGTCTCTGTCCTCTTCGATGACAACAAACAACCGGGCCCTTCCGGTGTGAGTCATCATGCAGCACCAGCAGCATCAACTTCTGCACCCCCTGTACCAACACCTCCAGCATCTGGAAACTGACAGGGCACCCCTGCCAACACTGACAGACCAAGGCCACTGAACACCCACAGCACAGGGACACAGGACCCCCCGGAAGCTACAACAAACACCAAAAGCAACACCAACCAAGGGGTCCCAGTGTCACCTGTGCGTCCCGCCGCTGGTCCTGGCCGTGTGGATAGGGGTGTTGGGAGGGGTGGGAGGCAGAGGGCGTGCCTTGCAGAGGGGTCTGGACTGCATGATGACCCCCAACTGGCACGCATCAAAGATGCGTACCAGGATAGCACCGGAGGATTTGGCCAGGTAGTGGGGATCCTCAAGGACATACAACAGGAGCAGGCTGCCCACCATGCCCGCATGGAGGCAAAGTGGGATGCCCTTACTGCGGTGCATCGGGGCATACTCCAATGCCTCCATCAGATCAACACAAACCTGTCCACACCTCCCTGTCTGGCCACAACATCTGTTGCAACACCATCTGCCAGCGCCACAGGGAGGGAGGAGGACTCTGGCGGAGAGTCCCCTGCACTGCAGGGGCCTGCACCTGAGGATCCCACCCCCCCAAGAAGAAGAGGGGTCGTCCAAAGAAGGACATCTGAGAGGCAGATGTCCCAGCACATCCCCCAGGGTCTCTAAACCTGTTCTGGACAATGTTCTTTGTGCGTAACCCCTTCACCTTGTTCAATCGCACACAACTCGCCCACATGACATGGAGGGTTCATGTTGGTCCAATTTAGCAGATGACTGTGGACTTTTCTCTGGACATTTCATCTACCAGCACTTCCAACTCTTTGGATTCCAAACCCAATGTACAGTACCCACCATCCTGTGCACTTTCCTCACACATGTTCGAAAATAAGCTCACCAGTACACCATACTTGCCTCTGTTGTAATTCCAACTTGTCATGTGTCATGGAGATGTCGATCTGCTACACAACACAGTGCATGCCAAATACTGCAACAATGTGACCAACGTTAGGTAAGCCATGGTGATGTGACACATGTGAGGGAGACACACCACTATGGCAACACAACACATACTCACCATGGCCATCTTACTCATCCCACACAATGATGTTGACCTGAAACACATAGGTATGCCCAAACACAACACCTATCCACAGTCATTGGTAACAAGTCCACAGGTGAGGTAAGCAAATGTCACTCAGATGTGGGAAGACAGACAACGCACCTAACAAAGCATAGCACAGTTTCATTACACATCAGCAACATGTTTATTCAAAAATAGTTGCAAGGAAATTGTACGCTACGGTGGACACACGGTCACAGAGTGTCTGAGAATTGTAGTCCAGGGGTGTGTGGCACATCACTTGATGTCAATTGACTACTCCCACACTGGTGTCGGATTCTGGGTGTTGGGGGTCAGTGTTGAACAAACAACAGGCAAATTACCCTGTGAAGGACAGACACAAGACACAGTCAAAAGCACAGCAGACCAGGAGAGAAATGCAATACACATGCACAAAACATGTCACAAGAAACCTACACAGAAACAAGTTAGCAGTACTACCCTATTGTGAAGTACACACCACCTGAATGGACACATCACTGCATGCATCCAGTCAAGTGGCACACAGACACACTCATACAGCAACAGAGCTGCCACAACACATTCCAGGCTCACTCCATACATTGACATAAGAACCCTGGAAACTCACATTCAGGTGAAGAAGTTGTTGATGAACTGTGAGCGGACATCATCCTCATCCTCATCATCACTGGCATCGTGGCCCAAGCCGGGATCCTCCACAGGTGGCGGAGGTTGGTCATCATCATCCTGGATGAGAGGCACCTTCTTCTGAACTGCTATGTTGTGTAGCATGCAGCATACAAGGATAATTTTGCACACCTTTGCAGGCTCATATGGGAGGGCCTCTCCGGTCTTGTCCAGGCAGCGAAAGTGGCTTTTCAGGAGGCCGAATGTCTGCTCAATCACCCTCCTGCTCCGACCATGTGCCTTATTGTAGCGCATCTCGGCTGGTGTCAGAGGGTTACTGAGGGGTGTCAGCAACCACGGCATGTTGGGGTATCTGGAGTCACCTACACACAAAAAAATGAACAAGTAGCTAAGTTTTGTAGGAGTGCGGAATACAACATTGACAAACACACACAATGATAAACAGTCAGTACACACCGACACGCCAGGTACGCTGTTCTGGTATCTGTGACATCAGCGTTGCAATGCGACTACTCCTCATTAAGTAGGCATCGTGCGCAGAACCAGGTAACCATGCACACACTTGTGTGATACACATGTCTGCAACACATACCACCAGAGCATTGATCGAGTGGAAATGTTTCCTGTTACGGTATACCTGCTCATGTGCCTGCGGTGGTATCAGGGCCACATGTGTCCCATCAATAGATCCGATGATGTTCGGCATCCTCCCCAGTGTATAAAAGGCATCCTTTATTTCAGGGAGTTCAGCTGGGCTAGGGAACTTGATGTACAGGTCAAGGAAATGCAACATCCCCTCCAAGACATCGCGTAGCACACGACTAAACATAGTTTGCGACATCCCACCTGCTGTAGCCACAGTGTACTGGAAGGTACCAGTAGCAAAGAAGTGCAGGGCTGCCATCACCTTCACCTCTGGGGTCAGTGCTGTAGGGTATGTTCGGCCAGGTAGCAGATGTGGCGCCAACTGCTCCACCAACTCCTAAATCAGTGGCCTGGTGCAGCGGTACAGTCGGATGCAGTCGCGTTCCTGCATGGTTTGAACGTCTGGGAACGGTCGATGGACAGCTGGTGCCCTGCAGAACAGAGATGAACAAAGGAAGATTGTTGGTTCATCCACCCATGTGGCCATGACCAGGCTCAATATCAAATGATACATCATGACATTACACAATGTACTGAGATGTGTACTGTTGGGCATGGACACATATGTCACCTACATGACCATCACCTCACATCTCAATTCCACATGTCCACATAAGTCCCATGTAGTGCAATGGCCAATCACTGGGCTGTGTCACCCGACCTATGTACTGCTGTGACTTTACAAACACACACCACAGTGACAAGTGAGGCATGATGTCTCCCAGGCATCACAGATCTTTGCCATGCAGATACCCAGGGTCCCTGTATTGCCACATCGACACTGGCATGGACATGGCATATCACGTACACACCACAAGGCAAGCGTGAGTCCCACGGGTAGTGGCCACTGTTGTCACTGCAGGCCCTGCATGTACGTCTCTTAGACACACACACACCATGAAGGTTGCGGCATATACCACATGGATGTTGAGACTGTCTCCCATTGGGCACATTTGATCATCCACATCTGAAACACAACATGCACACAGACTGTGGGTGCACATCTGAATTGTGGCTACAGGTCTCACTGTAACGTACATGCCATCACCCCCAGGACTCAGGGTGTATGTGACATGTCCTAAACATATCCAACGTGCTACTTTGTCCGTGACTCATGCCCATTACTGTACATTTGCACATCACAGTGGTAATGTGCACAACACACAAAGGATTCTGCCCCCATGAACACGTGCACAGCCTGGGAGTGGCTGAACAAAAGTGACACACAACAAACCAAATGGCTCCCCCCCCAACACACAGGGAATGCAGCCTTACATGCCATGGGACACTGTGTGGCCAATGCTATAGTGTGGTAGGTGTGCACAGGTGTCCCTGACAAGTAATTGTGTGTTGAATCCATCAAATAGTCACACCAATGAGGTCCGACGCGGGTGACTATCATGCATGCGCGTCGGGTAGGCATGGTCCGAGACAGGCGTACGCCTTGGCCATTGAATCGTATGGAGACAGGTGCATGTGTATTTTAAAAAATATGCGTTGCACAGACATTTGACCAAGCCAGGCGCACCCATTTGCTCTGGACTGTCATGGAGACGGATGCGGATTCAAAACTTGTACGAGTTGTGCGCTGGAAAATCAGTTGAATGCCTACAACAAAGTTGCAATTCCTAGTGTTTCATGAAGGTGAAGATTTGAACGATGCGGAAGACGTGTACGAGTCTTACATTTCCATGGATTGGCCAGATTCATAGATTGCAACCGTGTTGGACCTATCACTGGGGACACATGGCACAAAGTCTGCCTCTGCAGCACAGATATAAGGCTGGCTAGGCCCCAGGGAGCTCACTTGCCTGCACTACATGCTACTGGACTATTAGAAATGGGATTTCTGGCTGGCTAAGGCGTGCGCCAAAGCCAGGCAGAAACCACCACTCTAGTCAGGGCAAGGAAGTTACACGCCAAAGATTACCCCTGCTCACCCCCTTGGTAGCTTCGCACGAGCAGTCAGGCTTATCCCGGAGGCAATGTGTAAAGCATTTGCGCACGCACCCAGCGACAACATCCCAGGCCATCCACAAAAGAAACTCCACACAAGGTTATATAAAAATAGCCTTTGTATTATCATAACACATTAGAATAGTACGCACATATTATACACAGTGCCAACTGGCACTGGGCAATATTTACACGGGATTATGTACACATGACAGGGCCACATGGACCACTGTCAGAACCATCACAAAGTGAACTTAGTAAAGGTAGAATTTAGCATAAACATAGAACACAACCAGTACTACTGATAATCACTGCACTTAGCATCCGCCTGTAACATCAACTACATTAGGCTCAGTCTTACATCAGGCGCCAAACGCAGTGTACGCCAACCTCATCAGCATAACCACATTATACAATTCTCTCACAAGTCTAAACACATTAGAACCTAAACTCCTAAGCATAACTCATCTTAGGGAATAACTCTCACTAGCATAAACCATTATATGCGAACCAACCTCATAATCATAACGCACATTTAGAGGTATCAACACCGGTGCGTAAATCATTCTACATACATTACATTTCCTAGCACCCAAGAATCACAGTAGGGCCTGGCACCCTATAACTCTAACAATCCCCCCTGGCCAACTGGCCATCTCAAACAGGGCTCAAATGCCCTAGGTCCCAAGAGTCATGGTTGCTGCCTAGGCAGCGAAAGTCAAGGGTGTGCCACTGCGCCAACCTAAATGTGGCAGCTGCCCACTACTTTCTGGGCAGCTGGGAAAGTGTGGGGCAAAGGAGCGCATCTGACTCCTGACTTCACAAGACCCCAAAAGAACGGAGCGCCTAAACGATGCAGCTGCCCACTACTTGCTGGGCAGCTGGGAATATTAAAATGAGGCACGGGCTCTCATTGGCCCTTCAAACAAGTGTGCCCACCGGTGGAGGCATCTGGCTCTGAAGATAAACATACCCCCAAGCACGGTGGGGTGCACTGGCACTTTTAAAAATGAAATATGCCCCCCAAATTCAATATGTCCCCAAACGTTGGAGCTCTTTAGATAATTAATGCCCCAATAGCGTTGGCCCTCAGGCCCCCGATGGAGCCACGCACAGACTCTGCAAATCGTCATGCCCAATATGGGGCAACACGGGCCCATGGGACCTCGGGACCCCCAGGGGCCCTTTAAAGCAAATCGCCCCTCGTTGGAGTGGCCCGCTCCCTGGCGGGACCACTCAGCACTACGGACCATACACTGCCACGGTCGGCAGTAACAAAGCACCAACGGAGCCCCCCAGCCCTTCTTAACTTACGGGGCTGCTCAAGGGGGACTCCGGCCTCCTCTTCACTTGCGGTGAGGGCCGGCACCGGCAGTGTGCCTCACGCCCCCTTCGCCTTCCATTCCTACCTTCCTTCTCCTGGGCAGCTTCTCCGGCAGCGGCGTGCGCGGGACTTCCTTCTCAAAACCCGAGTCCCGCCCGCCGTCAGGCATATCGTTGCCTGACTTCCGCCCGGTCTGCGACTCGGGCCGCAGCGGTGATTCTAACAGCGGCAAATGAGGGGTAGGCTCCCTCGAGAGTGAAACCAAAGGCAGAAGCGGGGTGGGCACCCGCGTTGGAAATAAAGTATACAGCGGGGTGGGCACCCGCGAGCATCAAAAGAATGCGGGGTGGGCACCCGCCACCCAAATAGCGATACAAGCGGGGTGCGCACCCGCAAAACTCATAAGGAGGGGGGAATCCCTACGAGGGGGGATTCCCTCAGCCAGGGCTGCAGCGCAGCGCTGCTTAGCCCCCAGGCTCTCCTCTTCCTAGGGAAAAGTTCAACACAAAGCGCTGCCAGGCGCTGGAAGGTTAAAGCAAACCTTGGCCAAAGCAAAAACACAGAGCAACAGGTCCCAGCAGTCCTGGGCATCAAAGATGGAGCAAAACAGCTCCCAGCAATGGTCCAGGAGAGATTCAGGCATCCAGGGGCAGGGCAGGGCCCAGGGAGGCAAGCTTTCCCCTGAGCCCCAGCAGCAGCACGCCCCTGGTAGATTCAAGTCCAGAACAAGAACATTTTCAGGGGGTCACAGCCCCCTCTTTTATACTACATTTTCCTTTGTCTCAACAACTGTAGGGCAAGGGGAGAACCAGATACAACTGGTTCAGGAGCACTTTGTTTTGCCCAGCTCCCCTCTCTATTCACAGGACAGGCCAGGGACATCAGACGCACCACAGGAGGTGGAGCCAGCATTGTGAAGGGAAGGCCCAGCCCCATTCAGGTCCCAGATGCAGATCTCTCCATTCACCACCGGGCAGACTCACCCTGGCTCCTGGAATTCCCCAGCCCTCCCAGCTCCTGTCAATCACAAGCCAGACAGGCAATTCACATCACACAGCACACAGACATGCCAACTTCTAGAAGTGGCACTTCTCCACCAGTCACAATAAATCTGCGTACACCATTGCGCAGCATTTATTCTCACGAGTTTGCACATACCAAAATCGCCCCTGCACTCCTCTCACATCAGGAACTACCATGGACACACATATCTCCCATGCATTCCTATGGGAGGGCAGGCCAGTCTCACTACATGTAACACAGAGCACACACACTTTACACTGGGACACAGTGCTAAAGTGCCTAGAGGCCTAAAACTACTAACACTACATAGGGAAAAAGGCCAGGATGATTTCAAAAAGTTTAGGGGTGAACCTGCCAAAAGGGCCAGGTCCAACATGGACCACATCCCTGCTACCACTGCTGCTGTCTCTGCATCCTCTGGCTCCTGCCATGGCACGTACTCTGGAGAGGGCCCCAGCCTTCACTGAAGAGGAGAACCATTCCCTGCTGGACGGGCTCCTTCCACAGTACAACAAGCTGTATGGGAAACCAGGGGAGCAGGTGAGTGTGCAGTCCACAGCCTTCCTAATTGTGCATGTTGTCTGACTAGCAGTACTAGCAGTGTGTACACCAGTGGCAAGCATTCTCACTGACTACTTTCATCCCCAAAGTGTGTAGGTACATGTAATGAACAGGTGTTCTACTGCTAAAGTGCATTAGTGCAAGCTTAAACTTCCCAGGCATTGTTAACATGTCAGACATGCAGGTTATTTGTCCTTTCCCATGGTTGCACTACCTGTGTAACTCATTTTCCTTTGTGATGATGACATGTATATCCAAATATGTGCAGCACAAATATTGGGCATGTGTGTTAATGGACTTTTAACTTTGTCATCCTCACAGGTTGATGCCCACCAGAAGCAGGAGATATGGCTGACCATCGCCCGGGCAGTTCGTTCAGTGGGGGTCTACAAGCACCGGATCCGCAACTGCCAGAAGAGGTGGCAGGACCTTCGGGGCTGGACCCGGAGGATCACAAGAGTCCAGCTGAAGCTGTCACCTCCACGCAGGAGGGGCGGACACCAGACCCTGACCCCCCACATGCTCCGGATCCTGGCGGTGATCTTCCCGGACCTGGATAGGCAGCTGAAGGCCAGACAGCAGCAAGGAGGGGGTGAGTCCATGCCTAATCTGTGTACTATGTCTAACATGCTAATTGCAGTCTTTTGGCCTGGTCACACTTCCACATTAAGTAGGTCTTGTAGTCCAATACTCAGGTCCCTCAATTGTGTGATGCACCCTCCTCATCTGTTCCACAGGTGTGGCCCCTACAGTCTGTTGCTTGTGTCACTAGGGCACTGTGTCCCTGCAGTCAGCTATGCTTCAGCTTCCAGACAGCATCTGTTCCCGTGACTCTGTTGTGTGTTTCATGGGTGGTTCAATTGTTTACCCAATGCCTGGGATCTGACATGTGATCTGTGTGTGCCCTTGATATGTGTTCCAATTGCTGGTCTGACTCGCCACATGTGGCTGGGGTATTTCAAACAAACCCATGCAGCAGGGGACTCCAATTTGTGGGCCTCAGGATTATGTATATAAAGTATGTCACACTTGCTTAGCCACCTGACTACTGTTCAGGGCCAAACACTGTTTCACATAGACCTGGGCAGTCATGCCTCCTCAAGGGCATTTAGAAACGCTCTGTAATCCCACTCCTATGTATCAACTTACAGGTTGTGGTTAGTGACATGTGCCTTCAGGTGTCTGCCTCTGTGTCATTATGGCGTGGCTTCCTGTTACGTACAACTGGGGTGTCCATGATTTTGAGGGTCAGCAGGACATCTGAGATGTGACTGTGAGAGACAAGACCTGTGTGACATATAGGTGTGTGATCATCTGACAGTGCACAATAGTGTATGTAACTGTGTACCTCAGGCAGCTGGGTTACATGCACAGCAGACTGTGATGTGCTAATGTACAGGGAGTTGTGTTTACAGAGACTCATATGTCTGATTTGCATGATGTGGGGTCTTCTAGGTTCTGGATATGTTGTTTGTGGGGGATGGGCAAGTGCACTTGTCATCTGCAGAGTTAGCTTTACCCCTGAGCTATGATTGTGACACAGTGCATACTGTTGTTGTCTGGATGCCCTGCCTCTGTGACAGGAGACAGTGTTGACTGACTTTCCAGTCATGCCAGTGCCATGGCATTTAACTTGCTAGGAGTGATCCTGCATTGTGTTAAAGTGTGCACCATGCACCCCTTTGTGGCATTGACTATCAGGACATGAGAACATCATAGTGTGTGTTGCTGGCATGCATCACAAGCATGTGAAATGAGTCTCTGTCCATCCCTTCATCCAGACACCTGTACTGAGTCAGTGGCAAGAGATGTGCTGTGTGTATAGTGACATACTCCTACATGTTCACTTGCTTGTCCAACTAATGTGTAGGTGGTGCATGTCGGGACATTGGAGTATTAGCATCCAACATGCAACAGATATATGGGTGCAAGTCAAGGCGGGATATGTGTGCCATGGTTGATGTTGAGAATGACAATTGGCTTATTCTAAACAGTGTTGGCACTTTGAGCAGTGTTCAGCTGATGATACCAGGGCGTGCCCTGTGATGTGATGTACTCACTGTGGTGTGTGCAGTCAGTGCAGGTGACTGATGTTGTTCTCTTTCTCCCTATTCCTATCCAGATACATCCACGGCCACAGGAGGGGACAACTCCATGGACCAGGAGGAGCCACAGAGCCTGACAGGGACAGAAGGAGAGGAGTCGGGGGACCCAGTGGCACGGAGGGCGAGTGGAGCCACACCGAGGAGTTGTCAGCACCATCCACCCCAGCTGAGGGCCACAGCAGCTCTGAGGATGACTCCCTTGTGGAGGCGGGTGTCAGCAGCCACCAAACCCCAGCTAGTGAGACTGTCCCTGTCACCGCCCCCACCACCACCATCACCACCCTCCTATCGGCTCCCATCACAGAGGTCCGTGGAGGCTCTTGTGTTTGGGAGCATGTCTCCTTTGTGCCAGGCACCACACCCCCTGCCTGTGTGTCCTCTGCTGCCCTGAGTCAGGAGTCTGTGGACTTACTTAGACAGATCCATGTAGGGCAGACATCGATGCTGGGTGTCCTCCATGCACACACCACTTTGTTGATGCAACTGGTGTCATTCATGGAGGGCATTTCATCTGGCATGTCTGCCCTACAGAGGACCAATCAGTCCGTGGCCTCCTCCCTGACGGCAGCAGTGTCCCTCCTCCAACAGTTCCACACCTCTCCTACCCTTGCACCACCCACGATTCCTAGCTGCCTACCTGTCCCAAGCACACACACACACCTGCACATTCTCACAAATCCACGGACAGCACACAAACACCCAAACCAAGGGCTAGACGTGCACACAAGCAAGCGCAGGGGACTGATACCACACTCACAGGGGATGGGTTGCAGACACACACACAGTCATCCACAACCACTCCGCAGTCCTCTGAAACCTCTCCCTCCCAGCCTCCTTCCCTTGCCTCACCTGCAACCCCATCTCCACAGAAGCTATTCCTCTGTGACCTTGGCCTCTTCCCCACCAACCCAGCAGATCCAGATTACAGGGGGAAGAGGAAGTCCCCACACACAGAGGGGAGTGCCCCTCACACCCAGACACCCGCCCCCAGGCACAGTCAGACTGAGGCCCCCACCCGCAAGTCCCCCCGGAGCCGGAAGAGCAAGACCCCACCGCCGCCAGGCAGCTCCAAGGCAAAGTCTCCGTCCTCCATCCCCCAGGCACCACTCCAGAGGTTCCCCCACCACACCCTGCCCCGGGTTACCCTACCCACAGATACACCATCCCCAAAATGCTGAGGCTCTCCCCCCTACCGCTTGCTCCTCCACACCCGATCAAACAGTTAGTGCCACTAATGTGGGGACTGTATCCCCCCCTCTGTCCTGCCGACCTCACCTGCACCCCATTCCGCTCACATGGATTTAGGCACTGCAGTGGAGTCCACGACCACCCCGTCTGACTTGGGCACTGCAGTGGGGACCCAATCCACTCCATCTGACCTGCCCACTGAAGTTGTGCCGGCACCCACCCCATCTGACTTGTGCCCCACAGTTGTGACTGCACCCACCACTTCAGTCAGCTCCACTGCAGTTGCAAGTGACTCTCCTGCATCCACCACCCCTTCACTGCCTCCTTCTGCTGTGCCCTGATCCTGTCCCTGCGGTGCCTGGCCTGCCCCCATGTATGCCCCTCCGAGGGGATGTCCCCTGTCCTTACCAGTACAGGCAAGTAACGTGTGACAGTTGTTACTCAAGTTCACTCCTTGTCATTTGATAATGGACTGGCCATTGGCCTTTTGTTTGAACAGACGTTTACATTTTCATATGCTGAATAAAGCTTTTTTCTTTATCCTTTTGAACTTGATTTAGCTGTACATTAGGTTAATGATGTTTAGCATGCCCTTGCACCTGTAATGCTTGGTTTCCAATGTTGAATACTGAGGTGTGGATGTGAGGTACTCCATGTGGTCCATGAGATATGTATCCTATTCTGGTCAGTATCCATGTCATCCTTTGCAGCTAACTGGGTGTGTTATGATCAACAATTTGTGGACATCTCTGTGAACATTTAATTTGCATGGTCACATCTGTGGCTTGCACCCATGCACATATGATGTGCTTCCCATTGTCCAATTTGTCTATTTCCCTGACTTTGGGCGCATCACCACTGGACCTACAGGTGTGGGCATCATTGGTATAGGAGCAACTGGGTCCTCTGTGCAACTTGCTCTACATATGTGTTGAGTATGTGCAGATGACTTAGGGGAGACTCATGTACCCAGGCTGTTGTGACCAGAGCCTTCATTGTGTGGTAACTGATGGCTGACTGACCAAGTGTTCTGCTGACATGAGTGAGACGTGCTGTGACTATGTTTGGCACAGCTGGGCTTCCACAGGAGTTGGGTCCCCTCAAGTAAGTGTGCTGTTCTGTGATATAGCCTGGGCCCATGGTGTGTGTTGTGTGAGCATGTATGTGTGTGTCCACATCCCTTTTCATACACAGGCAGTGTTCCCTTCATATGTTCCTGTTGTTTATGCTTGCTGAGTGGTACTGTGTTCATCCCACAACTTTGCCATGGGCAACCAGATGTGTGGGTGCATGACACACTACTGTTAATTGGTGTTTCATCATTTGGATTTTTCAGTCAGGGGTCCCCAAGGCACTTGTTAGCTCGCAATATCATGTAGTTGTCCCTTGGTGATACCTATCAGTGATTGAGACATGTGTATGTGTGTGTGACTGCTCCCACTTGTCCGGTTCAGGGCTACAATGTTTGCAGGTGTCAGCATGTGTGCCTTGTGGTTCTCCTTGGCTTCTGCATTGTCCTGGGACTGTGGGAGGTATCCTGAAGGTTATGTGAGCTTTGACATCATGGCCAGGTACCTCATACTGTGCAGTATGTCTATCATTCAGCAGGGTTGTAAACTGTCCTTGTGTGATGAGTCTGTGAACCTTAGTTCCTCCCAACATTCCTGTGTTTATCATGGGTGCATGTGCAATGTCACCTGTCCATGTGGGCTTCACAGATGCACATTGTTGCAGTTCAGGGTGTGTGGTGTTGAGTGTGAACCGATGTAAATGTTTGCATGGATGGGCCCCTAGCTTCCGTTTGTCCATGGATGACGGGCCATGCTGAGTGATTTGTGTTTGTGTAGATGTGATATACGTTTGTGGCACAGGACACATGTCTGGTTTTCACAGTTTGTAAGACACCTTACCTTTGTCATCACAGTGGAGGTGTCATACATGCTTGTGTCATCCCAATGTCTGGTCCCTGGGGGTAGTGCTGTTGTGTGTCAGTCTCTTGCTGTGTTAGTTTGTGTTCATTCCAGCTTGTGTCACATGTGTCTGTTGTGCTCTCTCTCATCTCACAATGCCTGATTGCCCACTAAGGGGGTCCGAATGATGGTTTACTTTTGTATGGCACTGTGTCCACATCTGTGTCACTGTCGTTCAGCCCCCCTCATGTGTTGTGTAGTATAAGGGTGGACGGACAACTCAGTTCCGCCCACGGAATGTGCGGAAATTTGCCCTTCTGCCTTCCGCGATAATAGGCGGAGAAAAAAGGCAAATCTTCGCACACTCGGGCATAACGGAAGTTGGCCGCCCGCCTCCCGCCCGCAGTATTAAATACATTAAAAAAGCAGGAATGCACATTCGCGGGCTCCCGCTCATGAGCAGTTCCCAGAAGAATATGCGCTGGAGAAGGATGGAAGCCCGGGGACGCCGCCGATAAGGTAAGGTTATTTAATACTGAGGGCGGGAGGTGGGCGGGAGGTGAGATGTGCGTAATGGAACTATGCGGAGAGTGCGGAGATTGGTTCCATCTCCGTGCCTCTCCGCGTAGGTCCCTTACGCACATTACACCCACCCTTAGTGTAGTTGCCTGGGGATACTGAGACACACACACACACACATGTTGTGTCAGATGTGCAGTGTGAGGTTGCCTGTTTGTGTTTGTGCATCTGCATCAGTGTACTAGTATTGCTGTTGTGGGCCATTGTCTGGATGCTGTTTCTGTGAATTTCCCTGCTGTCCCTGTGAGTCATATCACATCATTGTGCACATTCATCCTGGTTGTTAGGTGCCATTGCTGGCATGGAATGGGAGTTTGTGACCTGACACCTACAGTCTGCACAGGTTGTTTTGATTAGTGTGGCTATTTTCGAGATGTGTGTATGCTTTGTGATGGTCACTTCTGCTCTTGTGTCATTGTACACTGTATGCATTGTCAGCCCCCATGTGTGGTGCTTGTCTGCATATGGCTGAGAGTATGTTTTGTTTTCACAGCACTGTTAGCCTCACCACATCTCTGTGGGTATGGGACACAACCACTAGTTTGCCCCAAAAGTGTTTAATGTGTTGGGACCGGGAATCATACATGCTGTTTGGCATTTGCAGCTTTGAACATGATGACACTTAACTTTTGGTCACTGTGATGAGGGGGAGTTTAGACCCCATCACCACAATGCTGGACATTTGCTGCAGTTTGGAACCCCACACTTAACTTTTGTTCTACACAGTGAGGGGGTGTTATTTTTACATTGACACAGTACTATAGTGATGCTTGCCTTGTGTAGGCCACACTCATTTTTTGGTCACACATGTGCTGGTAGTTACATTGTATGCTCGAAGTCATAATCACTGTTGTGGGCATTTGTCACAGACTACACACTGTTGTCATTATGTTAGGGGGGATGTATTTTGCTGACATACCTAATGTTGGAGTATGATGGATGTGTGGCTCATCACCCATCCTATGGGTGGGGGTGGCAGGGGTGATGGGCAACATAAGCCCTATGAGTGGGGGTGGCAGGGGTGATGGGCAACATAAGCCCTATGAGTGGGGGTGGCAGGGGTGATGGGCAACGGGTCCCCTATGAGTGGGGGTGGCAGGGGTGATGGGCAACATAAGCATTATGAGTGGGGGTGGCAGGGGTGATGGGCAACAGGTCCCCTATGAGTGGGGGTGGCATTAGTGATGGTCAACAGGTCCACTATGGGTGGGCGTGGCAGGGGTGATGGGCAACAGGTCCCCTATGAGTGGGGGTGGCAGGGGTGATGGGTAGCATAAGCCCTATGAGTGGGGGTGGCAGGGGTGATGTGCAACATAAGCCCTATGAGTGGGGGTGGCAGGGGTGATGGGCAACATAAGCCCTATGAGTGGGGGTGGCATTAGTGATGGTCAACAGGTCCCCTATGGGTGGGGGTGGCAGGGGTGAAGGGCAACAGGTCCCCTATGAGTGGGAGTGGCAGGGCTGATGGGCAACAGGTCCCGTATGAGTGGGGGTGGCAGGGGTGATGGGCAACAGGTCCCCTATGAGTGTGGGTGGCATTAGTGATGGTCAACATGAGCCCTATGGGTGGGGGTGGTAGTGGTGCTGGCCATACAACCCCTATGGTGGCCTGTTGTTAGTGGCCAGGATATGGATCCCCTGTGTGTGTGTGCCATTTTGCAGGTACGTGTCGTTTGTTTGTGTGGTAGGTGTCCGACTTACCATCTGCATCGTCCGTGTCTGTTCCTGATCCGGTCATAGATGTAGAGTACTGGTATGACCTGCGCGATGGGATTCATCATGTGTTCATCTCGTACACGCTGCTTGTTGCTCCGTCTCGTACCCGTTGCAAGCTGGTCCGCCTCGTAGCCGTGGATTGAGTTGTGGCGCGAATCGTAGCTGATATGCTTCTTTTCCGGATGCTGTGACGTGCCGTACGTGGCGGCCTGTACGGCGCGTAGAAAGTACGCATCGTACTTGTCAGGGCGGAAACTGCTATGGATACTGCTTCCGGGCGACTCGGTTCGGCGTTAGGAGTTACGGCTCGGACGGAGAATGGAGCTTTAATCACAGCCTATGTGTCGGTCGGGTTTTTGGCAGTTATGCGCATCGTACTTCATCAACAGGATGGACCGGCTACGGGTACGTGTCGGTCGCAAGGTAAGGCTACGGACAGCTCTCGGAGAGCTGTCCGACCCGGATCGGAATCAACCTCTCTGTGTTCTTCTGCTCTGTGTTATATATTGCAAATATATATTTTTTCCGAACAGCAAGAATGCTGCTGCTTACATTGCAGGTAAATTACGTTTAAAAATCTTCTGTGATTGTTATGACACTGGTGCTCGGCGCTACTAATCTTACTTGTTTGCAACTTTGTGCTCGCTTGGCCTGATTATGTAAGAGTTTACTTTAGAGAACTTAAGTTAGGTAATGCTAAAGAGACTCTAGTCCTTCCTTTTTCCTCCTGCCACTAAGAAGAAATAGTGGTGGATTGATACGTTTAGGTACTTATTAGTATTATTTGGCAAATTCTTTAGTGGTCTGCGTGACGCATCCTCTGTCACGTCACGTGCTGGAGTGTGCTACTTACCCCAGTCCTTAGAATCTTTTGTAGTTTGTTTAGTGAGTGGTAATAGGCTTATCACTAGCAGTAAATCAGCAGCAACCAACCAACAATTTGGTGTATGCAAAAATGTATGCATGTGTCCTCCATCTATGCATTTTTGAGGGCTAAAATAAATGGAAATGCAGATTTAGTGAACCATTGGCCCGTCTGGAATAGGTGGGCTAGGTCAGGTGGTACTTAGGCTTAGTTAGTATTCTGGAATTAGAATGGAACACTGGATTGGTGTTCATAAATAATAAGTAGACGGTCCGTGAATCCCACAATACTACTAGTCGATCAGATTAGATAGGTCAATTTTATTGCTATTGTTGTTTCCTAAAATGTTATTTGAGCATTTTTTTAAATATTTTATTTGTTTCACACCAATCATTAATGTTTGTCTCTTTCTTTATTATATCTTACATGATCAGCACCCAGGGGCAAGAAGACGGGGTCAGAGTCAAAGTTGAACCCACACAATCCCCCGACCGACTAGCTATAGTGTCTCATTAGCTCCCCGAACCCGCCGAAGATACCCAATGATTAGACAACCCAGAACATAACACTCTCGACCTCTCAGTCACGGAAGCAATGCACACCCTTTTGCTCACTCACTTGTGTAAGTCCACACCAAATACCACAGAGTCGATGTAAGTTCAAAAGTTTTATTTTCAACTAACAAGCTCTGTACTTTGTTCTATACTGCAGTATAATAATACGAGCTAGCACTAACAGCAAAATGCATAAGATTAAAACAATAAACATTGTTACAACTACAAGTCCATAGAAGACAAATGATGTCTGAGCGAATTCTGGGGGACCCCTCACCTTAGAACCTAGAAGTACTGGTTACATCATAAGCTCTGCAAAGCTCTGGTTCGTAGAAGGAAATCTTCCGCCTGTTATGAGAAAAATGGTGCGCGTTAGACAGTATAATGCAAGCATTTCTCAGTCATGCCAAAAAGTGTAGCATGTTATGGCTAAGCAATACGGACTGACCAGAACTCCATAACAAAGTGGCTTGTTTTTCCACCTCTTATACGCAGCTCTCAGACAGTAGGAGTATGAGCTCATGTGTGCTCAAAGGCGTCTTACACAACAAGCTGCAAGGTAATGTGCGCAAAAGACACAAAGCTATAATGGTTGCATGGCTCAGGCTAACTTAGCAAAGAGTAGACTAGAATGACCCTAGGGACCATATAACACTACCAGTGTCTACGCTACTCTAGTACCCGATTTGTACTAGTGATGTATGTTGTACATGTATGTATTAACTTTTTTTTCAATCTTGCTAGTGAAAAAGAATAAATAACGGTCGGTGTATATGGCATCTAAAAAATGTGTATTGTTTTTTCTAGGCGTACTACCGACCACCAGTGCCGGGGCCAGCGGCGATGGCGACGCGGGCATTTCGGAGGGAGCAGGAGATGTGGCTCCTGCAGGAGCTACAGGGGGTGAGCCAGCAGCAGTGGCAGACGGTGGTAAGTTATATTCCTTACTTATTGACATTACACTCGCTGCAAGGGTTTACATTCACAGTACTGTTGAGACTTAGTAAGTATGAAGTTGCAGTGAACAACGGTTGAAGAAGACATCCTTTACTTAGCATTAGCAATAGCATTAGCACTAGCATTAGCGGTGGAAGTTGAGTAACCAATGGCCTCTTCTATCTGACTTCAACTTAGTTGTGAAAGTTTTATGGAGAAGACTAAAAGTCAGATCAGATTACCTTGATGGATGTGTTGAACAAAAAGGGAAAGAAGGGTGGAAGGTGAAGGACGGGCGAGATGTAATATGACTGGCAGAGAAGGATACATGGAAAGCATGCATAGGTGGCTGATAGGAGTCAGATGCATGGGTGGTTGAAGGATGGGTGGAAGGTGAAAGAAAAGATGCCTGCCTGGGTGGGTGAAACTGTATAGGTGGACAGCATGAATCGTCAGTGGTGTTTGGGTCAAACTCAAAGCCAAGGCAAGCAAGGAAGGATGCATGGGTGGTGGTTTAAAAAAAAAAAGAATAAATGTTTGTGGTTGGTGAAACAAACTAAGGTTTGTTGAGAGGTTAAGAAGAATGATAGATGTTTACTTTGAATGGATGGATACCTGGATGTATTCATCATAGATAGCATAGGTGGAGACTGTCACTGGATGAAGAGTCTTAGGGGGCTATTAGGATGGCGGGTGGATGGCCGCCGCCGGTCCAGCAGTGCAACCACCATCGAAACCCGGAAAACCGCCGGTCCGATTAGCATCGCGGTCGTGACCACCGTGGTGTGATTATCCGCACGCCACTTTTCTGCCGGTTGCAGTCCGCCTGTTTGCCTGGTGGGCGGAGCTGGACTGCAACAATTGTTGCGGATCAGGGCCAAGCACCATTGGCACAATTATGATGCCGACGGTAGCCAGCCTTTTCGCGGCAGTGGAACCGCCATGGAAAGGCATGCTGAGAATGTCTCTGGGGGCCCATTGAGGGCCCCCAATGTGTTGGGGGGTGTGTGTGGGTGCACTGGGTACCCCCTACATGTCCCTGTACCAAGTGGCAGGCACTGTGCAGTGCCTGCCACGCAGTGCAGTGACATGCATGACATGCTCCTTTTCACACGGCGGCGGTCCTGCTGGCAGCAGCAACCGCCGCAATGTTAATCGCCAGAATTCGACCACCGTGGTCAGATTTCGACTGCGGAGCATCCTAATTGGACCGGCGGTTATGCCGCAGTCCTTGCGGGTGGTCTTGTCCCGCTACCATGGCGGTCGGGGTGATTTTCCTACCGCCATCCTAATAGACCCCTCAGTTTGAAGAGAATGTAAAAGAAACCACGCCAGAGTAGCAAAGCCGACGAGAATATAAGTTGTATTTTCAGAATACTTCCTTGACTCACAGTAGTTTGCAAGCACAGCATATATATATTGTGTATGTATGTAGTGTAGTTATCATTATCAAGCGACTTCCTCCAACTCAGAGGACCACTCCCTACCTATGTTCATTTATTATCGACTGTGTCAGCCAGCCTGCCATGGGTGGCCTATCAGCTGGTTACACAATCAATAGTATGCCGGCGGATAAGGCCCCGGGTGCTGATGGTTTAACAGCAGCGTTCTATAAAGAGTATGCTGATATTCTGGCCCCTAAGCTTCTACTGGTACAGGTAGTCTCCCCCCGTCCATGCGTGAAGCCACGATAATAACATTATTGAAGGAAGGCAAAGACCCGACGTATCCGGACTCATATCGTCCGTTGTCCCTGATCAATCTAGACGCTAAAATTTACGCCAAGTTGATTGCAAATAGGCGCCAACTGATGCTCCCGATGATTGCTCTCCCGGACCAGTCTGGTTTCATACCGGGCAAGTCGACGGCACATTACCTTTGAATGATTTTTGGTGTCCTGCATTACCTGGCCCCCCATGTGCAGGCAGTGGTCGCCTTATTGGATGCCACGAAGGCATTTGATTCGTTAGAATGGACATTTCTATTTACTGTATTGGGGCGTATGGGACTGAGTCTTAACTTCATAAGACAAATCCAATTACTCTACACAAAACCGACAGCTAGAGTGCGAGTGAATGGCCAACTCTCTGAACCTTTTGGGATTACGAGAGGAATGCAACAAGGTTTTCGCCCTTATTATTTGCGATCGCCACTGAGCCACTGGCGGCCAGGTTGCGCCAACACCACGCACAAAGAAGCATCGGGTTCACCTCTAGGGGGTTATTAATATCTATGTACGCGGACGATATGGCAATCTACTTAGTGAATCCCAAAGACAATTTTGCCATAGTGATGAGGGAAATAATCCGCTATGGGGGTCTGACGGGAATCCAGATCAACTGGGCCAAGTCTACACTGTTATCATTGACAGATGACACAGAGAAATTCGAAACGGACTTCCCAATACAATGGGCTGTGGTTGCAACACGGTATTTGGGGATTTGGATTAGCAGAGACATGCAAGAATTGTGGTTAGATAACTATGGAAGAGTAGTAGATTGGTTAGAGAGTAAAATACGTAGATGGAAAACATTGCCACTGTCCCTGATTGGACGTATTGCACTCACAAAAATGGTTGTCCTACATATTGGACCTGGTGTGGGCTGGAGGGCAACCTAGGGTATCATGGAACTTACTGACATTACCCTATCGGCAAGGGGGTTTGCTCCAGATTTTGAATTATATTCCTATTCCACGCAGGCGCAATTCTTGCACTTCTGGCAGCACCGAACCCCTTATCAGCCTCACGTCGCCATAGAAATGGATAGGGTCGCTCCCCTTCCATTGAATACGGCAGTTTTTCAGCCCTATAAAAGACCACGGTCAGAGATCGATACTGCCGAGATAATCCGTTGGGCCTGGAAGGGGATTGCTAAGTGGGTGGGCCGGCAGGTCTTATTTGCACCTTCCATGCGAATAGTTGGAAACCCTCACGTTGCCCCATTGCTAGACAAGGCGACCTCGTTGCGAGCAAAAGCTCGTGATTTGGAGAAAGGCTGTGATTTATTTCCTGATGGCCAATTCTTAACGCTTTCACAGATGTGTAGATTGGAACCGCCTTCGGCTTCCGACACGCTATTATACTATCAAATCAGGGCGGCGTGCAAGGCCAGGTTCGCTGAGTTCCCCAAGATTCCTCCCACGCTGCCAGCTTTAGAAAACATCCTATCCAACTCGTTGCCTCTGAAACTCATAACACGCATATATAGCATCACTCAGCAAGAATCCCCAATTATGGTAGTCAAATCTAAAGCTGCCTGGGAACTGGATGCAGGAGGAATTACCATAGCCGACAAACAATGGCAATTCTGCTGCGCCCAACTTGAAAGCCTCTCACCAAATTATAGATTAAGGCTCATTCACTTTAACTACTTACATAGAGTGTATCAGACACCCCCCCAGCTTCACCGTATGGGATTGCATTCAGACGCGAGCTGTTGGAGGTGTGGTGCTCAGAACACCACCTTTATTCACTTGGCCTGGTATTGTCCACCGATAGCACAGTTTTGGACAGATGTTTTTCGACACCTGGGTAGTATCACCAATAATCTAGTCTCATGCCTCCCACTGATAGCTCTACTGGGCTACGTTCAAGATGTGCCGAAGGCGCAGCGCAAACTCACAGCAATGCTGTTGCTCCTGGCTAAGTGACAAGTGGCTATACACTGGAAGAAGCGCAACCCCCTGGCAATAGCCGCTTGGATAGGAGCAGCCACCTACAGTAAGGATCAGCTGTCCCATTATTGGGAGCTGATGCCCACAAAATCCAGACCAAAAGATATATGGGATCCCTTTGCAAACTGGTTGAGGTCTAAGGGTGCAGATATGAGGAATGACCATAGTGAGTGAGGTGGGAAAGTATATTAAGTGTCAGGCAGGGTATATTTTTTACATGGCATTGATTATGCAGACAGTCTGTCTCATTGTAGGACTCAACTGGTATGACATAGTTTCTTCGGTTATGCCACCATTTTGGGATTAAAGGATGTAATTTGGGGATGTAACGTGTAAATGTGTAACTTGGATTCAGCAAGGAGTGTACTTACCTTTGGCGGGGTGGGTTTGGTTTCTTGTTGGTTTGTTTTAGCTAATGCAAGACCATTGTTATGTAGGCAGCTGCCAGAGATATCAAAATATCTGTGTAATGTTGGAAAACTAATAAAAAGAATAAAAAAAAAAAAAATGTCCTGCTGCTCAAGATATTATTCTTCTCCAGATTACAAATTTTGCGTGTTCGGCATCGTGAGATTCACCAAACTGCTGCCGGCGCGCCCGAATGACGTGCTCGCGATCGCACACTCTCGGGGTGTCCGTTGGCACAGCGAATTACGTGTTCGCGATCACACACTCTCGTGGGATCGCACAGCCGTGTACCAAAACCTCATGGCGCACGCGAACCGATAGGAAACTCGTCGGCAAACGCAGGGATCCCGGTAAGTCAATCTTGCAAGCGCAAACATGCATTTTTAAAGCACGAGCAAGGAAATTATTGCGCTATGCCGCGGATTGCGGTATTTTAGGTAATTCCGCGTTCTCCGCGGAACGCAAAATTGCTGAAATCCGCAAATTCCACGAGCGGACCAGATTTTACCGCCCAGGGTTACACATTACACATAGCTGGCACAGTGAGTTTGGTCAAACCACAGTCACCTCAGTGCAACAACTCAGGGAGACAGCAAGGCAACCCATGTATAGGCACAGGGAGGAAAGGAAGGCCCTGAAGTCAAACTAAACAGCCACACATATGTATACAACTACTTGACAGGAGTATGTCAGCAGCACTACACACAGGGCCAATTGACACACTTCATGACTGTCAAACACAAGTAGGAATCTTCACACATACCCCATCACACCTGCAGCATACAACACCAGTGTCAGACACACAGAAGGGTGTCAATAATGTCCAGTCAATACACAGACAAACAATCACACTCCCTGGGGGTATCCACAAACATCACACACACACACAGGGATGCCAGAGCCAATGTCTGCACAAAAACAACTGCCAAACACATAACTCAACAAAAACACACACAGAACCACAACAAGACCAGACATGACTTGTGCAGCCAAACTGTGGAAAGGCAATGGGAGCACAGACAGAACAGGAGTGCACAACCTCATCAGTCAGGTACAATGCACAGACAATATACAACAACACAGACAAGAAGTGCACCATCACAAAACAAACATGGACACAAACTGGAAGCAATGGGCCTACAATGACACATAGACGTACCACACCACCCATCAAGTCAACATGATGTCACAGTGTACCACATGCCTGCGCATGCACAAGAATGACAAGAGACAGCTCAAACATGAAAGGAGAAAACACCAAGGACGCATCTAACACAAGCACAGGAAGTAGAATAGACCTAAGTTCATGTAACAGACACACAAGTAAGGCACAACACACTGGCAACACACATCTGAATGAAACACACCACACTAACAAAACAAACACACAGACATGCAAATAGAACACCACACACAGAGCATCTGTCAGCTGCAAAATTCAACACAGCCCAAACACTGCACACAGCCACATCAAACACACAACAGATGCACATGCCAACAAATCACAAAGCAAACACAGCACAACATCAGGGGATGCACACCAGGCAAGGAGAAGGCTACATACACTCACAGCACTGCATGCACGACAAGCAGTGTGTGCACACAAAACATACTAGTCCCACACAGATATGAGTGACACACCATGAACACCCACAACAACAATCAAACAGCACACTGACAACATCACACTCTGGAAGTCACGTAGTACCTCAGCAAACACACATACACCTAACCCAACACCCACAGATGCACAAGTCTAGGACACCAAAGTGGAAACAACCTGACCAGAGGGCTGTGCAGCACAAACAGTTGAACTGCATATGAGCAACCATGACTGCTGAACAGTACAATAAAATCACATATAACCAATTGGGAAAATGTCCTGAGTGGCACATTCCTCCTGTACAAGGATCTGCATCACAGAGCACAGTGTAATAAATGAAGTGATGGGGAGGCGCACACACAGGCAACACAAGGGAATAGCTGACATGAAAGTGAAGTGTTGTGTACCTCAGTAGTGGACATGGCAGGAGTGTAACATACACAAATAGAGGGAGTGCAGACTCACAATGGGTAGGCATCCGAAGCACAGATAGGGGATGGTATGATACCACACACCACATGCCATACTGGAGGCAATGAAGCCCCATGTGACAGCAATGCATGAGAAAATCATACCCACAATGTCAGTGTGGTTGAGCAAGTATGCACAGTGACCACAAACAGCATCAAGACACATGGATGATCAACAAAACACAACACTGACTTGCCAGTCACATACTCTGCATACTCACAATTGCCAAAAACAACAAGTAGGAGTCAGTCAGAACTGCAAGGACACACCAACACACCACACAGTGCATAACATACAACACACACATGTGCACACAATCACAAGCACAGGGCTGAACAATCACACAAACAGGCACTCCACTCCTGGGTGACACATGTGTGTAGTTGACATTGCAGGGGCACACACACATCAACACTCCCGACAAATTCACTCCCTTCACACTGCACATTTCTTGACCACCCAAGTGCACACATTGAAAGCAAGCCATGTGACTAGGATGACTGACCATCACAACATGACTATACACCTACACTGCTGGGCACACAAAGTAAGATCACACATACATGATGACCCTGGCCAGCCTGCCTGCAATCCTGTGGATAGAATCCCACTATGTGCTGGCAGTGCCCCCAAACCTGACATGCATACAATATAGCTAACAGGAACAAAGAATGATGACAATTTCATATAAGACCACCATCATTGCACCCACAAGTATCAGAGTCAGGAAGAACTGAAGTCCCTGTCCCCCCTGTAAAAACAAGAAAAAGTGAGACAAGCCATTGGCAATGTTGAAGTGGCATACAGAGCATGTGGCACAGTAAACCATATACACACAGCAAAAACCTTATTCAGGAAGGACACTGTCAAAACAGACAACAGGAGCAACAGATAGGCACCAATATTAGACAAGAGCAAGGCCAGTGACCAGGCCAAGGTGCAGAGTAAGTACATGAGAAGCTGCACAGGGAAGGGGAAACAGCAATGCCAGTGGCCAGTTCGAAGTGCAGAGTATGTCCATGAGAGGCTGCACAGGGAACAGTTTAACACAGCAAGGAGCAACAAAGCCAGTGGCCAATACAAAGTACAGAGTATGTCCATGAGAAGCTGCACAGGGAATAGTTTAACACAGCAAGGACTTGCAACAAGGCCAGTGGCCAATACAAAGTGCAGAGTATGTCCATGAGAAGCTGCACTGGGAATAGTTTAACACAGCAAGGACTTGCAACAAGGCCAGTGGCCAATACACAGTGCAGAGTATGTCCATGAGAAGCTGCACAGGGAATGTGTGTGACTGTAGCCTGCCATGGTCAGCAACACAGTCAGGGGGGTAACAATGGGCAGTATAGGCACTGCTGTGGGAGACAGGTGTGTGAGGGTGACTACCACTCAGAATTGGCTAGCAGTCGGACTGGGAGCTGGCTGTGTGTCGGGAACAGATGGAGCACTTGACCGGGGAGAGAGAGGCCCAGCTGAGGAAGAGGCATCAGTGGCTTGGGAAGCCGGAGGGTTGCTTGGACCAGGTGGTATAGTGGCACGTGGCGGTGGAGTCATGCTAAGACACAGTGTGGGAGGAGATTGTGGAGGGGTGCCTTTTCACTTCTTGGGGACTCTAAATGGCTTCCCTGTCTTGGGATTAATGGGAAGTGGAGTGGACACAACAGGCACACTCACCACCAAAGCTGCATCAGGTGCAGACGGTGGCCCTCCCTCTGGGGACGTGCTGGATCCAGTGGTAGGCTTGGCCTGCATTTGCCTTTGCCCTTCCATCCCCTGTTTACCCGGTGTACCCCCTACAGTGCTCTCCTTTCCCTGCTTCACTGGGCTTTGGATGGGAGTTGAGGTTGTGGCTGAATCTGCCTTGGAGCTCTTCTTATGTGCACTCTTAGCAGCCACAACCTTCTCAGTGGGCACGGAAACTGCCTGCTTGTCTTTGCGAGACACTTTTGGGACAGGAGAGTCCTTGGCTGGGGATGCCTCTGAGGCTTGTGACCCTGAGGTCTCCTTCTTGTCTTTGTGGCCCTTGGTGTTGCCTGATGGGTTGTTGTCTTTGCGCTCTGGGTGGCTTTAGTTTTCTGTGGGGATGGTGTCTGCACCCTGGACCGCTTGGGCTGCTGCTGCTGTGTGCTTCGTGTGCTGTATCTTGACCTTGATGTCTGAGGTGCGTGGTCACTATCGTCAAATGTGGCCAATGGCAGGGGGGTGGACAAAGGGACTGGAGCTGGACTCTGAGATTGTGGCAGTTGAAGGGCTGCCGTCACTGCAGAGGACAAAGACTGGACAGTCCGGTATAGCCCACCCACGTCTGAATGTATGCCCTCCATGAAAGCAACCTCCTGTGCCAACTTTTTGTCATGGTCTATGAAGGCATTGAGGAGAGCTGTCTGTCCCACACACAGCTGGCATAAAAGGTCCACAGACTCAGCACTGATGGCAGCAGGGGGGACAGGGACAGGGGCAGCGGTGCCTGGGGTGAGGGAAAATCTTCCCTTCTTACTGGTGTGAACACGGGCAGAAACAGTGGAAGTAGGTGGGAGGGTGGGCACTGTATGCTGTGTGGTGGAAGAGGAGACAGAGTCCCCGTTCCCTGTGCCTGCAAACATGGATGCATCACCGCCGACATCAGATGACGTTGAGCTTTGTGTCTCTGCCTGTGATTCCTAAATCAGGCTCCTGTCCCCCTCCGAGGCACTGGTCACATCTGTGTCATTGTGCTCCTGTGCAGCTGTTGTGCTTGATGCCTCACCATTGGTGTCTGTTCCCTGTCCCTCCGTGACCACGGGAGATGCTGCATGAGAGAGAGAGATGTAGGGTCAGTTCAGTGGCAGCAACAGAACAAACAAATGCAAGCAAAGCACCACTGAAGATGAAGAAATCGACACGTTGCACACCACCCTGTGCAATAACATTGTGCAACCTCAATTTTTAACTCGAACAGTCCATGTAAACAAGAAAACCACGCATAAGTGAGCCATGTGATGACCACACAACACATATATGCTGCCCGTGGCTCCGTTCAACCAGACACACAGATAGCTCAGAGCAGACCTGGGGCCCTGATGGAGGCAAGGATGAACCCTACAACATGTTGCCACTCTCAGATCTGGATGGAGCAGAAAGGGTCATAACAGATACAGACTCCAACATGACATTCCACAATGGCCATGAGCCCATGCCATCAACCATGTTGCACTTTGGGGCACAACTACTGTTGCACATTGGCGTAAGATGTCTAAGCCTCACAAATCTGAGGTCAGGCAATGCATGCATTGAGGAAAGCACACTCAGACTGGGCACACAGCTGTTCCCTTCCAAGTGATTTCCCACACTACCCCAATGCAGACAATACCTGAAGACCACGACTCACAATGCTATGTAAATGCCCAGTACTCATATTACATTAGGAAGTACAGGTAGGGCTAATGCATGATAGCTGCACCCAGCACAGAGGCCACTTACAAGCCACTGCATAACACTACCAGCATCACATAGCCCTGCGCTGGTCCATGCTGTGTACACATGCAGCCACTCACAGCCAAAGTCACCCTTCCCAGAATACTCACCCCTAGCCTGCTGCTGATGCTCCTTCAATCGTGCATCCAGCTCAAGCTGTGTCACGGCCAAGATGCGGGTCATTAGTGGTGTCATGCTGCACCGTGCCAACCTGCCAGTCCGAGGGAGCAGCCCCAGTGTCATCTCTGCCACGTTCTTGCTCAGCCGGCAGATGTCATCCCACCCCTTGTGGCAGTGGGTGCGCCGATGGTTTGAGACACCCAGAGCCCGCACCTTGCTTGCAATGGCCCTCCACATGGCCTTATGCTGATGTACTTTGAGCTACAGGCATGGGAGACAAGAGGGGGAATACATCAGTGGCACAGTGTTATGTTCCAAAACTTCTCAGGACAGTAGCATGATACTGACTCATCCAAAATCCACAGATATGTCTAACAGAGACAAGAATGTATCTCACATGGTACATCATCATGGGAGAACCACACGTAAATGCATGCAGGTGTGAGGGTGGACACAATACCTGCCCATCTCATACACATGCAGGCACAGAAAGCCATGTGTAGTCTGCCCACATCTACTGTCCATTTTCGAGGTAGAGCAAGACATACATTACATATCAACATATGTTTGGGGGTAGACTTACTGTGTCCAACATTGCACAGCCCTCAATGTCCTTGCCCTGTGAATGGCTCACTGTGTCATGGATATCACATTGAGGGACATGATCTCACAAACACACCCCCTTCTCACGAGGCCTGTCGTATGCAATCTACAGGGCTGAGATGGCTCATTGATGGAGAGCAATGAAAAAAGATCCAGTTAACACTGTACATTCAGTGATGTGTCCTTGTCATTTTGGGTGGTGACTGTGCAGGCCAGGTGGGCTCACACTGAGATGGACAACAGGGACCCACACAGCCATTCACATAAGCAATCACTGTCCTGAGTCCTGCATTTCCAACTAGCTGCGTCACTGTATGGCTGACAAGACAATACATGTCCCTCCAATCTTGATGTGCTGGCAAGGAAACGTGTGAAATAGGCTACACACCCCTTACCCATGGAGATAGCATGTTTGGCAGTGCATGACATGACCCCACACGCTCAGGCACATACTGCATCAGACCAACTACATGTGTGCCCCCTGCACTCTCACTCACACCGTTGAAGACTTACCATGACATTTGGGGCACCATATAGCCTTGGATACTGTGTGAGCACCTCGTCCACCATGACCTCCAGCTCCTCACTGGTGAAGGGACTGGCCCGAATCTTCTCAGTCCTCGCCATCACTGTGGCCATGTGACAGTGGCAGTGGGTGGCGAGGGGTCTCAGGCAGCAGTCCCTGGAGGCAGCAGCAGGTGAGGGGTCTCAGGCAGCAGTCCCTGGAGGCAGCAGCAGGTGAGGGGTATCAGGCAGCAGACTGTGGGAGCAGTGGAAACAGGAGGAACTCTCCCACACATATGTAGCCCCCTGGGGTCGTTTCAGTGGTTCTAAACTGCTGCAATTGGTGTTCCAGGTCTGCCTTTTTCAAATGCATTCAATGACCGGCTCCACGGTGGCAGAGCACGCCTACCGCGATTTTCAAAATTGCATTAGGCTACCGCGAGTGTGCTTCCCATTGGCTGCAAAGGCATGGTCCATGCCGGTGACACACCGCAGGGGCCAGGTGGTAGCTACCGCAGTGGTGCATCTTTCAAATGCATCCAATGACCGGCCCCGCGGTGGCAGAGCACGCCTACCGCGATTTTCAAAATGGCATTAGGCTCCCGTGATTGCGCTTCCCATTGGCTGTAAGAGCATGGTCCATGGTGGTGACACACCGCAGGGGCCAGGCGGTAGCTACCGCGGTGGTGCATCTTCCAAATACATCCAATGACCGGCCCGCGGTGGCGGAGCACGCCTACCGTGATTTTTAAAATTGCATTAGGCTACTACGATTGCACTTCCCATTGGCTGTAAGGGCATGGTCCATGGCAGTGACACGCCGCAGGGGCCAGGCGGTAGCCACCGCGATTTGGGTGCCATACATCGACATAAGTGACTGAGATCTGGGTGGCGGAGCATGCCAACCGCCATTTGCCAATGCATACATATCTATCACTACCGCGATTGTGTCTTAGGCATTAGCGGTGGCACACCATAGGGGCCAGGAGGTAGCTACCACGATTTGGGTGCCATACATTGACATGAGTGACCGGGATTTGGGTGGCGGAGCACTTTGACAGCACCTATGGACACATCATGCTGTGTCAATGGCCAATGGGCAGTCATCAACAGTGCACAGTGGCCACATGATAAATGGCACATCATTGTGCATACAATGCCAATGTGACATTTAACACACTGCTGACTACACATGCCATGTTTGTGTATGTGATTTGGTACATTGGCATGTACTCCCTCACATGTCACTTGTGATATTGATGGGCATGTACACAGAGCAGTGTTGTTATGTACTCTCCAATGTGGACACATGTCAATGTGTGAAAGTGCAGTGAAAATCACAGCGATGTATGGCTAAATGAAGAATGTGATGATTTCACCGTCTTCCTATCTTGGATCATGCACACACTTGTTGTTTACGCTCAGTCTGTGGTAATTGTGTTGTTGATGTGTGCCATGTTCAGCTTATGCCTTGAGGTGATGCTGGTACAGCAGCTAGGTATGAGACAGTAGTGTTGCATTTTAACACATATGCAGGTTGATATACTCGCAGGTGTGCCCATGCTAATTGTGGCCATATCCCTATGTGCATTCTCATAGACCGAGGTTGTTTTGGAGGTACTTGCTGTGTGAAAGTGGATAAGTGTACGATTAGTGTAGCTGAAGGTGTCCCTACATGTAAGCTGCTCTGTAATTCAATTGTGATGACAGTCATTGTTGGCGTTGTGTCTGTCAAAACGTAAGATGTTGTGCCCATCTCATGGTGTATTGCATTGACATGTGTCCACTTTCATCTCAACTAGGAGGAGACCAAATCTGCATCATCCCTTCACAGTGCTGGCGGACATGGAGAATGATGAGATCATCTGGAAATTCCATCTGGATGGAGCCTTTGTGCTATATTGGAGCCCCACCTGCAGCCTTGCCGAACATATCCAACAGCTTTCACCCCAACGTCTAAGGTGATGGCGGCCCTGCATTTTTTTGCCACTGGATCATTCCAGCACACGGTGGCAAGCACAGGTGGAATGTCGCAACCTATGTTCAGCATGGTGCTGAGTGATGTCCTGTCCGCTATGATCATCTACAAGTACAGATATGTCCATTTCCCCAGGGGACATGAATTGGCTGCTGTGAAGGGAGATTTTTATGCCCTTGGAAACATCCCCCATGTTGTTGGTGCCATTGACTGCACACATGTTGGGCTGGTTCCACCACAGGCCAGTGAGCCCATGTACAGGAATCGTAAACATTTCCACTCCATAAATGTGCAAGTGGTGTGCCAGGCGGCTATGATCATCTCGCACATGTGTGCCAAATTTCCCAGCTCAGCCCATGACTCATACATCATGTGTAACAGCATCGTACCACAGATGATGGCTAATCTGCTTCCTGAGCATGCATGGATTGTGGGTGAGTATGCATAGTCAAATAGCATGCTTTGTGTGTGACATGCTGTCCTCTGCCACAGTGACATTACAAGGTTTCTCTGTGTTCCTCACACCTAAGGTGACTCTGCATATCCCAACCGTCCTTGGTTGCTGAGCCCACTGCGGAATCCCAGGACACCAGCTGATGTCCGCAACAATGATGCCCATGGGAGGACACGTCGTGTGGTTTAGCGTACTTTTGGTCTCCTGAAGTCATGCTTTCGCTGCCTGGACAAGACCAGAGGTGCCCTGATGTACTCGCCCAAAAAGGTGTGTCAGATCATTGTCGCATGCTCCATGCTTCACAACCTGGCCTTGCGCAAGGAGATCCCACTGATCCTGGATCCTGGATGAGCAGCAGAGGCCCCCGCCTGCAAACCAACCCATGTCCAGTGACGAGGATAGTGGAGAGGAGGATGGTGTTGACCTGCGACAACAGCTCATCAACCGCTACTTCACTTGAAGGTGAGTGACAATGTACAACGGGGCCATTGTATGCTGATGTTGTTGTTGTTGTTGAAAAGGTCGATGTTAGCTTTGTGACTGCAGCCTGTTGTTGACTCTATGCCTGATGCCTTTGTTTAGGGAATAGGGTAGTTATGCACAGCTACAGGATGTCTATGTCGGTACTGTTGCTCATTGTGATGTGTGCAGATTGTAGTACCTCAATGACAAGTGTTGTGTGTTGGCTGTGATGCCACCGCCTGACTAGTGATTATTGTTCTGTTGTGTTTTCCTAGGTCCCTTCAGCCTTCTCTTGCCTACAGACAATCCGCGCTCCTGTGACATTGTAATCATGGTGCATATATATATATATACGTGACATGGTGGGTTTATTCAAATCGAGCCTTCGGGCCCGGGATCGCGCTAATGCCAGCGGTCCGCACTCTGAATATAGTTCGTCAGTCGAGAAGTCCGGGTAATTCCCCCCTGTTTTATCGTCAAGATATATCATGTAAAGTTCATCTACTTTTTGTTAGCTTCTGTGAGCGCCACATATGGTTAAGCTTCCCTTGTATATTATGTTTCATTTGATTATCTAATTACCGATATGCTATCTAGTTCTCGGGCATTATTCTACCTTTTCATGTCCCCCATTAAGGCTGATTGATTTTTTATATCGGAATTGTTAGAACCGGCGGTCTCTAGTTGGCAGAGGTATACACTTCTGACAAATAGGGACCAACCAACTCTAGTCAGGGAAAGGGGATTACACACTCAGATAACCCCTGCTACCCCCTTGGTAGCTTGGCAGAGCAGACAGGCTTATCTCAGAGGTAGTGTGTTAAGCATTTATGACCACATACAGTAATAAAGTGAATACACTACAGATGGACACGACACAGAAGTTATTATAAAAATAGTATTTTTATATAAGGCTTAGCACAAGACCAAATAACGACAAAAATATACCACAGTCTTAATAAATACTCTTTGGAAGGAAAAATAATAGTTCAAGTAAGGTTTCTTCTTGGCAAATAGTTCTTTAGCAAAGTATTCTTCTGAGCACAGTTCTTTGGCAACAATGTAACCCCCACAGGAGTCACACGACGTCGAGTCTACAAGATTCCCAAGGTTCGGCGTCGACCGCGAGGAGCGCTACGTCGAGCCTGGAGTTGCAACAGACCCCACAAGTACAGTACCTTGAGAAACGAAGAAAATGATGATCCACGGCGTCGAGATGTCGGCGTCGAGGTCGGCGTCGATCGTGCCTCGGAGTCGGGTCAATCCGCAGCGGTGTCGAGGGATGTCGGGCCGGAGCAGCGCTCACGGCGTCGAGAAGGGCGTCGAGTCGATGCGATCAGTAGCGGCGTCGGGACGGGGTCGCTTGGAGGTGGAGCCGATACTCACTCCTCACTGGCGTTGATACCGGCGTCGAGACGGGGTCACTTGGAGCCGGGGCCGATACCCACTGCTCACTGGCGTTGCTGCTGGCGTCGAGACTGCAGATTTTCCCTTGTGTACTGGAAACAACACTTTCCAGCAATTCAGCAATTCAGTAGATGGTGAAGTCCTTTGGCCCTGTGACTTCAACAGGAGACTGGCACTCTTCCAGTCCTTGGAGATTTCCTAGCAAGTGTTCAGAGAGTACACACCAAGTTCCTCTCTCCTTGTTCCTTGGCAAAAATAAAGAAGCAGCTTTCAGGTTCCTCCACAGCAAAACAGCACTCTGGCAGAAAGGGGAGGCAAGTCCTTAGATCAGCAGGCTTCTTGTCCTTGGTACAGGTTTCCTTGTCAGAAGTGATCTGAGTTCTTGGTTCAGGGGTCCTTCTCTTATACCCCTTTTTCCCTTTGTTCCCTTTGTCCAAGCCGGGCGATTCCCACCATCTCAGGTTTGTTGTGGGTGTTGCCAGGCAGAGGCACCTGGCCTATTCACTGAGCAGGGCAGAGTCCTCAGCCGCCCAGCAGGAGGCGGAGCCAGTATTGTCACTGGCAGGAGCAGGGCTATCAGTCGCCCAGCAGGAGGCGGAGCCAGTATTGTGTCAGGCAGGGCAGGCTACTCTTCCCTCACTCTATGTGTAAACGCCCCATTCACCCCACACTGACTCACTCAGACCTCTGGAGCCACCCAGCCCCTGACACACACACCAAACCAGCAGAGACCGGTAGATAGTTGGACAAGAAAATAGCCACTTTCTAAAAGTGCTATTTTCAAACATAGAATTTAAAAACCATCCATCCTAAAGGGTGTGTTATTAAATTCTGAGTTCAGGGATACTAAACTCGACTTGCTACCATGCTCCCTGAGTCAGATAGATTATAATGGAGTTAATAATCAGTCTGCCCAGTCTGGCCTATTGGAGGCAGGTAGCCCTTCAATAGTGAAAAACGAAAATGGCTGTAATTCACTATTAGGTCATGCCACACACATCAGGGCATGACCTACCTTTTACCAACAATGCACCCTGCCCTAGGGCCTACCATAGAGGTGTCTGAAATGTGGCAAAGTGAAGGTTTAGAGACTGGTAAGTAGGTTTCCTTACCAAGTCGACATGGCAGTCAGGGACTGCACGCAGGCGCCGCGGTGGCAGGCCTGAGACACATTTTACACGCTGCTTCTGTGGGTGGCACAACCAGTGCTGCAAGCCCACCAGCAGCAGTTAACTTACACGCCCTTGGCACACGCAGTGCACTAGACTAGGGTCTGACCAGTAAGTCAACCAAGCCAATCATGGTAACACCAATCAATGTAACAATTTAACATAGGGAGCACTTGCACTGTGGCACTGATCAGCAGTGGCACAGTGCCCAAAGAAATAAACCAGCAAAAACATCGTAAACAGAGGAGGCAAACAGAAAAAAATGGAGGAGAGACTCATGCCAATGATGCCAGGTCTAACACGTGTCCCCTCCAGCTGAAATGTGGGGAGAACTACCCTTCACCCAGGGAGTCCTCATCACTAAGGCGGAAAAATCTGGACAGACCATCAGCATTGGCGTGATCTGTACCAGGGCGGTGTTCCACCGTAAAGTCCATCCCCTGTAGGGAAATGGACCACCTCAACAGCTTTGGGTTCTCACCCCTCATCTGCATTAACCATCTGAGGGGCCTGTGGTCTGTCTGAACCCGGAAGTGAGTCCCAAACAGGTAGGGTCTTAGCTTCTTCAGCGCCCAGACCACAGCAAATGCCTCACGCTCTATCGCACTCCACCTTTGTTCCCTGGGAAGTAACCTCCGGCTGATGAAGGCTACAGGTAAGTCTCGGCCCTCCTCATTCATCTGTGCTAGAACAGCCCCCACACCATGCCCTGAAGCGTCTGTCTGGACAATGAATTCTTTTGAAAAGTCGGGTGCCTGGAGGACCGGTGCTGTACACATTGCAGTTTTCAGGGTGTCAAAGGCGTTCTGACAGGCGTCAGTCCAGATCACAAGTCTCGGCTGCTTCCTGGAAGTCAGCGAGGTCAAGGGGTGCACAATGTTGCCATACCCCTTGACAAACCTCCTGTAGTAACCCGTGAGACCCAAGAAGGCTCTCACCTGAGTCTGGGTTTTGGGCGGTTCCCAAGCCAGGATGGTATCTATCTTGGGTTGCAGGGGGGCCACCTTGCCGCTCCCTACTTGGTGCCCCAAGTACACCACTGAACCCTGCCCAATCTGGCACTTACTAGCCTTGATTGTGAGGCCTGCTCTGCGCAGGGCCAACAACACTTCCTGGAGGTGGCGCAAGTGTTCCTCCCAGCTGGCGCTGAACACTGCTATATCGTCCAGGTAGGCGGCGCTGAAATCTTCCAGCCCGGCCAATACCTGGTTAACCAACCTCTGGAATGTGGCAGGGGCATTCTTCATCCCAAAGGGCATCACACGGAACTGGTAGTGCCCATCTGGTGTGGAGAATGCAGACCTCTCTTTTGCCCCATCAGTCAAGGCGATCTGCCAGTACCCAGACGTTAGATCAAACGTACTAAGGTACCGGGCAGCCCCCAACCGATCGATGAGCTCATCAGCTCTGGGGATGGGGTGCGCATCAGTCTTGGTGACCGAAATGAGTCCTCGGTAATCCACACAGAACCGAAGTTCTGGTGAAGCACCAGGCGCCGCAGCCTTTGGGACCAAGACCACTGGGCTGGCCCAAGGACTGCTAGAGGACTCAACCACCCCTAAGGCAAACATCTTGGAGACCTCCTCCTTGATATATGCTCTGACCTTGTCAGTCACCCTGTAGGCCTTGTGCCTCACAGGAGTGCTGTCCCCAGTGTCCACATCATGGACACACCACTGAGTGACACCAGGGATTAAGGAGAACAGATCAGGGAATTGTACCAACAGATGGCGACAATCTTGCTGCTGCTCAGGGGTCAGTGTGTCAGAGAGGACAACACCATCCACTGACCCATCTTTTTCTTTTGCACACAGGAGGTCAGGAAGAGGCTCACTCTCCTCCTCCATCCCAGCATCTGTGGCAAGGAGCATGCCCACTTCGGACCTTTCTAAGTGGGGCTTTAACCGGTTGACATGCAGGACCCTTAAGGGGTTCCTGGGAGACTTCAAGTCCACCAAGTAGGTGACATCGCTCTTTTTCTCCACAACCTCAAATGGTCCGGTCCACCTGTCCTTGAGCGCACAAGGTTCCACAGGGGCCATGACCCAAACTTTCTGACCAGGTTGAAGCTCAACCAGAGTGGCATTCTGATCGCACCACCGCTTCATCTCTTCCTGGCTGGCCTCCAGATTTGCCTGAGCAAGATCTCTGAAGCGCCGAGTCTGGTTCCTAAAGGCCAGCATGTAACTATATACATCCTGGGAAGGTTTCCTGGGAGATTGCTCCCAGCCTTCTTTGACCAGACTCAAAGGTCCTCTTAACGGGTGACCATACAAAAGCTCAAAGGGGCTGAACCCTAGAGACTTCTGTGGCACCTCACGGTAAGCAAACAGCGGGCATGGCAAGAGGACGTCCCATTTACGCCTCATTGGTTCTTCAAGACCCATGATCATGCCTTTTAGGGTCCGGTTGAATCTCTCAACCAGCCCATTACCTTGAGGGTGGTAAGGAGTGGTAAACTTGTAGGTTACCCCACACTCCTTCCACAGAGACTTCATATAATTCGAAATGAAGTTGGTTCCCCGGTCTGACACCACCTCTCTGGGGAACCCCATGCGGGAGAAAACACCCATCAGTGCCCGTCCCACCACGGGGGCCGTCACTGTGCGGAGAGGGATGGCTTCCGGGTACCGGGTGGCATGGTCCACCAAGACCAGGATAAACCTGTTGCCCATGGCTGTCTTGGGGTCCAGTGGCCCCACAATGTCAATTCCCACTCGCTCAAAGGGGGTACTGACGACGGGAAAAGGTTGGAGGGGAGCCTTCTGCTTCCGCCCACTTTTCCCACTTGCCTGGCAAGTTTGACAGGTCCTACAATGGATATCTGAATCCCTTCTCTTCTGGGGCCAATAAAAATGGGTGACAAGCCTGTCATAGGTCTTGTCCTGCCCCAGATGTCCAGCTAACGGAACGTCATGAGCCAACCCCAGTAGGAAGGCTCTGAAGCGCTGGGGTACCACCAGCACACGGGCTGACCCAGGCTCAGCAGCCTTAGGCTCGCTATACAGGAGGTCGTTCTCCCAGTAGACCCAATGTGATCCTGACTGATCACCTGTCGTTTGGGCTGAGGCCTGCTGCCTCATACCCACAAGAGAAGTGCACACTTTCTGTTCAGCACAAAATTCCTCCCTGGAGGGACCACCATCCTGCTGCCAATGGGTCAGCTCGGGCAGGTCTCCCAGTTCGGCCACTTGTTCTCCTGTCGGTTTCAGGGCATCCCCCTCAGGGTCTGCTCCCTCCTGGACCGCGGGAACGATGGGGGACGGTTTCCCGCGCCCCCTGCCTCTTCTCTTCACGGTTGGGACCTGGGCCATACTTTCAGGCTCCAGGGCCCCATCAACACCCTTACTGACTGACATGGACCGGGTGGTCGCACACACCCACTCAGGCAGACCCAACATTTCCAGATGCGATTTTCTCTCCACCTTAGCCCAAGGGGAGTCCTCCAAATCATTGCCCAGGAGACAATCAATAGGCATGGCGGGCCTCACAGCAACCTGAAGAGTACCTGAGACCCCCCCCACTCAAAGGGAACTTGAGCTACCTCACACTGACTCTGTGAGTTGTCAGCAGCTACAACGGGGTAGAATGCATGAGGGACCACCTGCTCTCTGGACACCAAGTGACACTTGACAGCTGTCACACTCGCTCCGGTGTCTCTGAGAGCTTCCACCCTATGGCCATTAATGGTCACCCACTGCCTATATTTCTTAGTGTTACTAGGCAGAGGGGTTGGAGGGACCATTTCCACGTCTCCTAAAGAGACCAGGGACATTTCTGCGGGACCCCACTCACCGGGGGCACCCATCTCATCCCCTCCCAGGGCTACACTCACTACCTGACGAGGGGGTGCACGCGGCGGTGCATTCGAATCCTTCATGGGACACTGGGGATCATAATAACGGTGTCCCACCTGCTTACAGGCATAGCAGGTCATGGGGCCCCTGTGAACAGGTTTACCCGTCGGGGCCTCTGGCTTCTTTACAGGGGGAGGCTGGGAACCCTTCCCTTGGTTCCCTTGGGGACTACTTTGGGGCCCTTTCTGAAACTCCCTCTGTTTACCCCTGTCCCCCCCACTCTTCTGCTGGGGACCCTGCCCACCTTTGGCTGAGTCTCCCACTGGACCCTTGTGGACCCTGGTACTGACCCAGCGGTCCGCCTCCTCAGCAAGTTGTCTAGGGTTAGATATCTTGCTATCAACAAGGTGCTGGCGTAGCTCTGGAAAACAGTTATTAGACAAGTGCTCCCAAGCAAATAAATCATAAAGAGCATCATAACTATCAACCTTGCTACCCTTTATCCAACCATCCATGGTTCTGCAGAAAAAAGACACATATTCAACCCACGTAGTACCAGGCAACTTCTTACATTCTCTAAAGGTTTGTCTGTACTTTTCTGGAGTTAAGCCATATCTCAGCATTAAAGCATCTTTCATATGAGTATAAGACATCCTATCCTCAGCAGGAAGGCTCAACAAGGTATCTCTCCCCTCGTTTGTAAAGCGGCTCCACAACCCCGTTCCCCAATCCTTCTCAGGGACCCGGTGGGCCAACAATGCTAACTCATACACTTTAAACCATTGGCTAATATCTTCATTCTTACTGTAATCCTTGATCACATCTTTAGGAAAATAAAACCTACTTTCTGCAGGCACGGATGGAGTGCTGCCACCAGAGGGATTCAACTCTAAACTCTTAGTTTTAAGCTCCATCTCCCTCACCATCTTCTCACGTTCAAACGCTAATTTCTCTCTCTCAAAATCTAATCTTTTGCTCTCCATTTCAGCTTCTCTCTTGCTTCTTGCATTCTCTAATTCCAACTGCCCTCCTAATTTAAGTTTTGCCATTTCTAACTTGTACCCCCTCTCCTTCTCCCTGTCTTCTAATTCTTCGGGGGAAAGGCTCCTAGAGGACGCACTACTGCCTGGAGATGACACTGGCCCACCTGTGGGCTCTTCCTCTTCCTCTTCTTCTTCCTCTTCCGGTACCCCCACCGGATCAGAGGGATTTCTGGCCTCTAACCAGGCCTTCAGCGCTTTGAGGAAGCCCTCTTTCTTTGAGACACCTGTGGTAGGAACTTTAAACTGCTTGCAAAATCCTTTTAGATCTTTTAGCGTGTAGGAATCTATCTTCTCCTTATCAAATTCCCCCACAACAATCTCCACAGGTGTAGTAGCTCCGGCCTTCTCCATGGTCAAAACTGGCAGTGTTTAAAGAAATAAGCTCCAGGAAAGCGGAGAACAAAAATAGAATATCCTACCAAACAGACTGTGGCTGCGTTATGATCTGCTTTCACTATGTAGCGTACACTAATCACTGCACATGAGTCATAAATGCAAAGTTCAAATTCTCACCGCTGACCACCAATGTTAGAACCGGCGGTCTCTAGTTGGCAGAGGTATACACTTCTGACAAATAGGGACCAACCAACTCTAGTCAGGGAAAGGGGATTACACACTCAGATAACCCCTGCTACCCCCTTGGTAGCTTGGCAGAGCAGACAGGCTTATCTCAGAGGTAGTGTGTTAAGCATTTATGACCACATACAGTAATAAAGTGAATACACTACAGATGGACACGACACAGAAGTTATTATAAAAATAGTATTTTTATATAAGGCTTAGCACAAGACCAAATAACGACAAAAATATACCACAGTCTTAATAAATACTCTTTGGAAGGAAAAATAATAGTTCAAGTAAGGTTTCTTCTTGGCAAATAGTTCTTTAGCAAAGTATTCTTCTGAGCACAGTTCTTTGGCAACAATGTAACCCCCACAGGAGTCACACGACGTCGAGTCTACAAGATTCCCAAGGTTCGGCGTCGACCGCGAGGAGCGCTACGTCGAGCCTGGAGTTGCAACAGACCCCACAAGTACAGTACCTTGAGAAACGAAGAAAATGATGATCCACGGCGTCGAGATGTCGGCGTCGAGGTCGGCGTCGATCGTGCCTCGGAGTCGGGTCAATCCGCAGCGGTGTCGAGGGATGTCGGGCCGGAGCAGCGCTCACGGCGTCGAGAAGGGCGTCGAGTCGATGCGATCAGCAGCGGCGTCGGGACGGGGTCGCTTGGAGGTGGAGCCGATACTCACTCCTCACTGGCGTTGATACCGGCGTCGAGACGGGGTCACTTGGAGCCGGGGCCGATACCCACTGCTCACTGGCGTTGCTGCTGGCGTCGAGACTGCAGATTTTCCCTTGTGTACTGGAAACAACACTTTCCAGCAATTCAGCAATTCAGTAGATGGTGAAGTCCTTTGGCCCTGTGACTTCAACAGGAGACTGGCACTCTTCCAGTCCTTGGAGATTTCCTAGCAAGTGTTCAGAGAGTACACACCAAGTTCCTCTCTCCTTGTTCCTTGGCAAAAATAAAGAAGCAGCTTTCAGGTTCCTCCACAGCAAAACAGCACTCTGGCAGAAAGGGGAGGCAAGTCCTTAGATCAGCAGGCTTCTTGTCCTTGGTACAGGTTTCCTTGTCAGAAGTGATCTGAGTTCTTGGTTCAGGGGTCCTTCTCTTATACCCCTTTTTCCCTTTGTTCCCTTTGTCCAAGCCGGGCGATTCCCACCATCTCAGGTTTGTTGTGGGTGTTGCCAGGCAGAGGCACCTGGCCTATTCACTGAGCAGGGCAGAGTCCTCAGCCGCCCAGCAGGAGGCGGAGCCAGTGTTGTCACTGGCAGGAGCAGGGCTATCAGTCGCCCAGCAGGAGGCGGAGCCAGTATTGTGTCAGGCAGGGCAGGCTACTCTTCCCTCACTCTATGTGTAAACGCCCCACTCACCCCACACTGACTCACTCAGACCTCTGGAGCCACCCAGCCCCTGACACACACACCAAACCAGCAGAGACCGGTAGATAGTTGGACAAGAAAATAGCCACTTTCTAAAAGTGCTATTTTCAAACATAGAATATAAAAACCATCCATCCTAAAGGGTGTGTTATTAAATTCTGAGTTCAGGGATACTAAACTCGACTTGCTACCATGCTCCCTGAGTCAGATAGATTATAATGGAGTTAATAATCAGTCTGCCCAGTCTGTCCTATTGGAGGCAGGTAGCCCTTCAATAGTGAAAAACAAAAATGGCTGTAATTCACTATTAGGTCATGCCACACACATCAGGGCATGACCTACCTTTTACCAACAATGCACCCTGCCCTAGGGCCTACCATAGAGGTGTCTGAAATGTGGCAAAGTGAAGGTTTAGAGACTGGTAAGTAGGTTTCCTTACCAAGTCGACATGGCAGTCAGGGACTGCACGCAGGCGCCGCGGTGGCAGGCCTGAGACACATTTTACACGCTGCAATGTGGGTGGCACAACCAGTGCTGCAAGCCCACCAGCAGCAGTTAACTTACACGCCCTTGGCACACGCAGTGCACTAGACTAGGGTCTGACCAGTAAGTCAACCAAGCCAATCATGGTAACACCAATCAATGTAACAATTTAACATAGGGAGCACTTGCACTGTGGCACTGATCAGCAGTGGCACAGTGCCCAAAGAAATAAACCAGCAAAAACATCGTAAACAGAGGAGGCAAACAGAAAAAAATGGAGGAGAGACTCATGCCAATGATGCCAGGTCTAACAGGAATCTTGGACATACATCTATGATATGTAGCCTTTAGACGATAATTTATATCATTCTAATACCGCTTCCATGTTGCTGTTTTCTTTTGAATCTCGTGTTGAAATACGATCACACTACTCTTGTCTGATACTTTAACATACGACCACTGTACATGTCTCAAATCTCTTCTTTTCTTCAGTGCTTGACATCCTGTGTGTTTTGGAAACAACCTTCTTCCACACGATAATAATCGTTTAAAGCCTGGTTTGACTGCGCACACGTTATCAATACAGTGGACATTGGGGTTTATTCTTCGAACCGTATTTTTTCCATTTGTTGGAATCCTGTCTCAGGTATCTTTTTTCTTATTTTTTGCTACACCGTAAACCCCTATTGGGTTGCGCTGATATAACATGTGTGTTTTTTTACTATCTCCTTAGTTCATTCTCGTTTTCATTTATTTTTTTCTTCTGTCTAGTATTTTCCTAAGTTCTTATTGGCTCAAAGTGTCCCTTTTCTGGATCCAGTGGCATTCTCCTACTGATTGCTTTACTTCATCATTAATGTGAGCAACTATAGCCCATATTTTGCAGGCTAGGTTTTTCTTTCTGATTGTAATAAATTCATTTTTTCATGTGTTATTTTTACACAAACAGTAAAGTTTTTTCGATTCTTGTTTTGTGTTCCTCTCTTTACATACAGGTCGTTTATACATCCACAATTGGTCTTTATAGGCTATACATATATCGACGATTATCTACAAAGTAAGAGATTTTTTACATCACAGCTTATCTCTGGTCATGAACTGGGCTTTGTATCCGGTTTCCTTCTCCTTTTTTCTGTTTCATTCTTTCTTATCATTTATTTTTTCTGTTTAGCTGTTTGGTGTTTTCACCACTTACAGTTATATTCTATGTGATTAAGCACAAGTCTTTATTCTGCACATATTCTTTCTCCTTGTACTCACTCTTTTTCGTTCTTTCTCTTTCACATTGGATGATCATTTCATTCTTGGGTCTTTTATGACAGCACAAAATTATCATTGGATGAATATGTATTAGGGTACTCAGTGTTTTTAAAGAGTTGTTTATTTATGTTGATTATTTCTATATATAGGGAAAAGAATTTGTGGCTCTCCTGATGAAGACGCTTTCTAGCATCGAAACGCGCGTTGAGAAGATCTTGATTACAGCCACAGTTTTTGTCTTTGTTCATGTGTAATTATGTCTGTCATATTGTAGATTGATCTGTCATGTATGTATTTTTTGTGTAATGTATTGTATTCTTGTCTTATAATTTGAGATTATACATACATCATTTTTTCCAATGAAGATATATATATAATAAAAAATGTTTTTTGTAATCTATATACAATAAAAATCAAACATGTTTTTATAAATATTGTGCACACTGAGTTCCCTTTTGAATAGGTTACGGTTGTTATTATTACATATTTGTAACATCTAGACTGCCTAGGATGTTTAGATTCATAATTGTAATCATGGTTAACATTGCACAAACTGTGATAAACATGGAGCAGACACAACGACATTGGTGTGTTAGGAGTGTTTATTTACAAGGGATATATGTGACAGGGGTGTGAATATTTACAGAAATGTGAAGGATGAAGCAATGAGTTTTCAGTGATGGTAGATGAGACAATTGATTCCTCACCACACTGTTGTGGAGACCCCGTCCAAGAGACGGGTGCCAATAACATGGCAGTGTGGGGAAGGATAGTTGACAAAGTCAATGGCAGGATGAAGAGGTGTGCCATCATGGCTGGCCCCTTGGATGGCGTTTTGCAGGTGCTTTGCCATGGCTTGTTCCCAAGGATTTCCTCGGATGCCCCCTTGGTTTTTTGGCAGGGGGGGCCACAGCTGCAGGGCCAGTGGGGTCTGAGGATTCACCCCTCTCCGTGTCCGCAGGGGAGGATGGTGAACTGGCATCCTTCAGGACACCGGAGGGAGGTGGAGATGTAGTTTGTGCCGCAGGCCTGATCCTCAGTTCCGCAACCAGCTGGCCCAAGAGGTCCACAATCTGGCCCATGCGGTGGTCCATGGACTTCAGCACCTGTTGAAGCACATGTGCATCTTGGTGGGCCTGGTCCGTTTGTCCCTGGACCTGTTCATAGGCCCCAATGACTCTGCTGATGTTTGCCAGGGCTTCGGTCCCATGCTCCTGTTGTCTTCGTGTCTCCCTTGGCCTCGCCCCTGCCCTGCTGTCACGGCCCTGTTGGCTCACCACTGTCTGCACACGCCTACTCTCCCTGCCCTCCGCAGTTGTTGGGGTGGGGTGGACATCCTCTGTGGCAGGGCGGGTGTTGCAGCCAGCACTGTTGGTGGTGGCCGCATGGGTCGTACCGGCAGGGCTCAGTGTTGTTGTAGTTTTTTTTCCCCCTGGTTTTGCTCCCTGTTTTCTTCTTGGTCTATTTACTCTTGTTCCATACTTATGATATAGACTACTGTTAGAGCTGCAAGTATACATACAGGGTGGCATGTTAAACTAATGTTTACCCTTACTGTAATTTGTAATCATGAATGGACGTTAAGATTTGTTAGTCATGATCTATTTTGTAAATATATATATTTTATTTGTTTATTTCTAATTTAAATTAATATATATCTCTTGTATATTTGTTTTTATCATTTTTTTATCTTATGTTTTTTCTTGTTTCTGTCTTCTTTCTAGATATATGTATGTTTTCTCTCACAGGGCCTATAACGTAGCTTTCTAGCTACTTGTGGGCTGATGGCCTTTATTCTTTTAGAGACGAGATTAGCAATTTCCTAGCTAGCTCCCCAAATTGTTCTGGGGATTAGCATCGAACCTAATATCATCTATACTTTTATTTCTACAGCACTTCGACTACTGACTTTACTCATTCTTGTTTATATGAGATATCTTAAATGTTAACTCTAACCTTTTATTTGGTCGTACTTTTTTCTTCTTATTTATGTCAACAATTAATTAGATAGGTGATTTCCAATTGGACGCTCTGATGTAATGATACCTACCTGTTAATTTACATTCCTACATAATGGTTTGGTCGCTCGTTTCTATATTTACATCTCGTAATTAGTAAATATATATTTCACACTTTATGTTTTTATTACTAGAGTAGCTCGCTTAGACTGTTGATTATTTAACCTGCTACGTTTTTCCTACATAGAAATATATATATATTTTCCTCATACGTATCATATTATTAATATTATCACTTGCCATGTACACAGGTTTAATATGGCGCTCGGGTCTTTGCTATAATATGGTTTACATCATGAAGTCCGTCCTTGATATTAGCACTTGTATCATATAGTCCGTCATTGACTTTTACATTTTCGGCTATTTAACTCCGTTCCAAGAAGGCGCGTGTTGTACAAGCCGACTTTCATACTTATTTAATGTATGAATGTTGTCGAGACCAACTGCAGTCTGGTCTTCTTGCAATAGCAGATAGAAAATCTGCCTCTACCTTACACAGGTCCTTTATCTCTATGCGGGTACCCTGCACTGTCTCCCTTGGTCATGCTTGAAGACGGGTTTCCCGGAGGCTAGCCCGGAATTAAATAAGTTTGGTTTTTGTTTTTTCACTTTTCTAGCAGAGTGACAAGACAATGGTCCTGATGAATGCCATGAACTTTTGGTCACCTGGCAGAAACATGTTGACCTAGTAAGATAGGAAACATCCTTACTCCTATCGTCACACTAGTTTTAACTCCATCCATTGGGGATAGTTATTAAAGTTCTTTTTCCCTTTATGAGATGGTTTTAATACACTTTTGATATTATTTTTGCACTCTGCCCCTCATTCACCTTAAGCATTGGAGTGAAAAACACCTCACGCTCCTCTCCAGAGGGAGAGTTGTAGCCCACACAGTGCACCTTGTGGGCACTGTGTGCAAAAGGGAACCCAATGATGAAGCATGTCACCCAAGTGGTGAGTGAGGGTTGTGCACATTGTGATTCACATTATTAGCACATTTTCCATTAGGTTACCTGTTGTGAGTATTCTACTCTTATTATCTCATCTACCATGACTGTCAACTCACTCTCTGTTAATTTGGGCATTTTCTGTGGTGCTATGGTGTGTGATGGGCAAAGGGGTATGGGTGCAGGGAGTTGGTGGTGGTGATGTGTGTGGTGTGTGTGTTGTGATAGTGTGATGATTTGCCTCTCCTTTCATCTGTGGTGTTTGTCCCTTCACTTCTGGAGTATTGCAAAGAATGTGGTCAGGGAAGGGGCTGGTTTTATACTCAGCTATGTGGGTGTGTCCAAATGGGGTATTGCTGCCAGGTGTGTTGTGTGGGATGTCCTGTTATTTGAATTTTTGTAGTTGCCATGTGGTTGTGTCATTAGGGTGTGTTCTGTGTTTTTGGGTGCATGGCTAGTTTGATGTGTGTACTTTGTGGCCTTGTTTGAGTTTTTTCTGTCGACCGCCATATTTGTCAGGGAGCGTCCGCAGCGGTGGCTATGCTACAGCTTTTCCGCTGGCTCTCCCATTCATCACTGTTTGCAACCGCGGCGGTCGGAAACAGCGGAATGTACCCTGGTCACATCGGGGATGTCCTAATTTTCCGTGCGGTGTCTCTGCTGTCCTGGCGGCGGTTCGATTATTTTCCGCCGCGAATTTTGGGTGGATGATCCTGATTGTACCGCCGGTTTTGCCGCAGTACCGGTGGGCGGATGTTTGCCGCTACCATGGCGGTCGGGGTGGTTTTACGACCACCATGCTAATGGGCCCCTATGTTCTTTTTGGAGGGCTTGGAGTAGTTAGGTAGGGTCGGTATACCTCTTCGTCTTGTTGCTTGGAAGGCATTATGCCATCCTTCAACAGCATTGTTGGTTTTGGTTTGTTTGTTTAGTGTGCTCAAGTACACATTCCACCATCGAATGTGGAATTTGGGTAGTCTTCTCTGCCCTGATCTGTGAAGTCCTCCCATCCAGGTATCTTCATAGTAATCTAAAAGTGGGCTTAGTTTTTCTTCATTTCTTTTATAGTAGGGACTTTCTATTGGGATGTTACAGTGCTCTGCTACCTGTTACTGGGACTTAGGCCAGTGCAATCAGTTTGTTAACTTGGTATGCAAAAGTACTGTCGGTTGCATACTCAACACTTAGGGGCCTATTATCATGGCGAGCGGATCGCCACCGCCCGACCGGCGGTGGCGATCCACCCGCCAAAACCCCCACCACATTAGCATGGCGGGAGGTACCGCAGCAGACCAAAAGACCGTCCGCCGCTTTTCCGCTGGCAGGCAATCATCACGATTGCCTACCGGGTGGAAAAGGCCCATAATATGGCAACGCACGCCATCCATATTGGAAAGGCATGTGGAGTTTACTTTGGGGGCCCGTTGTGGGCCCCAGGGGGGGTTGGGGGCTGCACTTGGGGGGTAACCATGGTACCCCCCTACATTGGCATGCACAAGGTGGCAGGCACTGCATGGTGCCTGTCACGTTGTGCATGCCAATGCACACCATACATCTTTTACATTGCGGCGGGTGCTGCTTACAGCACTGCCCGCCGCAATGTAAAACATGCGGGATGCGACCGCCCGGGTGGTGGTCGCATCCTAATGGTCCTGGCGGGACCACCGCACCTCTGGCGGTCGGTCCCGTTTACCGTTACTGTGGCCCTTAGGGTTGACTTTTGCAGATGTCTCCGTAGACATTGATTAAAATGGTAATAGCAACCCTGGATTGCTGTATGTGGGTAGCATTTTAGTATAGTATTAATCATGGCATGCTCAAAATCAATAATTATTTTTTTAGGAAAATAATTATTGTTTTTCTCTTTTATTTGGTTTAAAATTTCAAGGTAGGTAGCTTGTTGTTTATTGGGGAGTAGGGTATAGATACATTGAATATTAGTGTTTTGGGAAAACCATGTATTGTGTTTAACTGATAAAATGTTTGGGACACATTTTGAAGGTCCCATCCATCATCCAAGTGTTACATTGTTGTAATTTAAGTAAATTATTTGCAAACATAATAATTCGCTTGTCTTTGCATTTATTATCAAATAGTATTAATGGTTCATTACTGTGTGTTAAACTTAGCTCAGGGGAATCTCTACCTCTTGAAAGGTTTTAGGGGCAGGTGTAGTAGTTGTAGTGGCTTTCTTTTGTCTAGCTATTGTCCTTTTTAAAGAATCAATAGAGGGTAATTGAATAGATGCATGTTGGGGTACTGTTAGTAACTGCTCTTTCAGTATTTCTGTGGTAGGTCTATCTGTACTAGTGCTAGCTTCTTTTATTGTTTCAAGAGCACCTCTTACTTCAATCTCTGTTACATTTGGGGGGTGGTTATGTTCTTTAACAGATAAAACAGTGGTTTCCTGTGTAATAGCTCTTCCATCGCATTTATTTGAATAATATTTGCTGCATTTCCAAAACACTTTTAAACCACTTTATTTTTCTCGTGTGTAATACAATAACATTTTTCCTTTTTGTGACGTAATAAATTGTGCTCCTTCAGTCATGGTGGTCTTTTTAGTTCTAAGGAAAATATTTATAAATATGAATTGAAATACAGTACACTTTTTAGGTAAATACATATACATTTTGTTGCATATACTTACAATGTTGCTGTTGATGTCAGTGAAGATGGTGTTGATTATTTTGCAAACTTCTATTTTTGTTTTCTTGAATATGTTTTGGTTGGTAAGAAGAGATATGATATTAATATTTTTGTTCTATTAAGGGGTCTATTCCATTCTGGGTCGGACAGCCCTCCGAGAGCTGTCCGTAGCGTTTTCTTCCGACCTACTCGTTCCGGGAGCCAGTCCATCCGGATGAGGAAGTACGATGCTCAAATGTGCCCAAATCCCGAACGACACCTACGCTCCACAACAAGCAACATTTTCTGTACGAGCCGGAACCAGAAACGCAGCAATGGAGTTAACTGGAAGCATTTATACAGAAGTTTCCAGCCGGGCAAGTATGATGCGTACTTCCTAAGCGCCGAACTGGTCGCCACTTACAGCACATCTCAGCATCTGGAACAGCAGTATCTCCGCGTCGAATCGTTCAACAACACGATCCACTGCTCTGAGACGAACAAACCATGTATCCGATTGCGCATGTCATCCCTGTACTGTACGTCTCTGACCGAAACAACAACAGGAATTGAGGAGTACCCCGCAGACGGTAAGTTCGACACCCATAGGGTGTGGATAGCTATAATTGCCAGCAGTCTCAACCTACAGGGTGGTGGATGTCTATCACTACCAGCAGTCCCATACTATAAGGGGGTGGATGCCTATCACTACCAGCATCAGTTAACCCATAGGGGGGTCTACGCCTAGCACTACCAGCAGTTTCAACCCATAGGGGGGTGGACGCCTATCACTACCAGCAGTCTCATACCATAGGGGGGTGGATGCCTATCACTACCAGCATCACTCAACCCATGGGGGGGCGATGCCTATCACTACCAGCATCACTCAACCCAATAGAGGGGTGTATGCCTATCACTACCAGCAGTCTCAAACTATAGGGGGTGTATGCCTATCACTACCAGCAGTCCCATACTATAGGGGGGTGGATGCCTATCACTACCAGCAGTCTCAAACTATAGGGGGGTGTATGCCTATCACTACAAGCATCATTCAACCCATAAGGGGGTGTATGCCTATCACTACCAGCATCACTCAACCCATAGGGAGGTAGATGCCTCTCACTACCAGCAGTCTTATACCATAGGGGGGTGGATGCCTATCACTACCAGCATCACTCAACCCATATGGGGGTCGATGCCTATCACTACCAGCAGTCTCATACCATAGGGGGGGTGGATGCCTATCACTACCAGCAATCCCATACCATAGGGAGGTGGATGCCTATCACTACCAGCATCACTCAACCCATAGGGGGGTGGATGCCTATCACTACCAGCAGTCTCATACCATAGGGAGGTGGATGCCTATCACTACCAGCATCACTTAATCCATAGGGTGGTCTATGCCTATCACTACTAGCAGTCTCAACCCAGAGGGGGGTGGATGCCTATCACTACCAGCAGTCTCATACCATAGGGGGTGGATACCTATCACTACCAGCATCACTGAACCCATAGGGGGTTGGATGCCTATCACTACCAACAGTCTCAAACTATAGGGGGGCTGTATGCCTATCACTATCAGCAGTCCCATACTATAGGGGGTGGATGCCTATCACTACCAGCAGTCCCATACCATGGGGGGTGGATGCCTATCACTACCAGCATCACTCAACCTATAGGGGGGTGTATGCCTATCACTACCAGAATCACTCAACCCATAGGGGGGTGGATGCCTATCACTACCAGCAGTCTCATACCATAGGGGGGTGGATGCCTATCACTACCAGCATCACTCAACCCATGGGGGGTGTATGTCTATCACTACCAGCAGTCTCATACTATAGGGCGGTGGATGCCTATCACTACCAGTAGTCCCTACGCATAGGGTGGGGGATGGCTAACACTACCAGTCGTCCCCACCCATAGGGGATGTATGTCCACCACTCCCAGTATTGTCCAGCCCATAGGGGGCTTGATGGCTAGCACTGCCAGCTGTCCCACTCATAGGGAGGTTACCAACACCACCAGCAGTCCCTACTTTTAGGGGGTGATGGCTAACACCACTAGCATTCCCACCCATAGGGGTTGTAGGCCAAACACCCCCCCTACCATCATGGAAAGATTGTGCATTGTGGGTGAACTGCTTGCAACAGTGACACTGAAAGGGAACACAAACTGGAACTCCCATCACAGTTATGACCAGAAGGTGAATGTGGGACCCAAACACCAAGCATGTTGAGTAAAAGTGTGTCAGTGTGGTTTAACCCCCACGCACTCGTGACCAAAATGTGAGTCTGTGGCCAAAAACACCTGCCTAACATGGACATTGTGGTAATGGTGTTTAATCCCCCCACTCCAGTGACAAAAAGCTCAATGTGTGGTCCAAAACTCCAGCATATCAGGATCCTTGTCACAATGGGCTTTAACCCCATTTCACTACAGTGAGCAATAGGTGATTGCGGGCCCAAATTCCCCCAAAACTGAAAACCACCATGTATGACTCCTGGTCGGAACACTACAAGCAATGTAGTGGCATAGTAGTGGTTGGGTTGCAAACCAACATCGATCGGTTGAGTGTAAGATTTGTGTTGACTAAACATCCTCTGCCATGTGCAGAGAAGCCTTGCACATGGGGGTTGACAATGGCTCCAATGGCCAATTAAACAATTTAAGTAGCGACCATCATAATGCATTCGCACATATGCACACCAACAGACACACATACTAAGGAATCTTATGTAGACTTCAGCTTTTTGGTGATCAAGACCCATAGCATGGCAGCAATGGGACACACAAACCATGATGAATGTGCAGACTGATGAGGTAGGTGTCCCAGGAACAGCATGAAAAAACATACAGCCAATTTCCTGCCAATGGCCACAAATGCTATACCAATGCATGTGTGCAGATGCACAACCACAACCAGTCAGCCTCACACTGCATATTTTATTTATTTATTTATTTTTTAGCATTTCTTAAAGCGCGAACAAATGCCCGCAGGCGTCTCGGTGCTGTACTATTGTGAACTCTCCTATGCTTGGCTTCTGGCTCTTAGAGATTAAACAACCATGTTTTCAGCTTCTTTCTGAATGACAGGAGATTTGGGCTGGATCTGATGGATTGAGGGAGTGTGTTCCATAGTTTTGGGGCGGCAACCAGGAAACGTCTGTCTCCCCAGTTGACTAGTCTAGTCCAGGGTACCACCAGATCGTTCAGCTTGGCTGAACGGAGTGGTCGAGGAGGAATATAAGGAATAAGGTGGTCTCTCAGGAATTGAGGGGCTTGTGGGTGTAGCGATTTATAAACAATACACAATGTTTTGAATTTGATTCTATTCCTGATAAGGAGCCAATGAAAGCTTCTCAAGGTATCAGTTATAGGTTTAAATTTGGGGATATCCGAGAGAAGTCTGGCCGCTGCGTTCTGTACTGTCTGCATTTTCTTGATGACCCTGATTTGGGCATTGGCAAACAGGCCATTGCAGTAATCTAATGCAGACAGGACTAGGGCACTAACTAATGTCTTGCCTACACTTTTGGGGAGAAATGGGAGGATCTTTTTTACCAGGCGTAATTTGGAAAACGCTGTGGAGGCCGTCTGGTTGGCATGAGCCATAAAGTTCAAGTTGTCGTCAAAAATGACGCCTAAGTTTCTCACCTTCGTGGTTGGTTTGGGCAAGGCTTCAAAGGATGACGGCCACCATACGGAGGACCAGTTAGGACTAAGATGACCAAAGGTTACCACCTCGGTTTTATCGGAGTTCAGTTTTAAACAGTTTGCTGACATCCACTGTCCGATGGCCAGCATGCCTGCTTTAAAACTCTCCGCTACTGTTTCCCCATCATCTCTGATGGCCAGAATCAACTGGGTGTCATCCGCATATGAGGTAAGGTTCATCCCATGCGCTTTGATTGTTTTAGCGAGGTCCAACACATAGATGTTAAATAGTGTCGGGCTAAGGGATGAACCTTGAGGTACCCCACATGGCAAGGACAACTCTGCTGACTCGAATTGTCCTAGGGTGACTGCCTGGGATCTATCCGTCAGGAAAGATGCCAGTAGTTTCTTAGCTAGGCCTTGCACGCCTATCATATCGAACACAACTTGTGTGTGTGTCTCTCCGTTTACCCAGGCTAGTACGATACACATGATGTGGGGCAGATTTCCAATGAGACATATGTGTACACAGTGCAATCCAGTAGTTTGACAGGAATTGGGTACCTCTGTGGGCAATCAGGCATTGTCAGATGAGTGGGTTCACAACAGATCCATGTGACATAAGCTGCCTGCAACAGTGTGGCTGCAGGGCAACAGACAAGTTACCATACTGCATGCTCCAGATTTTATTGTCAAACACAAGGCCACATGCCTGTCTGGCCAATCAGTCAGTACTGACTCCTGTCCCAGGGGCAGTGCATGCGTACTCCACAGTCAGCACCGTGCCACACTCATGTTTGCAATGTGATTGGAACTTCGGTAGTGGTCATGTGTACATGATCACCACATGCTACACCCATGTAAGAGAATCTGATAATGCCACGTAATAAAAATGACATATTTCTGTTTGTGAGTCAACAACTCTCTCTACCTGTACACATAAGGGCCTCACAGGAACATAGTAAGGCTGCTTACACATATCTGTTCAATCCACCATTATGCTCGGTCGAGTGTCTACACACATGTTTTGCCATGTGTGCAGATCCACTAGCCACATGTCGGATGTCTGTCCATGAGAAACATATAGCAGACTTCAGAAATACAAAAAAATATGCCAGTCTACCATGACACAGAGTCAGACACATGATAAATACGTTCACAATGGACAATGTGTTGGCTCACACCCAAGATTAGGAGGCCAGTGTGTCTCAGATGACCGGAGTAGGCATACCTATCCATGGGCCATGTGATAAAAGGGATTGCCAGGAGCACTATGCAGGTGACTATGCATTTGTTACACTCATACACATCGTTTGTCCGAGGCCTCAACATTGATCATGGCTGCTGCATTGGTGTGTAGTCAATACCTCACACTCCTATGATGACGCACAACAGCAATTTGTGCATATATGTGGACCACACACAGAGCACAGGTCATTTATCAGTAAATGTGCAGACACATGTCTCACAATAGCATTACATTCAGGGTCCAAGGCGTGTGCACACCTTGGTCCCTAAGTGTCCAACGCGTCTTTTGAAGACCCACCCGCGTATGTCACCATTCCACTCAATGGTCAAAGGATGCCAACTAAAAGAATTTTGGCAGGGACTCAGGTGCTCTACAACACACTGACAGCCTGTCACACAGTACATTGAAGCACATTTCATGCTTCATTACATGTGTGGGTACATGTCTACACATTTCATATTGGATGTTGCACATTGTGGCACACACTACCAGGGTGTGACATGTTACATGGTGACAAAAAGGCATTCTGTCTGATGCACCTCACTACTGTCAGTTAGAACTCTGCTGATCAACACATGTGTCCTGGGCACAGTGACAGGGGCACATAGTCACATGACATGTTACATACACCCTACATTGCACATGATATGTACTGTAGGTTAAAGGGTGTTCCTGAGATGGCACTGTGGGGGTATATCATGAGCATTTGCGTATAGTGCTATGCACATGGACCTATTTCGATTTGGGAGACTTGAATCTTCTCCAACATCCATCTGATTTGGGCATGTGAGTTGCTGTTGTGTCTGTGTGTCACAGACATCCATGTCTGCCCTGAAAACAAGCCTGTTAGCACATCATGGGTGTTTAATGGTTGTGTTGGTACATGTACATCAGACGTTACATAATGACTGTGTCCATGTGACAATACATGATCCCTGTGTGTGTGATTTACAAACACCTGCCATTTTGACAACACATCTATCCTCACTAGTCACTGAGGTGTGTGTTTGGTATGTGACATTTGTTCAGATGTACTGTGACAGAGCCCATAGATGGACGACAGCATAGCATAGCACTTGTTGTATCACCATATGGAGCTGAAATGTTATGTGAGGGGCACATGGCTGGCATATGTGTCCATGATGAATAGCACACACCTTACTCAGTTGTGTCTTGATATGATGTAACATGTGCCATTTTGCATGGTCATTACCACATATGTAGGGGAAATGACAATCTTTCATTGATTCCCTATATACTGCAGGAGGGCAAATGTCCACAGACCCTTGCCAGACCTTGCAACCATGCAGGAACGTGACTGCATCTGACGTTACCGCTTCACAGGACCACTGATTCAGGATTTGGCGGATCTGTTGGCCCCACATTTACAACCTGGACGGGCGTATCCTACTGGGCTGACCCCCAAGGTGAAGGTGATGGCAGATCTACATTTCTTTGCCACAGGAACCTTCCAATACACTGTAGCTGGTGCTGGTGGGATGTCACAGAACATGTTCAGCCGTGTGCTACGTGATGTTTTAAAGGCAATGCTGTGTCATCTGAACAGATACATCAAGTTTCCAAATCCACAGCAAATGCCTGCCATAAAGGGTGACTTCTAAGCACTGGGAAGGATGCCAAATGTCATAGGCTCAATTGATGTTACACATGTGGCTTTGGTAGCACCACACGCACATGAGCAGACATACAGAAACAGAAAGCATTACCACTCCATTAATGCCCTGGTGGTATGTCTTCTGGACATGACAATATCACATGTCTGCTCATTTTCCTGGTTCTGCCTACGACACCTGCATCATGAGGAATAGCAGGATCCCACAGATGATGTCACAGCTGCAGAACCAGCGTGACTGGCTTGTCGGTGTGTAATCTCTGGTTACCTTGTGATTTTTTTGTATTTTGTAATTTGACGCTCTTTCCTGAACCATGACCTGTTTGTTTGTTTGTATGTAGGTGACTCTGGATACCCCAGCATGCCGTGGTTGCTGACACCTCTTAGAAACCCAGTCACACCAGCGCAGCTACGTTACAATGAAACACATGGGCGGACCAGGCAAGTTATAGAGTGGACATTTGGGCTCCTAAAAAGCAGATTCCAATGCCTGGACCGGACAGGAGGGGCCTCCAATATGCACCTGAAAAGGTGAGCAAGATATTTATTGTTTGTTGCATGCTACATATCATGACAGTGAGGGAGGAGTTGTCTCTCATCGAAGATGATGACGTCCATCAACTGCCAGCAGGGGAGGCTCCAGGCCTGGGTCATTTTGCGAGTGATGATGAGGCTCATCAACAACTTTTTCTCATGATTGTGCGTATGCAGTGATGAGTTGTGTACGTTTTCCCCTTCGCTGATATGTGTTTTTGTGGTGCAATGTGGGTGCATACATGTGGCTGGATGCTAATTGCCATTATCAGGGCATTAATGTGTCCTTCGAGTTAGTATGTTCTCCCAAACTGTGTAGACATGATTCATAGGTTGTTTTCATAACTCTAGGGAATTGTGTATGTAATGTGTATTGTAGATGTATGCAGTTATTTTGTTATTTCAATACTGTTGTATGTCTGTCCTTCACAGAGTCCTCCACACATTCCGGTTACAGAGTGCAACCTTTCCTGGAACCCAGATGCATCGTCCCACACACCCCTGTACTGGCATGTCTGGCCCTCTGTGTTACTTTGTGCTCAATGTCATGTGAGGATACCTTGCATCTGTTAGTCAGTTCACTTGTTGTGTATGTGTAATAAGGGTGTGCGCAACTTTGTGATGTGCTTCCTCTGTATCCACACATCAGACAATCTTTGGCATACTATACCTGTGGCCTGATTTCCACAGACTCTGTATTTCGGTGTATTTTCAGATCACAATGTTGTAGGCGATGAGTATGATGGACATAGTGAATTGGTGTTGTGTTGACCTAGTAGTGTCTATCTCTCATATGTCTCACATCAACATGACTCACATGACTGTGTTCACATTGCTGGAGTAGTTGCCATGCACAGTCTTTCTTTAGCATTGTGTCATATCTATGTGACAAACCCAGTTTAATTTACAACAGAGGCAAGTATTGTGTGATAAAGAATTTATTTACATACATGTGTATGAATGGTATACGTAGTAGAAAGTGCTGTACAGTGCAATGTAAATCCAAAGTTCACAGAGGAGTTTGATGTATCATAACAATAAACTAAAGGACTATACCTACCATTAGTTCCAACACCATTACCAAATAATCAGTCAGCTGGCAGTCAGCTGGCAGTGAAGAAGGTTCAATCGTTTATTAGAAAAAATGCTTTATAGAGGAGCCTCTCCGAACCTCACCCATCAGGTGCGCCGAGGAGACTGTTGGCTCGTATTCAAACATGGGGTTATATACTTTTCAGTTCAACATATCCAATCACTGTAAAAGGAAAAATACCAGTTGGCCTTGGAGCTCCAGGGAAGGACCATATATGGCACACATCAAATCAGTATAAAGGCTTGACTATCTATTACAGATGAAGTCAGGAGGGGTGACTCCCTTTCGTCTTGGTGCCTGGGAGTGTAGACACAGCACCTCCAGGAATGCGCTTATCGCCCCCAAAGCCAGATGCGACCTTGAGTCTTAGAACAGTAAAAGTAAAACAGCCTACCTTCAGCTGCTACCAGTAATTCAAATGCACTGGGGCCTGACAATTGCACGTGATCAACACGTGATCATGGCCCGTTCTCAAGCTTATCATCAGAAGATGGCATCTGTATGGTTCTCGGTCTACTCTTTTAGCAATAGATATACAAGGAGGAAAAACGAGTTTCCTCCAGACAAAAGTGTATATGTCAAACAGGGAGTATACGCATAGATGCATCATGCTAACATAATATGGGTCCGATACTCCATATACACAGGAAATATACTTTTTATCCCTCAGAACGGCCCTTTTAGCATGATGTAGCTAACTAAAACAGTTCAATCTTCAAAGATTCCCTCGTCAATCTGCATTAGGTCTTTGAGTTCCTGCTGAACTAACTGAGCTTTAACCACTGCTGGAGATGGACCAGACACAGAGGCAGTGAGTTTTGTCGCGCAATAAGAGCAACAGGCAGGTCCACATTGTACACAAACACAACACGTGAATATCATACCAGCTATACATGCCAGCACCATCAAAATTTTCCATCCCCAAGTAGATAGCAAACCCCAGAACCAACCAGAAAGAGACCACGTACTACTTTCTACATGTATCTCAGAAGCTAAACGATGGAGCTTCTGTATAGCCAAATGAACGGAGGGGGCGGAGTCAGGAAAATAAACACAGCAAGAGCTGCCGATCACATGGCATGCTCCTCCTCGAAGCGAAACGAGTCTGGTCGCCTGTAGTTCTACTGTTATATTGGTCAGTATTCCTGCAGTAGTATTAATTACCCCTTCGACTACTCTAGACAAACGTCGTACTTCTTGGCTAGTGATCACAGGCCCCCAGAAGGGTAGCACTCCCTTCATAATGTCGGTGAAATACTGTAATGGAGTATCGGTCTGATCCACATCAGTGGTATCTATCACTCTTTTATTTCTCCTAATAAGTACGCTACGTTTATCTAGTCGGTGATCCTTATGATAATCAGAAGGGGAAATATAGACTGGAGGGTACAGGAAGGACAGGTGGCAACGTCCATTCCAACCTCGTGGAAGCCAAGTATAGGCGCTTTCTCCACAGACAAAATATACATTAGGAGGGGTTAACAAAGGAGGGCTGCTGAAAGTACGCAACCGATAGGTGTAATTACACCGGCTTTTCCCTACTGATATGTACCCCGCTCCTTGAACACAAAACGTAGAGGTGCTGTTTAATACAGGCACTGGGATAGCCCTATCTTCAGTAACATTACGGTCCTGAAAGTGTCGAAAATATTGAGTGAAATTGAATTCAACAAAGTCAAAAATTTCATTTTTCAACCAAGTGGTATTTTCGTGCATTATATACATATTCCTACAGGCATTCGGATCTAAAGTTCCCTCTCCATTATTCCCATCGGGGTTGAATCCTTGATGAACCTCAATATATGCTAAAATCATTTCATAATCTCTCTCTGAAAACCTTTGAGCGTCCACAGTGTAATGCATATACATCATACAAAGCAATTTGAACCAAGCCTCACAACTTCCCAGATAAGACAAAGGCAGGGATATAAATACATCGTGCTTGTGCATAACAGATGGTAAAACTCCACAAACCCAACAATTCGTATTATTGGTGGTACTGTGTACTTGATGAAGCATTTCAATGAAAGCATTTTTCACATAGGTCTGCCGATGCCTCTCCTTATGAGGGGCCAAAGTATGAAACACATGTTCCGGAGGTGGGGTAGTGGTCCCTAAAACAGTATGCATAGGGTGACGAAATTCTAAATATATGAATACTCCCATAATATTGCTATAGTAGCTGCAAATGCAACCTTAACACGATTGGTCCAACTAGAAAAAACAGGCATATATGTAGGGAAATGGCGTGGTACAAAAGGACGTTCCTCTTCGGGATCAAAAAGAGCAAAGGGATACATGCTAACTAAGAGTCCAACAATAAACTAGGGCAATGCAGTCCAACCTGCCAGAGGGTGCATCTTTCCTGTGTCCGTTTAGAGCCTCACAGGCAGGCTCCTATCGTTCATCACAAAAATACCAAAATAAACTTCTCACGTTGGAGTTAGCTTCTCACATAAACCTTGAAGAAAACACAACCTGGGCCCCTTTGAACATGAAATTCAGTCTTTCTTTCCGAACGGAGCAAACAAATGTTCAAGGCTCCCAATGCGTTCAGTCCAGTGTCTCGCTCAGTACACCAGAAGTGTATCTAACAGACATCCATAGCACAGGTCTGTACCCTATCACTCAAGTCTCTCCCTATCTCCTGCCATGTTTACCTGGTGTACCGTGTTGGTTTCTGGGCCGCAGGTTGTATTGAGTATGGCCAGGCACTTCCTGATCAGGGAACAAAACAGAAGACGACGAATCCGGTGAAACAGGGGTACTGTGAGCCTCTGGGTTAGCTGTAGGAACAACAGAATCCGGGGCGATCAATTGCACTGATGACAGCGCCCCTTTCGAGCCTGATGCACCTTCTCCTTGCCCTTCTCCAATTAGCTGGGCGTCAGAAAAAGGGATGAATCGAGGAACTCGCTCACCTTCCTGAGTCAGAACCCCGTCCTGGATTCGTTGATCATATGGAAGCGGGAGGGGTAGTTTTTTCAGATGTGACACATGAATCCAGTGTCGCTTGCCATTCACTTTCACCGCAGTCCACGTGGCCAACAAGACTTGGAATGGTTCAGACCAACGAGGATCCAAACTGGATTTTCGCTGATAGTTACGGACCATAACCCACTGTCCTGGTTCCAAGCGATGTCCCAGACCCTCCGGCAGGGGCTGCAAAACTGCTGAGACCTGTTGATGAATGGAACGAAGATCTTTAGTCAAAGCATACAAATAGTCTGTCAGCATAGGATACTCTATATCACGAAACGTTCTGGGTCTCGGGACGTCCCAAACATTAGCAGGGCGCCCAAAAATGACTTCATACGGAGACAAACAAGAATGAGTATTGACATTAATGCCAGCGGCAGAGCATCTGGCCACTTCAATCCAGTACTTTCTTGAACTTTAGCTAATTTAAGCTTTAATATCCCATTATACTTCTCGACCAACCCAGCGGACTGGGGGTGTCGAGCCGCATGAAATTTTTGTTTAATCTGTAATCCATTACATATATGTGTGATGAGTTCTGCACTACAATGTCTTCCGTTGTCACTCCAGATCACACAAGGCAATCCGTAGCAAGGGAAATACTCCTTTACCAACGCCTTTGCTGTAGTCAAGGCAGTGTTTTCTTTTGTCGGGTAGGCTTCCACCCATTTACTGAAAGCGCATACCACGACCAGGACATACTTCAAATTCTTAACGCGCTCCAGCTGGATATAATCCATTTGAGGTACCTCAAAAGGCAACAATGGTGGTGCAAATTTTCCACTCAGAACAGGCTCCCTGCCCCCTGGATTATGTCGTAAGCACACCATGCAATATTGTACCAAATGAGCAGCGGTCCTAGAAATATTGGGATTGTACCATACAGGATCTGATAATGCACAAATACCTTTCACCTCAATATGAGCTGAACCATGTGCCATTGTCACCACCGCATTCACTAATGCATTAGGCAATAGCCACCACTGCTTTTCTGTCAGATCAATCCAACAACCATCTGCATTTAATCTCCCAATTCGCTCTTTCCAGTGAGCCAGTTCAATAGTGGTAGCTTCTTTCTGTATTTCTCGAACACTCTCCATGGTATTATCAAACATCTCTGTTTTAGCCACCCACCTAGCAGAGCTAGTCACAAACATTGAGGTCAATTTGGATTTCGCAGTTTCCTTAGCTACTTGATCGGCAAAGGGATTACCCTCCCCCACTGCATCAACCACTGCCTTGTGTGCACTACATTTTACTACAGCCACTAGTTCTGGTAACGTCAATGCTCTCAGTAATCGCAAAATCAAGGGACCATGCTGTATTCGCTGACCATGAGAAGTAAGAAAACCTCTTTCTACCAACAGTTGGCCGAAACTATGAGCCACGCCAAAGGCGTACTGGCTGTCGGTGTAAATATTTACTCTCAGTCCTTCACTTAACTCACAGGCCCAAAACAATGCCACTAATTCAGCTGCCTGTGCTGACTGATAGAGTACTCGAGAAGCCTCAACTATAGTGTAAAGAGTAGTTATCGCATATGCAGCAGTTGTCGTGCCATCTGGTAACTTAAAACAAGAGCCATTGACATACAACTCCCCTTGGGGGTCAGATAGAGGAGTGTCAGTCAGGTTTACTCGTCCCTTCGTTTCTTCCTCAGTCCAAAATATACAATCACGAGCATCATTGTTCTTTTCATTCGAAGGGTGGGGTAGTAACATAGTAGGGTTCAGAGTGGCACATCGTTTAATCATAATGTGTGGGGCAAACAAGGTCAATTCGTATCCGGTAAGACGCGCACTCGTGAGGTGCTGGGTCTTTGTTTTGTTCAATAATGTATCCACAGCGTGCAGTACCATCACTGTGAGGTCAGTGTTCAAAACAAGCCCTTCCGACTGTCGAATAGCCACCGCAACCGCAGCAGTAGCTCTTAAACAGCTAGGAAGTGCTCTGGCGACATTATCCAACACCGCCGAGAAATAAGCACAAGGTGTCTGCTTACCACCAAATCCTTGTGTTAACACAGAAAGCGAGCATCCGTCCACCTCGTGTACTTAAAGCACAAAAGGTTTCCGGTAGTCAGGAGTACCAAGAACAGGTGCAGAACAAAGCGCAGATTTCAAAGAGTCAAAAGCATCTTGACAAGCATCAGTCCAGGGTAAAGGTTCATGCACATCTTTAGTGGTTAAGTACAGAAGAGGTTTAGTAAGAAGGGAAAAATTAGGGATCCATTGGCGACAGTAAGAAGTTGTGCCGAGAAATGCACGAACATCACGCTGAGTACGAGGTACAGACATATTAAAAATGGTAGTCACACGCTCAGGGGCTAGTCTCCGTCCCTCCTTCGACAGTAGATGACCGAGATAGGTCACCTCCTGTCGACAATATTGAAATTTAGAAAGGGATACTTTATTGCCATTAGCAGCCAAATGAGACAATAATTGTACCGTGGCCTTCTTACAACCTTCCTCGGTATCAGAGGCCACTAACAAATCATCTACGTATTGCAATAGTACATTACCAGGGGGCAAGACCAAATCATCCAACAAAGATTTCAAAGCTTGACTATAAATACTAGGACTCTCTGTGTACCCCTGGGGAGCGCGGCAGAACCGGAAGCTGCGACCAAATATTGAGAAGCCAAAAATATGGTGGCTATCAGGATGAATCGGAATGCTAAAGAAAGCATTCTTTAAATCAATCACTGAAAAGTATTTAGCAGTAGGAGGAATCATAGTGAGAACAGTAGTGATGTCGGAAACCACGGGGTATTGGGGCACCACTATTTTATTAATTTCACGCAAATCAATCACAAAACGATAGGATCAGCATAATCAAGATTGCTGCCGACAGGGGCTCTCTTTAAGATAGGCAAAATGGGGCTGTTGCACACATTAGCAGCTGTCTCTTCCACCACACCTCTTTTTACCAAATCTTGTATGATGGAAAGCAAAGCCTTCTCACCAGCCGGAGAAATTTTGTACTGAGAGATACGAGGAAGCCGAGCATTTTGCTTCAAAGTAATAGAAACGGACGGAATCTTTAATAATCCTACGTCTGTATCACCAGTGGCCCACAATGTTGCTGGAATAGCAGCAAACTCAGGAGGGAGGGGTTCATTTTTAGTGAAATACTGCAAAGTATGCTTCCCAAGGGAATTAATAGTCAAGTAAACACCATCAGGCGAGCAATGAATCTTAGCATGTAATTTCTTCAACAAATCCAAGCCCAGCAAATTTTTGCCACAATGGGAAGTCAAAAGAAATGGAGAGTCAATTGTAGGTTCGGAGATGGGTCTCACCACCGGAATTCCTGAGAATCCGACCGAAACATTATTGTGCCCGGACAGAGAGAGATAGAACTATTCATTGCACCCATATCAAACAAAAACTTTTCAGATGTCCCCATCAGATGCGCCTCTAGATAAGGTCCTTGCTGATCAACGGGTACTGACACCTGGCCCTCACTCTGTCCATGGCTATCCTATGTATAACCCCTTTTATGCCCATGACGAGCTGGACTCGTCATGGCACACAGCTCTCGTGTGCCCATGACGAGTCCAGCTCGTCATGAGGCATTCCCTTGGAAATCTCTCTGTTGCGGGCACCAGAGGGATTCCCTTTCACTAAAAATAGCCTTGGGAGCTGGGGAAGAGCTCCCGAGGCCCCCCCTGCTTTCAGTGTAATGACGATCGGCGCGCACGTCGCGCTGACGTCATTTCACTGAAAGTGAAACTGAAATTTCAGTTTCACTTTCTACGTGCTCGGGAGGGCTATCTCAGCCCCCTGAGCACGTAGAAAGATGGGAGAGGTATCGTTGGAAAGGGGAGAATCTCCCCTTTCCAATTGTACCCCTCCCCAGTGGATCACTGCTTAGGGATCACCACAGGAGAGCGATCACCAAGCAGGGATCCACCCACTAGACACCAGGGAGGGGGGAGCGGCCCCTTGGGCAAGGGCCTTGGCTCCCCTATATAAAATTGGCACCATTGAGCCCTGGGGGGCAAAAAGCCCACTAGACACCAGGGAATTAAAAAAAAAAAATAGGGGTGGGGGCTGCCCAAAACGGGCAGGCCCATGCCCCCACCCAACCCCCAATTACTACAGTCTTTCTTCCCCCCCGGGGGCAGATGGGGCATTGGCCCCTAATCTGCCCCTTCGGGGGGGCAGAAAGCCCACTAAATACCAGGGATTAGTTTTTAGGTTTTTTTTAGGGTGGGGGCTGCCCGAAACGGGCACGCCAATGCCCCCACCCACCTGCCACCATTACAGCCTTTCTGCCCCCCCTGGGGGGCAGTTGGGGCATTGGTCCCCAATCTGCCCCCCCCGGGGGGGGCAAAAAGCCCACTAGACACCAGGGAATTAAGATAACTATAGGGGCGGGGGCTGCCCAAAACGGGCAGGCCAATGCCCCCACCCACCTGCCACCATTACAGACTTTCTGCATGGGGCATTGGCCCCTAATCTGCCCCCCCGGGGGGCAAAAAGCCCACTAGACACCAGGTAATTTAAAAAAAAAAAATAGGGGTGGGGGCTGCCCAAAACGGGCAGGCCCACCCCCCACCTCAGCCCCCCAATTATTACAGTCTTTCTGCCCCCCGTGGGGCAGATGGGGCATTGGCCCCTAATCTGCCCCTTCGGTGGGGCGGAAAGCCCACTTGACGCCAGGGATTTTTTTCGCGCAATATTTTTTTAGGGTAATGGATTTTATTTAGGGTGGAGGCTGCCCGAAACGGGCACACCAATGCCCCCACCCCGCCACCATTACAACCTTTCGGGTAGTAGCCACCAATCTGCCCCCCCCAGAGGGGCAGAAAGCCCACTATACACCAGGGATTTTTTTTGCGCAATTGTTTTTAGGGTGAGGGCTGCCCGAAACGGGCATGCTAATGCCCCCACCCTCCCCCCACAAAAATGACAGTCTTTCTGCCCCCCAGGAGGCAGATGGGAGCTGTAGCCCCCAATCTGGCCCCCCTGGGGGGCGCAAGAAAACCCACTAGAAACCATGGATTTTTTAGTTTTATTAGTGTAGGCGTAGGGGCTCCCCAAAATGGGCATGACAATACCCCCACCCCACCCCCAGAGAAACTCCCATCGGGAGGGCAGTTGGCGGCAACGGCCCCTGATCTGCCCCCTGGGGGGGCAGAAAGACCACTAGGCGCCAGCGAGTACGCAGGCTTTTTTTATGCGTGGGGGTGGGGGCTGCCCAAAATGGTCATACCAATGCCCCCACCCCCACAAAAAATAGCCACAGTCTTTCTGCCCCTTTAGGGGCATATCGGGATGAAACCCCCTTCCCCGATTCCCCCACAGGGCGGCAGAAAGCCCACTGGGCTCCAACTTTTTTTAGCAATGTGCATACCTGTGGATTTTAGGCCCTAGCGCAGTTGGCACGTAGGCAAACCTAGCAAACCTGTACATTTTTTAAAACTAGACACCGAGGGGAATCCAGGATGGGGTGACTTGACTGGCTCTCACCAGGTTCTGTTACCCAGAATCTATTGCAAACCTAAAAATGTGTCCAAAATCACACATTTTCCTCACATTTCTGTGGTGGAAAGTTCTGGAATCTGCGTCGGTCCACAAAATTCCACCCACCCCGCGTTTCCCAAAGTCTTCCGAGAAAAATGGTACCTCACTTGAGTGGGTAGGCCTAGTGCCCGCGTCAGACAAGGGCCCAAAACAATTGAGGAGACATCAAAATTACCTATCACAAAACAACCTGGTTTTGCAAAGGGGGTCCCATGAGTTTTTGGCCCCGGGCTTGGCGGCTATCTAGGGAAACCTACCAAACCCACACATTTCTGAAAACTAGACACCCAGGGATTCCAGGGAGGTATGGCTTGCGTGGATCCCCCAACGTTTCTGTTATAACCTCCCATACCTTCCTTTCTCTACCTTCCCTCCCTTTCCTTTTCCTCTCTCTTCTTTCGTTCCCCTGGTATAGCTCCCCCTCCCCTCTCCTTTTCTCACCTTGGTTTCGCCCGCCCTAGAGGGCACCTTAGAACGTTGGCATTGTTTGTCTGTGGAGAGCAGGGACCTAACTTGCAATAAACTGCACTGACTCGCACTGCGCGAGTGGAGTAATTCTTTACAGTTTCCTTACCCAGAATGCCCTGCAAACCTCAAATTTAGCTGAAAAAATCACCTTTTTCACACATTTTTGTGTGGGAAAGTTGTGGCATCACCGGGCTGACCCAAATTTCCTACCACCCAGCATTCCCCCGGGTCTCCTGATAAAAACGGTGCCTCACTCGTGTGGGAGGCCCAAGTACCCGCGACAGGCAATGGCCCACAACGTAGTGAGGCGACATGAAAATTGCCTATCTCAAAACGACCTGGTTTGCAAGGGGGGTCACTTGAGTTTTTCGCCCGGTGCTCGGCAGCCACCTAGGGAAACCTACCAAACCCACACATTTCTGAAAACTAGACACGTGGGGGATTCCAGGGAGGTATGGCTTGCGTGGATCCCCCAACGTTTCCTTACCCAGAATGCCCTGCAAATCTCAAATTTAGCTGAAAAAGGCACCTTTTTCACACATTTGTGTGTGGGAAAGTTGTGGCATCACCGGGCTGACACAAATTTCCTACAACCCAGCGTTCCCCCGGGTCTCCCGATAAAAACGGTGCCTCACTCGTGTGGGAGGCCCAAGTACCCGCGACAGGCAAGGGCCCACAACGTAGTGAGGCGACATGAAAATTGCCTATCACAAAACAACCTGGTTTTGCAAGGGGGTCACCTGGGTTTTTGGCCCGGTGCTCGGCGGCCACCTAGGGAAACCTACCAAACCCAAACATTTCTGAAAACTAGACACCCGGGGGATTCCAGGGAGGTATGGCTTGTGTGGATCCCCCAACGTTTCCTTACCCAGAATGCCCTGCAAACCTCAAATTTAGCTGAAAAAACCCCTTTTTCACACATTTTTGTGTGGGAAAGTTGTGGCATCACCGGGCTGACACAAATTTCCTACCACCCAGCGTTCCCCCGGGTCTCCTGATACAAACGGTGCCTCACTCGTGTGGGAGGCCTAAGTACCAGCGACAGGCAAGGGCCCACAACGTAGTGAGGCGACATGAAAATTGCCTATCTCAAAACGACCTGGTTTTGCAAGGGGGGTCACTTGGGTTTTTGGCCCGGTGCTTGGCGGCCACCTAGGGAAACCTACCAAACCCACACAATTCTGAAAACTAGACACCTGGGGGATTCCAGGGAGGTATGGCTTGCGTGCATCCCCCAACGCTGCCATAGCCAGAATGCCCTGCAAACCTCTAATTTAGCTGAAAAAATCACCTTTTTCACACATTTTTGTGTGGGAAAGTTGTGGCATCACCGGGCTGACACAAATTTCCTACCACCCAGCGTTCCCCCGGGTCTCCCAATAAAAATGGTGCCTCACTCGTGTGGGAGGCCCAAGTACCCGCGACAGGCAAGGGCCCACAACGTAGTGAGGCGACATGAAAATTGCTTATCACAAAACGACCTGGTTTTGCAAGGGGGTCACCTGGGTTTTTGGCCCGGTGCTCGGCGGCCACCTAGGGAAACCTACCAAACCCACACCTTTCTGAAAACTAGACACCTGGGGGACTCCAGGGAGGTATGGCTTGCGTAGATCCCCCAACGTTTCCTTACCCAGAATCCCTGCAAACCTCAAATTTAGCTGATAAAATCACCTTTTTCACACATTTTTGTGTGGGAAAGTTGTGGCATCACCGGGCTGACACAAATTTCCTACCACCCAGCGTTCCCCCGGGTCTTCCGATAAAAACGGTGCCTCACTCGTGTGGGAGGCCCAAGTACCCGCGACAGGCAAGGGCCCACAACATAGTGAGGTGACATAAAAATTGCCCATCTCAAAAAGACCTGGTTTTGCAAGGGGACTCACTTGGGTTTTTGGCCCGGTGCTCGGCGGCCACCTAGGGAAACCTACCAAACCCACACATTTCTGAAAACTAGACACCCGGGGAATTCCAGGGAGGTATGGCTTGCGTGGATCCCCCAACGTTTCCTTACCCAGAATTCCCTGCAAACCTCAAATTTAGCTGAAAAAATCAGCTTTTTCACACATTTTTGTGTGGGAAAGTTGTGGCATCACCGGCCAGACACAAATTTCCTACCACCCAGCGTTCCCTCGGGTCACCCGATAAAAACGGTGCCTCACTTGTGTGGGAGGCCCAAGTACCCGCGTCAGGCAAGAGCCCACAAAGTAGTGAGGCGACATGAAAATTGCCTATCACAAAACGACCTGGTTTTGCAAGGGGGTCACTTGGGTTTCTGGCCCGGTGCTCGGTGGCCACCTAGGGAAACCTACCAAACCCATACATTTCTGAAAACTAGACACCCGGTGGATTCCAGGAAGGTATGGCTTGCGTGGATCCCCCAACGTTTCCTTACCCAGAATGTCCTGCAAACCTAAAATTTAGCTGAAAAAATCACATTTTTCACACATTTTTGTGTGGGAAAGTTGTGGCATCACCGTGCTGACACAAATTTCCTACCACCCAGCATTCCCCCGGGTCTCCCAATAAAAACAGTGCCTCACTCGTGTGGGAGGCCCAAGTACCCGCGACAGGCAAGGGTCCAAAACGACGCACGATTCATTTGTCTCTCAACTAGTATCCATTCACTGGGTTCCGAACCACATTTTCCTACATCACCCGATTGAGTACACGGACCTCGCCACACCCGTGATGCCGTGTCTGTTTGGTTATTAGTCATCCACAGTGCTATACCTTACACTGCCTTAAAATTGTATGTAACCAGTCCTGATGATGGCCTAGATTTCTACAGGCCGAAACGCCGTCGACTCCAACAGCGTTACTTTTGGCGCCCTCTTGCTATGGACATCCAATTCATTGTTCTTCATATTCTTTCACCATTGATTGTTTGGATGTCCTAATTTTTGCAAAATTTATTGTATAATTTTATTCTTTGTTGCGCCCAATATCACTGCTGTATATACCACTTCACGTGTCACTTGCGCCGTCACAACTTTCACGAGCACTTGTGCACAGTATTCCATCGGTTACATTTCCAGTAATGTAACGCAGTGCTTTCTGTCCATGTGTTTTGCACATATGATGTCTAATATGTCCAACATGCTTTAAGTAATTCGAATACAAAAATGTTCTACTTATTTTTGTCTCCCTGTGTCTCTCCCCACGTTGATTTACTCCTTAACAGACACTATTTGTGCTTACTATATTTGTTCCTTAAAATGAAACCCACATTGAGACATTGTCGTTTGATTTAAGATACCAAAACCAAGCAGTCCAAAGACCACCAAGAGACCGTCAGACAGGTATAACCACAGACCGACCTACAGACCATCCCGTAGCCTTCCTGGTTCACTCTTGGGACTATTCTGACTAAGCCTGCTTCATTGGCACTGCTTCAGATGTGTTCCCAAGGCTACCCAGGTACAGCCACAGGCTTTTCCAAGAGCAGTCCGGCCGGGTGTGCACCACACGTGCCACACCGGACGTCCGATCGGCGTCTCTATTATTCACAAAAAGGTCCGTGGAGCATCTACACGTGCAGCCACCACAATGCTGCCCCGCTACACCCCCGAAATTCTCTGTGGTACACTGACCACCAAATACTTACACAGTTAACTGCTTCAAAAGCACTGCTCGACAGTGCATGCCAAAAAACATCAAAAAATTCCACTCACCTGGTGCACACAGGTACAATAGCGTGTTCTCCACTGCCAACTCCTGAAGACCAACACGCTCAACTCCTGGGTTACGCCCGTAGGACTCCGGTGAAGGGTCACGAGCAGCTGGGGAAACTCTGATCGTGAGAGTGGAGTAAGCTCATACCAAAAATAGCTAAATTGCAAAGGATCCTTTTTCCGTCCACCTGCTCAACCAGAATTACCCCTTGTCCTTACAACCCATTTACAGGGAAGACGACCCAATCACGGGGTCCTGGCGGAGTCGCCAACTGATGTACCATCAAAATAAACTAAAGGACTATACCTATCAATAGTCCCAACATCATTACCAAATAATCAGTCAGCTGGCAGTGAAGAAGGTTCAATCGTTTATTAGACAAAATACTCTATAGAGGAGCCTCTCCGAACCTCACCCATCAGGTGCGCCGAGGAGACTGTTGGCTGGTATTCAAACATGGGGTTATATACTTTTCAGTTCAACACATACAATTAATGTAAAAGGAAAAATACCAGTTGGCCCTGGAGCTCCAGGGAAGGACCATATCTGGCACACATCAAATCAGTACAAAGGCTTGACTTTCTATTACAGATGAGGTCAGGAGGGGTGACTCCCTTTCGTCTTGGTGCCTGAGAGTGTAGACACGGAGCCTCCAGGAATGTGCTTATCGCCCCCAAAGCCAGATGCGACCTTGAGTCTTAGAACAGTAAAAGTAAAACAGCCTACCTTCAGCTGCTACCAGTAACTCAAATGAACTGGGGCCTGACAATTGCACGTGATAAACACGTGATCATGGCCTGTGCTCAAGCTTATGATCAGAAGATGGCGTCTGTATGGTTCTCGGCCTACTCTTTTAACAATAGATATACAAGGAGGAAAAACGGGTTTCCTCCAGACAAAAGTATATATGTCAAACAGGGAGTATACGCATAGATGCATCATGCTGACATAATATAGGTCCGATACTCCTTATACACAGGAAATATACTTTTTATCCCTCAAGTTGGCGGTGTTGGTAGATGATTTATCCTGAGTGAAGTCCATAGCCATTTGATTCATTGATCCAACTTAACCCCTCCATCACATGTGGGAGAGTTGGGTGACAGTCAACAAGGTGAACGGTTTGCACACAATGGGTGATATCAGGAGCTAGTGTTCACTTCCTGGGGGGGTGTGCATGGCCAGCTAGCTCTCACTTGTCCTTCTTTGGACGACCCCTCTTCTTCTTTTTAGGGGGATCCTCAGGTACAGGCTGCGGCAGTTCTATGGACTCTCCGCCAGAGTCCTCATCCCTCCCTGTGACAGTTGCAGATGTTGTGGCAACAGATGTAGTAGGCACACAGGGAGGTGTGGACATGTTGGTTGCAATCTGGCGGAGGCATGTCAGTATATCCCTATGCACCACCGTGACGTCATCCAATTCGTTCATTTTGGACTCCATGCGGGACATGTGTGTCTCCACCCGGGATATGCGGGAGTCCAATCTGGCATGATGTTCAGCCTGCTGTTGTTTGATGTCCCTGAGGATCCCCACTACTTGGCCAAAGTCTCCTGTGCTTTCCTGATAGTCTTGTATGATGCTTCCCAACTGTGGATCATCTTGCGGTGCAGCACCATGTTCAGACCGTGGCCTCAACCTGCCCCCACTCCCACCAGCCCTATCCACACAAACATGACCTGCTGTTGCAGGCACAGATGACACTGGGCCTCCTTCTGTGTTGGCCCGGGTGGTATTGCCCACCACCTCCAGGGTGCCCTGTGTTGCTGTGCCCTCAGTGTTATGTTGAGTTGGTGTGTCCGTGTTGGTAGGGGTCATCTGGGTGTTCGCAGATGTAGCAGGAGTGGTGGCAGGGGGTGCTGATGTTACATCTGCTGGTGCTACACGCTGATCCACACCGGAGGGACCAGGTCGTTCGTCATCATCCATAGAGGACCGAGAGGCATCCACACTGGAAAGTTCAGGGTCAGCCAGAGTCTGGAACTGGGATTCTTCTTCTTCTGTACGTTCAGTTTCCACATCTGCCCCTGTGGGTGGAAGAAACACACAATGTATGTTGTGGTTCAGCACACATCAACGTATCACACACATTAAAGTTGCTTCTGTGCTTCATGATGGGTGTATGTGCATTGCATTGTCCTCAATTGTCACAGACAGATGCCAATGTTAGTTTAGAACATTGCAATTAACACCTGATGGGTTTTTGTATGCACGTAGAGCTGTGTGCATGAACAGCTCATGCATTGTTTACTTGAGTTGCATGGAGATTGCGACACAAGTGCACTCCCATGCCTGACACAGGTGTGTTGTTTGTTGTTGTTGGGAGGGGTGTGTGTGTGACAGGGCCTGCTGGTAGATGTAGTCTGAGGTAACACTCCTCCTCCCCCCTGGAGCAGATAGGCCATTATGGCCCATGCTTCCATGACAGTGAGTCAAAGTTAATGTTCAAGTTGTCTGACAGTGGTATCCTGTTGTTTGTTGGAGCCTAAGTCCCAACAGGGTTCTTGTACTCCCGACAGCAGAGCCCAGTGTCAACCATCTTGGCAGTACTTTTCCACTCCCTGTGAGGTGAGCATGGTGCATGGGGGTATTCCTGGGCCATGTGGGATGTGGACTTTGGGCTGTGACTCCGACTCCCATTATGTTTTTGGCTACACCGACCTTCCCAGCACACCATACCTTCCTTCCTGGGATTCTGCTTCCCTGGGAGTGAGTGATACAGTGCTGGCAAGATGGCTAACAGTGGTGTCCTGTTGTTTGTTGGAGCCCAAGTCCCAGCATGGCTTTGTGCTCCCCACAGCAGAGCCCAGTGTCAGCCATCTTGGCAGTACTTTTTCACTCCCTGTGAGGTGAGCATGGTGCATGGGGGTATTCCTGGGCCATGTGGGATATGGACTTTGGGCTGTGACTACGACTCCCATCATCCTTTTGGCTACACCCACCTTCCCAGCAAACCATACCTTCCTTCCTGGGACTCTGCTTCCCTGGGAGTGAGTGATGTAGTGCTGGCAAGATGGCTGACAGTGGTGTCCTGTTGTTTTTTGGAGCCCAAGTCCCAGCAGGGCCTTGTGCTCCCCACAGCAGAGCCCAGTGTCAGCAATCTTGGCAGTACATTTTCACTCCCTGTGACGTGAGCATGGTGCATGGGGGTATTCCTGGGCCATGTGGGATGTGGACTTTGGGCTGTGACTATGACTCCCATCATCCTTTTGCCTACACCCACCTTCCCAGCAAACCATTCCTTCATTCCTGGGACTCTGCTTCCCTGGGAGTGAGTGTAAGCGTGCTAGGAAGATGGCTGACAGTGTTTGTTGTTGGTTGGAGCCAAATCCTTGATGTGTTTGTCACTACGTTTGTACATGTATTGGCATAGTTACATGTTCAAGGGACATTGCAGGTATTGTGCTGATCTAAGTGGCAGACACATCACAGGATATTTTGCTTGGGATTGATGTGGCTTGATGACAGTGAATAGTTTTACTAACCCCCTGACCTTAATGTCTGTGGGTGTGGATTGCTATTGCCTCACAATTTAGATTAGTTGTTTGTGTACTCACCAGGCTCTGGTATTCCAGATAATCCATGGATGCCCTTCGGTGGGAGGTTGGCCCACACCTTCTCCCCCAGGAAGTGAAATGTACAGGTTTGGCAGGAGGGCCATCACCAGTGCGCTGGCTCAGGGCATGGTCTTTGCCAATGAGCTTCTTGACCCTCCTGCGTATGTTGCACCACTTGCTCCTGATGTCGTCCATTGTGCGCAGGCAAGCTGCTTGTGCGTTCACCTTGTCCACAATCCTCTCCCACATCTTTGTTTTCTGGGACAGGGGGGTCTGTTGGACCAATGCACCAAATAACTATGGCTCTACTCTGAGGATTTCATGTACCATGTCTTCCAACTCACTATCGGTGAACTTTAGATTCTTCTTTGGGGCATGGTGATGGGTGGTGGTGGAGATGGATGTGGGTGTGGGTGTGAAAATGAGGTTGAGTGAGTAAAAGTAATGCTGGGTGTTTGTGAGTGTGCTTTTTGAGAGGTGCTAGTGTTGTGCAGGTTGTATAGTGGGTGGGTTGTGGGTGTATGTCTCAGTGCAGTGTAGTGGTGTTCTCTGCAGGCAGGTCTACTGATTTTGCAATGGATCATGGTATGGATTTTGGCCCTTTATATAGGTGGAGTTGTGGTTGTGTGTTATTTTTATTTTTTTGTTTTGTTTTTGTCAATGCATGTTTGTCCTTTTTCTGTCTAGTTTAGTTGATTTATTTGGAGCACGACGGAAACGTTCAGTTGACTGGAACAGACGCTTGTAGCGTCAATTGCTGGGTGATCCGAGTCGGTCACACTCACATTGTGCTATGTTGCAGTGTTCGCGTACGCGTCGGGCGCAATGGGCTCTTATTATTGCTATTCCCTATGTTCCGTATGTTTCGGTTTTGCGGCTTGGGCTCCAAGCGAGTCGGTTTAATTTCACACGCATTGCATTGTACTTCGTAGGTCGTACGGCGCGTTTTCGTGTCGGTCGGAACTAATCACGGTCCGTGTCTGTCGGAAGGGTTCCGGGTATGTTTACGAGCGAGACAATGTTTTACGGACGTTTCGGTCAGACTGAATGTACTCCGTGCGAGTCATTTGTATTTTGTACTAAACGCATCGTGCTCCGCAGGTCGTTTGGCGCGTGTACGCGTCGATCATCAGAATTCTGTCCTGGTCTGTGTTGGTCGGTACGGTTTCTGACCCAGATCGGGTTCGGCCCCTTATTTGTAGGTGAAGGGGACTTAGTGGATAAGTGGGTTTTTGGGTGGGGATTTTAGGGAATTGTTCAATATAAAAAAGTAAAATATACTTACTTTTTTAGTAACTTTATTGTTGATGCAGCAGAAGTAGTTTTTGGTCCTTTTTAGAAGGTATCTGTAGAGGAGATATAAGTTTAATAGAGATATATTAGTGAATTATATTTTGATATATATTTTGGTGAAAACTATAAGTAGTGTTCTAATCTAACTGGAGTTTTACTTACTTAGTGCTGTTGCAAAGCTTATTTCTGAAATGTAAATCTGCGTTCTGGAAGTAATCAGGCAGAGTCTCCTCTTCTTTTTTCTGTAGAGTTGTAGTTTATATTAAATGTAACATTTTATTGTTTATTTACTGTTTGTTTAATTGATAGGTTTATTTCATTGGTGTATTTTATTAGTGTGAGGTTTTCATTCGTTGTTGTTAATATCTTTCTTAGTTTCTGGCAGTTTGTTTCTATATATGGGAAATGCTAATTAAGAAGTTGTTCGTGCTAATTAATTTTTTTTTACATATTTATTTGCTTATGTATGTTTCACTTTGCTTATAATGTTAAATTTTGTATGTGTTATGTGTAATAATATTTTATTTAATATATATTAGTGTGATTTGTAATAATTTGATATCTTTATATAGTTATCTCTTATAGTAAGATTATATAAAGTGTATAATGTGCGTAGTTAGTGTTTAATTGTGAAAATACATTTTGGGGTCAAGATTTCTTCATATTTGATAAATTTGCTGTCTATATTTTTGTATTTGATATTTAGGACATTATGTATGTTTTTTAAAGAAATGTCGTTAATATATTTAACGATATTTGTGTTTTCGACTATGTTGTTTATGGTATTTTTTATTGCCGATAATATTGTTTTGATATTTGTGTAATTTTTTAAATAAGTATTGGCAGTCGATAATAGTGTTATCGATAATTTTGTGCCGATATTTTTGAATGGCAATATTATGGTCGTCGATATTATGTCAGTGATTCATTGGCCCCTTCAGGAAGAGATAAAAATGACTCTTTCACTCATCTTTTCCTTTGTTTGAATGTCACTTAGTTTGTGTTTGTGAAGGTGTTTTTTCAGTGTTTATAAGTTTACAGTTGTGATGGTTATTTTCCTTTCGGTATGGTTTGATCAGTTATTATAGGTTTAAACCTAAAACCAGATAGCCACTGTATATCCAAACACACCTTAGTACAAAATGAGTCCACAAGTAATTGCAAGATTTGCTCCTGTGATCGACCAAATGATTGAACAGGGAATTCTGAAAGAAATTCTAAGCAGTCCTTGTAATTCGCCTAATATAGTAATTAAACAGCCCAGTGGAAAATACAGAATATTACAGGATTTACGAAAGATCAATACAATTGTAGTACCCTGTTGTCGAGTAGTGCCAAATCCAGCAGTAATCCTTTATCAAATTCCCTGTGATGCTGAATGGTACACAGTGATTGATTTGTGCCAAGCATTTTTCTCGATTCCTTTACACCCGGAAAGCCAGTATTTGGCTGCATTCCGGTTTGGAGACGCGTATTGGCATGGTGCCGAGTTCCTCAAGGGTACACAGAGAGCCCCTCAATCTTTAATCAGATCTTGAAAAAATGTCTGGAGACTTTGGTCATGCCTGGAAATTCAGTTTAGGTTCAAAATATTGATGACCTCCTTGTGGCATCAAAGACACGAGAGGCATGTGTGACAGACATATTTTCCCTATTGAACCATTTGGCAGAAGGACACAAAGTGTCCCCAGCAAAATTGCAATTTTGTAAACAAGAAGTCCAATACCTAGGACAAAAAATAGAAAAAGTAGTTAGGAAAGTGACACCAGAAAGAATTAATGTAATCAAACAAATGAACCCGCCCAAAACTCAGAAAGAAGTACGAATGTTTTTGGGAATGGTTGGATACTGTTGGCAGTGGTTTCTCACTGATTGCGAAACCAATACAGAGGTTGACATGAAAAGATGTGAAATATCCAATTGTTGACGAAAGTATGGAAGCTTTTATTAAAATGAGAAGCAGTCTTTGTCTAGCACCCGCATTGGGAATGCCAGATAATGCAAAAGAGTTTGTGTTATGCTGCTGTGAGAGAGATGGATGTGCACTTTCAGTCCTAACTCAGAAACATGGTATGGCACGACGTCCAGTAGCATATTTTTCTGCTACTTTTGATTCAGTGGCTGCAGTGTTACCAGGCTGTTTGAAAGCAGTAGCAGCCACATGTGTGAATCTGGAACAAAGTGAAGCGATTTTGATGGGATATCTAGTCAAGGTGTATGTGCCACATTCTGTTGAGATTCTTTTAACTCGCACCAGGACGCAGTACCTAACTTCTAGTCGGCTGACTATGTACGAGAGAGTGATTCTGGTTACTGAAAATGTGACTGTGGTTAGGTGCACAACTGTAAATCCAGCAACTCTACTGCCGAATTCCCGTTGCGAGGACGTGAGAGAGGAAGCAGAGAATGATTGTTTGGATGCGACAGAACTGTGCACCAAACCCTGGCCCGACATAGAGAATGTGCCATTGGAAGATTCAGACTGTAAGATATTTGTGGATGGGTCATGTCTAAGAAATGAGAAGGGTGAATTATGCCTATGCTGTTTGCACCAAAGCAGGAGTTATTGAAGCGTACTGTCTAAAAGGGGTAAACTCCGCTCAAATTGCTGAATTGATAGCTCTGATTAGAGCATGTAAAGTTACCAAAAGCCTAAGGGTGACCATATTTACAGACAGCTAATACAGATTCGTGGTAGTCCATGATTTTGGCCAGCTATGGATGCAAAGGGGATTTCTGACTTCTTTCAGGTTCCCCTATCAGAAACAGTAAAACCTTAAAAGATTTATTGGATGCTTTGCAATTGCCAAAAAGAATTGCAGTGGTCAAATGTGCTGCACATAATAATCCACATTTGTAAAGCGCGAACAATCACCCGTAAGGGTCTCTAGGCGCTGGGGGCCATCGGGAAGATTAAGCAAGCTATTGCCCAGAGTCACATGGTGCTGGGCTAATATGCCGCCGGTGCTGGGGATCGAACTGTGATCCAGAGATTCCGGAGTCAGTCGCCCTGGCCGGAGTCAGTTGCCCTGGCCGCGGCGCCACACCTCTTCCCAATATAAATCAGGAGATGATTATGTGACGAAGGGCAACAGATACGCTGACCAAATAGCACGTTTCTCTGCACGAAATTTAATGGCTTTAAACAGATCAATTGAGAGGGGAAATACCGAATGCCATCTTATGTTTACAACCACATTTGAAACTTAGGATGAAGTTAGGCAGATGCAAGAAGTGGCAATTGATGAGGAAAATTAAATTTGTAGTAATTCAGGCTGACGAAAAAGAGCAGTGGACGAATTGTGGGTCTATTTTGACAAAAGACCAGTTTTGCCAGATTCTTTACTTTCTCACATGGCCAGAGTTTACTATGGAATTGCACACATTGGAAGAGATGCAATGATCGGACTCTTCAAGCAGTCATGGTTTAACCCAAAGTCCAAGGTCATTGGAGGAAGCCTTTACCAGAGGTGCATCACCTATCAGCAGCAAAATCCAGGTAGAAAGACATTTGTTAGTTGGGGACGAATTGGAAGAGCAGGAGGTCCATTTACCTAACTCCAATTGGATTTTATCGAACTTCCTCCATGTAATGGTCTGAAGCATGTGTTAGTTATCGCCTGCTTGTTCTCTCGCTGGGTGGAAACCTATCCCACGAGAAGAAGTGATAGCTTCACTGTAACTAAACTGCTTCTGAGAGAGCTGATTCGTAGGTTTGGAATTCCAGACACTTTAGAAACAGATAGAGGAACCCACTTTAACAATGTGATAATTTGGCTGATTTGTGCAGCATTTAAAATTGAGCAGAAGCTGCATTGTGCCTATCGACTTTAAGCACTTGGAGTGGTTGAGCAAATCAATGGCACTATAAAATCCAGGTTAGGGAAAGTGTGTGCATCCACATTACTGAAATGGCCTGACGCTTTACCCCTTGTACTGATGAGTCTTAGAAGTATTCCTGACAAAAGACGGGATTGAGTCCTCATAAAATCCTAATGGGAAGAGCAATTAGACAAGCATACATATCAGTGAACAAACTGATGAGTATATCTGATGATCTAGTGGTAGACTAATCCAGAGGATTGGCTGATCTGGTGCATTCTGTGTATCACCAGGTTGGAGAAGATGCCACTACAACACAGCAAAATCAAGCTCATGATCTGAGTCCTGGTGAATGGGTTCTCATCAAAAATCACGTAAGGAAATTGCGTTTAGAACCCAGGTGGAACGGTGAGTTCACTATTGATCCAGAAGAGAGGGAATTCACAGCTGAACCAGAGACAAGTGAAATTGTTGATGAACCAGAAGGAAGTAAATTCACAGTTGAAAGAGAAATTACTGTTGAATCAGCAGAAACAAAAGAGTCCGGAAATCAGGAAAAACAGATAGAAGAAAGGCCAAATAAAAGAACCTGTGAACCAGGTGCAGAAGGTGAAAAAGTAGTCAAAGGTAAGAAACCAAGAAAAGGTGATAATTGGCCAAGTAGAGTAAAAAGGTTGAAGTACACTCTTGTGAGGAGAAAATCAAAGAAAAGACCAGAGCAAAGTAATGAGGTCTCAAGTCAAACAGAACAAGAAGAGTCAGGAGAAGAATTAGTACGAAAGACAGGAAGAGTGAGAATTCCAAGCAAGAAATACACAGCACCTGAATGGACTTACATCATTTTGGAAGAAATTGAAAGCTCAGATCCAAGTGAAGAAAACGACAGTTCTGACACTGAGCAAGTTGATGAAAGCAAATTGAGACCACCTTAAGAGGACTGTGACAAATTGAGGTGAAACCTTGTCAACCGAAAAGAAGATGAATAAAAGATTTAGAAAACCCAAAGAAATAAATAAAAGAAGGGGGTAAAGACAAAAGCCTTGAAGTGTAGGATTGCACTACTATTTTTTTTAGAATTTTTGATTGTTAGAATTTATAGGTTTAGATAGATTTTTATTTTTCTATAATACAAAATGGCTAAAGCAGAAGTGAATGGGCATCCAAAATCTAGTCTAAAACGTAGATGTATTAAAGCTTGCTTATGTAGTGTTTTTCTATTAACATTTACGTGGATATTATTAACTGCCCTTGTACCTATTTTTATGGTAACTAGTAATGGAAACAATACTAATGACGTAACAAGTAAAGGAATGAGTGATGTCCCTAATGAAACTCCTAATACTAATATAGAACAAATGAATGGAAGCATTCTCCATCATCATAAATCAATTAGTGATTCCTCGCTAAACGTCTTTACCAAATTGTTATATGTGTACATTAACACAATAAATGCGAGTGATTGTTAGGTGTGCATGCAATTACCTTCGCCTGTCTCAGAGGGGGTGACCTATCACCATCTTCCTTTAACATATGGTGTGTCTTGCAGTATACTAACTAGCCTGTTTTATGTGACGGGGAAGCTCGAATACCACTATTCCAATATAGAATTAGTGTTTTCAGAAATACCTGTTATTAAGGAACTGAATAGATTTGTAAAAATGCACGCTATATGGGAGAGTTCTTCCATATTACTAAAACTTTAGATATAGAATATGCTTATAGAAATAACCCGACTTGTAGATTGTGGGTTGAAGAAAAGATTTTTATAGAAATAGTAGACGATAGAAGAGAGAGTTTCCAAAGAAAAGCTGCTGAACAGAAGTCACAGGTACCTCCATGGGCTTTTACAGAATTAAATTATGAGAAAGGGAGACATACACTGCAATGCCCCTGGATTGGTCTGGTCTCAAAAGGGAAATATCTGTTTGCTTAGAATGAAAACTGACTATAACAACTATTTCATTGGTTCTAGTGCATGTGAGCATACTTTCCATATTACCGGAGGTTGGGGATTAAAGGGTGGAACCGATCCTGTCTTTCTAGGAGTCTATAATGTGTGTGGTAAGAAAGCCTACTATAGGTTGCCTGTATATTGGTATGGGAGTTGTTATTTTGCTATTGTCTTTCCAAAGGTCTATCACATGGACCGTAACAACAACAGACTAAATGAAGTAAAACAAGGACTAACATGTAACAAGAGAGCAAGTTTCTCAGAAACAGTAGGTGATATATTTGGTGCACTGATACCCTCAGTTGGAGTTGTTTTGAATTCACACAAAAGTCGAAAATTGTCCACAGTGGTTGATCGTTTATCAGCAGATACTCCTGGTGGGTTCTTGATGATTGACACGGAAATGGTTGCAATCAGATCAATGGTTTTTCAAAATTGACTTGCCCTTGATATCTTATTGGCAAAAGAGGGTGGAGTCTGTGGCATGTTGAAAATTCAACACTGCTGTACATATATCCCTAATAAAAGTAAAGGAATTGAGGGATATATAAAGAATATTACAAAATTACATGAAGACTTGACTCAACTGGAGGTTGACGGTGTTGGGAAGAGACTTGGTAAGAGTTTCTCCTCTGTAGGTAAATGTTTTTCTAACTTTGGAAGTAGCTTATTAGGGAAAGAAACGAAAAATAATGCATGACTAGGCCGCATGTGCATTTCGTAGTTTGCATGTTGCATTTCGCTTTGAAATAATAAACAATGCCGCTTTTTGCTTAAAGCTTATGCTAGGTAACGTGAGCAAGGAAAAGTGCTAAGGTGGGTGGTAAACAGTGAAAAGTGCACTATCTTATAATTAATGAATGTTCATATTCCATTTGAGCTGGATGAAATGCCATCTTCCTCAAATTAGCCGAATAGAGGAGGGGTGAACATAGGAGTGAATCTGATCTGTCAAAGGCAACACAGAAGCAGAAGAGGCACAGGGGTTGAAGGTCAATGTGATGATTGTCTGCCAAGGGATGTGACCGACCGTGTACAAGAAGATTTTGTCCATGGATATTGCTTAAGTTATGTGAAATTGAAACATCTATTAAATCGTGTGACCAGAACAATTATTAAATCATGGGAATGGGTATAGAACAATGCATAAGCCCAAATATGAGTGAAGTCACAATGGTGTGACAGTGCCACCTCCCAATTCCACCAATCACCTGTCAAGTTACCTGAAATGTTCCAACTAATGTGGGATGGACATGTAGGTTTTAGGGTATAACTGGGGTGTCTTTGGGGGTGTGGGTAAGTTAGGCAGGCTACAGAGCGAGAGAGGGGAGATGCGTCACTGTCCGTCGGTTTGCAGAGAGGCCTAGCTGTTCCTGTCCTGTCCCGTTCCTGTCCCCGTAATCTTTGTTCCCTGATTCTATCTCAGGGAACCCCCACTATCACTTTGGCCGGAGGGGTGGTTTTCTACATGATTTCGTTAGGTTTGTATTAGCATTCTGACTTGTACTTTGCATAATTAGTTGCAAATGTATTTTGTCTCTGAAACTTCTGTCTCTACACCTATCCACTCCGTTATCATTACATTGACACATTTTATTTAGGTGAATCTATTGTCTCTACATCTATCTCCTCCGTCAAACGTATGATTGTTTCACATTTCACTTTTTTCTGAAACTGATGTCTCTTAATCTACCCTCTCCTTCATGTGTTACCGTGTATTAAATGACAACGTTTTACTCTGGTTGTATTTATATATGTTTTCTCTCCCTTTGGTGAATTTAATTGTTTGCATTTGTGACTGTATGCATCCACCAACTGCTCACCGAAGCATATACGTTTCTTACACTTCACGCAGTGTTGCTCGAGAAAGGCAAATTCTGGCCTAATGTCCATTGCAGGTGTTCCTGAGGACGCTCCAGATGTACTTGCCACAGCAGGTGAGGGGTTCAAAGCAGCTCGCCTCATTTCCTCCCGAGCAAGATTGAGAGGATGTGTGGTCCGGAGATGCTTGTACGTAGAAGCAGTGCCACAAGAGTATTTTCTTTCACTGCCTCTTGACAGGACTCGGTCACAAATTTTGCACGTCACTTTTCTCGCATTTACTTTCTTCTCTCCAGGTGGAAAAGTGAAGAATTTCCACACAACAGATTCCGGCCTCTGTGGACGTGGTGCCTCCTGCAAGAATTCTTCTTCAGAAGATACTTCCTCCTGCTGCTGTCCAGATGCCATTTTGTTTGATATTTTTTTTAAAACACCAAAAAAACAAGCAAAACGGATTCTTGTAGGTAAAGAGATGTCTCTCTAAAGATGCTTCAACAGGAATGATTAAAATGGGTGTCCTTCAATAGTTACAGTGGGAAATGTTATGAACCAATGAAATCTTTTTTTTTTTTTGAGGTCACATGGGATCCGCGTACTCTGCGCTCACGAAGCACGCACCAGAAGTGACTTCGCAAAAATATATTTAAAAATAATATAAGTTTATTATAAGTACAAATATATTATTTTTATGAATATCTTAGTCTCTTGCCCTAATATGTATATTAAACACACATAAATATCATTTTAGAACATAAATACATTTTGCGGGAGTCACGCACCCAGTACGCCCCAGCACGTATATGACGTCACGCGGGACCCGCCACCGCGCAAGCGTTGCGTACCGTAATGCATATGTGTCGCGAATGCGTTGGAGCAGGAGTCACGGACTGGTCGCATACCAATCGCGCACATCACGTAATATTAAATGTATATGATGTAATTGAAAAACACGCAGCCGTCACACACCGTATACGGATCCTTCACAACGTTTCTAAAATGGCGGCTAGAATCTGTGCACCCACCATGATAAGTACGCTTTGGGTGCGAGACTCCAAAAAAAATTTGGAAAAAAAACATTAAAAAAGAAAATAATATAAATATATTAAAATAAAAAAAAATAAAAAAACAATATTTCAGTTAAAAAATGTTTTTGTTGTTGCCATTTTCAGAAAAATATATAATCTTATTTAATGAATAAAATATTTATAAATAAACAGTTAAAGAACTGTAGAAAATCAGTACAAAAAAATAGGTATAACTTCTATTACACTTAAAAATTAGCATTTAAAAAACCTTTGAAATTCACTGAAAAAACCATATGTTTCAGAGATGTTATAGTTAGAAATTAGCATTTAAAAAACCTTCGAAATTCACAGAAAAAAACATAGGTTTCGGAGGTGTTATAGTTAGCTGGACATTTCACTCGTACAAAACCATAGAAATTCCTCCGTTATAGTTAGTTCTGCTAACTATAACTTGCGCGCCCGCAATGCACTGCTGATAATGTCACATATTACATCATTCATGACTTGGTCAGTGACATCACTGATGACATCACATCACTGATGATTACTAAGGTTTTTTAAATGCTAATTTGTAACTATAACGTCTCTGAAATCCTATGTTTTTTTCAGTGTATATGTATATATATATATATATATTACCTACTGGCGATTGCCATTAGGTAGTTATAGTTAGGACCTATTATCCATAGGAAATCCGCAACATTCTATTTGAAATAACTTTGGCGCCGGTTGACGAATCTTCGTGAAATTTTCAAAACTGGTGGGACGCTCTGGTCCGCTCCTATCCTGAAAGTCTCGGGGTAATTCGTCAAGCGGGGGCTGAGAAAAAAGGGGGGTCCCAAAACATGTTTTCCCCATGCAATTTTCCATAGGATCCTTTAATCGCAGCTACAGCACGAACTGCTGAACGGAATTACACCAAATTTGGCAAATAGGTAGCTCTTGGTTCACACTCGTGCTTTTTGGTTAAATGGTGTAAATGCATTCAGTAGTTGCTGAGAAAATCAAAAGTAAAAACACATATATATCTGGGCGGAGCTTAACCACACATCTCATTGTGAGATCTGATTGGCTGTCAGCACTTTATCCAAGAAGTGTTGGCAGCCATCTTGGGACCAATATACATGATAGCACCTCATTAAAAAGCATTGCAGTTAATGGAAGGTTTTAAGACTTTAGTTACACTATAAATAATTTGTTGATGGTACCATACTCATTTTAGGAATTGTGGTGTGTTCTAAGGTGATTTTACCATGTGAAAAAGCCTTCTGCTGGGATATCATGAATCATGTTTGAGAGAAAACTATTTTCTCATGCTTTTCCCACAGAGGTTTGGAAGGTGATCTATAAGCTAAACTGAGAGCATATTTTCTGTAAATTCACATTATCTTTCTCAGGCATGTGAGAATGAAGTCTGACATGCTCATTAAAACATGTACATCCAACAATGGCAGAGACTGTCAGTTGATTCCTTTGTGTTCTACTGCAGCTTCCCAGAGTGTTCTAAAGAACAACTAGAGCGCTAACAGTCCTACTTATGACAAACGTATTGCACACCTGAAGCCATCTTGATTGGAATAAAGTGGTAACTCTTAAAACATTTAATTTAAAAAGGAACACAATGAGGGGTTTAATTTTGCCATAGAAAGTATGATTAGTGCTGCAGAAAGAAAACTTAGGGTACATTATGAGTGACGTCTCATATCCTCTTCTATTTCATTAAAAAATTCTGACATGCAGACTGAAACATGTACTTTAAATACCAGCAGCAGACGTCCCTGGTGAGCAGTAGCTTTACTACAGTGATCTAATGAGCAACTAGAGTGCTAACATTCTGAATTTATGGAAAATGGGTGACACATCTGAATGCCTTCTTGATGGAATCAAAGTAAAAAACTGAAAGTATTTCCTACTGGGCGGACTGTAGTAAATGAGGAAATTATGAAACTTCATAACAAATAAGTCTCCCCAGATGGCCACCAAAGACATAAGAGCCCAAATGTAGCACAAATATCACCCAAATGTAGCCCAAGTATAGCCCAATGACAGAATGTCCCAGAGTGTTCTAAAGAACAACTAGAGCGCTTACAGTCTTACTTATGACAAAAGTATGGCACTCCTGAAGCCATCTTGATTGGAATAAAATGGTAACACTTAGAACATTTAATTTGCAAAGGAACAAAATGAGGGGGTTCATTTTGCCATATAAATTATGATTAGTGCTGCAGAAAGAAAAATTAGGGCACATTTTTAGTGACTTCTCAAATCCTCTTCTATTTCATTAAAAAATTCTGACATGCAAACTGAAACATGCACTTTTAATACCAGCAGCAGTCTTCCGTGGTGAGCAGTAGCTTTACTACAGTGATCTAATGAGCAACTAGAGTGCTAACATTCAGAATGTATGGCAAATGTGTGACATATCTGAATACCGGCTTGATGGAATCAAAGTAAAAAACTGAAAGCATTTTATACTGAGGAGACTGCAGTAAATGAGGAAATTAGGAAACTTCATAACAAATAAATCTACCTAGATTGCCACCAGAGACAAAAGTGTTCTAAAGAACAACTAGAGCGCTTACAGTCTTACTTATGACAAAAGTATGGCACACCTGAAGCCATCTTGATTGGAATAAAGTGGTAACACTTAAAACATTTAATTTGCAAAGGAACAAAATGAGGGGGTTCATTTTGCCATAGATATCATGATTAGTGCTGCAGAAAGAAAAATTAGGGCACATTTTGACTTCTCAAATCCTCTTCTATTTCATAAAAAAATTCTGACATGCAGACTGAAACATGCACTTTGAACACCAGCAGCAGACTTCCCTGGTGAGTAGTAGCTTTATTACAGTGATCTAATGAGCAACTAGAGTGCTAACATTTGGAATTTATGGCAAATACCGGCATTAATGGATGAGATTGGTATTATTAGTAATGATAGGAATGAACCTATTATTAGTAGTAAGGATAGTGAGTTTTACTCGCTTTCAGAGCATTCAGAAGATTTATTTAGAACAGTACCCTTAGAGGTAACTCAATCCAGCTTAATTCTGGCAGATAGAATCTGCAGTAGGTTTCTTTGGGGTTACAAGAAGCCTAGAAGGGCAGCTAAATGGATGCTCCAGCCTTGCTCACGTGGTGGCTGGGGGGTTCCCAGCTTATTACTCTATTTTTGGTCGTCAATGATCGAATATTTTGGGCTACCATTGTTCAGAGATGCCGCCGCCCCCTCTTTGGCCTGCAGGCCTTCAATCTTTGAAATTGGGCTGGGAGAAGATGCTAAGCGAGTTTTAGTCCGGGTTCTAGAACCAAGCCATTATAAAAGAACTAGGTTTAAGGTCATTTGATCTATGTTTTCGGTATGGCGCAAGGTTCGCCGCAAATTCTTAGTTCCTAACATCAACTTTTATACACCCTTCTCCGCAGCCTGGCTTTTACCAGCAGTTTTCCAGGATCAAGTTACCTTTAACTGGTCAGCTTTAGGAATAACAGTACTTGGCAACCTTGGACATGAAGGGAGGCTGGCCTCTTTTACATGTCTTAAGGAGAGGCATCTGCTTAATACATTTGATTTCTTTAAATATCTACAGCTACGTAGTTTTATAGAGAAAAGTAAATTGAAGCCTGAAGCATTATTTGGGAAGATAATACTGTTCGAACTTATCGTAAAACGTTCTAAATTTGGGGTAATCTATAGGCACTTACTTTCAAGGCTTCCAGATGACATTACTGCGTCTACAATAAAACTAGAAGCCAAATTTGATGTAACAGGGATTGACATAGTTACTTCCTTGGAACTAGCAGGTAGGGTCCTTATTTCTGGCAGTCTACGATCTCAGTGCTATATGGCTATGTTTGACCTATATTATACGCCGGTCAAGATATTCAAGTGGGCGGGCTTGCACAGCTGCCCAAGATGTGGGTTAATGGCGGCGGATGATGTCCACATGTTCTTCGGATGTCAAAAGCTGAAGTCTTTTTTGAAGGAAGTAGAGCAGTTCCTCAATGTCAACCTTCGGATTCCTGGTGTTCTTTCCCCCGTGTTAGTTATTTGTGTGTATCAAAGTAATAGTGAGCATATCAGGCCCCACTATTCCTCTGCTTTCTTGCTAATAGCCATGGCTGTGGTCCGCCTTTGTATCACCTCAGAGTGGATAAGCCCGGTGTCACCTACCTTTTTTGATTGGAGAGGGAGGATTCTAGCACTGTACAATCTGGAGTCTGCAGTCTGGGCTAGGTGGGGTAGAGCCAGGCGTAACGTTGGTAAAAAGATTTGGGCCCCACTTGAAGCATGGATAGGTCAATAGCTAATGTTCTACCTAATTTAAGCACTAGGCTTTTCAGCAATGTGGTATAATGGTATATAATGTTTTTTTTCCTATAGATGGAAGCATTTTTATTTATTTATCGTCATTAATTTATACTTTGCTGTAATTCATTTAGTAAGCTTTGTGATGGAATGCAAATGTATATAATTGATTTGACTGTGCTGAACTGAGGCCTTTTGTTGTTTTGATTATCTTTCTATGGTTTTGTCTCTTCTCCTATTTTTTTCTCTTCTCTTTTTTGTTGTAACCACAAGGAAAAAAAAACAAAAAAAGGAAAAAAAAAAAGAGCATTCGGAAGAGTCGGAAGAGTCTGATGTAGAAGGAAATTTCCAATTACACGTGGAGGGGCTTGGTGATACTACCCCTATGGAAGGCAACTACACTAAAAATCCCTCTTTGGGGGGTATATCTATAGAAGTACAAACTGTACGGAAGAAAACTAAGGATGGAACGACCGGATTAGCGATGATAGAAACCTCCGAATGGGAGCTCTCCAGTGGGGGGCTGCTGCTCGAAGGTCTGGACTTATCTGACCAAGCCAGTGGGGGCCCGGTAGAGGAGATACAAGGTAATGGATCACTGGAAGCGATTTATAGATTAATCTCAGCGCAGAGGTTGGAAACGCGGGCAGAAAATTTAAAAACACATACTGCATGTAGAAAGCTGCAAAATACAGTTAGATGTTTGGCAAAAACTTGCAACGACTTTACTGCCCGGATGGGGGAAGCAGAGACTCGCATTTCGTTGCTAGAAGATCAGATGGTGGCTCAAAAGGATGCTGTTGCAGACATAAAAGCCAATAAAGATGATATGCATGTCAAGCTGGTTGATTTAGAAAACCGCTTGCGTCATAATAATCTGCGCATTTTGGGGGTGCCAGAAGGATTTGAGGAGCAAGACGCCCGAAAATTTGTAGTCGAGCTGTTTGAGGAAGCACTCCCTGAGCTGAAAGAATGGAACTGGTCGCAGGAAATACAGCAGGCACATAGATTTCCATTCCGACAACGGCCTGCAAGGAGTGCGCAAGTATTGCAACTGCCAAGGGCTATTCTGATTTCCCTCAATAATTTTCAGGCTAGGCAGGCACTGTACGATTTGGCTAGACCAAATAAGAAGAGAGCTGGCAAAGGGACGCAGTTCTTTGTGAGACCTGACTACTGTCATTCTACAGTGGAGAAGAGATGGCAGTTGCGGCAGCTGATCACTCATAACCAAGCAAAAAAGTGCACACGCTTTTCTATTACAACCAGCTACTTTAAAGATTGTAAACAAGGGCAGACCCGTTTTTTTACTTCTGATGTTGTAGCCAAAGAATATCTTCTATCTTTGGGTTGAGGATAATTATATAGGTAATGTATTTTATATTGAATGACATGATTTTTTTTTATTAGTTTTTGCTATCTTTTATTTGTCTGCTTTTTGTTTTTTCTTTCTTAGTCGTATATACATATATATATAATGATGTGGGAGAGGCGAGTACTAGTGGGCTATTCACCAAGCCTCACAAGGGCAATTGGCCCTAAAGCCCTATTGTTGGGGGGAGAGTCACGGTCAGGGTGGGTGGGGGGTCCCTGTGGGATGGTGTCCGGGGGGTATAGAGGGTCACTTGGGGAGTAGAGGGTTGGGTGGGAAGGTGCTAAAGGGTAAAAACTCAGTTCATAGCATGTGTTGTAGGAATTATAGAGTTTATTTTCTGGTATATTGATGGCCATGTGGTATTTATATAGTAATGGCAGATAGGAGGCTGCACATATGTTCATTTAATGTTTGTGGGTTAAACAATGTCCTTAAGAGGAAGCGTGTTACTGCTGAGTTGCGGTTAATTAACCCTGATATTCTCTGTCTGCAGGAGACGCATGTCCCCTAGGATAACCGTAGGACATTATCTGAGCTGGGATTTAAATTGCTATCAACTTCCATGTAATCTACTTTGAATAGGGGGGTGGCGATTATGGTGCGTCATGGCATAATCAGTATGGGCAAAGAGAGGGTGGATAATTTTGGGAGGTGGGCTATTACTGAGTGTATTTTAGGGGGGATTAAGACTGCGCTATGCATAGTTTATGGCTCGAATTTGGAAGAGGCTTAGACTTTGGAATTTTTAAATGTTGAGTTGGCTCTTTGGGGGACCCCATTGATATTAGTTGGGGACTTTAATATACACGGGGAAGCACAGACATGGGAACCATATTTTGCTAATTACAAAGGGCGTAAGCCTAAAGTGTTTAGGGCTTTGCAACAGTTGTTACAGATCCATGGATTAGTTGATGGATGCACAGCAGGGAATCATGGAGATGGTTATCTTGGGTATAAATTTTATTCATCCCCACATAATAAGTTTGTTTGGTTGGATTATATTTATTTACCTGTTTTTTTGACTGTGGGCTCAATGATACAGGTGTGGCCCCGCATTTCATCAGATCATGGACCTGTGGTTATGGATATTGTTAGCTTTACCCTTTCAAGGGAGCAGCGATCTTTCACATTTAATAAAAAACTTTTAAGTGATGAGGAATATATTCATCATATTCAAACTTGGGCTACATTGTTTTTAGAGAGTAATAAAGGATCGGCTGCTCAACCAATGATTTGGGATTCCTTGAAAGCGGGGCTAAGGGGTGAAACATTTAGTTATGGTTGGGCTAAGCAGAAAAACAGAAAGAACAAATGCTGGGTTTATGTGAGGCATTAAAGAAGGCTGAATGTGAACTTATACAAGCGGTTAGAGCAAATGTGGATAGTAAAGAGATGCAAGCCAAGACGGCCTGTTGCAAGGCTAGAATTAATGAGATATGGAGCCAAGAAATTGCTGCTCAGTTTAAAATATATAAGACAGAAAGATATGAATATGGGGAGACAACTGGCAGATGTTTAGCTCAAAAACTGCGGGGCAGACAAACCTCCCAGCGAATAGACATTTTGGAAGATGGTAAAGGGGGCGTAGTTGAGACTATGGAAGGCATAATGGAGGTACTTCATTTGTATTATAAAGAACTATATACTCAAGATCCTGTGGTGCAGGGCATTATAGAGCGATATCTCCGCAACTTAGATTTAACTGAGATAGGGCTAGCTGAACGGGAGGAGCTAGAGGCTCCTATAACCATGCTAGAACTTCAGACAACATTAGCGGGATTAGCGCTAGGGGAAGCGGCAGGGGCAGACAAGCTCCCCTTGGAGGTCAATCGGATAATTTTTTCAATCATCAAGGATGATATGCTGGCCACGTTTTTAGAAGCTCAATGTGGGAACCCCCCACCATCTTGGGATGATGTCAATATAGTGATTTTTAAGAAGAAGGATAAGCCTCCTAGGCTCCCGGGGTCGTACAGACCGATATCATTAATAAATGCTGGTAGTAAGGTGTACTCAAAAATCCTTGCAACTCGGTTAGCACAAGTTATATCACCGTTGGTATCTCGGCACCAGCATGGCTTTTTGCCTGGTAGGTGCACGGTAAATCATATACATAGGGTAATCACGCTGATAGACTATGCTACTACATGTCAAAAGCGTATAGGTGTAATTGTTTTTAGATGCCGAAAAAGCATTCGTGGTCGTTTTTGTGGGCTACAATGCGAAAGATGAGGTTTGGTTCCCAATTTTTGTTAGCATTGCAGACTATGTATAAACGACTGCGGGCAAGAATTTGTACAATGGGGAAAGAGTCATCTTTTGTATATTTAACTAGGGGCACCCGGCAGGGTTGCCCCTGTTCGCCTTTACTTTTTGCTATTTACATTAACTCATTGTTGCAAATATTGGAGACCACCAATGGTATACAGTCGATGGTAGTGGGGCATATCAAATGCGTGTCCTTGCTTACGCTGATGATATAGTGGTAGTAACATCTGACCCAGAGCAAGCACTAAGGGAGATCGAGACTCAGACTCAGCAGTACGGGGAAGTTGCTGGATATAAGATAAATGTTTCTAAAACCCAGGTTGTTTGTACCGAGGGACTTTGTCCTGGTGATGTCCGTGTCACACCTGAAGCAAGATATTTGGGCATAAATATCAGGATGTCACTCCAAGAGATAGTTGAAGTGAACCGGGCAGATATACTTGCTGCTGCAAAAAGTAAATTGGAAAAGGTAGAGTGTCTCCATTTATCAATGGTAGGACGTTGCAATGTTTTAAAAATGTGTACACTCCCCGGGCAATGTACTATTTTAGGACGGTATTGCTAGAGCTGACACGAGTACAATTAATGCAGCTTCAGTCTATTGCAGATAGGTTTGTATGGGGGTGGAAGAAAAATCGGCATGCTTCAAAATATATGATGCTTCCACTGACACATGGTGGATGGGGGGTGCCGAATTTTGCTTTTTATTATCTAGTTTGCTGTTTGAAGAATATGCAGTATCTGGTGATTGGGGCTGAAGCAAGGCCATTCGAAGCTCCTAACATATATCAGATGCTGTTGGGGACTCAGGCAAGTGAGGCCCTGCTTAAGTTCTACGAACCAAGCTATTTCAAAAGAACTCGATTTAAAACCGTATCTGCTGCATATAAAGCTTGGAAGATGATATGCAAAATTGTATCTATAAATCGGATAGGTTACTATACACCTTTTAACTCCATGGAAATCTTTCCTTCGGTGTTTTGGGACACAAAGATGGCTACTTGGAAGGGCAAGGGGATAAAACATCTAGGGGATATTTACAGGGATGGGATAATTATTCCTTTTTCTGATTTAGTGAAACAACATAAAATATCTAAGTATGATTTCTTCAAATATTTGCAAATTTGCGACTTTATTAACAAACATTGCAGATACACGTCTATAACAACCAATGATTTATTAGAGGCATTCTCTAAAAAAGCCAAGATTGGGGCACTATATGGCATACTATTGGCGACTCAGCGGGATGATATTGAGATGCATGATGTGAAGTGGAGGGATAGATTTGGTAATACTGGCTCATATGTGCAATCATCAATTGATATGGCAAGTAAAGTTATATTGACGGCAAATCTACGCACCCAACACTATAAAACTTTGTTTAATTTATACTATACACCTGTTAAGATGATGAAGTGGGGTGGGATGTACGATGGGAAATGTTTTAGGTGCCAGGCGGAGAAAGCTGATATTGTACATATATTCTTTGATTGTATAGTTTTAAAACAGTTCTTAGCTGACATCTCAGAATTTCTATTGCAAACTACCGGGGTCGATGTTCATATCTCTAGAGAGATTATGTTATTAGGTGTGGGCGAGGATACTGTACCCACGCATATTTGCTATCCTTTTCGATATTTTATATTTATAGCTATGGCTATTGCCCGATTATGTGTCGCTTCTCTGTGGTTGCAATCAGAGGCGCCATCATATGAAATGTGGCGTGCTATGTTTTATAACGTGTTTAATCCTGAATTCAGCCTCTATCGTATAAGATCTTTGAGGAAGAAACAACTAGGGATTAAAATTTGGCAGCCAATGCTACAATATATGGAGATGTTGACTTAAAATGCAGCTGCTTTTCAATCATTATTGTTATTTCTCTTATCTTTGTTTTAATGTGATTTATGTTTGGTGCTACTACATGCAATTGTGTAATATTTCTATATCTATGATTTAATTGATTGATTAATACACGTTATTTGCTATGAACTGAATAATAAAGAAATACAAAAAAAAAAGAATTTATGGCAAATGTGTGACACATCTGAATGCCTTCTTGATGGAACCAAAGTAAAAAACTGAAAGTATTTCCTACTGAGGAGACTGCAGTAAATGAGGAAATTAGGAAACTTCATAACAAATAAGTCTCCCAAGATGGCCACCAGAGACAAAAGAGCCTAAATGTAGCACATATATCACCCAGATGTAGCCAAATATAGCCCAATGACAGAATGTCCCAGAGTGTTCTTAAGAACAACTAGAGCGCTTACTGTCTTACTTATGACAAAAGTATAGCACACCTGAAGCCATCTTGATTGGAATAAACTGGTAACACTTAAAACATTTTATTTAAAAAGGAACACAATGAGGGGGCTCATTTTGCCATAGAAATTATGATCAGTGCTGAAGAAAGAAAAATTAGGGCACATTTTGAGTGACTTCTCAAATCCTCTTCTATTTCATTAAAAAATTCTGACATGCAGACTGAAACATGCACTTTTAATACCAGCAGCAGACTTCCGTGGTGAGCAGTAGCTTTACTACAGTGATATAATGAGCAACTAGAGTGCTAACATTCAGAATTTATGGCAAATGTGTGACATATCTGAATACCGTCTTGATGGAATCAAAGTAAAAAACTGAAAGCATTTTCTACTGAGGAGACTGCAGTAAATGAGGAAATTAGGAAACTTCATAACAAATAAATCTCCCAAGATGGCCACCAGAGACAAAAGAGCCCAAATACAGCACAAATATCACCCAGATGTAGCCCACATGTAGCCCAATGACAGAAGTGAAGTGTGCAAAACACTTTTTATTTTTTGTGTTTTTGCAGTTTTATATAGTGCAGACTTGTGAGGTATTGGAGTGCTTTACATGAGCATTGGTTGCATCGCACAAGAACAAATTCATTTTGGTTGTAGACATGGGGAGATTAAGTGATTTGACCAGAATCACAGAATGTCGAGCTGAAGCTGAAGCAGAAACTCAAACCTGGTTCCCCAGTGGCAAAGTCTGCAGCTCTGGAAGTAACACCATATCCTCTTCCCTAAGTGCGACATTTAATCAAGAGGTCAACTGGATAAAAAAACATAAAGATAACAAATAATTTAAAAGTGCTTTGTCGCTATTTGAAAACTCAGAAAATATGTCCTAAATTTAGTTTTTTAGAGCACTAACCATAATTTTGATGCAAATAAGACCCTCTCATATGTGTCATTTCTAAAGGAAATGCTCTAGGTATTACAGTTTTGATTACATCAAGATGACGTCAGGCGTTCCACACTTTTGTAATAAATATAGAATGCTAGCAATCTAGTTGTTCATTAGGATACTGTTGAGAGGCAGAGGCCAGGGGCACGGACTCTGAAAATTGAAGGCAGGTGCAGAGGCAGCAATTTGACCACATTGGGCAGGCAGGAAGGGCAGTGGCAGCACAACAGACTATGGATGGCAGTGGAAAGGGGGGCAGGGGCAACAAACCAACAATACAGGACTGGCAAGAGAGGCTGTGGCAATATATTAGACCATTGTGGGCAGAAGGAAGAGGCAGTGGTAGTACAACCAAACATGCCAACAGACCCAATTCAGCCAGGAAACGTCCAATGTTTTTAAACTCAAATGGGCTTTATTTGATCTGTCTCCTGTCTACAATCTCCTCTTTTTCAATGTAACTCAAAGGGGAAAACCAATACCCCAGTTTTTTTAAAAATCTGCCTCTAACCAAGTTCAATATGTTCGCAAGTATTGTACATTGGATCATGGAAGGCAGGAGGAATTGGGGTAGGGATATGGACTCGGATAACAGAGGACAGGAGGGACATGGAGAGGTGCACCAAACTGACACTACAAGGCAGGCATCAGGGTTTGCAGCAGCACAATACACCACACAGGGCATGCGGGACGGGAGTGCAGCGCAACAATCCATAGAAAGCAATAGGGAGGGGACAGGACCATGCACATGGACAATAGAGAACAGAGGGGAAAGAGGCAATGGTAGCTAGCTGACCATAATGGACAGACAGGAGAGAAAGCTGCAGCATAACAGACCATAAATGGCAGGAGGGACGGATCAGGGGCATTACAATGGAACAGACAAGCCAGGAGGGAGGGAATAGGGGTCTGCACATGGAAAAAGAGGGCTGGGGCCAAGGGGGCATGGCAGGAGCAGCAAGATGACCATGGAGGTCAGGCAGGATAGGCACTAGAAGCAAGACACACCATGGAGAGCAACAGTGAGACTATGATGGCATACACACAGACCATGGAGGGAAGGTGGGAGAGGGTCAGGGGCAGCTAGCTGACAACACAGGGAAGGTGGGAGGGGCCGTGGCAGCACAGAAGACCATGCATGGCAAGTGAGAGGGTTAGTGGCAGCACAAGGGCTTCTATGGGCAAGAAGGCGGGTGCAGGGTATGCACAAAGGACCATGGAGGATAGAAGGGAGGGTCAGGACCTGGGCACAGACAAGAGAGTACAGGGGAAGGGGCCTCACAACAGACCACGCGGGGCAGGCAGGAGGAGCAGTTGCAGCACAACAGACCAGGGAGTGCACAAGGGTGTGGCAGTAAAATGGACCATGGAAGACAGGAGGAAGGGGATAAGGGCATGGAATGTGGACAGGCAGGGTGGAGGTGGCAGGGACAGGTTACAATCATCTGACAATGCTAGGCAGGTGGGAGGGGAGTGGCAGCTCAACAGAACATACAAAGTAGATAGGCGTGGCAGGTCCATGGAACATGGTGGGCAAAAAGGATGGAGCAGGGGCATGCACAAGACATCGGAGGGCAGGGGGAAGGAGAATAGGGGCAGCAAGCTAAGCACAGAGGCTAAGCAGGAGGTCAATGATGGGGCATAGAATTGGGCAATGGAGGGCAGCAGGAGTGGACTGGTACATCATGCTAAATGGAGGGCAGTGGCAGCACATCAGACCATGCATGGCAGGAGGGAGGAGGCTAGTCCATGGATTCAGACAACAGAGGATAGGGAGGAGGTGGATGGGGCAGCAAGCTAACTGTTCAGAGAAGGCGGGTATTAGGAACTTTGTTTTTAAAATGTGTGTCTGTGCGAACTACTTAAAATATGAACAAGTATGCAGCATAATCTCACTTTTATTTAGGAAGAAGAGGATGTTTGTGACTGTGACTCCAGGCTCACTTGGCAGAAACCCCCCCTGACCCTCCACCCCCATTGCAAAATGTAATAACCGTGAAAAGGGTAGGTGAACGCAGTGTTATATAGAATATAGTCCTGAGAGCATGATAGAAAATGAAAACTAGATATAGTGTATGGTATAAACTATGCATCAAAAAGTGTAATGTAAGATGAACCGGGGCGTGAAATATAATATGCAATACATTGTGCACAAATACAGATTCATTGGAGAGCGCGAGATAGCAAAACCAAAGGAAATGATGGACGGAGTGTTGAACATTGCAAGCACTCTCCTCCAGTCAACTGATCTGGGTTTAATCCATCACCGTTCTTTAGCCCACTCTGCCACCCCAGTTCAGACATGGCTATATGCAAATCAGTCTGACCCTGTGCCTCATGGGAACAGTCCAGCCCGAACTGCCAAGCCATGTCTTCCCTGGACCAGAAACAAGCTTCCTAGGACCGGTTTCTGGCATTTCAGCCGTCTTCAGCCAGGCTTGCTTGAATCCAGTGGCAAAGTGAGCAAGGGACTCACGTCTGAGCATACCCTGCCAACTTATGGCGAACAAAGCAAAACCAAAGGAAATGATGGACGGAGTGTTGAACATTGCAAGCACTCTCCCCCAGTCAACTGATCAGGGTTTAATCCATCACAGTTCTTTAGCCCACTCTGCCACCCCAGTTCAGACATGGCTATATGCAAATCAGTCTGACCCTGTGCCTCATGGGAACAGTCCAGCCCGAACTGCCAAGCCATGTCTTCCCTGGACCAGAAACAAGCTTCCTAGGACCGGTTTCTGGCATTTCAGCCGTCTTCAGCCAGGCTTGCTTGAATCCAGTGGCAAAGTGAGCAAGGGACTCACGTCTGAGCATACCCTGCCAACTTATGGCGAACAAAGCAAAACCAAAGGAAATGATGGACGGAGTGTTGAACATTGCAAGCACTCTCCCCCAGTCAACTGATCTGGGTTTAATCCATCACCGTTCTTTAACCCACTCTGCCACCCCAGTTCAGACATGGCTATATGCAAATCAGTCTGACCCTGTGCCTCATGGGAACAGTCCAGCCCGAACTGCCAAGCCATGTCTTCCCTGGACCGGAAACAAGCTTCCTAGGACCGGTTTCTGGCATTTCAGCCGTCTTCAGCCAGGCTTGCTTGAATCCAGTGGCAAAGTGAGCAAGGGACTCACGTCTGAGCATACCCTGCCAACTTATGGCGAACAAAGCAAAACCAAAGGAAAGAGCGCGAGATAGCACAGGCACTAGCGCGTGCTATGCGATATGCACCTTGGAGTGTAATATACACAGGGCAGTGTTGTGTAACCTAACTAGTCTCTAAAGTTGTAATATAAAATGTGTGCTGGGGAGTTAACATTGCATATGCACTGTGACAAAGATATGGATCCCAGATTGTAATATGTATGGCATAGCGCTGTGCGTTATAACATAGGCATCGAGGAAGGCACGTTAGATGGGGCAATATAACCCGTACGAAGGCAAGTGTGGCATGACATATTCAAGGGATGGTGTTACAGTGCACATGGTCTAGAGAGTGTCATAGCATACGCACTAGCTGGTGGAATACAACACAGAGGTGTGTGGCACTTGGCGGGCACTGGTGGGTGTAACACAGCATTGGGCTCAGCCAAGAGAGCGCTGTGACTCTCAAGTGAGGTTCGTTTCCTTTCCAGAGAGTAAAATAAAAAGTATTACACATCCGGCGGTGGATGTGTGTTTTATTAACTGTGAGGGGGGTTTCTTGCATAGTTTTGGTCGATTTTTTGTTGAATCCTCTTTGAATGGCTTGGTGTGCGTGTGTATTAAATGTGCCCATCAATAGCTACCCATGGTTGTATAAATAAACAACAAGGGTCTCTACTTGGAGAGTACCCACCGGCGGGGGCGCCAGGATTAGGCACGGTAGGGCATCAGACACGTCAGGGCTTCACTAACGTGGATTCATTGTATGCATAGTCGCCTTTTAATGAATATCACGCAAATCGTCATGATGATAGGTACTTACGGTTTGTCCAGCATGTCATAGGTGTTTCTATAAATATATTTAAAAAAATAATAATAAAAAACAAAGGCCGGCCCCAGGGGATGGGGTCCCCGGGGCCATAAGTGGCCTGAGGAGGGGGGCAACGCAGCCCCCCTATAGAATTTTTTTTTAAAAAGGCCAAGCAACGGGGTTGGGGTCCCCGGGGCCGATAAGGCCTCGGGAGGGGGGCCACGCGGCCCCATTCCAATTTTTTTTTCTAAAAAATAATAATTAGGGGCAGGCCCTGGGGGATGGGGTCCCCAGGGCCAATAAATTAGAAAAAGAAGGGGGGCACACATCCCCCCTTCTTAAAAAATAAAAATAAATAAAAGACCGGCATCGCGCCGGAGGCCACGCCCCCTCCTTGCAGCACTCTGCAAAGGCACCCCCTGGCGAGTTGTAAGTTGGGGATTTAATTCCCCTTCAATACTGAGGGTCCCTGAGGGCCAACTAGCCCAACAGGTATCTCCAGTATGCGCCAGGGAGCTGCGTTGCAGACAGGTGTTTTGAGGCCACGCCCCTTTTACACCTCTCTGTAACGCAGCACTGTGGCGCTTACTGGAGGTACCTAGTGGGCTAGTTTGACCCTAGGGACCCTTAGGATTCAAGGGGACCTAATCTCTCAACTTAGAACGGCCACAGGGCGCGTTTACACAGTGGTGAAGGGAGGGGACGGGGCCTGAGGTGACGTGTGCAAACATGCCCTGCGGCGTGTTTTAAATTGGGGAAATAATTCCCTTTCAATCCTGAGGGACCCTTGGGGCCAACTAGCCCACCGGATGCTTCCAGTAAGTGCCACTGTGCTGCGTTGCAGAGAGGTGGTGTAGGCTGTGCCCCTTTTTACACCTCTCTGCAATGGCGCTTACTGGACGTACCTAGTGGGCTATTTTTCCCCTAGGAACCGTCAGGATTCAGGGGTACTTAGGCCTGAGGTGACGTGTGCAAACACGCCCTATGGCGCATTTTAAGTTGGGGAAATAATTCCCCTTCAATCCAACTAGCCCACCAGGTGCTTCCAGTAAGCGCCACTGCGCTGCGTTGCAGAGAGGTGGTCTAGGCCGTGCCCCTTTTTACATCTCTCTGCAACGCAGCTCTGTGGCACTTACTGGAGGTACCTAGTGGGCTAGTTGGACCCTCAGGATTCAAGGGGACTTAATCTCCCAACTTAAAATGGCCACAGGGCGTGTTTACACAGTGGGGAAGGGAGGGGACGGGGCCTGAGGTGATGTGTGCAAACACGCCCTGTGGCACGTTTTAAGAGGTAGTTTTAATCCCCCTGCCCTATTATATACTAGGGGCTTACAGAGGAGGTCATGCTAATCACAGGGGGACGCCAACGCATAGTGTTCCCTGGTGTATGTAGGTGTTTTCATTGTATTCTAAGTGTCTTTTAACATAGCACTGGCTCTAGGACTGGTTAGTCAGACTCAGTTACCACCAGTATCCGTCTGAAAAAGTTGAGGGTACAGGATGATTTTGCAACAAGGCTTCTTTCTGCTCTTCTGTTTGTTCTTTCTGCACGTTATCCTTCTTCCTGCACTTTTCTTCATCTTTGAGGACTTCTGTTGCTTCTTTCTGTATTTCTTTTTTTTCTTTCTGTGCGTTTTTCCTTCTTTCTTCACATGTCCTGTCTCTGTAGGCATAGTTAGAAATTAGCATTTAAAAAACCTTTGAAATTCACTGAAATAACCATAGGTTTCAGGGGCGTTATAGTTAGCTGGACTTTTCACTCGTACAAAACCATTGAAATTCCCCCGTTATAGTTAGTTCAGTTAACTATAACACGCGCGCCCGCAATGCACTGCTGATGACGTCCCATATTACATCACTCATGACATGGTCAGTGACATCACTCATGACATCACTCATGACATCACTGATGACATCACTGATGACATCATCCTTGTGATAGAGTGGCAGACCTCCTCTCACCCTAATATAACCTTTGATACACACATTCAAAAATAGAAACTAACATTTTCAAAACAATGGACATGCCAATACCAGTTACAACAACCTATTCAGTAATTCTAAGATCCACATACACATCCACTCATTCACCAACAGTCCTATACAGTCACTCATACATGTACACACTCATCATATGTACTCATACATCTATACATCCTGTTACACAATGCCACTCATCCATAGAGTTACTCACACACATAGTCACTCATGCTAATAAAGAATCAAACATCAATTTACTTGCATATACAGTTATACACACACCACCACACTTACTTCTACAGAAATTTATACATACTTAGTCTTTTAAACAATCACTTACAGAAACACATACTTATTCATACAGGAACTCTTCCAATCTCTCACTCTCACATATACTCACTTATATACACCAATAGTCACATATGCTTGTTTAAAACATATGTAGTTACTCATAATGACACTATTGAGACAGTCATTCACTCACTAACACACCCATACAAACACTCATCCACCCATACAGTCCTGCACACATGCTGTCTTCAACACATACAAACAGTGAGCCACTCATTCATGCATCTATGCACTACGTAATACCCCCCACCGAACCATACAGACACTCATACTGATACTCAAAAAAACAACTAATGACCTATATAGACACTCATGTAGCTACTCACCAACCCATGCAGCCACTTATACACAAAGTGAGAGACTGATACCGATATTTACATATTTAAACATTACTCACTAAGCAATGTATTCACTAAGATACACTTAATCAGTCAGTTATACAATCAATTTTTCACAAAAAAATAATCCATTTAGACACTTATATACCCATTTATTCTTCCATCGACCTTGAGATATACATACATAAAACATATTTAATTTTCAGAAAAACACACATTCACTTGATGATGTCATCAGTGATGTCATTTGAGATGTCATTAGTGATGTCATGAGTGATGTCACTGACCATGTCATGAGTGATGTAATATGTGACGTCATCCGCAGTGCATTATAGTTAGCTGAACTAACTATAATGAAGGACTTTCAATGGTTTTGTACGAGTGAAACGTCTAGCTAACTATAACGCCCCTGAAACCTATGGTTTTTTTAGTGAATAAACCAGCAACCGCCAGTAGGTAGTTATAGTTAGGACCGTGTTTCCATAGGAAATCTCAAAATTCTATTTTGAATAACTTTGGCGCCGGTTGACGAATCCTCGCGAAATTTTCAAAACTAATGGGGCGCTCCTCCGCTCCGCTCCTACCCTGAAAGTTTCGGGGTGATTCGTCAAGCGGGGGCCGAGAAAAAAGGGGGGTCCCAAAACGCGTTTTCCCCATGCTTTTTTCCATAGGGACTTTAGTCGCAGCTACAGCCCGAACGGCTGAACAGAATTATGTGAAATTTGGCAGAGAGGTAGCCATAAGGTCCATGAAGTGCCTTTTGCAGGTTTGGTGTAAATCTGTTCAGTATTTCCTGAGAAATTAGCATTTAAATCAATATATATATCTGTACGCGCGTACCGTGCGCGCACTGAGCAAGTCCTGTGCGCGCTCCTTGCCGATCGCGAGCGCACTTCTGACTGGTTGTTAGATGTCAGTAAACATTCGAATCGGTGGAAATCAGGAAGCGGCGGCCGCCATTTTGTCTCTCGCATAAAGAGGGGGTGATAAACAAAGGGGGAGAACTTGAAAAGGGGGCAGAGTGGGGAGATATTGACCCACTAGGCATTGTAAGGGGGTCACAGTAGGACCTTGTAGGGAAAAAAAAAAGATTTATATTTTTTTTAAAAATATCGCCGAGTGCGCGCACCCAGCGCGCACCCGAAAAAAAACTTTTTAAAAAAAATAATAAAAAATCGCATTTAAGTGTTTAGATATAAGGTGGCTATAAAAAGAGCCCTTGTGTTTATTGTGTGTTTTTTGGTACCTACAAGTAAGTACCGATGCAGAGTCTAAAGTTCAAGAGGAAGACTCTGTTGCCTTCATCAGTGAAGTGTACACCATCTCCTCTATAAATGTCTTGCATGTTGTAACGCAAGTTGTTGTGGTATATAGAACCCATACCATAGTCTCTGAGGAAAGCAGAAATAGATTTGTTGACGTGCTTCCTTGCTTTGTCAATCTGCGGACAAAATTGGTTGGACCAGTTCCACTTTTGCCTTTGGCATATGTTAGAATATACGAAGGCAGTTTGTGGAAAAAGTGACATCAATTGCACAAAGGTGTCCTTAATAAGCATTTCCAGACCTACCCCAGTTAAAGTGCCTAGGTCATTTCCACCACAGTGCACAATAATAAGGTTAGGCTGTGGGAGATGTAGAAAGGTTTTCACCAAAGGCATTAATTAGTGCCACTTTAACCCTCTCTGACCAATCCATTTAATGTCTACATTTGGCAAAGCAAGGTCTCTCACCATACCTCTTTTTTCTGCAAATTTTTCACTCCAGAAGACATAGCTGTGACCTACAATCCACACTGTGAACATCTTCAAAGGAGATCTGGATGCACTCAGGAGGTGTCTTTCAGTGGAAAGGCAAAAAGAAATGAAAGACAGTTGAAAAATGGGGGCACATACTTTTTTTTATAAAAAGAACTCATTGGCTGTTTCAAACCATTCTACACTAAAAACTAGGCTGTATGTTTAAATTTTAAAAAGCATGTATTGTATTGGTTCAGAAAAATGTGTGAACAAAGAACATTAGTTTGGATTTGCTGTTAGGTTTGAAAAGTCAAGCACTCTTGCTCTTTGGAAATGAAACATTGTCTGCTGAACTTCTGACCTCTCTGCTCACACCTGTGTTCCATGACCTGTTGCTATGGTAGCAGGCAGAAGTCAAGTTGGGGGAAGGGTACATTTGGAAAGGGGTTGAAGTTTTCAACCAATAGAAATGTGTGATTTCATTTGAAAAAATGTGGGAAGCACTGAGATTTGAAATTAACATGTATATGTGTGAAAAAAAAGAGGGAAACTGTGCCATTAACTGGTTCTGCTGAGAGGAGAGAGGTGTTCAGCTCAGAGATTCTGGTCTGATAAACTGCTGTGTGACTGCCACATTTCTTTCACAACTAACTAATTTTAAAGGTGAGTTATGAGTTTGAGAGGGGGTGTTTGTGGTTAATTTAGATATAAAAAAAAGAATTGTGATTATTTGTTTAAAGTTGTGATTTACATTTTCTGTTTTGGGAGATATTTAACTGTTTTGAATATGTAAAATATTATGGAGTATGTTTTCACCATAAGTTAATGTGTACTGGTAACAATGAGGAATACTGTTTTGTGCCTACCATCAAACCATGAGTCTGTGTGCAGAGAAGAATTGTTGACAGAGATTTAATTTGTGTTGCTGTTGAAAAGTAAGACTTGCAGTTGAAAGAAAAGGACAGCTTCTTTTTAATTTTGATGGTTAGCATTTAGCAGAAATCACTTTGAAAGAAAAGAGAGGAAAATGGCAGCACATTTGAAAAAAGCATTAGTTCTGTTAGAATTGATAACCCAGGAAAGGGGCAGCCTGTGTTTTGTGCCTACCAACACAGTATGAGTCTGTGTGTATATAGGAATTGTTGTCTGAGATTTAATTTGTGAAGTTGTTGTTCAGTAAGAAATGCAGTCCCAGGAAAGGGGCAGCCTGTGTTATGTGCTTAAAATGATGGCATGAGTCTGTGTGCGCACAGGAATTGTGGGCAGAGATTTAATTTGTGAAGATGTTGTTCAGTAAGAAATGCAGTCCCAGGAAAGGGGCAGCCTGTGTTATGTGCCTAAAATGATGGCATGACTCTGTGTGCACACAGGAAATGTGGGCAGAGATTTAATATATGAAGTTGTTGTTCAGTCAGAAATGCAGTCCCAGGAAAGGGGCAGCCTGTGTTATGTGTGTAAAATGATGGCATGAGTCTGTGTGCGCACAGGAATTGTGGGCAGAGATTTAATTTGTGAAGATGTTGTTCAGTAAGAAATGCAGTCCCAGGAAAGGGGCAGCCTGTTGTGTTTACACAAAGTATCCCTTAGCACACATGCACTGTAACATACATCCCTGCAGTCTTCATGCAGTTCTGGAAGTCTCTTTGCTCATCTGTCTTGCACCAGACAATACACAGTCTTCAGAAACACACTCTTGGCACACACACAGCAGCTTCTCCAACACTCTCATGTGTAGTACTCAGCTCTGTGTGCTGTTTCAGATAGCAATGTGTAATGCAAACACATTCAACGTCACCAAGGCCTCATTTAAATTGATCTAGTCTAATCACTCACCCTGTAACACATGGTCATGGTCTTAAGGAGCTGTTAGGATATGTGCTGTTTTCTGCTTCTGTAAATGATAAGGGAAATGTGTCAGGCAGTAACAGTAATTTGGTACTATTCAGGGACACTGTTTTGTTCCAAAAAACATAGCATGAGCCTGTGTGCGCACAGGAATTGTGTGCAGAGATTTAGTTTGTGAAGTTGTTGTTCAGTAAGAAATGCAGTCCCAGGAACGGGGCAGCCTGTTGTGTTTACACAAATTATCCCTTAGCACACATGCACTGTTACGTACATCCCTGCAGTCTTCATGCAGTTGTGGAAATCTCCTTGCTCATGTCTCTTGCAGCTGACAATACATAGTCTGCAGAAACACACTCTTGGGACACACGCAGCAGCTTCTCCAACACTCCCATGCGTACTACTCAGGACTGTGTGTAATGCAAACACATTCAACGTCATCAAGGCCTCATTTTCTTTTCTCTACTCTAAACACTCACCCAGGTTGCAGATACTTATGGTATGAAGTAGCTGTTAGGAAATGTGCTCTTTTCTGCCTCTGTGATTTTCCAGGTAAAATGTGTAAGGCTGTAACAGCAATTATCACTTGATCTATCAGAGTAGTAAATGTGCTTTGTATTTGCAAATCAAACTCTGTTTTCTGCTTAGAAGCACACCATGAGGCTGTGTGCGCACAGGAATTGTGGCCACAGATATAATTTGTAATGCAGTTGTTCTGTTAAAAAATGCACTTGCAGGAAAGGGGCAGCTTGTTTTTTTTCAACTGTGGTGGTTAGCACTGTGCACAAATTAGTAAATCACAAATGAGAGACAAATGGAAAAACATTTGAAATAAATGAAAAGTAAAAAAAAATATTTTAATGTATTATAATTACAAAAAGGAATTTTTTTTAGTTCCTTGCAGGTATTGCTGAGCAACAGTGAAAAAAAAATGCCTTTAAGGACAAGCAAGAGGAAAGAAAAGCAACAACAAGTATATCTGGACAAAACTGGGAAAAAAAAAATAGCAGGAGAAGCTGGTGATGGTAAAAAGAAAAAGTCTACTGGTAAGCAGAGCAGAGATTTCTTAAAAAAGATTTTCAAAAAACAAAAAAATGACAAAAATAACTGTAAAACAAACAGAGTTTTATGTACAAAGCAACAACACAGTCAACAGCAAAAAAAAGCTAATGTACAATCAGAAGTATGTCAAACTGATTTAACACGAAAATTTGATTTTAAAAACATTCGTCGAAAAATGTTTCATAGAAGAGTGATGTTAAATTTGCTAAAGGATGTGAAAAAATATAAGAAAAAAACAAAATGTATTAAGAAAATAAAATGTATAGAAAATATTGTAAGTAAGGCTTTGGAAATAAAAAGAAAACTTTTTATTCTAATTTTGAATAGGATGCGTAGATTAGATAAATTAGTGAATGCAATGAAGTCACAAAGCAAAAGGAAAAGAGAAGTGAAAAAAAGTAACTTTTGTAAAGTGTTCTTGGGAGAATGGAAACACAGTTCAAGTACTGAACCATTTTTTAATGAAGAGAGTTATCTTCAAAGTAATAGTTTGTTGCATGCAGTTGACACCAAAGGTAGAGCATATGAAGTTAAGGATGGTTGTGTGATGCAAAAGGAGAAAATGGTCCCAAGAAATGAGGAAGAATTAATGACTGCTGAGGCTATGGGGAGACGTCCAAAAGCCCCAGTGTACACTTGGAACTGTAGTAGTATTTGTACTGTGCGTCAGGAATCTATTGATAAATTACGTGACTTTCTAAGAGAATATAGTAAAAAGAGTGTAAAATAGAAGATGAAGGTGCTTCAAACACTAGATCCATGCAGAGTGAGAGAAAATACTGGTTTGCAGGGACATTCTCTGGCTTGTCTATCTAGAAAAGTGTGTAAAAGTGTTTTTCATCATTTTAGGATGCTGGCTGTTCATCATACTGAAATGAGAAAGTTTGTGAGAACATTGTATTTTGCTAAAAGTCCAGCAGTAAAGTTGAATGAGTTGAATAATGCTCTGTTCCGTGGATCTGTATCAGATGTAGTGAAGGTTACTGATGAGATTCAGTTTTGTTACTTTGGTCCAGAACAAGAAAGTGCAGAAAAGGACACAGTAAATGAGGAAAATGAGGAACAGAATGTAGAACTCATTATTACTAAAAATTTTGAGGATGAAATGACAAAATTTACTATCACCTCTAATGAAAGACCAAATAATACTTGTATTTGTTGCCGCAGAAGTCATTATAAAATTCAAACAAGGAATGTTGATCTGTATAAAAAAAGTGAAAATGAAGATAATTATAAGTGGAAGGATTTTGCAACATATATATTTCTTGAAAATTGTTTTGAATTGGGTGAAGATCAGCGTATTTGTAAATACTGTTATAATAAGTTAGAAGAAAATAGAATGCCGACCAGAGCTGTACATAATAATTTAGAATTGGATGCTATTCCTGCCGAACTTTCTGAATTAAATACATATGAGTCTATACTCATTCAATGTGTTCATTCGTTCCAGACCATAGTACGTATGGAGCCCAAAACTAGTAAATTACCTCCTTCTGATTTACTGAGAGGTTTAAAAGGAAGAGTGGTGTATTTGCCCTTGGATTTGAAAAAAAATACGGAAACTATTGATGCAGATTCTTTGGAAACTGAACCATTAGTAATTCTGGTTAATGGTGTACCTACAAAGAATAAGAAGATTTGGCAGGAGCTGGTGGATGTACGAAAAGTACAAAGAGCAAATTTGTATTTGAAAAAAAATAATAAATGGTATGAATCAATTTATATAGAAGAAGAAGAAGAAGATTTACAAGAAGACACAGAAACACCAACTGGTCAAATTGAAAAAGTGGACAAGTCAAAGGAAGAAGAAATTTATGAACATTTTAGCATACATCCTCTTCATTCAAAAGAAGTTATGGGAGACACTATTGATCTGTTTCAGATGAAGAAAGCAAAAGGAACTCCCGTGAGTGTATGGGAGGAGAGCTTGGAAGCTCGATGTTTTCCCAAGCTGTTTCCTACAGGAAAAGGAGGACGATACGATGAACGTCCAGAACAGATTCCAGCTTCTGAGTATCGGACTACAAGACTATATGCAGAAGATCCAAGATTTCGTCAAAGTATTCCTTATTTGTTCCATCTTTTATTTGAAAGCGACTTGTCTGCATTATCCTATGCAGTAAATCACATTTTAAAAAGTGGAGTACATTTACAAAATGTGTCTGCTAAGGATTTTATGGAGAAAGTGCAGCACCGAGATGATCATTTGGAAACACAACTGATCAATCTGATGGCTTGTCAGCGTCGGACAAATGAATATTGGTACCGACGCCATGGTGAATTAAAATGCATGTTTCGGAATTTAGGAACTCCTACATGGTTTCTAACCCTAAGCTGTGCCGAGTACGCTTGGGATGATTTACTGGATTTTCTACGAGAGGCAAATTCAAACATTAAAAACATTGAATACAAGACAGCTGGAGAACTGTGCTCATTGGATCCAGTTAATGTTTGCAGATATTTCAATCATAGATTTGAGGCTATGATGTCCTTCATCTGCAATAAAAAAAATCCACCTCTTGGAGAAGTAGTGGATTTCTTTTGGAGAAAAGAGTACCAGGCAAGAGGTGCTCCTCATATTCATATGCTGTTGTGGATCAAGGATGCCCCAAAGTTTGGAACAGATACTGATGAAGCAGTGTTATCTTTCATTGATGAATATGCAACATGTGCTATACCTAAAAGCACAGAAGAGAAAAAGTTAAAAGAACAAGTTTTACGTTTCCAAAGTCATCGGTGTGGAAAATACTGTCGACGGAAGTACAAGACAAAAGATAAATTCTACACAAAGTGTCGATTTGGATTTCCTAGACCTGTTCTTTCAAAAGGAAGAGTCAACAGTTTTATGTCAGCTTTGCGACATACTATAACCAGAAAATCTCCCAAAAATACCTACAACCTAAAAAGAAATGAAGAGTCAAAATTTATAAATGACTACAACCCAGTCATTTTATCCATGTGGAATGCTAACATGGATATTCAGTATGTGGCAGATAATTCTATTGCTGCTGCTCGGTATGTGACATCTTACATCACTAAATCTGAGAAAACAGAATTGAAGGAAATGTGGGAAGAGATTTCTCACGAGAAGACTGTCAGTAAGAAGCTGTACAGTTTCAGTTTAAAGATGTTATCGCATCGAGAAATTGGATCCTACGAATGCTCAGATAGGTTATCATCTGCAAGTCTTTACTCGAAATCCAGAAGAATAATTTGGGTAAGCTTAGGCCTTGCAGGAGTGAGAAATCGGGTACTGAAATCTGTTGGAGAAATTGAATATTTGGCCGAGAATGACCCAGAAAGTACAGATATTTTGAAATCAAACATGTTGGACACATATTACCCAAAGAGAAGTCATCATCTTGAGAACATGTGTCTCTATGAAGTGCTGCAGAACTACATTTTTTCACGGAAAGCTACAGAAGACATCAACAATGGAAAATATAAAGTCATTGGTGAGGAAGGATGTTTGGTGAAGCAAACAAAAGGAAGTTTGATAAATCACAGGAAACTGAGTTGCGACACTCCTGACAAAAAGGAATTTTACTATTTGGCTCTTTTACAGCTGTTTAAACCATGGCGTTCAGAGGACGAACTACTGGGAGAATTTCAAAGCTATGAAGATTCTTTTAATGCTAGCAAAGACAGTATAGAATGCAGTACTTTCACAACTTATGTCCAAATGTTAAATGAAGAAAATGAACAGGAAGCAAAAATTGCAGCTGAAGTAGCTAGAGACAGTTCTCAAGACAGCCAAAGTTCAGGAACACTTAGTCAAGATCCCCTAGGACAACCAATCATAGAAAATGAAGCTGCAGTAGCCACGACTGAAGTAGAAACGGCTATGAATCAAGCACAGGAAGATTCAATCGACTTACTAAATCTGGAACAACAACTGAATGAAGAACAAAAAGAAATTTATGAAGAAGTCATCAAAAAAATTGATCATGGATTACTACATGAAAAGAAAGAGTGCTCATGCACATCATTTGAACCAATCAGGATGTATGTGAGTGGACAAGCTGGAACTGGTAAAAGTTTCCTAATAAAAGTCATCAGAAGCTACCTACAGCAAAAAACAGCTTCAAATTTGTCTTGTGTGGTAACTGCTCCAACTGGGTTAGCAGCCTATAACATAAAAGGAATTACCTTACATCGCTTGCTTATGTTACCAGTGGAGCATGAGAACAAAATAGAATACCACAAGCTAACTGGCGAAGCATGCCTCGAAGTTTCAAGAGTGTTGAAGAAGATGCAAGTTCTCATTATTGATGAGGTGAGCATGGTTTCAAATTTAATGCTTGCCTTTGTGCATTTAAGAATGCAACAAATTCTTAAGAGAGACTATGACGTGTTATTTGGAGGTAAACACGTCATAGTTTTTGGAGATCTTTTACAGCTCACTCCAGTTAAAGGACAACCAGTGTTTAATACTGTGACACATGAAGACACGAAGAAGTCATTAGGAAGCATTGGTAATGCGAATATTTGGTCATTCTTTGAGTACAAAGAACTCACTACCAATATGAGACAAGCAAACGACGAAGATTATGCAAATATTCTGAAAGATATTAGAATTGGACTACTCACAGAAGTTGGCAAAAAAGCATTACAGAGTCGGTTGCTACATAATTTATTTCCAAATGAAGAAATAGTTGCAGAGAAAATATACCAGAACATTGCAGAAAAAAATACTGTAATCTGCTTAATGCCAACACTACGTGAGTGCTCAATATTCAATGAGGAACTTTTGAAATTGGAAAAGGAAGAGATTAAGAAAATGGAAGCAGAGGACAAAATTCAGCATGAAAGAATTACTTTTACATTAACAGGCAAACTGAAAAATAAATTGGATTCACTAGAGAAGAAAATTTCCAAAACAGCTGGATTAGAAAAAAATCTATATGTTTGCATGAATTGTCGAGTGATTTTAAGGAGAAATTTGGATGTAGAAAAAGGTTTAGTGAATGGAGCTATGGGAAGAGTTGTGGGTTTCATTAATTATCAGAAAAAAGAAGGAATTGAATGTTTAAAAATAAAATTTGATCAGATAGAAGAAGTTAAAGACATTTGTTGTTGTTCAGTTCGTTTCATGCTTGTGAAAGACTTATATGTACATAGGAAGCAGTTTCCGTTTTCTCTAGCATATGCTGTAACTATTCACAAGTCTTAAGGATTGACTGTAGATAGTGCTTTTGTAAACATTGGTTCTACTGTGTTCAAAGAAGGTATGGCATATGTTGCTTTGTCACGAGTGAAAACATTATCTGGTTTATTTATGATAGACTTTGATGACTCAAAAGTTAGTGCTGATACAAACTGTGTAAAGGAGTATAATAGATTAAGAAGAACCTATGCTCCTCATTTAGGTCAGTATCCTGTGATTGAAAAACATGTTGTTTGTCGGAAAAGGAGATTTGAGAATATCTGTAATGTGGATGAACAGAACAAAAAAAAAAAGGACAGTGATGTGATAGCAAGGAAAAAGAAAAATGACAGTGTTGAAGAGGTTGTTGGTTGCCATTTTGAAAATAGCTCTGGTGTCAACTGCTATGCAAATGTAGTGCTGAATGTTGTATTTTATCTTGAAAAGTTGCTAGAACAGATAATAGTAAATCATGGAAAAAGATTGTGTTCTCTGCTGAGTCTCCTTTATGAGAAGCTGAGTAATGATAAAACTGAAATAGAAAGTGCTACTGATGTTAGAAATCTTTTAGATGTATGTTCTGGTTCTACACAGTTTAAAGAAAATGTCCAGCAAGATGCTCAGGAATTCTTAATATATATTTTGAGTGTACTAGAAGATGAAGGAGTAGAAGTAGAAAACTTATTTGGTGTCTCTTACAAATGGGAACATTGCTGTGAAAACTGTATGAACACATGTAGTAGTAATGTTGATTCAGAAAGGTTCATATTTTTACCATTACCAGAAAGTAAATCAGTGACTTTTAGTAAATTAGTTAAAGATGCCAATCACAACATGGAATGTTCTGGATGTAAATCAGACATGTTTTCCACATTATTTTTACAGAAATATGGTCAGTATGTAATTTTAATGATGCAACGATGTAGAGCTGATGGTTCAAAATTGGACACTTTAATAAAGAAGTTTACAGGACAGCAATTATCAATTTCTGGAAAAACTTTTGTTACAGTTGCAATAATTTTTCATGAAGGACCTACTGTAACTTCTGGGCATTACACAGTTTATCTTAAATGTGAAAAAGGCTGGACACTGTGTAATGATTCCCAATTGATTTTCAAGCAACGTTTGCCTTATGATTTACCCAATTCTTACTTAATTTTTCTGAAACCTAAATTTTGAAAACTAAAAACTGCATCTGAAGAAAGCATTTTTTGTAATTTTAAAGGATTATAATTGAAGATATCACTTATAAAGGATTTTGAAATTACTATTTGGCCTAAAGGAAAAGTAATAAAAACAATTGTGGACTCCTTTGACAGAAATTATTTTGGCATGTGTGCTTTTGCGACAAGGTTTAAAGACGGTTTGTCTAGAAAATTTGTATTCATCTAGAGAAGTACTTGTAATATATATGTAATATTTCTAACAAGGTATATTTTAGTGAGGAAAGTTTTAGGGCTTTTTTTAAACAATCTTTCAGATTGTTTTTTTTTTGCCCGCTGTTAAATGATGAATACAATTGTTTTCACTATTTTAAGTGAAAAATAAAAAATTCTGAAAACAGCAAAAAAAGGGCAAAAAATTGCTTTGTAAAATATGTAAAAACATGTAATGCTTTTTGTAATGTATGATTGAATATTAATACTTTTTTTCTTTTTTTGCAGAACTGGAAAGAAAAAATAAAAATAAAATTCTGTTCCCTTGCAAAATACTTTAAAAAAATGTTTTTTCGAAAAAATTTATTTTTTAAAAAAAATAAGTGAAAAATATTAGTATTATTCAATCCTCCCTTTTCATGCTTCCATTTCTTCACCTCTTTTTGTACATTAAATTTAAAAAAATAAAAAAAAAACCTTGGGTGCGCACAGGGTGCGCGCACCTCCAAAAAAAAATGTAAAAAAAATTCCCCTAAAAAAATTTTTGGGGTTTAGTTTATAAGTGGCTCTTAAAAGAGCCCTTGAGTTAATGGAGGGAAACAGGAAGAGAAAAACGAAAAAAAAGAAAAAACATCTATGGCCTACTGCACTCATGGGCATCAAATTTTCTCTGAATGAGATCAAGACTGGTCTCACACACAGAAATAAGTTTACCGCAATCAGTGCAGCGTGTGGACAACCTAGCAAAACAAGGTGGTCCAAAACGAGGTGTGGAAGAAGGCAAAGGCACCAATGCAGAAGAAGTGCTCGGCTGAGCTGCCGAAGATGTGCTCGGCTGAGCTGCTGCAGATGTCGTCGGTAGAGCAGGTGGAGGGTTTGCTCCAGAAGCTCGACGAAAAGTCACTGGATGCATTTTGTCAACATGCCTCAACATAGTGTGAATGCTAAAAGAATAATTCTTGTTAGGATTCCCACGTGACAAGACTTTTTGACAAAGTACACATGTAACTTTAGGTGCATTTACCTTTTTTTGTCCCTCTGGAAAAGTGAAAAACTGCCATATAAAGCTGTCTTTCTGCTTCCTGCTCCTCTGCCTCTCAAGAGTGTCCTGGTCACTGTCTGAAGATGGTTGCTGTTCAGCCATTGTCTCTCAACAACAGAATAGCTCCTTCTCCAAAGGAATCAGAACTAATAATGAGGGGAGTAGGTGTGGTTTGGGAAGAATCTGGAACAGAAAGTACTTCAAACCAATCAAAAGTGATGATTCTTGATCACATGACTTGCCATGAGGGGATTGGGTGTGGTGTTGAAACAATTAGAAACTGAAAGTAATGATAACCAATAAGAAGTGCTGTTTTATTATGCATAAACCCGAGGTGCGCGCACTGCGCAAGCTCCGAGCGCGCACCTCGTGATTACGTATGCGCGAACGCGTAGGAGCGTATGTGCATACGTCATATGCGCGTACGTAGCGCGCATACGTTGAACACGCGTATACGCGACCGTTATTGCGCGTAATTTTAGCGTATGCGGAAGTAAACCGCGTGGAGCGCGTAGGACGCACGCACGCATGCGTACGTACATACGCATACGTACTGGGTGCGCGCTCCCAGCGCCCACTATGACGTATATTTGCATACGTAAATAACGTACGACGGTATTCATAAAAAACTTACGAAATTGTACTAGGAGCGCGCTCAGAGCGCGCACTCCAAGAATTTATATAAAAAAAAAAAAAAGTGGAGAAAAATTAATTGCAAAAATTAAAAAAACTGTTCAACTTTATCCTAATTGAAATTTAAAAAAAAAAGCAAAAACAAATAAAAAGATACAGATAATATATAAAAGAATACATAGGAATTTTATTTTTAATAAAAACATTTTTTAATAATTAAATAATACAAAAATTAGCATTTAAAAAAACGTACAAATTCACTGAAAAAACCAAAGGTTTCACACACGTTATAGTTAGGAATTAGCATTTAAAAAACCTTGCAAATTCACTGAAAAAACCATAGGTTTCACACATGTTATAGTTAGCTGGACATTTCACTCGTGAAAAACCAATGAAATTCCCCCGTTATAGTTAGTTCAGCTAACTATAACTCGCGCCCCCGCAATGCACTGCTGATGATGTCACATATTACATCACTCATGACATGGTCAGTGACATCACTCATGACATCACTGATGACATCTCAAATGACATCACTGATGACATCATCCTTGTGACAGAGTGGCAGACCTCCTCTCACCCTAATATAACCTTTGATACACACATTCAAAAATAGAGACTAAAATTTTCCAAAAAATGGGCATACCAATACCAGTTACAACAACCTCTTGAGTAATTCTAAGAACCACATACACATCCACTCATTCACCAACAGTCCTGTACAGTCACTCATACATGTACTCACCCATCATATGTACTCATACACCTATACATCCTGTTACACAATGCCACTCATCCACAGAGTTACTGACACACATAGTCACTCATGAAAATAAAGAAAGAAACATACATTTACTTGCATATACATTTATACACAGACCACCACACTTACTTCTACGTGAACTTACACATACTTAGTCTTTTAAACAATCACTTATAGAAACACATATTTATTCATACAGGAACTCTTTCAATCTCTCACTCTCACATATACTCACTTATATACACCAATAGTCACATATACTAGTTTAAAACATATGTAGTTACTCATAGAGACACTATTGAGACAGTCATTCACTCACTAACACACCCATACACACACTCATCCACCCATACAGTCCTGCACACATGCTGTCTTCAACACATACAAACAGTGAGTCACTCATTCATGCACCTATGCACTACGTAATACCCCCCACGGAACCATACACACACTCACACTGATACTAAAAAAAACAACTAATAACCTATATAAACACCCATGTAGCTACTCACCAACCCATGTAGCCACTTATACACAAAGTGAGAGACTGATAAAGATATTTACATTTTTAAACATTAATCACTAAGCCATGTATTCACTAAGATACACTTAGTCAGTTACACAATCAATTTTTCAAAAACAAATCATCCATTTAGACACTTATATACCCATTTATTCTTCCATCGTTCTTGAGATATACATATATAAAACATATTTAATTTTCAGAAAAATACACATTCACTGGATGATGTCATCAGTGATGTCATTTGAGATGTCATCAGTGATGTCATGAGTGATGTCACTGACCATGTCATGAGTGATGTAATATGTGACGTCATCAGCAGTGCATTGCGGGGGCGCGAGTTATAGTTAGCTGAACTAACTATAACGGGGGAATTTCATTTGTTTTTCACGAGTGAAATGTCCAGCTAACTATAACATGTGTGAAACCTATGGTTTTTTCAGTGAATATATATATATATATATATATATATATATATATATATATATATATATATATATATATATACTTGGGAGAATATTGACTACCAGTCCCAGAATCCATGGCGTGACTTACCTGGAGTGTATCATGTCACGTGTCTTGCCAATAAATAAGGGGTTGTTACTGGTTGTTTTCGTTTGCCCTCTTTTGTTTTAACTGCCCAAGAAGAAGGGCGTGAGCCCGAAACGCGTTGGCAGAGATGGCAGTGATCAAAAAGCGTGTCAGGCATCCAGCGCTTGTCCTTATCCAGCGGAATTGCCCCGCGAGTGCATCTCAAGAAAAGGCAAACTTTGGATATTTTGTAATGTGGCCCTGCCTGTGGCCACGAGTATGCACCGTCACATTACCCTGGTGGGTCCCTTGCTGCTTATTGGGGCGGCGTTTGCAGGAGCAGGGTGATGCTGGGCGATTTTCAAGTGCGGATGTGCTGTACATTTGATGTGCCTTAAAGAACTTTAATTTTATTTGCAACTGAGGGCGGCGACCCACTTGGGTGAATATTGACTACCAGTCCCAGAATCCATAGTGTGACTCACCTGGAGTGTATCATGTCACGTGTCTTGCCAATAAATAAGGGGATGTTACTGGTTGTTTTCGTTTGCCCTCTTTTGTTTGAACTGCCCAAGATGAAGGGCGTGAGCCCGAAACGCGTCGGCAGAGATGGCAGTGATCAAAAAGTGTGTCAGGCATCCAGCGCTTGTCCTTATCCAGCGGAATTGCCCCGCGAGTGCATCTCAAGAAAAGGCAAACCTTGGATATATTATATATATATATATATATATATATATATATATATATATATATATATATATATATATATATATATATATATATATATATATATATATATATATATATATATATAGATATATTATCTACTGGCGGTCGCCAGTAGATAGTTATAGTTAGGACCTATTTTTCATAGGAAATCCGCAACATTCTATTCCCAATAAGTCTCGCGCCGGTTGACGAATCCTCCCGAAATTTTCCCAACTTTATTGCCAGCTCCGCTCCTACCCTGAGAGTTTCGTGGTGATTCGTCAAGCGGGGGCAGAGAAAAAAGGGGGCTCCCAAAACGCGTTTTCCCCATGCAATTTCACATAGGATCTGTTGTCGCAGCTACAGCCCGAACCGCTGAACGGAATGACACCAAATTTGGCAAAGAGGTAGTCCTCAGTTCAGACTCGTGCCTTTTGCATAAATGATGTGAATCCGTTCAGTAGTTCCTGAGAAAATTAGAGTTAAAAGTACATAAATATCTATGGCCGAAATGCACGCATGGTGCGCACATCCTATCGCGTTGGGTGCGCGGATCCACGGAATTTCTTTTTAAAAAGACAAGAAATCATTGGTTGTATGACTACTTTGTACACTGAAAGGTAGGGTGTATATTTCTGTTTGTTAAAGGTATGATTCTTATTGGTTAACAAAAACAGATTGTAAGGAACATTATATATGATTAGCTGATATGTTGAAAAGTGAAGCACACTTCTTCTCTTGTGTAGCAACATTGTGTGCTGAACTTCTGACCTGTGTGCTCAGTGCAGTGTTCCATGACCTGTTTCTATGGTAACAGGCAGAAGGCAGATTGGGGGAAGGTTTGAAATGTATTTCAGTTGGAATGGGTTGAAATGTTTAACCAATAGAAATGTGTGTTTGCTTTTGAGTTTACGTGTGAAGGATTGTGATTTGATGTTTACATGTATATGCGTGGAAAAGGAAAGGGAAACTTTTCCATTCTTTGTTTTTGCTGAGAGGTGCACAGTGCAGAGATTCTGTAAAAGAAAATATGGTGAGTGACTGATATACTTCTTAATCTACAAAAGAACTTGAAAGATGAGTTATTTAATTGTGAGGGGGTGTATGTAGACTATTTTGATTTTAACCAGACTGATGTATTTCTCCTGCTAAAGTGTAGGGAGTCCTTTTTTTCTCTACAATCTTATTGACAGTGTGTGCCATTCTGTGATAAACATTTGTGTTTTTCATGTGTTTGCAGACAGATAACTGTGCTGATTTTATATTTTGGTAGAATTAGAAACCAGTCATTGTTTATGAATTTGTGAAATGAGTTATGTTATGTTTCTATACTAAAATGTAGTACTTCTTCTAGATGAAGAAATGTGTTTTGGTATAATGCAAGGGATAGTGTTGTTTGTCTAGAATCACACAGTGAGTATGTGTGCATTTGGGAACCACTGTGAGAGAAGCATTTGGTAACATCGTGTATTTGCTGACAGATAACTGTTTTAACCTGTCATGTTGTGAAGTTTTAGTAGCATTAGAAGACAGTTATGGCTTATACTTTGATTAAATGAGTCATGCTTTGACAGAAAAGTGCAGTCCTGAAATATGTAGATTGTGTGCAGTTCCCTTACCACTTGCACTGTAATGAATGAGTTTTGGTAAACTCCTAGGGATAGTGGTGCTTGTCTAGAATCACACTGTGAGTTAGTGTGTTTTTGGGATCACTGTGAGAGAAGCATTTGGTAACATCATGTAGTTGCTGACAGATAACTGTTTTAAAACCTGTCATGTTGTGAAGTTTTAGTTGCATTAGAATCCAGTCTTTGCTTATGCGTTGATTAAATGAGTCATGCTCTGACACTGATGTGCTGTACTTAAATATGTAGATTGTGTGCAGTACCATTAACTCTTCTAGACTAGTGAATGAGTTTTGGTAAACTCCTAGGATAGTGTTGCTTGTCTAAAATCACACTGTGAGTCTGTGTGCATTTGGGTAAGGATTGTGAGAGAAGTATTTGGTAACATCGTGTATTTGCTGGCAGATAACTGTTTTAACACCGGTCATGTTGTCAAGTTTTAGTAGCATTAGAAGCCAGTCTTTGCTTATGCTTTGATTAAATGAGTCATGCTTTGACACTGATGTGCTGTACTTAAATATGTAGATTGTGTGCAGTACCATTAACTCTTCTAGACTAGTGAATGAGTTTTGGTAAACTCCTAGGATAGTGTTGCTTGTCTAAAATCACACTGTGAGTCTGTGTGCATTTGGGTAAGGATTGTGAAAGAAGCATTTGGTAACATCGTGTATTTGCTGACAGATAACTGTTTTAACACCGTCATGTTGTTAAGTTTTAGTAGCATTAGAAGCCAGTCTTTGCTTATGCTTTGATTAAATGAGTCAGGCTTTGACACAAAAGTGCAGTCCTGAAATATGAAGATTGTGTGCAGCTCCCTTACCACTTCCACAGTAGTGAATGATTTTTGGTAAACTCCTAGGTATAGTGGTTGTTGTCTAGAATCACACTGTGAGTCTGTGTGCATTTGGGAACCACTGTGAGAGAAGCATTTGGTAACATTGTGTATTTTTTAGCAGATAACTCTTTTAAAACCTGTCATGTTGTCAAGTTTTAGTAGCATTAGAAGCTAGTCTTTGCTTATGCATTGATAAAATGAGTCAGGGTTTGACACTAAGGTGCAGTACCATGTACTATTCTCTTCACTGTGGCAGAACTGAAAATTTTAAAGCTTTACCCAAGCACTGTCCTAGAAGTAGTCTGATGATTTAGTCAGTTTCTAAGTACCAAATAGACTGCTTCAAATGTCTATGCAGTAAGCATGTAGTGTTCTAACATACTATACACTTGTCTTTTACACCTTCACTTCCCTAGTCAGTATCCATACACTTCCAAGAAACACCCTGTCACTCCCTTTGCAGTCCTCTAGTGACCCATTCAACACCATGTACTAATCCATTCACTGTGCAAAAACCCAAACACTTACAAATTCACCAAGACACTCTCTTTCCAGTACTCTAATGATTCAGTCACTGCCTAAGTATTCATGCACTGAGCCAGGCCTTAGCACATGGACTTCTTCAAACCCCTATCCACTATGCATGCAGTCCTCTAACCACCTACACACTTGTCTTTCACACCTTCAATTCCCCAGTCAGTATCCATACACTTCCAGCAAACACCCTGTCACTCCCCTTGCACTCCTCTAGTGACCTTATTAAGCATCATGTACTAATCCATTCACTGCGCCAAAACCCAAACCCTAATAAATTCACCCAGGCACCCTCCTTGCAGTACTCTAATCATTCAGTCAGTACCAAAGTACTCATCCAGTGACCCAGGCCTCAGCATATGGACTGCTTCAAACCCCTATCCACTATGCATGCAGTCCTCTAACCACCTACACAATTGTCTTTCACACCTTCAATTCCCTATTCAGTGTCCATACACTTCCAGGAAACACCCTGTCACTCCCTTTGCAGTCCTCTAGTGACCCATTCAGCATCATGTACTAATCCATTCACTGTGCGAAAACTCAAACACTTATAAATTCACCAAGATACTATCTTTGCAGTACTCTAATCATTCAGTCAGTGCCTAAGTATTCATGCACTGAGCCAGGCCTTAGCACATGGACTGCTTCAAACCCCTATCCACTATGTATGCAGTCTTCTAACCACTTAGACACTTGTCTTTCACACTTTCAATTTCCTAGTCAGTATCCATACAGTCCAGCAAACATCTTGTCACTGCCTTTGCACTCCTCTAGTGACCCATTCAGTACCAAGTACTAATCCATTCCCTGTGCGAAAAGCCTAGCACTTATAAATTCACCTAGGCACTCTCCTTGCTGTACTCTAATCATTCAGTCAGTACCCAAGTAGTCATGCAGTGAGCCAGGCCTTAGCACATGGACTGCTTTAAATGCCTATGCAGTATGGATGCAGTCCTCTAATCACCTACACAGTTGTGTTTCACACCTTCAATTCCCTAGTTAGTATTCATACACTTCTAGCAAACACCCTGTCACTCACCCAGTGTGTCTCCTTATAGTACTGTAATCATTTAGACAGTGAGCATGTAGTGTTTTAGTGAGGTAGGCTTTAGGGCATGAACTGCTTCAAAGTAGTATGCACTATGCATGTAGTGTTTTAACCATCGTCACACTTGTGGTTCAGGGCTATAGTTTCTTAGTCAGTATTTATATAAAATGTGTTTGTACAGTAATGGAATAGTATAATTTTGAAAGTTATTAATATACATTTATTTGTGATTCTTTTTTACAGATACAGAACAGGAGTGTTTCTCATCTGTATGCACTCTTCTCGTGCAAGATTGTTTGGATGAAGGGTCCTTAGGTGTTTCATCATACTTGCTGGGCCGCATGAGTATTTTTTGTTAGGATCCCCTCGTGACAGAACTCTTTTGAAAATCTTGTGCATGAGAAAGGTGGCATTGGTCTTTGTTTGACCCTCGAGAAAAGTAGAACATTTCCACATCACTGAAGGAAAACGTTGTGGGCGTGGTGCATCCTCCAAAAATTCAATTTTTAGATTTGGTGAATATTTTAAAGTGACATCATTTACAGTTTTTGTAAGTTAAAGTAAAAAAATGTTGTTAGCTGTGTGCATTTCATATATCTGTGATTTGTATTTTGAGAACGGATTGTTGTTTTTTTTTTTTAACAATCTTTGAGATTGTGTTTTTTTTGCCCGCTGTTAAGTGATGAGTACGATTGAAATCACTATTTTTAGTGAAATTTAATATATTCTGAGAATAGCAAAAAAGGCAAAAAAATTACTTTGTGGAAATTATGCTTTGTTGTAAAAAATGTATTATTACATGTTACAATTTTTTTTCCTTTTCTTTCACAGATCCAAATTTTAAAATAAGCAATTTATATGAATTTATATTTGAATGAAAAACAGAAAAAAATGTATACCATTTTTTTTTCCTATTACTGTCAAGGTAAGTTTAACTAAGTCTCAATATGCAGAATGAAGAGGTCTGCAAGAAGCTACAAAGTTGAAACACGTTTCTAAAAACACTCTGTTTATGTAGTTTTGAAATCTGACCGTAATCAGATATCATGTGACCTGCAAAAAAAGAGATTTGAGGGGTTCATAATATTTCCCATGTTAGCTATTGAAGGACCGCAATCATTTCAATCATTCTTCTTTGAACATCTTTGCAGACAAAACTCTGTGCTTACCTTCTATCATTCGCAAGGAAATTTAAAAACGGAAATATGTCACTTTTTGTAACATAGTTATTGTGCAAGATACTCTTTCATATTTACAAAGAGAGGAAAAGGCACTCTGTGCACTTTTTATACTCCATGTAAATATAACCTCATCATGCACACCACTTTGTGTTGAAAGGGTGTTCTATAAGTGTTGTTGTGCATGATTGCCCTTAATACTCATAGAACAAGACACATGTCTAGATTTATCAGAAATCATAAATCTTGATATGTGTGTGAATGCTGCACCATTCTAAAATTGGTGTAGGAAAGCACAACAAGGAGAATTGTTTTAATTTCTCCACATTTTTATATCTTCAATGCATGCTGAAATGTTCAGCATACATTGAAGGATAAAAATGCATTTTCTCATTGTTTTTGTGCAGGAAGGTGTGTCTTCCTGTAGAAAAACAAACAGCACATGACACAGATATCCTTGCACTATGGTGCAGCAAGGGTGCCTGTGTCACCACATGGCTGCAGTTTAAGCAGCCGTGCAGAGAGAAGCATAGATTTGCAACATATTTATGTACATATGTTGCATCCCTGTGCTTCGGAAGTACTACAGCACACTGCAGTTAAAGAGATTACTGTGTGATGCTGCAGCACTTCCTCATACTTCTGCACTTATACATTCACCATACGTTACTAATGCATTCATTCAGTCAATTACGTACTACACATACATTCATCTAAAATAACACTAACAAAGAAATTTAGCTCTTTTTTTAAACCAGGAAAGTTAGTTCTTACAAGAACTTTTTTTTTTCTTCTTTCTTCTTTTATAATTTTTTGGGGGTTTTCTGAACAATTTTTAATTTTTTTCTGCAAAAAAACCCCCAAAAAAACAAAACAGGAGAAACCAAACAATGAACTTCAGGGAAAAAAGATCCTTAGCCAAACACAGCCTCGAGTGTGCTAGACTCATGGAAGAACTCGAGGCTAAGGTAGCTTTTGTCACGGAAACCTGGACTGATCGGGCCGCGGGGCCAGATATTGTGATAGCTACCCCTCCGGACTTTCTCTGTTATACACAGGATAGGCCACTAAGGAAAGGCGGAGGCCTGGCGGTGATTTATCATCACTCTATTAAGGCATCCTTTCAACCTATTCCTATGGATACCTGTGAAGCCCTATTTTTCAATCTGATGCTAACACATCATCAATCCTTTAAGGGTTGCTTAGTTTACAGGCTTCCTGGAACTAGAAATGCTTTCCTGGTATCCGTGGGTACGCTAATGGAAGAGGGGCTACTTTCGGATCCATTTACGGTTTTAGGTGATTTTAATTTTCACTTGGAACGCACGGAGGATGCTGACACCCGGGCCTTGGAGGAACTGATGCTGTCGTTAGATCTTAGGCAGTGGGCCCTACGCACAGGGGAGGACACACTTTAGATGGGATCTTTTCCAACCAATGTAATATATACTTTAAGAACCTTTTTCCCCTGGCTTGGTCAGATCATTCCGCTGTCCAATTTGAAATTCTAATAAACAACCCTGGCAAGACAACCACAGGATATAAAGACAGGATAAGAACAAGAGCGTGGAACAAGGTGGAGGGAGACTCCCTGATCAAACTGTTGTCTTCCTCTGCTGTCAGAATGGCAGGAGATTTGGATATAGCATGTCATAACTATACAAGTTGGTTGCAGCAAGCTTGCGACACCGTAGCCCCCACAAAAATTTTGCGGCCTAAGAGAGCACTTCCTTCTGCTCCCTGGTACTCTCAGGAGATTAGATCCCAAAAGCTTATTTGTAAGCAGCATGAACGTAGATGGATGAGTAATTATAATGAATCCGACAGAAAAGCTTACAAAGTTAGCCTCCAGACATATAAACAAGTCATTTTTATGGCCAAACAATCATACTTCGCATCTCAGATTTCAGACTCTAGTAACTCAGTCAAGGAGTTATTTAAGACAGTGGCCAAGCTGGTAGCACCTAAGCCATGTCCAGTTCAACCCAGCCAACAGCTGTGCGATGATTTGGCTGAATTTTTCTCATCTAAGGTGGAGACTATTTTTGCCGTCTTAAACAAGAGGAGTATCAGTAGCCCAGACATTAGCTGGGAGGGCTCGAGGCTAAGTCATGCCTCCTATCCGACCTTGGTCAAATTTTGGCCAGTGTCCTCCTTGGACACGCAAAAGATTTTGATGGAAGCTAATTCGGGATCACCTTTTGACCCTTGCCCCATCAAGATGGCCAAACTAGCCGCTGGACCGATTGCTGACCAGCTTTCCAGTCTATTTAATCTAATGTTTGAAACGGGGTTTTTTCCCAGTCAATGGAAATTAGCTTCTATTCTTCCATTACTAAAAAAACCTCATCTCCCGATTAATGACCCCAACAGTTTTCGCCCAATAGCCAGACTTCTGCTTCCAGCTAAACTTGTTGAAAAGTTCATGAACAGACAACTTAGTCTCTTCCTGGAAGACTCCCAAGTACTTGATTCCACTCAATATGGTTTCAGGCCAGGTCACAGCACAGAATCCGCCCTAATTAAAGCTACAGAAGAGATTAGTGAGGCAGTGGATCAGGGTGGCAAGGCAGCCCTGATATTGCTTGATTTGTCTGCGGCCTTTGATACGGTCCACCACTCAATACTCCTGAATCGTTTAAAAACGTGTGGGATTGATGGTAAAGCATGGGACCTTATCAAATCCTTTCTAGCCGATAGAAAACAAGTGGTGACCCTGGGGGACTTTCACTCGAAACCTTTTTTAACTTCTTGTGGGGTCCCTCAGGGTTCCTCACTCAGCCCCACCCTGTTTAATATTTACGTTAGCGCACTGGCACCCGTCATAGGGTCCTATGGGTTTGGTATCACCTCCTACGCAGATGATACGCAAATTGTGGTACCACTGACACCAGGGGGGGAGGTGGATGTGGAATTGCGGCTGCAGGAGTGCATGGTGGCCGTGAGCAGCTGGATGTCCGAAAATTGTCTGAAGTTAAACTCGGACAAAACGGAGGTCATTCTGTTCGGTAATTCCTCCAATTTCTGGACCCCTGCCTGTTGGCCCAACTCCATGGGCCCCCTCCCTATTCCAGTCAGAAAGGTGAAAAACCTCGGCATGATACTGGACGATAAACTCACCATGAAGCAACAAATAAAAGTATTAACATCTAAAACCTGGTATACCATCAGAATGATGAGAAAAGTGCTACCTTTGCTCCCTCAAGATAGTAGACATACTGTGGTAAGGGCCCTAGTAACAACGAGACTGGATTACTGTAACGGGCTGTATCTGAATGCGCAGCAAAGCATACTGAACAGGTTACAGATCTTGCAAAATGCGGCAGTCTGTTTACTCACAGGCTCTTCCAGATTCTCCTCAGTTGCTTTGGAAAGAAGAACTCTACATTGGCTCCCCATAAAAAGCTGTATATGCTTTAAGGCGCTGTCCATGGCTTTTAAGGCCTTGCACGGACTTGGCCCAGAATTTTTAAAGCAGCGTATACAATGGTATGTTCCGGGTAGAAGCCTTCGTTCAAAAAGCACAAAACAGGCGCAAGTCCCTCGTATCAGGAAGGCCCGATGGGGAGGTAGAAGTTTTGTTCACGGAGCCGTTAAGGCCTGGAATGCTCTACCACTATATCTTAGAACCGTGCCGGATCTGCTGTCCTTTAGAAAGGAACTTAAGACCTGGCCTTTTCTGTACGATTAACTTCCTTTCATTTGCCGCTCGTAACTCACAGGCTTGACCTTCAGGATTTTTAGACAGCGCCAGGACACCTCCGGGTATTTGTCGCGCTTTAAAAGTATCAATAACATAACATAACATCCGTCGGCACTCTTCTTGTGCAAAATTGTTCGGATGAAGGGTCCTCATGTGCTTCATCATACTTGCCGTCCCGCAAGAGTATTTCTTGGTAGGATCCCCTTGCGACAGGACTCTTTTGCAAATCTTGCACGTGACCAAGGTGGCATTGGTTTTATTCTGCCCCTCGGGAAAAGTAAAACATTTCCACACCACTGAAGAAAAACGTTTTTTGGGTGGTGCCTCTGGCAAAAATTCATCCTCAGAAGTATGAGGTGATGCAGGTGATACCTGCTGCCCTGAAGCCATTTTTGGTTGAAAAAAGTTAGAGCTAAGTGTAAACTTAGTCTAAAAAATCTTCTTCTCTCCAAAGAGATGGTGCTCTAAAGAAGGTCAAAGAAGAATGATTGAAATGGGTGGGGTCTTTCAATAGTTAGAAGAGGAAGTTTAATGACCCAATCAAATCTCTTTTTTTGCAGGTCACATGGGATCCGCACACCCTGCGCTTGCTCAGCAAGCGCCCAGCGCGCATCCGCGAAATTGAATTAAAAAAAATTATAGGATTAGATGTAAAAATATTTTAGTTTTAAGACTAGTTTAGAGTTTGTCTTCAATTAATATTCACATGAAATACATACATATGTTTTTTTAAATGTTAAATACTTCGCGGGATCCGCGCACCTACCGCGTCATAGATGCAGATGACGCATCGCGGAAGCGCGTAAACGTCGCGTTACGTACATCGAGCGTGTCGCGTATAGGCTGGGAGTCGCGTACCGGTCGCATTGCGATCGCGCACTAAACACATACCCAACGCATACCATGCGCGGATGCTATCGCGTAGGGATCAGGAGTGGTGCGCTTAGGGTGCGCGGAACCAAAAACATTGAAAAATATATATAAAATACAGTTTTGAACATATAGTTAAAAAAATATTTTGAAAAATATAAAAAAATATGTTTGAAAAACCCATTAAGTTCTTAATTTTTAAAAGAATTAATTGAAAAAATAAATTTAAAAAATGGTGATAAAAAAGTATTTTAAAAAAAAGATAATTAATGAAATTGACACACTGAATTTGAAAAATATAGAAATCCAATCAAAATCATTAAACATGATATCTTCAGACATAAGTTATAGATAAGAATTAGTATTTAAAAAACCTTTGAAATTCACTGAAAAAACCAAAGGTTTCATGCACGTTATAGTTAGGAATTGGCATTTAAAAAACCTTTGAAATTCACTGAAAAAAACATAGGTTTCAGGGGCGTTATAGTTAGGAATTAGCATTTAAAAAACCTTAGAAATTCACTAAAAAAACCATATGTTTCAGGGGCGTTATAGTTAGCTGGACATTACCATCGTACAAAACCCTAGAAATTCCCCTTTTATAGTTAGTCCAGCTAACTATAACTCGCACCCCTGCAATGCACTGCTGATGACGTCACATATTACATCACTCATGACATGGTCAGTGACATCACTGATGACATCACTGATGACGCCATCCATGTGATAAATTAGTGCATCTTCTCAAACCCTAATATAACCTTTGATACACCGACTCAAAATATCAGACGGCCATTTTGAAAACCATAGATACTCCAAAACCAATAACTACATACCCACTCATTGACTCTTAGGTCTACATACACCTCCACTCACTCACCTGTACAGTCACTCATACTTACAGTCACTCCGTACAAGACTATCATATGCATTTATACACCTATATAGACACTCACACACAGCCAATCATCCATTGAGGTACTGACACACCTAGTCAGTTGTGCAAATAATTAAACACAGTCCAATTTACTCACCTATACAGTTAAACACACTCAAGTTCACTTACTCATAAAAATACTAACAAATTCTGACACTCTTATACACTTACTAATACAAGCACACACTCATCCATACAGGCACTCCCTTAATCACACACTCTCACATATAGATAGTTATATACTCTTACACACATATACACTGCGTTTCACATATGTAGTTACTGACACATGTACAACTGAAATATACATTCAATCACTAACACACTCATACATACACTCACCCAACCATACAGTCCATCACAGTTGCACTCTTAAAACCATGCACCATAGAATCACCCACTCACACATTTATGCACAGAGTCACACACACCCTACCCACACAAACACTCAGGCACCCATACAGATACTCAGACAACCCATCAATAACCCTTATAGACACTCATATAGCTATTCACAAAACCATGCAGCCACTTATACACCAACACACAGACACATACAGACATTCACACAGTTTAGTCACTAGTCTGCAGTAAGATACAATTAATGACTCACTTATAGAGTCAGTTACGCACCTAGAAAATCACCCATTCACACACTTATACACCCACTCAATTTTCCATAGGCCTTTCACTATAAATATATAAAACATATTTAAACTTTTAAGAAAAACACACATTCACTGGATGATGTCATCAGTGATGTCATCAGTGATGTCATTTGAGATGTCATCAGTGATGTCATCAGTGATGTCACTGACCATGTCATGAGTGATGTAATATGTGACGTCATCAGCAGTGCATTGCGGGGGCGCGAGTTATAGTTAGCTGAACTAACTATAACAGGGGAATTTCTAGGGTTTTGTACAATGGAAATGTCCAGCTAACTATAACGCCCCTGAAACCTATGATTTTTTTAGTATTTCTAAGGTTTTTTAAATGCCAATTCCTAACTATAACGTCCCTGAAACCTTTGGTTTTTTCAGTGAATATATATATATATATATTTGGAAGCATTGGTACAATATGTCTGACAGAGACAGCTTAACTCTCTGTAGCATGACCTAAAAAAAGAAATAATACAAAGAACTATCAAAATTAAAAGAAGAAATTAGGTTGTTTGATGAAAGACAGAAAAACAAATTAGAATTGGTTTATATTTTTTCTCCTTTTCTCCTTTTTGAAGTCGGTGTGCTGGACTATATAAAGTGCCAATAATAATTTCTTTAAAAAAAAATAATTACATGTATCACTCAAACTTCAAAATATGTGTTTGTTGTATGGTGAGCACTATAGAGTGCCCTCCACAGAGCGATGAATCAGCAGCTGTTTTGCAGTAACTGGGTGCAATACACTCCTCAGAAAATGATGGAATTTTGTGTGTTATTTAAAGAGGAGAACATTTTTCAAGTGAGGCCGTTTTAAAAATCTCTGGATTTGGACACAGATGATGGTGTGGGAGCTAAATGATACCCCAAAATGTAGACACCCCAAAAACGTACCTGAATCATATCTGCCACATTTACTGAATTGGAGACTGTGTTAAAACTCAATTTCATGAGGCAATGTGTCCCAGCATTAAAGCACCTCCCAAAACATCAAATCAGCAGAGAAAAACAAGTAATTAAGTAATGAGTTGAACTAATTGAATGAACTCTACTCATTAACTGAGTTCTAGATCAATGAAAAGTTAAGCTTTATATTAGAAAAAATCAAATAAGAGTCAATGCTATGAAGGATCTCAGATGCAAATTTATTCCAGAGTGTGTAAAAGTCTGAAAATATTCTAAGTCGCAATGGGCAGCAAAATCAGAAAGAAAATGGGCAGAATCTCTAGTAGAACAGGAAAGTTTTCTGGCTCATTCCCCAAATCACGGGTTTTCTATACAGAGTTGTTGCATATTAAATCAATGTGTTTGAAACAACATATGAAACATTAACAATAGGACTTTCTTCAAGTGAATAGGTCCAGTGTAGAAAAGGAAGATGTGGCTACATGTAACAGTTTACATCCAGACCATGTAAAGTTCATCATAAGCAAACAATAGAATGTAAATAAAATAATTCAATCTCAGCTTGTCTGTGTGCTGCGGAGCCCGTGGGGAGATGATGTGCATGGGGGGCAGGGATGAGTGAGTGACAGAGATATGATACATCTTGTCCAAGCTGGTGTTTTGCACAAAATGTTGCATAAATAAAACACATTACTAAACACACTTCTACACACCATGAGAATTTAGTTTGAAATGCAATTACACTATATCAGTCAGTAGATGTAAAATCATGTGTAAAAATGTATCATAAAATACTTTATCAATGGTGCAGTCGGGGCGACTACCATATGGACAACTTGATGCAACCCTTAGCCTCTGTACGTCTTCATTATTTGCACAGGATTCCATCATCCACAAGTTACACTAAGCGCCAGAAAATGTAAAACAGTTTTGAAAAATAGGCAATGATAACATGTTATATAATAGTTCTGTTTTTCTTTTAAAAAACGTCACCAATATTAGAAAATACCATTGCTCAGTTTGCTTGCACTCAATTTACCACCATCGGAAGGATGAACAGCTGCATCTACCTTGCTGAAATTCATCAGTGATCTTCAGATGCAAGCGACATCATAAGCTATAATGTCAGGCGTAGAGTTTACAATTTATGGCTGTTCTCACGAAAATCCTGAAAACAATAGATGTAGGTGCAAGTAGCAGCACCAGAACTGCATTTGAAGGTTTTCTTGTATTGACCTTGAAAGGATGAGCGACAGATTTGACTTGCTAGAATACAAATTTGTGATCTTAAGATGCCATCAGATGTTAACAGCAAGTGTTTAACCTGTTCAGCTGAATAACTAACACGTACACACACTCAAACCCAGCGAATCCCCACCTAGGCACCCAGCCCCTGGTCCCCTACCTCCTTCCTTACAGCGCGAGGCACATCCATGACATGCTGCACCTCATTTACAATCTTTTGGCGTAGGGCAGCATGACAAACCTTCTTGCTGCACTGCCCTTTGTCCAAAAAAAAAGGGCAGGAATGCATCGTATCTTTCAGATATGGCACATTCCTGTCCTTTCCCCCTGTGCTGGTGCACAAATGACTGCCATGCACAAATGCAGGTACCCTTGGGCTATGGTGTAAGGGTGTCTGTGTTTTAGGGGTGATTGTTTTTGAGCAGGAAGGGACACCTTCCTGCACACAAAAAAAAATCAATGGTGGTGATTTCAGACTGCAGCACATATAGAAAGAGGAAAACTTAGGAGAAATAATGGTCCCTGGGGAGACTTAGACTTTTGACATATTCCCAGGTTAACGATATCTCGTATATCTGGGAATGTGTCAAATGTCATGGGTGTTACGTGTGAACACCCACCACAACGCCCATGGCGTGCCTCCCTATCGCAGGGTGAAGTAACGCAGCAACTTGCTCTGCATTGCCTCAGTCCATATCTACAAGGCCATGAAAAGTCATGTAAGGTGTCTTTACTTGGCCTTGTAGATTTGGCCCTGCAGTGATGTTTGGGCGGCGCAGGAGGCCCACTCTTTGCACACATTTCTTTTTTGTTCGTTTGTTTGAAACTGATGCAAATGATTCTTTAAAATGGAAGTTTTAAAAAATGTGCCCAAAGTGCACCATTGTAGAAACATTAACGATTATCTGAAAAGGGTAATTTCTAGTGGAAGTGCCCAGAATTTGCCATGAAATTGATGAAAGCATTATTTAAAATGGAACTAATATATAACAAGAAAGAGTCAATGTGTGAAAAATTACATAATATTGTGCACATATCAATAGTCTTTCTCTCATTTACATGACATCCCTGTAACTTGCCCTTATGCCCCCCCTTTTGCTTCTGGTACTTTTCCTATAGGCCAAGGGGTCTCACAAGGCTCGTCCCTGAGCCCTCTGCTCTTCAATCTTTATGTTCAACCTCTGGCGGGTGTAGCCAGGAGCAGAGGGCTGACCATGATCTCTTATGCCGACGATATTCAGTTGGTGGTGGCTCTCTCGAGTGAACCCGAGCAGGACGCCAGGAAAATTCAGGGCAACCTCTCGGCGGTTGCCGAGTGGATGACCGCCAACTGTCTCCAACTGAATACCAACAAGTCAGAAGTGTTGTTGGTGGGAGGGAACCATGATTGTTGGAGCGAGCTGTGGTGGCCCAAGAGTTTAGGTACGGCTCACGTCCCTAAGCCTGTAGTGAAGAACCTGGGGGTCTGGACGGACACCTCACTCAATATTCAGATTCAGATAAAAAAGGTGGCGGGAACATGCTTCAGTTTGTTGCGCGGGCTCAAACCCATCCTGGCCTTCTTCGATGCTACGACTAGGCAGATCATTATTCAGGCCTTGATATTGTGTAGGCTCGATTATGCTTGCTCGTTGTATCTGGGAGCTAATAAATCTGAAATACAGAGGCTACAGAGAGTCCAGAATGTGGCCGCAAGATCTCTTTTGGGCCTGCGCAGAACTTGCGCAGTGACCAGTGCCATCCGTCGCCTTCACTGGCTGCCTGTGACCAGGCGAATTGAGTTTAAGGCACTGTGTATAGCCTATAAAATTTGCCACTGCTGTTCATTGCCAAAGTGCAAGTCTCCCTGTAAATTGTTGTTAGGAATGAGTGATTCCATGATTGGCATATTTGATTTACTAGTCATTCCCATTGTATAGTGCACTGTGTGTGCCCAGGGGCTGTAAATCAAATGATTCTATTGGCCCTGCAGCACTGATTGTGAAACCCACATATAAACAGCCTGAAATGTAACTCAGACCTGCCACTGCGGTGTCTGTTCGCAGTTTGGTACTGCCATGTCGACTTGGCACGTGCACCCACTTGCCAGGCCCTAACCTTCCAATTTCTTACATGTAAATCACCCCTAAGGTTGGCCCAAGGTACCCCTGTGGGCACGGTGCAGTGTATGTGAAAGGTAGGTCATGCCCTGATGTGTGTAGCATGCCCTGATAGTGAAATACTGCCAATTTCGTTTTGCACTATTGTAAGGCCATCTGTCCCATAGCACAGAATGGGGAGTTTGATCATAACATCTTATGAGCATTACTGCTCATGGGAATAAGATGGAGAAATAAAGTTTGATATGCCTGAACTCAGCATGTTAAGATGCATCTTTTAGTGAGGGTGATTTGTACATTCTGGGTTTGAAAATACCACTTTTAGAAAGTAGATATTTTCTTGCCTAACCATCCAATGTGCCTCTGCTAGGTTGTGTATTGACTGTCTGGTTTTGGAGTGACAGGATCTGGGGATGTGCATTCTGTTCAGACAGCCACTTGGGGGGTTGAGGTGTGTCCGGCCTTTCCAGGGTGAATCAGGGCTGGGCTGAATAGACCTGGGCTGCATCCAAAGTAGGAGGAGGAGATTTCTTTCACACCTGAATGGGCCTGGTCTGCCAAGGACAATGCTGTCTCCACCTCCTGTGAGGAAGCTGCCCCAGAGAGGACAGAACTGGTCTTGGATGGGCAAAGAGCTTCTCTGCCACATAGAACAAAGGATTTTGTTTTATAAAAAAAAGAGGGGCCCAGAATTTTAGATCATTTCTGGAATTCAAAAGGAACCTTTGCCAAGGAGAAGAATTGGAGAAACTGAGGACATGTACTGCCCCTTTGCTGTGTGCTGTCTGGGGTTGGCCAGCCCATGGCTCAAGAAATCGCCGCACTCTGCACCGAGTCGAGATCACCGCACTGATACCGACGCAGGCCCTGCTGTGTGGCTGCAAGAACCAACGCATCTTTTTACCATGGCTGAAGAAAGTAATGCAAGTGCTGTTGAATCCACCGAATCGAGAGCCGATGCATTCCAGATACTCACAAAATCACACCCGGGCGCCGAGTCTACAAGGACACTGGGGCCGCAGTAAGAAACTGGCACATCACCTCCCTTTCAATAAGAAACCGATGTATCACCTCCCCTTCAGTAAGTAACCGACTCATCACCTCCCCTTCAGTAAGGAACCGACTCATCACCTCCCCTGGAGGAAGGAATCGACGCATCACCTTCCCTGCGCCTAAGCAACCAACATGAGGCATAGGGTCAAGACTGATTTGCATATGGCCAGATCTCAACTGGGGTGGCATGGGCAGAAAAAGAATGATGGATTTAACCCAGATCTATTGACTGGGGTGAATGTTTTGATTTGTTCTGCATTCCGTCCATCAATTGTGTGTCTTTAACTTTCTCGCCCTAAGTGCTCCAGGTATGCCCAGACGTGGGTCCTGGGCTCACTGTGCCACTGGAATCAATCTATCCTGGCTGAAGAGGGGTGAATCCCCGAAAACTGGTCCTAGGATGCTTGCTTCCGGTCCAGGGAGGACCTGGCTTGGCAGTTCGGGCTGGACTGTTCTCATGACGCCCAGGGTCAAGACTGATTTGCATATGGCTAGGTCTCATCTGGGGTGGCATGGTGAGCAAAAGAATGATGGATTTAACCCAGATCTATTGACTGGGGGTGAATGTTTTGATTTGTTCTGCATTCCGTCCATCAATTGTGTGTCTTTAACTTTCTCGCCCTAAGTGCGCCAGGTATGCCCAGACGTGGGTCCTGGGCTCACTGTGCCAATGGAATCAAGCTATCCTGGCTGAAGAGGAGTGAAACCCTGAAACTGGTCCTAGAATGCTTGTTTCCGGTCCAGGGAGGACCTAGCTTGGCAGTTCGGGCTGGATTGTTCCCATGAGGCACAGGGTCAAGACTGATTTACATATGGCCAGGTCTCAACTGGGGTGGCATGGTGAGTAAAAGAATGATGGATTTAACCCATATCTATTGACTGGGGTGAATGTTTTGATTTGTTCTGCATTCCTTCCATCAATTGTGTGTCTTTTTCTAAGCTACCAACATATCACCTTCCCTGCAGCTGTTCTTGCTTTTGATTTTGACGCATCCAATGTACTTTAGGTTGAAAGTGTAGCATCTGCAATTTGCTTTGAACAGAACTGTTTCTACCTTTTGTAAGGCATATTTTTATTACTGTATTGTGGATTGTTGTCATTTTGGTCTTGTTTGGTTTAGATAAAGATTACTTATTTTTCTAAACTGGTGTGGTGCCCATTTCTAGTGTTTTCACTGCATTACTCTATGTGTGCACAAATGCTTTACATACTGCCTCTGAGCAGAGCAGAGCAAACTTGAGGAACACAACTGTCAAAATATAGACAGGGCGAAACTAAGAGCAAATATAGTGCTTACAAGCGAGTGGGGGTATTGCAGGGTGGACTGGCCGTAGGTAGCACCGGGCATTTTCCCGGTGGGATGGAAGGGTGGGGGCTGGTTTTGGACCCGCGGGAGCCGTGTTTTGTTACTAGGGTTCGTTTTTGCAGTAGTGCTGCCATATCGGCCCCCTGTAACAAAAGCAGCAGCAGTTTTTCCCACCAGTTGCTCTCTCCCACCCACCCTGCTGGTCCGCGTTCTCAGTCTCGCCCTGGGGTATTGTGTGTGTATGGGGGAATAGGAGGTAAAGTAAGTACATGTAGGAGAATCTAAAAAGGGTGCCAAAGAGGAAAGGGTTGAGGTGCGAGATATGCAGATGGGAAATGTAAGAAAGCTAAGGGGAGCGAAAAAGGGCATACATGTCTAACAGAGACTGCAGAGGAAAGTGGTGTGGAGTGAAGAACAAGAGTGACTGAAATACTCAAATACTACTACTTCTAGGCTACAGAGAGGCATCAAATACTGGTCAGTGTTACCTTATGTGAAGTGTGGCATTCTCTATAAATTTTTTGAGCCACATCCTTAATTATATAGGTCATACCTCTTAGAAAGGATTTCTCGTTAAGCTTCGTAGGTCATGTCCCTTTAAGAGAACCCTCCCCCAACTTGTCTTTCATCCATCTTAAAGCCTTGCCTCAGCTTCTGTATTTTGGAAACAAAAGGGTCTGACAGAAGGGTCGAGATGAACGTGATCATGCACTACATTTTCAAACGGGACATATTTTTCTTTCACAGCATGATGTGCATTAATGCAGGGGGAAGAAATGTGAACAGTGTCATTGATGGAAAAGCAATTCTTGTGAACACTGCAAGCAGTAAATATGGTACAGCCACATTATAATTACCATAATTAATTTATAGTAAATGTTTTAATTTAACTCTCTAGAGCCTTAAAATAATAGGAAATGACACTGAGGGCAGAGAGGGAGAAGTGAAAAAAGGAAAGGGGTAGACATGGGCTTCCATCCAGCATTTGGAGTCAAATCAAAGCAGATCATTCTCCAACCTCGCCGCCAAGACATGGAACACCCTCCCCATTCGCCTGCGGCTGACCGAAGACCTTCTGCCCTTCAGAAGACTCCTCAAGACCTGGCTCTTCGAACAGTAGATGCTTCCCCCCCCTAGCGCCTTGAGACCCTCGCGGGTATGTAGTGCGCTTTACAAATGCCATGATTGATTGATTGAAATACCAAAAAAGAAACAGCAACAAAAACAAAACAAAAGGGGAAAATAGTCATATAGTCATAAGAAACAATGTGTTAGAACTGGGATTCTCTAGTTGGCTGAGGTAGGTACCTTAGGCCAAATAGACATCCTTGCTTCTGAGGCAAGGAAAGAAAGGACACCTTCTCAGATAGCCCCTCGGTAGCTTGGCACGAGCAGCCAGGCTTATCTTCAAGGCAAGTGTGTAAAGTATTAGCAACCACGCTCTCAGCAATCCAATGATGACACTACAAATGGACTCCACATACGTTTGTTTCATAAAAAACACAATAATATGTTTATATAAAAAGATATACGATGAGACCTCACGATAACAATCCAACATACGCGTATTTGTAATATTCCTCCTGGCCGCTTATTAGGCCAGCCAGCCGTTGTAGGTTCTGGCGGTATTAATGACCAATCATCCAATGCAGTCCTAATGCAATGCTATGCAGTTCGTAATGCACGAATCAGGCACTTTGCAATGTAAAAATATTCGTTATGCAACAGTCAAGCAGTTCGTAATGCCAAAATGATGCAATGCGTAATGCAACAATCAGGCAGTTCGTTATGCAAACTAATGCAACAATCAGGTAGTTCATAATGCTAAAATAATGCAATGCGTAATGCAACAATCAGGCAGTTCGTAATGCAAAAATAAATGCAATGCGTAAAGCAACAATCTGGCAGTTCGTTATGCAAAAATAATGCAATGCGTAGTGCACTCCAGCACCGATCACGGTGCTTTAGACGGTGTCTATGCTACTCGTACTGACTCGCGGTCAGCTTCCGCCAACATATGCCCCCAAAACCGGTATAGTGTAAACCAAAGTGCAGCTCCACACTCCGGCCCCGGTACTGCCACTCCTCGGCAAGTACGGGCCACGATATGAGCTTGAGCAGAGGCTCGCACTGCAAGAATGGGAAAGGCCGAGAGCATCTCTCTCCAAGCCCGCACCCCGCCCCAGGCGGCGACACACGTTACCTGGGGGGTGCGACCTCGCTTTCCTCTCCTCTTCTGGTGACTTGAGCCTTCGATGCAACTTTGTTGATTCTGGGCAGTGGAACTCGGGCCCTCCCCAGACGGGTTTGGTTCGAGGTCCCACTCTGGCAACGGAGGCTCGGGCCGGCGGCACAGCTCCTCTGAGGATGCAGGTCCGGGCCGATGGTGATAGCGAAGATCTCAGGCTGCAACAGGGCACACACACACAGCGTCATTGAGACTCACTTGAGCTTCGGGGGTGCATGACCACAGAGCACTCCTCACAAAGGTCTCAGGCTGCACGAAGCACACGCACACAGCGTCTCTGAGACTCACTTGAACTCCGGGTGCACACAATCACAGGACAATCCTCATGATGGGCTCAGGCTGCACGAAGCACACACACACAGCGTCGCTGAGACTCACTTGAACTCCGGGTGCATGATAACAGGACAATCCTCACGAAGGTCTCAGGCTGCACAAAGCACATGCACACAGCGTCACTGAGACTCGCTTGGACTCCAGGTGTCCACGATCACAAGGCAATTCTTACGAGGGTCTCAGGCTGCAAAAAGCACACACACACAGCGTTGCTGAGACTCTCCTGTAAACTTTTGTGTTCCTGAGTTTCCGCAACAGGGAGCCAGCTCACCTCGGGCCCTTGGGGATAAGTTACTTTCGGACACAGCACACAGCAAAGTCCTTTCAAGCAGGGGGACACAACACACCGCAAAGTCCCTTTAGCCTCTCCTTGGTTAAAGCAGCAAACTGCAGGCCAGCCCCAGAACACACAGCAAGGCTCAGTCCTTTCCTTCAGTCTCTTCAGCTGTTTCTTCCTTGGCAGAGGTTCCTCTTGACTACGAAGTGGTTTCAATCCTTTTCAGTCTTGATCAATCCATTTCCCCAAAGTTCAGGGGCATCAGCTCTCATAGTTATACCCCTAAATGTCTTTGAAGTCTTTGTGTTCAGGGGGGCACTGACCCCTGTTCAAACCAGTTCTGGGTGCCTCCCTGCCAGTGACACCTTCTTCCTTTGATTAGTGGGGATCTGGATTCTCAATCACTCAGCAGGAGATGGGACCATTGTTTTATGGCAGCAACCCAGGCCTCTTCACCTATAGGGGCTACTCCACCCCCCTACACTCCAGATACAGGTCAGCCTGTTGCTGTCTCACCTCCTCCCCTGGGTCAAGACATTCCCCAGATCCTATCACTTTCAAATCCAGACAGTCAATCCACAACCAGGCAGAGACACACAGAAATGTTAGAGCACAAAAACCCAGCCACTTCTTCTAAAAGAGTGGTTTCTAAACACACAATGCAAAAACCACCCTCATAAAAAGATGTGTTATCACATTGTGAGTTCAGGCACAATAAACTTCACCTCTCCATCTTAAGCCTTTGGGAAGATAGGCTGGAAACATATTACACAGCCTCCCCATTCTATCCTATGGGCAAGATGGCCGTTCAACAGTGAAAAACGAAATGGAGATTATTTCAATGTCAGGACATGGTACACACCTTAGTACATGCCCTACCTTTCACATGCACTGCACCCTGCCCAGGGGGTACCTTGGGCCTACCATAGGGGTGTCTGATGAGCATAAAATGGGATGGGTAAGGCCTGGCAAGAGGGTGCAATTGTGAGGACAACATGGCAGTTTAACAAACTGCGCACAAGCACTGCAGGGGCAGGCCTGAGTTCTCTCTTTAAGGCTACCTGTGTGGGTGGCACAATTATTGCTACAGGCCCACTAGTAGCATTTGCATTATCAGCTCTGGCACACATAGTGCACTTTACTAGGGTCTTTACTAGTAAGGCAAACATACCAATCATGGACAACCAATTACCATTACACAGGGAGCACTTGCACTTAGACACTGATCAGCAGTGGCAAAGTGCCTAAAGCATCTAAGTTGGCAACACCATGCCAGAAAAAAGGTCTAGGGGAAAAGCAAAAAGTTTAGAGAACGTTAGCAAAAAAGGGCCAAGTATAACACTATGCAAAGCAGAAATTCTCCATGGGAGGAACAACATATTAATATGGGGAGGGGAACTCAGGTAGACAAGTAAGCCATCTAGTTGTGAGCAAGCAGATGGCCCAGAACCCTTTCCATGTACTGTATTATAGAAAATAGGTCTTTGAGAACAAGTATCTAAAGCTGTCTATGGGCAAGATTTCGAAATTTGATGAATGGAATAATCTCACCCACTCTGAACCAGATGCATATGGTGGCACGTGGGAGTTAAAAAATGAAGGTCTGCAATGTGGGCAAACAGTAATTACCAGTATTACCTTTTGCATTGCATGGCTATTTGTCTTTCTGTCAATTCCTCAAGTTTTACATTTTTACAGTGTCTGTGAGATCCACGCACACCTGACAAAAGCTCCGATTATTAAAAATAAAATGCATATTTTAGTGAACTTATGGTTTTGTTTTATCTCTATTAATTATTCTTTTAGGAGCTGGTCGAGTTCAACAGGTTATCATTCATAGTTCAAGTTGCAACTGCATTTATTTCCGTGAGCTCAGAGCAATGGTACCCTGCAAGGCTGATTTTAGGTAATTCATCTGTACACAGAACACCGCGTTGTCTGGATCCTGACCGCCACTCTATTTGCCTCTCACTTTTCTTCATGGACTCAGTTAACAGCTTCCTATACATTGGTATTGTGTTTTTCCAACATATGAAAATGCATAAAAATGTCAGTCTCTGTTCTAGAGGTCATGGGATTGGAGAATCCGAGACGGGCTGTGTGCAGGTGTCCCAGAGTATCAAGTGATCTCTGAGTGGAAAAAAGGAGGCGATTGAACCCACAGTCACGCGAGCCGTGTGTGCTGGAGCAGCCAAGAGCCAACTTCTCTCACTCTGCCCGTTCTACTATGGCGCTAGCGGCAACCCAATCTGTCTTTAATCTATGCTCGCCGCAGGACAAATGGTTTAACTAAAAGTCTGCATGACTGAGTCACTGCACTGCTGGCTGCGCATGACCTGCCCGGCGAGGTACTGATAGTTTACTTTTCCCAAGTTACAAAAATAACGTAAAAGAAATGTTTTTGTTTCGCTGGAACAAGATGACAGAGGACTTGAACATGGTACTTGGAAGGGTGCACTTAGCGTAGCGTGACTACATCAGAGAGAAACACGCATTCTGAGGGCTGGGCGGGTCTACGGCTTGGCACAACGTTATAGAGCACAGCACGCGCACCACCGCTTCAGCAGTTTACACCGAAGCAGTGAAAGCTTCTACAAGTTCATGTTAGATTTGGAATCACACCTCTAATCGTTAAAGGTCATCCATCTATCTCACTGATTTTGGAGGCAGCTAAAGCTCTTGGGGGCATATTATCAAGCACGGCGTTAAAATTATCACCACTTCAGCGGCAGAAAACTTCCGCCAAAGCGGCGATAATGGGCTTGATAATATGCCCTTGAGAATTCCAATAGAAGCCCATGTTCCGGTGTCAACATGAGCTTCTATGGGAATTCTCTGCGGCATATTATCAAGCCCATTATGGCCGCTTTAGCTGCAGTTTTCTGCCGCTAAAGCGGCGATAATTTTAACGCCGTGCTTGGTAATATGCCCCTCAATTTTTTTCCAAGCAAAGAGGAGGAGTAATTTTAGAGCTAAAGAAACAGAATGAAGAGAAAGTAAGAAATCTTTGCCAAATATCCATAACTGTATTTTTACCTTATTTTTTTAAACTCTACTAAGGGCTAGATGCTCTTGTACCCACCTCAGCACTCATCTAATGCTTTGCCATTCTCTCATGTGTTCTTCACACTGGTAACATTAGTGAGGTTAGTTCCAGCACAGGGAATTTGCTTTCTTTCTTCAAAAAGCTCTTAGTTAATGTAACTGCGACACATGAGCTTCATACATTGTTGTGACGGGAATGTTCCCTGCATTGCAAATGGGCATGTACCCCTGTCCGTAGAGCCCGACTAAATGTGAAACTGCTATACTTTCATCTTTTGTTTGGCACTGGTGTCATGTTAATCTAGCATGTATTGAAGTCTTGTCTGTCCCTAGCAGAGAATCTGCTCTGTGGCTTGGTGGAAGGGGGCGGTGGGGAGGAGGGGGAGGGGTGGTGCACCAAGTGTGCCCTCATAGTAGGCATAGGAATACTGTCCAGGCACTAGGTAACAGTCACATAAAGTATTGGCAGCATACCAGCTTTTGTGAATCATTAGAGTGACCAGAACATTTTCTCAGTGTCAGGAGAGGGTGGTCTACTGACCCTTCTTGTGTAAAGTTCTGTTGTTATATGAACCCCAAATCTTTGTGCTGACTTTCCTTAAGCGTTTCAAGGACATGAATGTACACTGCGTGTGTGACTGCATGGTGAGACTCTGAGTACTGGATCCGGTGAGATCAATTTTGGATGTCCCTCAGTTTAGCATGGCACTTGGCAGACAGAGCATACAGCTAGCCCAGAGAGTGAAATGTATTGACTACATTCTTGTGGCTGGTGGGTGGAGATCTAGACACTGAAGACACAAAGGATGAACACAGGTTCCATTTAGAAATTCAACAAGGACCTTGTTACCAAGGGCTTCTGATCAGTTTTTCAAGAGCATTGCCCATTGGTAAGGATGGTGGGTGGAACTGAAGTTTCTGTTGGTCAAGGTGGAGACGTTTCTAGACAGAGTATGCCCTTTTGCTGTACCTGATTACTGCTTCAGGAAGGCTTTTGCTATCCAGATGCAGAGATCTCATACTTCACACCAACTTTTATACTCCTGCTTAAAGCCAGCATCAATGCGACCTGCTGTGAGAGCCATCACCTTCCTTGACCATTCCGGTTGACATACCTTCCATGGTCAGCTTGCTGCCCTATGCACTTCTCACCTGCCCACTGTTCTTGTGTGCTGCCCCTACTCCCTCTTGATGGCAAAATGACATGATTGCTTGCCCATCCCTCTTGCCTCACCCTTTCCCCCCAACAATAGGTGGTTGGAGCATTGATCTTTAGACCACCAGGATATGCTGGCTCTTTTCTTAGGTCCTTAGGGAGTGCCCTGGCCCCTAAATATTCACATTTTTCAGCCCTTGGTGATTTTAATCTCAACATGGAAACATTAACTGACCATGAAGTAGTCTCACTTCTAGAAACTATGTCCTCCTTCGGGCTCTCCCAAAGTGTTTATCTCATCACATCTAGCAGGTCGTATACTAGATTAAATTCTTCCCACTATTCAGCTACATATAGCTGAACATCTTTCATTCGTTTGTTCAGATCATTATCTGATCAATTCAGTTGGCAAAAGTTAACTAACATTTTACCCACATTAGCTAAAGCAGAGACTCATCTAGAGCATGTCATACAATATACAACCGCTGGATTTTGGTCATGCTCAGGAAGTGAATATTCCTACACTCTCTGGAGCAATAGAATTAGATGTTAATTGTTTGGATGACTGGGTCCGCAGTACATCTAATAAATTGGCACTGGTATCTGAACGTATTTGTTATAGAACTAAGCCATCTGCCCCTTGGTATAAGAGAACCTTCGAAAAGGAAAGAAGCATTGTAAACTGTTAGAAAGACAATTGCGGAAAAACTACAACATTGAGGACAAAAGGACTTATAAGACAGCATTAAAAATATTATTTAGTAATATGTCTAGCCAGAAAAGCCTAATTTGAGGTAAGAATAGAGCAGTCTGGCAATAAGTCCAAGGAAATCTTTAAAATAGTAAAAGCATTCATGAGCTCAGAGGCTGCCACTAAAGACCATCAGCCCTCGGTTGTTTGATGCAATCAACTGGCTTCATATCTTAAGAGTAAATCCTCAACCATTATGCTAGGCTCTTATTAAGTCATTTGGCTATGGACAGGCCACTGGAGGTTGCATGTAGTATGATGGCAACTTTGCCTATTTTCCTTGGAAGAATCCTTAGTAGCCAATTAACAGCCTCAAATCAGGTTACCCTTCTTAGACCGTGGCCACCCAGTTTATTTGCAAAAGGAGCACTTACCATTAATCCATTAGCAAACAAAGGGGCATATTAACAACAACTTGCAATAAATCTCGCAAAGCGCCCTCAGCGCTATTTCTTTTATCGCCGGCTATCGCTGGATTTCAACGCCGATCTAGCGCATTATTATCAACGCTTATCTCCGAGGTGATATGAAATTCAGCTATAGCGGCGAAAAGCACCAATATCGCTTGAAAACCAGAGATAAATTGTGGGAGATAATGAAATCATTGCTGATACGCCTCTGTGACCTTAACCCTGCAATCCACCTCCCAATATGTAGATGGCTTAGTCAACTTTGAAGCAGGTGTTAAAATCCTGCGATAAGGGGGCTTAGCGCGATTATTCTTGTCTTTAAGCGGGTCTGCAGCAGGCTTGTAAATACCGCAAAGCCTTGTTAACGACTACTTCCATATTGTTTTGCTCCGGGAACGCCTACTTTGCATGTCATTTGCGATGGCATGCAGGGTGATAAAAAAACGGGAGCAATCTCATGGAAACTAGCGCTAACAAGGCTTAGCGCGAGCTTGTTAATAGTGCGATGTAAATATCACCGCTTTTCAAGCCAGAAAAGTGGCGATATGGCCCTTGAGAATATGCCCGAAAGTGCTTAACGCCTCTTTGATCACAGGAGTGGTTACTGTACAATGGAAGCAAGCAAAAATGTTACCCCGCTCAAGAAACCATCAGCGGAATAAAGTGTTCACAAAAATTACAGGCCAATATCCTTACTTCCTGCTCTTTCAATGGTCCTATAGAAATGGGTAAATCAACAACTTTCACAATGTCTTGAAATTAATGACATACTGCACCCGAGCCAGTGTAGTTTCAGACCCAGTTTTAGCACCGAGACAGCACTGATGGAAGTCTTGGAACAAATTAAAGGCATTTTAGATAAAGGGGTGGAGGCTGTCTTGGTCATGTTAGACCTTTCAGCGGCATTCAGTACCGTCCCCCACTCAATATTGCTAGCCCGACTCCAATCAATTGGGGTCAGGGGTGTAGCCTTAAAGTGGCTTTCCTCCTTTTGGGAGGGAGAAGTCAGGACGTTTGGATAGCCCCGTTCTCTTCAGAAGTACATGAGGTGTCATTTGGAGTTCCTCAGGGTTCGACTCTCGTCCCCACCCTTTTCATTGTCTATCTTAAGCCCTTAGCCTTATTAGCTAAGGCGATAGGGGCTAAAGGGATTTCCTATGCTGATGACAACCAGCTGTTGTTTACAGCCGCGGCCCGTGGAGGGAGTTCCGTGGGGCGGTAAGTCGGGGCGGGGGAGGGGCAGGGTGGGGGGTTCTAAAAACCGGAAAATGAATAATTGCAGGTAAGTAAACAATTAAATCAATAAAACGAATTTCGTAGCATGCGCTGCATCACAAAATGCGATGCAGCGTGCGCTACGAAATTCATTTTATTGATTTAATTGTTTACTTACCTGCAATTATCCATATTCCGGTTTTTAGAACCCCCCCACCCCGCCCCTCCCCCGCCCTGCCTTACCGCCCCACGGAACTCCCTCCACGGGCCGCGGCTGGTTGTTTACCTGTTGAAAGGAAGAAGAGATTGCTGGGGAGGCTGTTAAAGACTATTTTCTCATCCGTGTTTCATTGGATAACAACAAATCAATTGAAATGCAATGCTAAAAAGACAGAGATACTATTCTTTGGCTCTATCTCATCAGTGTTAGCCTGCTAGCCAAATGACCCCCCAATCACTGGTGCCCAACAGCATACAGTTAAGAACTTACGCATCACATTTGATGGGGCCCTGTCTTTCAAACCACAGATTCAATGGGTGGTAGCATCCTGTTTTGGGATGCTACACATTCTGAAAAAGTTACTTCCTGTACTCTCCTTTCCTTTTAAAAAAACGGTCATTCGGGCCATGATAGTATCCAGATTGGACTATGGAAATGCCCTCTACTTTGGTCTTCCAGACTATCATCTCAATAAACTGCAGGTTGTCAAGAACTTGGCAGCTCGAATTCTCTTGAATCTCCCCCACGGTCTCATATTTCCTCTAACTTGAAGGCTGTTCATTGGCTTCCAATTAAATAAAGGATTCTTTTTATAACACTTATTCTTGCTCACAAAGCACTGCAAGCCACCGAGGCAAGCTATCTCAGGGAAAGGATTAAAGAGTATGCTCCTTTTAGAAATCTCCGATCTTCCATCAGTTTCTTGGGTTAGATTCCAAAGATTCACCGAGCGTGAATTGGAGGCAGGTATTTCTCCTATCTTGAGTCGGTTGCCTGGAACAAACTTCCTCTGGAGTTACGTACAACAAACGAGGCACAAATCTTTAAAAAAAAATTTGAAACTTGGATGTTTGAACAGGAATAGTGCTACTGGTGCTTAAGCAGATGGGTGTGAAGTCAGCACCAGGACACTCAGTTGAGTAGCAGTGCACTTTACAAATCATATCAATGTGGTCAGCTTGTTGCCTTTGCCCATTCAGGCCTGCCCTCTGAGGTCAGATTGCTGCTCCCACTGCTCCATCCAGCTTGCACTCCATTTTTCGTGTGCTGCCCCTGCCCCCCTTCTGCCTGCCCTCACTCGTCAGCTTGTTTCACCTGCTCATTATGGCCTGGCCTTTAGGTCAGCTTGCTACTTCTAGACCCATCTTGCCTGCCCACTATGGTCAGCTTGATAACCCTATCCCCATCTACTCTCCATTCTCTATGTGCTACCCATGCCCCACTGGCCAGACATTCGTGGTCAGCATGCTGCCCCTGCCCCCTACCACCTTCCCTCCATTCTCTGTGTGTTGCCCCAGAGCTTCTCCCACTAGCCTACTGTTGTCTGGCCTGCCCTTTTGGTCAGCTTGTTGCTCCTGCTCCCCTCCCACCTGACATCTGTTGTTCATATGCTCTCTCTGTCCCCTCTGTCCTGCCCTCCTTCTGCAGCTTGCTGACCCTGCTTATTCTGGCCTGCCATCTGTAGTCAGCTTGCTGCCGCTGCTTCACTCCCGCCTGGCCTCTGTTGTCCATGTGTTGTCCCTTCCCTGCTCCTACTTGCCCTCAATGGCTAGTATGCTGCCCTATCAATTCTGCCCTCTATGGTCAGCCTGCTGTCCCTACTCACCCTTCAGTAAAATTGATTTTTTGACTGGTAGCCAGTGCAAGTCTCTATGACGCAGTGACAGCGCGTCCCACTTGGAAATGTCCAGGATGAGTCACTAGCTGAGTTATGTACTGCTTTAAGTCTGCTAATTAGTTTCTCTAGAAAGCCCAGATTTAAGATGCTAATATAATCTAATTTAGAGGTGACAAGTGGATGAACCACAGTCTTGCTTGTTGAAAAAGAGAGAGTCAAGGAACCTCTTTAGGAAGTGGAGAAGGGCAAAGAAAGCGTCCACTGTAGGCAGGACTTGAGGGTGAAAACAGTGTTTGTCATCAATCCTGACTTTCAAATTCTTGGCTGCTGTCATAGGTGCTGGAGGAGGAGACGTTCATCAGGCCAGCATTATTGCACCAATAATCCGTTAAGTGGCAGAAGAGAAGAATCTCAATTTTCTCTGAGTTACATCGTAAGTTGATATCCCACATCAAATGCAGTATTTTGGCTATACCAGATTTAAATGCAGTTAAGGCAGCTGTAGATTTAGATGTAAACTCAAAGGTGAGCAATGGCTGAGTCTCGTCAGCATAAGAGGCTGTTTTGCAGCCATGTGATGCTATCATTGAAGCTAAGGGAGCCATGTAGATTTTAAATTAGGTAGAACTTAAGGAGGAGCCCTCTGGCTCCCCAGAAGCTAGATGGTTGCTAACAGAGGTGTTAGGAGCAAGCTAGATTACCTGTTCTCCTCCTTCAAAGAATGATTTCACCCAGCTTCAAGCAGTCCCACCAACACCCATCCCATTTAAACGCTTTAGGGGAATAGGATGGGAAGCAGTATTGTTCACAGATGAACGATCCAACAGGTTCAGGGTAGCAATCTTATTGTCATCCTTTGCAATCTTGATTGCCTCAGAGACTTCCACGGACTTTTCACTTCCATAGCATGTACTATGATGGAAATGAAATCCAGACTAGGTGGGTTGCAGTAGTCCATTGTCTTCCAGATATGCAGATAACTGGATATTGGCCAATCTCTCCAGCATTTTAAAGACGAACGGTAATAAAGAGATGGGACTAAAGGTGGACAGGACAGAGGGATTGGATGTGGGTTTCTTCATTAGAGAAACTACTTAGGTTTTCTTCCAAAGATTTGCGACCAAAGTAGTATCCTACAAATAGGTGCAGTTGCCTCTACAGAGTTAGTTAGAAAGGCAGGTGGACATGGATTACTTGGTGAGGTCGACTTACGAAGTTCTACTGCCTGTCCAGTGTGTTCCAATAGTGTGGGTGTGAACTTAATTAGGAAACATAATGGCTTTGAAATGGAAGGGACGTACACTACCTGTGCTTTAGGTACTTGACTAACCATCAGACACATAGAGCCAGCTTGAATGTTCAATATCTCCTCTTCAAAAAATGAGGTTAGCTTACTACAAAGCTCCATCGAGGCTGGGACATCCGGCTTAGGAACTTTAGGACAGAGAAAAGATTTTGCAATTTAGAATATTTCCTGTGTAACATTTTTAACAGGGTCAATTCTATCTGCATAGTGAGCATATTGTCCGTGTTTAATAACTTTGTGATAATTTTTAAACTCCACTTTGTAAGCAACCTTATCTTACGGCATGTATTGCCTCACCATTACTTTTCACTTATTTGCCGCCCCTTTTTAAATAAAGAGGCTCTACAGAGACCATTGGGGCTGAAGGTCCTCTTTGCTTGGAATTGACAGACTTTGTTTCAACAAGAACACCTGTGGCACTGTTTAGCCAATAATTGACTAACTCATGATTCATGTCACCAGAGAGCTCCAGTAGAGACTGTCAAGAAGCCTTGTGAACTCTACCCAGTTTTGTTCCAAGCATGAATTGTATTGTGACTCTTACCAATAGACTCTTCGGATAATTTTCCATCGTCCAATCAGAATGGAATCAAATCATGATTCGACCAGGTGATGGGAGCATCGGTGGAAAGAGTAAAGTTTTAAAATATCATGTCAAGAGCATGGCCTGCTTGATTCTTGGTGGCTGACACAAATAGTTGCACATTGAGCTCAGTACGAGTTTCTAACAGAACCAAACCTGTTTTGTTTGTTTTTTATCAATATGCAAATTAAAATCACCTAAAATAGTGAAATTTGAATAGTGCGAAGAGAAAGGAGAGATAGCCTCATTCAAAGAAGTTAAAAATTCTGCTTCATGGCCTACGGGCGGCATATGAGGACACTCGAAAAATATACACTAGGGGAAAGAGATAAGCAAAATCCAAGGTACTTGACCCCTCTTAACCCTTCGAGCTAAAAATTGGAGCATGATAAATTGCTTCATAAATTGATAGCACTTTAAGTTCACATTCACCACAACACTTGTAGTGGGATTTCAAGTAGCTTTATTTGAAAGAACATTACAGCAGACCACCAACCTGTGTGGGCAGCTCCAAGACATTGTTCAACTGACAACAGTGAAAACCCTTCCATTAGATGGTGCACAGAGCTTTGTGTTGTCACCAATGACCTAGGTAAAGTTCTATCAACCTAGGTAATCATTGACATAAGCAATATTCCAGCATTAGAATGAACAAGCAACCTGAAGCAACCTGAACTATAACCCAAGATGTACCCATTCTGTCTTGTCTATATATAACATAATCAGGAGGCACTGCTTGGGCAATTTTCTGTGTTAGCTAAATTAGTCAACCAGGTTTCAGTTAAAAATCTAACGTCCATCTTAGAGTCCAATAACATATTAGAGATATGCAACTCATGCTTAGGCTGTGTGTGGACATTAATTAAACAAACCTTGAGTATTGTGTCTGGACAAGACGAGTTTTGTAGGTCCTGGTTCATATTACCTGGTTACTTGTTTTTTTGACCCTCTGCTCCGGGGTTTCTAACGAGAGTTTGAGTGAATTTAATAGGTAGGGTGATTTTACATGTGTGGCTGCCAGGAGAACTGTCCATGACAATCCTCAACAAAATGTTTAACACAGCTATGGTTATCATAAATAAGCTTTTATAAGTCACCCGCAGAATAGCAGGTTCTGCCTGTAGACTCTAGGGAACTCATTTATTGAAAACTGGTTTAGGGCAGTACCACAAGTCCGCACCCTCCCTCTTAAAATTACTGGCCGCCACTACAAATGTTTTAGGGATACCTCTGCAATATAATTGTAGCACAGACAGAGTAGTGAACACAATTCAGTTAGAGTCTGAAATTAACGTGCCAAAATATATTTAACTTAAAATTGAAAATAACCAAATCCATCATGGTTCTTGTATATGTCCAGATATATATGTTTTAACCCTTTAAAGCCCACCATAGCCCCTCATTAAACACACATTTTTCGAAAACAGCTGAATGGTAGTCGCAAAAAGGATGCTTGCAATTCTGTCCGGCCTTTTTTTCTGTTGCTGCAACACAGGTCTCCTATTCAAATTAACTTAGGAAATCAATGTTTTAGGACTCCCCCAAGTCCCCGTTTTACTTTCCCATCTCTTGACAGACCGGCGCAAAACGTTCCAGGAAGGAGCTGAGGTGGATGAATATTCATTTTGGAAAGTTTTGTTGAAGATTCGTCAAATGGCACTAAAGTTATTAGTGAAAAGCTCTTTGTATGGGAACTCTGACAACTGTAACTAGGCAATATCTTTATCTATCTATATCGACATACAAATATATATTTGTATAAATGCTACCCAATAGTGGTCACCACTGGGTAGTTATAGTTACATCATTTTCCATATAGCTCTCTTTGGTTTGGTGATAACTTTGGCGGCGTTGGATGAATTGTAACAAAACCTTCCATAAAAGTTCCCCTACTTCAGCTTTTTCCTGGAAAGTTTCAAGCATATCTGTCAAGTGGGGGCTGAGAGGAAAGAGGGGTCCCAAAACACAAAATTCCCATGGATTTTCCATTCACTTTAATGGGCAGCGCTACCGCAAAAACTGCTGAATGAAATTGCACCACAGTTTGCAGAAATATAGATCTTGTGATTTGGTGTACATCTGTTCAGTAGTTTTGGAGATATTAACCTCCAAAAATATCTTTAGATCGGGTCAGTTGGGTTCGAGGGACTGTCAAGAGTGTCCCTCGAAGCCAATAAAAAAAAAATTAAAGCCTTCTGATTGGCCCAGGGTTTTTTACCCTTGGGCCATCTTGCTTCTGTGGAAGCAAGGCTTTGATTGGCTGCCAGCAACATGAAGAAAAATGTTGCTCGCAGCCATTACAGGACCCGGGGACTTGGTCCCCTGTCCTACAACTCAAAAAAAAAAATATATATATAAGGGGGCAGGGTAGGGATACCATGGCCCCTCCAGGATCTGTGCAGGAATCCCAAAGGGACCCCCTAAGGCCAAAATATATATTTATTTCTTTAAATCGTGATCCCACAGGAGTCCAGAGAGACTCATAATAGCGATTTCTATTCTTTTTTTTAAGTAAAAGAATGCCCATCGATGCCATAGATGAGTCCTGGGCAGGCACCATCCCCCAAAAAAATAAAGAAGGAAAGGGGGCTCCTGGCCCAGCCCCCAAAGCCTTAAGTGACCCCAAGGACCCCATCTCCTGCAGCTGAAAATGTATTATCAGGGGAGGGGCGTGTCGTGCCGCTCTGCCCGTAGCAGCGCTTCCGATCCCACCCGCAGCCTCTTGCGCAAATCCCACCTGCCGACTACAGTCAGCTGGCGAAGGTGGCGCTTGAGGACAACATAAGTGAGGGGTCGGCAAGGGAAACGCGCTTCGCGGTCCATCACGGACTCCCGCCAGACCTACCTTGCATTCCCAGCTTGTGCCATTCTTACCTGCTTTCTTGATTTCGCGTTGAAGAGTGAAGACGTCCTTGGCATTCTTCTCCCGGCAGCCCTCTGTGTGCTGTTGTATCCGTGTTGCCGCTTCTTCTTCCGGGGCATAGTCCAGCCTCAGAGCTCCCTTGTCGGCCGGCCTCATTTTTTTTCTTTAGCAGCATTTCCTAATGCTGCGAAATTCCCAGCACCTGCATTGTTAGGAACAGAGTAGGTATTTAAAGAATCTTAGTTCTTGGCTACAGGTAGGATACAAGTTACTTTAGTATCCGGTGGCAACCCTTATACTTGTCTGATTCTGTGCTCCTTCGCTTGGTGTGGAATGTATTCTCAGCCCTGAACTTGCCTTGCTTTATGATTGCTTCATATCTCTGGGTACAATATAAATAAGATATTGATTTTAACCACTTATCCCTGAACTTATTTGCTCACTCAGATCCTGCAACTTTTTGTGCCACATATTTTCCCTTCTTGGTTCTCCTAACTAGGAAAATACGTTTTTTGTTTTTTTCCTAGGTTTCAGGCGATTGTATTGTTTTTTTATGGGTCTGGTGAATTCCAATGGTGGTTTACGTTAAGGTTGGTATCTTTCACCCTACCATTGTTTAAAGCTTAAATTCTGCAGTCCTTATGAATAATAAGTGTATGTTTGCTTTTTAGATACACTGTATGAGCCTCAAGCTCTATTTGTTCGATACCTCCTAGATACAACTGGCAGAGCATTCAACAGGTAGAATACTAGAGTAACCAGACATCTATACAACAGCCTCCTAGTTCAAAAAAATCATACTTACACTTGTGTCTTTTCCCATTAGGAACCCTTGCAACACCACATCAGACGGACCAGCAAACTCTACCCTTTTCCGTTTCTTTTTTTTGTTTTACCCTCTTCCCCACCTCTCCTCTTTTGCTTTGACTTTGTTGGGCGAAGGAGGTGGGTGAGGGAAGTTGGGACATAGCATCTGTTCCTTCCATTTCGCATCTGCGGAAAACCCAGGTGAGCCCCCCAGGGAGGGGGTGAGCTGCCTCCCTTGCTGAGCTTGTCGCTGTCCCGGGGACCCTATTGCCCGGGACCAGGCATATTAGTTTAAGGGGAGGAGAGCACACAGTCTTTCCCCGATGCTAAATGGACCACAGGGACCCCATTCGAAATACATAATTATAGGAGAGGGGAGCAAGTAGACCCCTCCCAGAACCTTGCAAGGCTCCGGGGACATTATGCTCTGGGGCTGGCTTTTTACCTGTGTCTTGGAGAGCCCACCCCTGAGGCACAGTACTTTTCCCAGCCTGCAGGACTGTGGGCTGGAATAGAAGTGTGCTTCTACCCAGCGGGAGCTTTTAAAAAGTTCCTGCTGGGTGGGAGTGTTGCAGGGTGAAAATTCAAATCCTCCCTTCGTCACAGACCAAATATCACACTAACACATTCTCTCAATGCATTTATTGGTGGGGCCCATAACACCAACACTCGAACTTCATTCTTTCTTGATCTGTTCTTACGGGAGAGATGAGTGTTCCAAACGCTGACATGAAAGGAATACCTTATGACCTAAAGGAAATTTATTTACATAACCATACACTAAATATCCTTAGTCCAGCACATCTTAAACCTGAACCTCAAGATATTCCTTCCACTTGGCCAATGGATCAAATTAGTTGAGTTGGAGAAGTGATTTTAATTCTCTTTAATTTACATTCAAATCTTAATCTATTCCCTTTCAATAAATAACCCAACACATTTGCTTGTTAATCAATAATATTGTTTATCTAATCAATGCAAATTTTAATGAATCGTTATTCAAACCACAGAACACCATATTTACCTAGTCTGACTATTAGTCTTCATGCAGCACGCTACAGTTCCAAAGATTGGGTCGAGACCATAAGCGCGTACGCATCAATCAATGCCCATCAATTCAAAGAGTCTTCAGTTCATTAGGAAATTGGACGGCAAGTCCGTCTGTCAAAGATTCAGGGAAACAGCTGTTCTGTAGTGTCACCATCCTCTCCGTCAGCATAATATCAGGAAAAAGAAAAAGATTCGCGCAACTCACTATTCTACCATCATTTTATAATGAAATTAATGTTAAAATGTAACGAAAGTCAGTTTTGGGCACTTCTGATTGGTCGGTTGGGGTCGTCCAGTGAAGTTTCTCAGAGTTCGTAAGGTTAGCTCATCGCACTTGCTAGTTCCGGATTTCATAACTGTCCTTTGTTTAAAGTTCTGGCAGTCATCCATCGCGACCTTGTATGGGTACAGAGAGTGTAGGTCATCTTGAGGCCACTGGTACAGGAGCCTGGGACATGCGCACTTGGTCTGAAACCTCGTGGAATGGTAGCCGTCCTGTCGTGTGTGTCGGTCGGCCATTTTGTCTTAGGCCCAATCGGTCAACTTAAGTGAAACAAACACAAAACGTAATTAAAACATAGAAATAACGAATAAAATGTTAAACCCTCACTAATTCCCCTATGTGTATGTAATTATCTAGCATAATAGCGAGATTTAAAGCGTTTATATTCACCCAATGATGTCATCTGGTGCAACATACAATAACGTCACAAAAGCAACATATATCATGCAACATTTTATTTTCTAGTATTAGTATGCATATGTATATTAATTTACAAATTATTTTAGCCATGCAAAATGCAAATCCCACGTGTAATTCATACATTAGTAAGGTTGATTAAGTATCACTCAAACACATTAATATTATTACAATTAATAGATTATTCTAATTAGTATGAACATGCAGAAATGGGGGGGGGTATACAAAATTTTGTACTACCCGCTCCATCAATCCCCCCTTTGGTGATTATATCACCACACCATCAAAATTTTGTATTTCTTTTATGGAGTTTCTAAGTGATTTCTTGCTTTATTCATATGTCAGTCTCCCCAGTCTCTTCTCTCTTTGCTGTTTTATACACATTCTCCTTGAATTCTTCTAATTCTATTTCTTCAAATTCACTCTCTTGTTTCTTATCTTTTCTCCTTAAATTTACTCTTTTGAACTTTTTCTGACTTTTATTCTTTTTACGACAGATACACCCTAATCTTAAATATTAATACTATGAAAATCACACATGTTAATGGAAATAAGATTCTACCTAAAAAGGTACTACCTAAGTTTACTAAGAAATTTTTAATAGCAGATATATCTTTTCCCAAACACCTTCAACCTCCAGTGGTGCAATTTCGTCATGCAGTTCAGTTATATTTTTAATATAAATTTTCAAATCTTTACTTTTGTCTGGAATGTAAGTACAACAATGTTGAACTTTCAGCATTCCACAGACTCCACCCTCCTTTGCCAATAATATATCAAGGGCAAGTCGATTTTGCATTACCATGGCACGCATGGCAACCATTTCAGTGTTCACCAATAAAAATCCTCCAGCGGTGCTTGTTGACAAGCGATCCACTACTGTTGAAAGCCTTCTAATTTTGTTTGCATTCAGAGATATTCCCACTGCTGGTATCAATGGTCCAAAGATGTCACCCACAATTTCTGACCAAGATTCTTACTACGTGCTAAGTAACTACCTAAACTATGTACACCATCTTCTCCTCTATCCATATGAAAAATCTTCGGGAAAACCAGGCCTACATAACATGTGCCATACCAATGGTCTGGCAAACAATAATATGTCCTGTTCCCGCAAATGAAATATAACCCAGGAAAAACTGGATCTTTTCCACCTTTAAATCCCCATCCACCCATGATTCGGTATGTATCATGGCACTCACTATTACCTACAAAATAATTATCATATGCAGTTTGATTCCTTCTAATACACAATTTTCCTTTCTGAGGCCAATCTAAAGGCATAATTGGACTAGCTTCACCTTTCAAGTGTTTCTCCATTTCTACATCCCAGACTGTCTTCTCCACCTTTCCTTTAGATGCCTTTCTTTGCATATTCAGTCTCCTTTCTTCAACCATATCTAAAAATGTATTTTCCTCTTTCTTTAAACTGCAAGTCAAATTGTTTTTAAATATATATACTAATGTTAGTTCTTCAGTCTCTAAGAAAAATTCACCTAATACCTTTGCAGGTTGTACCTTGTTTAGCTTGTTAATTGATGGTACTTGTGAAAATATGTTATCTACATCTGAAAAATAATACTCTAATTTCCCCGTTTGGTAAAATAAACTAGCTATTACACAACATGTTATTCCATAAGTTACTGGAAGGTGGTGATAAGTCACTCCCTCCGATACAGAGGCAGGTAACTGCATACAAACGTAGCAGTCCCTTACGTCCATTGTCTTTACATATTCATACAACAATTTCGAAAACACATTATTAGAAAAATCGGTTATAGACCTGTCTTTATGTAAATAGTTTTTATCTATTCTAGTCGGAACTACCTTTTGAATCTTTTCTATATTAGTTTTGTTTTCACTATGTCTTTCTATTGTATCTATAGTAACCTTAAATGAGATCAGGAGAGCAAGTATGCTCCACAGAAGCATTAGTAATCCTGTACAACAACAACACATTTTACACCATCTTCTCAAAAATATACATCTACCTTTTCTACTATCTGTGTTTGCCATTTTTGTTAAAATGGACAGTGTCTTTTGACTTAGCCTCTTCTACTTCACAACTAGTTTGTCTAACCCAAGGCTCTAAGCACCTACTTGGTTCTACCAGTTTGTGTCTTTTTCCCTATTTTATTATCTTTCGATTAGCAGCTTTCTGGTCTCATTCAGTTTGGCATCTCATCATCTTTCACTTTTCCCTCGTGATCTGAATAAAGTCCTGAACATCTGCTTCTTCTCCAATATCGGATAAGATAACTCTCAGGATTTCTGATTCTTCGTCCTCCTCAACCACTTCTGGTACAATCACCTCTGGATTTCCTTGGCTATCTGCCTCTTCTTTTACTTCAGGCAGGGCCACATACGTCCATTCTGGTGACTTATACATCTGGTTAGGTTTTCTTGTTCTTTTGCTTTCTTTAATTATAATGGTTTCTTCGTCTTTTGATTTCTCCTGACTCGTCACTTCATTCACCTGTTCAGCCCTTGGTGAATTTACTTGTGTCGGTCGATATCTCAATCTTTTTATTTTATTCGGCCAAACGTCGTCTTTTGCTGCTCTTTTCAATTTACTTCCTTTATCATTCTTTTCAGTTCTCCAAGCTCTCTTTCTTAGAACTCGACCTTCAGGTACTTCATCTTCGCTTTCCCCTGACTCTGTTTCAACTTGCTTTTTACTTTCAACAGCTTCTTTTTCCACCACTTCTTTTGTTTTCCCTACTTCTGTCCCTCCTCGTATCTCCGGCATGCAATCTTCCTGCTGACTACTTGTCCCTACTTCTAACTGGATGTTGGAGTTCCCTACACCTCCTCGGGGGTCTTCTGCAGTAATCTTTCCCCCTCTCTCTGTATCTGGCACCTGTCCATCTAAAGGTATTATTTCAGGTGGCATTTCTCTCAATCTTTCATCTGGAACTTCTCTTACAGTAATTTCTTTTATTGTCTCTTCACTGTCTTTTTCTTTGTCTTTTCCTTGTCTTTTTCTAGAACATTGAGTTCCTTGTTCAGTCTCTGAGTCTGAGCTGGTATCAGAAATCTGTAACCTTCTTCTCAAGGAAATACTTCTGGGGACGAATGTTAGACTTGGTTCTGATTCCCCCCTTTCAGGGTTTTCTTTTGTCATCAGTTACAGTCATCAGCTTGTTGACTGGTATGAAAACATGTTGCATCGCCCTTCCCATGATAATTTCATGGGGGCTCAACCCTGTAGTTCTGTCTGGAATTGCTCTAATAGTCATGAGTACCAGAGGCAAGACATCAGGCCATTTCATACCTGTGGCTAAACACATTTTCCCTATCCTGTTTTTGATAGTACCATTCATCTGTTCCACCACACCAGAAGCCTCTCGGTGGTAGGCACAATGTAGTTTTTGCCGTACATTCAATGCTTCACAAATCAATTTTATGATCTCGTTATGGAAATGTCCTCTTCGGTCAGATTCAATTGTTACTGGGAATCCGAATCTAGGGATAAATTCCCTCAAAAGTATTTTTGCCACTGTCATTCCATCATTTCTTCTTGTTGGGAATGCTTCTACCCATCAGACAGACCATAACTAGAACATACCTCAACCTGTTACAGGGAGGCATCTCAATGAAATCCACTTGCATTCTGGTAAAAGGCCCTCCTTCTCGACCTATTGTTCCTAGGCTCACTACTGTCTTTCTTCCAGGATTGTATTGCTGACATATCAGGCATCTCTGACAAAGAATTTCTGCTACAAGTCTGAATTTTGCATTGTACCAGGTCTGCTTAAATGACCTGATCATAGTATCTCTCCCTATGTGTCCCTGACCATGATACATCCATGCCATGGCAGACATCATGCTATCAGGCATAACTGGTCTTCCATCCCGATAGACCCACACATGATCCTTCTCTCTTGGTGCACATCCTGCTTTTACCCACTGCTTCATTTCCTCATCTCCTGCTTCTACCTTCAATTGTCTCACTTCTTCCCAGGTACCCACAATGTTAGTAAACATCATAGAACAAGAAATCACTTCTTTCTCCTTGGCCCTGTTTATGGAATTCTGATTACGTGCGCAGTATTGAGCCATATCTTTGGCATACTTATTGCCAGTGGCGATGTAATCACCACTTTGACTGTGGGCAGCGCACTTCACAACAGCTAATTGCCTAGGCAGCTGTATCACCTCAAGCAATTTTCCAACCACTTCAGCATTCTCAATGGGAGTTCCACTTGATGTTAAAAACCCTCTCTGCAGCCATATTTGACCGACTCCGAAACCATACTGGCTGTCAGTTATCACAGTCACTCTCACACTTTTCCCAATCTTGCATGCTCTAGTCAAAGCAACAAGGTCAGCTACTTGGGCCGATTTTACTCCTTTCAGGTAGGATGCTTCATCACTGCTGCAACTGTGCATACCGCATATGCTGCACTCAACACTCCATCATCTGTTCTCAAACAAGACCCATCTACAAACATGACAAAATCACTTTCTGGTAAAGGTACATCTTTTATGTCAGGTCGTAGTTTTGTACAGAAATCGACTACATCCAGACAGTCATGATCTGCTTCATCTCTGACTTCTACATTCTCAGCATCTTGCAGCAATGTTGAAGGATTCACATTCAAATATCTCACAAGACTTACATTTGTTGCACCTAATATGACTTTCTCACACTTAGTCAGCCGACTATGTGTCATATACTGAGTGCGACTCCTTGTTAAAAGGAGTGCCACATCATGAGGTACAAACACTTTCACAGGATATCCCATTACAATTCCTTCACTCTGTTCCAAACTTCGGCAGGTAGCAGCCACTGTTTTCAAACACCCAGGTAGGGCTGCAGCTACTGGGTCCAGCATTGATGAGAAATATGCACTTGGTCTCCTCAGTTTTCCATGCTTCTGTGTTAGAACAGAGAGTGCACATCCATTCCTCTCACTGCAGTACAACTCAAACTCTTTTTCATAATCACGCATACCTAATGCAGGAGCTTCGCACAACCCATCTCTCAATTGTTTAAAAACTGCCAATTCTTCTTTGTTCAAATCAATGGGATCTCTCACATCACTTCTTGTCAATCGTACCAAAGGCTTTGCAATCAAAGAGAAATTGCTGATCCACTGTGAGGAACTTCGATTTCCGATCGTGATCGTATCGACCCGCCATTTTGTGCTCCGCCGCCATTTTGTGTTGCCCTCACTCAGGCAGCACGACGATCGAAGTCTTTTTCTGCTTTTTCTGCAGCTTCGTGTCAAAATAAGCCTTCTGCCTCTATTTGCAAAGCTGGTGTTAGGATTGGCCGAGTACACTAATCCCTGTCTGGTTTTTCTAATCCCCGTCTCAACTATCTGTTGGTTCACACTATTCTCCTCTGACTTTATCTTATCGTCTGGCCTTCGCTGTCCTCAGCTAAGCATTCTCTTGTTTCACAACTGTCCTCCTAAACACACAAACGTATCTCGCCACCTGCAAGTTAGTTGCAGATCAGTTAATGAATTAGCTTGTGGGGAAGATGACAAACACAGTTGGAGGAAAGGCTTCTACGAGTCATCTGATACTTTGTTTTCAAACCTTTTCTATTGGTTCTGTCCTGTTTTCCAACTTTCCTTATTGGCTCTTTCTTATATGTTCTGGGTGTGTATTTGGTTAATGTATATTTTACATATGTGCTATAAAAGATTGTGCGCCACGGAGTGAAGTGGCAGTCTCCTGAGAACCTACCTCATGTACTTCTGGGACAACTGTACTAGCTGCAGCTAATAATCTAATCTTTTACGCCAACAGAGTGTCCCCGTGTCTCTGTGTAGCTAAGCAGGAGAACCCAGGAGATTAATGCGTACCCTGCGCCACCAGATCCAAAAGGTTCTGGTTCTTCAACTGGCACCCAACGTGGGGCGGCTTCAGTGGTACCGGTTCTGCCCGAAGGTCGTGAGGAACCCCGCAAGAAAATTCTGGAGGAATCGCGAGCCACGTCAAGCGACCTCTGTATGTCGCAAGTGGTCCGAAGGTCTTTTGCAGTGCGGTTACTCCTTCCTGACGGCTACTAACGACTGCTGCCCTGACTGCCACCCTGCCTTGGCCCTTCCTTTGATGATGTATGGTAAGGCGAGACGATAGACGGGCCTCTGTTGGTGTAAGAAGACGTCCTTAGTTAAGAATTTCGTGGGTCGCGCCCACAATTTTTGTCCTTTGTTCCTTAGTTCCTTTGGTTCTTAGATTCGACTATTGCAATAGCCGAAGCTAAGGGTAAGTGCATTTGTGCTGCGTAAACTGAGTTTTACCCCCTTGAAGTTTGTGAACAGTCAGGTGAAATCACGAGATGCCTGGTCTGACTAAGTTTGGAAAACTTTGTTGCTTTAGTTGTAATAGGGATTCCCGGCTTGAGGACTCTTGTCCGATTCCTTCGGTTGGAACTCCCACATATGGGCTCTATTCTAAACATGGTGTTGGCCCCATTGCCTTTAACGAGGCATGGACCCGATACACGAAGAAAGATGGTGTTTTAAAATGGCCAAAAAATGGTAGTTTCGATTCTGATGTGCTAGATAATTTGGAAGCAGTTTTATTCGAAAGAAAAGCCTGGCCGGCAATGTTTGACTCTTTCCGCCCTTGGCGTAAGGAAGCCAAACAGAAAGAAATTAAGCAAGCAAAACGAGATAGGAAAGCACAGGGTATGACAATTATACAGGCTGCCCAACAATTCAAAGATGTTGAAATTAATAATACAATGGAAATTTCAGAAAGACAGCATCGTATGGCGATAGATAAATGTTATCCGGTGTTGCCTGTTTCCCCTTCTGATAACAAGAAAGATTTAGAAGAAGATCCCCTAATGTCCCATTTATTGAGGTTGCCTCCGCCCTATGCACAAGGTACTAATGCACCCCAGTTGTTACAGCCTGTTCAGCTGCCAGCAGTACTCCGCCTCTACCAGTTCTGCCTTTAACTTCAACTTCTTTGCCCTCATCTCCTGATATTCGATCTCCTTTGCCTTCTGCTCCTTCTGCAATTTCCAGTTCTCCTTCCACTAGTTCGCCTAATACCTTGTCCCCTATTCTTATGTCCAATTCTCCGTCTGTGCGTAAGCGTCTCACAGACACCGTCACTGGTATTCTATCTCCTTTCTTTGAAGCTTTAAATGTGTCTCCGGCTTTTGCTCGAAGACAATCTCGTAGTCAGTTCCCAGACTCTGAAGAACGAGAAAGGTTGGACTCTCTCGCATGTAAATGGATCAAGAGGAGTCCCCAGTATAGTGTGCCTGATATTTTGTCTACTTTCTCACAATGGAATGCGCCTACGCAAAGATATGTTTTTAATGTAATGTGCGATACTCTCATTAAAGAATGTGAATTCGAGTCCAATTCCACAAGATCTGTTAGATGTTCAGACTAATTTTGATAAAGGACTTGTTGTGGGTTTTAAGGTTAAGAAAGCTGTAAGGACACTTATTTCCTTTAGATCCTTGTTGTCCTCTCAGACTTTCTCTGATTACGATCCGTCGGTTAGACTAACACTGAAAGATTATCCTATGAGAGAGGTTCCTCCAGTTTGGAAGGGTACATGTTCCATGGAAACGATCTGAAGTTTTAGCTCTTAAGCTCTTTAGCTCTTAAGCAGACTCTACCGGATCCTCGTAAGAATCCTGCAGGTTATTATAAAGAATTGTCACAGACTGTTGAGGCCTGCATCATGAATTTAGCAGATATTGATATGTTGATGGGGAATGTAGTCCCACAAGCACTATGGGCTAGGATTCGTAAGGAGAATCATGCACAAGAATTAGGTGCTGATTGGGATGCTATAATTGCCGCAGATAGAAACCAAGTGGGTGGTGCGAAGCCTGATGCTCTGATTTCAGAACTCCCTGGTAGGATTATTACATTAATGAAAACGATGATGCCTGCCTTGAGAGTTAACTGGGATAAACTAGCCGCATGTAAACAGAAGAAAGATGAGAGTGTCTCTGATTTCTTTACTCGTTTCGAGGAGACATTTATTGATCACAGTGGTCAAGATATGGCTACAGAGGGTGGTCAGCGATTATTTGTGGGCACATTTGTATTTAATTTGCTTCCTGAGTTGTCACACAAATTGAAAGATTCTGAAAGTTCATGGGCTGTTTCTTCTTCTGCCCAGATATTAGCTACTGCACAATATTATGAAAATAGAGATAAAGAAGAAAGAGAAAAGCAAGAGAAAAAGACGAAAGAACTGAAAACAAAGGTTCTCTTGCAACGAGCTTATCTTCCTCGCTATGTTCAGCCTCAGTTTCAACAGCCTCCGCAGTTTCAGAGGTTATATCAAAAACCTGAACCATATATTCCGCGACCTTTGTTAGGACCTAATCAATGTGCCTATTGTAGAGAAGAAGGTCATTTTAAAAGTAGTTGTCCGGTTTTATTGCAGCGCAATGGAGCATTATCTGCTCCACGAGGTCGTGGTGGCCTCCAGTCAGCAAACAGAGGTCGAGGTCGAGGTATGTCGACTCAAGAACAACGTTCCCTTCCTCCTCCCAATTCCGTGAATTATTTTGATCAACAGAATGTTAGGTCTACACAGTATTATAATGAGGATTGTTATGTTGAAGGCGAAAATGAAAGTCTTCATACTAACTAGGACAGCCATGGACAAAGTAAGGGAGTTGTGTCGATTCCAGTAGATCAGAATGGACCCTATGTTAATGTCATTACAATGGGTGTTTCAGAGCCATTTCTCCTAGATACTGGTGCGATGAGAAGTTCTATCATTCATTCCAAACTCCCTGGGGCACCTTTGTCTGGCTTAACGAATGTTTCTGTAGGATTTTCTGGTGCCCCTGTTCGTAATCCGGTTTCCTGCCCTTTGCCTATTTCAATTGGCCCTTACGATTTGGAAGCTTCACTTCTTTTGACGAATGGTTGCGGTGAAAATCTGTTGGGTTTGGACTTATTGAAAAGAATGCATGCTACGATATATTGTTCTCCTTCTGGTGTACATCTTACTTTAGGACAGAAACTGATTATTCCAATGTATTTGTCCAAAGATCAGTTTCCACCGGAATTGTTTTCTCTTCCGTCGACACTTTGGGCCACGGGTCCGAACGATGTGGGTTGTCTTGAGATTCCACCTTATGTTGTCACTGTTAAGCCTAATGTTGAATTGCCACGTATTCCGCAGTATAGAATTTCTACTGAAGGTGAAAAAGCGCTTTTGGAAATCATTCATGATTTGATTCAGAAGGATGTGGTTGAGGAAACGAGAGGTAACATATGCAACAGTCCTATTCTTCCTGTTCTTAAACGCACTGATCCTTCTCAGCCTCCTGTATACAGTTTCGTAATTGATCTCCGGGAGGTAAACAAAATTGTTGTACCACAATTTCCCGTAGTCCCAGATATCACTGCTTTGTTGACAATGATACCTCCCACAGCGACTTGGTTTTCTGTTATCGATTTAAAGAATGCTTTCTTTAGTATTCCCATTGCTGAAGAGAGTAGAGATATTTTTGGCTTCTCTCTTGGAGGTCGAAGCTTCTGGTTTAAGCGCGCACCTCAGGGCTATTGTGAAAGTCCCTCTATTTACAGTCAAGCTTTAAAATGTAATCTTGATGCTTTTCATTTGCCGTCTGGTGCTGCTCTTATCCAATACATGGATGACTTGTTGATTGCTGCTGATTCTGAAGATATTTGCAAAGATGTGACTGTTGCATTGTTACGCCATCTGTTTAATTGGAATCATAAGGTTTCACCTTCAAAACTACAAAATGTTCGTCGAGAGGTCACCTACTTGGGTCATCTCCTATCAAAGGAGGGACGACGATTAACCCCAGAACGAATTCAGGCGATTGCGCAAATGTCTGTGCCATCCACACAAAGGGCCTTATGTAGGTAAATTACATTTACCGATTCTTAAATACCGAATTTTACCGAATCGGTATTTATGAATCGGTAAATGTAATGTAGGTAAAAAAATACCGATTCGGTAAGTGTCGGTATTTTCGAATCGGTATTTACCGATTCGGTAATGGTAACCTGTACCTGTATCTCATTGATTCCTATGGGCCAGGAGGCCCATAGGAATCAATGGGAAGCAAGTTACCATTACCGAATCGGTAAATACCGAATCGGTAATGGGGGGAGCTCAATCAAGGGTGGCAGGGTGTCACATTGACACCCTGTTGCACCCCTGATTCCGGCATGTGTGCACATGTGGCACACATACATGCCCTGAGGGCATGTGTGTCTGCCACATTGCACACATATAAGGGCCTAATAATGCATTAATAGAGACATTCGTCATTTACCACCAACTTTCAGTTGGTGGTAAATAACGAATCCCCACACCCACCACACACTCCCCCTACATCTCATTTCTGTATTCGGTATTTACCGAATCGGTAAAATTACCGAATCGGTCATTTTACCGATTCGGTAAATTACCGAACACAGAAATGATCCCCCTACATCTCAAAAGCCTAAATACCGGTCGGTAACGGTATATTTACTGAAAATCGGCCGTTACCGACCGGTATTGGGCTACCTACATATGGCCCAAAGAGAGGTACGTGCCTTTCTAGGTATTACTTCTTATTGTAGGCAGTGGATCCCTAACTTCCCTAACTTCTCTCTATTGGCCAAGCCTTTATTGGCACTCACTTTGAAAGATACGCCACAGCCCCTTCCATGGACTGACGAATGTCAGAAGAGTTTCATTAATTTGCGTACTGCACTATGTTCTGCTCCTGTATTGGGTACTCTCGATTACAGTAAGCCTTTCACGCTCTACGTTTATGAAAGAGAAGGGTGTGCGTTGTCAGTTTTAACGCAGCAATTTGGAGACAAACAGCGGCCATGTGCATATTTTTCGGCTACGTTAGACCCGGTAGCTAAAGCATTACCCAATTTCTATTCGACAGTCTGCTGGAAAAGTGTTAGATAACACACTTATTGTTATGGTGCCGCATGCAGTGGATACCTTATTAAACCGAACAAAAACACAACATCTTACGAGTGCTCGTTTGTCTGGATACGAGTTGACGCTTTTGGCTAGTCACGTGCACATCAAACGATGTAATACTTTAAATCCAGCTACTTTGTTGCCTCTTCCAGTAGACAAAGATGACCAAGAACAACATGATTGTTTCCTCCGTACCGAGGAAGAGACAAAAGGGAGAATTGATCTGAAAGATACACCACTAGAAAATCCGGATGGAATTCTATGGGTGGATGGTTCTTGTTTCAAGCTTCCTAATCGAAATACAGTTTCAGCTTATGCTGTTACTACTTTACATACAGTTGTGGAAACCGCACGTATCAGGCACAATTCAGCTCAAGCAGCAGATCTAATAGCTTTAACGAGAGCATGTGTGTTGTCAAAAGGAAAGAGAGTGAACGTGTACACTGACTGCCAATACGCCTTTGGTGTAGCGTTTAATTTTGGACGTCTTTGGAAAGAGAGGGGTTTCCTCACTTCACATGGCACTAAAATACAACATGGTCAATTAGTGACTGATCTTCTTGAGTCACTTTCTTTGCCTGCCCAGATAGCAATTGTGAAGTGTAGTGCGCACAAGAAGATTACTGACGATATTGGTCGAGGAAATGCATTTGCGGATGAAGTAGCGAAAAAGACAGCGAGAGATGCTACGAGTCGAATGTATGTAGCAGGTCCTGTGAATTGGGTTAGAGAGAGAGGAATGTATGAGGATATAGTGGAAAGTGTAAGATCGATTCAGAAAGAGGCTACAGAGAAAGAATTGAGCAAGTGGAAAGAAAGTACAGGAATGTTGGATGAGATGGGATGTTGGGTGGAATTGTCTGAGCACCAACGTTGGCTGTTACCAGACGCTTATGTGCTACCAGTAGTCACTATGGCGCATGGTCCAGCCCACTTAAGTGCGAAAGGTATATGCAAGCTTTTGGCTCCAGTGTGGCAAAATGAAGGAATCCCAAAATGCGCAGACAATGTAGTGAAACATTGTTTTGTTTGTTTAATGTACAATCCGGGAAAGGGAACCCCAACTCCAGCAGGTCACTTTGCTCCCACGACATATCCATTTGAGGTGTTGCAAATCGATTATATTCATATGGAGCGATGCAACAACCTCAAATACGTTCTGGTGGTAGTATGCGCCTTTTCAAGATGGATAGAAGCATACCCTCTAAAAGACAACACAGCCTTATCCACAGCTAAAGTTCTACTAAAAGAATTTTTCCCTAGGTTTGGTTTGCCGCGCATTGTCTGGAGTGACAATGGGAGCGAATTTGTGGGCCAAATCATGCAAAAAGTTTGTGCGGGTCTTGGTATCAAGCAAAAGTTCCAAGCGGCAAATCATCCACAGTCAGCGGGTTTAGTAGAATGCTACAACGGAACTTTAAAGTTAAAACTAGCGAAAGTTCAGGCTAGTACAGGACTTAATTGGCCCGATGCTTTACCATTGGCTCTTCTGTCCACCAGAACTGCAGTACACTCTCGTTTGGGACTTAGCCCTTACGAAGTGGTTTTTGGACGCCCGGCTAATGTATGGGGAGTCCCTCGCCCTAAGAAATACTCAGACTTGCCATATCCAATGTTGATTAACTACTTGCATGACCTTACGACTAAATTGCGTGTTCTCCATCCACAGGTTCAGAGTGCTTTGCCGGAGGTTTCCACAGACCCAGGTCATTCCATTCGGCCAGGTGATTGGGTCTGCACAAAGAACTTCCAAAGGACGAAAAATTTGGAACCTAGATGGAGAGAGCCCCGAATGGTTTTGCTCACCACAAGAACAGCAGTAAAAGTCGAAGGAAAGAAAAATTGGATTCACGGCGTGCACTGCAAGAAAGTGCTTTTGCCTCTTCCGTTCGATCAGTGGGTTCGTAGGGGTATTGGTGACTCTGAAAGTGAAAAAGTTCCACGATTCGTACCTTTCAGTGATGCACGCCTGAATTGAACATTGTCTGAGGAAGAGGACGACGACATTCTTCAGGAAGCAATACCATTACATCGTCGCTTGAATACGACCAATCCGCGAACATTGTTCCAAGACCAAACTACACCTGATAAAGAACACTAAAACCTAAGACCTAGACTAAAGAACACATAAGATTTTCTTCTCTCCTATGTAGTATTCTGTCCTGGTTGCAGGGTCACGGTAGGAGTCTTAGTTGCGACCTGAGTAGTGGCAATAGGCCTGCAGGACTTGCAGTGTCATAGGACGGCAGACAATCGTGACTAAGTGATTGAGGAAGATTGCCGTGAGCATCCACTTAGAAAGATGGAGACTACATTAGGCAAAAGAGAAAGTAAAGATAAAAAGAATCATTGTAAAGCAATATATAGTCGTTGTGGTATTGCTACATGTATTATTATATTATTGTGTATTCTTTTGGCGTGTATAAATTGGATTGTCATTGCTCTGCAACAAAAAGTTGTCTCTCCTTCTACCTCTTTGTCTTCTTCTACTGTCTCTCCACATCTATTTCATACACTTCCTCAACATGAAATCACTAAGAGAACTGAATATTATAATAACTCATTTGTCCAGTTGTTACATCAACATCAATTAGTGATCAATACAACTGACTGTTGGGTGTGTGGACTTATGCCACATACCGTAGAAAAAGGAATGCCATATTTAGTCCTTCCGTTCTCCTTTGAAGGTTCTGCTTGGGCTTATTTTGTTATCTTCTCCAATGCCTATCAAAGCAAATTCAGACGATCCGTTAGTTCACGTATTGATGGTCCGGATTTTAGTCATAGTTCGTTGATAAAGGGAATGGTAGCTATGGCTAAAATCATGGAAAATAGTAAGATCTCCGCTGACAAAAGAAAAGCGTACACTAACTGGAACGTCACCCATTATGTCACTAGCCTTGGTGATAAAGTAAAACAAGGAAAATCTCCACCGATTTGGACTATACCACATGAGGGCAATTTCTGTTTACAGATAAATGGTCAGTCTGCTGACACCGTACAGAGGAATAGCTGTTCCCATACAAACGTCTACTTCTCTCAGAATTCACCGCCTCTAGTACCATCTCAGGGTACATATTTCATCTGTTATAATAGGGCTTACACATGTTTGCCAACTGGTTTTTCCGGTACCTGCAATATAGCTTTTCTTCTTCCCCCTACATACACCGCTTCTGCAAATCATCATCGAAACAGATATGGCAGAGGGATTATTAATTCCAAGGACACAGCAGGACAAGAGGGAGGAGATTTCCTCAAAGGATTTCTTCCTTTTTGGGGTCCAATGGCCAACAGCAGAAATATAAGGCAACTGGTTCGTGTCGTAGAAACCACCATAGACATCACTGTAGGAGCCTTAAGTAATATCACGGCAGAACTACAGGCAGATCGTCTTATGACTTTACAAAATCGAGTTGCCTTAGATTTTGTTCTTGCAGACCGTGGTGGAGTATGCAAATTGATCGGGTCAAGTTGCTGTATTTTCATACCTAATGACGCTCCGACAGTATACCAAGCTACCTCTAAGTTACACATAATCTCTGAGTCGATTCATCAGGACGAAGGAGATTGGTCATTATTGGAGTGGTTTTGGGGACTACTGTCCAAATGGGGTTGGAAAATATTGACATTCCTTGGAGTAGTTTTAGCCATAGTATTCTCTTGTTGCCTTTGTATGCACTGTGGCCCTGCCATTTGCGACCTCTGTGCTACTATGTGCATCCCTAAACCCAAGTCACAGAGAACAGAAAATATCAGAATGATGCTACAGCAACAGCTCAATGACCTTATGGCCATCGACATTGACTCAGATTAATGTGAGTATAAGTATCTTGCCTGAGTTCCGGCAAAAGGAGGGTCTGAGGAACTTCGATTTCCGATCGTGATCGTATCGACCCGCCATTTTGTGCTCCGCCGCCATTTTGTGTTGCCCTCACTCAGGCAGCACGACGATCAAAGTCTTTTTCTGCTTTTTCTGCAGCTTCGTGTCAAAATAAGCCTTCTGCCTCGATTTGCAAAGCTGGTGTTAGGATTGGCCGAGTACACTAATCCCCGTCTCAACTATCTGTTGGTTCACACTATTCTCCTCTGACTTTATCTTATCGTCTGGCCTTCGCTGTCCTCTGGTAAGCATTCTCTTGTTTCACAACTGTCCTCCAACAGACACAAACGTATCTCACCACCTGAAAGTTAGTTGCAGATCAGTTAATGAATTAGCTCGTGGGGAAGATGACAAACACAGTTGGAGGAAAGGCTTCTACGAGTCATCTGATACTTTGTTTTCAAACCTTTTCTATTGGTTCTGTCCTGTTTTCCAACTTTGCTTATTGGCTCTTTCTTATATGTTCTGGGTGTGTATTTGGTTAATGTATATTTTACATATGTGCTATAAAAGATTGTGCGCCACGGAGTGAAGTGGCAGTCTCCTGAGAACCTACCTCGTGTACTTCTGGGACAACTGTACTAGCTGCAGCTAATACATCTAATCTTTTACGCCGACAGAGTGTCCCCGTGTCTCTGTGTAGCTAAGCAGGAAAACCCAGGAGATTAAGGCGTACCCTGCGCTGCCAGATCCAAAAGGTTCTGGTTCTTCAACTGACGACAGTATCCAACCATTCCAAGAAACATTCTCACCTCTCTTTGGGTCATGGGTGCTCTCATTCCTTTTATGATCCTGTTTCTGTCTATTGTTATCTTTCTCAGTCCTTTTTCAATATTGTGGCCTAAATATTGTACTTCTTTCTTGTAAAATTGTAATTTTGATGGTGACACTTTAAGTCCTCCATCTGCCAGATGATTCAGCAAGGCTATCGTGTCTATCTCACAAGCTTCACGGGTTTTCAACGCCACAAGAAGGTCGTCGATGTATTGAACTAACACTGAATTTTCAGGCATTTCTAGATTTTTCAAAGATTTCTTCAATATCTGATTAAATATTGAGGGGCTTTCTGTATACCCCTGTGGAATTCGGCACCAAGCCAAAATACGTTTGCCAAAACGAAACGCAAACATTTGCTGACTGTCATGATGCAACGGGATGGAAAAGAAAGCATGGCATAGATCAATCACTGTATACCATTCTGCATCATGGGGAATCTGACACAAAATCACAGATGGATTTGGTACAATAGGACAGCAAGACACAACAATTTTGTTTATCTTTCTCAGATCTTGTACTATCCTAAACTTTTCATTAGGCTTTTTCAGTCCCATAATCGGTGAATTACATGGACTACTCATTATTTCTCTCAGAATGCCTTGTTTTATCATTTGTTCAATGACAGGAGTAACTCCTTCAATTATTTCAGGTGTCAACTTATATTGAGGGACATTTGGATAGCTTACTCCTTCCTTCACTGTTATTTTTACTGGCTCTACATTTCTCATTAATCCCACATCTTCTCCTGTGAAATCCCAAACTTCTGCTTTTACAGACTGTTTCAATTCTTTAGGTAATTCATCAGGGTTAAATACAGCATAGGTTTCAGTAATCTCATTTTCCCTGTTTGCCATTGTCATTTTATACAACACATCTTCACAAGGGGTCTCAACGGCTATACCATCAGGGGTACAACATATAGTGCAATTCATCTTACACAGCATATCCCTACCTAATAAATTCACAGGACTGGTATCGCAAACGACAAAGCGATGCATTTCGGAAAATTTCCCTATGCTAACTTTCACTGGCTCTGCAAAATAAGTTTTAATCTGTCTGTTGGATACACCAACTACTTGGATCGTTTCATCCGAGAGAGGAAGGTTCTTAACATCAGCTGACCTGACAGTTGATCGAGTAGCACCAGCATCAACTAGGAAAGTAATACTTTCATTATTTATCTTCCCATCTACAAATGGGCCTGTCTGGTCTACTTCTAGAGTTGCGCCAATTACGCACTCTTCTTTCTCCCTTCGGCACCATCAATAACCCTCTTCTGAATCACTCTCATCGCGTTGTAGTCAATAATGCGAAACAGCTCTAGCGCGTGGCAGCTTATTTACCTGTTCTTCATTGTAGAATCCTGTTTCGTTACTAAATTTCTGTGAGTTTTTGCTCTGTGGGAAAGGCAGTTTTAGCACCTGATTCTGTTGGGTAACAACCTGCTGCTGTCGCTGCGGTTGACCACTCACCTCATTCTGGACCTGTGGATTCAATGATGCATTTTCATTGTTAGTACTTGGGGGAAATTCACACTCGGATTTCCAGTACCCTATTCTACCGCAATTATGACATGGGAATTTCTTTTTAGCTTCTTCTATATTAAAATTTTCCTTACCTTTCCCAGGAATTAACTTTTGTCTCGGGCCTGTATTATTCGCTTGTTCTGCTAATTGAGCTTCTTGCCTCTCTGCTACCTTTACTTGTGCCCACATAGCCTTCTCTTTTAATTTTCGCTGTTTTGCTCATCACTGAAATAGTTTGCATGTCTCAATACTTCATCTATTTTCTTATTTTGCCAATCTACAGTATGTTGTTTTATCATTTCAATAATCTCTGGGCGTAGACCATATACAAATCTGTATACCAAATGACTTAAATCCTTTTCACTCAAATTTTCATCACCTCTGAACTGTTTAAAGGCTAAAATCATCCTTTCGTAATATGCATGTACTGACTCTTTGCTTTCCTGATGTGTTCTGTCAATTTTCACCCAATCTGTCTCTTTAGGAGGTACTTTATTTTTCAGAAAGGCAATAACCTGTTCATATTTCTTCATTACCTCGGGATCAGGAGCTCCGGTTTTTGGATCTCTAGGGTATTCCTGAGTTGGCCAATTGATTATTAGCTTGCACTCTGTCCATAAATCTGCTGGTACTATTATGTCAAATAGGCTATTCAGATCAATCCATAATACTTTAGACAACTTCACAAATCTGTCCACTGGCCTATACCACTCGACAGGCTTTTTGCGTAGTCGAGGGAAAACATTTGTAAAAGACAAAATATCCTGTCTTGTCCATGGAACATGTACATATCCTCCTCCTGGAATTTCTCTCATGGGGCATTCTGTTACTACCTTTTCTTTTTCTCTTACAGGGAATGCTGCAAACGTTTTATCTGGGGCATCATCTCGTTTTCGGTACCACCTGCTTCTCCATTTATCCACATCTCCCCATTTTCTCAACAGGATCATTATTTCCTTAATCTGACTTATCCGTCCTGTGGTGTTCAAATTTTCAATATCTTTTTCAGTGAAATCTATTCGATATGGTTTTTGTAAAGCCTTTACCTTTTCAATATCTATACCCATTTCATTTGCTACTTCTTCTAGTCTTTCGTGCAGATTTTTCGCTCTCCATGTTACACTTTTGCACAAAAATAGTAATTCCTCATCCTGATCAGTTTTTAATTTCTCTGTGGGGATAGTTCCTACTATTAACTCTTTCAGTACCATTTGTAATTTGACCACATCTATTGATTGGGATTCTTTGTCCTTTCTCTGCAAGCTTCTCAACCATTCACTTAATTCTTCCGTAGATGGACCTACTGGTTTTTCTACATTACTTCGTTCTGAATCCTTTTGTGTCTCTAATATTGACTCCACTGTCATTGTATGTCTTTCTGCTAAATTTGGGCCTATAAAAGGGTTACTCGAAACATTTGGTTCAATCATACTCATTGTCTGTCTCCATGGATTTTCATTTTGGCTCTGCTTTGGCTTCTCAGCCTGTGTATTGCTATTATAAGGAACTGTTAAACAATGTTCGCTATCTTTCTGTTTATCAACAATAGGCATCCCATGGCCTATCATCACTGGAACAGTCACAGCTTCTAGAATTTTAGTCAATTCTCTTATCTTCTCAGTTAATTCTAAGGTTGTTTTCGCTAATTCTGCCGAATTTTCACCATTTACCTTACCATCTGACTTTCTCTCTACCTCTCTAATGAAATAATTTTTCTCTAAATCTTGGGACACTGGTTCTGACTTAATGATTCGTAAAGTTTCTCTCATTGGGGCACTTGGTGTCAACATTTCTGATTCTGGTTGACACGGAGGTGGATTTTTATAAAACATGTCATCAATAACATCATCCTCCGATTCATTCACTCCATACCCTCTTGATTCAACATTCAGTCTTTTTTCTGTGCATTTTCTACCTCCAATTTCTTCTGCAGTTCTTACGGGAAACAGACCTTCAGTCATACTTGCATTCAGTCACCTTCTCATTCTATCAACATGAGTGTCATGCCCATATCTACCAAACATATACTTATATCTTCTGCCACACCTCTGTCTCTCTCTGTCATGCATTTCATCTTGCCATTCGGTCAATGCTTCGAACTGTGTCGTTCTTGGTCTCGGTTCTAGATTCATCATTCTTTCTCTCAAATTTCTCAAAACTGCTAAACTGAACGAACCATGCTCTGGAAATGCCTAGACTCCATCGTTCTTGGTATATTTTATTCAATTGTCTAACCAGATACAAGTATGATATCTGTATTTCGCAACCATAAAGGATGCAGGGGTTTTCGGTGGAGGAAGTAATTGTCCTTCCCTAGTCACAATCGGTTTGTCCTTTTTAAACCACTTCTTAATTTTCCCAAAGCAGGACTTTTTCTCCTTTTCTGGTGGATCGTAATACATCTTTTCTGTCTTACCGTGTATCGCTAGTCTCTCCTTATGACTTTACTGTTGTTCTTGAACAATCATAGCGCGACTCACACTAACGCACCAATCCGGAGCGTCTACGACACTTCTGCAATCCTCCAATCTCAGCGCGGTACACACTAACGCACCAATCAGGAGCGTCTACGTCTCTAGCTGACTGGCCAATCCCAGCGCGGTCTTTCTGACATCAGCAACCACTGCCGCAGCTCTTGTTCCTGTTGACCCCACCTTTATAAAATACTCTCGGTTAGCTTTTTACGTTCTTTCAATTCACAATTCTCTTAGTAACAACATAAAAACGCCACCATTGTCTGCTTCGCTAACCAAGAATAGTCAATGACCTTTCTCACAAGAAGTCCGTCTTTCCCGAGAGCAGCGCTTACCTCTGCCCTACTACGGAATCGTTACTTCCGTTGATAAAGTAGCACATCCCTCTACCTTACCCTTCTAGCAAGCATTAGCTAACTGTTTCTCCAGAATTAAGACACCTAGTTGGAGACCCAATGCTCCTGAGAAATAAAACCAGAGTTTCACAGTTAACCTGAATGCTATTACATTCACGCACTTTCACACGGAAAAATGTAGTACATTCACACAGAATTCTGTCTTCCCCGAGAACAGCGAACTGTCTGTCCTGCTACAGAATTATAACATACGCCAATAAAGTAGCACTTCCCTCTACTTTATCCTTCTAGCAAGCTTAGGGAACACCTATTACCTTTCCAGTGATAAGCGTTATCAGAGCTCCTTCTGGACTCCGGGTACCTAAGACCAAAATTTCATAGGTGACCTTCGCTACCATACACTTCTCTCATACAGAAATATCTCTACTGGCAACACACGACAATGTTACCGAATCGAACCCAGACAATGCGTCGTGCAACTTCACTCGTTACACATTTCCCCTGTGTACCTACAGGGCAACAACAATTCCGTCTTTCCCGAGAGCAGCGCTTACCTCTGCTCTACTACGGAACTGTTACAAACTTCCGACTTCCTACATCCCAGAAGCCGTGCAGAAAACATAAAACTTGGACATGACTCAACATAGAGTGTTAATAGATAAACCAATACCAATCAATAATCAATATCAATAAGCAATGTACAAGCAATAATCACCTAAACCAAAACAATAATAACCATAACTCTGCTACCAGAAAAACTGTTGCAGCGTGGATATTCAAATCCTCCCTTCGTCACAGACCAAATATCACACTAACACATTCTCTCAATGCATTCATTGGTGGGGCCCATAACACCAACACTCGCACTTCATTCTTTCTTGATCTGTTCTTACGGGAGAGATGAGTGTTCCAAACGCTGACATGAAAGGAATACCTTATGACCTAAAGGAAATTTATTTACATAACCATACACTAAATATCCTTAGTCCAGCACATCTTAAACCTGACCTCAAGATATTCCTTCCACTTGGCCAATGGATCAAATTAGTTGAGTTGGAGAAGTGATTTTAATCCTCTTTAATTTACATTCAAATCTTAATCTATTCCCTTTCAATAAATAACCCAACACATTTGCTTGTTAATCAATAATATTGTTTATCTAATCAATGCAAATTTTAATGAATCGTATTCAAACCACAGAACACCATATTTACCTAGTCTGGCTATTAGTCATCCTCTAAGTCAATCAAGTCTTCATGCAGCACGCTACAGTCCCAAAGATTGGGTTGAGACCATAAGCGCGTACGCATCAATCAATGCCCATCAATTCAAAGAGTCTTCAGTTCATCAGGAAATTGAGCGGCAAGTCCGTCTGTCAAAGATTCAGGGAAACAGCTGTTCTGTAGTGTCACCATCCTCTCCGTCAGCATAACGTCAGGAAAAAGAAAAAGGTTCGCGCAACTCACTATTCTACCATCATTTTATAATGAAATTAATGTTAAAATGTAACGAAAATCAGTTTTCTGCACTTCTGATTGGTTGGTTGGGGTCGTCCGGTGAAGTTTCTCAGAGTTCGTAAGGTTAGCTCATCGCACTTGCTAGTTCAGGATTTCATAACTGTCCTTGGTTTAAAGTTCTGGCAGTCATCCATCGCGACCTTGTATGGGTACAGAGAGTGTAGGTCATCTTGAGGCCTCTGGTACAGGAGCCTGGGACATGCGCACTTGGTCTGAAACCTCGTGGAATGGTAGCCGTCTTGTCGTGTGTGTCGGTTGGCCATCTTGTCTTAGGCCCAATCGGTCCACTTAAGCGAAACAAACACAAAACGTAATTAACGCATAGAAATAACGAATAAAATGTTAAACCCTCACTAATTCCCCTATGTGTATGTAATTATCTAGCATAATAGCGACATTTAAAGCGTTTATATTCACCCAATGATGTCATCTGGTGCAAAATACAATAACGTCACAAAAGCAACATATATCATGCAATATTTTATTTTCTAGTATTAGTATGCGTATGTATATTAGTTTACAAATTATTTTAGCCATGTGAAATGCAAATCCCACGTGTAATTCATACATTAGTAAGGTTGATTAAGTATCACTCAAACACATTAATATTATTACAATTAATAGATTATTCTAATTAGTATGAACATGCAGAAATGGGGGGTATACAAAATTTTGTACTACCCGCTCCATCAGGAGCACACTACTGTTTCCCAGCCCGTGCTCTTGTAGGCAGAGAAACTGTGATTGTTCCTGCCCGTTGGGAGCAAGCAAAAATAGCTGCTCACTCCAAGCTGGTGCAATAGCAGCTCCTGTATGGGAGCCGGTTAGGGGCAAAAGGTCCGTGGGGATACCTCCAAGCCCCACAATATTAATTTTATGGGTGCCCCAGGTAGGCACTTGGGGCACCCACCTACATTAAAAAAAGGCCCCAGGGGTTGGGGTTCATAAAGTCTCTTAAGGAAGGTGAGCTACGTTTGGATGGGGATGGGGTTCCAAGGGCCCATGTGAGCTAGGGTAAGGGGGCTAAGCAACCCTCCCCAAATATAAATGTTTTTGGCCGTAGAGGATGGGGTCCTCGGGGCCTATGGGGGCTTAGAGAGGGCCGGCCTGACCCTCCTTTTGTCGAAAAAAGGCTCCGGATGAGGTCCTTAGGGCCACTCATGCCCTAACGTAAATATGACTGGGGCATGTCCAAGGTTTAGGAAGAGGGGCCTCATGCCCCCTCCTTTTTAAAAAAGAAATCGGCCTGGGGATGGGGTCCACAGGGCCTTCAGAAGGCTCATTGAAGGGGTTCGCACGGCCCCTCCCCACTATCAAAATAAATTAAGAAATGCACTGAATGCGAAATGAGTGGGGCAGCAGCTCATTTCACTTTCGGCTGTACCAGATGGGGAACACTACATAATGCCTTGCAAAGGCATTTTTTAATATATTGTTTATTTTAGTGGTGTCCCTAGAACGGGCAGGGGCACCAACAAGGAGTTTTGAAATGTTGTGAGGGAGGGGGCTACAGGAAGCACAGCAGCACCTTTCACAACATAAATAAAGACAGTAAGTCTCTTGAGTCACTGAATCAATGACCCCAGGACAGCATAACATTTATTTTCAAAGCACTCCAAGATGGAGCTGTATGCTCTTCAGCTGGGGTGTAGGGAGGATCCCTTGTGGTTGGTTCTCTGGCTGCGTTTTGTGGGATAAACACTTTTAAAAAGTCTCTAAGACGTTAAAAAAAAATTAAATGCTTTATTGAAAATAATTTGTGCCAATCACTATTATTAAAAATTGCAGTGTGTGAATTTATAAAATATACATTTGATTTAGTTTGTTGTGACTTTTTGACATGGCCAATAGGGCTCCTTAATATATGTTCATATGCTGACCCCGATAAAGGCAATAGGCCTACTTTTTTATTTTGCTGTTCTGCCCCTTTAACAAAGCCTGTAGGTATGACTTATTTAAAATGAAGCCCTTTATAATGTTGCATGACATAGCCCCATGTGCGGTGGGGTGTTGGGTGCCTGCTGGGTTTGCGCAAAGGGCCTGGCCACATATGCCCTGAGTGCAACCCTGTACCGCACATTGAGCTAGACATTTTACTTTAAGTTAAAAAAATAAAGAAACATACCTGTTAAAGTCATGTTGTAGCTCGGAATTGTAATAATACCTTTATTTACATTAAAGAAACTTAGAAGTTCACTGCAAAAGACCCCAAAAGATTATAGTTAGGTGAAAATGTCAGTTAAAACATACTGTTTTAAACAAACTATTGAAATTGCCCAGTTACATTGTGTTCTGCATATGCAATGTTTATTTGCACATACTGGGGAGAATTCATTGGTAGATGTTTGCATCAAGGCTGGACCTGCAAGGGTGAGCTTGACAGGTATGCTGATTAATGTAAACAGCAGCATTGTCATTGTGAAAGTGTTTTTTACTAGCACTGAAAAGAAAGAAAAATGCTGTGTCTGTATATTTTCCTGTATTGAGGTAATAGCTGACAGTGAATAACAAAATCAATAAGACATATTTTTGTCTCCTTTCAGTTTGGGATATTGAAAAATATGTTCCACATCAGGTTTGAGAATTCTCCGTGGGGGAAGATGCGCTCTGCAGAGCTCATTAATGGGCTGTAGAGTTTGAGCATGCCGGCTCCACGATCCATCCACGCCTGTGTTAGCCGCTGCTGTCTTTAGTAGTGTTACCGCTTGGGAGTGGGACTATCACGCTATTTCTGGCACCCTGGTGGCATCATTGTTCAAACGCCATTGAGACTTGTGGTAGCAGTCGCAGACAATGATGGTTTGTATTTGTTACCCAAACCACCATGACTGCTGTACTTTGTTGTTGCACGTTTTCTGCCCAGTTCAAGATGGTGAATTTCATCCAGATCAAGGCTCACTATCTAGACCCAGAAGTCTAACTCCTTGATGAGTTGCAATGTTCTCAGGGTTAGGTTTGGTCTTCTGTCCAACTTCTTCTTTTGTAGTATCTTGTTTGGACACTATTGTCATCTGCATACTTTGGAGGGGTTTTCCCTGCAGATGGCTTTTTGCTCCTGTCCTTTTTTCAAAGGGCACTTCCTATGCTTGGTGTTTCCTGTTCTTCTGCAGGAGGCCACCCTCGCTTCAAGTCCTGAACATTTTTTACCATTGAAGCAATCTGCACGGCCAGCACTTGATAGATTGTGATGCCAGCGTCACTTGCATCAGATGGATCCAACTCAAGCCTTACAAGCTACCATTCAACAGCGGGGATGGGGTTAGAGGCATTACGTAAGGAAAACACAGTTCTACGTCAAGAGCTTGCCACAAGAGTGCCCTATGAACTACCAAAAGTTCCTAATGGCGCAATGCAATTTGTTGGAGATCCAAACAAGTTAAGCAAATTCCTGTATTCTTAAACAGTCCATTTTGCCTTTTGTCCCACTCAATTTTCTCTGGATAACACTAAGGTGGGATATCTCATTAGCGGTCTCTCTGGATCTGTCCTGTGTTGAGCTACCCCATTGGGTACTTCTGCTGATTCAGGTTCAGTCAATTATTCAATGTTCTTGTTTTTTTTTTTGACACATGTAAGAGAGACTGGATACGGAAAGTTCAGCAGAAGAAGCCCTTTGTGCAAGTGTCTAGGGATATACCAACTCTTGTGACAAAATTCAAGAGTTTAGCAGCTGAACAGACATTGTTGGCATTTTTCCATGGGGGAATACAAGGATAAATCAAGGATGAAGTGATACACATGTCTTGCCTCTCATCCTTTAAAAAAGCAATTGAGGCAGTCTTAAATATTGAACTTGGTCTCAATGTGAGAAGGAATACAAGGGAGCACAATTTTTATAGCTTCTTATAGGATAAAGTCAGCCTCTTCCCATAGGATTGAGACTCCTGGTCCCAGTCTTTCATCTAAAGAACCAATGCAATTTGGAGAAACTCAAGGACCTTTGATGGAAGAGGAAAAGTAATGACGAAGAGTTTAGTGTCTTTGCACTGTGTTGAGGATGGCCATATGATTCAACAATGTCCAATTCACAATTAAAGCCCTAGGAAACAAATAAACCTATGATTTGGGAAGGAGAAAGAATTGGGCAAACTATTATTTCCTCATATTAAATCTGCAAGGCCTTCCAATAGCACCGAGAATTTCCAGCTGTTCCTGCTTTCAGTGACCAACTGCTATAGTGGCAATTCAACCTCAGTGTTGGGACTATTACACTCCGGATTCACAGGTATGTTTGTCAATATAAATTGAGTTTCAAAGCACCAGTTTCCAAGTCTAGTTTAAGACCAAGTGGATCTTATTCATACTTTAGTTTCTGGACTAGTAACACGCTGTACGGTTCCGTTGCAAGTATCAATGTTCAATCACAGTGAGAAATTGTCTATTGATTTAATTGAAACTCCTAACCATCCAGTGATATTAATTGTTCATTGGTTGATTTGTCACAAAACGTTCATTAATTGTCTCATAAGGATTCTGTCACTCAGTCCCAACTATTGTGTACAAAACTGCCTTAAAGGGAAACAAGGCACAGTTCAAGTAAAGGCCAGTCCCTCAGAACAATCTGAAAGAGTGGGGATAACCCTTTCGTCTGTTCTGCAGCAATAGCTGGATTATAAATATGTTTTTAAAAAAAAGTTTATTTACTCCACATTGATGATATGTTTGTGCTATTGATCTAACTCCTGATGCTGAGGTTCCTCATGGAGAAATCTATTCCTCTCAGAGCCAGAGAAAGTGTTTTAGGAATATCTTGATGAAAATCTAGAGAAGTGGTTAATTGTACCATCACAACCCCAGCCAGAGCTGCTCTTTTTTAGCTCAGAAAAAATCTAAATAACTGATACCTGGCATTGACTTTAGAGGATTGAAGTTACGATCAAGGATCTTTATGCTTTACCTCTTATTAAAGAAATATTTGAGTCAGTAAGAGATGCTGTAGTCTAAACCATAACTGACCTATCATTACTAAGGATTAAGGCTGGAGATGAATGGAAGGCAGCTTTTCAGACCACATTCAGCCGTTTTGAATTCCAAGTTATGATCTTTGGACTAAGCAATGTCCCTGCGTGTTCCAACGATTAAGGATTACAACATTTCTGGCCTTCTGAATTTTCATGTGATTATATATCATGTGATTGTATTATGGATGATGTTTTGTTTTTCTCCAAATCTATGGATGAATACTGCAAGCATGTTAAAGGAGTACTTCAGTGGTGGAGGGATAATTTTTTAACCTGTAAGCCTGAACAATGTGTTTTCAAAGAATCTGAGGTTGAATATTTAAGGTTTATCTAGTCTGCTTAAGATTTGTCAATGGATCCAAAAAAGATAGAGGCAATCTTAAATAGGCTATCGCCTTACTCTGCAAGAAACACAACTTTTTTAGGATTTGCCATTTTTTATCAGCAGTTCATCCAAAATTTCTCAGAGTAATACTTCAAAACTTTTAAAGGAGAATCTAAGAACTGGATTCATCTGAGAAGAGGTAGCTCAGTGTTCTTTCATAGCTTTACAGAAAGCCTTTACCTCTGCACCAGCACTCTGACAGCCAGACCTAACTAAGAAATTAATTGTAATGATTGATGCCTCAGAAAAAGTTATTGGGCTGTCCTTTTTCAACTTCAAGATGATGGCAATCTACAACATCCGTCTTCTATTCCTCTAAAACTTTGTCTCCATCAGGCCAATATTCAGTCATCAAACAAGAATTCTGGCTATAAAAGAGGCCTGTGTGGAGTGGAGACATGTCTTACAAGGATCAAGGGATCATTTTAAAATCAGGACCGATAATTTGAATCTACACGTTTTGCAGACTTTTTAGTGCAGGAGTAGTCCTCAAAACAAATGGGCTTATTTTTTCTCACAGTACAACTTTTTCATCACTTATATTACAGGATCTGACAAATTTTAGTGAATGTCCTGTATCGCCATAATTTGTGTTTGACAAGAGACACTCCTCAACAAATGGCACGGCCAGAATGCATCCTCTGTCAATTTTGTGCCTTTTGTAATACCATGAGTCAGAAGGAATTACATGTAATTTGCCAAATGTTTACAATCAAAAAACATGATCAAGTATAGTTTAAAAAAAAATGATTATTTATCCCTTCAGTGGGATTAGAAAAGATGGCACTAAATCTTTGCAATGATGCTCACTGTACTGCTCTTAGAATTGAAAAGAATACTCTGGACCTCATTTTGCGGTTATTTTGGTGGCCAACTGTGTCTAAGGATGTGTATGGTTATGTCTTATTCTGTATTATCTGTGCACAATCTAAAACCTAATGCTCAAGAACCTCTGGCTTGCTGCACCCATTACCAGTAACACCCAAGCCATAGTATACCATTTCAACTGATTTCATTGTAGAAGCAGCAGTGCCTTTATGGCTATGGTGGATACTTTTTCAAAAAAGGTTACATTTTTCTGCCTTAAAAAAATACCATGTGCTCAAGTCATGGCCTGATGTTTCATCAAAGATATTTTTCTCTTGTATGGGTTACAATCAAATATCAGTTCCAAAAGAGGCCTGCAGTACATTTCAAAGTTTTGGAAAACAGTCTGCTCAGCTTTATGCATTTCTTGGTCCTTATTATCAGGATTTCATCATCAGTCTAATGACTTAACTGAACACACCAATCAAACTTTAAAGCAATTTTAACAATTCTTCTGCAATCCTGCGAATATCAATTGGGCATCTTTATTGTCTTACAGTGCAACTGGAATCTCACCTATTTTTGTTCCCAAGATTTTCATCCCGGGATGAGTCTTGAGAATGTTTCAATTGATTCAGAAGTACCAGCAGATTTTTTACAACATTGTGGATGTGCAGAGAAGGGTTTAAGATGCTTTGGTGGGGACTACCTTTGTTGTTGGGAATGAGGTCTGACTGTCCTCCCTTTTTTTTTTACTTCTTAAGGGGAGACACCCTGAACTTGGGCAACGTTTTCTTGACCCACTTGAAATTGCTAAAATTATTCATTCAGCTTCTGTTCGCTTGCCTACTACCTTGCATGTGCATCCAGTTTTCCATGTTTCACAATTAAACCCTTTATTCCAGATTTTTTTCCAGACCCTTTCACCTGACATTTCATATTCTCGTATTTTTGTAATATGAGGGTTCAGATATTTGTGATTCCAATCAATCAATCAATCAAATAATCTTTATTCGGATAAAAATATCCATAAAAGCACAATTCATCACTACCAATGGCAAATACAATACACGTTTTAAAACATATAAATATACAATATCAGCCAATACAAATACAAAATTACAATAATAAAATTACAATAAAAAGGTTGGACGAACCTGCAAAATCTAGCAGCATTAATAACAAAGTATGAGGTTTAGACCAATGTGCAAAATCAGCAGTATATTACAAATAAAGTGCGATAACGTGCAATAAGTCAAACAATGATAGGCATCAAGGTACAGATATAATTTAACTAAAGCCCCATTTTCAATTCTACCAATACTAGCAGCATTATCAAAATATTTGATTACGGGCAATATTAATGACCATTATAAGAGCAAAGATAAAGATGAATTTCACTAGGCGGTGTTACAAAATTTGTGGCACAAAAGAGTTCATTCATAGAAGCACGTGAGCGTACCGCAGCTTGTAAGAACGTGCTTACTCAGAAGATCAAATTATCACTTCCTAGCCGTAAAATGTCAAAATATGCTAATTTAAAATTAAAAATAGCCCATGCCTTAAAATAGGGAGTTAAGTACTGTTTTGTATATCTAGCGTAAAATTTACAAAAAAGTAAAAAATGTAACAATGCTTGTTTACTTCCAATACCGCACGGGCAACACAACTGCTCAAGGTTGCTATTAAATCCTATCGGGAAGCAGAGTGAATATTTTATGCTACCATCCCTAAGGTGGAAAAGTAAGCTCCTTTTCCATCTCTCTATATTCTTCCTGAGATATTTCTGTGGCATATGATGTTGAGTGCTCGGTACCTCCAGAAGGGGCATATATCTAACAATCGATGATTTATGATGCTCGATGTTCTGTCTTTCTTTATGATACAGGTCATACAGCGCCCCCCTAAGTGATTTTGTACTTATGCCTTCCAGTGCTAGTGGACATAAAAAAATGTGCTCCAACTTCACACTGGCTAAACTATTTTTAACTGCAGCAAGCCAGGGTATACTACCACCCTTATCACATTTAAGGCAATCTATAATTATCTCTCTTGTTAAAATCGCAGCGGGGTTCTGCCATATTTTTAACCAGAATATAGCCGGACGAGACCTAATAAAATCCTCCACATAATATAGGTTCAATTCCTTGTGGCATATATAAGTTGGGGATGAAATTTGAGCCCCGAGAATTTTTCTACAAAATCTATTCTCTTCAATTTGGATCCCACTACAATTTACATACCCCCAGACTTCAGCACCATAGGTGGCCGTTGATACACATTGCGATTTATATATCTGGATTAAAGGTAACACCACCTCTGCTTGTTTTGGCTGCCGAGGCTAATTATAGAATTAACCGCTTTGGAAAGTTTTCTTCTGCTGTGGGCTACATGGACTTGGCAAGAGCCTGATTCTGAAAAAACGAAGCCCAGATAAGGAAAAGTGCTTGTGCGTGTTAGGGATTCGCTGCCCGATGTTATAGAATTAATGCAGTGTTTTTTCGGCCCACACATCATTATATAAGATTTTTTTAAATTAGTGCAAAGGTCCAGTTCGGCCATAAAAGACACGAACCCCGTAACTAAAGTGCGGAGTGCGTTGGGGGTGCGGCCCATAAGGACCGCATCGTCTACATATAAAAGCACGGGGAATAATTTGCTGTTAATTTTCGGTACATCATTGGTCAATTTAGACAGGGAATTATGTAATTCATCTATATAAAGAATAAATAGTAGATGGGCTAGAACACAGCCTTGTCTAACCCCTCTACCAATGACAATATCCCCAGTAACCTCTGCATCATTGCTTATCCTCACCCGTGCCTTTAAATCCCTGTGCAAATACGCCAAAAAATGAACCAAAGCCTCATCCAACCCATAATTTAAAAGAATCTCCTATAAACGTGATCTGCTGACAAAATCAAAGGCTGAGGTTAAATCCATAAAACCCAAATAAAGTGGAACTTTTTGAGCGATCGTATATTTTCCCAAAATAAGATTTAAGTTTAAACACTGTTTGACAGTTCCAACATTGCTTCTAAAGCCCAGCTGACAACAATTTAAAATTTGGTTATCTTTAGCCCATTTCCTGATCTTATTAAAGACAACCCTGCCCAAGATCTTCAAAGTATTGTCTATCAGGGAAATTGGGCGGTAACAGCTGGGATTGGATCTGTCACCTTTTTTAAAAATGGGCACAATGATACTGGTCGACCAAGTGCTCGGGATAGCCGTATTGGTCAAGTTATTAAAAACATTGCATAAAAGGGGAGCCCAAAAATCTGGTTCATGTTTTATAAGGTCGATTGGTAGCCCATCCGAACCTGGGGCTTTGTTCCCTATGCTTTGTTTTATGGCACCCTCAACTTCAATTACAGTTATAGCAACCTTTAAAACTGGGGGGCAGGTATGACTATTAGAGATCTTTGTGGAAGCTGTATAGATTCTGACAAAGTGCTCCTCCCATAATTCGCTAGATATGTTACAGCTTATGGGAGTAATATTTGAGCCCATAGACCTCATGGCTTTAACTTCTTTCCAGAATCCAGTTACATCCTTAAGTGAGGCAGCACTAGCAAGGTTATCCCAGCGTTCTCTCAATATCTCATCTGAGCGTAATTTAGTTGCTTTCTTATAGCAGGCTCTTAATGATCTGACTCGGGTTATATCCCTGGGTAGGGCCGCTAATGCTTCACGGAGTTTTCGGTTAGCCCGCGAGCATATGCCATCGAACCATCTGGGATTCTTACTTAAGTAGGTAACAGGTCTTGAAATTATATGTTTGATACCAGCACATAAACCACTAAAGGCCTCAATGATCTCTGCACCCAAGGTGCTGCTTGATAAGCACATCTCTACCAGTAGGGGATACGATTTTATCATGCGTGCAAAGAGTGCTTTATTATCTATGCCCTTCCAAATCACTCTAAGTTTGTCAGTTGATGCCTCCAAATGTTTAGCCCCTATTTCCCTTTGGTTAATAGTTTTAAGAAAAAATCTAATAGTTGTTAGAATTGGGTTATGGTCACCTTCACTAGTACATAAAACCTCAGCCTTTACTAAAAAATTTACCAATGAAGATGATATAAAAACATAATCTATAATAGATGAACAGCAACGTCCTCTATATTGCGATTCCAATAATTTCCATGGTAAGCTTCAATTCTTGATCCGTCTGAAGGGTTATCCCATTAGTGAACAGTCCTGGGACCCAGCTTCTGCCGTACATGCCCCAAGGTTGATTCAATTTTATTTCACTCCTTCCTAACAATCCTGTAGCCTCGGGGGTATGTAAACTGTGAGGATTCTCCATGGGTGCAGACGTGCTCTGTGAAGCTCCTTACTGGGCTTCTGAGTTCAAGCGTGCAGAAGCAGCAATCCATCCATGGCGGGTGTTGCTCACTTGAGTGTTTCCCTCCTGGGCAGAGGGGTCAGACGCTGTTGAGACTTGTGGGAATAGTTGTGCTGCCACGTTGGCTTGGACTTATGTTTACCATACTATCTGGGCTGCTGTGCTTCATTGTTGGTCATTTTCTGCCCAATTCAAAATGCCGGTTTTCACCTTTCTAGACCACAGATTCGCTTCAGGTCAATGATCATTATTTAAACCCAGCAGTCTTCCTCCGGATGTGTCATAACACTTTCAGGGTTAGATTATGTTATGTAAACTAGGTCTATGGCCTAGCTGTGCAATGTTTGGCTTTACCACACAAGGGCACCTAAACTCAGTTCAGTGTACCAACACTTGAGCAAAAGAAAAGTCATCTGGGGTTGCTGGAAATGCTGCCAAATTCCTCTCAGGTCCCAGTACCACTCACAGGCACAAAGGTGCGTCTCCAAAGCTTGTCAGCTCGTTGGCTCAAGGGAGCCTTTTAAACAGAAAGGGGGTTGGGATCACACTGCCTCACATCCCAGCACAGTTCGCCCCTTTGCATCCTGGTAAATGCAGTACAAAATTAGTGCTTCCTTGAAATGTAGCTGTAGTTTTTCTCCAAAGTTGGTGCAGACATTGCTGTATATCTCTAGACACGTGTTTCTGGGTTCAGCCCTCCATCAGTAGAGAGCAGTGGTTGTAGAAAGCAAAAGAAAAGTAATCTGGATTTGCTGGAAATGCTGCCAAATTCCTCTCAGGTCACAGTACCACTCACAGGCACACAGGTGTATCTCCAAAGCTCATCAGCAGGCTGGCTCAAGGGAGCCTTTTGAACAGACCGGGGGTTGGGAGCACACTGCTTCACATCTCAGCACAGTTCGCCCCTTTGCATCCTGGTAAATGCAGTACAAAATTAGTGATTACTTGAAATTTAGCTGTAGATTTTCTCCAAAGTTGGTGCAGAGATTGCTGTATATCTCTAGAAACGTATTTCAGGGTTCAGCTCTTTATCAGTAGAGAGTAGCAGTTGTAAAAAGCAAAAGAAAAGTCATCTGGGGTTCCTGGAAATGCTGCCAAATTCCACTCGGGTAAAAGTACCACTCAAAGGCAGACAGGTGCATCTCCAAAGCTCGTCAGCTTGCTGGCTCAAGGCAGCCTTTTGAACAGAAAGGGGGTTGGGAGCACATTTCCTCACATCCCAGCACAGTTCGCCCCTTTGCATCCTGCTAAATGCAGTATAAAAGTAGTGCTTACATGAAATTTAGCTGCAGTTTTTCACCAACTTTGGTGCAGATATTGCGGTATATCCCTAGACACGTGTTTCTTTGTTAAGCCCTTCATCAGTAGAGAGCAGCAGTTGTAGAAAGCAAAACAAAAGTCATCTGGAGTTGCTAGAAATGCTGCCAAATTCCTCTCAGGTCACAGTACCACTTACAGGCACACAGGTGCATCTCCAAAGCTTGTCAGCTTGCTGGCTCAAGGGAGCCTTTAGAACAGAAAGGGGGCTGGGAGCACACTGCCTCACATCCCAGCACAGTTCGCCCCTTTGCATCCTGGTAAATGCAGTACAAAATTAATGCTTACTTAAAATTTAGCTGTAGTGTTTCACCAAAGTTGGTGCAGACATTGCTGTATATCTCTAGACACGTGTTTCTGGGTTCAGCCCTTCATCCGTAGAGAGCAGCAGTTGTAGAAAGCAAAAGAAAAGTCATATGGGGTTGCTGGAAATGCTGCCAAATTTCTCTCAGGTCACAGTACACTCACAGGCACAGTGGTGTATCTGCAAAAGCTCATCTGCTTGCTGGCTCAACGGAGCCTTTTGAAAAGAAAGGGGGTTGGGAGCACACTGCCTCACTTCCCAGCAAAGTTTGCCCCTTCACATCCTGGTAAATGCAGTACAAAATTAGTGCTTACTTGAAATTTAGCTGTAGTTTTTCACCAAAGTTGGTACAGAGATTGCTGTATATCTCTATACACGTGTTTCTGGGTTCAGCCCTTCATCAGTAGAGCGGTACAAAAGGGGGTGGTGATGGACGGAGCATCAGAACCAATCAAACACTCACACCCAGTCAACAGATCTGGGTTTGATCCATCACCGTTCTTTAGCCCACTCTGCCACCCCAGAACGGTGATGGATCAAACCCAGATCTGTTGACTGGGTGTGAGTGTTTGATTGGTTCTGATGCTCCGTCCATCACCACCCCCTTTTGTACCGCTTTGTTCACCATAAGTTGGCAGGGTATGCTCAGACGTGAGTCCCTTGCTCACTTTGCCACTGGATTCAAGCAAGCCTGGCTGAAGACGGCTGAAATGCCAGAAACCGGTCCTAGGAAGCTTGTTTCCGGTCCAGGGAAGGCATGGCTTGGCAGTTCGGGCTGGACTGTTCCCATGAGGCACAGGGTCAGACTGATTTGCATATGGCCATGTCTGAACTGGGGTGGCAGAGTGGGCTAAAGACCGGTGATGGATCAAACCCAGATCTGTTGACTGGGTGTGAGTGTTTGATTGGTTCTGATGCTCCGTCCATCACCACCCCCTTTTGTACCGCTTTGTTCGCCATAAGTTGGCAGGGTATGCTCAGACATGAGTCCCTTGCTCACTTTGCCACTGGATTCAAGCAAGCCTGGCTGAAGACGGCTGAAATGCCAGAAACCGGTCCTAGGAAGCTTGTTTCCGGTCCAGGGAAGGCATGGCTTGGCAGTTCGGGCTGGACTGTTCCCATGAGGCACAGGGTCAGACTGATTTGCATATGGCCATGTCTGAACTGGGGTGGCAGAGTGGGCTAAAGAACGGTGATGGATCAAACCCAGATCTGTTGAATGGGTGTGAGTGTTTGATTGGTTCTGATGCTCCGTCCATCACCACCCCCTTTTGTACCGCTTTGTTCGCCATAAGTTGGCAGGGTATGCTCAGACGTGAGTCCCTTGCTCACTTTGCCACTGGATTCAAGCAAGCCTGGCTGAAGACGGCTGAAATGCCAGAAACTGGTCCTAGGAAGCTTGTTTCCGGTCCAGGGAAGGCATGGCTTGGCAGTTCGGGCTGGACTGTTCCCATGAGGCACAGGGTCAGACTGATTTGCATATGGCCATGTCTGAACTGGGGTGGCAGAGTGGGCTAAAGAACGGTGATGGATCAAACCCAGATCTGTTGACTGGGTGTGAGTGTTTGATTGGTTCTGATGCTCCGTCCATCACCACCCCCTTTTGTACCGCTTTGTTCGCCATAAGTTGGCAGGGTATGCTCAGACGTGAGTCCCTTGCTCACTTTGCCACTGGATTCAAGCAAGCCTGGCTGAAGACGGCTGAAATGCCAGAAACTGGTCCTAGGAAGCTTGTTTCCGGTCCAGGGAAGGCATGGCTTGGCAGTTCGGGCTGGACTGTTCCCATGAGGCACAGGGTCAGACTGATTTGCATATGGCCATGTCTGAACTGGGGTGGCAGAGTGGGCTAAAGAACGGTGATGGATCAAACCCAGATCTGTTGACTGGGTGTGAGTGTTTGATTGGTTCTGATGCTCCGTCCATCACCACCCCCTTTTGTACCGCTTCATCAGTAGAGAGCAGTAGTTGTAGAAAGCAAAAGAAAAGTCATCTGTGGTTGCTGGAAATGCTGCCAAATTCCTCTCAGTTTACAGTACCACTCACAGGCACACAGGTGCATCTCCAAAGCCCGTCTGCCTGCAGGCTCAAGGGAGCCTTTTGAACGGAAATGGGGTTGGGAGCACACTGCCTCACATCCCAGCAAAGTTCGCCCCTTTGCATCCTGGTAAATGCAATGAATATTTACTTTAGAATAGCTATTTTAAAGCCCACAAAATATTGTTTTGTAACATCACAGAAAATAAGAATGGAAAGCAGCTAAGGTTTTTCAAAAATAGTGAAACAACATGGGAAATTGTAACATCACAATTTGTAGCCCTTGCATACCTGGGAACAACACGGTCTGTTGTCTGTTTGGAATAGCTTGTCAGCTGTTTTGAGCAAATCATGGCACCAGTCAGTGAAGGACAAATGTTTCACAGAGTCTCAGAGTGTCTTGCTGAAAACTGCTTCAGTTAAGGTAGAATATGGAGCTGTGCCCATCTGGATCTGCATTTTTGACCTTGAGGATGGTTCTCTTTCTCTCTCTCAGTGGCCATTTCAGGGAATTTTATAGTGTTGTCCACTGACCTTATCTTACATAAGAGGTAGAGGTGTGACTCAGCAGTCAGTGTGGCTGACTCCAGATCGCAGAGCTCATGTTTCGATCCCCGGCGGCAGCTCAGCTCAGCATCATGTGACTCTGGCTCACTTAATCTCCCAGACGGTCCCCAGCTTCTTGAGACGCTTGTGGGTGACTAGTTTGCGCTGCACAAATACCGGATTTGTTAATAAGGAATTCTAAGCATAATTTGTATATCAGTATGTTAGTCCTAAAACACATTAGTATAAACAAATATGCTAAAAATACGTCAATTCACACTACATTGTTTATGTTATTGTTGTTATCTGACCTTAAAATATAGATGAAGCACACAGAAAACACCTGAGGAAGTTTAACAACCAGCAGGGGGCAACTCCCCTCCTATTAAATATGGCAACACAAACAGGCCACCCTTGGTCGAAATAGTGACAGCGGAGTGCAGGGGAGTACCTTTTATAGGACAAATTCCCTAACCCACCTGTAGGTGGCATGCTTCATCAGGAACCTCCTCGCACTGCGAACCTAGTCACAGTGCGGGCTACAGCCCCCTCACTTTGAGGTAGGAGCTCATGGATGTTTTGTGTTTGATTGTAGGGAGGTATACTAAAACCTTCAGATGAGTTGGGCGTGGAGGGAGTGTGTGACGAGAGTGACGGTGAAAATAAAACTGGCTACCTGGTATGTTAAAGGTTAATTTTAATGAAGCACCCAGGTGGCAGGATTAAAATATGTGTATGGGCCATGGCAGGAATATTTAACCGAGATTGGTCTCAAAGTGGTCAATTGGTCGACATGTTTCAGCCTCAAGGCCCTCCGTAGAGGTGATGTGGCTTTCTTCAAGACCAGGTGAAAGTGTGAGACAGTGTGGGTATGTGAATCTTACCACCATACCAAATCTGGACGGTGAGAAAAAAGAAAACAGCCAACTAATAGGTTGATGCATCAGTTGAAAAATTTTGCTGGTCAGCGTCGTCCCTATAAAGAGACAAATATTACAAACAGAGATTTGATACATGCTTCCACATACACTCCTTAATAATCATGCCACAAATATACGTTGTATTATGAGTCTTGAATGTGGCTACTGAAATAGTGAGGAGAATTATCCTTCAAGTGCTTACCCGTCTTGTCAGGGACGCTAATGGGAACTCACCCTCGGTGCACACACTCGATGTGGCTTCCAAAACCTATATAAAAAGGGAGCAAAGACAAAGGGGGTGGGAGTTGACTGTAATGTACAGTCATACAAACACATATTACACAGTTGACTTAAAATGTTAGAGGTAAAAAGCTGATGTCCGTTGTGTGTATAACTACAAAGTCAGATCTATGCAGTTAGGCATGGAAGGCAGCAGTGTCAAAAGACATTGATAACTGTCCAAACGGACCGTGCGTAGATACCTGGGTAGGAGATGGAAATATCCGACATTAAAATTAAATGAAGTGACCTCAAACTCAGGCTGTCCTGAATGGTAAATAAAAAGGGAATTTGAAATTAGCAGGGATAACACACAAGTCATGAGAGATGGAAGATGGCAAGAAACTTGGCATGTGTGGGGTTGTCCCCAGAGGAAAATAAAACACCCATGTTGTGGGGATGAAAAAACAATGGAACATCTCCGCCCGAAAATGGGAAAGAAGTGTCTAAAATGGTGGTTGTATAGAGCTGGATGATAAGGACAGAGAGCTACTAAGCAGTCCATCCAAAAAGGAAGAAGCTGTTTCTAAAATCCTGATAGGTATAAAGCATGTGCCCGGGTGTAGGGCCGGGAGCAGGGTCAAGCAGTCAGACCATCTCAACCGGGCTAAGGTCGAAGTTGTCAGTTGGACAGGGAATCTATGGAGGGTGCTACACCCTCACAAGTAGACCCGGGGAGTACACAGCCTACAGTTAAAACTCACAAGCTGTAACAGTACAAGAAAATAATGTTAACATCCTGATCTGTCTGGAGGTAATGAAATTTCGCAGTCCGCCATGGAAACCTAGTGGAAAGCGACTACGGGTAGAAAAGGAGTGGAGCTAACCCCTTACTGCTGGACGCAGGGAGTACACAGCCATGCAAGAAAACTCCCATGCTGATGCGATTGCGTGGAAATAGTGTCATCTGCTTAAAGGAAATTAATCAAGAGGTCTGATGAAAAAAAGGGGGGACCTCAAGGGGAGACACTCGACTGGTACAGAGGATGCCACCTACCTTACAATGGGATCCTCATCAACTGTTTGTGCAACCGGGCGGGGAGTGAAACACTAGTGAGGATGCAAAGTATATAGCATTTGGGAGAGTTGGAGCTCCGCCTACCCGGAAGTAGAGGTAGAGAGAGTCTAAGGGGCACTAAGCGGATATAGAAACAAACGAAGGGTTCCAAACACGTCCTACTGGGAAACAAAGCTTGGCAGCCATCTTGTCAAAGTGTAAAGGACCAGAGCAAAGGCCCACGAGAAAGACTGGGGGCCAAGGGAAGCACCTAAAAGGAAATGGTATCTACGGGCTGAAGAAATACTAGTAGAAGTACAGCCATGAGGAGAAATGAGAGCGCATACAATGCGGATGCGCATTGGTTGCTTGGCTCAACATAGATGGCAACAAACGTCAAATATGTGAAACAAGTCAAAAAAGGACAGCATGCCACCTACGGGCGGGTGAGGGAATTCATCCTATAATGTCACTCTTTCCCACAGGGCGGCCTGTTTTTGTTGCCATATTTAATACGAGGGGAGTTGCCCCCTGCTGGTCGTTAAACCTCCTCAGGCCTTTTCGGTGTGCATCATTTTACTACAGCTATGGCTGTAGGACCTCCCTCTTGTTTTGTTCTGACATTTTGGTGACGTGGGCCAACACACATTCATATGCAGTTGACTTTCAGTGTTCCCCTTTTTTAGGTGGTTTCTACATTCCTAACTATCACGGCAGACTTCACTGGCCTGGCCTTTGATGATTCAATGGTTCAGGACTTTCTTAATGATCCTAGTCTCCTAGACCCATTTCACAAACCATCACACAATCAGATGATTGGATTGAATTGTTGACTTTGAAACGTACACACACACAGACTGTGACACATGGAGCCATCATGAAGGGGTATCTCAGAGGTAATTGTGCTCCTAATGGCCTAATAGTAACTAATGCCCCAAGATTGTTCCTAGAGGACAAACCCTTCAGGAAAGACTGGTCCCTGATAGCATGGCGATGCACCAGGGACTGGCTCATTTTGATCATAAGTACCGCTGAGACGATTGTAGATGCTATTCTCATCAAGATCCAAGTCCTCGAGGGCCAGATTAAAGCAACTATATCACTGAGCCTTTACAAGAATAATCTTGAAGATACCAACAAAACCATCCAAGAACTCAAAGACAATCTATTGGCATCCAAGATAAGAACATTCCAGAAGGATTTGGCTCGCTTTTCTATCCTTATTCATCAGATGACTTTAAACCATTGGACTTTAACCAACAATGCCGGGGTTCTGCCTCTGGGTATTCCTCAGCGGGATCAGGATACTCAACAACAGACCAAGAGTCTGGGTCCAGCGATTCTGAATCCGGGAGACGTAACCCACACAGGCGAAGAGGAAGAGACAGGAGACATACCAATAACCCAAATTTTAACCAACAACACCAATGGTGGCCTCCAGGTCCATGGGCTTATCCGATGCCACAGTTCCATCAGCCTGCTGCTCAGTTTACTCCACCACCTCAACCTTTCTATCATCAACCTTTTTTAGAACATGGCCCTGGATGTCCAAGTGGCAGATGAAGATCACAGGCTCAAGTTCACTGGGAAGGACCTCAGTCACCTCGCACAACACAGAATATGAACAGGACTGCAGCCCAACCAGGGACTAGCAGAGAGACGACATGATGGCATTGGTGTGTAGGGTGCCCACCGTGACAGACGATGTAGAGCATGAACCAAATGATGACCCCGATAAGCAGGGGGATGATCTGATTGTGAATTTGAGTCAGCGCCTTTTAAACCCAATCGAGACACAGCTCCTCAACTAAGGACTTGACTATGTCCCCACATGTGAGGGGGACCCTCTCATGCTTGACCAAGAAATTGGCATCCAAGATAAGAACATTCCAGAAGGATTTGGCTCGCTTTTCTATCCTTATTCATCAGATGACTTTAAACCATTGGACTTTAACCAACAATGCCGGGGTTCTGCCTCTGGGTATTCCTCAGCGGGATCAGGATACTCGACAACAGACCAAGAGTCTGGGTCCAGCGATTCTGAATCCGGGAGACGTAACCCACACAGGCGAAGAGGAAGAGACAGGAGACATACCAATAACCCAAATTTTAACCAACAACACCAATGGTGGCCTCCAGGTCCATGGGCTTATCCTATGCCACAGTTCCATCAGCCTGCTGCTCAGTTTACTCCACCACCTCAACCTTTCTATCATCAACCTTTTTTAGAACATGGCCCTGGATGTCCAAGTGGCAGATGAGTCAGCGCCTTTTAAACCCAATCGAGACACAGCTCCTCAACTAAGGACTTGACTATGTCCCCACATATGAGGGGGACCCTCTCATGCTTGACCAAGAAATTGGTTAATTTTTCAGGAAAGTCAGGCTGAAATTCTTCTTCTCTGCTGACACTAACTCCACCACTGTGGAATTAATCGCCCAATTCCAATCTGAGCAATAAGTCAACCTTCATGCCACCGCCTCACATGACACCCGTAAGTCATAACATTTGAGAAGGCAGTCCAAAAAGACCTCAACGAGGGCCTGGCCGACCAACACTCTTTCTTCAGGAACCTCTTCAAATTGGAACAAGAAGCAATGGACAAACTGACCAAAGATTATTCTAACCATCAAGCCCACCGATAAGGGAGGCGGTATCGTTTTGATGGATATCTCCTCTTATCATGAGGAATTTTAAAACAACCGACAGTTTCCAGTGCATACAAGCCCCTCAAGATGGATCCTATGAAGAGACTCCTTAACATCATGGTCAATCTTGTAGATGAGGCTAAGGAAGAAGGCTGGATCACTGCCAAAGAGGCTGACTTCTTGGTAAACACGAATCCCATGATTCCGTATTTTTACACACTTCCTAAAATCCATACGCAACAAAGACTGCCCCCTGCATGACTCATCATCTCAGCGATCGGTTCCCCATTGGAGCAACTCTCCCAGTTTGTCGACTTCTTACTCAGACCACTTGTAAAGAAAATGCAGACATACTTACAGGACACCAAAGATGTCCTCTGTGCATTGGAAGGTCTAGAGTTTAATGAAGGTACTCACTTCCTCGTCTCGTTTGACATTTGACGTAGAATCACTGTCTACCTTTATACCACAGGATCAAACATTATGCATAGTGGAGACGTTACTCAATGACAGATTTGGACACCATTACTTCTGTGTCTTTCATTATGACCTGTGCCAGCCTGGCTTTGAAGGAAAAGCTTTTCCAGTTTGAGGATACATTGTTCCTTCAGATCTCAGGCACTTCGATGGGCAGTACATTTGCCCCCAGTCTAGTAAATTTGTACGTCCATTTAATAGAAGCTGATACCATCTTGACGTCGAATAACCCTTTCCAGTTTAACATCCGCCTATGGAAACAATATATCGACAAAATCATTGTGATATGGTGAGGCACTGTTGAAGATATCGAGGGCTTCCATAACTGGCAATAAATTCCTTAAGTTTACCTGTGAATTCAGTACACATAAACTCCCATTCCTGGACCTCCTGATTTATAACACGGAAGATAGTCTAAGTACAGAATTGTATACCAAACCTATGGCCAAGAACTCGCTCCTTTCATATTCAAGCTATCATCCTAAATTCCTACAGGATAACTTACCCTTTGGCCAATTCTTGAGGGTTTGGCTCTACAATAAATACAAAAAGTATGCATCCTCTCTGGCAGGACAACTTCTAGACCGACAATACCCTCATTCATTGATCCATAAATCTATGAAAAGAGTGCGTAACAATCACAGTGAAGCTTTCCTTGAGCCGCATTCTGCAAAAGAAACCACAGAGAGATTGATCTGTGCCAGCAATTTTAGCAGTAAGTCAAGTCTCTTGAAAAAAGTATAAATAAGAACTGGAACATTCTGAATAAAGGCAGCTGCAGTCTAACTTTAAACCTAGTGCCAACCTCAGGGACCAGTTTGTCCACACGAGACCACAGATGAAACAGTTGCCCCAACAGAATACACTTTGGAATTTCCCACCGTGTGTGCACAGACCTCACATACAACCTCCATAGACATAGGTACGGGTCACCCTTGGGAGTTGAGATAACATACCAACTGCAACTCTGTGGGTTTAATTTATCTCATCCCCTGCCCCTGTTGTCTTAAGGATGTGGGCATGATCACAAGAAAGGTCAAAACACGCATGCTTGAAGATAAGAGCACGATATGCTGTAGGAAACAGATTAACAGGCTTACCACACACTTCCTGGAAGCGAGACATGATGCCAATGATTTTCTGTGGGTTGTTTTAGACAAACCTAACATCACCCAGCCCAACGCTAACATGACCCAGTTTCTATTAAAAAAAGAACAACGTTGGGTCTTCAGGTTGCACACCGATACCAATGGTTTGAATGATGAAAAAACCTTGGTTTAGCCTTATACACATGTAATTGGTTCTATGTGCCCTGCTTTGCACCCGTTATCCCTGATTGATATATTTTTGTACACCTCACCACGGGTAACATTTCTCTTTTGTTTCATTTTACACTTACTCACAATTCTATGAGCACTACCTCACACACATCATACGGTGAGAATTCTAGAAATGATCTCCACAAAAGTTACCCTTTGGGGTACCTGTAGGGCATTGCAGTGCGGGCCTGATGATGAGCAACTGCCCCAAGCTTAAGCATGACATCCCTTGGGATGTGTGAGGGCAACAAGTAAGAGTCTCACTGACTCTTCTATCTACACCCTAGACCGACTCTTTTCCTTTAGAAACAGTGACCCCTCATTTTGGTTTATACTTTACCTGGGAGCACAGGCACTGTACTTTTTCTCAGCTCCCAGTCCCCCCTCTTCTTTTGTTAGAGGTATATTGAGAAATAAACTGGCATGTGTAATCTTGTCCTCCTTTGAGATATATACACTGTTGAAGTGAACTTGACAATGGAGTTAGACCTGTCCGCTCTCCATCTTACCACTGATAACAGCAGTGGCAGCTGCCACAACATGAAGGTGGAGTGGCGGGGGACAGATGGATGGGTGGGCTGTGGTGTGGGGGACGGGAAAGGAAAAATAATAACTGAAAAAATAATTACATTTTGCCACAGCCTCGGACGCCGTTGGCCACCTCAGAGCTCTCCCAGCAGTCTCTGGGAAGACGTACACTGCTCAGCCTATCCTGGCGCTTCGCTCAAGCTGGGTGAGCAGTGCCAGGATTGGTCTGAGTGGCCTGCTCTGCTGCTCAGACACTGCTGTGTAGCCTGCTGGTTTTCTCCAACCCGGCTGTGAACACACATGGGTTGGAGAAATAGAAGTGCTCATGTATGCTTGGCCGACCTAGGATGACTGAACAAACATACATGCACATTTCTAAGTGCCCACCACCTGCCTGTCATGGCCAGCCACACCCTGCCCTGCATGAAGGTCAGTGCCAGTCACAGAAAAATAAAATGATATTGTTTCATTATCATTTTATTTTTCTGTGACTAACTCTGACGAGTGGCTCGACGCTCCTCCGCCATTACGGAGGAGCCGCACCTGAGTTCCAGTGAAGAGCTCTATCTGTTACTATGCTGTGTGCCTATTATAAGAGACCCAGGTGACTGGCTAAGTATCTCTGAGGATGCATTCACTTTTGCTGAGCACTCCTGTAAACTTGATGACCTGTTTGTATTTACATGGTAGCATGTTGTATTCGTGAGGAGTATAAGAGACTTGTGTGCCCACATCTTAGCCATCTGGCAACTAAAACGACTGTGCCAGCTTCTCATGGGTAGAGAAGAACCACTAAACAAGGGAGGGGGAATTATCGTTGAAAGATACAGACATCCTTCAACCTTAGACTGAAGTGCAAGCATCATTTATATTTACAATTCTTCAATAATCACCACAGAGATCAGTCTGGTCTGTCTGTTTTCTAAGGTAGAATTCCTACTAACTGTGTAGCACTCTAGGTGTGCTCAATCCCTCCAATAAATGGTTCTCTTGTGTTGAAACAAGCTAGTCTGCACTTTTGATAAAAACTATGTTGTTTGATACTGTCTTTTGCTTATTCTATTCTTTAAATTGCTTATAAAATGGTTAGCGAATTTGTATCCTAAGGATACCCTTTTTTGTATTGTTATGTGTTTACTTTTTCTTAAAGGCATCACTTTTCATTTGTTGCCATCTTCCATTCATTGTATTTCTTTAACAGGTTGTTATTAGTATATCAATGCCACCTCTTTCTTCTTAACTTGTCTTTCCTCATTCTCCCTGACTCTCTTGCCAAACCTATTCCCATGCTTTGGAATTATAAACCCTCCTGTGCCTCTTCCACCAGCTTAATCTTTAGGGCACCATCCTGCGTTGCAAATACTTCAGTCACTCTCTCTTATCCGGCAGTAATCTAACTTAATTATATCTGCTATGAGCAACCCCTCCTCTTCACTTTATCTTACCACCCATCATGTGTTCATCTCTCCACCCACTGGGTTTTGCAACTCCACTTCATGAAAGTCCACTCTCACTCATGTGTTTATTAACGTCACTACAGCCAATCACAATGATTTCTATTCTTATACTTCCTGATTTATCAGTAGCATTCAATATGGTGGACTAATCATCAATGCTCTGTACTCTTGCTTCTCTATTCATACTGAGACAAAGATTACACCCTTCTCCTCTTATTTTCTAATTGCAACTTCTTTTTTGGTGCTCAGCACATTCCCCTCTTGTACCCTTACCAGTGGACATAGCACAAGACTGAGTTGCAGCCCATCTTGTTCTCTCTCTCTCTACACCACCTTGGCAATGTTATCTCTTCTTTCAGTGTCTGTTATTACCTAATTGCTGATGGCACTCAAATACCTGTCTCCTTCCTTTCCTTTTTAAACAAGCCTCTTATTTAGAACCGTCATCTATCTCACAGCTATCTGTCGCTGTATGTCTTGATCCTTCATGTTACACTCGTAAGATTAAAACAATGTTTTCCCAGGCTTCAACTATTCCCTTTCCTTAACACACTCTGGCATCCTGCTGAGATCTTGACTCCGTAAATAGCCAAGCTTCTTTTGTCACCTAAACCACCATTGTTGCCAGGTTCCAGTTACTGAACATCTACAAAGTTCACACCAGTTTCCTTTTGACTCAATCAAACCTCTACTCAACAAAGTTTCTATTTGGCCTGCAAAAGTAATATGTCTTCTCTCTTAAAAAAACTCTCAACTTTACAAAGCACACACTTATAAGATGCACTTTGTCCCATCCGACTGCCAACTAAACCAACTGTTAATCAAGTACAGACCTTGCCTTTAAGTCCATCCATGGGATCCCTGAACCTCTCTCACCATTTCCCAACACCACCTTTCAATATCATATAATCTCAAGCCCCAGACATCATTAGGTCCTCCTTTGAACCAACTCTCTCCCCAGGGATCTTCGGAATAGACCCTCAACTCTCACTTCGAGTCCGCACTCAAGTCCCACTTCTTAAGTCCAGAGGAACTGAGTGTTTCACCATCAAAAATGAATGCACCCTTTCCTCTCCCTGACCCTGAGTCTCTGAATGCCACAAAGTTTATTTTTGAATGTTTTTTAAGTGTGAACATATTTTACATAATGCGCTGTTATATTATTGTACCACTTCTCACCAATCATCACCACCATTTAACTATATTACCACTCGGTCACCTTTGTTCTATTACACTCTGATAAATCATGGACTATAATAAATGCAATAAGTATTTTTATCAGTATGAATGTATTTTTCCCTTTGGCCACAGGAAAACCTCAAATATATTTAAGCATGTGGGCTCTCCAATTTCTATGTCCAAGACTAAGGTAGGTGGTACAAAGGGCTCCATTAATTTAAGAGTCCACCTTTAGGAAAGCACTATATAACTGCAATAGCAAACAGAATGTTTCAAACCATGAGGCTCCTAGCTGGAAACCCAATTTTACTTTATTTCATGGGGAAATGGTGAAGCTTCAAGCTCAATGCAATCATTCTAAATTTCAGTGTGGCACCAGGAAACAGAGAGCTCTACAAGTAGCCATTCATGCATTCACACACATATGATATCTGTAGCTCATGAGCTGGGGTGTTTATGTTAAGTGGGTATGATGGATTCCGGAGCTCTGTAGTTAGTAATGATCCAGTTAAGAACTGATGTAAAATATTTGCTTTTGTTGCCCTATTTATTGATATTAGGCTACGATGCTTTCCCACTGCACAACAATATGGACGACCAACTAAGTAATGTGGAATTAAGGCTTGAGTCTAACTCAGTTTCCTTCTTGGTGGCTCAGACTTTACCCATAATTTTACTGAGAAGCTTAGTATGCACAAAACCTACCCAGGAACTGGGGACAGCATGCCACCTTTGTCACAAAAGATTTGACTGGTCTTTCTCCTGCGCTTGGACAAAGGGCCACACTGATTGAGCACTATGCACTTAATTATTGAATGGGGGTGCGCAACTCAAAATGTCCAATAGGCAGATATTAGTGTCTTTTTTGGATTTCCAATAATTCAAAGAGTTCAGTGTATTGCACTTGAACCCCTGTATCCTAGATCATGCATGATCCGAAAAAGACACAAAGTGGACATAGAGATTACACTTGCCACTTTGGTTCTCGTTACGGGGTTTGATTGTACTAGACGGAATCTTCTTAACTTGGATCTCTTAACATTAGAAATACTTTGTCTTTTTGGAGAAGTCCCGCTAACTCATTAGCGTATATTACAGAAATTGGGTGGCACTTTGGACACTGCCACTTCGTATATGTTTCTTGCCCTGATGAAGTTCCCGATATGGGAATGAAACGTGTTGGCTGGACTGTTTTATAATGGATGATCATATTAAATTTGGAATAAAGAAGCTACTTTTCTACTAATATCTGCTTATTGGACTTTTTGAACTTCGCACCCCCATTCAATAAAATATTCTTTGATCTGGAACACAGTGACGCCAATCAACGGCTGGTGTTGGGGTTGGTTGCACGGCGAACTTACTTATTGGAACTGGTGTGAGGTGCGGGATTGGAGGTCCACCGTTGTCACATTTGGACACTATGCACTTATGTTCACACTTGTGCCTAGAGGCACAAAGAGTGGAAATCCACTCCACTAGTATGTTTATTTTGTATTTGTTTTCCTGCCACAACATTAGCCCTGAGTTAAATCTAGATTTTTCTTTAAGGGTAGGATGCTAAAATCTCATGAGGGTTTAGGGTTTTATGCATATAACCCATTTGGGGTGCTGTAAATGTATGAACTCTACGAGAGATATACCATCACATTCAATGAATTTCCCGTATGTTATGCTATCTTATGTGTATTTCGAAAGCACACTCTCACCTGAGAGGGTATACTGGTGCTGTGCAGGTGTGTTTGCCTAGCCTTGCCTATGGGAGTTTGGTTAACTGAAAAGCCAGGTCTTCAGCTTCTTGCAGCATTAACAAAAAAAGTAGAAGCTCTGTAATGGAGTGGGACGTCATTCCACCCTTTAGAAGAGATGTCCTCCTTATCAAATTCTGTGTATACATGGGATATGTGCAATTAGGAGTCCTGGTGAGCAGAGGTGTTTGTGTGGTTGGTGGAAGGAGATGTGACTGTTCAAGTATGTGTGGGCTGAGTTCTGTAGTGCCTTGAATGTAGGTTAGGACTTTGAATATAGCCAGTGTATATTGGGAGCAAGTGTAGTTTCCTGAGGTGTGGTGTGATGTGAGATCTATGTGGAAGGTTGAGAATAAGTCTGGCTGCCGAGTTCTGTATGATATGTAGTATTTTAGTGAGTTGGGTGGTGATTCTTGTATACAGGGTGTTCTCAAAAGCCAATTTGCTGGTGACTAAGGCGTGAGTGACAGTTTTTCTACTATTGCCCGTGACTCATTTGAAGATCTTCCTCAGTATCTTCAGGGTGTGTAAGCAGGATCCAGGGATGGCGTTCACTTGTGCAGTCATGTCCAGTTTTCTCTCAATGATTATTTCAAGGTTCCTGGTGTCGGTTCTCGGTGTGAGTCCGGCTTTGCCCGGTCACGAGTTGAATTCCCATGGTGAGATGTTCTTGATGAAGATCACTACTTCTGTTTTGTCGGTGTTGAGCTTGAGATAGGTGGCTCTCATCCAGCAAGTCACTTCGGTCATGCAGGGGGTATACTTGTTTAATGTGTTGGGGTCTTGTCTGCGAGGGAGAGTTATCCATGCCATTTGTGTAGGAGAGGATGTTAATGTTGTGTGCATGGAGGACATTGGCCAGAGGGGACATGAATGCTTTGAAGAGGATGCCGTGAGGGATAAACCTTGAGAAACTCCACAGATCAGTTTGCGGGCTTCCAATGAGTAAGATGCCAGGCTGATGGCTTGCGTTCTATCCATTAAGAAGGAGCTGCAAAATAACAGGATTCCAACAACCTTGCATCTGCACCTGGGCTCTGCTTTCTGTAAGTCTACCCTGTCAAGTGGTGCCATCCCAGTCCTAGACCCTTGTAAGTGGGCCTAAGGTGCTTACCAGTGGAACCAACACATTTTATTTGCTGAGCAGCGCAACCTCTAGCCGAACAGATGCATCTCCTTGGCTGAGCAGCACATCCACTCGCAGAACTGATGTATTGCTGCTGCTGTGTGGATTGGGCCCAGTACAGAAGGTCCGCAACTTTGGATCCGATGCATCACCAAATGTGCAGCGCATCTCCGATCCAGGTCCTCACTTCTTTCATTTACACTAGCTCAATGCCGACAACAGCCTCTGCTTTGCAGCCTCGTATTTCCTGGGAACCAACGCATTGTCTCAGCTGTGTGCCGCATCAACTGTTTACGGAGTCCTCTTTGATGACATACAGGGCCTCTCGCTGCCTCTTTGAACTGATGCATGCATCATTTCGACTGTGCAACACTTCTTTACTCAGACACACACAATGCTCCGCAACCAGGATTTAAGGTACTTTGTTTAGTGAGCCTAACCTGGTCCCTGTAGCCTGCCCACGCTCCCTTGCGGTGAGTCTGAACTTGTGACTTTATCCCGGTCTGGCACGATATACCTTGTTGGGGCTTTGTGCTTTTTGGCACTATTTTACCTTTTAAATTCCATCCCTCCAGTTTCCCTAATTGGAGTTTTGTCATTTTTGTCTTGTTTAATTTATAAAAATGTACTCTACGGTACATTCAGACCTTTGCCTCGCTGAATAAAGCAAAATCATAACTTGACTGTTTTGGATATGTCACCCAAATTTTGATGGGCCTCTCCCAGTACTGGTGGATATCGGGATCATTTCACCAGCCTGGGGACCTTTTACAGTGCTATGTGGTCACATTAACGCACGTTAAATTTGATATCTTTTCCTGCACATTGATACTTGACACGCATTTGCTTGCGCGCCCGTATGGGATATTATTCTCGGAAATAACTTTGCTTACATTTCCATTTCATCGTAGGCATATTATCAGAGCCTTGAACATTCTGTACACAGGCTTAGTTCACTGTGCACAATGTTGATGTTTGTTACTGTCCACTCTGTGACAGCTTTGCAAGGATAGAATCAACAATAGCGGCCTGACTGGGGAGTCGTCATGGCCACATGGGTGCATTTTATTAGATGAACGTCATTATTACTTTGTTTAATCAGAGGATCACTTTGCTTACAATGTTGAGGCCACCACATGCCAGAAATCTAGCCCAGCTGAATGCTATTTACCTCCTGAGAAGGATTGTGCCCAGCTCCACATCAAGATGGGCTCCCAGATTAAACATACCCACAAGTAACTGAGGAATTAGATCACCCTAAAGGATTCTGGCAGATTCACCCACCCTAGGCACACCAGAATAGGGAGTGATAGGTAGGAAAGTAATTAGAACTGTACCTATATGCAAGTATATAATCTATGTAAAAGCATAATTATTGAACTGTCCATTTTCTTTACCATTCTGGTGTTGCAGATTACTCTGTTTTGTTTCCTTCTATTGATAATTGCAGCACATGTCTTTTACAGAAGAATCTTATTGCTTCTATGAATATTTGAAATGCCAATTTGTGTATTTCCTGTGTCTCCCTTTGGGCATGCATGAGTTACCAAATGAAAGGATTCTAGATTTGTTTCCACGATTTCCTTGGGGTGTCCGGTTTGTCAAATCTGAGGTTGCACATACCACCTGTTACCTTGCTAGTTTAGTGGTACGGATGGTGCACTGTGAGCTAGCCAGAACCAATACCAACATACCCTGATGGTGTGCGTGGACTCAGACCCATACAGTTTTTACATTTATGTTGTCCCAAAAATGCACAGTTTTACAGAGAAAGTATGACTATATGACATGGCACTGTCAATGTTCTAGCTTTGGTACTTATTCATTGGGCCTCCCAAGTAGTTTTTCTTTTGTGTGCCCAAAGTCTCTACTCACCAATTAACCAGAGACATCTGTGGTGTGAGGGAAACCATCCTCCTCAGCTATGTAGGGAACCCCTATTTCTGGCTGTAGGTTGTTCAACCTCAAATCTTTAAAAAAGGACCACCCCGTAGAGGTACCCTCTCTGAACTAAATGTGGGCTGAGAACTCCAGTCCTCTGGCGGAGCTTGAGGATTTTTTCTTACTTCACGTTCTGTCGAGAACACGCAGTTTATGCAAAACTCCGACTGCGCAGTGGAGTGGAGTTCAGCCCCGTGCCCCACAGTAAGCTCGCCGCCTCCCCCCCCCACCCAATAAATATTTTAAAAAAATAAATAAAGAAGATAAAAAAACACACTTACCTCTATTGCGGCGTCCCTGGGCTGCCCTGCAGAAACCCCTACGTTGGAGGTACGTCGTGGTAGGACTGCGCATGATGGATGGGTTTTGGTTTGCAGAAGAGACCACGGCGAGGAGTTGGCGGGCAGCCCTGAGACAATAGAGGTAAGTGTGTTTTTTTATCTTTTTAAAAAAATATTTATTTATTGGGGGTTGGAGGCATGGATCAGAGTTTTTGCCATCTCTGTGGAGCTCCGTCCAGTGCAACTACGCCAGCTCTGCCCAGGCTTACTCAGACCTCCACACATTTTCAATTCTTTAATGCAAATTGCAGACATGCACTAACACAAATGTTACTACAACATGCACTCCCAGAAACAGGAGGGGATGTTACCTTTGTGATAGAGGCCCACGAAGCATAACAAACAGAGGTATTCTATTCATGGGTCACATTCCCATTAGCAAAGGCTAACATGGGGAATTTTTCTATATACACTGAGGTACCAGTACCACACAAATATAGAGCTTTTGTGGATTTAGAAATCCCACTCAATTATCAGGAACACATGAACAGGTTCCTAGGCACCCTACCACATACATTTGCAATTGTCAGACCGGGTCCCCTCTGTGATGAGGGAGCAACATGGTTAGTCTTAGCTGGTTATACACCATATCCAGATATTGCAAACATTACAGACCTAGAGCTTGGAGTACTATACACAGATGTAGTTACACTCCATAGACATCTAGTGCAATTGGATATGCAAACCATTAGCGAAACCCCCCAGAGGGCTGCTCAGGTTGCACATCCACAATTGGCTATGCCTGAAATTAGTCTTGCAACATTAATGAAAAAATGAAAAACGTTCCCAGCAAACTGGATGAGATTCTGTTCTGGATTGCACAAGAAACAATAAGCCCGAAGCAGTGTTTCCCCATAACGGACCCTTGGAAAACATAAAATTCTCACAATATGCCTGCTAAGGGGGATGGCTCCCCCGGTTAAAGAATGCACCACTTGGGGCACAGTCTTTGCTGCAGTCTATACCAGAACACATGGTACACCATCATTAGCTGTTTTTCCTGAGGTGCTTAAACAGATCAAAAATGGATGCGGGCAGCTTCTCCTTTCGATTTGGAGATTAAATCATTGGGCAATTTTGCAGCAGTATCCTCAGTCATACTAAGTAATATAAAAGGGGAGGCAGTCCCAACAATACGAAAGCGACTCACAATGGTTGCTCCTGTGGACTAGGAGTGCAAACTATCTAAAAGTATTGAAGAAATCTATACATCCATAGGTAGAGATAATTTGGGAGCCAGAACTAATACATCACAAATTAAGGGAAATTCTGAAAAGGATAACTTGAAACCTTTTAAAAAATGGTGGGAATGATAAGAAAATAATGAACAGATTAAAATAAGGGGTGGATTTCCACAATAGGAGTCAACTAAAAAGCGATATAACTTGCATAAACATGGTACAATTAAACAGCCTGATAGGATGTGATGCATTTTGGCAAACTGAGTGCTGGGATGTGAGGCGGTTTGCACCCTCCCTCCTCCTGTTTGAAAAGGCTTCCTTGAGCTAATGAGCTGACGAGCTCTGGTTGATGCACCTGCACCCATAGAGTGGTACATAGACCAGAGAAGACTTTGGGCAGCATTTCCAGCACCCAAAAAGAATGTATTGCACTCTACAGAAGGAGGACAACTATTCTGAAACACATGTCTAGGGATATACAGCACTGGCTGCACCAACAAGGGTGAAAAACGAAAGCTTTACACCGAAGTAAGTGTTATCATGCACTGCACTTACACTGATGCATCAGGGCAAACTGAGTGATGGGATGTGAGGCAGTGTGCACCCACTGACCTCCTGTTTGATCGGCCCCCTTGAGCTAATGGTGCTGACAAGCTCTGGTTGATGCACCTGCTCCCAAAAGACTTTGGGCAGCGATTCCAGCACCCCCAAAAATAATGTATTGCTCTCTACAGAAGAAGGACAACTATCCTGAAACACATGTCTAGAGATACAGAGCACTGGCTGCACCAACAAGGGTGAATAACTAAAGCCTGACACTGAAGTGAGTGTTATCATGCACTGCATTTACTATGATGCATCGGGGCAAACTGAGTGCCTGGATGTGAGGCAGTGTTCACCCACCTTCCCCCTGTTTGAAAAGGCTCCCTTGAGCTAACGAGCTGATGAACTCTGGTTGATATACCTGCACCCAGCGAGTCGTACAGAGACCTGAGAAGACTTTGGACAGCATTTCCAGCACCCCCAAAAAGAATGTGTTACTCGTTAGTGAAGAAGGATAACTATCCTGAAACACGTGTCCAGAGATACACAGCACTGGCTGCACCAACACGTGTGAAAAATTAAAGCCGGACACCGAAGTAAGTGTTATCATGCACTGCATTTACTATGATGCATTAGGGGCAAATTGAGTGTTTGGAATGTGAGGCAGTGTGTGCCCACCCTCCTCCTGTTTGAAAAGGCTCCCTTAAGCTAATGAGCCAACAAGCTCTGATTGATGCACCTGCGCCCAGCGAGTGGTACAGAGACCTGAGAAGACTTTGGGCAGCATTTCCAGCACCCCCAAAAATAATCTGTTCCTCTCTAGTGAAGAAGGACAACTCTCCTGAAACACATGTATAGAGATACACAGCACCGTCTGCACCATCAAGGGGTGAAAAATGAAAGCTTTACACCGAAGTAAGTGTTATCATGCACTGCATTTGCTCTGATGCATCTGGGCAAACTGATTGATGGGATGTGTGGCAGTGTGCACCCACTGTCCTCGTGTTTGATTGGCTCCCTTGAGCTAACGGTGCTGACAAGCTCTGGTTGATGCATCTGCTCCCAAAAGACTTTGGGCAACATTTCCAGCACCCCCAAAAAGAATGTATTGCTCTCTACAGAAGAAGGACAACTATCCTGAAACATGTGTCTAGAGATACACAGCACTGGCTGCACCAACAAGGGTGAAAAACCTAAAGCCTGACACTGAAGTGAGTGTTATCATCCACTGCATTTACTATGATGCATCGGGGCAAACTGAGTGCTGAGATGTGAGGCAGTGTTCACCCACCTTCCTCCTGTTTGAAAAGGCTCCCGTGAGCTAATGAGCTGATTGAGTTTGAGTTTGAGTTTAAAACATTTGTAGAGCGCACGTACACCTGGTGGTTTCATGGCGCTTTGAGGTACTGGACCTCGGAGGATAAGGAGATCCGGGAGGAGGAGGAGAATATGATAGTTATAATGAGAAGGCTTTTGAAAAAAGGAAGGTTTTGAGCGCCTTTCGGAAATGCGAGTATTGAGTGGAAGATCTAAGGTGGATGGGAAGAGAGTTCCAGAAGGCAGGGGCGGGGCAAGTGTGGAGAATTTCATGCCCCCCCACTTTTTGCGCCTAAAGCGGGGAACTGTCAATAGATGTTGGGAGGATGAACGTAGTTCCCTGACGGGGGCGTAGGCTTTGATTTCAGAGGAGATGAAGGCAGGGGCTGCGCCGACCCGAGCCTGAAAGGTGATACATCCCATCTTGAACTGGGCTCGTTCTCGAATAGGGAGCCAGTGCAAGGACTTGAGAAGCGGTGTGACGTGGTGGAATTTGGCCATGTTGGAGACCAGGCGGGCGGCCTGGTTTTGGACCAGCTGTAGTCGTCACATACTGTAGGCGGGCATGCCACAATATAGAGCGTTGCCGTAGTCTATGCGGGAGATTACCATCGCCAGGACAATGCGTTTTAGGGCAGAAAAAGAAAAGAAACGGGAAACTTTACGGATGGTGCGAAGTGAAAGAAAGGAGGCGGACACCACAGAACTAACCTGGGAGTGCAGGGTGAGTTGGTCATTCAGCTTGATCCCCAGAGTTCTCACAGAGGAGGAAGAAGAAGGGGGGAACCTAGGGAGGGGGGCCAGAAGAGAGAGGTCCAGGGACTGGAGCAACCACCTGTCAGAACCAGCTCGGTTTTGTCTGGATTTAACTTCAGGTGGTTGTAATTCATCCAGTCCTGGATAAAGATCATAACAGACTGGAACTTCACCATAGACTCTGGGGATGGGGACAAGGTAAAAATAAGCTGCAGGTCATCCGCGTAGTTGTAGACGGAGACCTCCATTTGCTGGAGGGCAAAAATGAGAGGGGCAATGTACAAATTAAAAAAAAGGGGGGAGAGGGAGGAGCCATGGGGGACCCCGCATTGTACTTTCCGGAAGTTCGCCGAGAAGTCGCCCAGGCGTACTGCCTGGGTGCGGTCCCTCAGGAAGGAGGACAGCCAGACCAAGGCCGAGCCTCCAATCCCCGCCGCTCTGGCATCTGGTTGATGCAGCTGCACCCAGCGAGTCATACAGAGACCTGAGAAGACCTTGGGCAGCATCTCCAGCACTCCCAAAACAAATCTGTTGCTCTCTACTGAAGGAAGAAGGACAACTATCCTGAAACACGTGTCCAGAGATACACAGCACTGGCTGCACCAACAAGAGTGAAAAACTAAAGCCGGACACCGAAGCAAGTGTTATCTTGCACTGCATTTACTATGATGCATTAGGGGCAAATTGGGTGCTGGAATGTGAGGCTCTGTACGCCCATCCTCCTCCTGTTTGAAAAGGCTCCCTTAAGCTAATGAGCTGACAAGCTCTGGTTGATGCACCTGCGCCCAGCGAGTGGTACAGAGACCCGAGAAGACTTTGGGCAGCATTTCCAGCACCCCGAAAAAGAATGCAGTGGCCACCCTCATCCTACAGATATACGTCCTTCTCGTTCCTTTCAGGAATAATCCAAAAAATGCTCGGAGAGATGAGGATGATCCGAGCGCAGGTCAGAGAAGACTTCATAATAAAAAAGGAATAGAAACCTACACAGTCAAAGCTTAAAGCCAAGCATGCCACAGATATTGAGGACTCTTCTTCTGAATGGGGAGAGGGCTCTAACCATGCAGGAGAGGATGGCAAAAGACATAATAGTTCGCCAAAATCTTATGAAGTGTCTGGCAGCAGTGACAACAAGTCACTACGTCCAACAAACAAACAAACAAGTTAGAGAGAAAATCACACAACTTGAAAACAAGGGTGTAATAGAAAGTTGCACCTCACCAATTAATAATCTCTTGTTTCCAGCAATAAAACTGGAACATTAATATTGTTTAGTCTTAGATTACAGACACTTGAACAATGATACATGCACGTTTGCTGTACAAAATGTGCATAGCATGGCACTAATGAACAATATAGTGTGCACAAAATATAAAACTAGGTGCAAGATTTCAGATGTATTTTCCGTCAAAACATAGCATCTGGGAGCAGGTACTTCACTGCATTTAGAGCTCTAAGTTCTCAAAAGCAATTATGTTGATTACGCCAAGGGTATAGGAATAGCCCTTGGACCGTTTAACAGAACTGTTACAAGAAATTGATGATGTAGCATTGTCCTATGTCGATGACATATACTTAACGGATGCTGACTTAACGACACACCAGAGTAGATCACATACTTTAAGGATTTGCTGGCATGGAGTAACAATTCCATTCAAAAAAATCAAAGATTGCCTATCTCAGTGTCCTGTTCTTGGTATACGAGCTGTCAAGTGAAGGCAGAAGTCTTGCAACGCATTTCTTAGAGAAGTGTGTGCTTTTAAAACCACCAAACACTTTGAAAAATTTTCAATCAATATTGGGGTTTCTAAATTTTAGCAGAATATACATACCAGATTATGCACAACTGGTAAAACCATCTTATGACTTGATACGTCATAAGACTATTCAAGTACATCTTGGACATCTGAACACGCAAAACTTATATTTTCAGGGCAAGGTGGCATGTAAGCTTCAAAACATTTTTGCACATGTGTAAACACTACAAAATTGGCGATCCGTATAACTGCAGGCACATCAGGATGCACATATATAACATTCAATGAAGGAGACACTGTACCAATTGCAGATAAATCACATTTATACACTAATGCCGAAATTGCTTTTGCATAGACAGAAAAGATTTTGACAGCCGAATAGACAGTAGTGAAAAAAAGATCATTGACTCAGGGAAAACAAATAATTATTAAGACTTCCATTCCAGCCCTAGAGGCAGTTACAAAGGCCAGCATTCCCAGCGCGAAAGCTTTACATCCAATATGGATAGAATGGGCCAACACACTCACAGCAACAGATGTAGACTAGATATTTAACTGTACACTACAAACACAAGCATATCTTCAATATGAACACAATTATCCTCTGCCCAATTAATCAATGCTTCTAGATCAGTGTGATTTTATAACCTACACTAATGATTCTGCCCAGCCTGCAGTTGGGACAAAACACTAACACTCTTATGCTTGTGCAGAAGTAAAGAGTGAAATTAGGGGTGAAAAATTCAAACCTCATCATACATACACACAGTCACTTGGTGATTGCACTGCAAAGCAAGCTGAATTAAAAGCTCTAATTCTGGCACTTGAGAATACAGATCATGAGTTCCGCACAATTATAGTGTGCAGTTCATAATAGTGTGTGCAGTCTTACAATGAGTATTTACACTACTGGAGCCAGAATGACTTCAGAGACTCCAAAGGGTACACGATGATGCATAAGATGCTTTGGGGACAAGTGGCTAAGCTTAAAGCAAGTTTGCAACAGGATCATGTCATACACACACTGATCCACCAATGTGTAGGAGTACATGTTGCAGAGAAGTCAATGACTGATGAAGCTTCATAAATCAACAGTGCAAACTGCTGCAATTACTGCAATAACTTGTTCCAGTATGAAAATAGATGGAAACATCATGAAGGCTGTCAATTGTTACCTGCACTGGCACCCTCTTACTGAAAGGTTTTCCATTAAAATACTCCTACCAGTTAAGTGTGCAAAACATTCCATTTACTCATATTCCTGGAGTGGGGGGATAGATTGATACCTAATTCAGATTGCAGGTTAGGACTGATACTAGTGGCACATGAGAGTCTAGCATTTGCTCACACTGGGGTGGGGGCTACAATTTCACTATTGCAGCAACACTATTGGTTAGCCAGGTCTTTACAAACAGGATGAAGACTATGGGCCTGATTTAGATCCCGGCGGACGGGTTACTCCATCACAACAGTGATGGATATCCTGTATGCCAAAATATAAATCCCATAGGATTTGATAGGATTTATATTTCGGGGGACGGGATATCCATCACTCTTGTGATGGAGTAACCCATCCACTGAGATCTAAATCAGGCCCAGTGTCCTTAAATGTGACATTTGCCAGCAGGTATAAGTTTCAACCATAGCTTGCCCACCACAGACATCTTTTTTGATCTCAAACAAGCCTCTGGCTTGTGTTTATCTTGACCATTGCGGACCCTTACACCCGGAGGGGTATTACAAATACATCATGTAAGCAGTGGGTTTCTGCTCTCTCGATTCCTATGGGTATGGCCACAGCAATCAGCTGGCACTCGAAATGTTATAAAGGACTTGCAAGTCATTATCGGCATATATGCAGTAGCCCCATTCCATTTAGACTACGGTCCAGCGTTTGCCTCTAGGGCTCACAGAGACACAATGAAAATACTGGGAATGACTGTGCATTATTCCTCACCATACCATCTTGAGGGAAACGCAGTAGTGGCAGGAAAAAACGTGACTTAAAGCAGTCTTTAACAGCTAGATTATTTGGTACAGGTCACAGTTGGGTCCACCACCTGTATGAGGTACAGAGAGTCTTAAACAATCTGCCTAGAAGATCCTTGGGTGGTCGGATACCCGATAAAGTCCTGTTGGGGGTTAAAATGTTGGTTCCAGGCATTGACAACACCAGCACAGTGGCGGTGGAGATGCCTTTTGATATCAGTGTATGTTTTACAGGAACTGAACCACTTCAGAGACATTCAGAGCAACTGTTCCTGGTTGGATTCCAAAGATTGGGGATCTAGTCTGGGAGAGGATTGTGGACAAGGAGTTCAGGTCATTTTAGAAAGCGCCTATGCCTGTCCTAGCTGTTGAAGGTACCTGAACTGTACTTTTACCTCCTCTTGTCGGCAGCAAACACAAGAGATTTGTTTTGATTGATCTCAGCAAACCACATCATGCGACCAGTTCTATATAGTAGGCTGCAAGGGCTCCTGAGTAGTTACCTGCCTCCTCTCAGTGCCTTACAGGAAGTCCTGTTACAAGCTTTAACCAATGATGAAGTTACTTCTCCTCGGCAGGTAACAGCTAATACTGAAGTTGCATTAATTCTAGCTACGTTTGCAAACACCATACAAGCATCAGGTGTGACCACACAGATGTCAGCGCAACAAGCAAAGAATGAAAATTCTTTATAACATCACACCAGAGGAGTTATCTGCCAATTCTACACAGCTCCACAAGCCTCCAAAGTTTAAACAAACTGCCTTAGGCTACTTTGTTGACTTTGATGACTTTTCTTTGGATTCATCAGATCCACTTCCACAGAGAGGACCACATGATTTTTACATTTGGCTCAAAATGTACCTAGTTGTTGATGGAGGTAAGGTGGGCTGCCCAGTAATAGTCTTCGATGTCCAGGAGTGCTAGACCTCCATTGTATGGATTGCATTGTAGTGTCTTTAGAGCAATTCATGGGTGTCTCTTCAACCACAACAGTGCTCGAAGTTCGGAATCTATTTCCCCAAATATCATTCTCGGGAGAGGGTGATAAGTATTCTGTAATACATTACAAAATAGGGGCAAGGAAATCATCTTAAACATGGCTGCCCATCCCAGTATAGTGGGTGGTAGTTCTCTCCATATCCAGTTTAAAATTTTACAATACCTGCAGGTTAAATTGTGTGTGGCAGACTTCTGCGTGGGGTGTTAGGAAGAACCCTAGGTATTGGAATCCTTCCACGGCAGCATGAAGGTCTCTGGATAGTGACGGCCATTCTATTATTTGATTTGGGCTGTATAGTATTGATTTGTACCAGTTAATCTTATATCCCGATACCTGGCCATATTCCTCTAGTATTTGGAGTGTTTTGGGGATCATTGTGTCTGGGTTTGTAACAAACAAAAGAATATCATCTGCGTATAGTGATATTTTTCCTTCCATTTGCTTGTCAGGGTTGCCCTGAAGCCCCTTGCCCCTGGATGTTGTCTAATTACACATGCTAGGGGTTCAATTATGAGTTGAAATAGTAGTGGAGACAGGGGACATCACTGTCTGGTCCCATGGAATATTGGGAATGTATAAGAGATCCTGCTGTTGACTGCTGCTCTAGGTGCTGTATACAGTAACGACACCCACTTCCTACATTTCGGGCAGAAACTGAACTTAATATGAGTGGCATCTAAGAAGGGCCAGTGTACCATGTCAAAGGCTTTCTCTGCATCTAATGCCAGGAAAACATGCAGATCATTATGGCTTTTTACAGCCATCATCAAAATGTGTGATCTGTGAAGGTTCCATCTGGTTGCCCGGCCGGGCATAAACCCAGATTGGTCGCAATGAATATGGGTCATTATGACTCACAAAAGTCATGTGGCCAGGATTGTCGCAATTATTTTGACCTCTGAATTCAGCAGTGAGATGGGTTTCACCTGTCTCTGGGTTTGCCTGTCTTGTAAATAGTCATGATGGTAGCTGTCTGGAGGTCAGCTGGGAGAGTACCCTCCTCATATGTCTTGATATAGTCCCAGAGGTACTGAGGCACACAAAAGACACCAACACTACACAAATTGAAATGGGGCATGGATCTATACATGGCAGCGGGAAGGATGGCGAACAAAAGAAGAGGGTGCCCCAAGAAATTCACTAAAATCTGGAGTAGTTGGATAAACTACTATGGTCTGACGCAGTGTAACGATGACACTCAAATTATCACTATGGGGACACAAGACTAAAAGAGCCCAGACAAACTCAAGATATTAGGGGGAAAATGAGAAGGGAATACCAGGATAATCCTAACACACAAAGAGGCCATACATGAGGTTGCACGCCCGACATATGCCTGGAACACGGGTGGCCACGCGTGAGAAGAAAACAGTATGAACTTGCCTGATTAAGATGCGATCTGTTGCTACTGTTATGTGATAATATTGTGATCTTAAATAAATTGAAACAATAAAAATATATTTAAAAAAAGGCATACTTGATGCCACCATGGAAATACAGTTGAAATACAATTTTGTTGATTTTCCTTTCCCTTTGGATTGGTTGACTGTCTTTTTCTTGCTTCTGAATGGACAGTATCTCTCAGAACGCTCTGATGTTGAACTGGCAAAAGAGGTGTTGAAACCCCATTATTTATCACATGAAGTGCAAAGAGACCTGTCTCTTGTGAAACTTTCAGCAGTTCGAGTTCCTGATGGAATTGTTGGGATAAGATACTCTATATATTTGGACCGATAGAGACTTTCCAAGTCCCCTATGTTTCCCATATTTCCTTAAATGATGTCATTACTCCTGGTACTATCTCTGAAGATTGAGACATTCACACAGTGCATAACATGCTAGATGATGTAGAGCATTATACTGTATTTACTAGTGAAGAAATATGTGATGATACATCTAATTATAATGAAATGTTCTGTTTACAACGTTATGGTCACCATTATTTACATAAAGCAAGTACACCACCACAGGGTAGCTCATAAACATTTGTGCAGACGTTTGCATATTTTTCTGGTCACAATCCTGCAGACCCAGAGTACTATTATTATAAACTGACACCTTTCCTGGCAAATAATAATAGGCTAACCGGCACTAAATTGATCTAGTCTGCATCTTTAATTTCCCAGTTGTCAACACAAGGGTATGGCCTTTGGAGAGACAATATTGATTTAAAATCTATTTGGGTACCTAGGATTGGCAAGTTTAGGAAAACAAGGCTTTATTTAGAGCATGCCTTGTCACGGAACAAAAATAAAACTGTATAGCAGACGTCCTGTGTCGGCCTGGCCAAGATAAAGGATCTCAATACACCAAAAATTCCCAACTTTTGCATGCTTTGAGAATTGCCAGCAATTCACAAATTACATAGAGGGCACATTTGACAGTATGCTTAGAAGTGGGACAGACAATTCTTTACATTCCAGACAAGAGGGATGGTTAATGTGGCCATTAGAAACTAATGGATGTCAGGCACATTTTCTTCACAACACGAAAGTGTTGAGGATAAAAAGTCCAGACTAACGTTACATGTAAACACAACAATTAGAAGTGGTAATAACATACAGCGTTAGAAAGTTGTGCCTAGAGTGCCTAAAACATTTAATACTGGCTGAGGTGGAACAACACTTGTCCATTCTTTTTGATGATTAGGTTTTACAGGATTTCTTGTTAGGTCCTAGGAAGCCGCATCAATTTTTATGCAGTATACAATAAAGTGCGGAAAGTTTCACAGAAGGAAGCTGCTGAGAAAATATGTGAAATTGACAGAGCAAATTTAAAGAAGGCTCTAGTAAGTAAGTAAAAAAGTAAGGGTTTTATATAGCGCTCAAATGTTGAGGCCTCTTGGTGCTGGAGAAAACCCAGAAGAGAGGAAGAGTCCATAAGATAAGATCCGCTGGAAAATAGTACATTGGAATAGTGGTCCCAGTGAACAATTGCGTATACGTAAAGAGAGACAACATTTATAACAAAGGATGAATGAGACGTATAATGAACAGTGTTATTTAATCACACTGGACTTAAGATGATTCATAACATTTGTTAACACAGTGTAAAAACAGTGCCCCAGGAGGGGAGAGGGAAGGTGGGGTTTTTTGTTGATTGAGGTGATGATGAGGGATTGAATGAACGAAAGTGCGATTCACACAATATATTAATTACACAACAAGAGGGCTCTTATTTAAGCCATGTTATTTACACAATATCCACAATTATAGTAGCCATGATCAAATAACAGAAACACAGTGATTCATCGCTGTTGTTACAACTGGCTGATGTATCAGATGTCGACGTTTCGACCCCTAGAGAATAGTAGGGTATTTTGTCCCTTACGCCGGGGTCTTCCTCAGGACAATGGTGTTGGGAGGGGGAAGGGTTGATACCTGGGAAAAAGTGAGAAACCATTGTGACCTAGGTATTCCCGAAGGGGAAATAGAATGAATCAAGGGCCTAAGCCTGTTACTTTACCCTTGAAAAGACCCTTATTGGGCCTGGGCGTGAAGAGGTGAGTGCGTGGGCTCCAATGAGGTGAACGAGAGCAGAAACCTGCAGGAGAAATGAGCAGGTTCAGTATTGGATCAGGAACTGACCATTGCCGGTTTAAAAAGGGGTTGGGCCCAAAAAGAATACTCACACACAAGGGTATTAATCACTAATTGTCTGCAAGATGGCCGCGCATAAAAAATCAGCTGGGCCTTGAAATAATTCCTGATCAATAGTTAGTTATTCACAATGAGCATTGAAGCTCCATAGGTACTACTCTCTAAAAAAGGAAGAGTAGATTTAATGAATGGCTGGTTGACCTAAACCCCTACAAACATGGGCTTAGAAACAATGAAATCCACCTAGCCTAAGTCTGGACGGCCGTCCTAGTCCTGTCGTAGAATATAAAAAAGAAAAAAAAAGAAGAAGAAGACTGCGTGGCATGGTCTAACGTTTAAAAGTGAAAACGCACATACGTTCAGTTAACAATGACAGAGGGCTATCTAGTCTCGATCAGGGAGGCCAAGTCAGAGCCACTTGCCGTGGGTTAAAAGGCATGGGCTATAGAGTCACTGTGTGCCCACTCTGGATCGCTATTGGTTGAGTCTCAAAAATGAATGAAGGGAAAAGAACTGTCGCTGGTTGAATATCTCGGTCCAAAAGGGGAGGGCCGAGGGCCGTTTACAATTACGCTTGCATAAAAGTCATGTTTTTAATAAACCTCGGAATTTAGACCGAACCAAACCGACTGAGATCTAATATCCAAGGGCAGCCTGTTTCAGAGTTTGGAGCCAGAGAGGAGAGGCATCTACAACCCCATCTTGCCTTACTCAATTTTGGGATTTTGACCAAAGCCTGATTGGCAGACCTTAATGGACGCCCTGGACAGTATTATTGAAATAAATTGCGGTACGCCATGGGACCGCCTCCATACAAGGTTTTCTGCACCAGACATAAAGCCTTGAATTCAATACGCTGCTTAACGCGGAGCCAGTGGAGACTCCTAATGGCCCCAGAAATGTGATTGAATTTAGGAATATTGAGTAATGTCCGGGCAGCAGTGTTCTGAAGAGATTGCAGCTTCTTTAGCTGCCGTGTGTCAATCCCTAGATAAAGGGCATTGCAATAATCGATCCGGGATAACACAAGCGCTATCACCACTGTCTTCCTTAGTTCCATTGGGAGAAATGGAAAGATCTTCCATAGGATCTTTAGTGTAAAATAACTGGCTGAGGTAACCTGATTGATCTGAGCAGAGAAATAATGTGTTTCCCAAACCACACCCAGATTTCTCATTTTATCCACGGGTGACGGACAGTATCCTGCCCCCGTTGGCCACCAGGCTACATTCCAAATTGAAGGATCATTACCAAACTCCATGATTTCAGTCTTCTGTGTGTTTAGTTTCAAATAGTTGGTATGCAACCATTGTATGATGCAATCAAGACATCTATTAAACCTTACCGACGGCACCTTGTTCCCTGAAGATATAGAGACTATGATTTGAGTGTCATCGACATAAGACACAAGTGAGAAGCCAAAGTCGCTAACTAGTTTGGCCGATTGGGACACATAGATATTAAAAAGTGTGGGTGAGAGCACCGACCCTTGTGGGACTCCACAGGGGAGATGAAATATGTCCGACTTGAGGTTATCCTAACAAACCTTATGTTCTCAGTTTGTCAGAAGTGATGAAAGAAGAGCCAGCGCCTTATCCTGGATCCCACTTGCCTTCAGCCGTTGCGTAAGAATTAGATGATTCACCGTATCAAACGCGGCTGATAGGTCAAGTAGGATCAGGACCGCCCTCCCACCACTATCAATTTGCATGCGTAGTTGTTCCATGGCCATGACTAGTGCTGACTCTGTAGAGTGGTCTGCACGAAAACCATGTTGTGAGATGTCCAAAATGTTATTGGAGATTAAAATAGGTCTAATGCATGCTTTCTTCCATGCTGTGGGAAAATCTCCAGACCCCACAATAGTATTTAAAAGGGGGGTCAGTAGCGAGCTGGTTAGTCTCGCGTCCTCATGAATTATGTTCATTGGGCAAGGATCCTCTGGTGAGCCAGACTTAATGGTCAATACAAGATCATTTACCAAGTCCAGTGTCATAGGGGAGAAGCTAGATAGCTGGATTATGCGGCCCACGGTCTAATCCCTCCAGTTCGCTGTAAATTGTTTGCCCTTTTGACTAGAGGAACCCGGCCATTTGGTCACATGGATTTTGATCAGGATAAAACGAATCTCCTTGCTGAAGCCTTGATAGGGAGGATACGGTCTTAAAGAGTTCTCTCGTAGAGTTCTTTGCCTCCTCTATCTTGCCAGTATAGAAGTCTGTTTTGGCTCTAAAAATAGCTTCCTTGTACTCTGTAAGAGATTTGTTATAGCTAAGCTTGCCTTCTGTAGTATAATGCACCCTCCATTCACGTTCTGTACGCCTGCACTGTGATTTTATTTCTTTTAGCTCCGCATTATACCAAGGGGCAGTAGGTTTGTGCCTGTGTTGGGATACTGACCTTAAGGGAGCTAATGTGCTTACAATGGTATGATTACACTATCCAACAGAATATATTCTCTTGGTAACATTGTGTTGTCTGTTTTGGACATCATACAGAATGGCATGTCCCTTTTGCAACATGGGCAATCACAGCTTAGGTCTATCATGAAACTAAGTTATACTCTACGGACTCTACACACTGGTCGTGTTCCATGAAAGTGCATACAGGCCACTAGTTTGTTTTTACCATAAAATTTAACAAAAGAACAGACAACCATGGCCAGAAAAGACGCGACATACACTATGTTACACATAGAAATGTTAGAAAAATTGTCATATACTGTTGCAGAGACACCATTAGCAGACAGGATAATACATGGGTTTATTTCTCTGGCAATTTCAAATTTTCAGTTTTAGTGCTGCTTACAGCACCATCATATAGGCAGATATAAAGCACTGGGGGAGAGGTTTGTATGTGAGGCATGGGTCCTCCCTTTCACTTATTGTTGCAGGAAAGCTGCAACTGAGTTTTTTCTTAGTGGTACTGACTGTGAGAATACTTGAGGACATTCTCTAGTTTGCAGGGAGATTACACTCCATGGAGCTTGCAATGCATCTACAGCAAACTTGTAATGTTGTTAGAAAAATTCCCCAGCTGCTGTGATTCATCCAACATTCAGATTGCTTTCTAATGCAAGCTATTTGATGTTGAATTATCACGTTTGCTGCGGGATGATGATTGGAATACCATATCTGGAAACTGTTTCTGAGGCTGTGACCTGTTGTACACAAGTACTTTTTCCACCTACCCTTACAGTTTCACTTTCGATTAAAATTTAAAATGTGAACTTTGATGCTTTAAGCAGACTGAAAGCCTTATGGTTTCAGAAGGAAGTGGCCTTAACATCTGCACAAGAGGTGTTTGATCTTCAAGTTCCAAAGTCTTCTTCTGAGATACAGTTATTACTTCTCACCAATCTCCTACACCAATTTGATGAGCCAGTGCATCACATTTTTTACATTTCAAATACAGCTGGAGTAGCACACTTTTTTAGGACAATTAGCTGCAGGTTGTTTAGTGCCTTTCAGACGGTCTTCAGGATTATTCCATCTTTCAAACACTTTGAGCTTGAAAGCATTTTTGGAGGCTTACTGCTTGTCCAGTTCATGATTGTCAGGCACTGTTTTTATTTTATTTGCTCCTCAATGGATGTTCTGTCACACGGCCAAATGGGGATGGCACTACCTCATGTGCTACTGTGTTGTGGAAGAATGATGCAGTCTTTTGGTGCACCTTTGCTTCAAGAACTGAATGACAACTGGTTTTATTTTGGCCTGTTTGGCTACACTGCATGAAGCCCGTATTCCTCTGTCAGCTCTGCACTTTTGAGTGCGCCCTAGATATATGCTTGGGAATGCAAGCGGTCCAATCTATGGACATAGAACTTCTGGAGGGTCATCTATAAACATACTTGCAAAGATGACCTGCGCAATTGATGTTACTGCTAAATGCATATTATGAGCCTTGCTGGGATGCTTCAGCTCATGGGGGCATATTATCAAGCAGGGCGTTAACATTATCGCCGCTTTTTCGGCAGAAAACTGCAGCTAAAGCAGCGATAATGGGCTTGATAACATGCCGCAGAGAATTCCCATAGAAGCCCATGTTGACACCAGAACATGGGCTTCTATGGGAATTCTCAAATGTATATTATCAAGCCCATTATCGCCGCTTTAGCGGCAGTTTTCTGCCGCTAAAGCGGCGATATTGTTAACGCCGTTTCTTAATAATATGCACCATGGTGTCTTGGATCCTGGCTCGTCCTCTGTGGATGCACTATTGGCCGTCACACCTGTATTCATGTATGTAATCTTTTTTATGTCAAACAATTTCCCTGCTGTTCCTTAGACTGGATTGGAAAAAGTAAATCTATTCCCTCCTCCAGAGACCAACACTTTCCCAACTGTTGTTTTGACTGTCGTAGGAATAGTAAATCTAAACCCTCTGAAGTACAACTCTTTCCCTACTGTTGTGCTGACTGGAGCAGATATAGTAATCTAACCCCTCAGAAGTCCAACACTTTCCCTAGTTTTGACCTGATTGGAGTAGAAATAGCAAATCCAACCACTACAAAGTCCAACACTTTTGCTACTGTTGCTTGGACTGGAGTGGGAATAGTACATTTAACCCCTCAGAAGTCCAACTTCACAGCAGCAACTAAACCTAACTTTTAGCCCATTTGTTTCCTTGTACTCGTATGCTCATGTATTTCTTTAAGGAGGTGCCTGGCTTGTTCGTGTTATGGGAGCCATATTGGAATAAAACAGGTAAGGACTCAGGCTGTACATTTTTAGAATTAAACTTCTGGTCTGTTTCTTCTACTTTCAGTGGCAAAAGTGAAATGTTGGTCATGTCACTGGCAGTTTCCCAGCACATCATTTTGTGGACCAAAACAGTTAGCAAATGGCGCTGCACTTGAGTAAATTCTAGATCTCTTGTCAAACATAAACACAAAGTCGCCAACTTGATTCTCATGCGCTAGATATCATGTTCCTCACAGTAACTTAGATCAATCAGTTCTCTGGCCCAGATACCTTTTCGGTCACATATAGGACATATAGAGTGGATAGACCAGTCAGAAGAGTAGGCAGTTTAGCGGTTTAGCCATTATCTATCTTTGCCACTTGAAGGCTGTTTTTCAGCCAGTCCAAATTGCGCACTGCAAAGCGCTCTTGTTCTGTTTTGAGCGGACCGAAGCTCATTCTTTTAATGAGTTATTTTTGTATCACCCACCAGGCCCTAGACAAGTTTTCCTCCAAGATTTGAGTACCATCCTGGAATCTGCCACTACTGTATCAGATTTCACATTATTAGGAGACTTCAATATCCATCTGGAAGACCCCACTGATACAAATACAAAAAGATTTCTAAACATGACAATCTGTCTTAGACTTTTTGAGGTTGTAGCAGGTTTCACCCACTCTGCTGGGCATTGTCTCGATTATATTTTCACCAACGACTCTTCTATTCGGATATCAGTACTTGATCCGAGCACTTAGAAGTGAGGTTCTATTTAGCCAGAGCACAACCACCTCAACAAGGGAGAACCCTTTCCAAGATAATCTATACCCATCCTTGGCACAAGATACATCCCGATCGACTCAATCAAGAACTGTCATTATCTTCACTCTCGATAACAGATGACATTGACGTTTTGGTAGATAATAACGCATCTTGGCTGACTTCAGCCATTAACTCTTTGGCCCCAGTGAATGCCTCCCATAGCAAGAGACAACATCCCTCGGCCAACCAGGCACCCAAAAAAATAACATCTAATCTCACAGCTATCTTTCAGCACATGTTTGCCATTGGCTTCTTTTCTACACATTGAAAGGTAGTGTCAGTATTGCACCTTTTAAAGAAACCTTCTCTCAGTACCACAGGCACAAATAGTTATCGGCCAATTTCACACCTGCCCTTACCAGCTAAGGTTGTGGAAAACATAATGAATCTTCAGCTGGCCACATTTACACAAGTTAACAATCTTCTGGACCCCACACAATATGGGTACAGAACCGGGAACAGCACAGAGACGGCCTGAATTTAGGCAACAGAAGAGATCAGAGAGACCCATGACCAAGTAGATAAAGCAGCCCTCATTCTACTCACCCTGCCAGCAGCTTTTGATTCAGTTGACCCTGAGCGGCTGATAGGCAGATTACTTGACAACGGAAATATTTTCTGGTCAGGTGAAAAAAATATGTTTCCTTAAACAAGTTTACATTGGATCCCCTTTTTTTGCCTTGCGGAGTACCACAAGGCTCGTCATTGAGACCAAATCTGTTTAATGTTTCAAATGTGTCAAACTTGGCAGATCTGATTATACAGTTTGGATCTTGCTCACGTCATATGCTGATGACACACAAATTGTTGTCTCCCTAATGGAGAGGGATGCTGACAGAGATTCTAGATTTCATGACTGTATGCGCGTAGTCGATGTTTGGCTGACCAACAACTGCCTAAAGCTAAATGTAGGAAAAACTGAGGTCATCCTATTTGGGAATTCATCTTATTGGTCCCACACCTGATTCCACAAGAGTTAAGACCACCCCCAAACCAGGCCAGGAAAGCCTATAATCTTGTAGTGATCATTGACGATAGACTTACCTACAGTGATCAGGTGATCTCAGTTTCTTCTTCTTTTATTACACCATCAGAATGCTAAAAAAGATGTTCCCTCTCCCCCGACCACTCTGCAAAAAACAGTAGTCACCTCTATGGTGCTTTCAAAACCTGACCACTGTAATCGTTTATATTCCAATATGCAATAATAACATCTTAATAAATTACATATTCTGCAGAATGTAGCAGCAAGAATCCTTCTAGGCATTCTTGAATTCAAATTGGCCTCCAGGGCAATAAAGGAGTTATAATGGTTGCCAATAAGACAGACAATAGTATTTAAGGCCCTCTACGCTGACTTTAGAGCCTTGCATGACATCGGACCGGATTATCTAAAGAAGAAATGTAATTGGTACAGGCCATTGAGAACCTTGAGGTCCTACGCAGCCAATAAGGTAATAGTCCCCAAATTCAGACTTGCCTCATGAGGGTAAGAAGTTTTGTAACAAGTGCATCACGATCTTGAAATGCCCTCCCGCTCCATTTAAAAACCGTTAATAATGTGCTTGTCTTTAGGAAATCCTTAAAAACCTGGTTATCCAGTTCTCTATGAGCATTGATTTAAGCTTTGCGCTCCTCCGACTAATCGTTTTTCTGATTTTCTGTAGGTTTTCTGCTTGAGCCAGCGTCAAGACACCTTAGAGTAACCGTGCGCTCTATAAGTAAATTTAACATAACATAACAACTCTTTACCTAGTGTTGCACTGATTGGAGTAGGAAAAGTAAATCTAACTACCAATGCTTTCCTTATTGTTGATTAGACTGGAGTGAGAATAGTAAAGTTAACCCCTCCAAAGTCTGACATTTTCCCTACTGTTGCATAAACTAGAGTGAAAAGAGTATTTTTTATAAATCTCAGACTCCAATGTTTTTACTAATATTGTGTAGTACATTTTCTGTTGCTTGTTTTTATTTTTTGATTTATTTAAAATGTTTATAGTACATTTAGTAAATGTGTTTTTTTGGTGTTTAATATAATACATAATATTTATTGGCTAAATAAATACATATATATATAAATATATATAGAAATCATACATATATGTGTTTATATATATATTCACTGAAAAAACCATAGGTTTCACACGTTATCGTTAGCTGGACATTTTACTCATAAAAAACCAATGAAATTCCCCCGTTATAGTTAGTGCAGGCAACTATAACTCACGCGACCGCAATCCTCTGCCCGCAAACTCCACCTCCGGGCCGGAAGCCCCGCCTCTGGGCCGGAAGCTCCGCCTCCGGGCCGGAAATTCCAGCCCGAGTGCGGACGTAAAGTTAGTAGTCGTAAATCCATTCTGTGAATACCTAAAGTAGTAAGTGCAGTCTGTGAATACCAAAAGTAGTAAGTGCATTCTGTGAATACCACAAAGTAGTAAGTTTAGGATTTAGTCTTAAGTTAATTCTGTGAATCGGGCCCATCGTGTGGTAGGTACAGCCATGTTCATGATCGCCTCAATCCGATCTGGTGACACCTTTCTCTTGTCTTTCTCAATTCGATGACACAAATACTGTACTTCACTCAAACAGTACTGCAACTTGTTTGGGGACACCTTGTGTCCATTCTCTGCCAAATGATTCAGTAGGGCAATCGTGTCAATCCTGCAAGCGTCCTCAGTTTCTGATTCAATAAGGAGGTTGTCAATGTATTGCAGAAGAACAGAGTTCTGGGGCAACACAAAACTCTCAAGATTATTTTTCAGGATCTGATTAAAGATCGATGGACTGTCTGTATACCCTTGAGGGATACAACACCACGTTAACACACTGTCTTCCAGCCGGAAAGCAAACAAAAATTGGCTTTCATCATGGAGAGGTATCGAAAAGAATGCTTGACACATGGAATTTGGAACAGTATCACTGATGGATTCGGCACCACTGTACAACATGGAACAACAATCGTGTTGACCTTTTGCAGATCTTGCACGATTCTGAATTTCCCACTTGGTTTCTGTAATCCCATGAGTGAGTTGCATGGACTGCCCATTATCTCCTTCAGTATTCCCCGCTTAATCATGGAATCAATCACAGGTTTGATCCCTGCGATTGTCTCCGGTGACAGATTATACTGGGGCGTTCGCGGGAACTCAGCATTCTGCTTAATCTGGATCTTAGCTGGCTCGACACCTTTCATTAACCCAATCTCTTCTCCCGTGAAATCCCACACATCCAATAAGACAGAGTCTCTCAAGTCAAGTGGAAGCTCTTCCACTGTTAGCACAGGATACATCTCTATGCATAAATGCTGGTTGGCGACCTTAAAGGTGGCATCATCATCTTTCGTCTGAACTTTGACTCCCTTGGGTGTGCAGTAATTGGTGCAATTCAACTTGCACAAAAGATCTCGTCCTAGCAAGCCGACTGGACTCGAGTCACACACCACAAACTGGTGTCGATCTCGGAAGGTCCCTATTCTTACAGGGATTGGCTCAGTCAATGGGTTAGTCATTCTTTTAATTGCCACACCTACAACTTGGATGATTGTCCCGAGAGGGGTAGGTTAGGAACTACTGCAGATCTTACAGTAGAACGGGTAGCACCAGTGTCAACTAAAAAAGTGGTAGGATGATTGTTAACATCCGCTTCTACAAATGGTCCTCTCTGGTCTACCTCTAAGACTGCCCCAAGAGTGCAGTCTTCCTCCCCCTCAGGCACTGTCATTTCAATGGGTCTGAGCTGTACTCATCAAAATTCTCGCAAAGGGGCATCTGTTGGTACGTTCAATTTCCCTGTGGAATTCTCGGAGGTTGCGGGACTTGTACCTGGGGGACCATCCTCCCCCATTGCATGGATCTAGGTCTCGTTACTGTATTGACAGCTTCAGGTACCTGCACTATCTCTGCCTCTTGTTGCACCTGATTTACTGGATTTAACCTACACTCGCGCTTGCAATGCCTGATCTTGTGACAAAGGTCACATGCAGTGGTCTTCTTCAGTGTTGCCACATCCATCCCTGTCTTCGGGTCTATAGGTTTCCCTTTCCCTTGACCCTGCACATTCTGATTCCCTCCTTGATTGTTTACCTGTTTTCTCCCTAGCATCCCTCCATTTGCGTCTGGAGTTCCCTGTCAGCGGTCTGCATCTGAACTAGCATCAGCTTATCCTTAAGTTTCTTGTGTTTCAAATCCACCTCATCACTGCAGTATCTGGCATACCGCAGTATTTCGACCACTGACTTGTTCTGCCAGCAGATCAGATGTTGCTGAATCATTAAGCTAATTTCTGGTCTGAGACCCAAAATGAAATTGGAAACAAACTGTCCCTTCTCTTTGGGGTCTAACGTGTCTAGCCCACTATACTGCTTAAAGGCTTGGAGGAGCCTTTCGTAGTATTCATGGACGGATTCTTTCGGTTCCTGGACCGTTCGATCTATCTTAACCCAATCAATATCTTGTGGCAAGATTTTAGAATTCATCCATGTAATTACCTGCTCAAACCTTTTCATAACAGTTGATGAAGGACCATTTGTAACAGAATCCCTGTCTGGTTCAAAAGTTGGCCAATCAGCCGCAACTTTACAAGCTGCCCACAAATCACTCGGTACTACAATGTCAAACAATGTATTCAGATTGACCCAAAACACCTTCAAGATTTTAACAAAACGATCGACCTGCTTGTACCATTCGACGGGCTTCACCCTCAGCCGAAGGAAGTCATCCGTGAATGCCGCCAAATCACCTCTACTCCAAGGCACATGCACATACCCTCCGTTCTGTACTTCTTGTAAAAGGTAATTCTCCACCCGTATTATATCCCCTCCTGGCGGCGGCATCTCTCCTATGCTTTTTTAGTGCTTTTCTTTTTGGACCATCTTTCCTCCCACTTATCAAGCATGCTCCATGGGCGTATCCCTATAATCAATTCTCGAATGTGAGCTTTCAACCCTATCACTTTCTTCTCTTCCAATTCCTGATCACTGTACTGCAACCTGTGACTTCCCTGTAACATCTTCGTTTTGGACAGATCAACCTCATATCTTTTTGCCAGTTCAGTCAATTTCTCATGTGCTAACCTTGCCTTGTGAGTTACATCCTTCGCTACAAACAGTAATTCATCTGGCTCATAAAGTTCCACCCTTTCCAATGGCAGGTTCCCACTAACTATCTCATCTACTTCAGCTTTCAATCTCACCACGTCCAACATCTTTGCTCTTATAGCAACCTTCAAGGTCCCTCGAATAGATGCCCCACTCGACTCTTTGTTCTCACTGCTCTGATCTCCGCATCGGTTCTTTTCTACTATGTTCCTAAGGACTGGTCGACCTCCTGAGTCCTCACGATCCCAATCTCCTGCCATTCTGTCACACTGAATTCTTACTGGTGGCTCCCACATTCTTAGATCTGATCTTGACTCGGCCAGGGATTTTGGTCTCGCCGTTCTCACATCCAACTGTTCTCTAGAGGATCCGGCAGTAGCTGGTAATGGCGTACTCAATTCTATGGGTCTCGGAAGATGAGCTATTCTGCCTACTGTGCCATTCCCTCTAGAGCTAATCCCTTCTCCTACTGCTGACTGCACCAAACTCCCATTCCTCGCCTGATCAGGATCATATACCGACACTATGAGTCCAATGATAACTGGCACTGTAAGCCTGGGTTATATGTCTCTCTCACAATAACCTCTCTAACAAGCTGTCATCTGTGTCGCTATTGTCTTCTTCTGCAGTCTTCTTCTGAGTATCACCCACCTTTACCATCAACGGGAATATACTACCTGCCTCGATAGTCTCCACCCTCCATCTTTTCTCCAATGCATTCCATTGTGCATCTTGAAACGCCCTGATCGACTTTTTCACTCTTTCCTGACTTCGATCTTGTTTCCTGTCATGTGCTGCTCTAATCCATGCATGTAGCACCTCGAAATGTGTTGGTCTGGGTAGAGGTCGCAACGAAGACATGACTGATTTCAACTGATACAACGCTTCCAAACTGAAAGTACCATATCTCGGAAAAGCCAATTCTCCCTCTTTTTCAGTCATTTTATGCCAATTCTCAAGACAAATTATAGTATGCAATCCCACATTCGTTGCCATGTAAGGAGCAGGGTTATCTTCGGGTGGAGCCTCATTTCCTTCCCGAGTACCCACCCTTCTATCTCCTCTACACATATCTCATAACACTTTAAAACATTTCATGATGAAATCAACTTAAATCCACTTCTTTTTACACACGGTGTTTCATTCTACTTCCTGATGTCAATCCACCAATACCAGCGCAGCTTCACATCAACCGACCTATTGCAGAGCGACACCCTCTGACATCACTCTTCCTCCGCATGCAGCAGTTCCCCTCCTTTACGATTCGTCTCTCACACACTCACGCACCTCTTTCATACAATGAAATAACTGTTTGTCCACCAACGACCAAACAGTGACTTCTCTGACTGCCTGTCCACCAACGACCGGACAGTCTCATACAATTGTCGGCCTCAACTCCAGCAATCATCTGTCCGCGAAACGACCGGACAACTGCCTCAGACTATCTGCCCATGAACGGCTGGACAGTCATGTACTTAATCGATAGGATCCAAACGCTCAATGTTCCACATATAGCAACCCACTACCTGCGTTGGTTACTCACACACTCACACACACGTTTCCCTATCACCGATGGGTCAGTCAACGACGTCTCATGACTCCCAGAATCATGGGTCAGATAATTTCAACTCTGGGTGACTTCTACACCACAATCTCTTATCCCGGGATATCAAAATCAAATCTCATGGACCGCGCACCCTCACAGTCCGAAACCACAATTACTCGACTGTCACACCAACTCCGCAAGACATCACACAATCAACACAACACCGCAATCTAACAAGCATACATCCCTGTTCATACTCACTCTTCCACGAACTGCTGCTTCTGCCGCACCGTTTCTCTCCGCCGGCTTCTATCAACGCCGTCGTCCTCTGCTCACGATCCACTGGATCGGTGAACAACCTTTACAACGCAACTGTTACAGCGCACTACACTTACAACAACATTTTTACAACGCAACATCCACTACAACGCATTCCATTACATAGCATGACACTACAACGCATGTTTAAAAACTACCTTTACAACGCATTCCATTACATCGCATACTACCTTTACAACGCATACCATTACAACGCAATCCAACACTTACCCTACTGTTGCACCCCCTGGAGTTAGAATAGTAATTTTTACCCCTATACTATGCATTGTAATGGTATGCGTTGTAAAGGTAGTATGCGATGTAATGGAATGTGTTGTAAAGGTAGTTTTTAAACATGCGTTGTAGTGTCATGCTATGTAATGGAATGCGTTGTAGTGGATGTTGCGTTGTAAAAAATGCATTGTAAGTGCATGCGTTGTAAAAGTGTGTGTTGTAACGACATACATCCACTGGATCACCATCACTTGGGCTCTATGGGATCAATATCTACCTATCTCTACTTTTCCCCTTACTACAGAGATAACCATCCTACTCAGCTTCCAACTGATAATGCCGGATTCTTATCTTATCTTATCTTACCACTCCTAAGAATCCTCGGTCGACTGGACCTTTTTACCTGCTGTGAAGTGTAAAGGGGAGAAAACCAAGTCATTCAGATGAAACCAATGAGCCAATCAATTCCGACATCAAAGAATCACTAACTCTGAATTAAGTTTAGGGGATTTATTACAAAGCCAAAAATTACTGAACATACAAGCACCTCATGACGAAGTTAAAAAACGAACATGGGAACTAATACAAAGTTCAGCCTACTCAACAACTTAATTCGATGAAGCATAAAAAGGATAAGTAACTCTAAAAATATCAAACAAAAGATAGGTGCTCCAATATCTAAATCAGTCTTCATGGATACCTACAAAGAAATTGGTTAGTCTGTCCCTACTCTACCACTAAGTAAGCGTGGGCTTAGTGCTCTGCTCCGCCCGCGGAGTATGCGTAGTGCTGCCTACTTCATGGTCCGTGAAGTAGGCGTAGCAGGCAGGCTACACACACGCCATAGCGGAGCAGAGTTGCCTGCCACCCGCCTCCCTCCCGCCCTCTTTTAAAATCCCTTACAATGTTTACTAACATGTTAATATGTGGAGAGGTGTGGCTCACTGGTTAGAGGCGGCAGACCCGTAAGCAGAGGACGGCCCGGGACCAGGGTTCGATTCCCGACGCGGCAGGGTCGTGGACCAGGGTCAGCGGGCTCGATAATTCTCGCCTCGGTGCCTACTCCAGTCAGGGACCACACTCGGCAACTCTGGGCATTAGCTTGCCTCACCTTCACAACGGCCCCCCCAGACCGCCGGGGATGCTTGGTTGCACCTTAGAGATACCCATTAGGGACCATCTCTCAGGGTGAGCCAGGACGGGTTCCCCAGCGGTCGAAGCGCGGAGATACTCCTCCGGGAGTCGATTCTAGCGCTATATAAACCCACAATTAAATTAAATTAAATTAAAAGTAATTAAAATTACTTACCTGAGCTGCGGCGTCCCGGGGTTCCCTCTTCCTGCTCTATCACCGACTTCTTCCTCACAAATGCACATGCCTGGGTGCCCGCACATGCGCATTTCTTGCGAGAAAGCAGGAAGAGGGAGCCACGGGACGCCGAAGCTCAGGTAAGTAATTTTAATTACTTTTAACATGTTTTTAAACATTGTAAGGGATTTTAAAAGAGGGTGTGAGGGAGGCGGGCAGCGCATAGTGGGGCTGCGTGAAGTGTGCGGAGTGTACGTAGATTTGACCCCACTCCGTGATGCTCTGCGCAGCCCCACTACACCCACTACGCCCAGGGTTACCACTAAGGTGACATCCCTACTTAGCATCTCTCAAATTAAATCAAGAAAAGGTGTCAGCGCATGAAGACTTCCTAAGAAGTACACTCACGTTGAAAGGGTTAGAAGCCAAAACTACTGTTTCATCTCTAAGTCTCCTTCCTCAGTATCGATTTCTTCCTTCTACCCTCTGACGACTCTCTGCTCCATCTACCCTCATCTGACACACCTCCCTCGGGGCACCGTCCCTAATACAAAATGCACAACGTGGAGGATACGTCTCTGCAAGACCTCCTCTGGCTAGGCACCTCTCGTAGGGACATTTCCACTAAACTTGTACTCCGTCCATCAACGGTTGATACGTCCTTGAGTCCCAAGCTCCCTCAGCGCAGAAAGTAGCATCCTACAATTATCAGCATTCCTGGAGACTCTTTTAACAATTCCCCTCCATACCTAACTCCTAAAACAAAAGGATTAGTCTTAGCTAACAAGGGCGGAGTCCTTCCACCTGCAACAGAAGCATGTGAACAGAAAATTCTTCCCTGCACATGAAATTCGCTAACTACCTCCAAATGAGAGCCTTCCCAAGGAAAGTATACTTCGACCTGCACAATTCAGCTAACATAAGAAATGCTAGTAGGCCTTTCATAGCAAAACATAGGCATTTAGGCCTTTACACATTGAGCATTACACACTAATAAGCGTTGCATTTGTAAGCACTATATTTCATTACATTCAATATATAAGTAATCATTCCTACACGTGCATACTTTAATATGGTGAACGTTTAAATCGAATGCGTTACATTACACATGAGCAATTCATTAAGCATTTGCAATGAACAACAAAGTTATATAATCACATTTAAATGCCACTTTACTTTCTCGGGTTGCATGGATTCATTTTCTACCATGACAATCATATTTTTCATTATTACTTATACAGTTCTAATGATCAGTTTAGTACCACACTTGATTATATACGGGTGCGGGCTACCCATGATTATGATGCACCCCTACAATTTTCAAAACATCATGACGCTCTATCATGTGTGCAATGGAAGAGGTGGTATGGGTGCACTCTAATTTTGAGTTAGGTTTCAATGCAGTTCACTCAAGAGACTGTTCATAACTATTTCCATGTTGTGCACAAAGATAAAACAAGGCATCAGGCTTTTTCATATATGCACCCAGGAAGGGAAACAAAGTCCCTGACTTCCTCACTACCCTACCAGTGGTGCTCCAGTGTAGAAAAAGAATAAAGAGGCACCTCTTTAAAGAACGCTACATCACACTGCATCAATAATCCTCAAATGAGCTATCTTTCCTATGATTCGTTGAATTTTTATCCTGATTCTGTACAGTGTTCCGCTGCCGTTTGGCTAGGTTCACACTATAGTAATACCACATACCGATGATTACGCCAAATTGCACCCCTTATTTTCCTCTCCAAATTTGGTGCAGATGTTTTTTTATTTACCATCTAAAAGTGGTTGAGGGGAGCAAAGCAATTCAGGAATACACTTTCAATACAGACATGCCTTAAAGGGCCACAGACCCCGAACTTTAGTTTTGTCATTTTATTATAAGGCCAAAAGCAATTGGATGTAGACACAGCGAAGAATCAAAGTATATAGATACAAAAAGATCAATACAGAGCCGAGTCTACGAATATAGGTTATTCGGCTCAAAAGGCATAAAATGGTAAACTTCTAAATCAGAATGCAACAAAGAATAGATGCAGAGTCTATGTCCCTTTTCATTAGGAAGAAATAAAATATCTTTCTCTACACTGCTCTAAATGGAGGTCCTACCTAATTCCCTTCCATCATTTCCCAAAGGTGTCAGCACGTGTTGACTTCCTATGAAGTACTCACGTCAAATGGGTTGATAAGCTTAAGGCCTTGGAGCTGGCTCTAAGATGCTCCTTGTCTTCAGAAAGCTAGCAGAAGTCTGATTTCACTGTCCCTGCACATCATACAAAAACATGGGATTCAATTGGCAATACGTCATCATAAACTTTCCATTGCAACTTTGTCTGTGTGGTAAATTTCCAGGAGCCTTTTAATTAAATCTTCTTTGTTCGAATGGCCTTGGTTCCCAGATAGGCCAGACATGAAAGGCGTCATCCCGTCTCGCTTTCCAGCCATCTTCAAAGACATTCCGAGTATCTTCTTCAATCTGAAAATAACGAGTTTGCATTCCTGCACCTGCAGTAGGATGAGAACACTCTATTTTTCGAACACAACATGCATTTAATTATTTATTTCTTGAGGGACCAAGGAGATGCGAAACTAAAAACAATCTGCAATTTTGGGCCTAGACTCGGACAACTTAAACTAATCGCAGTTACACTATATGAATATCTTATACATTCAGGAATTTCAATACATATACAGCCCTACTTGAATGTATTCACTATGATCAATGTTTAAATGGTTCAACTAAATACATCTTAATGATCATAAAACACTGTAAATGATAAACTACATGTGAGCACGTCTTAACCATGAATATAGTGCACCCATACATCATAGATTGCTGAAAGCGCTCTATCAGTTCCCCCCTAACACCAAATTATATTCTCTGACAGCTTTCTCCTTGTAGAAAAGACCGACCTAAACAGAAGCTGTAGCTTGCTGTCCCTGTCTAAATCTGGTAATGACTGTCCTGCAGTTGTTCCATTTGCTGTTCCCGCGTTTTCAGGACATTTTCCTGATGTCTGGCCTTTTGCTATGTGTACGCCTTTATGGCTCCTAGTAGGACAATTTTACAAATGACAGCTATTATGATGGGTTTCAAGATGTATCCCATTATTCCTTGCCCCAAACTTCCAAACTAGCTCCCAATCTTTCCAAATCCCTTACCAATTTGGTCCCAGAGTCCTTCAGCAGCCAGATTATATAGCTCTTGATGTACATCTGAGATATTATTAATATATTTCCTTATATCCCGACTATTTTCAGGTATAGAAGTGCAGCACTGTTGGACTCTCAGTAATTTGCAGACTCCTCTGGCTTTTGCTAGTAACACATCTAAAGCAAGGCGATTTTGAAGAACCATAGCCCTTATCAAGACCATCTCTCCATCAACTAATAAGAGAATTTGGGCCGTATTCACAGAGAGTTTATCTACTAATGTTTCCAACTTTCTAATTTTCACATCATTCAAAATCACACCCATACTGGGTATCATAGCTCCAAACACATCACCAATAATTTCTCCGGCACTTGAACTAAGTTTTCCTCTATGGGGTCCTTTCCCTTCCAAGGGCCATAAATAATCCACATGGAAGAATTTGGGAAATACTTTAGCCAAATAACATGTACCATACCAATTCTGGGGCACCTTCACATAGGCATTCTTTCCACACACAAAATACACATTGGGCACTATGGTTAACTTAACCAATAGCGCTTTTCTAATGGATTCTACAATCAGGAAAATGTGTTCACAATCACTCTCACCCACGAAAATCTTGTCATAATATGTTGACGGGTGTCTAATGCACAGCTTCCCCTTCTGTGGAAGTCTAAAGCTATTTGTCCAGAACTCCCTTTTGCCTTGTAATGTAATTCTTCTTTGGTCCATGGAATAACGTTATGCTTAGGATCTGGTCTAAATAAGTTCTGCCTATGCTGATCTTGTATCTGATCTACAAACTGTCTGTTAACATACTGGTCAAATTATGTCTGTGGGCATAAGATGTGTCTAAAGTAATAGTAGGCACAAAATATGTCGACATTCGCTCTATATTTTTATAATAATCATATTTGTTCATGTACTTTAGAACTGGGACTTCGGAGAATACCACATCATAATTTGAGAAATAGTACTCAAAGTGTGCCTTACTATACAACATGCTCAACAACACACTACATGTAATGCCATAGGTCAAAGGCAAATGATGGTATTGAATACCTTCTTCTACTGATGCTGGTAGTTGCATACACACATAACAATCTTTCGCTTCCATGATGTCCGCATAGTCATACAATAAACGAGCACATGCATTCAACGTGAAATCACCTTTTGACAGATCTACATGTAATTTTCGACTAGTTTCCTTGATCATCTCTCTATCTTTTATGGATGTACCCTCTTCTAAATCTAAGACGGGTGTGGTAATTGTAGTCTGTTCCCCATTCTTTTCAGCCTCGTGAGACCAACCAAAGAGGTAACAATCACCACAGTTATGACAATAAGCACTACTACAATAAGGGTACCAATTATACATATATTGAAGTGCAAAGGAAAGTAATAAAGTCTCTTTTTGTTTTCTCTTTTCTTTGCTTTATTCTGCTATTGCTTTATTCTGCTATTCACAATGTCTCTTTTAATCTGCTTTTTCCATTCTATTATTGCAGTATTCAGTCCATTAATACTAAACCAATTGAAGAGATGTAGTCAGCGCTAACCCTCAATTCTCCTGCTGTTTGAAAGTCCCTAAATTTAAATCTTCTTCCTCTTGCATCTAGGTTATCTTCTTTCGAAGACCTAATGCGTTTTTTATTCCAAGTTCAAGCTTCATCTGTAATAATATTCGAGCCAAGTATTGTAAGGACGAGTTGCAGAATTTCTGCACGGATTTCTCCCAATTCGTGTGCAGTGAGCTGTCGACCAAATGAAGGGAAAACAACCTGGTTGAGGATCAAAAATCGCAAACTACTCAGTCTTGGTGGATTAGGGACTGTCAGCGTTAGAGTTCCAAAGGCTTCTACGCCGGGGACAAGTAACTGAATGTCAATCGAGAGGGTGTCCCCTCCGTAGCTCACTGTTCCAGTCCCCAATCTCCCAGAATTCTTCGGTCTCTGCATCTGCAACCAGATATGTCCACTCAGGAGATGCGTACTTTTGAGACGGTATCCTCTTTCTTCTGGATCATCTCAGACCATCTGGCCCTTCTTCTGTTTCACTTTGATCAGATTCAGACGTTTCAGGAATTGGAGCAAAGATTTTTCTCAGATGCAAGCCTTAAGTTCAGCCTTTCTTTTCATGCTGGCCACTTCTCTGCTCTAGTGATGCAGATTGGGGTGTATAAAATCTCCCTGCTTCCATGGATAGAGTAATTTCACAGTTACACGCACATACACTCATCATACACTAGGGCCCATTTCACTAACATACGCTCAAATACTCTACCAGCACTGAACCTGTGGAAAGAAAACTCCTAAACACCCCACATCTACACTGAGGTCGATAAGACCTAGTTATTGTAATTGTCCTGAGTCATAATCTAAACAATCTATACAACAATAATCAAATAGAGTACTCAATAATTGACAAGAAATAATCACCAACACCGTATTTAAAATTATGGTACTTTATCTAAAATTAGTCAAAGGAAATCAATCAGAATAAATCATTTTTTCATAATTACCTATTCTAGCTAAATGTCAGAATGGGTCATCAGGACAAGTCTCTCAATAGAAGTCTCCCGAGTCACCGTCCTCACAGCATCGATCCTCACCAACGCAGGTTTGGGAAGAAGTGGCAAAGTGGCCTCAAACCCTCTCTAGGCTAACAATATTTATAGGGAAACTTGCAATATTATAGAAACATAAAAATGTTCTAAACGTCCGCTGAACCGCTGAGCAAAGCGAGCAGGAAAGGATGTAGCATCGCTACATTTGGAAAATCTCCGCTCAGAAAAAAATCACAAAAATAAAAAGACAGAACAGGAACTAAAGAAAAATGTATCTTTTGACATCCACATTTCCTCGGAACTAACATGATGACTTCAGAGTCCATTCAGTTCATTCATTATGGCTCCTTTGTCCTCCAAGGCTATTCGAATGTTTCTTGGAGACTCGCCCAGCACTGCTGCTGTCCTCACGGAAAATTTTAACCAGGCGAAGACTGTGGTCAGATGACTTCGACCATATTTAGCAAGGCCCTCTCATCACAAGTCTCTCACTCGAGGCCAGGCTGCAAACGGCGGCCATTTTATTCTAGGCCAAAATAGACCATCTTAATTAAAAGAGACAAAAACAACGTTACCACAGCATAGTGATTAAACAGTGTTAACCCCACTAATACCCTTATGTGTATGTAATTATCTAGCCTTTGCAACACAGAAAAGCATTAATTCAAAAGCGTTTCGTGCTTTAAAATAAACAACACTCAGCAACGTTTATTTAATAAAACATGCACATTTATTAATAAGCAAACGAAAGCATTCCCACGTGTCGGTTTTCTTCTCATTAGTACATGTTGGTAAGTTTAAAACATTTACACAAAACAAATAATTAGTAATTAATAATTAATAATTTTAATTATGACAAATAGACAAACCAGAGCTTAAAAACCCAATAGATTTTCATCAGAAAACCCTGCTCCAGCAATCCCCCCTTTGGTGATATTATCACCAAATAAACAACCCAAAAAAAAAAATTTGTGAAATGTAGTCCCATTTTAGGAGAAATTGGAAATGTATTTTTCTCCTTACACAACACTACACACCAGACACTCTTTCATCATCCCTCTTTGTTTCTAAGTAGACACTCTCCCTTAATTCTTCTAATTCAATTTCTTGTGGTTCTCTTTTCAACCTTTTATTTCTCTTTTCATTGTTTCTTTTAATTAATTTCTTTTTCCCTCCCCTGTTTTTACAACACAAACACACCAATCTCAATATTAATAAAGCAACAATTATACAAGACAAAGGAAACAATATCTTACCTATAATAGTACTACCTATTTTTGCAATAAAATTCTTAACAGCAACTATTTTATTAGCTATTTTAGTCCAAATACTTTCAGCTTCAAGTGGTACTAATTCTTCATGCAAATCAGTAATATTTTTTATATAGACCTTCAGGTCTTTGCTTTCATCTGGAATGTAAGTGCAACAATGTTGAACTTTCAGCATTCCACAAACTCCACCCTCCTTAGCTAATAGAATATCAAGGGCAAGTCTATTTTGCATAGACATGGCACGTACGGCAATTAGTTCCGTATTCACCAAAAGAAACCCTCCAGCGGTATTTGTCGATAAGCGATCCACCACTGTTGACAGTTTCCGAATCCCATAAGCATTCAAAGAAATTCCCACTGCTGGAATTAAAGCTCCAAAAATGTCACCCACTATTTCAGACCAAGTTTCCCTCTTGAAGCGCATTAGTAAATTAATATGTTCTACATCTTCTATTCTATCTATATGAAAGATCTTTGAAAAGACCAGGCCCACATAACACGTGCCATACCAATGGTCAGGCAACTTGTAATAAGCCTTGTTCCCACAAACATAATATACTCCTGGAAAAATTGTATCTTCTCCACCTCTGAAACCCCATCCTGTTGCAATGAAGTATGTATCATGACATTCACTAGTCCCAACAAAATATGTATCATATTGGGATTTCCCTCTTGTAATGCACAGCTTACCCTTCTGTGGTGCATCTAGAGCTAAAGTTGGACTAACCCCATTTCTTAATTCTTTTCCCATCTCAATGTCCCAAATTGTCTCAATCACTTTATATTTCTCAACCTTTTCATGCATGCTCAATCTCCTTTCCTCCACCATGTTTAGGAAAGCTTTCTCCTCTTCTTCCAAACTGCAAGTTAAATTATTCTTAAAAATGTAATCTAATGTTAATTCTTCTTTCTCAATAAAAATCTCACCAAAAATGTTAGCTTCTTTAGCTGGATTCAGCTCTTTGTTCATTGGCAAGTGCCCAAAAATACTATCTCTGTTAGACATCTTATAATCTATTTTCCCTAACAAATAAAAAACACTACTTAATACACTACAAGAAATTCCATACGTAGCTGGTAAATGGTGATAAGTAACACCCTCTGAAACGGATGCAGGTAATTGCATACAAACGTAGCAATCCCTAACTTCCATTGTTTTCACATATTTGTATAACAACTTTGAAAAAACATTACTAGAAAAATCATTAATTGACCTATCTTTATGCATGTAAGTATTACTAATTCTAGTTGGAACTACTTTTTGCGAACTCTTCTCTGCATTTGTCACATTCTCTGTATGCATCTCAAATGTACCTATTGTAACTCTAAATGTAACTAATAAAGCTAAAACACCCCATAGTAACATTAATAATCCAGTACAGCAGCAGCACATTCTACACCATCTTCTTAAAAAGGCACATCTACTTTGGTTATTCTCTATATTCGCCATTTTACTACTTTGACCTTGTCTTTTGAGTTAGCCTCTACTACTCCACTACTGAAATTTCTCGAACTTTCTGGATTACTTCAAACAGCTGAATTTCAGACTTTCTCCTTTTCACTTTTCAGCAAGTGATTTCTTTTGTTCACTCAATTTGGATATTCATCACTTTTCACTCCTTCTTCTTCAGCAACATCAAATTGTATCAGATCATCAACAACATCCTGTGCATCCGACTCTTCTCCAATGTCAGTCAGGATAACTTTTAATATTCCAACAGATTTTTCCTTTTCCTCAACCACTTTTCTCAAGATCCCCTCCGGATTATCTCGATTCACTGTTTCTTCTTCTCCTTCTTCAGACAGTGCCACATAAGACCATTCCGGTGATCTGTACTTTTGGTTGGGTTTTCTAATTCTCTTTATCTCCTCAGGTTCTCTTGACTCCTTTTGTTCCTTTCTTTTTACTTCGTTTTGACTCGACACCTCATTCACTTGTTCAGCTTTCGATGTATTTCCTCTTATCAGTCAGTATCTCAGCCTCTTCACTCTGTTGTTAGGCCAAAAATCTCCTCTTACAACCTTTTTCGGTCTCGTTTCTGTATTATTTCTTTCTCCAATCCAAGTTCTCTTTCTCAGAACTCGACCTTCTGATTTTCCATTCTCACTTTCATCCGATTCTGTTTCAAATGCCTCTTGTTCTTCAGCAGTTTTCTTTCGCTCCACAGTCTTTTTCACCACTATTTGAGACTTCCCTACTTCTGTCCCTCCTCGGGTCTCCGACACGCAATCTTCTTGCTGTCTACTTGTCCCTTCACCTAGCTTGTCAAGAATGTTCCCTACACCTCCTCGGGGGTCTTCCGCAATCTGTCCCTCTCTATCTTCTTCTGACCCTACTTCTTCAGGTACAATCTCAAGTGGTTCTTCAATCTCCTCCTCTTCTGATTCAGGAGTAATTTCTGTGGAACTGCTTTTTTCTTTTCTTTTTCCTCCACTGCTTTTTGGAACTTCAGGCTCTCTTACAGAATCTGATCTCCTTTCTGAGATTCTCAATGGTTCTCTTGAAGTCTTTTCTGCTTATTTTCCTGAACTTCGATTTTTTCTCACTGGTTCTGGGTCTTCATCATCACTGGAATCTGACTCTTCAAAATACTCTCTACCAGTCCCATCTTTTGGGTTTGGAACTCTCAGAGTATGACTCGCATGTACCCAGTTTTTCACACCAGCACACTTCACTGCAGTTGTCGTAGTTAGAATGACTTGTCTTGGTCTTCCCCACCTTGGAACCAAGCAATTTCTTCTTCTGTGCACCTTAATCCTCACCCAGTCCCCTGGACTCAGATCATGAGCTTGCTTCTTCTCAAGTGTGGTAGCTTCTTCTCCAATCTGGTGAAACACAGAATGAACTGCGTCAGCCAGGCCTTTACAGTAATCCAAAATCATGTCATCAGTTATTGTCATCAACTTATTGACAGGTACATATGCATGTCGCATTGCACGTCCCATTATGATTTCGTGCGGACTTAAACCAGTAGTTCTATCTGGAGTAGATCTAATAGTCATTAGCACTAGAGGCAAGACATCGGGCCATTTCATACCAGTGGCTAAACACATCTTACCAATCCTGTTCTTGATTGTGCCGTTTATCTGCTCAACAACACCAGAAGCCTCTGGTCTGTATGCACAATGTAGCTTCTGCTGTATGCTTAATGCTTCACAAATCAAACTCATGAGTTCATTATAGAAGTGTCCACCTCTATCAGACTCAATCGTTACCGGAAATCCGTACCTAGGAATCAACTCTCTTAACAGTAACTTTGCCACTGTTACTCCATCATTTCTTCTAGTCGGATAGGCCTCAACCCATCTTGAAAACAAACAGACTACCACTAGTACATACCTTAGTCTGTTTACTTGGGGCATTTCAATGAAATCAATCTGCATTCTTGTAAAAGGACCTCCTTCTCTGCCTATTGTTCCCAGACTCACCAATGTCTTTTTCCCAGTGTTAAATTGCTGGCAAATCAAACATCTTTGACAGATACTTTCTGCAATTGTCCTGAACTTTGCATTGTACCAGGTTTGTTTAAAAGACCTGATCATCGCATCCCTATTTGTACTCTTACTGGTTCAGTAAGACGTGTCCTGATTTGTGTATTGGCTACACCAACTACTTGGATTGCTTCATCCGAGAGAGGAAGATTTCTAATATCTGTTGACCTGACAGTTGATCTTGTCGCACCTGTGTCTACCAAAAAAGTAACACTTTCTTCATTTATTTTCCCATCTACAAATGGTCCTGCCTGGTCTATTTCTAGAGTTGCACCAAGTATGCACTCTTCCTCCTCTCTTCGGCACCGTCAATAATCACCCTCAGACTCACTCCCTTCATTCTTTAACAAGTACTGTTGTACCTGGTTAGAACGCCTTGGTTTGTTTACCTGCTCATCATTGTAGAATCCCGAATCCGGATTATACTTTTGTGATCCTCTATTCTGCGGCAAGGGCGGTTTTGGCTCTTGACTCTGCTGTCTCACAACTTTCTGTTGTTGCTGCTGTTGATTATTCCCTTCGTTCTGCACCTGTTGATTTAAGGATTTTCCCTCATTATTCACTAATGGTGGATTGGTACACTCAGATCTCCAATGTCCAAGTTGGCCACAGTTGTGACACGGGAACTTTTTTTTAGCTTCCTCAAGATTCCCCTTTCCTTTCCCTGCATACCTAGGTCTATTCCCTGCATTATTTCCTGCATTATTCGCCTGTTCCACCAACTGTGCTTCCTGTCTTTCCGCAACTTTCACTTGTGCCCACATTGCTTTCTCTTTCAGCTTTCTCTGTTTTGCTTCAATTTCATCACTGAAGTATTTTGCATGTCTCAGAATCTCATCTATTTTCTTACTCTGCCAATCCACAGTATGCTCACGAATTCTTTCACTAATCTCAGGTCTCAGGCCATATACAAATCTGTATACAAAATGACTCAAATCCTTGTCACCCAGGTGTTCATCTCCACTGAATTGTTTAAACGCCAGTATCAGCCTCTCGTAAAAAGCATGAACTGATTCTTTTGCTTCCTGATGTGTTCGATCTATTTTAACCCAGTCTGTCTCTTTTGGAGGTACTTTATTTTTCAGGTATACGATCACCTGCTCATACTTTCTCATTACTTCTGGATCGGGTGCTCCTGTTCTCTGATCTCTTGGATATTCCTCAGTAGGCCAACTTACAACTATTTTACACTCAGCCCACAAGTCTGCTGGAACAATTATATCAAACAGACTATTCAGGTCAATCCACAGCACTTTTGACAATTTCACAAACCTGTCTACCTGCCTATACCACTCGACGGGCTTTTCTCTCAATCGAGGGAAATCATTCATAAATGATAAAATATCCTGTCTGGTCCATGGAACATGTACATATCCTCCTCCAGGTATTTCTCTCATAGGATAAGCAACAGTGGATGCTTTCTCTTTTTCTCTCACAGGAAATGCTGAATAAGTCCTATCTCCTGATTCTTCTCTCTTCTTGTACCACCTATCCTTCCACTTCTCAACATCACCCCATTTTTGCAATAAAGCGATCATCTCTTTAATCTGTCCTGTTCTACCAGTACCATTCAAATTTTCAATATCTTTATCTGTGAAATCCATCCTGTAAGACTTCTGCAAAACTTTCACTTTATCAATGTCAACTCCATATTCATTTGCTATTGCTCTTAATCTGTCATGTGTATTTTTAGTTCTCCAGGTGATGTTTTTACACATAAATAACAATTCACCATCATGATGATTTTTTAGAATTTCTGTAGGAACTGTCCCTGCAACAAGCTCTTCTAATTCTACACGTAACCTAGCCACATCAATTGCTTGTGAATCTTTATCCCTCTTTTGAAGAACTTTCATCCATTCATTCAAATCTTCAGCTGTTATTTCAGTAGTTTTTCTCACTGGAACCACTTTCTTCTGCGGTTCTAAAATCGGCATCCCTGAACAACTAGCTTCACTAGCATCCAGTCTTGAATTAGACTGTACCTCTAATCCTTCACTACATGTGTTATGTCTGGATTGCCTCAGATCACTACTTTCTGTTCTTCTTCCTGAATCTCCTGAAGGACCAGCTAAACTTGTTATCTTATTCCCAACATATGGAATCACCAAACCATTCTCACCCGTCCTCTGCTTATCAAAAACAGGCATAATCGGACCTATAGTTACGGGCACCGTAACAGCGTCTAGATTCTTTGTCAGCTCTTTGATCTTTTCAGTCAATTCCGATGTAGTTCTGGCTAATTCTCTCGTATTTTCGCCACTGCTTCTATTCTCTCTTTCCCTGAAAGGATTACCACTTCTTAACTCAGGTGTCACATTTTCTGTCTCAATGATACGCACTGTATCTCTTATCGGAGAAACAACTGGTGTACTCTCTTCTGGTTCTGGTCTATATGGAGGTGGTCTTTTGTAAATCATGTCATTCAAGACCTCATCCTCATATTCATTAACTCCATATCTCCTCACTTCTGCCTCAGGAACCCTTTCTGTTCCCTCTTCAACTGTTCTCATAGGATATAATCCCTCTGACATACTAGCATCTCGCCATCTCGTCATTCGATCATGATGAGTTTCACGACCATGTCTCCTCCCAAACATGTACCGATACTGTCCTCCAGACCTCTGCTTTTCTCGCTCATGTACTTCCTCTTCCCATTCCACTAAAGCCTCAAACTGTGTCGGCCTTGGTCTTGGGTCAAGACATAACATCTTTTCCCATAAATTTTTCAACACGGCCAGATTAAATGAACCATGTTCTGGAAATGCTAGAACACCATCTTCCTTGGTATACCTAACCCAATTCTCCAACCATATACAGGTATGATACCCATATCTCGCAGCCATGAAGGATGCAGGTGTTTTCGATGGAGGTAACAATTCACCCTCTCTTGTTTTAACATCTTTATCCTTGTCGAACCACTTTCTGATTTTTCCGAACAATGTTTTTTTCTTTTTCTCTTCTTGGTAATACATTTTAACGTTTACCAAAACTCTGTAATCCCTTCCGTAATACAACTTAATAATACGATGTTTTATCCAATAACAGCGCGACTCACACTAACGCACCAATCCTAGAGCGTCTACGTCACTAGAATAGCTCTACCAATCCTTGCGCGGCTCACACCAACGCACCAATCTCAGCGCGAGCACTGTTCTGATCTAATATCCAATCAGAGCGCGGTCTGTTTGACGTCAGCAGTCGCTGCAGTCGCTTCTGTCTCCTGTCTCTTGTCACTCGTCTACCCCTCCTTTACAAAATTTCTCAGTAGACTCCGTGTCAAATTTCTACAAAATCTATTAGTTACAACATATAAACATCTCCATTGTCTGCTTCGCTAACCACAGAATAGTAAAGAAAATCTATTTCACAAGAATCCCGTTGACACAGTAGCACATCCCTCTACTCTGCCCTTCTAACATACATTCATTAATTGTTTCCTCTAGGACTTGTCCAGAGAGTCTTACAATCAACTAAATATATGAGCATTCACGCACATTCATACAAGGAAATATATAGTACATACACACAGAATCCTGCTTTTCCCGAGAACAGCGAACAATCTGCTCCACTACAGAATTATATCACACGTTAACCAAGCAGCTTACCTCTGCCCAGTTTCTCAAACAAGCTCAGAGAATACCTATTACTTCTCCCGCGATAAGCTTTAACGGTGAACCTTACGGATCCCTGGGACTTAAGACCAGAGTTTCACAGATAACCTTCACTACCATACGCACTCCTTATATACCAGAAATATTTCTAATAGTAACATACGACAATGTCACTGATTCCGAACCCAGACAATGTGACGCGCAACTTCAATTGTCACACGTTTTCTTTTCCTGCATACATACAGGACCAACAATCCCGTCTTTCCCGAGAGCAGCATATACTTCCCTCTGCCCTACTACGGAACTGCTACTAGCTTCCAAGTTCCAGAAGCACTACATATAACTCAACATGACGACTCCAACATATAGTATTAGTACATATATCAACATCAATCAATAATCAATAATCAATAAGCTAATGTACAAGCAATCTAATCAGATCAAGACAATCATCAATAACCATCCTCACTCTGCTACCAGGAAATTGATGCAGATTGGGGTGTATAAAATCTCCCTGCTTCCATGGATAGAGTAATTTCACAGTTACACGCACATACACTCATCATACACTAGGGCCCATTTCACTAACATACGCTCAAATACTCTACAAGCACTGAACCTGTGGAAAGAAAACTCCTAAACACCCCACATCTACACTGAGGTCGATAAGACCTAGTTATTGTAATTGTCCTGAGTCATAATCTAAACAATCTATACAACAATAATCAAATAGAGTACTCAATAATTGACAAGAAATAATCACCAACACCGTATTTAAAATTATGGTACTTTATCTAAAATTAGTCAAAGGAAATCAATCAGAATAAATCATTTTTTCATAATTACCTATTCTAGCTAAATGTCAGAATGGGTCATCAGGACAAGTCTCTCAATAGAAGTCTCCCGAGTCACCGTCCTCACAGCATCGATCCTCACCAACGCAGGTTTGGGAAGAAGTGGCAAAGTGGCCTCAAACCCTCTCTAGGCTAACAATATTTATAAGGAAACTTGCAATATTATAGAAACATAAAAATGTTCTAAACGTCCGCTGAACCGCTGAGCAAAGCGAGCCGGAAAGGATGTAGCATCGCTACATTTGGAAAATCTCCGCTCAGAAAAAAATCACAAAAATAAAAAGACAGAACAGGAACTAAAGAAAAATGTATCTTTTGACATCCACATTTCCTCGGAACTAACATGATGACTTCAGAGTCCATTCAGTTCATTCATTATGGCTCCTTTGTCCTCCAAGGCTATTCGAATGTTTCTTGGAGACTCGCCCAGCACTGCTGCTGTCCTCACGGAAAATTTTAACCAGGCGAAGACTGTGGTCAGATGACTTCGACCATATTCAGCAAGGCCCTCTCATCACAAGTCTCTCACTCGAGGCCAGGCTGCAAACGGCGGCCATTTTATTCTAGGCCAAAATAGACCATCTTAATTAAAAGAGACAAAAACAACGTTACCACAGCATAGTGATTAAACAGTGTTAACCCCACTAATACCCTTATGTGTATGTAATTATCTAGCCTTTGCAACACAGAAAAGCATTAATTCAAAAGCGTTTTGTGGTTTAAAATAAACAACACTCAGCAACGTTTATTTAATAAAACATGCACATTTATTAATAAGCAAACGAAAGCATTCCCACGTGTCGGTTTTCTTCTCATTAGTTCATGTTGGTAAGTTTCAAACATTTACACAAAACAAATAATTAGTAATTAATAATTAATAATTTTAATTATGACAAATAGACAAACCAGAGCTTAAAAACCCAATAGATTTTCATCAGAAAACCCTGCTCCAGCACTACTATCTGCTCTCCTCTCTTCCTCTTGGTCTGACCCTTCTGCGCCAAGCCGTTCACTCGGGTCTGGTTCAAAGTGCACATCCGCAATCTCGTCGATTTCAGGTTCTGTACTTAACTCTGGGGCAGTTTGCTCTCTTCTTTCCTGCTTGGTTGACTGTTCAGCCTCTTCAGAACTATTTATAACTTGATCTGTTCCTTCAATTTGTGTTGCATTTTCAGTTGTTCTTCCTTGAGCAAGGGTAGTCATTTCTTCCACGGGCTCTGGAACTCGGCGAGAATGGGAAGGGTGGATCCAGTTCGGTAATCCCCCATACTTCACAGCTGTACTTGTGACGAATATCACCTTATATGGTCCTCTCCAATGAGCATCAAGGCAGCTGTTCCTCAAGTGCCTTAAAAACAGCACCCAGTCACCAGGGTTAAGATCATGCAGCAGGTCTCTCGAGGTGGCTGCAGTCGCAGCCTCAACCGGGTGAGATACAGAATTAACCACATAAGCCAGTTCCCTACAATAATCCAACACCATATAATCTGTGATGTTTATCAATGCCATAGCTGACACCATAGGCAATCACATAGCTCTTCCAGTTAATATCTCATGAGGGGAGCGCCCTGTCCTCCTGTCAGGAGTGCTACGCAGACTCATTAAGACTAGTGGCAACGCATCTGCCAATTTCAATGCAGTCGACGCACAAACCTTAGCCACTCATCTTGATTGTGCCATTTACCTGTTCCACAAGACCAGATGCTTCAGGCCTGTAGCTAAAATGCAACCTCTGATCAATATTCAAGGCGGCACACAACAATTTCATGAGTTCGCTATGGAAGTGTGTTCCTCTATCTGTCTCCACAGAGGTCGGAAATCCATACCTCGGTATCCGTTCCCTTAATAGCAGCTTTGCCACTGTGAAACTATCACATTGTCTAGTTGGATAGGCATCCACCCAACGCGAAAAGATACACACCACCACCAAAACATATCTCAGCCTGTTACATCTAGGCATTTCAATAAAGTCCAATTGTATTCTATTGAAAGGGCCTCCTGATCTCCCAATGTGACTCATTGCAACCACAGTTTTATTTCCGACATTCATTTGCTAACACATAACTCACCTGTGACACACTTCTTCAACATTCACACGAAATCGTGGGTTAAACCACGTTTGCCTGACCACTCGCACCATGGCATCTCTTCCCAGATGAACTGCTCCGTGAATTTGCCTTGCCAGCCTGCTCTAACCCATGAAGCAGCTTCTTCCTCTGAGACCTCATCCTGCAACTGCTTCACCTCATCCCAAGTATCAGCTATAGCTAACATCATGCTGAGCTCGGTCTGTTCGGTGCTCTCTCCGATATATTCTCCATTGAAAACACAAGCATGTATAGCACAAAAACGAGCTACTTCGTCTGCGTAATTGTTTCCCTTTGTAACAAAGTCCTCCCCCCTCCCACGAGCAGCACATTTCACCACAGCAATCTCTTTGGGTTTCTGCAAGGCGTCCAATTATTGGCGCACATATACTCCATTACGGATTGGGGACCCTGAGGACGTTAGAAATCCCCTCTGTGACCATAACTGGCCAAATCATGAACTATTCCAAACCCATATTGACTGTCCATATAGATCGTCACTTGGACTCCATTTGAGATGATACAGGCACGTATCAGAGCATTAATCTCGGCTACCTGAGAAGAGTATACTCTATTCAAACAGGCAGCTTCCACCACTCCCATGATGGTGCACACAGCAAACGCTGCTCTCAAATACCCTTCATTGTCTCTGAGATATGAACCATCAACAAAAAGGATCAAATCAGATTCGGGCAAAGGATCATCAACAATGTCAGGACTGGGTTTGGTAGATAGTTTACTAACATCGAGGCAGTCATGCTCTTCACAATCCTTATCATCTTCCTCTTGAGGAATGGGCAGCAATGTAGCAGGGATGTATGTCGTTACAACGCACACTTTTACAACGCATGCACTTACAACGCATTTTTTACAACGCAACATCCACTACAACGCATTCCATTACATAGCATGACACTACAACGCATGTTTAAAAACTACCTTTACAACGCATTCCATTACATCACATACTACCTTTACAACGCATACCATTACAACGCATAGTATAGGGGTAAAAATTACTATTCTAACTCCAGGGGGTGCAACAGTAGGGTAAGTGTTGGATTGCGTTGTAATGGTATGCGTTGTAAAGGTAGTATGCGATGTAATGGAATGCGTTGTAAAGGTAGTTTTTAAACATGCGTTGTAGTGTCATGCTATGTAATGGAATGCGTTGTAGTGGATGTTGCGTTGTAAAAATTTCGTTGTAAGTGTAGTGCGTTGTAACAGTTGCGTTGTAAAGGTTGTTCACCATGTAGCAGGGTTCAAGGTGGTACAACGTTTCAAAGTGACATTATCAGAAGCCAAAATAAGCCGCTCATACTTAGTCAGTCTGTTATTTGTGAGATACTGTGTCTTTGTTCTTGTCATCAACAGTTCTACTGAATGTGGCACATAAACAATAAGTGGATGACCAATCACTATGCTTTTACATCTCTCAATGCTGACACCTGTTGCAGCTACAGATTTGAGATATCCGGGCAACGCAGAAGCTACTGGATCTAATGTAGCTGAAAAGTAAGCCACTGATCTACGGGCACCCCCATGTGTCTGTACAAGGACCGCTAACGCACATCCCTCCTTCTCACAGCAGAAGAGCGAAAACGCTTTGTTATAGTCTGGCATTCCAAGAGCTGGGGCGCGACATATGCTTTCTCTCAGGTCACGGAAGGCTCTCAAGCATTCTTCATCCCATGGTACCGGATCACTAATGTCTTTTCGAGTCAGTCTCAACAGTGGCTTTGCTTGCCATGAAAAGTTTGGGATCCACTGTTGCCAATAGCCGACCATTCCCAAAAACATGTGGACTTCTTTTTGTGTTTTCGGAGTTCCCATTTGCAGGATCGTCTCTATACGATCCGGGGACACCCTTCGTTTTACTTTCTCAATCCGATGCCCTAGATACTGCACTTCAGGCAAACAATACTGAAGTTTGTTGGGGGACACTTTGTGTCCATTCTCTGCCAAATGGTTCAACAAAGCCACGGTGTCAATCCTACAAGCTTCTTCGGTCTCTGAAGTGACCAGGAGGTCGTCAATGTATTGGACTGGGACTGACTTCTGAGGCATCACCAGCCCTTCTAGATTCTTTTTCAAACACTGGCTAAAGGTGGAGGGGCTTTCTGTATACCCTTGAGGGATTCTACACCATGTTAAGACACGGTAGCCCATCCGAAATGCAAATGAATACTGTCTCTCTTCATGTAATGATATGGAGAAAAATGCCTGACATAAATCTATGACTGTAAACCATTCTGCTTCACATGGTATCTGGAATTGAATGACAGCTGGATTCGGAACCACAGGATGACATGAGATCACAATTTAGTTAACCCTGCGTAGGTCTTGCACTATTCTGTACTTGCCGCTGGATTTCTGCAGTCCCATGATAGGTAAGTTACAGGGACTTCCTCGTGTCTCCTTGAGAATGCTTTGTGCAATCATGGACTCAATAACAGGTCTTAATCCGGCCACAGTTTCGGGAGTCAATTTATATTGCGGCGTTCGTGGAAATTCGGCATTTGGTTTGATCCCCTCGGATCAGACCTATCTCTTCACCTGTGAAATCCCACACTTTTGGGGAAATCGAGTCTCTCAAGTCATGCGGTAATTCCTCTATGGTGAGGACCACAAACAGTTCTGCACACATGCTTATATTAGCCATTTTAAAATCGGCATCATCATCACAGGTCTGCAACTCCACACCTCTCGGAGTGCACAATATGGTACAATTTAGTTTACATAGAAGGTCTCGCCCTAATAGACAGACTCGACTTGTGTTGCACACTACGAATTGGTGTTTATCCCATAACGGTCCTATTCTCACAGGTAACTCATTCGTCAATGGATTTGTCATTTTCTGGTTACTGACTCCCACTACTTGAATCGATTGTCATGAAAGGGATAAAATTGGGACCACTTCTGTTCTTACTGCAGAACGCGCAGCTCCAGCGTCTAACAAGAAAGTAACAGGATGTCCTTTCACTTCTGCATCTACAAACGGTCCACTCTGATCTACTTCCAGAACTGCACCCAAAGTGCAACCTTCCTGCATCCCACTCTGGCACTCCTGAGAATCCTGATTCTGATCAAATCTGTTTTGTATTTCAAAGTAAGGCATCTGATGATTTGTCTGATTATGCATAGGTATTCTTGGAGGCTGAGGTCTTTGTACTTGCGGCTCATACCCTCCATAAATGGACCTAGGTCTAGTCATGGTATTCAAAGTCTCACACATTTGTCCCTCTCCCTCATTCTGTAATTGATTTGCTGGATTCAATCGACACTCGTGCTTCCAATGTCCGTTTTTTTAACAATAATGGCATGCTGTGACCTTCTTCTGTTGTGCCACCCACTCGCTTGTACTCATGTCCATGCCTCTTCCTCCTCCCTGACCAGGTTGGGTCACCATCTGTTGACCCATTCCTCTACCACCTACTCTGCCTCAACCCATTCCTCCTTGCATCTGATCGGGCCTTTCAGCATTCCTCAACTGCACCAACATCAACTTGTCTTTCAATTACTTTTGTGTCGATTCCACCTGATCACTACAGTATTTTGCAAAACGCAGAATTTCGTCCACCGTTTTATTTTGCCAGCATATTAAATGTGTCTGTCACATCAAGCTAATATCAGATCTGAATCCCAGCACAAACTTTGAGACAAACTGTCCCATATCTTTCTGCTCCATAGTGTCCAGACCACTACGCTGTTTAAAAGCCACTAACAATGCTCATAATAGTCATGAACCGATTCTTTCGGATCTTGAGTGGTGCGATCAATCTTAAGCCAATCAACAGTTTGGGGAGATACCTTCTATTGTAACCTGGTAATCCCCTGCTCATATTTTTTCATTACCTCAGGTAAAGGATCATTATTCACTGGGTCTCTAGCTGGTTGTGCAGCTGGCCACTCAATGGCAATTTTACATGCAGCCCACAGGTCACCTGGAACCACTATATCAAACAAGGTGTTCAAATCAATGCATAACGCCTTTGAAATCTTGACAAACCGATCTAATTGATTGTACCAGTCAGCGGGTTTCTCCCTCAGCCGAGGAAAATCATTAGTGAATGCTGTCAAATCACCCCTGCTCCATGGCACATGTATATACCCTCAATTCTGTACTTCTCTCAGAAGGAAATTTTCTGCGGCTCCCATCCCTCCACACGGAGGCGGAGTATTTCCTGTCCCATTCTTGGCACTTTTCTTTTTAGCCCATCTCACTTCCCATCTATCTAGTTCTTTCCAACATCGCATCCCTATCACTAGTTCCCTGATGTGTGTTTTTAGTCCGATCATTCTCTTCTCTTCCAATTCCTTATCTGTGTAATTCAATTAGCAGGTTCCTTGCATCATTTTAGTCTTTGTCAAATCCACCTCATACCTTTCGGGCCAATTGTGACAAGGCATCATGAGCTCTCTTCGCCTTTCTGGTGATGTCCTTAGCTAAGAATAGCAATTTGCTTGGTCGTAAGTATCAGTTCTTTCTAATGGCAGATTCTTCTTCAATTACCTCATCGATTTCTGCTTTTAATCTCACCACATCTAACAACGGTGCCTTCAATGCACCCTGTATCATCTTCTGGTCTCTTTCACTTCCCAATTCCTCAATGTCGCAACTTTGTGTTCTCCTTGGACCCCCACTTTCTTCCATTCTCACAATTGGGTGACTTTCTCTCTCCCAGCTTCGGCTTCTCCAATGATTCCCTGGACACTCAAAATGAGTTACATTCCACTGGCACCTGCACTATACCTGTCCCACTCATTGCAAGACTCCCTCCGGATATAGTCTCTTCCACTTCTCCTGTATGCTGTGGACTATTGTGTGCTCTCTCTCTAGGGTTATATATTGAAAGCACTGGTCCAATAGTAACTGGTACCGACAGAGAATCTGGTAACTGCATATTTCCTGTAGATTCAGTTGGTGCAGAATGTGGACACCCTATTCCTCCAGAACCCTCCTGGAATTCGTCTTCCCACTGAAATTCTCCCTCTTACTCCGATTGGCTACTCCTCTGAACCCACTTGTCTCACTCCAAGAGTTTCTTCTGTTTGTTGCATCCTCTCTGCCTCGGACCTAGAGTCATAAGGTGGAGGACGTTCTGCTAACAGTCTATCAAGAAAACTGTAATCGACGACCCCTGCCGACCACACCGCACCGAATCCAACACACCTCACCACCCACGACACCCTGACAACCTGGACCAACGTGAGCATCAATGACACAATCAAGACCATGGGAACTATCCACTCTGGTTCCCCATCAGACCCTCTCCCACACCACATCTTCAACAAAGTCAGCAAGTCCATCGCACCCCACCTGCACAAAATCATCAACCTCTCCTTCGAGACCGCCAACTTCCCTGAGAACTGGAAGCACGCAGAGATCAACGCCCTACTGAAGAAACCCAGGGCGGACCCAAGCAACCTCAAGAACTTCCGACCCATCTCCTTGCACCCGTTCCCAGCTAAGGTCATCGAGAAGATAGTAAACACCCAGCTCACGCGACACCTCGAAGACAACAACATCCTAGACCCGTCACAATCAGGATTCCGCTGCAACCACAGCACCGAGACCGCCCTCATCGCCGCCACAGATGACATCAGGATCCTGCTAGACAACGGCGAGATGGCGGCCCTCATCCTCCTGGACCTCTCCGCCGCCTTGGACACCGCCTGCCACCGCACACTACGCACGCGCCTCCACAATGCAGGGATCCGAAACAAGGCCCTGTACTGGACCACCTCCTTCCTCTCGGCAGAACTCAGAGAGTCCGCCTCCCCCCGTTCCGCTCCGAGGCCTTCAAGATCATCTGCGGCGTTCCCCAAGGATCCTCCCTCAGCCCAACGCTATTTAACGTCTACATGGCACCACTAGCACGCATCGCCCGACAGCACGACCTCAACATAATCTCCTACGCCGATGACACTCAGCTGATCCTCTCCCTCACCAAGGACCCCCTCACCACCAAATCCAACCTCCACCAGGGAATGAAGGCCGTCGCCGACTGGATGGAGGACAGCCGCCTCAAACTGAACACAGACAAAATGGAAATCCTCATCCTCGGGTCCAACCCCTCCGCTTGGTGGGCCACATCCCTGGGGTCCCCCCTGGCCCCCACTGACCACGCACACAACCTGGGAGTCATCCTTGACTCGAAACTCTCCATGACCAAACAAGTCAACGCAATCTCCTCCACCTGTTTCAACACCCTCCGCATGCTCCGCAAGATCTTCAGATGGATCCCGACAAATACAAGGAAAAGAGTCACCCAGGCCCTGGTCAGCAGCAGGCTCGGCTACGGAAATGCCCTCTATGCCGGAACCTAGTCCAAGCTCATCAGCAGACTACAGAGAATCCAGAATGCCTCTGCACGCCCAATCCTCGACGTCCCGCGCCGCGACCACATCACCCCCCACCTGAAGAACCTGCACTGGCTCCCCGTCGACAAAAGAATCTCCTTCAAGCTCCTGATTCACGCACACAAGGCACTCCACAAAACCGGCCCAGCCTATCTCAACAGCCAACTCTCCTTCTACCTACCCAACAGACAACTCCGCTCCGCTGACCACGCCCTAGCCATGGTCCCACGCATCCGGAGAACTACATCCGGAGGCAAAAACTTCTCCCATCGCGCCGCCAAGACCTGGAACACTCTCCCTCTCCACCTACGTCAAACCGAAGACCTGCTGCCCTTTAGAAGACAACTCAAGACATGGCTCTTCGACCAGTAACAGCTTCCCCCCCCCAGCGCCTTGAAACCCGCCCGGGTATGTAGTGCGCTTTACAAGTTATATGATTGATTGATTGATTGATCGGTATTACTGTCCTCTTCTGTCCTACTCTTCCCTTCCGACCCACTTTCTAACAGCCTGAATGGATACAATCATTCTCCTTCTATGGTGTCTACTCTCCATCTCTTCAACTGTGCGTCCCACCTAGCATCCTGATATGCCTTCATCGCTTTCTTCATTCTTCCCTGTGAAGTCTCTCTTCTCTTCGCTAATGCTGCTCTTATCCAAGCATCTAATGCTTTGAATTGTGTGGGTCTAGGTGGAGGTTTCAGGGCAGATATTACTCCCTCAGTTGGTACAGCACCTCAATACTAAATGATCCATAACGAGGGAAGGCCAATTCACCCTCTTTCTCTGTGAGTATATGCCAATTCTGAAGCCACACTATGGCATGGAGTCCTACAGTCGTTGCCATGTAATGTGCCGGTGTGTCCTCTGGCGGAGCTTCTTCTCCACCCCGAGTCATCACCCCTGTATCACCTCTACATAAATCTCGCAACACCTTAAAGCATCGCATTATGAGGATCGATCAATTCGCAACCCACAATCCAATATTCACAGTGAACAGTGGAAGGAGGGTGATTGGGGGAAGGGAGAAAAAGTAGCTCTTGGCCGAGCGCTTTAGATAAGGCAAACACCAGAAACTTAAAACAGGAGTCCAGACAAATGAACAAGAAAAACAAGCCTCTGTGTAGGCTCACCATCAGTGATTTACAGAAAAGAACTTAATCTACCCATGCCTATCCAAAAATGAATGTGTCTGTGTGTAACATATCTAGTGCTCTTGTAAAGCGCTCCAATACCTTAATGTTGAGTTTGCTCTATAATAAAATTACAACAAAAAAAGACGCCTGACCTGCACTAGCCAGATGGGAGGAGGGACTCACTGTACTATGTGACGGCCAGCTAAATTGTTGTCAGAGAGAAATTGCCAGACAGAGAACTAAAAAACAAAGGAGGGACTTTGACAGAAATGCACCAATAAGAAGCCAGCATTTCTGAATGCAACAATTAGTAACCAATGGCAATCGGTGGGTTTGCCAAACCCCACATAAGAGATATAACAGGATGATCTAAGCTCGGCCTAGAAAGGACCACAAGAGGAGGAGGAGTGACACAGAAATGTGGAAGAGGAACATCAAGCGATACGGCAGTCCAGACGCAGAACGCATGACACCAGAGGAATCGGCCGGCAAAGATGGAAAGCCCTGGGTCAGAAGCCATGACAGAGAGACAGGAGGCAACCGCGACCACCAAAGAGCATCCTAAGGAGAAGAGAGTGGCTCACACAGGTTAGTTCCAGGTACACGAGTGGAGGAGAGGGAGTTGATAAAATGAATCCTACATCACCCACAACAATATGGAGAAAAATGAATTCATAACAAGTTTTTTATCTTCATCTTTTCTGTTTGCGTATAACATTATGTTGAACAACTTAGAGTCAGACGAGCAAAAGAAGAGCTTAATTTTGGTTAAAATGAGAAACTATGAAAGTTTTGTAATGATCTCTGATTATTGAACAAGAAGACTGAGGGACCACACACTCAAAGAAGGGTTCCACTACTTCATGTGAAAGACTAATGTAACTTGGAACTGAGGAAGAAAAGGAAGTAAGTCAGTTCCCACCACTCAAGATAAAGAGAGAAGTTAGGAAGGAAAGGTTATTAGAGAACAGTAACGGAAGTCAAGAGAAGGAGATATCAGAACTCATTAGAAAAGTGGGTGAGAAAAGAGAGCTAAAGAGAAGTTCACGTTTATATAATATACATACCTGTGCTCGATGTTTCTCTTCCGAGGGACCCCAGACTGGAAACCTCTGCATCAGTGAGAGAGAAAAATAAGGAAGATTAATCATAGGAAGGGGGAGAACGAAACAAGAAGGAAACAGAAAACTAAGAAGATAGAGGGAGAGAGAAACAGGAAGGAATAGGAAACCTAAAAAGAAGAGGGATAACAAACATTCTACAGGGAACCTTCACAGCTACATCTAGGTGAATGCAGTGCCGGCTGGTGACATTTCAAAGTGGTGAGGCGTAAAGGTTGGGGATGAGTGTTATGTAATGAACGAGCAAGCCTGACTGACATAAAAGTGGTTTGGGGGATTTTCTCCCCCAAGAAGAGTGGGCAAATGGTGCATTTTAAAGCAAATTTAAAAAGCAAGACAATTTATAAACCTATTGTGAACATGTAGTCCATACATTTTCTTTGAGTTCTGAATATTTTATTGAATTTTTTTCATATACAACTAATAAAGACAATACATAAAGAAGGGAGAAAGGAAGGAGAGGGAGGGAGGGGACGAATATTACAACTAATGCATAAGATGCATACAGAGCTACTATATATCATAATAAGAATAATCTGGTTGAGTAAAAATTGAATTAAAATTATTAATACAGCATTAAAAGGATAAATATACATCAACAGGTAACCAAAAAGATTGATAAGAGAAAGAATTGTGAGTAATCCCATTCATGGATAATTGAGCACCTCTTCTAGAAAAAATAACCAACGACCACCAAGCATTAACAGATAATATGGAAACATCTTTCCAACAAAAAGTAATGGATTTTAAAGCAGCTGAGATAAAGAAATTAAAAAGTTTGCTTTCTAAATCATGTACATTTTGTGATAGAATAGCAGATTTACAAATTATTAATTGATAGGAAACATCCATTTGAAGTTTAAAAATCTTTTTTATGATATCCCAAACTTCAGACCAAAATTTAAAAACCAAAGGACAATCAAAAAGCATATGTTGTAATGTACCTGGATGTAATTTACAATGCCAACAATCTGGAGAGGGGAGAAGTTTATCTTGGAATAAACATGATGGAGTCCATAAACCATTGTAGAGGATATAAGAATTAGTTTGGTAGATTGAAACAGGCAGCCAACCAAATATACTACTAAGCCATATATCTTTCCACATGTTAGTAGATAAAGAAAGTGAAAGTTCATTGTTCCAAAAAGTGGAAATCATCTCTATATTGCTACCTAGAGTATCTGATAATTTTTTTTATATAAAATAGAAACCCCATGAGATGATTTTGAAACTGTTTGAATATAAATTGCTAAATCAGCTGGAACATTAGAAGGAATGGCATTGGGGAAGGAATCTAAAATTGAATTGCACAAATATTGATACTTAATAAAGTCAGACTTAAATAAACCAAATCTTGTTTGCAACATTTCAAAAGAAATAAAAGTATCATTGGAATAAACATCTTTGAGATAAAAAATACCAGCCTTGATCCATGAAAACCAGAAACTAATATTTCTGTTTAATTTAATAACATTACTATACCATAGTGATAACTCATCAGTATTTTCCATGGGAAAAAGAAAAATTAAGTCAAGATCATTAAATAATATTTTAGTGGATTTAATAATAACTGATTTTTGAAAAAATTGAGTATTGTTATGCATGGACACCAAAGTAGGTAACGGAAATGGATTTACTATTGATTTCTCAATGCAGAGCCATGCAGGAGAATTATTTAAAAAGGAGCGATTAAACCATAATGAACTTTCTTTTAAAATAAAAGCTTTGTGATAAAGAAAAAAGTCTGGGATACCGAATCCAGCATTAGGTTTAGGAACTTTTAATTTTTTATAATTAATACGAGGAGATTTGTTGTTCCATATAAACTTTGACAAAAATGTATCAACTTCTTTATAAAACTTTAATGGAAATTGAGTAGGGACCATGGCAAGGGTATAGAAGATTTTGGGAGCCATAGTCATTTTAATAGAATCCATCCTACCCCACCATGAAAGATGTAATGATGACCATTTAAGACGTTTTGTCTTTAATATAATTTATGATGAAATCACAATTTAAGTTTATTGTCGATTTTATGGAAGAGGAAAATAAAATTCCAAGATATTTTAACTTATTCTTTTGCCAAATAATTTCATGCATGGGAAGCATATCAGGAGTGCAATAAACACTTAAGGGAAAAAATTCAGTTTTGTTGGTATTTAAAGTGTATCCAGAAACTGTAGAATACTTTGTTATAATATCCATTAATGAGGGGAAAGAAGATATAGGGTCACTAACAAATAAAAGCACATCATCCGCATAAGCAAGGGTTTTAACAGTAACATCCTTAATAATGATTCCTTTAATATGATCACAATTTCTTGTTAAGTTAAGAAAAGGTTCAATGCCAATTAAAAATAAGAGAGGAGAAAGAGGACATCCTTGTCTTGTACCTCTAAAAAGCGAAAATTGAGATGAAACTTGGACATTAATAAATAAACGAGCAGTAGGGGCAAAATATAGAGCTGAAATCATGCGAATAAAAGTATCTCCAAAATTAAATGAGGATAACGTATGAAATAAAAATTGCCAATGGAGTTTATCAAATGCCTTTTCAGGCTAACATTCCAGAAGGCCCCGATAAAGTAGGACTTTGTTCAATAATATGTAACAAAGTTCTCGTATTATTAGCAGAATATCTATTCTTCATAAAACCAGATTGGTCAGGGTGTATAATAGAATCTAATATGGGGCCTAAACTAGTAGCAAGTATTTTAGCATATCATTTACAGTCTTGATTAATTAAGGATATAGGGCGATAATTAGACACAAGAGTGGGATCTTCTTCATCTGGTTTCGGAAGTACTATAATTAAAGCTTCTGTAAAAGAACCAGAGGTAAATCCTGTGGATCCAAAAAACGTAAAAAGTTGGTATAAAAAAGATAAAAGGTGTGACTGAAATTGTTTGTCGAATTCCGCTGGAATCCCATCAGGATCCGGAGATTTGTTCTTTTTAAGAGATTTTATAGCTGATAGGATTTCATCTTTGGTAATGGGTGCATCATGTCCAATTTTATCTGATTGTGAAATCTTGGGTAACTCACAGGTATTTAAAAAGGAATCGATTAAGGAAACCTCCTGAAAATCGGGTTTATTATATAATGCAGAATAGAAATTCAAAAAGTCATTAACAATTTCATTGTGAGAGAGAGCAATTTTACCATGTAGACCCTGAATTGAATTGATTTGAGTTTTATCATTTTTTACGCGCAAATAATTAGCTAATAGTCTTCCGGATCTATTGCCATTAAAGCTAAATCTGGCTTTGGCATTAGAGAATTGAATACCTGCTCTTTTACTAAGGATTTAATTAAATTCATAACGTAATTTTTGTAGTTTAAATTTATATTGAGGATTGTTGGATGTAATAAAAAGTCGTTCAAATTTCTCAATCTGTTTTTGTATGTTTTTAGCATTAGCCTAAAAAAGTTTTATTTTCGTGAGCCATAATAGATATTGTTACACCCCTAATGTGTATAATGTATATAATGATATATATATATAATGATTAGAACCAAATGGTGGTGTTGAAGAACTTTAAAAATCATTTGTCGCGGTTTTGTGTGCTGAGGGTTCCTATGTGAGGGAGTCCTATGAGCTTTATCAATTTCAAACTTTTCTGAAAATGTAATTTGTAAAAGACCAGGTAATAATTTCTCCAAATATAGTCTACAGTTTTCTCCCTCAACATTTTCAGGTAAATTAAATATGCGTAGATTATACTGATTATATTAGATTTTCCAAGTCCAATAATGTTGAGCACATAGGTGAAATTTTTGCCACAAGTGGAGTAAATGAGTCAATTTTGACCTTATTATCCTGTATTTTGATGGAATTATCCGATATTTTCATTGACAGGCTGGCCATGTCTTTACGCACATTTTTCACTTCTGATGCAATAGTGTCTGTATTGACACGAAGTGCCTGAATTTCCTCCAATATTAAAGATAGTGAGGGTTCAGAAGACTCCACTACTTTAGATTTAGCAGGAGGAGGAGAAACTTGCTGCCTCCTTTTATTAACAGAACTTTTATTTTCCATTTTCAAGTGAAAAAGAGTCAGAATTATAATTGCAGAAGCAAAATAACAAATGAAAAAGTGAACGCTCTGGAAATAACCAAGAAATGTCTGGTGCAACAGCTAAAATGGGCTGAGGGAGTGGCTAGGCCCAAGCCAGGCCCTTTCCTGAAAGCTCGCTCCGCCCCCTTGACATAAAGCCTGGCTGTACCTGAATGCTGTGCAGGGAGCAGGAACCAGGCGGTGAATTGACCCACTTCTGCTGTGCAGAAACCCCTGAAATTGCTCCACAATACTGGTAAGTCCTTTATAAATGTCGCAACCTCCTCCAGGGCAATTTTCTGACAGAAATTGGCGTTTTTGAACTAAAAACGGGCTGAAAACGCGCGAAGACTCTCACGCAGCGGCGCTTGCACGTCTTCCCAGTCCATACATTTTTAAACACATTAAAAACTGCCCCATATCTTACTTCAATAAGTATGTTCCACAGGCCAGAATTGAAGCTGCACATCAGCTAACCCTATGGTCACAAGGGCAGTATGCACAGAGGCAAGGCTGGGATCTCCAAAGTTTACTGCCGGAGCATATATGTTATGTCATCCTTGCCATCACTCAACCCATCAAATGCAGCCATCAGGTACTTGGCTGTGTTTGTCCTGACAAATGGATTGAATTGTAACTGCTTGCATTTTGAAAGTGGTGAAAAAAGCTGTAATAAAAGCAGCACTCATAAGTCACACCCTTCTGCAAAGGACACATTTTATCCAGGCTACAAGCCATCTGTCGCACCGCCACGGTCACTGACATTGGTTGATGCTGCTTGACGTGCTCAAGCAAAAGAACTGTTTTTTGCTGTGGCATCGCCTGTAATCCAATTAGGAGTGTCTTCCCACTCTACCGACTACCTGGGGGCATAAAGTAGATGAGGAAGTAACAATAACCATATCTTTGCACCTGCATGACAGATTAGGAGACACTGCCAGGATACATTAAAGATTTACACACTACAAGCACAATGCATGTCTCCACTGAGCATAACACCATTCAGGCAGAATACACTTCCCATCACTGAAGCCTGCCTCACACACTCACCTCACCACAGGAGCCCACTTCTTTGTGGTTTTCAGGTAAGCTTTCAAGTCCTGGCATATTTTAGCTCATTGATACTGAAAAGCGTTGTTACCTCATAGCTTTCCTACAAAGTGATATTATCGAAATCTGTTACAGATGTTCTTCTAATACTTCGTTTTTTTTCAAAGGGGGACCTCTAACTGAACACATTAGATGGTTTCCTGACTTTTTCGCCGAAATCTTTCAGCCCATACATCTTGGGTGGTTTTCCTAAAATCGGAGCATTGTTATTTTAGATCAAGCCTCGAGGAAGTTACAGAAAGTAACGAAAGACGTGTCTCATCTGCCACCACCAAGGAGGCTCTAAGAAGAGGACATCCACATGCCAACTGTACCTCTGTTGTTCATAATAACCATCAGGACTGTGTTAGCTTAAACTACACTACTGTCCTAGACATGATCTCTTATTTCTAGTGAAACACTGTGTATTTTGTCACTTAACATTAAAACAGATCTTTGTTGAATTTATGCTTCCAGACTAGTCTTTCCTTTGAGAAGTCACATTAAGTACACATTAAGTATTGGATCTATCTTTTAGGCTTACTGCCACAAAAAATAGAAAGTTAAACTTTGAGAGTACCGAGGTACAATTCTTTCTGTTTATAAGTACTACACAGGAGTTCGGCTGAACTTCTGTTAGGTGACATCCTGGGTAGTGGGGTGTTATATACGTTACCTTGAGGGGCACCAACACTGTCTATTTATTACTGTCAACTATTATCATATTTATTATTCTTAGGATTGATGTGCTACTGCTTTGACCACCACTACCTTGTGATTTTATTGTAAAGTTTAGGGACACATTGTTGGACTGATGTTCAATTTTTAAGTCCAAACATTGTCTACTATTGCATAGGCTGAGTTGGAATAGTAATTTGCACTTTTCCAAAGTCCAGCCCCCCCTAAAGCAAGTCATTGTAATGACTTGCGTGGTAAAGTAACACTTGTTGACGTTGCAGTAAGGGAAGTGACAGTGCTGTAAAGGCATATGGGGTAAATGCATGCAGGGTTCCGTAGGACAACCATCGGAATTGCTACAACTGTTTTATCATCTGGTTTGATTAGAGGCGTTAGTATATACAATAGCATTATAGGCTGCTGCCGAAGGCTATGCTGGCCATTAGAAGCCCTCTACTCATGATAAGTGCCTTAGTCGCAGTAACATCACACAAACAAAAGAGGAGCTTTGGCCTACAAGTGTTTCGCTCTGGGTCAGATAGTCTATGCACCTAGGGTATTTTTAAAGTCTCTAACTATAATTTTAGCGCCCAGCAAGCAGAAGGAGTCGTGAGTTGTTAAAGAACATAGGTTTTCAAAGACGCCCGTCAGCACTTGAGGCAAGAGGTAGTATGTTACCTTTGTGCAATGTAAATGCGGAGGATGGCTGCGGTCTGAAACAAATATTATGGTTTGTGTATGAGAAGATATCGAGCATTGTATATGCAAGATCAAGAAACCTGCCTAATAGACTCTCTTCTGTCCAGAAACAGACACCAATTGAGTTTGCAGACAGTTAATATGAAAAACATATGAATGTATCTGCATATTAAAAGATACATCTATTATATTTAAAGTCTGAGCTCCTACATTGTCCTTTTAACCTTCTCGTTCTTAAAAAAAGAAACATATCTCGCCATCAAACAATGCATATCTCCAGCTGGGCCCAAGCCCCACCTTCAGGAGTGAGAAACACTTCACACTCAGTTAATCACGCACTCCTCTGCTTTATTACTTATTTTGTCTTGAATTAATATTTTTGGGAAACATTACGTATTACTGTACTGTTTTTGTTACTAGAACCGTTTTATTTTTCCAGGACAGGGTTGGATATCTGTTCCATTCGCCTCCCAGAGGAACACATTGTTCGGAAGATTGAAAACTGCAGCGCTACTTTTATGATACTGTTTTGTACTATGATAATAACAGGTTGACTATAAAACCATTGTTCCATCTAAAATATCGAGCAGTCTCTGAGGAGTGGCCACCTGGTAGGTAGCAGAGACTAAGGATATATTTTAAAACTAATTTCGAAGTTAATGTTCAGCACTCGCAGCCAGTTTAGTTGGAAGAGGCACGACTTCGTAACCAAGGCAAGTATGTTGGGAATCTGAACTAAGGGGTAGATTTATTTAAAAAATAGTGCTGGTGGAGAGAGCAACGCAGAGCTATATGCACTAAATATGGCCTGCTGCTGCTCTCTTCAACCTGCTGCTGCTCAAACAGGCTGCCTAGCACCCTGCACGCCTTAGTGCAAAGGTGCATGCGAGACAGCGTGCATACATTTTATTCTAAAGTGTTACCCTTCCTTCCATGTTTAGGCAAACTTTAAAACATTTAACACATTGGATGTATGCTGCACAATGCAACATGAATACAATGTATGATATTTTAGAAGAAATAAATACATTTCTCCTAAGTTCCATCACTCATGCAACACACCTTGACACAAAGTAGTGCGAATCAGTGCAAAGCGCTATTTACACTCCTTTCATGGCAACTGTCCCGTGCAAAAAAGTTTTTCAGAGGAAATGAAATACTATGTCAAGACTTTGGGCAACTTTGTGTGACTTTGCTGTAGCACAATGACTTGATAAAACTACCCCTAACTTTTTTTCTGCTGGAAAATAAACACTTTTTCAAGACTTTGCCCCACTTCTTGTGACTTTACGACGGCACAAAGTGCTCTTAAATCTCCCCATGAAAGTTTCTCCTGTCTCTACTAATCCAGGCCCAGTAAGACTCTTAGCATAGTAAATCCCGTGGCTGTGACAGAACAATTCCGAGGAAGGGGTTTGATGTAGATATTATCCACCAGGAAAGTTGTGAAGTCATTGATAATGTTAATAGCACTGGCCTGCATGATGCACCTCAAGGGTTTCAGCGGATTACTGATGCTTGATACATGTATTTCGCAACTTTCAACTTAAAGCTCCATTATGAGTTTAATGCTAAACTTGCCTGGTAAATATGGGTTCCAAATTAATGATTATGGGCATTAATTCCAGATGTGAAGTCTGAAATTATACACTTTTTCCTTGGTGTAATGTTATTGGAAAATCCAGTCACGATAACCTCCTTGTTATTTCTGGGTACTCTATCTAGTCTGCATTTTTTGCACCTGGTAAATGAGGCCGTAAAAAAACTGCACATACAATCATTGGACCAGGAACGACTGTGTCACATGAAGGGCCGCTCACCTGAATTCCCAGGACTTCTGTGAAAGTGAAGATCATCCGCCATTATCCCTTGAGGTTAATCCTTTGTATCAGAAGAGATGACTGATACCGGCGACTAGCAATGGGGGGAGTAGGGTTGGGGAGGGAGAGAGAGAAAGAGAAAGAGAGAGAGATGTTTCTGGTATACCTGCAGCTCCAGTGAAAAGGATGGTGGGTTTATGCTTCTAAACTGGACCCTTTAAGTTCTAGTGGCAAGACACACTCCTTTAGTCAGGAGAAGTGCTCTCTGCAACAAGAACACAGTCATTTCAGACAACCATACATGGATGTTTTATTCAGCCTGAGGTGAGAGTCCTTAATAAAACATACCAAACAAGAAATTCATGTCCATGTGAAGGGCCCTTGAGTATTGAGCCCCGAATCCTGAGCATGTATCCTCTAGCCTCTGCTCAATTCTGAAATCTTTATCTATTCTTAACATTGTGTTACTTCACACAACTAGTCCTTTTCCTTAAGCCAATGCTTTGTCATTCAAACTCAAATTGCTAGTGTGTCTTTGAAGAAAAAGGGATACCAAAACTAAGAGCACTCACTTAGTGTAGTAACTTGGGGGCTGTGTAATGGGCTGCAAAAGCTGGAGTGTAAAATGCTGAAAAGATGGTTGTAGTCAAGTTTCATGATGGCACGGCAGCACTGGCTGATTGGCCAGGTTCCATGTTTCAAGATCATTGAAAGCTATCTTAAAAGGGCAGAGTTTTAAGAGAGATCGCTGGCCCCAAGTTTCCAGGCAAAGGTGTCTATAGTATTTGTTTTGATCTTCTATGTCATCTATGTTGGAATGTAGCGTAACCTTCTGGAATTGTGCACGAATGCAGAGATTATGGTGGGTGGCAAGACTCTAAGGTGGGCAGTTGGAGGGGGACACAGAGAGATAGAAACTGCTCCTATCGGTTGGTGTGATACGATCTAATATAATACCAGAACTTACTTATATTGGATTCTAGATCTTTCTATTTGAACTCAAAAAGTGGCGACATGTTGCCTAGGAGGAGACAGGCATGCTCACCACCAACTTTTCCTGAACCCATGGTTTCGTCATCGCAGCCGGAAAACAATCGGTGTTGATTGACAAAGCTGTGCAGCAATTTCCCAGGAGGCAGTTTCCTTGAATCGGAAGGAACCTTCGATTACGGTGTCTTAAGGGGCGTGACATACAGGTCTCAGGCATCTGCATAGGCGTGAGACTGGACATTACATTACCGTAGTGACATTACCGAGTTTCGCTTAGCTTTCTACCAAGCCTTGAGTGAACTCATCTGCTTTGTGACATCAGTCGGACAAGTGGCAACAAACAGGTGATTTGGGACGAATGCTACGCTGAATGGCGCTGTGTCGACTCATCATGGTATAATCACGGCATCTCTGTTGTAACGCGCCGCCATTTTCCTTTGGACATGCTAGGCCAGCGGCAGAGCGACATTTAAAAAATAAGTGCATCACATATTGAGCATTATGTATGTGTGGCATTTTGAATCGGGTGCAGAGAGTGAATATTTCTGTAGTATGGTAGCAGCGCTCAAGTGTGCACTTGTTCTATTTTGGATAGGGGGCGATGGTTAAAGAGTTCAATCACTCAGCATTTGTAGAGCACAGCACTGTCACCCTTGGGGGTATCTGGCTGCTGGGGTGTGAGGTTTTAGTTGAAAAGCCAGGGCAAAACAGAGGGCAGAAAACGAGTGAGCAGAAAAGGCAAAACAGTGGGCAGAAAAAAGATCAGAAAAGGCAAAACAGAGGGCAGAAAAGTGAGCAGAAAGGAAAACAGAGCAGAAAACAAAACATAGGGCAGAAAACGAGCAGAAAGGCAAAACATAGTGAAGATAAAGGAGCAGGAAAGACAAAACAGAGCATGAAATAAGCAGAGGAGGTACAAACAGAGGCAAGCAGGTAGACAGGCAACAGAGGCTAGTGGACTGCGAGCAAGCTGGACAGGAGAACTGTCGCAGGGGGAGCTGGCACGATGACCTGCTCAATATTTGAAGGGAATTCCAAGTGCTTGCTCAACGACGCAACTAGGATGTTAGAGGTCACGTGCATTGTGCATGCCAACAGAGACACTCCGGGGTAGATTTTTCACATATTTACAGCGGTGTTTGTGTGACACTAACACAATAACAGAAATATGGAAAATACTTAAGTTCTCTGGTCGGAGGTTTGACCCTGGATGCCAGGTACTCTGAACACTCTGAGTGCCATAGGTATTAAAATGTTAGTATTAGCACTTTGGGGTGTATGTCAAATGGTTCTTTTTCCGGCATTGCTCATTTAAAACTTTAGGTACTATTGAAACCCATTTTTGGACTTTCTTCACTTATTTTGATGTCATCTCCCAATTTACCTCCGACACCCACGTTTATCAGAAAAAGGGGAACTGTTAGTGCCCTGGAAGAGATGGAAGAATCTCTTCCACTCATATCTAATAGCTTTGAGGGGTGAAAAATTCTCAGCAGCAAGGAAACAGATGATACTTTTGCACAATTTGGGGGTGGAAGAGCAGAACATAAATGGCAGCTTCGAGGCAATTCTTGTAGGAAATGCTGAGGGTGAATTTGGGCTTGTATATGAAATGTCAGTACTTATGTTGTTGAAACATTTTGAAGATAGAATTAATATCATTTTGGAGTGTCTCAAATTTTTATGAATGCAAGGGAAAAATGAGAGTGTGCGGAACTATGTTGCGTATTTAAGGACCCTTGCTCACACTTGTGATTTTGATCTGTTGGCTGATTATTTGATTCGAGATCAGCTTGTACATTGTACTAACATTGTGAGAGTTCAAGAAAATGTATTCGATGAAAAATCCTGAACTCAGGGAAGCAATTGCTATAGTAACGGTTATGGAGAGCACCAGTTCATGTGTGAAGGAGATGTGTGATGTTCCATCACCCTCTGTACGCAATAGTCAAACAGCTGAGTCAATCAGTAGTAGGACAAGTAAAGTTGGTCTAATTTCCAAAACTAAAGCAGAAGGGAAACAATTGTTGAGCAATAGTGACAATAAGAACTCTAGACTGAAATCTTTCTGCTGTGGGAATCCTAGGCCCACTGCGACAGCCCCCAATGTTATGCAAATAACTCTATTAGTAGGAGATGTGGAAAAAGGGGTCACTCTGCCAGAGCCTGCAAAGATGAGAAGGGTCAGAACCAAGGAGTGGACTTAATTTCTGAGAAGCAAAATATTATATTGAATGTAAAAACTGATCCAAGTGATATAGATGGTGATCCCATTGTCATGCCTGAATGTTCTATCACCCTAGATGGCCTGTAAGTGATGGTGTTGGAGGATTTATGGTCGCCCTACACCATGGTAGGGGATATGAATGGGGAAAGACTGTTTGGGGATCAGTACATTCCCTTTTTTCACCAGACATCAAACCAGTGAGCTATGGTGGCAACAGAATTGGGATACACAATGATGAAGATAAAGTTCAATGACAAAGAAACAGCTGGAAAGGTATCTGTAGCTAAACGGGCTGATAACCTGTTGGGGTGGTGCCACCATAAGGACATGGGTATCACACTTAACCCTAATGGCTTGCAGGAAGTTATGACCTTGTCAGGCGAGAATGAGGATATATTTCAACAATTCACAAAGGTGTTTAGTGAAAAATTGGGTGTTCTCAGAAATGTTGAGCACAATATCATACTGCAGAACAATGAATCACCTTATGTGTATAGGGTCAGAAAATTTCCAAACCTCATGTTAGAACCTCTCAAAAAGAGCTCAGAAGATTAATAACTGAAGAGGTCATTGAGGAAATAGAATCATTTGAATGGTTCCCTCTAATGCTGTTAGCCCCTAAAGATGGTGGAAAACGCATCCAAATGTGTGTGGATCTTATGGATTTAAATAGACACCTTTGGGTTGATCGCTTACCGCTTCCTAACATTACCAGAGGGTTTGACAATGCTTGGTGGTGCCAGTCTATTTAGTGTGCGGAACTAGCATCAGCGTACCACTACATTAAATTTCATGATGACTCCAGGCAACTCACTTCTTTTGTTAACCCTCTTGACGCCTATTGATTAATCAGGATTCTGTTTGAGATGGTGTCAGCTGCCACGTTTTTTCAGAGAGTAATGAAAAGAGTGTTAGAGGGTGTTCCCAATATATTGTTCTTTCATGACAACATCCTGTTTTATGGTAATGTTGTGACTGAGCATGATGTTACGCTGAAGGTGGTGTTGGGGAAGTAGACAGAGGCAGGATTGGCACTAAAAAAAGAAAAGTGCAAGATTCGAGTAACTTCAGTGTAGTATTTAGGTCAAAACATAACAGCTGATGGAGTCAAACCTAAATTCAAGCTGACAGACTCTGTCCTGAAGTCACCTGCTCCGCAGGATAAAGATATCATGTAAGATCTTTCATGGGAATGGCGGAGTTGTACTCCAGGTTTGTGCAGAACTTTTCTAGTTTAGCTCAACCCATCAGATCACTACTTAGGGAAGGTAGCAGATATATTTGAATGGAAGATTATGAGTTGGCTTTCAAGGTCATTAAAGAGAGTATTAGTGTGATGGCCATTTTAGGGCACTTTCATGTAAGGAAGAAAACTTTATTGATTACTGATCCCGCCCTCAAAGATTTGGGGGCAGTGTTGTCACAAGTTAATGGCAGTAAAGAGAGTGAGGTTGTATTTGCTTTGTGCTCACTCAAAGGACTGAAGAACGGGACTCAGTAATGTAGAGAGAGGCTTTGGGGTGTGTTTGGACAATAAAACATTTCAAGTCTTTTCTTTGAGGTCTACCTTTTGTGGTTCATACTGATCACAGGTCCTTGACACAATTTTTTGCTACAAGGAAGGATGATGAAGTTACCCATAGGATTAATAGATGAGTGGAAGGTGTGTGTGATTTTAATTTCCATGTTGAGTATATATTTGGGTACAAGAACAGTGTTGCAGACTGACTAGCCATACGTCCCATTCATGGTCAGGTCAATTTTCAGGATTGTCAGGAGTTGTGTCATGTAAATTGGGTATGTGAAGATGCCATTCAGAAGGAAGAGTGGAAAGAAGCAGAAGAAGGAGAAACTGAGCCTCGTTGTCTCAAAGAATTCATTGAGAGGGTGGCCAGAATATAGATCCATTCCCAAAAATCTTTTGGGCTACGGGAATGTCAGAGAGGAATTGAATTGGACTGGGGATGTGATTTTCAGGGATGAAAGAGTTATTCCTCTCAAGGCTCTGAGAGAGAAGGTCGTAAATTTGGCACATGAGGGTCACCTAGGAAGAAACCTCAACAAAGCCAGGCTAAGGGAACTATATTGTTGAGTAGAGTTGAGGAAGTGGTAAAGGATTGTGACTCATGTGCCAGGAATGATAAAAGTAAGACAGTTGTTAGTTCACCATTGTCCTCAGGTGCTGTTCCAAATGAACCATGGATTGGACTTCGCTGGTCCTTTCCATCTTTTACCTGAGAATGAATGGTATGTTATACAGTTGGCAGACTACATGTCCAAATGAGTGGTCATGAAGTGTGTGAAAGTGGTGGATACCAGGGTGGTGATAGAGGTTTTGAAGGCAGAGTTCACAGTTACTTAGTGATTGATAATGGGGTCCAATTGACATCCCAAGGGGCTTTCCATTGTGTATCTCAAAATGGCATTATTATTCACCACAAGCCAATGGCTTAGCAAAATGGATGAACAGATGGTCAGGTCAAGTGTGTAAAAGGAAGTAATAAGATACCTTTAGTCAAAGTTTTGGATGAGTTGTGGTGGGCACATCAAAATGCTCCTAATTTAGGAACCTCCAAATCTCCCTTCTTCTGGATGAGGGGAATGGTGAGAAACACTAAGCTGAATCCTGCTTGGATGAATGGTGGAATTCATGATGCGGGATGAATGTATGATGAAGCATATATCAGTAGTTGCAATGCCCATGGTAAACTCTTGAGGACGACTTACCAAAACAAATATGGAGAATGGCATGATCAAAAAAAGTGTGCAAAAATTGTACCTTGGACTGTTGGTGAATTAGTCTTAGTTGAAAAAACCATGGTATGTGAGGAAAGGAGTTTCAAAATTCATGGGACCTTTTGTCATCAAAAGAGTAAGGAGAGATGTAGTGGAGTTTTAGAATGGTGAAGTTTTGAGAATGTCCAGACTGGTCAAATGAGGAAATATGAATAGCGATCCTTCACTGGCCAGTGAAACTTCTGACTATGCGCCACCGAAGTCCAATGATGGCAGAGCTTCACTGGGGTGTTGACGTGATGTCAGAGCTGCACATAAACTTGGGTGGTGGAAGGATTATGAAATTGTAAAATATTGAGTGGAGGTAACTAGTTTATCTTACTATGAAGACATACATCTTGTGTTTGCACTCCTGTGTGTTTGAGGGTGTAATATTTCAGACTAACCTTATTAAATGTAGCCATGGTTCAACTCTTTGTTTTGTATCAACTTATTGTTTTGCATTATCTCATTTATGGTACTTTTGTGATATAATTTTTTTTTATTTCATGCTTGTTCATATCCTATTGTTGTTATTGTCAGTGTAAGGAGGATGTATTGTGATCTATAATGTCATTCAAGTTGGACTGTAATACAACCTTCTCGAAGTGTACACAAAGGTAAAGAATGTGGTGGGTGGCGAGACTATAAGGTTGGCAGTTGGAGGTAGACACAGAGAGGTAGATGCTGCTCCTGCAGGTTGGTGTGATACAATCTAATAAAATACCATAACTTAGTTGGATTGGAGCCTTGATCTTTCTCTTTGAACTTAACATTATTCTTGTTGCAGGAGGTGAAGCTTGGAACCCAAGGACAGAGCTGACGGGAGATGCAGCTCACTCTCAAGACTGATCGACAAAGCCAAGCAGGGGACTGAGTTTGAAAGCGGTCATGCAAATGTTAATCTGGAGCCTTCTTGAAGATTACTAAGCATTTCCTATCAATCAGAAAGCTGTCTGTGGCAGGAGAATGGGACAGGCAATAGAAGGCCGAGTAAGTAAACACATTAGACACTGGAGTCTTCCTGATGATTACTGAGTATAGGGCAGGAAATGGAGCCCTCTAATTAGATGTCAGGGCAGTTGAACAACTAATAACAAGCAAGCTCAAGTTCAAATAACTTTATTTGATCCAATCGAATCATAAAAGTTTGCATACATAATACATACCTTAAGTAAAAACCTCCTATTGTTCTGCCATATATTTATACAAGATATTAAAAACCCCTAAAATCACTAAAAACTTAAATTCATTTTAAGATTCATAGCGTTTCCTGATTAAAAATGCAATTCCAATGAAGGTAAGCCCTCCTGATAAGAACAGGCATGGATTTCATTTAAAAAGGGCTTGATAAAACGTTCCCCTGGGTCTTTATAAAGTGTGCAAAACAGCATAAAGTGCATTGTGCTCTGATGGGCTAAATTATTACAGGGACAGGGGGTTAGTCTCTCACACCAACCTGCTTGTTTAGAAAAAGCCACAAGAAAGTGCAATGTGCAAAGACAGAATCTAGTCATAAGGAAGCGCAATTGAACATGCATAGTAAAAGACAAATAAAATTGCTGTTTACTTAGAAACACACGATCTGGTATTCCATAATCCTGGTTAGACATACATAATTCAGTGCGAAATGCGTTTTTTACAACCTGTTTCATGTTCGATTGGATACCATTGGGATTATCATAATCATTTTCCAAGCCTATTTTATTAAAAGTATCTTTAACCTAATGAAGCCAGGGGAGTGACATTGCATTATCAAGATTCATACTATCTCTGAGGATGCTCCTTGAGAATAATAAGTCCTCTGAAGTCCAGATTTTTCCCCATAAAATCAATGGGGCCATATTTATCCTATCTTTAACATAATCCAGACCCACTTCAGAGTGACAAAAAAGTGTTGAAGAACTGCTAGGAATCATCAATAATGTTTTTAAAAATGTGTTCTCTAAAACCTGAATCTGGGAGCTTTTATGGTAGCCTCATACTCCTGCCCCAAAGGTGGCTACTGACAGGCATTTAGATTTATATAAAGTTATCATTTCTGCTACCGATTTATGTCCGAGCTTGCAAACGAAGCGAAAAAGCCCCTCTATTATTCTGCTGGTATGTTGAATCCTAGCCACAATAAGATGTTCCCAATTTAATGTATTATTAAAAACATTCCCCAGGTAGGTAAAATTTGGCTCCTTATCAATAATTGTTTCCTTTACTATAAATGTTCTTGTTTTTGTTTGATTGGGACCGCATACCATAATAAATGATTAGCTAAAATTTACCTTTAGGTCCAATGCCATCATAAATTCAGTAAACGCATTCAAATATTTTTGGAGGCTATTGGCCGTTAAGGTCATCAAAACTGTATTGTCTGCAAAGGACAGGAATGAAACCCGTTTGCCTTCTATACTTGAGAAGTCCGATTGCTGTTCTAACAGGAATGATTCCAATCCATTTGTATAAATTAGGGAAAAAAAAGGGGCCAGAATACAGCCCTGGCGTACCCCCTCGGTTGAAGCAATGGGCCTTGTCTTCTCCCCTCCAGGACCAAAACGAATAGCTACGGTGGTAGAATCATGTAGCCTATGCAACAGGGCAATGAGGGGTTCTTCGAAACCCATATTTTCCATCAGTGTTCACAAATTCCCCTGGCTCACTGTGTCGAAAGCGTGCCCTCATGTACTTGCCCATAATCATGGACAAGTTGAGGCACTGTACATTAGTTCCCATCCCCCTTCTGAAGCCATATTGAGTATTCAATATGAGTCCAGAGGCATTGGCCCATGACTCCAAACGTGCAAGGATTCCCCCCCCCCCCAATAACCTTGCAAGTGGCGTCAATTAAAGAGATCGGCCTATACCTTGTTACCTTTTTTAAAGATTGTGACTACCAATGCATTTCTCCATGATAATGGAATGCGACCCACTATTACTGCTTCAAAAACATTTAGCATTAGGGGGTCCCATAGTTGAGGATTGCTTTTAAATAAGTCCAAGGGCACCCCATCTGGTCCTGGGGCCCTTTACTAGGGCGTCCTCAAGCTCACTTAAGGACAAGGATGAACTAAGTTGGTATGTCGTTTGCGAGTTAATGAGTTCCTTTTCTTAGACGGTTGAGCAAGACTATTCCCATGGTTAATCTTAGCTTTTTGACCCCGTGTGACCACATTTAGTCTTACTGAAATATTGGATTTTTTCAGCTATATCAGAGGCGTTAATGATTTCAAGGCCTGGGGAATGTAACACACTGATTTGTGATGAAATAACTTCCAAACCCGTTTGTGAAGCAGAGACTCTAAGAGCAGGTCGATTATGAGGGTTTTGTGGCTCCAGGGACAATCTGTGCTAGGTGAGTTCAATTCCGTGAATGAGTGCCGATTCAGCCCTCCAGGCGTCCAATGATCCCCAGTAGCCCTTGCCCATTTCCGGATTTTAACATGTTCTTTTTATCCCCCCCTTTCTTGATACAAAGTCAGTACCAACAGTAATAATGTTACAGTCCCTTCTAAAGTCCACACTAATTGGAACCAAGGCTATGTAGAAATAGTAATAACATGGCCCAGCCCAGCCTCCTTCTGCCTCTGAACTCTGATGGGCACAGACGGGCCTGCCCTTGGCCCGGGCTTCGCTGCGGGAGTGCAGGCGCACCTTTGCGCGTCAGGTGTGTGTGGCCCGCCCCTCTCCAGGAGGCGCGTCGCGCTAGGGGACCGAGTCCCACTCAGCGATGAAGGCGTTCTTTGGCGGGCTAGATGGAGAGACAGGGAAAGGGAATTTAGCCCACGGATGATGGCAGCACCCGAAGGTGAGTGCTGCAGTCTGCCTCAGCTCCACTCGAAAGCGTCCCTTGTTTATTGTTTGTTTGTTATTGTAGTTTGTTGTTCTGTAAAATATCAAGCTCCTGTCCAACTCCTGTCTAGCTACCAGAGCTCTTCCCTTCATCCGTTGAGAGTAGAGGCAGTTGACGATGTTACAGTGATGGCTCTATGCTGACACTAAGCAGACTCCTCTTTGGCTACTCGGCTACTCAAGGTGCCGGCCCCACCTGCCTAATATCCTGCTTCCGTGGGGCTCTTGTGGGCTCTTTTCTGGACCCCTCCTCCTCCGGCTCTCTGGTCCGCTCCCATCTGCCCCCCCCCCTGCTGGCACCACTTGCTACTGCTGCTAATTGTTATCTGGTGGGTGCCAATTAGGGTGCCAGTTGGGGAAGCCAAGATGTTTCTGGTGCACCTAGTGCAGATTCTGGGGGGTTTCTGGGTGCTATGGCAATAATCCCATGAGAGCTGCAGATGGGGGTTATGCTGCAACAAGGCCAACAAGGCATAAGAGGGCTAGGCAGCAGGATTGCAAGGCCTCTAACTGCCCAGGTTGTTGTTTTTTTCCCCCTCGATAAACTGCCTGTCTCTGGTGAGCTCCGGTAGCTTGGTAGTGCAGCGGTAGTGGTAGTGTAGCTGAATTTCCAACTGCTGACTGCTGGGAGGGGGATCACGGCAGGGGGAGAATGACGTGGGGTGATTGCGCAGAGGTCAGCGGGTCCGACCAGGGATTAATTAAGGAATTATGGCAAGTTGCCCCTCACCGCCTTGTTGCTCACCGCCGTTCCCGCTGCTGCTGATTCTGCACTTGGCCCTCGGACGTACCATCATGCTCTGGGTTCGGTCCCGAGTGTGGATATGGCTCTCCCATCTGCGGCCCCAGTAATAGCGTTCCGCAGCTCTCCCAACTCCTGCTACCTGCTCAGTATCCGACACAATCCGAATCCAACTCTGACCCGGAACCGGAATCTCTCCTATCACTCAACAGTTTGATAACCAAAAACAAGCAAACATATTAGTTGGTCAAAAGGAAACAGAGGCTTTTAACTAATCTGGGGTGGGAAATGAAGCTATTTAATTGGATGTAAGGGTAAGTGAACAAATAAACAACAAGCATGCATATCAGTCAACCTTTAGGTCAGCAGGTAACAAAGGCTGTTAACTAATCAGCTCCACATTTTTGTTCAGACAGAAATTTCAAGAATTGCAAGCATTTGCACTTAGTTACACAGATCTTGAAACAAGGCATTCAAACTAAAGTACATAGCAGCAGAGTGCATTGTATTGCCAATCTAGAAAACAGTGAAACGTGTACAGCAGAATACATGACACCTGCCTAACTAGAAAACAATGAAAACAATGGAGAACAAACAACAAGGCAGATTGGGGCATGAGAGTTCTTCTCTCCCAGAGACCAACTGACTGGGGTGGCATATCTCCACGACAAGTGTTCCCAGGACCTCCCTTCAGGGTGGAAACCTTTCCAAACGTTCAAATAATAGAATTTCTCCTTATCCCTTTTTGTGTTTAAAATTTGTGGTCCTCATATTCATTGTGTTTGGCAACTATATCGGGAGGGAAAATGGTTTGGTATGAGAACCTGATCTGTACGGTTTAAGAAGAGAAATATGAATGTCATTAATAATGGTTGGGCAAGGCAAGTTTAATAGTTACGGGATTGATGATTTGAGAAATTGGGTAAGAAACCACATAATTGGGGTGATAGGTAGAGAAGAGGGCCAAAACATAGACTAGTAGGAGAGCTAGGATGACCAGAGCAAAAAAGACCAGCACAAGAAGGACCAGAACCAGGGAGACCTAGTCCATGAGGACCAGGGTGACCAAGGCACAAAGAAGACCAGAAACAAATGGACCAGGAGAAACAGGACCAGGAGAAACAGAACTAGTTTGTAATGGGGCCAGTTTGAGACGGATTGGGAGAGCTAGGAAGAATAGTAAGGACCTGGAGGACAATGGACTGTGGGACCAACAGGCCAGGATCAAAGGCACCATAATGAACAAAGCAAGGAGGACTAGGGAAACCAAAAAGATTAAGACTAGGAGGACTGCAAACAGGTCCAGGAGGGCCAAGACTATAAGGACCTAGGGAACTAGAACATTTAGTATCAAATGAAGCAGATCAACCAGAACCTGGGGTGCTAGGACTAGGGTGCAGAGGATCAGAGGAATCAGGCTGAGCCAGAATGAACATAGGTGACTGAACAAGGGTGGTCAGGAGGACCAAAACCAAAATAATCAGGCTCAGCGGGATCCGAACAAGGAGAAACAGAAACAGAAGGGCTAAGGCCAAGAGGGTCATGAGTAAAAAGAACAGAACCAGGAGGGCCACAGTAACCCAAACCATGAGAGCAACCACCATGAGAGTCAGGCCTAAGAAGAGCAGGACACAAGAGATCAGATGGGCCATGAGGACCAGCAGAAACAGGACCTGAAATACTGGAAGTAGATGTAAAGGGTGAGGACCAAGAGGAGCAGGAAGAAATGAAGAGAACAGATAAGTCCAGTCCCAGTGGGATCAGAATTAGAATAGAAGTTTAAATCAGTAGGGAGCTAGGATCTAGAGCAGATTTTGGAAGGGTTGACTGGAAATGGGTATTATCTTGGAAACAGCTTAAATAAGTTGGAGTCTTGAGAGTGGGGAATGGATAGGGGGAATTATTGTCTGGGACCTTGCAGTCTGGGGATTCTAAGAGAAAAGCATAAAGCCTGAGCAGAGTCTGAAGGGGTTGGGTACTTCGAGCCAGATGGGAATCTGAGGAAGTGACCTGTAACCCCAAAGATTTACCAAAGAGAGTCTAGAATCAAAAGGAGTTGTGGAATTGACCTTGTAAACATGTATTTCCTCAAACATAGCTAATACTTGAAGGGGTTGTGTTTTGATGGAACCATGAGAGAGGTAATACCAGAAAGAGTTCTGCTAAGAAGTTTCAGAGACACAAAACAAATTTGTCAAAATGCCCAGAAAAAACACAAATACTATTATTTTAAGGTACCTTAAAGGACAGACTAAATGTGTTTTTAACTGGAGCAGAAGGGATTAAATGAGAACCGCTGTAGGGTATCAGCTATCAAGGAAACTCTTTATGATGATGCAGAAGTATAGATCGTAAATCTAGAAACAGGGACACTAGTTGGACCAAAACTTGAGAAAACATAAATAGGATAGAAACGAAAGCACAGTACACCCCTTTGTAGACATTATTACCTTAGAAAATAGAAAGGACTTAAGACCCGTGTATGTCAGAAACCGCCAAGTGACATACACTATGTTCAAAGTAAGACTGTGAAATGTGTTCACAAAAAACAAACACCAACACTAAATCTAGGGAAAGCTAAAGGATCATGCAAGACAAAACAGAGAATCTAATATGCAGAAGGCAGAAGAGTAGGATTACATTCAACTTTAATGGACATATTTACAAAGAGCTAGCACCGCTGCAGCATCATTATTTGATGCAGTGGTGGGCAATCAGTACTCTTTACTATTTCATATTTACAAACTGGCGCATTGGGCCCAATGCGTCAGTTTAAAAAGGTCTTTGTCACATTATACCTGCAGCAGGTATAATGTATGCAAGATAGGTGTTCCAACATTAAAAGCCACGTAGAACTGATGCAGTGAAACTTACAACTTTATACTGCATCACTCTATGGCTTTACTGTGTAAAAATTCCTACGCCTTCTCAAATCAGGTGCAATGATTGAGCCAGGGCTTTTAACATGGGACTAACCTCTGTGTTCCTATGCGTTGCAGGACCAACTCCACCAATGTGTTACTTTAGCGCCAAAAGATGCATCAGAATTTCTGATGCATCCGTGAATGCTTGCGCCATGAAGCACTGTATTGTAAATACAGCACATCCAATGCATCATTACAGCATTTGTGCCAGACGCAAGAAATCTGACGCTTCGATGCCGATGCGTCAGTTCTTGTAAATATGCCCCTATGATTTTAGCTAGAGTCATATGTAATAAATATAAGGAAAACCTAAATTAACACAAGTCTAAAAAGACTCACACACAAAGGAAATGTATGCATTGAATGGGAAGACTGGTACTATATGTCTAAAACAAGACAGTGTTTTGTACCAGAGGTTGAAACTAAGAGGCATATTTACAAACACTGCCACTTCAGCATTGATGCGTCAGATTTCTTGCGCCTGCTGCAGATGCCCTAATTACGCCATGGATGCGCTGTATTTACAATACAGTGCTCCATGGCGCAAGGATTCATGGCTGCCTCAGAGATTCTAATGTATCTTTTTGCCCTAAAGTGAAGCATTGCTGGATTTGGTCATAAGACTGACCAACTCCAGCAATGCGTCAGAACACAGAGGCGAGTCCCTGTTGAAAGCCCGGTGTCAATCCTTTCACCTGGTTTGAGAAGGCGTAGGGATGTTGACACAGTCAAGTCGTAGAGTGACGTAGTGAAAATGTGTACATTTCACTCAGATCTGATACAACAAATGCAGTGTAGAATAAAACTAAGAGAGGTGCAATATAAATATTAGGAACACAGAGACAGAAATCAAGGGTAATGCAAATTGTGTAGAACAACACAACTGGAAAGAATCAGAAACCAGGTCTTCCAGAGCCTCCAGACCCAGAAAGAGTCACGGCCATTATCTAGAATCAGGAGCTGGACATGATACAGAAATTTAGACCAGACCATTGAAGATAATTTTGAACCAGGAGTAATACAGACTGTAAACCCAGGAAACTTCTAACCGAGCAATAATACAAGAAAGAAAAAGAAGCCTAGACACCGAGCCAGAACATACTTGGTCAAGTAATAATGGGTCTCGAATTATCAAACATACACAAAAAAGCCAGGCCACAGGAAATAAATCATGTGGACAGGAAGTTGTTACAACTTTACAAGCAACTGACTGCCACATGCATACCATGCTTATAAGTGTTAACCTACAGATCTAGTAGCCTTTTTGGATCTATGACAGGTAGAGAAAGAAACTAAAAATCAATCCAGTGTTATTCAGCCTCTCTCATTTACCATCTAAAAGCAAATAACAGCTGAATTCAACCCTATGTCTTCTGTAAGGTTAAGGAAAATAATTTGAGAGCTTCAGGTGTTTCTAGAAGAAGTAGTGTTAATGAATGGCTTAAAATTAGTATTTAAAGTGCAAGCAAATCTGTTGCAGGCCACAGCAGATCAATTTAGCCCTCTCCAGGACAAGATCACTGGATGAATGTAAAAAAAGGCTCAGGGCCTCATTACGATGTCGGGTGGAAAGCCTCCGCCCGACAGTCGGAATGCCCTAGACCATGTCAGAACCCTTCCAACCTGCCCAACAGATTGCGATGTTCGCAGTCGGATTGTAAACCTCGCAGTCCTTCCGAATTGGTTCTGACTGGCTCTCGGAAAAATCGTGTCAGTCGGAACCGCATTGTGCAGCTCTACGGACAGCGTTTCCACCTGACTGATTAAGATGCCTGTTTCCAACAGCCTTTCCGAGTCTACCTGTCCGACACGAAAATGCTGTCGGAAAGTGATTTGGGGGGCCCCTAGAAGAGCCCCCTTCATCCTGTGGCCTCCGGTTGGGGGCTGAGGGAGTACCTAAGGGACCCCTCTGTAAAACCTTGCACTGTGTGGCTGACACCGTGGGGTGCCTGCCACAGGGTGCAGGGCTTTACACACTTCAACATTATGATAACTCGAAATTTCATACTTGATATCCTGTACCTACACTATTGCCAGGTGCAATTGTTTTTTAGGGGCCATGCACAAAGAAGGCTGTGATATAGAAATAAGAAACTTGAGTTACATTGGTAGATCAATGTATCAAGCATCACAATCATCTTGGTTTAAACAGACTAAAAGATACATATTCCAGGCACACATGAGGATGATGAGAAGCTATCAGCCAGCAAGGCAGTGCCTTCATAGGGTCCAAAAAGCATTGGCAAAGCCAATAATTCTGGTTTTGGCTGCCAGTCTTTTGACTCTCTCAATGGTTGGTTGTTTTTTTTTTCTGGAGAGGTGCTAGGCCTTCTCCAGGACAAACAAAATGGCTAAAATAAAAAATAATATTGCTTTAGTAGTCCATGGCACTGAAGAGAACTACTTTGTGTGCCTGTGCTCCTTGTGAAAGAGCAGGATACCATCACTCACAGTAAAGTTCGACACTGGCTGAAGTGGGCTGACTGACTGCCTCATGCTGTATGCTGTAGTGGTTAAAGAAACATGAGAAAGGTAGAACAATAGACCACTAGATGATGAGAACTTCCTGAAAGCATCTGTAAACAAGTATATACAAAAGTACATAATTTTAGCAAAGTCAGAAGGGCTTGGCTAAAGACATACTAAAAAGAACACCTGCATGAGCAGGAACAAGTATATCACTGCTACAACACCACTGACCCACCTCACACATATAGCATGTACCTCTGCATTAAGAAAGCCAAAATTAAAAACCACACCTGTGACAACCTTGATGCCTCTAAAATGATCTACAATGACAATAGTAACAGCTGTACCAAAACCCATTGTCATTGTATTGACAACACAATAGACCTCACCATAAATCTTTCAGACATAATTGAGAATGAGATGGAAATCAAACATGAGGACATCGATAACACACTCATGTTCTTCTCATAGAGACGTCTGCAGAATCTATGGCATAGACCCTGATAGAAAAGGTCAGCTAGGGAAAGAGCCTAGCAAACCAAAAAAAGTCTGCCCACTCTGCAGATGGTATTACCTGAGATCTGGAAGGGATTATTGAAAGACTTGAAACATTATAGTCTGGACATCATGCTTTCATTTCAAATTCCACAAGTAAGGCATTCAATACAGAGCTTGGTTGAAGCGCAGTGAAGGGAGGCACACTCTTCCTGTAGACATTGTATAGCACAAAGACGTGACATAAGAGCAGCACAGCATCAATGCACTGAGCAAATGTAGGCAGACAGAGCCAATTGACATGCAATTCAAGGGGTGGTGCCTGTGATGCCACATTTGTGAGAATACCTTATATAGGGGTTAGATGGGATAATATAGCATTGTAAATCAACTTGCAGGGGGTCTGGTAACACTAGCATAGCATCTGCAATTCAGACTCATATGTGTGTTTTTTAACATAGCGAAATGTCCATAGATGAGCACCTGTAATGCAGATAGGAGTACAAAACCCCTACATCACCTTCTCAAACATCAGAGCAAGTGTCACCTACTATACTATGCAAGAGGTCCGCACTTGCTGTGCAAGAGCAACATCCCCATGCCAGAAAAACATGTATTAAAAATCGTAAGTAGTAACCATTATTTGTAGACTAAGTTTGAACTTGAAAAATATACGTGTTCTCTATTGCTGAGTATGTGTGGAGCCTACACCTTAATCTCCACATTTGAATCTAGGGCAAGTTGCTGCCAAGATGGTGACTCACCAAAAGACAAGTCCTCTGCAAAAGGCAGAGCGCAGGGAACTCTCAGTTTTTAAAATTGTTTGTCATTTTCCTTCTTTTGTTGTTTAGACAATCTAACGATATGACAGCTTTAGCCACCTCTATTTTGAGATGAGCTTGAGAATTTTATTTATAATTTATTTCCTGCATAATTTCAACATTTTGAGTGCCACAATGTGTGCCTGGCTTTCTTATAATGTCTCTGGAGTTCTGCGTGTTTAATGTTGTTAAACACTAATAGGTTTTTTGGCTTTCATTTTCAACACAATGTTTAACATTTGTTCATCAGTTAGCTTTTGAATATCTTAAATTTCCTTTTCAAAGTCGATGAAACTGTCAATCTTCATTATCTCATACTTGTTAGAGTGGATAAGAAAATGAGTCTCATCTTCAATGAGTCCCTTATTGGATTGCTTGCAGATCCTGTCTTTCTCAGTTTTCTATGTCTGCCAGTGTCTGCCTGTTTCTAGTGGCTAACTGTGGTCACCTACATTGTATTTGGTCATTGTGTTTTTTCTGCTCACCAGGTATGAATGTTCTAATCACTTTTTAATACTATGTAACATTTCATCTTGTATTGTATTATTATTTGTTTTCCTCTATTGCACATTTGTTTAATCAAAGGAGTAGCCAGACATATTGAGTAAAACAGAATCATGAGTTTTAGAAGTGTCTGAACTTTCCAAGAGACAAAGGCTTAGATGGTTGAATATCAGTTGTAAATTCCAAACTTCCACAAAAACATATCCCAAATACACAATAAAGAGATAAAGAAGAACAGAAAGAAACAAATGCTCCTTAGTACATCAAGTGACCCAAAGTATAACAGATTGAAGGAGTTCATTTGGGTATAAAAATGGTAGCAGCATGGTAAAGCACAGGAGATAACTATTGATGCTGCTAAATTCTATATGCTGTTTATGAACTTTAAAGTTGGATGCAAAGTGAAATAAAACTTGAGAGATGATTTCTAGAAGATCTAATATTGACGTTTACAGATTAAGACCCATGACCACTCCAAGGGATGTCTCTGCTGTGAATGCCTGGAAAGAATTCCAGAAGACAGACACCAGAATAAATTGTCAATATTCTGTATACATAAACACCAAAAATCATCCTATTACAATAAAGAAATAAAACTGCTACAAACTTTGAATTAAATAACATCATAGGGAGCTAAAATAAAAATACTTCAAACTTTGAATTAAATAACATTGCAGAAAGCTATATTATGACACATGAATTTTTTAAAAGAAAAATCACAGCAAATCCAAGAAAATCCAATGATAAAACTAAAACAGAAAATAATCCCTGTTAAAAGAAACCATCTCCTCCAATGGAGCAATCTCACCACCACACTCTGTTTATTTAAATGACAATGGCACATTAAGCCAATCTGAACTATTCATCATACCCAACTGAACATCCCTATTTGTCATAATGCAAACTTGCTCCTCTTTGAGTTTCACAATAATGACATCACCCATTGTCCTGCAACAAAACTGCGGTTTTAGATACCTTAATAGACTTGGTAAATTTTGACTCTCCTTTGTCCACTTTAAGTGTTTTTTAATTAAAACCTAATCACTGACCTTAATATCAATGCCTTTGGCACTTCTAGTGTAATCAAAATATTCCTTAGAAGCTTTTCATTTCTCCTCCACTTTTCTGCGAAGCTTATTCAAGTATAAACATTCATTCAAATGACCAGTACATTCATCCAAATTAGGTGTCGATTCCGATCCTGGAAAAACCGGGTACGAATCGTCGGACGGAGCGTTTTCTCCATCCGACCCGTACCCGGGAAAAACACCTTACAAACCCGCAAATACGATTCGTACAGAAACACCATTTCCGTACGAATCGTAAAAAACACAGACCGGCAAAAAAATACATACAAATCGGATCCGGGACACCGCGGACGTGACGTCCGGACGGAGTCAGGCAGCGTTTCACGAACCAGCAAGTACGCTCCGTGCCCACGTCACTCCGCACGGATTATATTTTACGGCAGCCAAAAACTGCCGGGAAATCAGGACGACGCGCAGAAGGAGCACCTGTATGCGTCGGACAGCCATGGACCCCAACCTACGTGTCATCCTGGCCCTCATAGCAGTCCACCTGGTGTACAGGAACCGACGCAGACGCCGCAGAAGGTCAGAACAACACCCAGGGGCAAAGGGGGGGGCAGGGGCAGGAAACATAACCCCCATGCAAGTTAAAAATCATACATGCCCTGTACATACCTGACCCCCAGGGCATGGTCACTTCGGGGGGCGGGGGCGTCTCCACCAAGACCTGCGTCCGCCACAATGGAAGTCGACATGGACGCGAACCGGCAACACAACAATTGTGGTACGCACCGTACCCACGCCTTAAAAGCATGGGTACGGGTCGTACCATGCCCACCCCTACGTCACCCCAACAATGGCGGTACGGCCCGTACCCACGTCCCAAAGGCATGGGTACGGGTCGTACCACGCCCACCCCTACGTCACCCCAACAATGGCGGTACGGCCCGTACCCACATCCCAAAGGCATGGGTACGGGCCGTACCACCATTGTTGGGGTGACGTAGGGGTGGGCGTGGTACGACCCGTACCCACCCTCTTAAGGCGTGGGTACAGGCCGTACCCCTACGGCACCCCAACAATAGCGGTACGGCCCGTACCCATGCCTTTGGGACGTGGGTACGGGCTGTACCGCCATTGTTGGGGTGACGTAGGGGTGGGCGTGGTTCAACCCGTACCCACGCTCTTAAGGCGTGGGTACGGGCCGTACCCATACGGCACCCCAACAATGGCGGTACGGCCCGTACCCATGCCTTTGGGACTTGGGTACGGGCCGTACCGCCATTGTTGGGGTGACGTAGGGGTGGGCGTGGTACGACCCGTACCCACGCTCTTAAGGCATGGGTATGGGCCGTACCCCTATGGCATCCCAACAATGGCGGTACGGCCCGTACCCATGCCTTTGGGACGTGGGTACGGGCCATAACGCCATTGTTGGGGTGATGTAGGGGTGGGCGTGGTATGACCCATACCCACGCTCTTAAGGCGTGGGTACGGGCCGTACCCCTACGGCACCCCAACAATGGCGGTACGGCCCGTACCCACGTCCCAAAGGCATGGGTACGGGCCATACCGCCATTGTTGGGGTGACGTAGGGGTGGGCGTGGTACGACCCGTACACACGCTCTTAAGGCGTGTGTACGGGCCGTACCCCTACGGCACCCCACCAATGGCGGTACGGCCCATACCCATGCCTTTGGGATGTGGGCACGGGCTGTACTGCCATTGTTGGGGTGATGTAGGGGTGGGCGTGGTACGACCCGTACCCATGCCTTTGGGACGTGGGTACGTGCCGTACCGCCATTGTTGGGGTGACGTAGGGGTGGGCATGGTACGACCCGTACCCATGCATTTGGTACGTGGGTACGGGCCGTACCGCCCTTGTTGGGGTGATGTAGGGGTGGGCGTGGTACGACCCGTACCCACGCTCTTAAGGCGTGGGTACGGGCCGTACCCCTACGGCACCCCACCAATGGCGGTACGGCCCGTACCCACGTCCCAAAGGCATGGGTACGGGTCATACCACGCCCACCCCTACGTCACCCCAACAATGGCGGTACGGCCCATGCCTGTGGGTACGGCCCGTACCACCATTGTTGGGGTGCCGTAGGGGTACGGCCCGTACCCACGCCTTAAGAGCATGGGTACGTGTCGTACTACGCCCACCCCTAGGTCACCCCAAGCCACAGGAGGGGTGGGTGCAGAGTCCTCCCAGCAGTGCCCAGACACAGGAGGGGTGGGTGCCTATCACTCCCAGCAGTGCCCAGACACAGGAGGGGTGGGTGCAGAGTCCTCCCAGCAGTGCCCAGACACAGGAGGGGTGGGTGCAGAGTCCTCCCAGCAGTTCCCAGACATAGGAGGGGTGGGTGCCTATCACTCCCAGCAGTGCCCAGAACCAGGAGGGGTGGGTGCAGAGTCCTCCCAGCAGTGCCCAGACATAGGAGGGGTGGGTGCAGAGTCCTCCCAGCAGTGCCCAGACACAGGAGGGGTGGGTGCAGAGTCCTCCCAGCTGTGCCCAGACACAGGAGGGGTGGGTGCCTATCACTCCCAGCAGTGCTCAGACACAAGAGGGGTGGCTGCAGAGTCTTCCCAGCAGTGCCCCGACATAGGAGGGGTGGGTGCAGAGTCCTCCCAGCAGTGCCCAGACATAGGAGGGGTGGGTGCAGAGTCCTCCCAGCAGTGCCCAGACACAGGAGGGGTGGGTGCAGAGTCCCCCCAGCAGTTCCCAGACATAGGAGGGGTGGGTGCCTAACACTCCCAGTAGTGCCCAGAACCAGGAGGGGTGGGTGCAGAGTCCTCCCAGCAGTGCCCAGACATAGGAGGGGTGGGTGCAGAGTCCTCCCAGCAGTGCCCAGACACAGGAGGGGTGGGTGCAGAGTCCTCCCAGCAGTGCCCAGACACAGGAGGGGTGGGTGCCTATCACTCCCAGCAGTGCTCAGACACAAGAGGGGTGGCTGCAGAGTCCTCCCAGCAGTGCCCAGACACTGGAGGGGTGGGTGAAGAGTCCTCCCAGCAGTGCCCAGACATAGGAGGGGTGGGTGCCTATCACTCCCAGCAGTGCCCAGACACAGGAGGGGTGGGTGCCTATCACTCCCAGCAGTGCCCAGACACAGGAGGGGTGGGTGCAGTGTCCTCCCAGCAGTGCCCAGACATAGGAGGGGTGGGTGCCTATCACTCCCAGCAGTGCCCAGACACAGGAGGGGTGGGTGCCTATCACTCCCAGCAGTGCCCAGACATAGGAGGGGTGGGTGCCTTTCACTCCCAGCAGTGCCCAGACACAGGAGCGGTGGGTGCCTATAACTCCCAGCAGTGCCCAGACACAGGAGGGGTGGGTGCAGAGTCCTCCCAGCAGTGCCCAGACATAGGAGGGGTGGCTGCAGAGTCCTCCCAGCAGTGCCCAGACACAGGAGGGGTGGGTGCAGAGTCCTCCCAGCAGTGGACAGAGATATGGTGATGTGTACACCATCCTACAAGTAGCAAAACTCCATGGGTGCATGAAGGCATACACAAAGTGTGACTATATTGAGAGTGGCATGCCAACACATCACTGAGAACAGTGACCTACTTCCATGAGGGTGGATGTCCATCCCCCACTGCATGACAGACCACATGTGGGTGTGATGACAAATGACACATGCTTACCCACTCCTGGCGCTGGCAGCACAATACCCACACTGAGAGCATGCAACAAGACTGTATATTCATGTGCCACCCTACTAAACTAAGAGACCCAAAGGGAACACACACTGTCACGCACATTCCAGGACTGATAGGAAAGTACAGGTGCTGGGGCAGCCAAGAAGTTGGTGCCTCCCATGGAAGGAAAAGGGTGGATTACCCACAGATACAATGCCCACAATTGTCAGACAGGTGCCCAAAGACGCTGCAGAACACGTAACACATGTGTGCGAGGCTGGGAGTACACACATGCATAGTGCGTAAAAGGGAACATGTCCACATGAAGTCATGTCAATATACTCCATACACAAGTACAGTGACCACCAAGGATGCCACAAATGATGCAGGTGGAGACATTGCTGAGCATGCATGGCCAAAGTTGAAGGTATCCATCACACACCCAGGAAATGTAGACAGAGCTCAGCACAACAATTGGGAAACACCCTGCAGGGAAGATGTCAGGGTCCACAGAGGAAGGAACACACCTTGGGACAATGACACCATACAGTAAGAGCTTACATGACCAAAGATTATTTGCAGACACCTTGTGATGGCACACAGATACCAGGGTCCACCCCATGAGCAGCACACTACAACATTTCCCAGACACCTAACACATTATCACCACCCCAAATCATGGAGCAGCACCACCAACAGCAAGACCAGAAAAGCATTTGTGTGCAAATGAAAACCAAAATGTTTTATTCTGTATAAAAAATTATAGCTAATGAAATGTCCACTATATACAGGGCCCATAGGCCAGGCCATGTGCGAAGTCCTGGTGGGGGACACTTGGGGACGCGTCTCCCCTAGCTTGCCTGCACAGTTCACTCTTCCATATCATCAACAGAAGGGGGGGCATCATGTGGGGGGGAAGGACCAGGCACCACAGGGACAGGAGGGGCAAGGGTAGGTGTTGTGGGTACAGGGACGGACGACTCCACCACAGGGGGTGGGGCAGCGCCAAAGGTGGTGGTTAGCAGGGTGCTGCACACGGTTGCAAGCTCTTCCAGCATCTCCCCTGCACCCGAATGAACCACAGGCCCCAAGGAGGGGGGGTGCGGAGGGATGGGTTGCAGTGCTACTGGGGGAGGGTGTGGACAGGGGGGGGCTCAACTACCCTGGCCGGGCACTGCCTCCACCGCTTGCGGGGTGGTGCCACACTGGGGCCGAGGGACACACTGGCAGGGAATGACTCTTTGTCTGACTGTTGGGCAGGAGAGCTAAGGGGAGTGGTTTTGGAGGAAGTGGGTCGTGAGGACTGCGGACTCCCACTGTGGCTGTGTGGCTGCCGTTTGCCCCCCGACCCAGTGGGTGTGCCTACTTCCCCCTGTGTGTGCGTGACAGGAGGTGTGCACTTGCCGTTCCCTGGTGGTGTGCTGCCTGTGTCTGGTGGGGTGCGTGCATGGGGACGTCTGGGTGTGCTTGGTACAGGCATGGGAGTGGGAAGTGTGGATGGTGCAGGGGTAGGGGGGGACGGAGCACTGCAGGAGACCCACTGCTGCAGTCAGTGACGAGTCTATGGACCTCAGCAACCTCCGTTGGTCAGACATCGCTGCTGACATGCCCTCCATGTACGACACCATCTGTGTCAGCAGTCTGGTGTGGCCATGGAGGACATTAAGCTGCGATGTCTGACCAACCTGCAACTGCCGCAGAATGTCAACAGACTCGGCATTGACGGCAGCAGGGGAGACAGGGGCAGGGGGTGCGGTGCCTGGCAGGAAGGAGACATGTTGGCGCCTAGCACGAACGGAAGGGACCCGAGCAAGTGGGAGGCCGTTGATGGGAATGGAGGGGGCGGCGAGAGATGGAGTGCTGCTTTCAGCTCTGGGAGCAGCCTCCGCCCCCTCTGGGAGCTCAGCCTCGGACCCGTCAGCGTCATAGTCGGTGGTGGGACTGGACAGGTCCTCCGCCTCACTCCCCTCGGCCTCCGTGCCACTCGCTGCGCCAGACTCGCCAGCACTGGTGGCACCGGCGCTGGATCCCTCCTCAAGGTCCGTGCCAGTGTCTCCGTCGGTTTCCCCCGACGATGCTGTGGGCAAGGTGAAGAGACAGGAATAATCAGACACCTGTATACATATGACACATGATTCAAAACTACATAGGTCACAGTGCATAGCATGAAAAACAACATGAGTAACATCTACAATACTATGCACATATGTAGGCCCTGCACCACACAGTTGGTTGACCCACCATGCCACTGGGAAACAATGGAGAGCATGACACAACAGCAAATAACTTGATATCAAATTAGACAGAGGAGCCAGTCTATGGGGACAGTCGAGCACAGCATCTGGACCACACACCGTTGCCAAAAAAGGGATGAGCAGGAACCATGTCTCCTAACTTTTGGCACATGCTGCTTAGCAAATACATTAAACCATGCCCAACATGACTGGGTCACTGCATGTTGAGTGTATGTTCAGACAATCATCACACACAGGCCAGACCTGGCAAGGAGACATAAGGTTTGGACATGTAGGCCTTTCCTGCACACCCCCCCCCTACCTGAGACAATGTGATTGAGACAGAGGAAGTACTTACACCTCCTACTCGGGGATTACAAACATGCCCTTCAATAAATCCTGAGTGTACACAAAGTACCCCTCGTGCGCCTGTCCACACATATAATTGACAAACAACCATCATCAGATAGTTGTACCAAGACACACAGGCAATGGCCACTGTGAGTATGCACAAGCCAAATTGGGTCACCCTGTACAGTGGACACATGTAGCACACTTTACGTAAATACAAATTAGGCCAGGGTACAATGCCACAGAACCCAACCTATGCTGAAGACACAGAGAATGTCCACATTGTTGGATGACACACATGATACCTAGGAAAAGGTGCCCCAGGGGACTGTAGTGGCCACACTCCTCCATGGTCCTGTATGGATATGACTGCAACAGAAGAGACCGTCCCTGCACTATGCATATCTCACACTCATGCACATCATGTCTGAGGGCACAACATTGGTCATGCATGCTGTAAGGCAGTACACTTTTAAGACACACTCCTATGTCGGGACTCAGCAGCAGTGCCAACTAACATGGACCCCACAATGACTGAACTGGCCAGGGCACAGGCAAGCTCACAACACATGTAACACACCACCCCCACACATGATGTTGCAAGCATTGGGCACTTGGATTAACTGCCAGCCTAGATAACCTTGTGCAACAGTGACTACCCACTGACCCGGGAACACATGTCAAGGAGGTGAAGGGAGGAAGAACAGCACGGGTTGACTTTGTGGAACAGGATATGCACTGCACATATAAACCCTGGCAGTGTATCCATGCGACTGCGCACTTCCAAAAGCTGGTGACACACAACAAACACACATGTACCTACCCCCTTCCTGCTGCTGCTTCTCCAGTAAGCGCCTATCCAAGTCAGGGAAGACCACCGCCAGCACATGCTTCATGATGTGGGTCAGGCGCCGGCGCCCACGGTTCTTCTTCCCTTCTGGTGAGTCCCCCAGCAGGACCCGGGCGATCCTCCTGGTCCAGCACCGGATATCCTGCCAGCATTTCCTCACCTGGGCCAGGTGCCGCTTCCGACCCTCCACCGACCTCACGGCCCTGACGGCCGCCTTCCAGATCTCCCCCTTGGCATAGGTGCCTACCTGTGAGGATGACAAAGTGAGACAACATCAATACACTACATGTCACAGAGACACACATTTTAACAATTTGGCAGGTGTGAACAGGGCATAGTATGCAGCCAACTCATTGCACCTTTGTCATAGGGACATTATCCTCTGGGGAAGGCAAAATGCAGTACGTGACATTGAAAGTACATCGGCGGAATGAGGGGTGCGACACAATCAATGATCATGGCTCACACTGTGCATCACAAGCTACACCAGGATCATGTACAGCACCTCACAGCTGTCACATGCCCCCGGCCACTGACGAAACCTCAGTACACAGACACACACAGGCACAGGACAATCACCTGCCATTGGCAACAACTGCGGGTACAAACCTCACTCTGCACATGTGCCACTTGACTGGGGGGTGTCACAGGTGTTGGGCTAGCCCAGCACGTCAGACACACAGCACTGGTCCCTGCTCACATCAGATGGGTAGGTGTTGGACCCGGCCTCGTGGCGTGGTCCCGAACCCTCCTACCCGACCCGACGGGGGCAGCCCCCACCCTTCGGGGTCCCTCCGGATTGTACTTTGCTACCCGCATCAGCCTACGCGACACGGCTCGCCCCGGCCTCGACCCCAGCGAAGCCCCGACATCGAGGCACCAAGATCCGGCCAGGGGGCACCAAGTGGCCACTCCACCAATCCCGGAGGAGGGGAGTTTCGATGGGACCCCCAACCGTCCCCCAACGCCTGGTTTTGATCGCCCTCTGGCCCTCCTGGGTGCTGGCGCCTCTCCCGCTGGGTGTCTGGCCTCTCCCATCCCGGCCCCTCCGCCCCCCAGGCGCAAGGGTCCGGACATCAAAGGGGTCCAGACCTATATCTGGGGCAGCCTCAAGCCAGGACAGCAGTTGTATCCTGGAGTCGAGAGCCCTGCTGATCGGATCGCGGCTGACCCTACGGAGAGAGACTCATTACTTGGAACGTGGAACTCTGAGCCCTTCTGACTACGTCGCGGCTCCCTCCCTTTGGCTGAGAAGAAGACCCTCACGGAACATCGGAGCCCTGCTGACCTCGTCGCGGCTCGACCTTGCAGAAGTAAACCATCGGAGCCCTGCTGACCTCGTCGCGACTCGACCTCATCGCAGCAATCCCCCGAGCCCTGCGGACGACGTCCCGGCTCCCGGAACCCCCCCGGCTCGAGCATTGAGAGCTCGGCGCAGGGTGTTCCCGTACCAGGCTAAGACTGAGACTGTCCCGCTACCCCATCCCAACAAGACTTTGAGACTCTTTTGGATCCCTCGATCCACCTGTAAATATTGCCACAGAAATCTGTCTTGATTACCGATAAAGACTTATAAGAATTGATACCCTGACTGTGTCCCTTTGTGGTGGTGGGGTCGCTTGGCTGATACGATCATAGGATAAGGACCTCGCCCAGGAGGCTTCTCAGCGGCGCTCGGCTACTCGCCTACGGAACGGTGATCCTCGTGGTGTTCAGTCTGATACCATTGGGCTCCCGGAGGGCGCCCTTCTAACAGTAGGGTATATGCGTCCCTCATGCATCTGGGCTGTAACACTCCACATAGACACTCACCCACATGACAGGGGACTTACACACACACCAATGTCCAGGGGACGAACACATCATTTGGACACTCTCACCACAGGTACACTCAACTCACACACATCTGTGGGTACAGTCACCTGTCACACTGGGGGGAACACAGAATCACATCAGGGCTGTAGAAACAACATTCCCAAGTGGATTAGCCAGGCTGAATGTGGCATGCACCATGCAGTGATTGTCACAGTAAGCACTATGCAAGTGAGGAGTGCAGACATGCACTACAGCATGCTCTGCATGGGAGACATGAGGCATTCCCCCCCTGGGACCCACTCTAAACAACATTGCATGTCTGTCACACCTGGACACAATGCCAGAAGTGACAGTCACAAAAAAGGGGCACAGTCTAAGCTAGTGGAGTCAGCACTCACCTGCTCCCCTGGTCTCCCATACAGGCTGGGGTACTGTGGGAGGATGACATCCAGCAATGCCACTTTCTCCTCCAGGGTGAATGGCTGGGCCCTCTCCACAGACCTGGACATGGTGCCAGAGGAATCACGAGCAGCAGCAGTGGTGTGGAATGAAAGGTTGTGCAGGCAAGTGCTCTCTCATGGGACCTGGCTGCCTTATATTTGCCTTGCTGGCCTGTTCCATTTACAGGAGTACAGAGTGATTGGTCAATCTCATTTGATTCCTACGTTTCCTCCAATACCTTTAAACCTACCCCAGTGAGGGGCTTTGCATGGTTTAAAAATTGAGCATGATGTCAAGTCAACAACCACTTTGCAACATAGTATATTGTCTCCAACCGACTCTTGCTGGCCACCTGACGAAAAAATTTGAACTTGAAACTCGGTCTCCATGACAACCAGCATGCATTTAGGCCCTTATACTTGTCCCTCATGTGTCCCCTATGTCATTTCACTATACACCCACAGGTACAGTGCATTCCACGCCCCTAGGGCACCACTACTCCAGTGATACGGTCCGTACACGTGTGTGTAGGGTCCGTATCACTATGGTTGTGTTGCCGTAGGCGTACGCCATAGGGATACGGTCCGTACATGCGTGTGTAGGGTCCGTATCACTATGGTTGTGTTGCCGTAGGCGTACGCCACAGGGATACGGTCCGTACACGCGTGTGTAGGGTCCGTATCACTATGGTTGTGTTGCCGTAGGCATACGCCATAGGGATACGGTCCGTACACGCGTGTGTAGGGTCCGTATCCCTATGGCGTACGCCTACGGCAACACAACCATAGTGATACGGACCCTACACACGCGTGTACGGACCGTATTACTATGGCGTACGCCTACGGCAACACAACCATAGTGATACGGACCCTACACACGCGTGTACGGACCGTATCCCTATGGCGTACGCCTACGGCAACACAACCATAGTGATACGGACCCTACACACGCCCTCAGAGCGTGTGTACGGTACGTTTCACACCTTACACTGGTGACAGGCGGCACACACAAAGGAATTGAACTGTCATACTTGGCCAAGGCTGGACATCAAGTCATTGTCAGTGCAGTCCTACATGTCTCGGGCCTAGGTGTGTCAGGCTGTGATGTGGCACAAATCTCCTCATGTTTGAACCCAATAGATGTGTGATGAGCTGTGTACACATGTCATGTGTGATGGTGCACTATGTGACACACATCCCCTTCACACCTTTGACATGTGTGCATGTAGTACAGACTTGTTGAGCAATGCGTCACTGGCATGGCACAGTCGCCAACACCCGCAACTGTCCCCTGATGCCAGGTACACGGATGATTACACCTGACATGTGACTACCGGCGATGCACGATGTGAGTATGTCATGTGTGTGTCATGTGTTCCCATAAGCTTGCTGTTGGTGTTCCGTCAAATGCATCTGCAGTTGCTGCATCCAACATGTGCATGTGTGTGGATGGGCATGGCACACTATTATGCACACCAGGACACATGTGGAATCAGACGTAACGTGTGTATGTATGCATCGAACATGGACTTGCGAGACAAGGACATATCTGCGTAGTATCAATGTATGTGTGATCAGTCTTGACATGTACCCCTTCATGGCAAGGTGTGTGGTCTGTCCTTTTTTCAGGGACATGTGACCTGTGCCTCTAGTGTTCTGCAACCTGTCTGTATGATAAACATCCTTCTTCTGCACACATGTGGAGATCTGTCACTCCTGTAATGTGTCTGCCTGCTCACTTACACTGGCCCACAGCTAGTTTCATGCCATGTCATGTTGAGCTTGTGAATCCACATTTGTAGCTGGCTCTTGGTAGGAGTGTCACCTGCCTGGCACACGTGTCCAGGATATATTGCACAGACCTGACTCTGCATGTAGCATATGTGTATTGGCTGTTTAACATGTGCTCAGTACATTGACATTGTTGTTGTACTGTACTCACTCTTCGTTGTCCCATCCAAATTACTGCAGGGCTCCGCCTCTCCCCCGACCAATGCCAGATTTGGCTGCCCTGAGGGAACGTGACTGTATACGCCGCTACCGCTTCACCCAACGGTTGATTGTGAACTTGACAGCAAGGCTGGCACCACACCTCCAACCGCTACACAGGTATCCTACTGCACTGACACCCATGATGAAGGTGATGGCAGCCCTACATTTCTTTGCCACGGGTACGTTTCAAGATACCATAGCTCATGTTGGTGGCATGTCCCAGACCATGTTCAGCCGTGTCCTGCATGATTTTTTAGAGGCCATGTTGGTTCACCTGGATTAGTTTATTCATTTCCCAACTCCTGAGCAGTTGACAGGTGTCAAGGGTGACTTCTATGCCCTGGGAGGGATGCCCCATATCATTGGGTCTATTGATGGGACACATGTGGCTTTGGTACCACCACAGGCACAGGAGGTAGCCTTAGGCAACCGTAAACACTACCACTCCATCAATGCCCTTGTGGTGTGTCTTGCTAACATGGTGATTTCCCATGTCTGTGCTCGTTTTCCAGGATCAGCATATGATGCCTACATCATGAGGTGTAGCAGGGTGCCTGAAATGATGCTGCAGCTGCGCAACGAACAAGCATGTCTTGTTGGTGGGTATACTCTGTTACTCCTGTATTTAGCGTCATCTTTCTGTCTTACTGCTTCTCCTGACCCACTTCTGTCCATGATGTTTCCATGTAGGGGACTCTGGCTATCCCAACATGCCATGGCTGATCACGCCTCTCCGCAACCCAGGACTGCTGCCGATCACCGGTACAACAACGCCCATGGGCAGACCAGGTGAGTGATAGAGAGGACCTTTGGCCTCCTGAAGAGCCGATTCCGGTGCTTCCACAAGACCGGCGGCACACTCCCATATGCACCGGTGAAGGTCTGCAAAATCTTCCTCGTGTGCTGCATGCTGCACAACATGGCAGTGGAGAAAGCTGTGCCACTCATCCTGGATCCGGAGGAGCAGGAACATCCACCCGTGGAGGACGAGGGGCTTGGTGACGAGGCAAGTGATGTTGAGGAGCAAGAGGAAGAGGACATCCGGAGTCGGCTCATAGCCAACTTCTTTGCTTAGTGGTGAGTTGCAGTGTCTGAGTGTGCACGCATTGAGCCTTGTGTGGCATGTGTTGCAATGTGTGGGTCCATCTGCATGTATGGCAAGTGAGTCAGAGGTGTGTTTGGATGTGTCACTCGAGTGATGGTGTAATAAAAGAATGTCTTTCCTGAGACACTATTTTCACCTAGCATGTTGACAACCTTATACGTGTCGAGTACATGCCCATGCATGCGGATGTGCTTCTTTTGGCTCACTTCTTGTGTGTCTCTCATCCCCAGGTATTTGCGCATGCTGTCTGCTGGTGGCATTGTTGTGCTCCTGCTATTCCTCATGAATACAGCAACGTGTGCTGAATCAGCGTAACATGCACGGACATGTCGAAAATTCACCTTAGGGTAAGGGATGCAGCACGGCTTTTTGGGTGTGCTATTTGTTTGGAATGTGTGTGCACTGCTCCTGTTCATATTTGGTTACTTTGCATACATGTAGAATCACCATGGGGCACATGACATTGAAGAACCAGAACCTTTTGGGTCCAGCGGCGCAGGGTACGCCTTAATCTCCTGGGTTCTCCTGCTCAGCTACACAGAGACACGGGGACACTCCGTCGGCGTAAAAGATCAGATTTTATTAGCTGCATCTAGTACAGTTGTCCTAGAAGTACACACGGTATGTTCTCAGGAGACTGCCACTTCACTCCGTGGCGCACAATCTTATATAGGTCATATGTGAAATATACATTAACCAAGAACACACCTAAAACATATCAAAAGAGCCAATAAGAAAGGTTGAAAAACAGAACAGAACCAATAGGAAAGGTTTGAAAACAAAGTATCGGGTAACTCAAAGAAGCCTCTCCTCCAACTGTGTTTGTCACCCCTCCCCAAGAACTAATTCATTAACAGGTTTGTGACCGACTCGCAGGTGACAAGATACGTGTGTGTGTTTTGGAGGACAGTTGTGAAACGAGAGAATACTAGCAGAAGACAGCGAAGGCCAGACGATAAGATAAAGTCAGAAGAGAATAGTGTGAACCAACAGATAGTTGAGACAGGGATTAGAAAAACCAGACGGGGATTAGTTTACTCGGCCAGTGCTAACATCAGCTTTGTAAATAGAGGCAGAAGGCTTATTTCGACACGTAGCTGCAGAAAAAGCAGAAAAGACTATGTTCGCCGTGCTGCCTGAGTGAGGGCAACACAAAATGGCGGCGGAGCACAAAATGGCGGGTAGATTCGATCACGATCGAAAATCGAATTTCCTCAGACCCTCCTTTTGCCAGAACTCAGGCAAGATACATAGACTCACGTTAATCTGAGTCAATGTCGATGGCCATGAGGTCATCGAGCTGTTGCTGTAACATCATTCTAATATTCTCTGTTACTTGTGGTTTGGGTTTAGGGATGAACATAGTAGCACACAAGTCGCAGACGGCGGGACCACAGTGCATACAAAGGCAACAAGAGAATATGATGGTCAAAACTACTCCAAGGAATGTCAATGCCTTCCAACCCCATTTGGACAGTAGTCCCCAAAACCACTCCAATAATGACCAATCTCCTTCGTCCTGATGAATCGACTCAGAGATATATGTAACTTAGAGATAGCTTGGTATACTGTCGGAGCGTCATCGGGTATGAAAATACAGCAACTTGACCCGATCAATTTGCACACTCCACCACGATCCGCAAGAACAAAGTCTAAGGCAACTCGGTTTTGTAACATCATAAGACGATCTGCCTGTAGTTCTGCCGTGATATTACTTAAGGCTCCTACAGTGATGTCTATAGTGGTTTCTACGACACAAACCAGTTGCCTTATGTTTCTGCTGTTGGCCATCGGACCCCAAAAAGGAAGAATTCCTTTGATGAAATCTCCTCCCTCTTGTCCTGCTGTGTCTTTAGAGTCAATAATCCCTCTGCCATATCTGTTTCGATGATGATTTGCAGAAGCGGTGTATGTAGGGGCAAGAAGGAAAGCTATATAACAGGTACCAGAAAAACCAGTAGGCAACCACGTGTAAGCCCTATCGTGGCAGATAAAATACGTGCCTTGAGATGGTACTAGAGGAGGCGAGTTCTGAGAGGAGTAGACGTATGTGTGGGAACAGTTGTTTCTTTGTACGGTATCAGCAGACCGACCATTAATTTGCAGACAGATATTTCCCTGATGAGGAATAGTCCAAATCGGTGGAGATTTTCTTTGTCTAACCTTACCACTAAGGCTAGTGACATAATGGGTGACGTTCCAGTTAGTGTATGCTTTTCTTTCGTCAACGGAAATCTTACTGTTTTCCATGATTTTAGCCATAGCTACCAATCCCTTTATCAGTGAACTATGACTGAAATCCGGACCACCAATATATGAACTAACGGGTCGTCTGAATTTGCTTTGGTAGGCATTGGAGAAGATAACAAAATAAGCCCAAGCAGATCCCTCATAAGAAAACGGAAGAACTAATTACGGCATTCCTTTCTCTGTGGTATGTGGCATAAGTCCACACACCCAACAGTTAGTTGTATTGATTACTAATTGGTGTTGATGTAATAACTGGACAAATGACTTGTTGTAATACTCGGTTCTTCTAATGAGTTCATGTTGAGGAAGGGTATGAAATAGATGTGGAGAGACAGTAGAAGAAGTCAAAGAGGTAGAAGGAGAGACAACTTTTTGCTGCAGAGCATTAATAATCCAACTTATACATGCCAAAAGGATACATATAATATAATGACACACAAGGTTATACTAAAACGACTGTACATTAATTTACAGAATTCTTTCTTCATTTTATCCTTTTTCTCTCTTTTCCCTAATGTAGTTTCCATCTTTCTAATGGATGCTCTTGGCAATCTTCCTCAATCACTTAATTATGATTATCTGCCGCCCTATGACACTGCAAGTCCTGCAGGCCTATTGCCACTACTCAGGTCACAATCAAGACTCCTACCGTGACCCTGCAACCGGGATAGAATACTACATAGGAGAGTGAAAATCTTAAGTGTTCTTTAGTCTAGGTCTTAGATTATAGTGTTCTTTGTCAGGTACAGTTTGGTCTCGGAACAATGTTCTCGGATTTGTCGTATTCAAGCGACGATGTGGTGTTATCGCTTCCTGAAGAATGTCGTCGTCCTCTTTCTCAGACAATGTTCCATTCAGGCGTGCATCACTGAAAGGTACAAATCGTGGAACCTTCTCGCTCTCGGAGTCACTAATGCCCTTACGCATCCATTGATCAAAGGATAGGGGCAAAGGCACTTTCTTACAATGCACGCCGTGAATCCAATTTTTCTTTCCTTCGACCTTCACTGCTGTTCTCGTGGTGAGGAGAACCAACCGAGGCTCCCTCCATCTGGGTTCCAAATTTTTCGTCCTTTGGAAGTTTTTTATGCAGACCCAGTCACCTGGTTGGATGGAATGACCTGGGTCTGTGGAGGCCTCCGGCAAAGCACTCTGAACCTGTTGATGGAGAACACGCAATTTAGTTGTAAGTTCATGCAAGTAATCAATCAACATTGGATATGGCAAGTCTGAGTATTTCTTAGGGCGAGGGACTCCCCATATATTAGCTGGGTGTCCAAACACCACTTCGTAAGGGCTAAGTCCCAAACGAGAGTGTACAGCAGTTCTGGTGGATAGAAGAGCCAATGGTAAAGCATCAGGCCAATTAAGTCCTGTACTAGTTTTAGCTTCAAAGTTCCATTGTAGCATTCCACTAAACCCGCTGACTGTGGATGGTTTGCCGCATGAAACTTTTGCTTGATACCAAGTCCCGCACAAACTTTTTGCATGACTTGGCCCACAAATTCGCTCCCATTGTCACTCCAGACAATGCGTGGCAAACCAAACCTAGGGAAAAATTCTTTTAGTAGAACTTTGGCTGTGGATAAGGCTGTATTGTCTTTTAGAGGGTATGCTTCTATCCACCTAGAGAAGGCGCATACTACCACCAGAACATATTTGAGGTTATTGCATCGCTCCATATGAATATAATCGATCTGCAACACCTCAAATGGATATGTCGGAGGAGCAAAGTGACCCGCTGGAGTTGGGGTTCTCTTTCCTGGATTGTACAGCAAACAAATAATACAATGTTTCACTACATTGTCTGCACACTTTGGGATTCCTTCATTTTGCCACACTGGAGCCAGAAGCTTGCATATACCTTGTGCACTTAAGTGGGCTGGACCATGTGCCATAGTAACTACTGGGAGTACATAGGCATCTGGTAACAGCCAACGTTGGTGCTCAGATAATTCCACCCAACATCCCATCTCATCTAACATTCCTGTACTTTCTTTCCCCTTACTCAATTCTTTCTCTGTAGCCACTTTCTGAATCAACCTTACACTTTCTACTGTATCCTCATACATTCCTCTCTCTCTAACCCAGTTCGCAGGACCCGCAACATACATTCGACTTGTAGCATCTTTCGCTGTCTTTTTAGCTACTTCATCTGCAAACACATTTCCTCGACCAACATCATCTGTAATCTTCTTGTGTGTGCTACACTTCATAATTGCTATCTGAGCAGGAAAAGAAAGTGACTCAAGAAGATCAGTCACCAGCTGACCATGTTGTATTTTAGTGCCATGTGAAGTAAGAAATCCGCTCTCTTTCCAAAGACGCCCAAAATTAAACGCCACACCAAACGCATACTGACTGTCAGTATACACATTCACACTTTTTCCTTTTGACAACACACATGCTCTTGTTAAAGCTATCAGTTCTGCTGCTTGAGCTGAATTGTGTCTGATACGGGCTGTTTCCACAACTGTATGTAAAGTAGTAACAGCATAGGCTGAAACTGTATCTCCATTAGGAAGCTTAAAACAAGAACCATCCACCCATAGAATTCCATCCGAATTCTCTAGCGGCGTATCTTTCAAGTCAATTCTTCCTTTTGTCTCTTCCTCAGTACGGAGGAAACAATCGTGTTGTATTTCATCGTTTTTATCTACTGGAAGAGGCAACAGAGTAGCTGGATTTAAAGTGTTACATCGTTTGATGTGTACATGACCAGCCAAAAGTGTCAACTCATATCCAGACAAACGAGCACTCGTAAGATGCTGTGTTTTCGTTCGGTTTAGTAAGGTGTCCACTGCATGCGGTACCATAACAATAAGTGTGTTGTCTAACACCACTCCAGCAGACTGTCGAATAGAAATTGCTGCTGCTGCTGTCGCTTTAAGGCAACTAGGTAATGCTTTAGCTACCGGATCTAACGTAGCTGAAAAATATGCACATGGCCGCTGTTTGTCTCCAAACCACTGCGTCAAAACTGACAACGCACAACCTTCTTTTTCATGAACATATAGCGTGAATGGCTTACTGTAATCGGGAGTACCCAATACAGGAGCAAAACATAGCGCAGCACGCAAGTCAGTGAAACTCTTCTGACATTCGTCAGTCCATGGAAGGGGCTGAGGTGTATCTCTTAAAGTAAGTGCCAACAGAGGTTTGGCCAACAGAGAGAAGTTAGGGATCCACTGTCTACAATAAGAAGTAATGCCCAGGAAGGCACGGACCTCCCTTTGTGTGGATGGCACAGACATTTGCGCAATCGCCTGAATTCGTTCTGGGGTTAATTGTCGTCCCTCCTTTGATAGGAGATGACCCAAGTAGGTAACTTCTCGACGAACATATTGTAGTTTGGAAGGTGAAACCTTATGATTCAGGTTAAACAAATGGCGTAACAATGCAACAGGTCATGTTTTTGCAAATATCTTCTGAATCAGCAGCGATCAACAAGTCATCCATGTATTGGATAAGAGCAGCACCAGACGGCAAATGAAAAGTATCAAGGTGACATTTTAAAGCTTGACTGTAAATAGAGGGACTTTCACAATAGCATTGAGGTGCGCGCTTGAACCGGAAGCTTCAGCCTCCAAGAGAGAAGCCAAAAATATCCCTACTTTCTTCTGCAATGGGAATACTAAAGAAGGCATTCTTTAGATCGATAACAGAAAACCAAGTCGCTGTGGAAGGTATCATTGTCAACAGAGCAGTGATATCTGGGACAACAGGAAATTGTGGTACAACAATTTTGTTTACCTCCTGAAGATCAATTACGAAACGATATACAGGAGGCTGTGAAGGATCAGTGCGTTTAAGAACAGGAAGAATAGGACTGTTGCATATGTTTCCTCTCGTTTCTTCAACCATACCCTTCTGAATCAAATCATGAATGATTTCCAAAAGCGCTTTTTCACCTTCAGTGGAAATTCTATACTGTGGAATACGTGGCAATTCAACATTAGGCTTGAGAGTGACAACATAAGGTGAAATCTCAAGACAGCCCACATCGTTCGGACCCGTGGCCCAAAGTGTTGCCGGAAGAGAAAGCAATTCAGGTGGAAACTGATCTTTGGACAAATACATTGGAGAAATTAATTTCTGACCTAAAGTAAGATGTACACCAGAAGGAGAACAGTATATCGTAGCATGCATTCTTTTCAATAAGTCCAATCCCAACAGATTCTCACCGCAACCATTCGTCAAAAGAAGCGGAGCTTCCAAATCATAAGGGCCAATTGAAATGGGCAAAGGGCAAGAAACCGGGTTATGAACAGGGGCGCCAGAAAATCCTACAGATACATTCGTTAAGCCAGACAAAGGTGCCCCAGGGAGTTTAGAATGAATGATAGAACTTCTCATCGCACCAGTATCTAAAAGAAATGGCTCTGAAACACCCATTGTAGTGACTTTAACATAAGATCCATTCTGATCTACTGGAATCGACACAACTCCCTTGCTTTGTCTATGGCTGTCCTAGTTAGCATGAAGACTTTCATTCCCGTCTTCAATGTAATAATCCTCATTGTAATATTGTGTAGACCGAGCGTTTTGCTGATCAAAGTAATTCACGGAATTAGAAGGAGGAGGAGAACGCTGTTCTTGGGTGAACATACCCCGACCTCTACCTCTGTTTGCTGACTGGAGGCCAGCACGACCTCGTGAAGCAGATGGTGTCCCATTTCGCTGCAATAAAACCGGACAACTATTCTTGAAGTGACCTTCCTCTCTACAATAGGCACATTGATTAGGACCTAACAAAGGTCGCGGAATATATGGCTCAGGCTTTTGATACACCCTCTGAAACTGCGGAGGCTGTTGAAACTGGGGCTGAGAATAACGAGGCGGATAAGCTTGTTGCAAGAGAACTTTCGTTTTCAATTCTTTTTCTCTTGCTTATCTCTTTCTTCTTTATCTCTATTTTCATAATATTGAGCAGTAGCCAATATCTGGGCTGAAGAAGAAACAGCCCATGAACTTTCGGAGTCTTTCAATTTATGCGACAGCTCGGGAAGCAAATTAAATACGAACTTATCCACAAATAACCGCTGTCCACCCTCAGTAGTCATGTCCTGACCACTGTGGTCAATGAATGTCTCCTCGAAACGAGTAAAGAAATCAGAGACACTCTCATCTTTCTTCTGTTTACACGCCGCTAGTTTATCCCAATTAACTCTCAAGGCAGGCATCATCGTTTTCATTAAGGTAATAATCCTACCAGGGAGTTCTGAAATCAAAGCATCAGGCTTCGCACCACCCACTTGGTTTCTATCTGCGGCGATGATAGCATCCCAATCTCCACCTAATTCTTGGGCATGATTCTCTTTACGAATCCTAGCCCATAGTGCTTGTGGAACTACTTTCCCCATCAACATGTCAATGTCTGCTAAATTCATGATGCAGGCTTCAACAGTTTGTGACAATTCTTTATAATAACCTGCAGGATTTTTACGAGGATCCGGTAGAGACTGTTTAAGGGCTAAAGCTTCAGATCTTTTCCAGGGGACATATACCCATATTCGCTGGAAGTGAGCAGGAATAGCTTGATTACCACCTGCTGCCGCAACCTCTTCTCTCCATACTGGAGGAACCTCTCTCATTGGGTAATTTTTCAGTGTCAACCTAAATGAAGGATCAGAATCTAGAAAAGTCTGTGAGGAAAATAAGGTTCTAAAGGAAACAAGTGTCTTTACAGCGTCCTCAACCTTAAAACCCACAATGAGACCTTTATCAAAATTAGCCTAAATGTCTAACAGACCCTGAGGAACCGAACCCAAGTCCATATCCTCCCATCCTTTAATAAGAGTATCACACATAGCATTGAAAACATATCTTGCATAGGCGCATTCCACTGTGAGAAGGTAGGCATAATATCAGGTACACTATACCGAGGACCCTTTTCAATCCATTTACGAGCAAGGGAGTCCAACATTTCTCGTTCTTCGGAATCTGGGAACTGACTACGAGACTGTCTTCGAGAAAATGCCGGAGACACATTTAACGCCTCTAAGAAAGGTGATAAAAGACCAGAAACCGTTTCTGTAAGTCGTTTACGCATAGATGGAGAATTGGACATAAGAATAGGGGACAAAGTATTAGGCGAACTAACGGAAAAAGAATCGGTAATTACCGGAGGAGCAGAAGGCAAAGAAGACGAAGGCAAAGGAGTCGAAGGCAAAGCCGGCAGAGGCGGCAATACTTGAGGGGGCAAATGTGGAAGAGCCGGAGCAGGCGGAGGCGCAACTGGCGGCTGAACAGGCTGTAACAACTGGGGTGCATTAGCACCTTGTGCATAGGGCGGTGGCAATCTCAATAGGTGAGACATCAAGGAATCCTCTTCTAAATCCTTTCTTTGATCAGAGGGGGAAGCTGGCAACATCGGATAGCATTTATCTATCGCCATACGATGCTATCTCTCTGAAATTTCCATCGCATTATCGACTTCATCGTCTTTAAACTGTTGAGCAGCCTGTATAATGGTCATACCCTGTGCTTTCTTATCTCGTTTTTCTTGCTTAATTTTCTTCTGTTTGGCTTCCTTATGCCAAAGGCGGAAAGAGTCAAACATTGACGGCAGGGCTTTTCTTTTGAATAAAACTGCTTCCAAATTATCTAGTATGTCAGGCTCAAAACTACCATTTTCTGGCCATTTTAAAACACCATCATTCTTCGTGTATCGGATCCCTGCCTCATTAAAGGCGATGGGGCCAACACCATGTTTAGAGTAGAGCTCATAAGTGGGAGTTCCAACCGAAGGAATCGGACAAGAGTCCTCAAGCCGGGAATCCCTATTACAACCAAAGCAACACATTTTTCCAAACTTAGTCAGACCAGGCATCTCGTGATTTCACCGGACTGTTCACAAACATCAAGGGGGCAAACTCAGTTTACGCAGCACAAATGCACTTACCCCTCGGCTTTGGCTATTGCAATAGTCAAATCTAAGGACCTAAGGAACCAAGAAAACAAACAAAGGACCAAAAAATTGTGGGCGCGACCCACCAAATACTTAACTAAGGATGTCTTCTTACGCCAACAGAGGCTCCGTCTATCGTCTCGCCTTACCATACATCATCGAAAGAGGGCCAAGGCAGGGCGGCAGTCAGAACAGCAGTCGTCAGTAGCCGTCAGGAAGGAGTAACCACGCTGCAAAAGACCTTCGGACCACTTTCGACATACAGGGGTCGCTTAATGTGGCTCGCGATTCCTCCAAAATTTTCTTGCGGGGTTCCTCACGACCTTCAGGCAGAACCACTACCTCTGAAGCTGCCCTACGTTGGGCGCCAGTTGAAGAACCAGAACCTTTTGGGTCCGGCGGCGCAGGGTACGCCTTAATCTCCTGGGTTCTCCTGCTCAGCTACACAGAGACACGGGGACACTCCTTAGGCGTAAAAGATCAGATTTTATTAGCTGTATCTAGTACAGTTGTCCTAGAAGTACACACGGTATGTTCTCAGGAGACTGCCACTTCACTCCGTGGTGCACAATCTTATATAGGTCATATGTGAAATATACATTAACCAAGAACACAACTAAAACATATAAAAAGAGCCAATAAGAAAGGTTAAAAAACAGAACAGAACCAATAGGAAAGGTTTGAAAACAAAGTATCGGGTAACTCGAAGACGCCTCTCCTCCAACTGTGTTTGTCACCCCTCCCCAAGAATTAATTCATTAACAGGTTTGTGACCGACTCGCAGGTGACGAGATACGTGTGTGTTTTGGAGGACAGTTGTGAATCGAGAGAATACTAGCAGAAGACAGCGAAGGCCAGACGATAAGATAAAGTCAGAAGAGAATAGTGTGAACCAACAGATAGTTGAGACAGGGATTTAATAAACCAGACGGGGATTAGTGTACTCGGCCAGTGCTAACATCAGCTTTGTAAATAGAGGCAGAAGGCTTATTTCGACACGAAGCTGCAGAAAAAGCAGAAAAGACTATGTTCGCCGTGCTGCCTGAGTGAGGGCAACACAAAATGGCGGCAGAGCACAAAATGGCGGGTCGATTCGATCACGATCGAAAATCGAATTTCCTCAACATGGAGCTGGATTCACCTGAATTGATAGTCACACTTGGTGACAGTCATCTGTAATGTGATTGTGGATTGGGATGAAGGCATCAATGTGTGTAACACTGCCCTCGGAAACATACGGGATGCACCGGGTTGACATAGTGTGGGACATCCCCATTAGAGGCTCAATGGTGAATAGCAGCCTCTCCGTGAGCAGCACGGGGTGTTTGCCGCAAACCCATCACTTGTGTGCCAGTTCTATGGATTTCCTGCATCTGTGGTGCAAAGGGGGGTGTCAGTGTAGGTTCCACATGTTCATCCACATGACCGTGCATCTGTTAATATAGATGCATTTGCCTTCCGGCAAACATGACTAATAAAGGTGTCCCTCAGCCTCCAAGGTGCCTCGTCTCTGTCAATGCAGGTCTCTTGCCACTGTGAATGCGGCATGTCTGGCATAGTTGTCACAGATTGTGCATATGAGTCTATGTGTAGAGTAGCAAGATGCAAGCTGTTTGTCAGGGATTATGATATGTATTGTGCATGATGTACATGGCTGTGTGGGTATTTTCGCATCTCCGTCCCCACGACGGCCACTTTGCTGCATGTGTATCCATTGTCTGTGTGTGTGCCATGTTGAACCAGACACTCCTTCCTTCTCATACACCTTTTGCAGTAGTCCTTTCTGATATGCAACTTGTGGCATGGTTTTCAGGACATGGCGCCTGCTGCTGCAGGCCCTGCAGCAAGGGCACACAGAGTTTCTATATTTGCCCTCACATACACGCCTCTAAGACGCACCCCCCTTCCTCCCTCCACCCATTCATTTTGGTGTAATCTGCTTGTGTGTGACACAGTTGCGGTGGGAAAGGCTGGACCGTCTGCACATGCTACGTGCACATTGCACGTGCCTCATGTCCTTGCATGTGCCACATCATGCTACACCATGATGTTGAGGCCACCCACCAAGCAATGTCCATCCAATACATCTGTTGCATGCACTCAGGCATGCACTCATCGCCCACACAACACCTTTGCATAATGAGTGTTCAACTCCAACTGCCTACACAGCGCTGGCATGCCTTCCAGGCCCTGTCACACCAACCAGGTCATGTCCCTCCTACTCCCCACTGGCTCTGTACCCCAACAAGGCCATGGGAGTGGTACTCCAGGCCTCTGCACGTAGTATGGTGTCGTTGTGGGACACATGGCACAGGTATCATGTCTCAGCGTGTCAGTCTACAATGTGTCCAGGATCTCCCTCTACACCATGACATGCGCACTGCATCTCATCATCATCTGGTGTCCCATTGCCAGCCAGGTGCTCCTCACCCTCCCCAAAGACGCAGTCCTTGCCAGTTCTCATATTGAATAATTCATGGTATCCATTGGCAGATGGCTGAACATCGGCCACCTGATGCTGGACTTGTACACGACTGAGGTGTTCATCTGCGGATTGTCCCCTTACAGCTGGGTCAACTGCTTGTGTCCCACCCGCAAGGGCCCTGCACAGGCACACAGTGTCCACGCACACAAGCTGGTGTGCATCATGGATTGCTTGCTCACATGTGCTATGCTGATCACCAGCATCTGTACCTCAGGCTTCAGCACACTCTGCATTATGCACAAGATCCACAGTTCAATCCATCTCAAGGCAAGACAGACCATCCCCCAGGTCAACTACAACATCCGTATCTAATCCTACCCTGCACTCTACGGAGAAGTACGTTACAACTCCCATGATACTTGTCCACATCCAGGGTGCATCTGCACAGCTCTGCTTCAACATCCGGCAACCCAGCCACATCACCGTCCAACAGAGATAGCTGCAATGGATCACTGTCAGCTGCAGGATGACCTTCACAATCCACGCCCACACTCAGGATGCAGGCCACGACCACGACCCCAACACAACCTTGTGGCACTGTCATCCAAGACCCCATTGTGCCATCTCCATGCATCCAACCTTGGCCTGGCCACCATTCTCCACATCCACCTGACTCCAGCATGCAGGATATAGTTCTCCCACCTGGCTACACATACCTGGGACTCCCACCCCAGGACACTCCACATGATCCCTGACCTCTGCGCATGTCTGTTGCTCTTCGAAATAGGTCTGTCCGCACAGTTGTGCAGGCACCCCCTCAGCTGGTTGTGCCCATCACGGGTGAGTATGGTGCTCCATGTCTGTATTGGATGATACATTGTGACCCATGTGTGTCCTGTGCCAGACTCAGACCCCAGGGTATGCATGGTTGGAGTTACTTCAAAACTCAGGCATGGTTTGACTTTCCAACACACACATGTTATGGAATAATGCAAAATGACGGCATCATCTCGTGATTTTTATGATCTTTATTAGTGGTGGGGTACGTGTTTGGGGGGATGTAAAGAGGTGCTCGCCGGGTGTCTGTAATCCAAAGTTCACAGGGGGAGTTGGGATCCTTGCCATTGGAAGTCATCAGAGTCCATGCCACAGTCTTTGTCAACATTGGTCAGACAGTGACCAGCAAGTCCATGTGGCAGAGAATGTCATTGGATGAGGTGCTGCTGTTGCGCCAGCGGGCCAGGTGCCAGGCCAGGTGGCCTGGGAGATGGTGATGGTCCGCTGACTCTCACGGTCTTTTGCATGGACGACCCACCTTCCTCGGGGGACCCTCAGAAGCAGGCCGTGACGATGTCTGTGATGCTCCATCAGACGAATCCTCCTCCTCCTGATCCCTCCCTGTGGTTGGTGTTGATCTTCGCCTGGTGGCACAGGGAGGGTTGCCCATGTTTTCGGCAATCCGACGGAGTGAACGGCTCATGTCCGTTAGCACCGTCACGAGCTCAGCCTGTCTTGCCTCCATCCATCCTTGGTGTTGCTGTTGACTGGCATATTGCTCGGCCTGCATGTTCTTAATCTCATTGAGGGTCTCCACTACCTGGCTGATGCCCCTGGTGTCATGCCGGTATGTGTCCCGGATGTTGCAGACGTGTGACATAACGGGTTCCTCAGCTGTCTGGTCAGATTCGCGCCTCCGCCATCCTCCACTCCCACCACCCCTGCCCACTTGAGCCTGGCCTGCCGTTGTGGGCACATCGGGTCTCCGGGACCCCTGAGGGTTGGCATTTGCGGGGTCGCCTGCCTCCTCCTGGGTGCCCGGAGTACCTTGTATCTCCTGGTCAGACTGGCTGCGTTGCTGTGTGCGAGCAGGGCTCCTGTGTGTATCCTGGGATGTGGCAGGAAAGGGGGTGGTGGTTGGCACAGTTGTACCTGACGCAGGTGCTGCAGGTGCTTGGGCACCAGAGGGGCCAGGTTGGTCGGGGTCATCCACGGTGTGGTGAGAGTCGTCACTGCCGGTGGGATCATCATCACACCGAGCCTGGTCCTGTGATTCTCCCCCTCCAGTGTTGGGGGGAGATCGACGACGTTGCCCTGTGTGTGAGAGAGAGACAATGTTAATGGTGTTTCATGCGTCATCCATGTTTCATACATATTCAAGTTGGCACAGTTCCTCTGGGTAGTTGGATATTTCTAGCATTCCTCTCACAGTGCACTTGTGGATGGGTGTGTTGCGGGGGACAGATTGATATGTACTCCTGGTTATTTGGCCTGTCTAATGAATGTTGGGATGCTTATTTGGCTATGGATTGGTCTTGTTGTGTCACATATCCATTGTGGGAGTGCCAATTTGCGTTGGCTGCCCCGGGGGTGTGTGCTTGTGTAAGGGGGGGTGTGTGTGACCGGGCATGCTGTTGGGTGTGGTGTGATTTGTCATTGGGTCTACCAGGTGATGTGTCTATCCCCTCATGGTGCATGCTGGCATGACAGTGAATGTGAGTTCCTGTGGTAGGTAGGTGGCATGTGGAGTTGGTGTTTGAGTGGACAGTGGTCACAGGATTGCCTTGTGCTGTCTACAGCAGGGCCAAGTTTCATCTACCTTGTCTGTACTTGGCAAGTCCCTGTGCATTGTGCATGGTGCATGGGTATGTCCCTTGACCACAGCTTTCAACACTTTTCCTATGTGTGACACACTCTTTGTTGTTGCATCATTTTTGAACGCTGTGAGCAGTGTAGCGAGCGTGCGTAGCAAGCGCTGCAGAACCGGCTTACGTGTTGCACTGTACGTGGCCAAATGGTGCTTTTTCATATCTATTGGAAAATGCAGGTAGGTAACTTATGCATTTGTGAGTGGGTTCTAACAAACACAGTGAGTGGGTATACTGGGTGTAAGGTTAGGTTTGTGCCTGCAGCAAGGATCTACTCGTGCACAGTTTGACACATGGCCCAGTGATTTCCAAACGAAAAAGGGGTGTTTCACGCACTACTAGACCTTGTCAACATGCACACAGTCCACCTGCTGACGAGCAGACATGCCCACACCACCGAAGGGTGATTTTGTCTCCCTCTGTCTCCCTCTCTCCCTCCCTCTGTCACCCTCCTCCCTCTGTCTGTCTCCCTCTGTCGCCCTCTGTCTCCCTCCCTCTCTCTCCCTCTCCCTCCCTCTGTCTGTCTCCCTCTGTCTCCCTCCCTCTCTCTCCCTCTCCCTCCGTCTGTCTGTCACCCTCTGTCACCTCAGCCCAGCTTCCTGGGCACACACACTTTGCAGGTCTTTCAAAGGCCATTGGCTTGTTCATGTGGCTTTGTTTAGAATCTCCCGGCCCCCATTGGGCAGAGTGTCTCTGAGTCTGCGCTGCTGCGGCGGTGTGTGCTGACACTCTTTCAAAGTGATGCCTCTTCATTAGCTGCTGTTATGTGCAAATTGGGCCTTCATACCCGTGTCATCCTGCAACGCGGCTGCCATTTGCAGGTGACACAGTACAGTGTCGGGACACACTGTTTGTATAGCTCTGCCCTAGGCCATATGGGCTGAGGGCATTGGTGCTTCTGAGTTGCACAATGTGATTTTGGAGGCCCACCCTCCCGGCATCACGGACATCCTGTCTTGTGTTGGTGTTTTGTGTGGCCTGTGACTTGGCATGGCCTTGCTTGGTGCATGGGGCATGGAGCCGCTAGTGGCATGTGTGTGTGGTTGTGTCCGGTGATGGATTTGGGGTAGTTGCGTGCATTTTTGTGAGTTGGGTTGTTGATGCGGTTCCCCCCATGTGGGGTGAGTTGTTTGTGTACTCACCAGGCTCGGCGACTCCTTCTACTCTGTGTACTCCCACCGGCGGCAGCGTGCGCATCACCTTCTCCTCCCAGGGATGGTAGTTTACCGGTCTGCGGGGCGGGCCACCTCCAGTGATGTTCCCCTGGTTATATTCATCAGTCATTTTGCGGCGGACCGTCCTCCGCAGATCGTACCACCTGGCTTGGCATTCATGCCTGGTCCTTCTGATGGGCGCAACAGCATTCACCCTCTCGATGATCCTCTGCCACATGGCTGATTTTGCTGCTACTCTGGTCTGTCTGACCAATGTTCCAAAGAGCTGTGGCTCGACTCTGATGATTTCGTTGACAGGGATCTCCAGCTCCGCTGTTGTGAACTTTGGATTCCTGTCTGTGGGCATGGTGTGGGGTGTGGGTGTGGATGGTTGTGGGTGTGTGTGTGTGGTTGTGAAGGTGTGTGTGTGAATGTGATGAGGGGGTGTTTGTGAAGGTGGTTGTGTGAAGGTGTGCAAGTGTAAGGTATAGTCAAGGTTCAAGTATGGTGCTGTGGGTTGTCTGTGGGGTCTGGCAGCAGTGGGTCTGTTGCAAAGGCTCATGGTTTGTGTGTGTGGGCCCTTTTTATTGGTCCATTTGTGGGTGTGGCTGTGTTTGAACTTTGGGTGGGTGTGTTATAAGGAGTGGTTGTGTTTTGGGCCTCTATTTACCTGTTTGGCTGTTGCAGGTCAGTGTATTGGATGTATTTGGGATTGTTGGACGTGTTTTGTGGTGTTGTGCGATTCGAATTGACTCTCCTTGTGGTGTTTTGCAGTGTCCTGGTTCAGTACGTGTGTTTTTCGCGTCTGTGAGGTGCGTACCTCGGCCATGTTGTTGTACAGTGCTCACGCTTGCTATGGCTTGGTACGACTCGTACATGCACAAGGCTGGGTGAGGGTGCTGGTGTAGGGGCCTGGGATAGGTTGCGTACAGGCACGGGCAGGGTGTAGGGGCCTGGGGGGTACATGCTGTACATACGTGAATCGAGGGTACGGCGCGTACATACGGGGGGGGCTGGGGGTACGGCGCGTACATACGGGGTGCTGGGGGTACAGTGTGTACCCCCACCCCCGTATGGATGGGGCGTACCCCCACCTCCGTATGGACGGTGCGTACCCCCAGCCCCCGTATGTAAGCACCGTCCCCCAGCACATACCCCCAGCCCCGTATGTATGCGCAGTACCCCCAGCCCCCGTATGTATGCGCTATACACCCAGCCCCCCGTATGTACGTGCCGCACCCCCAGCCCCCCGTATGGACGGTGCATACCCCCACCCCCCTATGGACGGTGCGTACCCCCACCCCCCCTATGGACGGTGCGTACCCCCACCCCGTAGGTACGGAGCATACCCCCACCCCCGTAGGTATGCTGCGGCCCCCCAGTGCTACGTGCTGGGGGTCCGCACTGTAGATACGGGGGTGGTGATACGCTTCGTACCTACGGGGTGGGGTGGGGGTATGCCCTGTACCTACACGGGGTGGGGGTACGCTCCGTACCTACGGGGTGGGGGTACGCTCCGTACCTATGGGGGTGGTGGTACGCTCCGTACCTACGGGGGTAGGGTGGGGGTACGTTCCGTACCTACGGGGTGGGGTTACGCAAAAAAATCCGGATACGATTCGTACGGGGAATATTTTTCACAGATCGGAATCGGCACCTTAGATGGATTAAAAGCAGACAGAGGTTTTCTACCCCTCAAAAGCATTAAAGGTTTGAAAACCTGCAGTACTGTCAGGCATGGTATATCAGCTCTACATCTTGTCTTGCAAATACTTTGCAACATCCACATTTCTAGAAATTGCTGTTTGAATACCATCCTTCAAAAAACGATTAGCCCTTTCTACCAAACCTTTGAAACAAGACTATATAATGGAACTTTAACTTATAGCATGTTTGTTGAAAAACTGCAACGTCTCAGACTAAATAAAATAAGTTCTATTTTCTGTTACTATTGATTTAGGTGCATCTTCAATACAAATTTTATTTTACAGAAATTTTTTAACATTATCTGTATCTGCTGTTCTCACAAATGCATAATACAACCACTTCGAAAAAAAATTAACTGCCACAATCAGATACTGCAAGTCACTCTTCAACAAATAAAAGGACCAGCAAAGTCTAAACCTATTTTCTTCCAAGGTCCTTCATGCCCAGACATAGGTGTGATGGACAACTAACCTTCCAATGCTTATCAGAATACAAACATTCCTTTCACTTCTCAACAAATATTTTCATTTGTGAATCAATACCAGGCCACAAGTAATGCAGTTTTATTTTTTGCACTGTCACTAAAATGCCCAGATGTCCCTCTCCTGCTAAAGAGATAGTCTAATGGTGTAATTTAGCTGGCGGTACATAACAAACCAGTCTTAAATCTCTGTCGTTTACTAACAATAGTTCAAAAGACAATTGTGAATAAACTCTCAAATACGCAGACATCAGTCCCTAAGCCAACCTTTCAAAATAAAATCCTTAACTTTGTACAAAATCACATCATGCTCACAACACTCAATCCATTCTCTTTCATCAATAGGAGATTCATCAGTGGCATCAACACAGTCATCATCATCCTTATGACTCAGACTTGTTTTCCAAATCTTCTTCAATAGGTAATCTGGACAGGAAATCTGCCTACATGTTCTTACTTCCAGCCACATACTTAATATAAAAATAAAACCCTTGTAGAAGAGATGACAATCTGATAAGTGAAGATAATGCTATGTTGGAACAAGTGCTACTTAACATATAACTGAAACGCTTATGATTGGCAAAAAGAGGAAACCGTGTACCTCAAATATACATTTAAAATTTCTCAGCTGCCCATGAACAAGCCTGGGCTTCCCATTCGATTGCACTGTATTCAAATTCAGATTCCATCAACATTTTAGATGCACATTTTCCATCAACCCTTTGACTAAGAACACCATCCAGATTAACTTGCATCAACTGTAATAATACTCTTATAACCATGCATGAAAGGTTTTATGGCTGTAGCTTTAATGATGTCAGTCTATGAATCATCAAAGCTTCTTGAGCTTCTTTCGTCCAATTGAATTTTACATCTATCTTCAGAAGACATCTCCAAGGTTTCACCACAAGTGCATGCCCATGGATAAATCTAGAATAGTACTCACTTAGACCTAAAATGACATCTTTGAAAGCTTGTATAGCAATTTTGTTGCCGACCATAGCATCCACCAACCGTTGGACAACACTTGCAGTGGAAGCCAAGCCAATAGGCATCCGCAAATATTTATAGGCACCGAAAGGTGTAACAAAAGTTGTCTCTGTGACTCCGGAATTAGAGGATTTTACAGATCACAAATCTATGGTAGAAAAGTATCTCCGATCACCCAGATTCACCAACTTATCATTAATGCATGGAAGGGGATGGCAATCCACCACAATATCTCTATTAAAGGCTCTGAGATCTGCACATAACTGAATCTCACCTGTTTTTTTCCCCGGCAATTACAGCTGCAAAAACCCATTCAGAAGACTCTACTAGTGTTATCATTTCCCATTCACACATTTTGTCCTGCAAAGATTCCAACTCCTGCTCAATAGAGATAGGTATTTGTCTAACGTTTTGTGTCATATATTTAGCGTCCCCCTTCAGGACAATTTTATGTTCAAAACCTTTGACAAGACTAATTTGATCACTAAAAACCTTGGCATTCTTGTCTAATAACATACCAATGTCCGCGCTATATCTAAACTTAAAACTGGCATGTCACCGAAAACAGTTGGTTCATCAGCACCACGTTTAAGCAAAATGCCAAGTTTACCTTGATCCTCCTGCCACCTCAGGATGTATCTTCCTCTCTCTGCAACATATATCTTAGTATAAATCGCCCTACCTTTAGACACCAATACATCTTGAAAGTATCCCATCATTGTATTGTCATATTCCCCAAACGCTTTTTGTTTAACCAATATTTGCCGTAAGTTATATCTGAAAAAATAGTAATAGGCGAACCGGAATCTGCCATAACATTAGTGGTGACTTTTCCTATATCAATTTCCCAAAAAGGACCTCTATATATTTTCTTATACATGTGAGTCATGCTCAAATCAGCTGTCAACACATTGCTCAACCCATCACACAAATCCTTTTCCAAAGACTCAATTTGATTTACTTTCATATTTATTTTTGCACTCTGAAACACTACAACCTGAAAATGCCCTATCTTTTTACACAAATTACACTTTTTGCATTGTGTGGGACATGCTGGAATGTTTCTCATGTGATGTTTTGACCCACATCTATAGCAGTACCCATAACCTTTCTGCTACCACTTCCACACCACCACCCCTGACCCCCCTGCACATCACACACCATACACATCAACCCCACCACTCACACCCCTGCACCCATAACCCCTTTGCACATCACACACCATGGCAGCACATAAAATGCCAAAATTCACAGAGAGTGAGGTGAAGTTTATGGGACATGAGATAGTCAGAGTGGAACCACAACTGTTTGGTAGACTGGTCCAACAGACACCATTAGCTACAAGAGCGCAAATGTGGGCAAGGATAGTCAATAAGGTCAATGCAGTAGGGACCACCCCATGATCAAAAAATGAAATCATGAAGCGGTGGCACGACCTGAAGAGGGTTGTAAAACAGAAGAGGAGCAAGAACCGTGAGCTGGCTCAGAGGACTGGCGGTGGCCCTCCCATCCCACCAAAACCATTCAATGCATGGGAGGAGAAGGTGCTTGCAATACTGCATCCAGAGAGTTTCACAGGAGCAGCTGGGGGAGTGGAGGCTGATTAGTACAAACAAATGACTACCGCCACACTGATATGTACTGTGTTGCACAACTACAAAGCTACACCTCCTAGGCCCAAGTACATTCATATACACCACACACTCCCCAACACATGTCTCACAGATCCAACATTCACTCACTCACATCCACCCCAAACGTAGCTAGCAGCATCACCATGGGGGCATGTGGACAGGCAGCCAGCACAACAACCCCCACTAGGCCCCCTCGTCCTACAGCTCAGCAAGATGGAGCAGTCCACACCCAGAAGCAGTTGGGAGCCATTGTTCCACTACAAACAAACTAACAGGTAGGTAGCCATCTTCACAGGGAGGTGTGTGTGTGGGTGGGAAGACTGCACTACAACTCCCACCATGCCCCCTGTCCCACTCATGAGCAGGATGGAGCACTGCCCCCCACCCAGAAGCAGTTGGAAGCATTGTCTCACTACAAACAAACTAACAGGTAGGTAGCCATCTCCACAGGGAGGGGTGTATGTGGGTGGGAAGACTGCACTCCAACTCCCACCATGCCCCCTGTCCCACCCATGAGCAGGATGGAGCACTGCCCCCGCCCAGAAGCATTTTGAAGCCATTGTCTCACTACAAACAAACTAACAGGTAGGTAGCCATCTTCACAGGGAGGGGTGTATGTGGGTGGGAAGACTGCACTCCAACTCCCACCGGCCCCCTTGTCCCACAGCTCAGCAAGCTGGAGCACTCCACACCTAGAAGCAGTTGGAAGCCATTGTCTCACTACAAACAAACTAACAGGTAGGTAGCCATCTTCACAGGGAGGGGTGTATGTGGGTGGGAAGACTGCACTCCAACTCCCACCAGACCCCCAGGCACACACCTGAGCAGGATGGAGCACTCCACACCTAGAAGCAGTTGGAAGTCATTGTCTCACTACAAACAAACTAACAGGTAGGTAGCCATCTTCACAGGGAGGGGTGTATGTGGGTGGGAAGACTGCACTATAACTCCCACCATGCCCACTGTCCCACCCATGAGTAGGATGGAGCACTGCCCCGACCCAGAAGCAGTTGGAAGATATTGTCTCACTACAAACAAACAAACAGGTAGGTAGCCATCTTCACAGAGAGAGGTGTATGTGGGTGGTAAGACTGCAGTAATACTCCCACCAGGCCCCCAGGCACACACCTGAGCAGGATGGAGCACTCCACACCCAGAAGCAGTTAGAAGCCATTGTCTCACTACAAACAAACTAACAGGTAGGTAGCCATCTTGCCATGGAGGCTGTGTGGGGGTGGGAGGCCTGCACTACAACTCCCACCATGCACCCTTGTCACCCAGCTCATCAAGATGGAGCACTCTCTCCCACCCAGATGCATGTGGCAGCCATGCAATCACTACAAACAAACTAACAGGTAGGTAGCCAGTTACCGAGGTAGTACCGTTTGGGGGTGGGAGTCCTGCACTACTACTCCCACCATGCACCCTGTCCCACACCTGAGCACAATGGAGGCCCCCATAACAGCATGTTGCAGCCATTGCATTGTTGACCGGCGTCTAACAGGTAGGTAGCCATCTACACAGGGAGGTCGGGGGGCCTGCACTACAACTCCCACCAGGCAGCCCTGTCCTAACACAAGCAGGATGGAGCACACCCCCCACCCCAAAAGCATGTTGCAGCCATTGCATTGATGACCGTCATCTAACAGGTAGGTAGCCATCTTCACAGGGAGGTCAGGGGGCCTGCACTACAATTCCCACCAGGCAGCCCTGTCCCAACACAAGCAGGATGGAGCACTCCACACCCAGAAGCAGTCCCAAGTCATTGGCTCGCTACAAACATACAAACAGTCAGGCAGACATCTTCCCTGGGAGGTCTGTCTGGGGGTGGGATGCCTGAACAACAACTCACCCTAGGCCGACTCCCCCCCCAGACCATCACGATGGAGCATCCCCTCCCACACAGATGCATGTGTCAGCCATTGTATCACTAGGAACAAACTAACAGGCAGGTAGACATATCCTGCTTGCTTGTCACGCCCCTGAGCAGGATGCAAGCCTCCACCACACACACACACAGATGTGTCAAGTCAAAGCCAAATGTGAAAACATAACAGGTAAGTAGCCAGTATGTGCACACAGCCACTCTCCAAAAGCATGGTGCCACATGACAACACCAGCCCTCTCATTGCACACATACACATAGATCCTATTGCCACTCACAGTGTGCACACAGCCAAGCAAATTAAACTGTCACAGCAACCAAAGTGTGACACACCAATGCACATGTAGAAGAAAGTCTGGGCACAATCATGCACAGCACTGAATTCCATGTGTAAGTGCCATGGGGCCATAGCTGCAAGGACCAAATGAGAAACAAGTAAGCATGGTTGGTGGTACAAATCCAGATATGCACATGACAAGACCAAGGTATACAGGAGATGACAATGGCCAATTCATGGCCAGATGTAACGTCTGACAGATGTAAGCCAAAAATAGTCCTCAACGATATTTTTATTTGCGGCAGTCCCTAGATGGCAACATGTCCCTGTACTCACAAATTATGCACGTTGGCATGGTAGGTATTGACAATTCACACCATGGACAAGTAATGCATGTACCACAACATCATGTCAGGAGGCACAGTAGTGCACATAGAAAAAAATGTGATGATTAGTCAACTGTGTGGTGTACAAACAGTGAATGATATACAGCTAACACAAAGCTCATGGGGTGCACTACAATGACCATCTCCCATCTGACCCACAGGTGACCCAGAACTCACTGCAGGAGACAACACCAGCAACCTGCAGAGCCAGTCTCCCCCCCGGTACAATATCCTCTCGGATGTTGACTCCTGGGATTCTCTGGACGATGAGCTCGAAGCTGGCCCATCTGGTGTGCCAGGGCGCAACAGGTCCCAGGACCCCATTGTCCCCCCACCACATCTGCCGCAATACCAATGTCTCAGCAGACCCCTGCTGTTACGGCCTGTGCGGCCACCACCACCACCAGTGCTGCCTGCAACACTCCCCCTGTCCCAGAGGATGACCACCCCACCCCACCGACTGAGGAGGGCAGGGAGAGGATGCGGGTGCCTACAGTGGTGTGGCAACAGGTCCGTGGCAGCAGGGAAGGTGGGAGGGGCAGGGTCACCCACAGACACCAAGAAGCTGGGACCCAATCCCTGGACCACATTAAGAGTCCTTGGGGCATATGAATGTGCCCAGGGACGAACGGGCCGGTCGGAAGAAGTGTTCCGTGAGCTCATCCTGCTGATGAGGTACATCGACACCCGCATGGGACAAATTATGGACCTCTTGGGCCAGCAAGTGGCGGTACTGAGGGACAGCCCTGTGCCACAATCAACACCTCCACTCCCCTCTGGTGGTCTGCAGGATGACAGTTCACCATCCTCCCCAACGGCCACAGAGAGGGGTGAATCCTCAGACCCCACTGGCCCTACAGCAGGGCCCCCCTCTGCCAAGCGATGAAGGGGCCATCCAAAGAAAACCCTGGGAGTAACTCGAAGCAAAGCACCTGCCAAACGCCAGTCATGGAGCCAGCCATGATGGCAACCCTCTTCCCCACTGCATTGACTTTATGGACTGTCCTTCCGCACACTGCCTTGTGAATGGCATCTGTCTGTTGGACTGGGTCACCACATCAATGTTGTGACTACTCGATTATCTCATGTACCACAACTGTCAACTCACTGCTCCACTAATCACCTCAATGCAAATTTTCACCCCCTTACATGTCACCATTGTAAAGAATACATTCTTACACACATGTTGTTGTGTCTGCTCCATCTTTACTCCAGGATGTACAGTTTTCAACATGATTACAATGTACCAGGAGTATGGAATGTATGCAGGCAAGGAGAGGTTGAAGGCACCTAGGAAAACACAACAGAACAACACTCACTAGTCTGGGCGTGGCATCACAGACATCACACAACACCTACCATCAAGATAATCCAACATGCACACATCGCAATGGGCAACAAGTGCCAACATACACATCATGTCGATGTACAAAACTACCCTGTTCCAGGAACATTGTCAACCACCACTGAGTCAACAACCGGCTGCAGTCACAAAGTCCACATACACCTTCACAACAACAGCAGCATTATCAGGCAATGGATCCGTTGTACAGTGTCACTCACCTTCAAGTGAAGTAGCGGGTGATGAGCTGTTGACGCAGGTCAACACCTTCCTCCTCTCCACTGTCCTCATCACTGGACACGGGTTGGATTGCAGGCGGGGGCCTTTGCTGCTCATCAGCATCCAGGAGCAGGGGGATCTCCTTGCGAATGGCTAGGTTGTGGAGCATGCAGCATGCCACTACAATCTGACACACCTTCCCGGGCGAGTACGTCAGCGCACCTCCAGTCTTGTCCAGGCAGCGGAAACGTGACTTCAGCAGACCAAAGGTACTCTCCACCACACGACGTACCTTCCCATGGGCATCATTGTAGCGGACATCAGCTGGTGTCCTGGGATTCCGCAGTGGGCTCAGCAACCAAGGACGGTTGGGATATGCAGAGTCACCTATGTGTGTCACTGCCATGGACCATGACCTTACAGCCAATGGGATCCGCTATCAAAGTAGCATGATGCAATTTTGAAAATCGCAGAAGGCGTGATCTGCCACCGTGGAGCCGGTCATTGGATGCATTTGAAAAAGGCTGACCTGGAACACCAATTGCAGCAGCTTAGAACCACTGAAACTATACCAGGGGGCTATATATGTGAGGGAGAGAGACCCATATTTCCACTGCTCACAGAGCCTGCTGCCTGAAACCCGTCACCTGCTGCTGCCTCCAGGGACTGCTGCCTGAGACCCCTCACCTGATGCTGCCTCCAGGGACTGCTGCCTGAGACCCCCCACCTGCTGCTGCCTCCAGGGACTGCTGCCGGAGACCCCTCACCTGCTGCAGCCTCCAGGGACTGCTACCCAAGACCCCTCACCTGCTGCTGCCCGAGACCCCTCACCTGCTGCGGCCTCCAGGGACTGCTGCCTGAGACCCCTCACCTGCTGCTGCCTCTAGGGACTGCTGACCGAGACCCCTCACCTGCTGCTGCCTCCAGGGACTGCTGCCTGAGACCCCTCACCTGCTGCTGCCTTCAGGGGCTGCTGCCCGAGACCCCTCACCTGCTGCTGCCTCCAGGGACTGCTGCCCGAGACCCCTCACCTGCTGCTGCCTCCAGGGACTTCTGCCCGAGACCCCTCACCTGTTGCTGCCTCCAGGATCTGCTGCCCGAGACCCCTCACCACCCACAGCCGCTTCTGCTGTCTCATGTCCTCAGTGATGGCAAGGACTGAGAAGATCTGTGCCAGTCCCTTCACAAGCGAGGAGCTGGAGGTCCTGGTGGACGAGGTGCTCACACAGTACCCAAGGCTATATGGTGCCCCAAATGTCGTGGTAAGTCTTCAACAGTGGGGGTGAGAGTGCAGGGGGCGCACACATGTAGTCGGTCTGATGCAGTATGTGCCTGAGAGTGTGGGGTTGTGTCATGCACTGCCTAACATGCTGTTTCCTAGGGTGAAGTGGGGTGTACCCTACTCCACACGTTTCCCTGCCTGCACATCAAGATTGGAGGGACATGTGTTGTCTTGTCAGCCATACAGTGACGCTGCAAGTTGGTAATGCAGGAGTCATGACAGTGATTGCTTGTGTGAATGGCTTTGTGGGTCCCTATTGTCCATCTCAGTGTGAGCCCACCTGGCCTGCACAGTCACCGCCCAATCTGACAAGGACACATCACTGAATGTACAAGTGTTACATGTGAGTCCTGGACTGCCCTCGCTTGCGCTGTTTTAATGATTCTATGTCGCTGCTACTACACTGTACAACTGCAATTGCACTTGAGTGTTTTTTAATTATTCACGCCGCTCTTTTAACTTTTTTAAACTTCGTGTATCGAATTTTGGTTCCTTACCGGCATATTGCACAGTTGGTGGGGAAAGGGGGGGAAGTCTGCTGCGGGTGGTGGGTCTCTTCCGAGAGTACTTCCGCCCTGGTCTGCTGCGACGTGTGCCAATTGTTGCGGAGGGCGTTGCGCTGTACTACATTGGCTTCTTCTTTGCCATCCTCACTTCCGGGGCCAAGTGTGGCGCTGGTGGAGCGGTCTAGTGCTCCCAGCTCTCACACTATTAAAGTGCATGCTCAAGCGGGCGCGCAGCGGACAATGGGGAGCCCTGGACTGCCCTCGCTTGCGCTGTTTTATTGATCCTATGTCGCTGCTACTACACTTTACAACTGCAATTGCACTTGAGTGTTTTTTAATTATTCTCACTGCTCTTTTAACTTTTTTAAACTTTGTGTATTGAATTTTGGTTCCTTACCGGCATATTGCACAGTTGTTGGGGAAAGTGGGGGCAGTCTGCTGCGGGTTGTGGCTCTCTTCCGAGGGAACTTCTGCCCTGGTCCACCGCGGCGTGTGCTGATTCTTGCGGAGGGCATTGCACTGTACCACATTGGCTTCCTCTTTGCCATCCTCACTTCCGGGGCCGAGTGTGGCATTGGTGGAGCGGTCTAGTGCTCCCAGCACTCACGCTATTAAAGTGCATGCTCAAGCGGGCGCGCCGCTGGTGCGCCAAAGGCGCACCTAAGGCAAGCCCGTCTGTGCCTGTCTCTCTTACGAAGCTCAGGAAAATGTACACCGCTGAGGAATTGCTGGCCCTCAGATGTACGGTGGACACTGTCTGTCTACACTCTCTGCGGGCGTGTGGCGGGTGAAGGGACTGTGAGCACTGTGACTTTTGGCTGACACCTTGTGTGGAAGCAAGGGGTAAAAGGGAATTGCTAAGAACGACTTGCACCCCTTTACACTGTCTCTGTTTGAATTGATAATTGCTTAGTAAACACAGCACAGAAATGTGTGATCTTCTTAATGACCAAAAACCAGCTGTACTATTCCTAGGTGAAACCTGGCTTTACGAGACATCCGCTCCGGATATTCAGGACGCTATACCTGAAGTCTATGCGATTCTTAGGGTGGACAGGTCTGGCCAGAGGCGGGGGGGTTACTGTGATTTTCAGGAGAGATCTTCAGCTTAAACTGGATAAACTTCTGCTTTCTAGCTGCGAAGCAGCATTTTTTAGCCTGAATATCACTAGCTCTAGATATGTTTCTGGGCTCCTTAGTCCTATAGACCTCCTGGTCCGGGGAGAACCTTTATTGATGAGCTTCTGGAAATACTACCCCCATATGCCCTCCGCTACTCTAACTTTCTGCTATTGGGGGATTTTAATTTGTATTTAGAAAATAAAGGCTGTAAAGAATTGGCTGAGTTTTTATTAGGACTTCAGGCTCTGGGCCTTAACCAATTGGTCCATTCTTCCACACACAATAGAGGTCATACGTTAGATAACATTTTCACAAATTGCACAGAGACAGTTGTT